>NC_054477.1:22253648-23492398 GCF_017639515.1 Carcharodon carcharias
TGCCTTGGAGATCCTGGTCCAGCAGAATGTGGAGATGCGTGCAGACCTGTGCTCCATTGTGGTAGCCAAGGGTGAGTTCTTGCAGTAGCAATGCGAGAGGAAAACTGGGCACCTCGATGTCCCTCCAGCTGCTCCCTCCCCTCAGGCACCCAAAAGGAGGAAGAGCAGCAGGTGGACACCCTTGGGTCATCCACTCAGTAATATCAGAGGCTGCCCTCTCTCCCCTCTGAGTCTCCTTGGCCTGTGACCCCCTCAACCTCATCCTCTGTTACTGCAGAGTGAGCAGTTGGCCCACAGGAGGACAGCCAAAGCAAGCCGGGGCCCCCAAGGCCTCGGCTCTCCAGAGGACCCACGCTAAAGTCATCAGAGGCAGCAGGGCTGACCACTGCACAGGTTGTCTCCACCCTTGATGTCAAGGCAGCTCCCAGAAGCCTAAGGTGTGGAAAAGTTAAGAAATTCTGATCACAGCTGGCTGCACAATTGAACACATTTTGTCACTTTACAATCTGAAAATGTGTTCACTTTCACCGAATAATGTGGAATGGTGTCTTTCAGCTTCATATACAGGCTTTGCAAGTCTTCCCTCCGCATCTGCCAAACCCCCCCTCCCCCCTCCCTCCTGCCCCCACCCCACTAGCAGTTCAGCTGCATGCAGATGGCCCACGAGCGATTCTGGAGGGAAAGGCTGTGTGTAGCAGGGCCTTTCAGAGGCTGGTGTACACACTCTGCCACGCATGCACCCTCATCTCAATGACCTGAGCATTTTCAATACTGCCTGCTAGGCAGCTAACTGAGCCGACCTGCATCTCCGCCCATCCAATGATCACACTCCCATGCAGCACCTGCTCTTGCCCACCACGAGTCTTGTTTCACTTTCAATTGAACAAGTATGATGGTGGTACAGTTTTTCTTGTGCTCCCCCGTCCTTTCCCCTCCCTCAGTCACCCATTTCCTTTCCCCCATCACTGTCGACACCCTGGCATCACCTTTCACCTCCCCAACATGACCTACCAGCCACAACTCTTTATGTTTGGGGATGTCCAGGTGAACGTGCACATTCCCTACCTTCCCGAAAATTCCATCCCCATCCGCATTAACCTCCCCGGCCTCCTCTTTCCCACCTCCAGGGTCTGTATTTGCCTCTGAGTCCCCACCAACCACCTCCGTCATCCTGTCTACCAATACCATTGCACCCTCACCCTCCCACCCTACTGGCTCACTCTGCCCTCGGTCATTCCCGCCATTCCCTCCTACCACGCCCATCCTCAGTTCGCTCCCCAGGAGGCAGCCATCGCGTCTACAGGCCCCTCCCTTCCACGTTCATCCCCAACTTGGAACTCCTGCTCCGCTTGGTACACCTCCCCCAACGCCCGACTCCTTCTCCCCTTGGAGCTCCTTCCTCCCATCTTAGTCCTTCCCCCTTCCCCTCTCCAGACTCCTTCCCCACCTTAGTCCTTACCCCCTCCCCTCCCTGCAGCCCTTCTCCCATCCCCGCCCTGGACTCCTTGCCTGTACCCTCTCCAGAGTCCATCCCCCTTCCCATTTCTGGACTCCTTACCACCACCCCCCCCACCCCACCTCTCCGGACTCCTTCCCCCATCCCCTCTCTGGACTCCTTCTCCCCACCCACGCTGGAGTCCTTCCCCCCTCCCCTGTCCAGCTGCCTTCCCCCTTTCCTTCTGCCGACTCCTTCCCCCCCTCAACTCTCCAGACTCCTTTCCCCTTCCCCTCTCCAGACTCCTTTCCCACCTTGCCCTGCTCCAAATTCCTTCTCCCTTCCCCTATCCGGACTCCTTCCCCCCTTCCCCCTTAGTCCTTCCCCCTTCCCCCCACCACCCCTTAGTCCTTCCCCATTCCCCTCGTCAGTCTCCTTCACCTCTCCGGACTCCTTCCCATCTCTGGACTCCTTCCCATCTCTGAACTACTTCTCTTATACCCACCTCCCCCTTTACACCTTCCTCCCCAGTTGCCATATTCTTCCCCATTTCACCCTCCTCCCCATGTTCTCCCTCCCCTCCTCCCAACCTCACTGTCCCCAACACACCTGCATCTCCCAGTTGAACTTAGACCTTCCTCTCCCACGCCCCGGTGCACCTTCACCTCCACCTGCTCGACGATCTTCCATTGCAGAAATGTCCAAGACATCGAGCAGACCCTCAATGGTGACTTTCCACCTTCCGTGAGCTGCTTCGCAGCAGAGCCATGTCCATCAGAATCCATTCAGCGTACAATGGATGTTCCTCTAGGGCCCTGTTGCTGTCAGGCTCCAGCAGCTTCTGCTCCTCAGGTGTCCACAATAGGAGCAAAGCCCTGACGGTAAGTTCCAGCTCCTGCAGGTCACACTTGTCAAGCACCGGCCTGCTTTCCTGCTGGTGCGCTCAGATGATCCAGTGTGGAGGGACGATTCCGGTGAGCTGGGCTTATAATAATATGCAGATGTTTTACAATGAAGTTCCCAATGTCCGACGGCGGAAGACACGGCCCACCATTGACGGACAGAGCGGGCGCTTGCAAACGGGTTTCATGACATTGTGAAACCGATTTTTGGCCCTCTCACCATATTGTCCGCTCACGCTGCCAAACATGCCTGAAGCCAGCGGGCACGGAAAATTCCACCCTAACTGTTATGGGTAAGTATTCCAGGGGGTCACTTCCAACGGCTGAGGGACTCATGTGAAGTTTAACAGAATGAACCCAAACCTGCACTTCTTTTGTACAAGGCAGCATAGCCAGTATTAAACTTAAAGAGCTCTCATCTTTCCAAGCTAAAACATTGAAGCAACAAAAGGCCACAAGAACACGTAGCAGCTGTAAAGCACTTTGGGATATCCCAAGTTCATGAAAAACATTATGTAAATGCAAACAACAGATATCAGCCCCTTGCTCACCAGCCCCATCACAGGTCAATGACAATGAGTGGGTTGGTCTCACAATGCTGGCTAATTCTCTCCACTCTTTATTCGGCACAGCTGAGGGGGGAGAATAGGAAAAGGAGGAGGGTAAGATGGAAGGCAGGAACAAAGATTTCTCTTTTAACATTGTTGTCTAAGAGGAGTTGAATAATTCTCCCTCTCTCAATCTCTCCAATACCTATTGAGCTTATTGAGAATTAATTCCAAAATGTTACGCTGGATCATTCAGGGACTTTTCACCTGGTTTAAGACTGGCCCCGTCTACATCAGATACTGTCATGAGTTCTCCATTCCAGTACCACATCGTTCCCCTTGGGAAAGATGGTCTCCCATAGAGTCAAGAGGAAATAACACTTGGAATCCATCTTGAATACAGGATTGACCCCAACTCAGGGAAAGGTCAGAGTGAGGGCTAGATAGATGGGCAGAAGTCCCACCCCAATACATGAGGAATCCACATTCCCTCATCCCTCCCCCTAACCATAAGGTGAAACCCATTTCCTTTTTTTAATTACCCTGGTTTCTGGCTTAAATTCCATCATAAAGCCAAAGCTTACCATCAGAATCAATAGTCTTTCAGTTATCTCTCTCTTCCAGATCGTGACTGACATGTGTTTTTCCAGCGTTTTGCATTTTTTGGTTCTCTCTCAGGCTTGCAATGCTCGCCATGTTTCTTCTTTTCCACCTTTGTGAATTCTGGCTTTTTATTTTGGCTTTGTTTGCTTTCCCCTTGTTCCTGGAAAATGTTACAAGTTAGTTTTGCTCCCTATTCCTGGGAAAGTCGCCAAATGGCTAATTATCCTCTGAGAGCACTGGACATACCTCCGTTGTGCATAATTATGGAGTGCTTTGTTTATCCCAGAGCCTTGGAGTTCCAGTTAATGACCATTTAGTCCAATTTGTGCAGGCTCATGCAATCGATAGCAATGTGAAAGAAAACACGCACACACACACACACCGACACAGACACACAGACACACACAAACACACAGGCACACACACACACACACACACACACATAAAAACCAATAGCTCCGTGGACCATTTCATCTAAATTATCTGGCCACAATACGTGATTTGGTTAAGGACCAGGGGCTCTTTCTGTTCTCAATCAAAAGCTTATGGTAGTTGCACAGTACCTTATGAAGATGAGGTGCAATCTATCAGTTCTGCAGACGTGGGGAATTTTATGTCACAGTTCAGAGCTGAAATATTGAGACCACAAATCTATGTCAAGCAATTTGAAAGTTAGGCAACAAAAAAAAAGGGTTTCTACAGTTCTGCCTCTGAAACTATTTTCTGTGTTTGTGACTGCACATCAGTAGGATCAGGGCATCCTTGATGTACTTAAACATTGTAGAGGGCATAAAGGTCTCATTACATGAGCAATTTTACAAGGAAACTGTGAAGCATTGGAGCAACTTCACTGAAGTTTTGCGTAGACAAACGAACAGCCTTCTCCGAATATTAAAAAAAAAGCAAATGCATCTTTTGAAATGCTGCAGCAGAATTGGCAAACTTCTGGGATTTATTTTTTTCTTCTCTAAATGACCTCCATTCCTAACTAGTTTGCATCTGTACAGTTTGCACGAAGCAGAGATCTGGAGTTTCCATTCGTTTGTACTGTTTCACCCAGTGTAATTTAGCTGAAATCGGCCAAACCAGCACAAAAGATCACAGAACGCCAAGCGCAAATTACATCCAGCGCAGATTGCGTTACCATGACATTTTACATGAGCTTAGAGAACATCGAGCTAGGAGTTGCCCCTGCCAAGGGAATGGGCCAGACTGAATTAATCAACGTGGTGAGTGTGATGACTGTCACTTTAAGATCAGTTCAAAACCCCTCCCTAGAATTCATTGAGGCCTATTTCTTTAATGAGACCTGTATGCATGCTAGAATTTAGGAAACCCCTCCTTAGAACTTATTTCCCCCAGCTAGCCACATGTTGCTTGAAAAAATCACATGACCCCTACTCAGTTGAACTGATCTTAAAGTGACAGTCATCACAGCGTGTTTCCTCCAACTGTGCCCATTTGCAAGCCTTCAAGGAAGTTCTTAAACCTAAGTTGGTTCTTACTCAAAGAGATACTCTGATTAAAAATGTTTATTTTTGATGAGAAGTCAATTTTTAGCAATTTTTAAAATTACATTCTAAAATGCCCAACTGCACTGGTTCATGGTAGAGTTTACATTTGGTGATATGCAAATACGTTTTAGCAGAAGGTTGTGTCTGTCTTCCTTGTAGAGGATACAAAATGACATCCCAGAAATAATTGTGAATCAGGAGGTGAAAGGGAGGGAGGAACTTAAAACAATTACAATCACCAGGGAAAAGATACTGAGAAAATTATTAGGACTAAAAGCTGACAAGCCCCCAGGTCCTGATAGCTGCTGGGATAGTAGATGCATTGGTTTTAATTTTCCAAAATTCCTTAGACTCTGGAAAGGCCCAGTCAGATTGGAAAATAGTGAATGTGACTCCTCTATTCAAGAAAGGAAGGAGACAGAAAGCAGGAAACTACAGATTGTAGGAACAATGCTGGAATCTATTATTAAGTAGATTAGAGTGGGGAAACTAGAAAATCTCAATGAAATCAAGTAGAGTCAACATGGTTTAAAAACAGAAAATGCTGGAAAAACTCAGCAGGTCTGACAGCATCTGTGGGGCGAGAAACAGAGTAACGTTTCGAGTCTGCATAACTCTTCTCCAACCTCAAAAGGAGGCGATGGCATAGTGGGATTGTCACTGAATTTGGCAATCAAGAGACCCAGCATAATGGTCTGGGGGCCCCAGTTTGAATCTCACCATGGTAGGAATTTGAATTCACTAAAAATTAAATGTCAAATAAAGCTGTTGTTAATTTTTGTAAAAACCCATCTGGATTACTAATGTCCTTTAGGGAAGGAAATCTGCTGTCCCTTACGACCTGCCCTACATATGACTCCAGTCCCACAGCAACGTGGTTGACTCTTAATGCCGTCTGAAATGGTCTAGCAAGCCACTGCAAAGTCACAAAAAAGAATGAAACCAGACGGACAACATTGCATCGGCCTAGGCATTGGAAACAACATCGACAATGCCATTGTCAACCCTGCAAAGTCCGGGGGCTAGTGCGAAAATTGGAAGAGTTGATTCATAGACCATTCAAGCAACAACCCTGACACAGTCATCCTCAGGGAATCATACCTTACAGGCAATGTCCCAGAAATCACCATCACTATCACTGGCAGGGCAGATCCAGCAGAGGTGGCGGCACAATGATATACAGTCAGGAGAGAGCTGCCCTGGGGTCATCAACATCGAGTCCAGACTCCATGAAGTCTTATGGCATCAGGTCAAATCTCCTGCTGATTACCACATACCGCCCTCCCTTAGCTGATGAATCAATGCTCGTCCATGTTGAACACCATTTGGAGGAAGCACTGAAGGTGGCAAGGGCACAGAATATACTCTGGGCGGGGGGCTTCCACATCCATCACCAAAAATAGCTCGGTAGCACCACTACTGACCAAGCTAGCCAAGTCCTAAAGGACATAGCTGCTAGACTGGGTCTGTGGCAGGTGGTGAAGGAACCAACCAGGCGGAAAAACATACTTGACCTCATCCTCATCAAACTGCCTGCTGCAGATGACAGTGTCGGCAGGAGTGAATACTACACAGTCGATGTAGAGACAAAATCCCACATTCACACTGAGGATACCTTCCATCGTGTTGTGTGGCACTACCACCATGCTAAATGGGATAGATTTCAAACGGATCTAGCAACTCGAATCTGGGCATCCATGAGGCGCTGTGGGCCATCAGCAGCAGCAGAATTGTAGTCGAACACAATCTGTAACCTCATGGACCGGCATGTCCCCCACTCTACCATTACCATCAAGCCAGGGGGAGGCAACCCTGGTTCAATGAAGAATGCAGGAGGGCATGCCAGGAACAGCACCAGGCTTACCTAAAAATGAGGTGTCAACCTGGTGAAGCTATGAAACAGGATTACCTGCGTACCAAACAGCATAAGTAGCAAATGATACACAAGAGCTAAATGTACCCCAACCAATGGATCAGACCTAAGCTCCGCAGTCCTGTCACATCCAGTCATGAATGGTGGTGGACAATGAAACAACTCACTGGAGGAGGAGGCTCCACAAATATCCCCATCCTCAATTATGGGGGAACCCAGCACATCAGTGCAAAAGATGTGGCTGAAGCATTTACTACAATCTTCAGCCAGGAGTGCCGAGTGGATGATCCATCTCAGCCTCTCCCGGATGTCCCCAGCATCACAGATGCTGGTCTTCAGCCAACTCAACTGTTCTAGTACAACTATAACACTGGCATCAACCCGGCTATGTGGAAAATTGCCCAGGTATATCCTGTACACAAAAAGCAGGACAATTCCAACCCTGCCAATTACTGCCCCATCAGCCTACTCTCGATCATCAGTAAGGTAATGGAAGGGGTCAGCAACAGTTCTATCAAGCGGCATTTGCTTAGCAATTACCTGCTCACTGATGCCCAGTTTGGGTTCAGCCAGGGCCAATCAGCTCCTGACCTCCTTACAGCCTTGGTTCAAACATGGCCAAAAGAGCTGAACTCCCGAGGTGAGATGAGGATGACTGTCCTTGGCATCAAGGAAGCATTTGACCGAGACTGGCATCAAGGAGCCCTAGCAAAACTGGAGTCAATGGGAATCAAGGGGAAAACTCTCCCCTGGTTGGAGTCAGGCCTAGCACAAAGGAAGATGGTTATGGCTGTTGGAGGTCAATCATCTCAGTCCCAGGACATCATTGCAGGAGTTTCTCAGGGTAGTGTCCTCGGCCCAGCCATCTTCAGTTGCTTCACCAATGATCTTCCCTCCATTGTAAGGTCAGAAGTGGGGATGTTCGCTGATGATTGCACAATGTTAAGTATCATTGATGACTCCTCACATACTGAAGCAGGCCGCTTCCATATGCAGCCAGCCAGGCATGGACAATATCCAGGCTTGGGCTGCTAAGTGGCAAGTAACATTCGTGCAGCACAAGTGCCAGGAAATTACCATCTCCAACAAGAGAGAATCCATCTCCTTTGATGTTCAGTGGCATTACCATCGCTGAATCCCCCACTATCATCATCCTGGAGGTCACCATGACCCGAAACGGAACTTGACCAGCCATATAAATACTGTGTCTATAACAGCAGGTCAGAGGCTGGGAAATATGCTGTGAGTAACTCACCTCCTGACTCCCCAAAGCCTATCCACCATCCACCAGGCACAAGTTAGGAGTGTGAAGAAATACTCATCACTTGCCAGGATGAGTGCAGCTCATAACACCCAAGAGATTGACATCTTCCAGGACAAAGCATCCTGCTTGATTGGCTTATGTCAACAGACAGAGTGAAATAGCAAGCACAGATATTTTTTCCTGCCTTTTCTTAAAATATTTAAAGGGCAGGAGATTTAAATGCCTTGACAGTTTGACAGCTCCCTTTGACAGGTCCAATGAGCTTAACAGTTCCAATGAGTTTATACACTTTTACACACTTTCATGTCTACTTTTAAAAATCCCAAAGGGCATCTTACTCCACCCAAAGGGCACCTTACCTCTACTAAAAGTGTCCCTGGAGCTATCCAAAAGGGTTCCATACCTCTCAAACAGGGTACCCTACCTCTACAAAGAACTCCAATAAGTTTAGACCTTTTACTTGGTCTAAAGTGCACAGGTCATGGTTTAGATATCCCATTAATGAAAATCAGACCTGACTGACGGCAGCTACACTTTTGCACGTGCAGTTGCCCCCATGAACCACAGATGTGCAAACCACAACCTGCCCCCATTTCAGCCCCACCCCAGTGAAAACAGTGGGTGCCAAGTTTGGGGTTGGGATTTCCAGATTCAGTCCTCTGATGCCATTTTCACCGTGACAAAGAGCCTCTCCATTTGCACAAAAATCCAGGCTTTTGTCATTCTAGTTATTGAAACCATACTATTGTTGTCAGTTATAAATTGAGGAGTAAGGATATGATCCAAAAATACCTTTTTTCAGCTCTTCTTTGTATACAAGCTACGATAGGTTTTGAAAATCATTTTCGATACACAGCAGGCTACCAATGCAAAATGTCCACTCGTTGAAAAACAACTAAAATGTGACAGTTTCTATTTTATTTTATTGTTTAAACAATTTCATTGCAGGGGCACCTTTGTAGTCACTCAGCTGACTCCAATTGGACAAATAATTGTTGAAAACTAGCTAGAGGCTGCAAAACCACGACTGGAGATGGAACATCACATAACAGCACAGGCTCCGCACACTGGGGAATTCATAGCCAACTGGATAGCATACATCTTAAATGGGAAGCAGCCAACTTCCTTAGGCAAAGTATTCAAACGGATCCTTGATGGAGAGAATCGACACAAACAGGCAGTAACTCTGCGCAAAAAACACACGTCCCTGAGACTCAATGATCTAGACGGTGGTTGTTGTGGAATTGTTTGTCACAAATGACTTGAGGTTCTCCCTCAAGAATGCAGAGGGAACCAAAAGTGCTCATGATTTTTGGGAAAGGGGCTAGGGAAACTATGGGAAAGCAATTTAGTACAGCCAATTAAATCTTCAATTAAAACATGCTTTTTCAGCTTTTTTTTATGTTGTAAATCTTGTGGTCAAAACAATGAGGGAAAGTAATGTTCAGGAGTGAAGGTTTTTACGTTTTGGGCTCCCATCAAATGCTTCTAGGTCAAGTATCACAATGTTAGGTGAATAATAAAGATCAGTGCACTGTCCTTCCAAAATGCCTTAGCACCATTTTCAGAACAACCCCCCCAACACACCATTATGATATGCTTTCCATGTCTCACTCAGATACCTTGATGCCTCTCTCAGTGCGATTGCCTTTTTAATGCCGTTTGATAATGATTTGTTGCTGAGGCTGTTTTGTGCTGGGAGGCCATCAGAAACAGAATTGAAACTACTGTACAATATTTATGTAACATGTCAGCTTGGCGTAGATTTTGGTACCATTGCCTTTGGCTAGGAAGACTGTGGGTTTAGATCTGACAACATTACTTGGGCACATATTCAGACTGACACCTCGATGTTGTGCTAAGGGAGCGCTGCATTATTGGAGGTGCTGGGTTCCAGATGAGACGTTTAACCAAGGTCTTGTCTGCGTGTTCAGATGGATGCTAAAGACCCTTTGGCACTATTGAAAGAAGAATGAAGAATTCTTATGGTGTCTCGGCCCTTAACCATGCACCAAATATAGTTAGATTGATCAAAAATCTTAGTTGCAGTGAACCAAACTAATTGCCAGGTTTGATTGCATAACAACAGTGTCTGCATATCAAAAAACAATTAGTTGGCTGTGAACTGCTTTGGGAAGCCCTAAGGATATGAAAGGTGCTATACAAATACATATTTTTTATAAAGCTTTTTACGGCCAAAAGAAAGAGGCGACTGCCATGCAATACCATAAATAAAAGATATTCATTCATAAATTCAATAAGGAATTCAAGAGAAAAGTCTTTACTCAGTGACTGCCAAGAAAATGGAACTTGCTACCACTTGGGGTCATTGCGACAAGTGGCATAAATGCATTAAAGGGGAAGCTAGATAAGTACATGAGGAGAAAAGGAGAAGGATATGTCGACTGGGTGAAATGAGGAAGGTGGGAGGAAATTCATTTGGAGCATAAACTCAGGTCCGTTGGGATGAATGGTCTCTTTCTATGTAAAGGTCTTTGTCATTCAATGAAAAACTTAAATAAACTATTTATTTAAAGTCAATGGAACACTTTTAAGCTATTGATTTTTAAAAATACATCTTGTGGAAATAACTTGGTACATAATCTGTGTTCCCTAGAAAATAATCTTTATTTTACTTCAATTCTCCTGTTATGAGGATTGAGATAGTTTTATTAAGTGGGTACAAAACATTTTAACACCAATCAATGAGTTTTCATATGGGAAACTGATTTTTGGTTTGAGCTTTCCTACTCTTGACTCGTGGCATTGTGCTGCCCTAATACATGCTTCGGGCTATTCATTTAAATAGGCTGGGAATCGGATGATACATTATCCAAAGACTTCGAAAATGATCTCAAGAAAACACACTCGGATTCTCAGTAGGGAAAGGAGGTCTCAAGGGAGCCATGATTTACATAGTTCAGACTTAAGGAGGTTTCCATATGTACTGATGCACCCCCAACCCCACCGCCACCCTCCCAACAATTTTAGAAAAATCTCAACTCTTTTTTTTAAGATTACTGAAAGGCACTTTTGGGATTTGGAAACTCTAACAGACATTGTGTATTTTTTCAAGTTCCCCTTGTCCTTGCTAACTGATTGTGGAACTGTGGAATTATTACAGTGTAGGCTTTCTCCCAATTCTGGATTCATGTTCACAATGCAAGCAAACTCATAAACTCTGTGGTCTTGACACCTTTACATTTGCACTGAATGGATTTACAGGATTAACAGTGACCTTTCAAACAAGCTATTCCGTACTGGAACTTGCATGGGCTGCCCACTATGCACCCTTGTCCATTCTGAAGGGTGGAAGACAACTGCCTATATTATACGGTACAGGCTAAAACTAGGAAGCAAATTTATTTCCACAATACGCAATTACACTCAGATTACATAGGATTTACATAGCAACATTTGTGACTTAAGCACATACAGAAGCAATTTACATTCAATGCAAAGCATGTGGAAGATGGACAGTAGACAATTCATAATATGCCATTTGACTTGCAAAGTGTTTTAAACTGTGTCTGAAGCCAAAATAGTAGAGTAGAATAAATCTAAAGTCATTTTCAGAATCTTTCAACTGAGTCTTTGGACATGGTAAAATGGATGCCTTCCACCCACTGAATCCCATCTCAACACCACAACATGGAAAGAAACAATTGAAGCAAAGGAGCAGGAAAATGGGAGAAGCCAGCTAGATTTACACTATAGAGACAGGCTTTCATCTCGCCAGGCTTTGCCTAAATCACTGCACTGACTGCACTTCAAAGTCATTTATTGGATGGGGGAGTACTTGAAATATCCCATGGATGTGATCAGGTGCCTTTCATTTCTTTCTGTATACAAAGGGAGTTTCTTAGCCTTGGCCAATTCATACTTTTTTTATTTCTTTTCAGGTCAAAGCATGTGTATGGCCTCCCATCTGTGAAGGGTGGTGTTCTTACTTTTGACATTCAGTTTATGATTCAAACCATTTGCTCTCAAGCAAAAACCCATTGTGACCATTACACGTATCAAAGCTTTGCAAACATCCAACTAAATAGCTCCCACAGATCTGTATTTGTGTAATGCTTTAACTCTCTCCCTAACTTAAAGAGAAAAGAATTCCATTTGGAAAGCAGCAAACAGAATGACGCTTTAAATTCACAACCCATTTAGATCTAATGCAGAGAGATTTTCATGGTTTGAAGCAAGATGAATCTCTGCTTCCATTACAAGAAAAGGAGTCCATTGAATCTTCCCTTGTGGCTGATGTCTATCTATGATACAACTTCAAACTTCTAAGAAAGATTGCCTGGCAACAAACGTAACAAACCATTGAACTGTCTCTATTTTGCACTTTCTAGCACCTGCCTTGTCATGTATTTCTTACTACTGTGAAAATGGACTTGGGGCAAAATATACACAATATTCACCCTGATGTGAATCTGTCTAATTTTTATTTCCTAATTAGAGACAAAATACAAGTTTATTAGCTGTTGTCTGGTGTTGATCAGTGATCTAAGTCAGAAGTCACTGATGATAAAGCTCTGGATTTAATAGGTTTCACCACCAAAATCTATGAACTGTTGAGATAAATTGAAGTTATATTTTTCACAACAATTAAGAATGTTTCATTATTTGTCAAGGCTGATAAAGTGCTGTTACCCATTTGCTACTGTAGGGAATGAAAGATAGACTTGGGTCTCAAAACATCCAGCTTTGTTTTAACATTCCTTCTTGGGTCATGGGCATTGTCAGTAAGACCAACATTTATCACCAGTTGCCCTTGAGAAGGTAATGGTGGGTCTTTTTCTTGAGCTGCTGCAGTCAATGGTGAAGATGCTCCTATGGTTCTGTGAGGTAGGAATTTCCTGGACTTTGACCCAGCGATGATGAAGGATCAAGCAATATGATAATATCCTTAATATCAGGTTCATTAAACGTATCCTCGGCAAAGGGAATTTAGGGTGGTCCTTGAATTCCAAGGGAAATTTTCAGGAGAGTAGGTATACTGTTGGTGTAGTATAGTGAATGACCCTGCAGCATACGAACATACAAATTAGGAGCAAGTGTAGGCCACTTGGCCCCTCGAGCCTGCACAACCATTCAACAAGATTATGGTTGATCTGATTGTAACCTCCTGCCTACCCCCAATTACATTTTGCCCCTTTGTTTATCAAAATCTATCTACCCCTGCCTTAAAGTTATTCAAAGACTGCTTGCCCCGCCTTTTGAGGAAGAGAGTTCCAAAGGTGATATGGCACAGCCGAAGGCAAATGCTGAGCTGCTCAAATCCCAGAGGGAAACTTGAAACAACTGTCACAACTGTTTTGCAATTTGTATAAATTTTGAGATGCATGCCTTGAATTCAGTAGTAATGAGAGTTTCTTACAAAACTAAATTAAACCTTAATTAATAGAAGAAATTATTTTAAGCACATACATAGATCGACAAATTACTACTATTCTAAGTCACCTAATTAATCTAACTCCCAGTTACACTTTCATTAAGGCAACAGTAAGACACAGATTTTAATAGGCCCAGGTGAAGAAACACAATACCCTGAACAATCCAATTCAAAGTGAGTTTTCTTAACTTCAGTTCTTTGTAGATAGCTTGAGGCTTAAATGCTGGAGGCGCTTTACACTTGTTAGCTCTTAGAATTCCTACCCTTATACACAGAGTTTGCTCCTTTATCCATGTTTTCTCCTTTGAATGCAAATTCCCATTGTTTCACCATGTCTTTACCTCTCTAATAATAAAAATCTCTCATAGTACCAATTTTACCAATAACCTTTGGGAAAAATAAACACACTGTTTCTTATCTCCTTCTGGCTGGGTGAAATATTTCACACCCTCTTTTGAATTCAAGCTAGTCTGGTTTATTTAAAAATGCATAAGTTCCCTTTACACCTATGGCTACCTACTTAACATTTCAAATCTAGTTATCGTCTGATACATCAAAGCCTTCAGACCAGCTGCCTTTAAGTCTCATGTAAACCCCTGACCCCCACTATTACTCTACTTTACAATAAAGTCCAATAACATTATAAAATTATTTTATCTTCCTGACAAAAGGCTTGCGACTCTCAGAGAGAAAAAAATTCTCCTCATCTCGGTGTTAAGTGAGCGACCCATTATCTTTAGGGGATTATGGAGGCCGCAGTTTCCCCCCTCCACGGACTTCTCCAATATTCCCTATCTGACGAAATTTACTTCAGTGCTGCTCTTGGACAAAATTAATCAGGGTAATTTCAATTATGTCACACAGAATATGCCAAGAACAAGACAAAGGGTTACAAGAACAAAAGAATAAGCTTTGTATTCTACTCATGACTGTGATGCTGGCCAAGAAGTTCAAGTACTGCAAACCATCTCAGTGGACCTCTTCACTTCAGCCATTTTTAACCCTCTTGTGAACTCCAAAGCTCACCGTTATTTTTATTTTGGAAGACATTCTCTGAATATTATTTCTGCCTGGATGCATTCCATAAAAAACACCCGGATCAGAATCGCTTCATCTTTCTGGAATCGTACAGAACAATCGATCACTTCCAGAGGATTATGAGAAATTCCTCATTAGCTGTTTCTGGAAAATGCTTCCCAGGACTGCACAAAGCCACTGTAACTTTTTGGTTTGCCATCCTATTAAGATGATTAGGGAAGCGTTAATCCTGACTTAAATGGGGAGGATAATCAGGTGGACTGGGGATAAGGTTCTGACCTTGGCATCGCAAGGCCTAGATGAGTTTAGTCCGTGGAATTCAGATGCATGCTCCCAGGAAGCAGTTTTGATTGCAATTGAAAGGAAAATTGAATGGATTCTATCACAGGAAACTGTTCCTCAGTGCCAATTTTATGTCTGGGCAACAAACTGAAAAACTATTCATGTATACCTTGCAATCCAGGTGAAACAGTGGCATAGTGGTAATGTTGCTGGACTAGTAATCGGAAGGCCTAGGCTCATGTGCTGGACTAGTTGCTGGACTAGTAGTCGAAAGATGAAACAGTGGCATAGTGGTCATGTTGCTGGACTAGTAATCAAAAGGCCTAGGGTCATGTGCTGGGGGCATAGATTCAAGACCCACCACTACAACTGGTGGAATTTAAATTAATTTGAATCCAATTAATAAATCTGGAATTAGAAGCTTGTCTAATAATGGTGACCATGAAACTATCACTGATTGTTGCAAAAACCCATCTGGTTCACTAATGCCCTTTAGGGAAGGAAATCTGTCATCCTTATCTAGCCTGGCCTACATGTGAATCCAAACCTACAGCAATGTGGCTAACTCCTAACTGCCCTCTGAAAAGGCCTAGCAAGCCAATCAGTTCAAGGATAATTAGGGATGGGCAATAAATGCTGGCTTTGCCAGTGATGCCCTGATCCCATGAAAGAAAAAAAATGGAGTCAATGATAGGATGTTTAAGTAGTCTTTGTTTATGGTCAAGCTTGAGTGCTAACCCTGTGAACTAGACAAACAGGAGGCACTACAGCAAACTCAAAAACAATTCTTATTGATGCCAACGAAAAGCTGCATTATTTAGAAAAGTTGTGTGCCTTGCCCTAACAGGATGATCTAAAAGTGTGGGTGGAGGAATGCCTCGTCAATATTGTTCCATATGGATGTTACAACAGCAGATTGTTTCATTTTGTAGAGGGACAATTGCACGGTATATGGTGAAGAAAATATAAACCAGAGCTCTTTGTTATTTAAAATAGGATTCCTATGCCCATGAAATTATTTTAGCCCCTTCATCACTGCTAAAATTAAATGTATGGTCTATGTATAATCGCTTGGTCCTAGTGCATTACCTCATTTCAGTTATCAAACTCAATGGGTGCACATGAATGGGAGCACAGGCATCTCCAAGTTCATGTTCAAGTCGTGCACCACCCTGACTTGGATATAAATCACCACCCCTTCATCATTGCTGGGTTCAAATCTTGGAACTCCCTACCAAGCAGCACTGTGGAAACACCTTCACTACATGGACTGCAGCCGTTCAACAAGAAGGCCCACCACCACTTTCCCAGGGTTTAACTAGGGATGGACAATGAAAGTTGGCACCACAACAATCATCTTCCAAGAATGAACACAATAATAAAAAACACCAGCACTTCTTGATGGCTTGCCCCTAGTGAAAACCACGGTTGTGATCAGATGGAGTCAAAGAAAAGATGGACCTAATGTTGGTAATTGCTGGAGACTTTGGGGTTTAAATTGCATTTTGGTGCATTATTTTGTCAAAGGCATTAATGCATTTATTAAACAAGTTAGCATTTGTAACCAATGTCACACAGCGTGATTTCAACATATTAATCCACACATGGTTTATCTTAAAAGCAATAGTTTGGCTTCAGAAAGAGGATAAAAACATTAGGACACTCAGCATTCTCGTGTTAATAAACAGCTGCAATTTATTCAAAACATGTGTAATGGACTGGAAACATTCCCTGTCTGAATGCAATATTTATATATTTGGCTTATCTTAATATGCAATGTCAGATATGCTTGGAATCTTGCACCAAGTTCCATTGATGGCTCAATGAGAAATGGAGGTTTATAATAACAATGACCTGAATTTATATGCCACCCTTAACCCGGGAAAATATCCAGATCCAGAAAAGTCCTGGGTTCAATCCTGGATTGTACTGAGTCAGCTGATCTCTGCCCAGGTGTGATGGAGTCGTAAAATCATTCAACAAGGAAGGTGGCCATTCATCTCATCGAGCAGGTGCCAGCTCTTTGAAAGAGCTGTCCAATTAGTCCTGCTACACTGTTCTTTCCCATTGTCCTGTAATGTTTTCCCCTTGAAGTATTTGTCCAATCTCCATTTAAAAGTTACTATCAAACCTGCTTCCTTTCAAACAGTGCAAATCACTATGTAAAAATAAAATGTTTCCTCATGTCGCCGCCAGTTCTTTTCTCAACCATCTTAAATCTGACTTCTGCCTTCAGCCACTGGAAACAGTTTCTCCATCAGAGTCTTTCATGACTCTGAATGCGTCTATTAAATCTCCCTTTAACCTTCTCCAGTGTCTCCCTGTAACTGATGTCCTTCATCCCATCTACCATTCTACTAAATTTTCTCTGCACCCTCTCTAAGGTCTTGGAATCCTTCTGAAATTATAGTGCCCAAAACTGAACACAGTACTTCAACTGCAGCCAAACCAGTGAATTATAACTGAATAGTATAACTCTCTTGCATTTTAACGTTTTTACGCATTCAGCGGTATTTAATGCTGGCTACAAGGTCTTCCCCACTGGCTCAAGAGCAGTAAGAGCCGCACATTGTCTACTTTGGGGAATGCCCACCCATATTTTGTGGCTCCCAGTGGCCAGCGGCAGGCCTTCCCCAGGATCCAGAACAGTGGGGACAGAAATACCACCGCCACCCCGCACCCCACCCCCCACCCCCCACCGCACCCCCCCCCCCCCCCCCCAAAACCACTGCACCCCCCCCCCCACCCCCCGAGACCTGCCAGCCCATCAGTGGGCCACCAGCTGCCCATTGCAAGCAGCACCACTGTAGGGCCAATGGACCCACCAGAGGCTCACAGTCACCAAGAGACCCAGAGCACAGGTGAGTGAGGGCGAGATGGGGGAGGGGGTGGGTAACAGGGACTGGGGTGGGTGGGTGGTGGGGAGCGGCAACAAGGGCCTGTGGGGTGGCTCTCAGCAGGCCCTGCCTTCCCAATAGCAGGCCCCTTGATTGGTGGGTGAGTGCCTTTGAACAAGGATCCCTCCCTCAGCCCCAACCCCACCCCTGGATGCCCGTAAGCAAACCTGACAAGATTTGCTTTTCGGGAATCCCCTGCATTGAACCCCAGCAGCAGAGGAATGAGTCCCTTAAGTGGGTATTAATTGCCCACTTCATGGCCTCAATTGACAGTGGGATGGGAAGGCCATCCATGAGCATTCCCACCCCAGACTTACTCGGGGCAGAGATGGGGTCCCCACCCAGCACCTTCCCACCTGATTAAATGCCCTCTCCACCTCCAAATCCACCTCAGGGGAGGACATTAATTTCCACCCACCGTGTCTATGAACAGAAACAGGATCCAATGTGCTTTTTTAACAGCGTTATCAACCTTGTCCTACCACTTTCAAAGATTGGTGTACATAGCACCCCGGGTCAGTCTGCTCCTACATTGCTTTAAAATTGTACCATTTAATTCGTTTTGCCTTTCTTCAATCTTCCTATTGCAATGTATCACTTCTCTGCATTAAATTTCATCAGCCATGTGCCAGCCCATTTCACCTATCTAGCTATTATCTCCTGATGTCTGCTCATATCCTCCTCACTCTTTACTTACAATCCTGTGTTTCTTGACATGCTCAAAGTTTAAAATAATGTTTTATATACCCAAGTCCATGTCATTAATATATGTCAAAACAGCAGTGGTCCTAAGACTCAGCCCTGAAGAGCACCACTGTATACCTCCCTCCAGTCTAAAAAAGAACCATTCACCACTAGTCTCTGTTTCCTGCCCCTTATCCAGTTCTGTATCCACGTTACCACCGCCCTTCTGTCTCGTGGGCTTTAAGTTTACTTATAAGTCTATTATGTACCATATAATAGCATATAATGAAGGTTAAACAGTCTTTGAAAGTCTATATGCACAACTTCAACTACACTACCCTGATCAACCCTCTTTGTTACTTCATCAAAGACCTCAATCCAATTAGTCAAACATGATTTATTTTTAACACATCCACACTGAATTTCAGTTATTAACCATTGGGATGTTAACAATTGGCTTCAGTGCCTCTGGGCTTGGAGTGGGCAAAAATATCAGGCAATGTTCAGGTTCCTGATTCCTACCCAGTGCCCATATGGGGTGGTGCTTGACTCTGGGGGACTAAGTGGTTGAATAGCTCATTGATGCTCACCATCGAGGCTCAAGTATGGATCACAGACATAGGGGCATCTCCATCTAAGGAAAGAGTGACCCAGCCAGCAATCGACACCTTTCTAAGGAGAGAAAAGTAGGAAATAAATCGCGAAACATTTCATATTGAGTACATTTAATTTTAGTGACACATCCAGCATGTTATGTCATGCATAATAATCCTTTATACATCTTTCTGTTGAAATTTTAAATGTCAGACATTTAAACAAAAATGGAAAAACTGAACCTATACCCAAAGAACTTTACTTGGTGTCAATGTTTACACTGATGTAAGTTTGTTTTAAAAAAAAAATGACCTAATTTGTCCTTTCTTTTCAGCAGCCAACACTTCAGGAAGTGTGATTATAACCCTGGGGTACGTAATGCCTATTTTGTAACTGAAACATGGCAAACGTGCCAAGTGTACAGTTTGAAATGACTTACATAATAAAAGTAAGTGGGAATACATATAGCATGTACTTGCTGAGAAGCAATAGGATAGAAAACTGAAACTTTCAAGGAATTTAAGTGAGCAAGATTTGATATTAATAGAAAGAGGTCTGCCAAAAACTCACTCACATGCTTAGCTCCTTGATTCATTACAAAACGATTTCCTTATTCGCACCGTGGTCTAATCATTCAATCTATTTGAGTCATTTGTCAGGCATTAAATGGAGTCTCAGGGTCCTAAATGGCAGAAAACATTAAGGTAAAAGCAAAATACTGCAGATGCTGGAAATCTGAAACAAGAACAGAAAATGCTGGAAAAAGCTCAGCAGGTCTAACAGCATCTGTGGAGAGAGAAACATAGCTAACGTTTCGAGTCCGTATGACTCTTCTTCAGAACTAAAGAGAAGCAAAAATGTGACAAAATTTATACTGTTTAAGGGGGGCTGAGCAGGTGAAGCTGGATAGAAGGCCAGCAATAGCTGGGGGCAAAGGAGAGACTGACAAAGATGTCATGAACAAAAGGACAAAGGGGTGTTAATGGTAGTGGTACTGGCTAAAGGAGGTGCTGATGGTGGCAGTAAGATCAGAAAGCAGAATGTGATAATAGCAGGACAAGGATAAGCACTCTGAGAAGAACAACATGAACGAGGGCCAGATGGCCCTTATGGGGGTGGGGTGAGGGGTGGTGGAAAAAAAGATAAAAAAATAGGATAAATGGTAGGGATAAAACAATAAATAAAAATGAAAATAAATAAAAAATAAAAATAAGTGGATAAAAAATAAAAATAAAAAAATAAAAATAAATATTGAAAAAAGGGGATAAAAAAGGAGATAAAATCCCCTCCCATGGCATCTTCCCATGCAGTCGCAGAAGGTGCAACATCTGTCCCTTTACCTCCTCCCTCCTCACCGCCCAAGGGCCCAAACACTCCTTTCAAGTGAAGCAGCACTTCACTTGCACCTCCTTCAATTTAGCCCACTGCATTTGCTGCTTCCAATATGGTCTCCTCTACATCGGGGAGACAAAGCACAGACTGGGTGACCGCTTGCGGAACACCTTCCGTCTGTCTGCAAACATGGCTCAGACCTTCCTGTCGCTTGCCATTTCAACACACCACCCTGCTGTCATGCCCACATGTCTGTCTTTGGCCTGCTGCAATGTTCCAGTGAAGCCCAACGCAAACTGAAGGAACAGCACCTCATCTTCCGACTAGGCCCTTAACTGCCTTCCAGACTTAACATTGAGTTCAACAACTTCAGACCATGAAGTCTCTCCTCCGTCCCCACCCCTTTCTTACCCCTTTTTATCAATATTCATTTTTACACCAAACCCTCAGGCAGTGCATTCCAGATCCAAACCACTCACTGTGTGAAAAATGTTTTTCCTCATGTAACTATTGCTTCTCTTGCCAATCACCTTAAATCTGTGGCCTCTTGTTCCTGATCTTTAATAATATTTATTAATACTCTTTAATTATATAAATATTTAATAATATTAATATTTAATACCACCACCTTCTCAAGGGCAGTTGGGGATGGGCAATAAATGCTGGCCTAGACAGCGACGCCCACATCCCAAGAATGAATTTTTAAAACTTTAAATAATGATCCTATGCTGATTTCCAGCCAATTCAAAGCTAATATTTTTCAGTCTGTAAATTGGATGGACTTCAAATAAAAATAATTAAAACATTGCATTCCATTCAGCTTCTAGTCAGAGGCTTTCAAATTTATTTTATCGAAGGACCCCTTTTCAAATGGATTAATAATCACGGATCCCACCAACCCTCCCCCAACCATCTAAATTATAATGCTATATCATAGAGTCGTAAAGCCATAGTGGTCTACAGCACAGAAAAAGGCCCTTCAGCCCATCGAGTCTGCACCGGTCAAACATGTACCTAACTGTTCCAATTCCATTTTCCAGCACTAGGCCCATAACCTTGTATGCCATGGCATCACAAGCGCGCATCCAAATACTGCTTAAATGTTATGAGGGTTTCTGCTTCTACCATCCTTTCAGGCAGTGAGTTCCAGATTCCCACCACCCTCTGGGTGAAAAATAATTCTTCCTCACATCCCCTCTAAACCTCCTGCCCCTTACCTTAAATCTATGTCCCCTGGTTGTTGATCCCTCCACCAAGGGGAAAAGCTCCTTCCTGTCTACCCTATCTATGCCCCTCATAATTTCATACACCTCATTCATGTCCCCCTTCAATCTCCTCTGCTCCAGGGAAAATAACCCCAACCTATCCAATCCCTCCTCATAACTAAAACTCTCCAGCCCAGGCAACATCCCGGTAAATCTCCTCTGCACTCTCTCTACTGCAGTCACATCCTTCCTATAATGTGGATTCCAGAACTGCACACAACACTCTAGCTGTGGCTTTACCAGCGTTTTATACAGTTCCAGCAGAACCTCCCTGCTCTTATATTTTATACCTCAGCTAATAAAGGCAAGTATCCCATATACCTTCTTAACCACCTTATCGACCTGTCCCGCTACTTTAAGGGACCAGTGGACATGTGGTCCCTCTGATCCTCGGTACTTCCCAGTGTCCTACCATCCATCGTGTATTCCCGCACCTTGTTTGTCCTGCCCAAGTGCATCACCTCACACTTATCCAGATTAAATTCCATCTGCCACTGATCAGCCCATCTGACCAGCCTGTCTATACCCTCCTGTAATCTAAGGCTATCTTCCTCACTATTTACCACCCCACTAATTTTTGTGTCGTCCGTGAACTTATTGATCAACCCTCTTACATTCAAGTCTAAATCGTTTATATATACTACAAACCGCAAGGGACCCAATACCAACTCCTGTGGAACCCCACTGGACACAGGCATCCAGTCACAAAAACACCCCTTGACCATCACCCCCTGCTTCCTGCCACTCAGCCAATTCTGGATCCAATTTGCCAAATTGCCTTGGATCCCATGGGCTATTACCTGCGTTATCAGTCTCTTATGTGGGACCTTATCAAAAGCCTTGCTGAAGTCCACATAGACTATGTGAAATACATTGCCCTCATCTACACACCTGGTCACCTCTTCGAAAAATTTAAACAAATTAGTCAGATGTGACTTCCTCTTAACAAAACCATGCTGACTGTCCTTGATTAATCCCTGCCTCTCCAAGTGTAGATTAATTCTGTCCCTCAGAATTGCTTCCAATAGTTTCCCCATCACTGAGGTTAGACTGATTGGCCTGTTGTTCCCTGGTTTATCCTTTCCTCCCTCCTTGAATAACGGTACCACATTAGCTGTCCTCCAGTCCTCTGGCACCTCTCCTGTGGCCAGAGAGGTATTGAAAATTATTGCTTGCGCCCGTGCTATGTCCTCCCTAGCCTCATTCAGCAGCTTGGGATACATTTCATCCGGGCCTGGAGATTTATTTACTTTTAAGCCTGCCAGACCACTTAGAACCTCCTCCCTTTCTATGCTAATTTCTTTAATTATATCACAGTCCTTCTGCCTGATTTCCATACCAACGTCGTCCCTCTCACTTGTGAACACTGATTCAAAGTATTCATTTAGAACCCTACCTACGTCCTCCGGCTCCACATGCAAATTACCACTACGGTCCTTAATGAGCCCTACTCTTTCCCTATTTATCCTCTTACTCTTAATGTACTTGTAAAATAACTTTTGATTTTCCTTTATTTTACCTGCCAATGTTTCTTCATGCCTCATTTTTGATCTCATAATTTCCTGTTTAAGTTCCCCCCTACACATTCTATACTCCTCTAGGACTTCTGCTGTTTTGAGCCCTCGGTATCTGCCATAAGCCTCCCTTTTTCTCTTTATCCAATCCTGTATATCCTTCGACATCCTGGGTTCCCTGGATTTGTTGGTCCCACCATTATCTTTACTAGAATATGTTGGCCCTGTACTCTCCCTATTTCCTTCTTGAATGAGTCCCACTGCTCTGACGCAGATTTACCTAAAAGTAGCTGCTCCCAGTTCACTCTGGCCAAATCATATCTGATCTTATTAAAATCGGCCTTCCCCCAACTTAGAACTCTGATTTCTGGCTCATCCTTGTCTTTTTCCATAACAACCTTGAATCTAACAGATCACTATCTGCAAAATGCTCCCCCACTGATACCTCTATCACTTGCCCGGCTTCATTCCATAAAATTAAGTCCAGGACCACCCCCTCTCTTGTAGGACCTTCTACGTATTGGCTTAAAAATCTCTCCTGGATGCATTTTAAGAATTCCACTCCCTCTAAACCTATCACACTATGACTAACCCCGTTAATGTTGGAGAAGTTGAAATCCCCCACTATTACTACCCTAATATTTTTACACTTCTCTGAAATTTGCCTACATATCTGCTCTTCTATTTCTCTCTGACTGTTTGGGGGCCTATAGTACACTCCCAGCAATGTGAATGCTATTTTTTTATTTTTCAGTTCTACCCAAATGGCTTCATTTGGGGAGCCTTCTAAGATGTCATCCCTCCTTACTGCTGTAATTGATTCCTTGATCGCACTCATAATACATTGGCGAACTTGTGTTTTGGCTCTCTTTCTTTGAAGTTAAGTAGTACTTCAATATTTTAATGACTCACCTCTCTTGAACAAGGCTGAACTCACCTGGAATGCACCTCCAGTCTTGGTAACTGCAGGTCTACCGACCAGTCTCCATGCTGCTCCATGTGTGCTAGTCCGTGGTGAGGCAGACAGCCCGCTCTGCACTGCAAGTGTGGTGGCCACACTTGACTCACACCAAACCTGCCTCCCAGCCATCGCTCTTTCACACACTGCTTCACTATTTTGTGGAGCTCCTGGTATGCGGGACCAGTGGAGAAACACTGCCTAGGGTAAACGCCAGTGAATCAATGCTCCACCATCGAATGCACTGTACCTCACCATATAATTTCCTTTCAGTGGTATATAGTGGAAACAGAAATTGAGGGGGAGAGGGTGGAATTAGAGCTTGGATGTATCTGACATCCAATGTAAAACATTGAGTGAGTCCAGTACAGTAAGCCCTCGCTTAAAGTTATAGTTGTGTTCCTGAAAAGTGCACCTTCAAGCTAACTGGCTTCAAGAAAATCAGATTTTCCCATTAGAACCAATATAAAGTTGCAGGTAGGTCTATAGGACCTTTCTGAACAGAAAAACATTTAAAACATCATACCTCGTAAGTTGAAATTTTTAACTTAGCTTTATTCCTATATTGGCAAATTAAATATCTTTTAAAATAAAATAAATTTTAAAAATGTAAAAGAAATATAGCAACTTTCTACCTGCCAATCCTGTTTCCCAAACCCCTTGCTCACCATACATCCTGTTCTCTGACCTTCCTGAGTGCTGAGTACCCTTCCTCTCACAAAATCAAGTAGAAACTGCTCTTTCTGATTCCCGCTGCTCATCTCCAGTGCTCTCACTCACAGTGAGGGTTCAAGAGAGGGAATCAGTGAGCCGGAGATTCAGAGTGCAGGAAGTTCGGCGAAAGGAAAGATAACTGAGAGGAGGGTCAGGGAGTGGCCGAGGCCACTAGTCAGAGGGTTGGCAACGAGCAGATAGGCTGGGGAGTGGGAGAGGCTGTTCCAAAATGGCCCCAATCTGGTCACACGGCCCCACATCAGACCGGCGCAAAACAACTTTAAAATAGAAATTGCAACACTGAACAAGAATACAGACCTCAATAAATCCACAACGTTATAGCAAGACAACGTAAAATGGGACAAAGTTAAATAGGGACTTAGCGTAAAACCAGTTCAGTTCACATTTAGCGTTGCTACCTATTTCCTGTCAATGCCTTGATTCTGCGCTTCATAAGGCCATTTGCATTGATATTGCTCGAACAACAACACAGGAGTGAAGTTATGGAAAGATTTGAACATGCAGATGAGAACTTTAAAATGGAGGCATTCAGACATCAATAACCTTTCTGGATCACCAAGCACAGCGATGAGAGATGAACTTAAACTTTTCAACGCATCATTTATTCTTTAAAAAACCCTTCAATGCTTGTATTCACCTCCGTTATTCTTCCTCGCTCTTTGCGTTTATTCTCGAAGTGGGAGAAAATAGATTTGAATCAACAAAGAAAGGTTCCAAAAAGGTACAACATTGATGATGGGTATGAAGTGATGTCCCTGTTTTCTCTCTGCTGCATTAACTTTCATTTTCACAATAGGAACGGTCACCTGTAGTCAGCAGCCAACAAGTTAAGGGAGCATAAGAACATAGGACTTGGGAGCAGGAGCAGGGCATTCAGCCCCTTGAGCATGCTCCAACATTCAATAAGATTGTGGCTGATCTGATTGTGTCTGAGCTCCATTTTGTTGTCTTCCCTCCCTTCCCTCTTGACTTCCTTGTCTATCAAAATCTGTCTAACTCTACCTTGAATAAATTCAATGACCCAACCTCCACTGCTTTCTGTGGTGGAAAATTCCACATTCTAATGAACCTTCGAGAGAAAAAAATTCTCTTCATCTCTGTCTTAAGCGGTAGACTCCTTATTCTTTGGCTGTTCCTGGTTCTAGACTCTCCCACAAGTGGAAACATCCTCCTAGAGTCTACCCTATCAAATCTCCTCAGGACCTTATATGCTTCAGTAAGATCGTATCTCATTCTTCTAAACTCCAAGAGCAGTCACCACTGCTGCTTTATTTAACCTCTTCATTGCTGCACCCCTGCATAGCATTGAGTTTTGAACGAACCATACTGCAGAAGGCATTAACCTGCAATTCGCCTACTCAGCTAATTTCATTGTTTTGATTTGTGTGGCAATCTGGGAATGAAACACATATGAACCAGATTAAACTCAAAGGGGTTATAAAACTCTACCTTGAATAGATTCAATGACCCAACCTCCACTGCTTTCTGGGGCAGAAAGTTATAACTTATAAAACAGTTATAAGCTGTCAAAAGCGTAAAATAGCAAAATGCAGTTGACAGAAATGGGACTTGTGAGTCCCATCACAAAGGAAAATGGTATTAGATGAGGAGGAGGTGCAATGGCTACCGGGGGATGGAATTCAATAAATGATGTTCCAAAAGGAGTACTTTAGGAGGTGGTAACTGAATAAAAGTACTTCAAATACAGAAAGGTGCAAAAAGTACTTTATGTTAACTAACAAAACAAGGTAGGCACCAAGGTTAGCATTAGTCTGGAAGGAACAATAGTAGAAAAATAGGAAATTCATTTTTACTTTACAGTTATGAACCAGTGGTGCGGTGGTTAGTGCTGATGTCCCACAACTCCAGAGATCAGTCTGGGTGTCTGTCTGTGTGGAGTTTGCATGTTCTCCCTGTGCCTGTGTGGGTTTCTGCCACACTGTCCAAAGGCATGCTGGGTTGGATGTGGTAAATTGCCCTCAGTGAGTGTGTGCCCTGTGATGGATTGGTGCCCTGTCCTGGGTGTACCCCAGCTATCACCCATTGCCTGTTGGGTTAGACTCTGACCCCTCATAACCCTTGATTGGATAAAGTGGTTCTAGAAAAGTGAGTGAGTCATGGACCATTGTGTGGATTTCAGTTAAGCAGAAAATTGGGTGGTTTCTGTAATGGGAGGCCAATCTGCAGTGCCAGTTTATGTTATACTCTTCTGTGTTAAATTGCACACAGAGCTTAGTGCAGTCTCACAAATAGTAAAGGAGAAGAATGACTAATTCACCTGTATTCATTGAGGGAAGTGTGTTGACCCACACACTCTGTTTCACTTTGAATAGTGCCTTGGGACCGGTTAAATCCAGCTGAGCAGGCAGATGTTGCCTCAGTTTAATATCTCATTCAATAGACAGCAACTCCAACAGTGCAGTAGACTTTCTGTGTCAACCTAGATAAAAGTCTGAATTTTGAAGTCATCGGGCAGGCGCAGCAAGCAGACGGGGGAGCTGCTGGGAAACAGTCCAATGCCTACGATCGGGCCCCAACCACAATTTCATGCTGGGCGAGCCAATTAAGGCCCAACCAGTGTGAAACGCGGCTCCGCACTGGCCGGGATGGGCCAAGCAGGGACCTGTCGGCCGCCGGGTCCATTGGCGACCCAAAGGCCCCATTTAAAAGAGGCAAAGTCAGTCCCTGGAAGGACTGGGAGCTAGTGTCCAATGGCGTCCAACAGGGATCTGCACTCGGTCCCCTATTATTCACCATTTATATAAATGACATAGATGACTATGCGGTGATTAGGGTTAGTAAGTTTGCAGATGACACAAAGATTGGCCGGGTGGTTAACAGTGAGGTTGAGTGTCTTGGGCTACAGGAAGATATAGACGGGGTGGTCAAATGGGCAGAGAAGTGGCAGATGGAATTTAACCCTGAAAAGTGTGAGGTGATACACTTTGGAAGGAGTAATTTGACAAGGAAGTATTCAATGTACGGCATGACACTAGGGAGTTCTGAGGAACAAAGGGACCTTGGCATGTGTGTTCATAGATCTCTGAATGCGGAGGGGCATGCTAGTTGGTTAGTGAAAAAGGCATATGGGACACTTGCCTTTATCAATTGAGGCATAGATTACAAAAGTAGGGAGGTCATGTTGGAGGTGTATAGAACCTTGGTAAGGCCACAGCTGGAGTACTGTGTGCAGTTCTGGTCGTCACATTATAGGGAGGATGTGATTGCACTGGAGGGGGTGCAGAGGAGATTCACCTGGGTGTTGCCTGGGATGAAACATTTAAGTTATGAAGAGAGGTTGGATAGGCTTGGGCTGTTTTCATTGGAGCAGAGAAGACTGAGGGGTGACCTGATCAAGGTGTACAAGATTATGAGGGGCATGGACAGGTTGGATAGGGAGCAGCTGTCCCCCTTAGTTGAAGGGTCAGTCACAAGGGGGCATAAGTTCAAGGTGAGGGGCAGGAGGTTTAGACGGGGTGTGAGGAAAAACTTTTTTGCCCAGAGGGTGGTGATCATCTGGACTGCACTACCTGGGAGGGTGGTGGAGGCAGGTTGCCTCACATCCTTTAAAAAAGTACCTGGATGAACACTTGGCATGTCATAATAATCAAGGCCAAGAGCCAAGTGCTGGTAAATGGGATTAGGTAGGTAGGTCAGGTGTTTCTCACGTGTTGGTGTAGACTCGATGGGCCGAAGGGCCTCTTCTGCACTGTGATTCTGTGATTCTGCGATCTCCTGTACTCTCGTTATGGACTCGAATGCAGTTGGGACATGGAAACCTTTTCTGATGAGTGGCTTGACGTTCTCCTGGAGGAAGTGGCAGCCAAAAGGGACACCCTTGTCCCCAGGGATGGAAGGAAGAGGCTATCAAACCTCACCAAGAGGGTATAGGAGGAGGTGGCAGCAATGGTGAGCAACTATGATGTGGTATGGCGCACTTGGGTCCAATGCTGGAAGTGCTTCAATAAGCTGCCGCACTCAGGAAGTGTGAGTACCATGTTGGCATGGGTCAGCATGCCAAAGCGTTAAGTTGTGGCCGTTCCCCACCCACCCTCCCGGTGGACCTCAGGAGTGCTAGAGCCTAAGTACCGACTGCCAATCGTGCCAGAACTGGCCAAGGGGGTGAGCCCTGGCTGCTTGGACTAAGTGCCTTGCAGCTCAAGGCCACAACTTCAATGTGCACTGCAAGGTATTCCCCAGGGTTGGGGTTAGCCAGGCTGCAATGGTGTTGCAGGTACAGAGGGGACTAATCAATGCTCCTCTGTTGTTTCAGGAGAAGACAGCCCACAACAATATTGAAAGTTCTCCGACCAGCGGAGGCCCCACTAGCCTCCTAAGCCTGTTTAGATACAAGCGAGGTGCCCTACAAGTTGAGAGGCGGCACACACCCCATGCAACCGGGTGTAGAGAGGCAAGGGGTGCCAGACGAAGATAAGAGCGCAGTGCACAGAGGTGAGGCTTTCAATTTGTGCAATCATTCTAGTGTAGTCTCTTAATTGATGTGAGCCTCAAACCTGGAGTCCCCACTGATCACTGGAAGAAGAGGCCTCCAATAATGCAGATCCCCATGGTCTCACCAGGGTGCGTGGCATGCTCAGTGACTGTGTGCTGACTTTAACTAATGACATGTCCTTGTTCTCCCTTTTAGGTTTGCCAGCGGTCATTCACTCTGCAGACCCTGAAGGGAAAACCCTGACACCCGAGGACCACCAAGCTTCTGTTGCACCTGCATCACGCCCGCTCTCTAAAGCAGGCAACAACGCAGATACCAGCACCTGGATGGGTTTTAGATTGGTGGCTAATATCTTGATGCACATTGGTGAGGGCATTTCATAATTACTTGAGGTGCAGGTGGAGGCAGATAGTGCCCAGGGCACCAGCACTCAGAGGACTAATGTGCACCAGAATGATACTCAGTCGAAAGCTGATAATGAGCCCCTGCAGTTGTCCATTAGGTGGCCGATACTGGATGTCCAAGAAGATGTGTGGGAGGATCTGGTGGAGATCCATGCGGATATGCATGCCATGGTCTCCATGATGGAGGAGTCCATGTGGAGCATCAGCACTGCATTGACCATCATGGCCGAGCACACTGCTTCCTCCATTGAGAGAGTGGTGACTCTCATGGAGAGGCAGCTCCAGGAGCAGAATCAAGGGTTCTTGGGGTTGCACTCAGGCCTGCAAGCCCTCACACAGGCATTGACCTCAGGAGATGAATGAGGCATCCAGTATCCCAGCTAGGGGACCGTCCATCAATGGTGAGCAGTGAAGTCCAGAATGACCTCACATTCGCGCATGAGCTGTCTGTTGTCTCTACCGACTCTTCTCAGGGCGCTCTGGCTGGCAGCGCTCCTCCACCCCTCTGCCAATGACCATGGCATCTGATGAGGCTGCGATGACTGGGGAGATTCCAGCCGTGGCACTGGTGGGGCCAGCACAGGCTCCATTGGCCAGAGGACAACAGCCAATGTCATCAAGGCCAACAAGACAGCATAGTCAACAGGCTGTCTCCAATGCTGGTGCCAGTGAGGGGGGAATACCAAGATGTAGCACTCACAAATGTAAGTTAAAGGTACCATGAGCACAAGAGGAACAGGTCACGGGTGATTTTATGTTAACTTATTTTGACTTTATGTATACTGGTCTGGGGTTGAAGACCAAAAATGTTTATGTAAATATTATTGAACTGTCAGAATGACGTAAATTGTGTTTTTGTCATCATGGCTTGAGTATTCTTCATCTTTTTATTTCATTGGTGCGGGGAATACCAGCATGTAATGCTGGACATAGATGTCTCTGAACTTTATTGTACAGGCACTGAGTGCCCTTTGTGTTCGAGTGAAAGAGTCCTTTCAGACATCCGGGATGGAGGAGGCAGCCCTGGCATGTGGTTGAAGCTGATCTTTGGCAGCCAACTGAAGGAGCATTAGATCAGGGCATCCCTGGTGTCCCTGCCTCCCTGAAGGTTACCGAGGTCTGGCTCCATGCCCTCAGTGTTCTCTTCACTGTGCTCATCTTCAAACTCACTGCTGGACTCATCATCTGTGGTCTGTGCAGCTGCATTAAGATCCTTTTCCTCCAGTGTGACCCCCTTGCCAGTGCCAGATTGTGGAGAGTGCAGCATGCAACCATTATCAGTGACACCTACTCTGGGGGGATATTGTAGTGCACCCACTGAATAGTCGAGGCATCAGAATCTCATCTTGAGAAGACCTGTGGTCCTCTCCACCACTGCCCTTGTGAAGGCATGACTCACATTGTAACTCTTCACTGCCTCTGTTCTTGGGTGGCAGAGAGGCATCATGAGCCACCTCCTCAACAGATAGCCCTTATCACCCAGCAGCCATCCATCCAGTCGGGCTGGAGCACTGAAGAGCCTCAGCACCTGGGAGTGTCTGAGGATGTAAGCATCATGGGGGCTGCCTGGGTACCTTGCACAGACTTATAGAATCAGCATCCTGCGATCACACACTATCTGCACATTCATGGAGTGGAAGCCCTTCCTGTTGACGAAGGCAATGGCTGACCCACTGGCACCTTGGTGATCACATGCGTGCAGTCAATTGCACCCTGGACGTGGGGAACCCAACAATCGCTGCAAAGTCTCTGGGTCACTCAGCCTGGCTGACCTGTCCACATGGTAAAGTTAAAGGTCAGTAACCGCCTGAACAGAGCTTCTGTCACCAGCTTGATGCAACTGTGGACAGCTGATTGGGAGACTCCACACTGATCCCCCACTGACCCCTGGAAAGAGCTGGAAGTAATAAAGTTCAAGGCCACTGTGACCTTCAAAGCCACTGGCATGGGCTTTCCACCCATACAGTCAGAGCTGATCTCAGGCCAATCACCTGGCAAATGGAGGTGAGGGTCTCCCATGAGAGGCAATGCCTCCTTCAGCACTGCACCTCGGACATGTTGAGGTAGCTCCATTACTGCCTGTAACCCCTGGCAGCAGGGTAGTGGTGTCTTCTGTGGCCCCTTCCACCTTGGCCTTCTTGCTGGCCCTGCACCCCTTGTGCCTGCGCCTCTCCTCCCACAGATCCCTCTCCTGGAACCTGCATAGGGACACCTGGCCTCCTCTCCCTTCTGTCCCTCTCTTCCTCCTCAGAAGAGGTGCCACAAGTGGAGACCACAATCCCCATCACCAGGGTAATGAGAGGCTGTCTGATACCTGGAAGAGTCCACACAGTCTGAATCTTCCGGGAGCCTTGCAGGCCCAATAAGTCCTGAAATGAAGCCTGGAAATGCGAAGAATGAAGCCTCGAACAGAAATGAGGCTGCCAAGTACCAATAAGCAACCAGCAGCAAACTATCTCCGAAACTCCTCACTACTCTCACTGGCAATGCTGCTGACCCTTTTTATCTCGCCCGTGGATGAGGTTTGAGAAAATGTCAACTGGCCTCCTGCCCATTTTGCCCTTGCAACAAGCGCAAAATTGCACGGGCTCAGGAAAAAATCACCATCAACTGGACTGTTAAGGGCCTTAAATGGCCTGTTACTTAGTGACAGGTGAGGCTGCGGCATGTGCACCCACCTGCCAAGCGAAATATCGCGCGAGCGCACGATAATGTCGGGATGCTTACCAGACGTCAGTGCGCGCAATTTTATGCCCTATCGGGTCAGGTGCATGCCCGCCTGTGGGACCCAAAATTCTGCCCCAAGAGTCGGATTTGAACCCACAACGGGCTGGTTCAGAGGCTGGAAGATTCTACCTCATCAGGTTTTATGCCTAAATTTGATTTGTCTGAATACTAAAAGTAGATTTGCTAATTCTTTTAACTGAACTTGAATGAAAAGTTTTAAAAATCATAAATTAGAATATTGTGTTCAAACTGTTTTGGTCCTGGTGGGGACCAGTAATGCTTTTAGTTTCTTTCAGAATTCAAAAGCCTGGTGCCAGGGGGTATCATTGGACCATTAATCCAGTGGCCAAGCCTAATGCTCTGGGGATATGGGTTCAAATCCCAGTACAGCAGCTGATAAAGTTTAAATTCAGCTAATAAATTTAGAAACAAATGCATTTAGAATTCAAAGCTCGTCTCAGTAATGGTGACCATGAAACTATCACCAATTATTGTTAAACACCCATCTAGTTCAATAATGTCCTTTAGGGAAGGAAAACCGCCATCTTTACATGGTCTTGACTACGTGTGACTTCAGACCCACAGCAAGGTGGTTAACTCTTAACTGCTCTCAGAAATGGCCTAGCAAGCCACTCAGTTCAAGGGTAATTAGAGCTGGGCAGCATGTGCTGACCTTGCCAGCAACACCTACATCCCATGAAAGGGTAAATCTTTTAAAAGTGAGTCAGCACGCACAGGGTTGATAGGTGAACTGGACTTGGAATAGCCAAGTCTAGAGGTAACAAAGGCATGGGTGCAGGCTTCAGCAGCAGATATACCACAGTAGCTATTAATTTCATTGTAACAGGAGTAATGTTATGTGGTGATTAAAAATGGTATCAAAATTAACAAAGAAAAAATGATCAAAATTAGCAAAGAATTTGAATCTATACCTTTCAGAATGTCCCAAATTGCTTTACAGCCAACTAAACAAATTTTGAAGGGGGCAGAGGGGTAGTCACTGTTGTAATTATAAAAAAAGCAGAAAATTTTGGGCACAGCAAGATCCAATAAATAAAAAAACAGATCATGACCAGATAACTTGGTTATAGGTGTTTGTTGGGGAATAAATATTAAGCAGAAACCCCAGCTTCTCATCAAAATAGTTCCATGGGACCTTTAACGCATTCCTGAGAAGGCAGACAGGACCTTGATTTAACGTTTGAGCCAAAAGGCTGAATCTCAGAATCACAGAATGCAGAAGAGGCCCTTCGGCCCATCGAGTCTGCACCGGCACGTGAGCAACACCTGACCTACCTACTTACCTAATCCCATTTACCAGCACTTGACCCATAGCCTTGAATGTTATGATGTGCCAAGTGCTCATTTTTTTTTTGCAAAAATATACTTTATTCATAAATCTTCAAAAACATTTCGAACATTTTAAATCACCATTACAAAAATACAAACAGGTTCAACTTTTACAAACTGAAACACAAGGTGTATCAGAAAAAAACAATGAATATTTCAATCATTGGCAGACATACATTTTAATCTGTACAGCCTGAGGGGCTCTTTACAGTTCCCAGCCCCCCAGTGCACTGTGGCAGAAAGGTCTTAGGCAGTGACCCTTCCCCATTGCGCCTTTGTGGCAGCTGCCCCGAGCTTAACTGTGTCCCTCAGCATGTAGTCCTGGACCTTGGAATGTGCTAGTCTGCTATACTCGGTCGGGGACAACTCTTTGCGCTGGAAAACCAACAAGTTTCGGACAGACCAAAGAGCGTCTTTCACCGAGTTGATGATCCTCCAGCTGCAGTTGATGTTTGTCTCGGTGTGTGTCCCTGGGAACAGCTCGTAGAGCCCAGAGTCCTCTGTCACAGAACTGCTCGGGATGAACCTCGACAGCAACCACTGCATCCCTCTCCAGACCTTCTTTGCAAAGACACAATCTACAAGGAGGTGAACAACGGTCTCTTCCCCACCACAGCCTCCTCGAGGGCAACGTGCAGAGGGGGTGAGACTCCTGGCGTGGAGGAAGGATCTTACAGGGAGGGTCTTTCTCACCACCAGCCAAGCTACATCTTGGTGTTTGTTGGAAAGTTCTGGTGATGAGGCATTCTGCCAAATGACTTTGTCAGTCTGCTCAGGGAACCATCCCACAGGATCCACCCTCTCCTTTTCCCTCAGGGCCTTTAAGACGATACGTGCCGACCACTGCCTGACGGACTTGTGGTCGAAGGTGTTTCTCTGCATAAATTTTCCCACGAGGGACAGGTGGTACGGCACAGTCCAACTACTTGGAGCGTTCCGCGGCATCGTGGCCAGACCCATCCTTCGCAACACCGGGGACAGGTAGAACCTCAGCATGTAGTGACACTTGGTGTTTGCATACTGAGGGTCTACGCACCGCTTGATGCAACCGCACGCAAAGGTGTGCCAAGTGCTCATCCTGGTACTTTTTAAAGGATGTGAGACAACCCACCTCCACCACCCTCCCAGGCAGAGCATTCCAGAATCTCAGCACTGCACTGCAATATCAAACTAGTTTTTGTGCTGAAGTTCCTGGAGTGGGTCTTCAACCTTCTGACTGAAATCAGAGATGCATAATGTAGATTATAATATTAATTTGTTTTCCTTGGGTCATTTGCTTGATTGTAGCAGAATGAACGCTTCATAGATTATTATCCTCTTGTTAGTTTTTACTGTCAGCCGCCCTCCTTAGGCGATTGGTGAATTGAAACAGCTCATGAATATTCAAATCACATGTGATCCACTGGAAGCATGAATTTGATTAGCTAAATGGACACTTTCCTGTCTGTTCAACTTTGTATCTTTATCATAAGTGATTTGGGAATCTGGAATTGTTTTCGTTGGAAATAAAGTTCCGCCAAGTCAGAGTTAACTATGTAACAGAAATATTGAACACAATTTCATTTCGATGACACTTCTCACATCCTAGCAATGTCCCAGAAGGCTTTACAGCCAATCAAGAGCCCCCGGGCTGTACAGCTCAGAATGATTGTCTGCAAATGATGGTAATATTCATTGATTGTATTGATGCAGCTCGTGATACATGTGTAAAAGTTGAACCTGATTGTACTTTTGTGATGGTGATTTTGAAATGGTTTGGAATGTTCTTGAAGATATTTTATGAATAAAGTATATTTTTGCAAAAAAAAAATCAATTACTTCTGGAGTGTTGTGATGTAGACAAACATGTGGTTGAAGACCCCACAAACAATAACGACCAATTGTTTTCCTTTTTTGTGGCCATCAGTCAAGACATGAATGTTGGATGGGACACAAGGGGAAATCAACACTGCTTTTCTTTAAATATGCTGTGTAGTCTTTTTCACATGAGCAGGCCAGTGGGCCCTTGGCTTAACATCTCATCCTTAAGATGGCACCTTCAACAGTGCAGCACACCAACCATGCAAGACTGAAGTATCAGCCGAGATTGCACACCCAAATCTTGCCATAAGGCTGGAACCCATGATCTTCTGACTTTGAGGTACTGAGCTAAACTGGCATGTCAGTCTAAAGAGCTGAGCATGGCCCATGAGCGTTTGTTTCCTATACACGTCCCAGTGAAAACATTAATTCAGATCTCATAGCTGTAGCTCACTTGGTAGCAAGCTTACCTCTGAGTCATAAAGTTTTGGGTTCAAGCCTCACTGCCAAACTTGAGCACGGTGCAGTGCTTGACACTGCAGTGAAGGGGGACTACACTATTGGAGCTGCAGTCTTTTGCATGTGATATTAAACCAAGGCCCTATCTAACTGCTTGAGGAGATGTAGAGGTTCCCAGGCACAGTTTTGAAGAAGAGCAAAAGAATTGTAACTAGTTTCGTGGCCAATATTTATCACTCAGTCAACATGACAAAAAACAGATTATCACATTCCTTTCTGTGGGAGCTTGCTGTGCTCAACGTGGCTGCTGTGTTTCCTGCATCCCAACAGTGACTGCACTTCAAAAATACTTCATTGGCCATAAAGTGCTTTGAAGTGTCTCAAAAAGCATTATATATCTTTCTTTCTTTATAGAACCTGAAAAGACTTAAAAAGAAAATAACTGTGCGTCGACACCAAAGACCTAATGGGCTTCATATCACTTTAAAATATCAAGCTCCATTGCAGGTTTTCATATAAAGATTGCGGGAAATTATGACATGGATTGAAATATAATCTAAAATGGGGCAGGTTAGTTACCTAATGCTTTTATTATCAAGTTAACCTAAGCCAGATAGTGCATTTGCTGCATTACCATGAAGGATCTATCAGTCTCACAATCTGTAAAGTTCACATTAAAATTGAAAGCGTGTTCTGAGTGCTCCTCCAACCTAACAATAAGATGCCTTCCTGATTTCCACTATAGCATGGGGAGCTGGGTGATATCATGTGATGGAATGATGCCCGTTTTATTTCTGAATCCTGCGGCGGAATTGTCCGGTCCCGTTTGCGGTGGGCGCCATAGCAGACGGGATCGGAAAATATCGGGAGACCGCAAAAACTGGTTTCACGCCACCGTAAAACCAGTTTGTGCGATCGTCTGCTCCGCCCTTCAATGATGGGGCCACGTTTCCCACCACCGCACTTTGGGAACCTAATTTCAATACTTTAGCATCTCGTTATAAACCCTGTTGGCCGGAATCGTCCCCTCATGCTGGATCACGCGGGCACGTCAGTGTGATTGCGTGCCAACATGTTTCACAGCTATGCATAAGCAGCGGGCACCCGGCGGGCTGTGCTTCACTCGGGACTTCGAGGTTTGTTTGCCTACCTTGCTTTGGACAGCACTCACAATCATCAGCGCCAGGCTTCACAGGCAGCACCACATCACTTTTAGGGAGGCTCACGTACAGGTCCAGACCTACCAGACCAGCTGTAAGGCGGGGGTAACTTTTCAATGGCTACAAGGCTAGGGCTTGCCTGGGGAATGGAAGGGGAGAGGCTGCAGGCTGAGGGCTGTACTGGGGAAGGGGGGTATCCCGGGGCGGGGGGGGGCACATGTTGATCTGTGCAAATGGCCTCAAGATGGTGAGGGCTGAGGGGACAGTCTCCAGAGGAGATGAGACCAGATGGAGATGTGTGGGTATGTGTGAGAGAATGAGGGTGATGTCCCATGAGTTGGCAGTGAGTGAGATGCCAGTGGATGTGTGATGGGCTTGTGAGTGTGAGTTTAGAGTGATGAGATGGTTGCCTTATCCTGGTGGCACGGATGGGATCATTCACCCTTTTTCTGCACTGGATGGTGAACCTCTTCTGTGCAGGGTTGGCACTGACCATTTCTGCCACTGCATCCCAAGCTGGAGTGATGAGATTGCTGGACCTCCTGCAGCCAGAGCAGGGGTGGAAGACATCACGACAGAACTCCAAAGGGCATTCCAGTGATCAGTCATTGAACTCTTCTTGGCTTTCAGGACCATGTCCTCACTGGAGCAGTCCTGGGCTGCGAGCATTGAGAAGTGTGTGTGTGGCTGCAGTTTAGATATGGCACCCGGAGTGAGGAAACGGTGAGGTAACTGTGTGGTGGGTGATTCAGAGGCTACCCACCAGTGAGACAGCGTGTTTCCTGTGGCTGCATAATTAATGAATTGGGAAGTGGACAATACGGCGTCCAACAAGTACCTAACTATTCTAATCCCATTTTCCAGCACTAGGCCCATGGCCTTGTATGCCATGGCATTGCAAGTGCACATCCAAACACTTCTTAAATGTTAAGAGGGTTTCTGTCTCTACCACCCTTTCAGGCAGTGAGCTCCAGATTCCCACCACCCTCTGGGTGAAAAAAATTCTTCCTCACATCCCCTCTAAACCTCCTGCCCCTTACATTAAATCTATGCCCCCCTGTTTATTGATCCATCCACCAAGGGGAAAAGTTCCTTCCTGTCTACCCAATCTATGTCCCTCATAATTTTGTACACCTCAATCATGTCCCCCCTCAATCTCCTTTGTTCCAGGGAAATTAACTCCAGTCTATCCAATCTTTCCTCATAACTAAAACTCTCCAGCCCAGGCAGCATCCTGGTAAACTTGCCCTGCACTCTCTCTAGTGCGATCACATCCTTCCTATCATGTGGATTCCAGAACTGCACGCAGTACTCTAGCTGTGGCCTAACCAGTGTTTTATACAGTTCCAGCATAATCTCCCTGCTCTTTAATTAATCTTAACTCATAATTAATGAGTTGGGAAGTGGACAATCCAGCGTGAATATCATTGTTTTTCACATGAAAACCCGCTGGGGTTCAAAGGGACGCAGTACGTTTACTTCACTGCTTCACTGAGTAGGCTGCTGAGGCATGAGGACCAACTTCCATTGATCTTCACACCTCTAAGCTCAGATGCACAAGGCATCATGTAGCACCAAGTCAAAAAACATACCAGAACTAAAACCTACCCACAATTTACAATTAATATCAATGACTTGGATGAAGGAACAGGAGATCTAGTAGCTAAATTTGCTGATAAAACAAAGGTAGGGAAGGAAGTAAGGTGTCAAGAGGACATAAAAAGTCTACAAAGGCATATAGATAAGTTAAGTGAGTGGGCAAAAATTTGGCAGATTAAAGTATAATGTGGGAAAATGTGAATTGTCCACTTTGGCAGAAAGAATAGAAAAGTAACATATTATTTAAATTGGGAGAGACTGCAGAACACTGAAGTACAGAGGGATCTGGATGTCCTGACACATGAATCACAAAAAGTTAGAACGCAGGCTCAGCAACTGATTAGGGAAGCAAATGGAATGATGGTGTTTATTGAAGAGGAATTGAGTTTAAAAATAGGGAAGTGTTGCCACGGTTGTACAGGGCCTCATTGAGACTGCATCTGGAGTACTGTGTACAGTTTTGGTCTCTTCACTTAAAAAAGGATCTAATTGCATTATATCAAGAGAAGGTTGACTTGATTGATTCCTGGGTTGAAGGGGTTAGCTAATGAGCAAAGGTTGAGCAGGTTGGGCCTATACCCATTTGAGTTGAGAAGAACGAGTAATCTTTTTGAATGTGAAGAAAAATATCATTTTTTTCCAATATTACTGTGGAATACCGTGAGGCAGGTTTGTGGGGGATGTGTGTATGTTTGTGTGTGTGATTAATTTAATTAAACCGAAGACAGTCAGACTGCAAGGTTTAAATCATCAAAGGAGTAAGTGTAAAAGCAGACATTTTGAAGTGTGGATGAACAAGCTAAGATGGGATACAGGTAAATACAGCACGAATAGGAACTTGCATTAGGAGATAAATGAGGAGTTGAATTTTTAGCTGTTGAAATTTCAAAGAGAGATAACAGGAAGCTTTACAACTGGCAAAGATCATAAATTAATAAAGCACAGTTGTTAAGTTTATTTTTCCTGAAAGCATGGCCTTAAAGACAGCATGAAAGATTTTTATATTCTAGGAAAGGAAGCTTCCAAGTAAAGTTAAAAACAATGGGTTTATAAATGAAAGAGAAAAAATATATTTCAGGAAAGATTAAAAGCTATATGAGGAGTGGCCATGTGATATCTTGAAGCATGTGCTGTGCGAGGACAAACTTGTGAAGTATGCAGCCTCTTGCCACCCCAGAGAAGTGTTTGTTTGTTCCAGAAAGCAAGGTTTTGTTAGAAGACTTGGATTTCCATTGTCGAGTGAGAGGGAGGGAGAAGCTGGGGAAATACCTCCCCTGTAACAACAGTAAGTGCCTTATGGTAATATTACTGGAGTTTTTATACATTAAGTATCTATTGGGACTTTTGCCTGAAAAGGGGTGTTTATTTGTGATTCTAGTGAAGTAGAAATCTTTTGGAAAATGTAAAAAGACTAAATTTAACTGTGTATGCGTAAGTTTTTCTTTTTTTTGTTAATAAATGTTATAATTTAATATTTAAAATCTCCAAAAGTGGTAGTGGAATTTTTACTCCTGACTTCAGTACACATACCTTCTCATAATAAAAATACAAATTGCAAATCGTGATAGCTTGACCAAGTTTCCCTTTGGGATTTGGTCAGCCTGGCAATTACTACCAGCCATATCATAACATGAAATATGTAAGATCCTGAAGGGGCCTGATAGGGTGGATGATGAAATAATGTTTCCCCTTGTGAGGGAGTCTAGAACAAGGGCACACGGCCTAAAAATTAGGAGTCTCCCATTTAAGGAGAAAGTTTTTCTCTCAGAGTATCATTGGCCCATGGAATTCCCTTCCCCAAAGTATGGTGGAGCTGGGTCATATCTATCTCTAACTGTATCTGAGTTATACAGAGATTTGGTTGACAAGGGTGTCAACATTATGGGGGACAGTGAGGAAAGTGGAGTTGAGGCCACAATGATATCAGCCATGACCATATTGAATGGCAGAGCAGGCTCAAAGGGCCGAATGGCCTATCCCGGCTCCTAGTTCTTCTGCTTTTGTGTTGTTGTACCCAAAAACATGAAATGTGAGGATCAGGTGATGATTATCAAGTTGAAATGAGTGTGGGCTCTATGGTAACAAACTGGCCAGCGTATAAGTAAGTAGTATTTCCGTAACCTCATTAAACAACAGCTTGCATTTTTATAGTGCCTTTAATGTAGTAAAACACCCCAAGGTGCTCAACAGAAGCACCATGAAACAAAATTTAACCCCAAGCCACATGAGGAGATATTAGAACAGATGATCAAAAGCTTGTTCCAAAGAATTCAGTTTTAAAGAGGGTTGTAGAGGAGGAATGCATAGCAGAGTTGGGATGGTTTTGGGAGGGAACTCCAGAGCTTAAAGCCCAGGCAGCTGAAGGCCACCCAATGGGGATGTGCAAGATACCAAAACTGGGGGCGCATACAGATCTCAGAGATTGGTAGGACTGAAGGAGATTACAGAGATAGATAGGGACAGAACATGGAGGGATTTGAAAACAAGGATGAGAATTTTTAAATTTTGGATTCAGAAAATTATAAGAATTGTGGGACAAAATATTACTGGAATGATGAATGAAACTACAAAGCACTGCATTGTTCTCAATCCAAATTGATGTTAAGGCATCTCAGTGGAGCAATGGAGATGGAATGGAGAAAAATTCTGCATCACAGTTGCCTAATGCTTATTGAGTACCCATCAATGGCTTCAAAGAAACAGCTCCATTTTTTGTATTAACACCCCTCTACTTAATGATTATCAAAAATCGTACCAACTTTAAAAAACAATACACCTTTCTCACCGTCACTCAAACACAAATGTGATTTTTGCATGACTTATCAGTATTGGCCCAAGATACTACACGCTTGATGTCTTCAATTCTGCCTACGAGAAACTCAGCCTTTCTTTGAATGTTGCCAAAACAAACTTCATGTACTTCCACACCAGCTCAACCAAGTATCCCACTTCCCACGTATGTTGAAGGGGGGAATCTGGAATACATTGAGCACTTCCCATACCTCGGAAGCTACTTCTCTCAAAAGGCCACCATTGACGAGGAAATCCAACGCTGGGTCAGCTGCGCCAGCTCACCGTTCTACAAGATTCAGCAGCAAGGGTTTGGCAACAAAGACCTCCATAAGTCAACAAAAGTCTGAGTGTACAGAGCAGTTGTCATCACCACACTCTTGTACTTCAATGAGACCTGGACTATGCACCAGGGACACATAAGAGTGCGAGAGAAATTCCATCAGCAATGCCTCTGCTGTATTCTCTGGATTCAATAGGAGGGCTGCCAAACAAATGCTAGTACCCTTCTTGAAGCCAGCTCCTCAAGCATTCAGACAAAACTCCTACTAAATTAACTTTGATAGGCTGGGTACTGTGTCCGGATGACTTAAGAGTGTTTCCCCTGCTAGACCCTGTTTTCCCAACTCTCAAATAGCCAATGTTCCAGGGGAGGGCAACAAAAGTTCTTCAAAGACACTCTGGAGCTCTCCCTGAAGTGCAGCAACATTGATATTAAAGACTGAGAGGAGCTTTCTAACAATCGTTCAAAATGATGACAACTTGTCCATCAAGCTGCATCACACTTTGTGCCCCAACATCTTAACGATGCAACAGAGCGGCAGCACAGGAGGAAAGAAATGGAAGCGAATCCTGCATTGTAGATCCCTCGACCTCATGGGGCATCCTGCCCCGTGTGCCCAAAGACCTATGGGTTAAGAATCGGCCTGTTCAGTTACATGAAGACCCATTGGCAGACATTTTGCGACCCTGAGTAGACATCAACCTCGAACTGACAGACAGCTGATGACAACAATGAAGTTCATCATCCACGTAACAAAGTAGAAGATAAAAATACATTTTGGCAGTTTTGTAATATTGCAATAATCAACAGAACAGATGTGAACAATCAGATCAAACATATGTAGCATATTGTACTCTGTTAATTCTTGTTGGCTTAATAATTTACTATTCTATTAACATTCTTAATTGACTTCAAACAAATAATTGGTGCAGATTCATCTGGTGTGAGAAATCACTAGCTCTTTTGCCCACAAGCTCAACTGAACAGTAATGCACAGGAGATAGGCCAACATGATAAGAGAAAGGCTCTTATTCCAATAGCTGGAGGATCCATTTAAGTCCTGAATTCATAACAAGTTTAAACAAATTGAGTAAATTTGAAACTGGGTTTGTGAGTTAGATTTGGAATTCATGCCATCATTAAGGTCTACTTCCACGTCCGTAACATTGCCCGAACTTTTCCCTTGTCTCAGCTCATCTGCTGCTGAAACCCTCATTCGTGCCTTTGTTACCTTTAGACTCGATTATGCCAAATCCCAGCTGCTCTCCCACGTTGTATCCTTCATAAGCTGAAGGTCATCTAAAATCTGCTGCCCATGCTTTAACTTACAGTAAATCCCGTCCCTCTAGTACCTCATCCTTTTCCTCTTTCTTTTCAAATCCCTCTATGGCCCTGCCCCACCACCCCCCACCTCTAATCTCTCCATGCCCCACAACCCTCAAAAAAATCTGCACTCCTCTAATTGTGGCCTCTAAAGCATCGCCCATTTTAATTGCTCCAATATTCGTGGATGTACTTTCAGGTGCCTAGGCCCCAAGCTCTGGAATACCCTCTCTTTCATCATCTGATCTCCCTAAGTGGTTCAGTTCCATACTGTGTTTTCTAATGCTCTGCGAGGCACTTTGGGATATTTTGTTATGTTAAAGGTCCTCTATAAGTATAAGTTGTTGTGATTGTGATGGCTTGGATCCTATTTTTAAAAAGATTTTAATGTATATAGCAACTTTCACAACTTCCAGAAGTCCGAAAGCACTCTTACAGCCAATTAAAATCTTTCAATGTGTCATCCCTGTTGTAATGGGAGCCAATTTGCTCACAGGAAGCTCCCTCAAATAGCAATGTGATAATGATCAGATCATCTGGTTTAGAATCAATTGTTGAGGGATAACTATTGGCCACAACACTAGGGAACATTCCCCTGCTCAACTGTCAAATAATAGCAGGGGATCTTTCACATCCACCTGAAAGGGCAGATGGGTCTTCAGTTTAACACCTCAACTAAAAGGCATCATCTCCAACAATGCAGCACCCTCTCAATTCAGCACTGGAGTATGTGCTCTAATCCCCAGAGTAGGGCTTGAATCCATAATCTACCAACTCAAAGCAAGAGCTCTGCCCGCCATTAATAGTCTTTGCCCTCCATTTTGTTTTGCTGAGTGGGGTTTATTAATTTATTATTTGTTTAAGAGAAGGAGTGAATTGTTCTGTTCATCAAAGTGAGGGAGATCAATGTTGGACAAATGGAACATTCTTTTTCACTTTTTAAACATCAATGGTTAGTTTGAAGAGCTCCCTGGTAAAACATACCACTGAATAGGTCCAAGAGTTGGAGCCTATGTACTCTGGTGCATGAATGGGGGAAGATTTCTGTTCAAAGTGACTTATAGCAATATCTTAACTGGATTTTAATTATAAAATATCTCTGTTGTGTATACAATGCTGCTGGCACAAGAATCAGGTGATATATTGCCTGTGTGCACTTTCAACCCATGCTCAGTGAATGGGTGGAGTTCTTGTGGTGCAGTAGGTTGCATCTCTACCTCTGAGCTAGAAGTGCTGGGTTCAAGACCATCCTTGGACCTGATGGCCAAGGAAGATGTGGTTAAAGCATGGCCCAAGCAGGTTAGGTGTCAACCTGCAAATCCTTCCAATGCATAAGATCAAGGGGAGATTCCTGCTCACCACACGATGGGCAGAGAGTTGGAGCCTCAGCAATGACTATTCACAACTCCAGACTGTAGCATGTATACAAAAAGTGAGTGCTGCCACAGCAACTTGGACTCCCTGAGTGAACCATAACACACCACCACCACCATGGAATGGACATCACTTGGTGCAAATGTTCATGTAACTTTCAATACGACCTATATAGTCAGACAGAGAAACTTTTCAAACTGTAGGATAGATGTTCATTTTTTTTCATTCATGGAATGGGGGATAGTGAGCCAGCAACCAGCTTTACATCTCTCCCCATTCTTACTACCATTGTGGACAGCTGTAACAGAGTAGATAAAAACGAGATCACAATCCTAGAAGAGAAAATCCATTCTATCAATGTGCCCTTCACCTGTTTACCTAGATGACCATCAAACTGGAATCTTTGGTCAAAAAGGCAGGAATTGGTGTTCATGGTACTATGGGAGCTTTGTGCTGCTAAATGGTATGGTAGCCTTTATTGCAAAGGTGTTGGAGTATTAGACTAATGAAGTCTTGCTGTGAGTATATAAGGCTTTAGTGAGATGGTGTGTGGTGTACAATGTACAATTTTGGTCTCCACGCCTAAGGAAGGATATACTGGCTTAGAGGTCAAGATTCACTGGATTTATTCCTGGCAGAAGTGGGCTATCCTACCAATAGTGATTAGGTAGAATAGTTTTATATTCTCTGGGGTTTAGAAGAATGAGAAGGGATGTCATTGAAATATGAAGAAAAAAGAAAGACTTGCATTTAAATAGTGCCTTTCATAACCACCAGGTGTCCCAAAGTGTTTCACAGCCAATCAAGTAATTTTGAAGTATGGTCACTGCTGGAATGTAGGAAACACAACATCCAATGTATACATGGCAAGATCTCGTGCACAGCAATGTGATAATGACCGAAGAATCTGTTTCTGGGAGGTGGACTGAGGGGTAAATATAGGTCAGGACACCTTCCCTGCTGTTCTTCGAAATACTACCGTGTGGTCTTTCACACCCAACTGAGAACAGATGGGGTTGCAACTGAACATCACATCCAAGAGATGGCCACTCCAACTGCCTCAGTACTGCACAGAGTGGGCTGCATCTGGTCTCACACACTGGAGCAGGGCTCGAACCCAGAGATAACTGAGCCACAGCTCATGCACAAATATAAAATTCTCAGAGTGCTTGACAGGATAGAAGCTGAGAGGCAGTTTTCTTTGGCTGGAGACCAGGGATCATAATTTCAGGAAAAGGGATCATCCACTTTGGACTGAAATAAATAATTTTTTCTTCACTCAGAGGGTTTTGAATCTCTAAGATAAAATCAAAATACTGAGGATGCTGGAAATCTGAAACAATCACATTCTGCTTTCTAACCTTTATGCCACTATTAGCACCTTTTTTTGACACTAACCACTACCATCAACATTCCCTTTGTCCTTCAGTTCATGACATCTTTGTCAATCCCTCCTTTGTCCCCGCCTATCGCTGGCCTTCTAACCAGCTCCACCTGCTCCACCTCCCATAACCAGTATAAATTTCATCAAATTTCCACTTCTCTTCAGCTCTGAAGAAGGGTCAAATGGACTCAAAATGTTAACTCTGTTTCTCTCTCCACAGATGCTGCCAGACCTGCTGAGATTTTCCAGCATTTTCTGGTTTTGGTTGTGAATCTTTTGGAGTACTTCATTGCAGGGGGCTGAGGACACTCAGTCAATGAGTCTTTTCAAGGCTGAGATCAATAGAATTTTAGGCACTAAGGGAAAAAAGGGAGATGGGGTTAGGGCAGGTAAGTGGAGTTGAGATAGAAGTTCAGCAATGATCTTATTGAATGGATAATTAATAATTATCTTATTAATGATCTTATTTTCCAGGGCAGTATGGTCTAGTCCTGATCTAATTGTTGTTCTTTGGTGTCAAAACTTCAGTTAGGTGACTGCATGTGAGTAATTAGAAGCCCACTGCCTATGAGCTGAACTAAATGAAGGAATTTTCTGCTTATATGTACCCGAGTACACCCCCATTCCTGGGTGAAAATTAAATCCATGGTCTAAAAGACTGCAGCGGTCTGGGCATACCAAAGCTACATGTGTATGTACAATACCCCCAGAACTGTTCAATCTTTTAATATAGTCTTTCATCTTGTCAGCGCTCTCATCTCTAAGTCAGGGAGCTGTGGGTTAACTGTCACTTCAGAGATTTGAGCACAATATCGAGGCTGGAGCTCCAGTACAGTACTAAGGGGGTACTGCCCTATCAGAGTTGCAGTCTTTCTGCTAAGACATTAACCATAGCCTGACTTGACCATCCAAGTGGAAGCAAATGAACCTAGGGCACTATCCCAAGAATAGCAGGGAGGTTCTCTCTGGTAGTGTTGGCCAATATTTATCACTCAACCAAAGACACTAAAAAAACCTACCTGGTGTTTTGTTGCTGTTTGTGGAATCTTGTTGTGTGCAAATTAATTGCTGGATTTCCTACATTAGAACAGAGCCTACACTTCAAAAGTACTTAATTCACTGTAAAGCACTTTAGGATGCCCTAAAGTGGTGTAAGGCACGCTACAAATGCAAACCTTTCTTTTGTTAATTGACTGAGAAGCACTTGAAGTACACAAAATTCTGGTTCAATTTTCTCATTCTTTAGGTAACAAAGTTGCAAAGTGTAAACACATTGGTTTGAATGAACAGAAGATGACAGTCATCTTCAAGTGCGCAAATGCAAAAACATTCAAAATAAAATCACAAAATGGCCAAAATCCCAGGCAAGTTTGCCAGCATCAGGAAATTAAACTAAGGTTGACCTTCAGGGAAGAGGGATAGATGTAATCTTCATCTTTGTCAGACAAGACACCTCCTTCCATAGGATAGACAAATGTAAAAGATTTCAAAAGCCACCCCCCACCATCTCACCCCTCCCTTACCTCGCGCCCCCCCCCACCCCCCACCTCAACCACCCTCCAGCCCCCTCAGCCCCCACCCAAAATCTTACGGTGCATTTAAGCTGAATATAAAGAAACCGGGGAATGTCAAATGGATTTCTGTGGCAGGCAAACACAAGAGGATGTGTGGTTAGAGAATCTGTTTTAGATATAGTCACTCACTGATGTAGACAAAAAAATAAATATCTCTTTAAACTCATCTTTGATATGCTGGCCATTGCATTATTTCGTAGTGGTTCAAATATTTCCAAAAGTTTATCTAAGCGTTAATGTCTTCATTTTTAATATAACTTCACTATTTGGATAACCTGCTTTTGCTTTTATAGGGTATCAGCAGGCAAAGTAATATTGAATCTAAAAAAATAACATTTTAGGAACTATAGCTCTTGATGTTTTCAGGCGCTGGTTCCTAAAAGTCACCAAGTTCCTTTCATTCTTATTGTCCTAATCCAGCAGTAGGCAGTTAAGCAACAAGGAACTCCAACAAACTCTGTGGTATTTGAAGTGCCTGTGCTTCTCATAACAAAATATCTAAGGCTCCAGATTTTGCTGCGACAAGGCATTTAATTCCATCTGCTGTTAGTCAGTCTTGCCCTTGCATGCTTACTTTTTTGTATGGCCAGTTGCTGAATGTGTAAAAGGATAACATTGCAGCAAGGCTAACAGGGCATCGGTGGCCTGAGTAACCAGGGCAAGCAGTTATCTTCTCAACCAATCAGATTATTAAAAGCTTGAGAAATAAAAAGCACAGGCACTGAGAAGGAAACACAATTTAGAATTGTCGAATTCCCTTTCACGGGAATACAGAAACAAAGACAGGCAGAGAAAGTTTAAATTAAGAGAGGAAAAATAAAGACGGAAAGGACAAATAAAAAGATGGAAACTAAATTATCCATATCTTTAAGTCTCCAAAATAATCAATAGTTGGAGGAATGTAACTCCACACTTGTAATTATCAATTTTCAATGGCAGAGAGGCTGACTTGCTTTAATTCGCACTTTTCGCATTGTCAAAATGGAACATAAGATGAACTGAACAAGGCTTAATTTTCCATGGCAAGTTTAAATTGTATCTAATGCACAAATGTAATTTCAAATAGTTCAATGCATTTTGGTGATGAGGCAGGCAGCGAGATGCCATTTTTGCGAAGCCAACATCAAAGTGGCACAACAAGAAAAGCAATTTTGGATGTTCACATTTAACCACATATCTGCCATTGCCTTAAGTTGTTGTATCATTTGCACATAAATAAATGCAAGTGCCATTAGCTTCAGTGTCATGTTGAGAGAAAAAGCTGGCACTACACATTTTATATTTTCTGTCCTTGCTTTGAAGAGCAAGATTCACTGACAGTTGCACAGATTTCTTTTGCTTATTTTTTCCTCCACATTTTCACTGGGTTTTTATTCTGCTTAAATGGTGAGTGATGATTATATCACCAAGGAAGCTGGTTTTGAGCCTGATGCACAAGGAACCAAAATTAGCATACATGAAGTTGAATGATCATCCAAGGGCTCTGGGTTTAATGACCACTGTATCGCTAATGACATTCATTTAACTCCCTTAACTGTGAGGCATAACAACTCCTCTAACACAGTTCCTTCAATTCGGTATTTGGTCAGTCACCATTCAAAGAAATTAAGAAGAATAGGAGAAAGGAAAAGGATAGGGGATTAAAGTTAATCTTTTTCTTTGTAGTCATTTGAATTGGCAAGAGGATTCTAGCAGCAAGTATCACACTTGAAAGGGAAACAGTGATGGAATATAAATATTTGCCACTAATTTGACACTGATTGTCATATATATTATGCATCTATATATTAAAGAGCTTCACTGTTGAATACAGCTTTTGTAAATTTGACCCCAACATTTTCAATGTAACTCACTCCAAGAGAGAGCATAGGTTGATGGACTTCTCTTAGCCAGCATTGATTTTATGCTATTTTTAGATTCATTTTAAAAAATCAAACTATTACAATTTTTGAATCCACTCCTGCTGAGTCTTACAAGTAAAACTCAGCAAGGACATAATAAAATCTGAAACAATGGGCCGTAGCTAATACAAAACTCAGCATACACACTCTGTGGGGAACCATGTTATGGAAGTACATCCAGTTTGAAAGCTCTGGTGCTGGAGATAGTTCCTGCAGGGATGAGGCTCCACAGTTTCAATTGCTAACTTTCTGGGCCAGAGAGGTTAAATGCCAATGCACAAAACATTAATTTGCTGTTAAGCATGTACTTATGCACTTAAGTACTAGCCTTCACTTTCTGTGGTGAATCTGATTCATAATTAATGAGCAAATGCAGATTTTTTTTAAACTCACAAGGAGATTGATGATGAGTTCCCATGTTTCTGTGAGTCTTTGGTGAAAGGGTGCAAACCATCCATGCAATCTGTGACAATTCACATTTTTTCCTTGCCACAAATTGTTGTTATTTATGTAGCATTAATACTATTGTTACTTTGCCAGCAAATTCTGGCTGAATGAAATTTTGAGAGAGGGGTCATTTATTCCCACCCAGATACTTCCACCAGTTAGCACAGTTAATTATAAGTAACATTAAGTAGCAAGCAATGGAGGTCTCACATTAACTAGATGGGCAGTACATTGCTTGGAGTGCACGTGAGCCACACAGAGCAGTAATATTCGTTCCTCACCCTGAGATGAATTAGCAGATACCAGCAAGGCTGCAATGGAACACAAGAACAGGAGCAAAATACTCAACTTCTTAAGCCTGTTCTGCCATTCAATTAAATCATGGCTGATCTGCATATTGACTCCATCCACTTATTTTGATTGCACATCCCTTAATATCCTTACCTAGGAAACATCTATCAATTTCAGCTTAGAAATTTTCAATTGACCCCAACCCACCACCAGCAACACCCCCAACCCCTCCCCCTCACTACCCACCCCCCAACCCCCCACCCCTCACTACCCACCCTGCTTAACCAACCTTCCTCCCCCCTCCCTCCACCCCCCCACCACACCCCCCCCCCCCACCCCCCACCCCCCAACCCACACACACACACTCCACACCCCTTCCGACTCAATAGTTTGTTTTTCAGGGAAGCAAATTCCAAATTTCCACTAACTTTTGTGTACTTATGAAGAAGTACTTTCTGACATCAGTTATGAAAGGCCTAGCCCTAAGCCCAAGTTTATGAGACATTTTTTAGCACTATCCCACCAGAGGAAATAGTTTCTCTCTAGAACCCTAGCAAACATTTTAATCAAACTGAAACACCACAACTAGGTTCCCCTTAATCTTCAATATTCAAATGAATTTGAGCCTAGTAACCTATGCAACCTGCCTTCATAATTTAACCCTTTTAGCGCCAATATCTTTCTTGTGAATCTGCAGTGCACCCATTTTATTGTCATTATATGCCTCCTGAGGTGTGGTGTCCAGAACTGAATGAAAATAAAGACTTGCATTTATAAAGTGCCTTTCATAACTACAGGACAACCCCAAGTGCTTTACAGCCAATGAGCTGTAGCCAATGTTGTAATGTAAGAAATGTGGAAGCTGATATGTGCACAATAAGCTCCAACAAACGCCAGTGTGACAACAACCAGGGTATTCTGTGTTTGTGATGAGGCATTTTTTTTTTATTCATTCATGAGGTGTGGGTGTCACCATGAGTCAGTGGTGGAGGGGGTGAATGTTTGTACTTGGGGTGCAAGCCAAGTGGTCTGCTTTGTCCTGAATGGTGTCACGCTTCTTGAGTGTTGTTAGATCTGCACTCATTCAGACAAGTGGAGAGTATTCCATCATATTCCTGACTTGTGCCTTGTGGATGGTGGACAGGCTTTGGGGAATCTGGAGGTGAGTTACTCACTGCAGGATTCCTAGTCTCTGGCCTGTTCTTGTAGCCACAGTATTTATATGGCTAGCCCAGTTCAGTTTCTGGTCAATGTGACCCCGCAGGATGTTGATAGTGGGGGTTTTATAGATGGTAATGCCATTGAACATCAAGAGGCAATGGTTAAAGATTCTCTTGTTGGAGATGGTCATTGCCTGGCACTTATATGGCATGAAAATTACTTGCCACTTGTCAGCCCAAGCCTGGATATTGGCCAGGTCTTGTTGCATTTAGACATGGATTGCTTCAGTACCTGAGGAGTCCGAATGATACTGAACATTGTGCAATCATCAGCCAACATCCCCACTTCTGACCTTATGATGGAAGCAAGGTTGTTGATGAAGCAACTGAAGATGCATAGTCACAACATCTGGGATAACTTTCATGCTCTTCTTTGAAATAGTGCCAGGGGACCTTTAACATCCACCTGCGAGGACAGATATACCCTGTGGAAGATTGCACCTTCCCAGAGCGGCAGCTTTTTGACTTTTGCACAAGTCCTGGAGTGGGACTTGAACCCACAACCTTCTGATTCAGGGAGCAGAGCATGACCAATTGATCCACAGTTAACACTGTAGGAATTTCCACATGGGATCTAACCAGAAGCTCTGTCCCGCTGCAACATAACCTCAATTCCCACTTGTAATCCATTCCCCTTAGCATAAAAACCGCATTCCATTAGCCTTTTGGATTGCTTTTTATACCTGCCCACTAGCTTTGTGTGATGTTTGTATCTGGATCCCTAAATCTCTCTGATCCTCCACTGTTCCTCGGTGGAGATATGACAATTAGTATCAGCGTCCCAGAGTGAGGGGGAAAAGATCTGCCGCGTCTTCATTCATATCCAGGCACCCTTGCTGAAAAGTGGGATGTGGTAGTTAAGTGACAAGATCAAATGTGTCTTACTCTCTAGACTGACAAACCAGAGGACAGGCAGCAGCAAACAACTGAATCCCAACACCTCTGGGGGAAGCAGTGAAATAAAATCATAAGCATGATTCATTATTGTAACAAAATAGAATCAGTGCCAACTGACTGCGCTGTGACTTTATTCTCATATATACTTTTGCTGCATTAACCGGTAGCTTTCACACTACGGGCTGCTGGAGTGGGATTGAAACCGTGATGAATCCTTTTGGTGGTGGTGGTGTGTGAAAAGTTGTCTGTTTTCAACTTGTGCATAGATACTTGGTTCGATTAGTCTCGGCCGTGCCCCGCCCTACAGTCGAACTCATACAGTTCGAATTATAAATCATAAATCCAATACTCTGAGGCCTGACTGAACTCAAGGGTCAAGTCCAAGAAAGCGTGGAGCTGGATGTCATTGCTGAGGTATTCTGTGCTCTCTGTGGATTTCAACCAAAGTACCGCATCTTCTTTAAACTTGATGGGCCAGCAATTGCCGCCCACCATTCGTAAAACTTGCCTTTGCCCTTTTCTTGGCCATGAACTTATACAGAGTAAGGGTGCTGAGAGTGGGAGGTGGGAACGACGAGTGTGCCTCCACAGGGTATCTGAGGCCTGTGTGAATGAGACAAGGAAGGCTGTGCTTCCTTAACCAAGCGGACTGAAGAATCTTTAATGGACAGTGCAGTATCTGAACCAAGAAGTACGTTAGAACCGCGAATTCAATGTCAAACCAGCTACAGAAAGCAAAGTAAAACGAGGGAAACAAAGAAAGACAGGAAGAAAAATGTTTTTTTAAAAAAAATTCCAACTGCTAAAAGCTTAAGGAATGAGACTCCAGAGTTGTAAAAGTTAATTTTCGGCGCTGGAAAGGTTGTTTGCCTCTAACTGAACACTCAAAATGGTACTTCCATTGGACTGCACAAGATCCAGGGCCGACTGCGACAGGCTGAACTGGTATCTTCCATGAAAGTATAGCAACTTCGCGTCCTTCCAGTGGCGAGGCTGGAGGTGGCTGCCTCCCGTTTAGTTCACAATTCATTCAGACATCTGAGTGTGTTCCACCATGTTGAATTGAAGATGTCTTTAATGCCATTTACTCTCGGTGTGTAATGGTTGTCTGGCTCCGTTCATTTGCGTCGCGAGTTGGTGATGTCGTCTCTCAGCTGATAGTCCACTCACGCCTTTAAATGTGAAATAAACCAATTTACTGTTCTGAGGAATGTCACCTGAGATGTAATTAAACGATTTGAGATGGCCTAATATCTCAATTTGAGCAAGGCTTGGGAGAACTCAGTTCCTGATGTCTGAATATCAAGTTTTGGAGGAAGGGTAAATTTAAAAAAATAGTTTGAAAACTGACCTCAGCGTAGTGACATTAAACACATGCCAGGCGTTCACTTTGAAGGCTCGGTCATTCTTAATATATTGGAAAATAAAGTTGACATGAAGTGTGAGCCAATCCTGCAGCAGGGACAGACTCCCGCAGTAGCTGTCGATCTGCTGGAACATTAATGCCAACAGTTCAGCTAATGTACGTTCATTTGTGTTGATCTGACTGGAAGATGGAAAGTTTGTTCCTGGTACACAGCAGGAGCAATGGTAAATGGCAAATGGCCACGAATTAGGTTGGAAACAAGTAAGGGAGAAGCTTTAAAAAAAAAATGCAGTCACGTGGCATTTTGGAACCCAGACAATGTAAAAATGTGCAGAGGAGGCTTTGCTAAGTACTGTTGACGTCCGTTCTTTTTCATATTAATTTGTTTCATGCGCCGTTTAACTAAGTTTTCATGGTATAACAGAAGGCTTCTCGAAAAATAAAATGATTTTCATCATGTTGTATTATATATGTATAAGTATATTATATACGTATATGTATATGCATTCTGTAGTCTACCCCATTCTTGTTTGATGCATGAATTCAGAGTGTCAATCCATCTAGTATTAACAGAAGTGCAAAATGACATGCAATTCTACATCACTTTCAAGTAAATTCTTCGGAAACTGGATGTGTATGTATATATAATATACAGATATAGTTCCCAAACAACTTGTGTGTGTATATATATATAGTTCCCAAACAGCTTGTGTGTGTATGTATATATATATACACATATATAGGTTCTCAAACAACCAAAATAATGCAAAATTACGTCATTTTGCACTTTTGTTAACACTAGATGGATTGAACACTGAATTCATTTATCAAACAAGATTGGAGTATACTACAGAATGTACACTGCTGCTTAGATATTTTGGGTTTTAGAGTTACTTTTATATCTCAAGGACGAAAACGTGCTTTCTCAGCTTGAAAATTGCCCCTTTCCCCTTCGTTGGATTGTTTTTTAACCAATAAAATTCTGAATGGACGTTCTGTGAACGGATTACCGGAACAGTGAGAATGTGTTATATGAGGTCAAAAAGCAAAAGAAGGGACAAATGGATAAATAAGAGAATTAATGTTTTGAAAAGTAAGAGAACTGGGGAGATTAAAAATTGAAGTCTCATTTATCAAAAAGGGGCGAATGATTGTTACACATTTTTACAAATATTTTAAATTTTATTTGCAATTTCCACATGTACAAGTTGTACATTCATAATATGGGTGATCCAACAAAATACACTCTGGACTCTAAGTTATAGAACTGTGTTGTAAATCAGAATGTGTAAGCATGCTTGCAAATAATCACAAAACGAATACATTTCTTCAGTCTTCTGTATCACTGGTTTAACCTGTATTAAACTTACAATGAGTGTGTCGATGTTTAATTATTATTATTAATTATCTGCATCCCTGAAATGATTTTTTTCTCTTTGTAAACTCCAATTTGCTATATTTAACATTACAAATCACACCTGTCTCATTCAGAAATTTGCAAAGCAAAGATTGAAAATATAAAAATAAACGCAAAGCAACGTGACATTTACACACGACATAATAAAATATATCACATTTATAAAATTTTAAAATACAAGAAATAAATAAAAAAAATCGCTCATGTGCTGGGTTATAACAGTGCAGCGGATCTGCTTCTGCAGGGATCTGGCATTAAACAGAAGCAATGGCGGCCTGTTCATGATGTCAAATTATGGTTCACTAACTTTATTACACTTTACCATTATTCTGCATTTTAAAACTGACCTGTAGAAAGCCGTGTTTTAGACGCTTGTCGAGCTTAGCTCCAAGAGTTATGGCACATAATCGATCCCTCCCGCCCCCTACCCCAAAAAAGTCCTTTAAGGTCCTTTCATTGTCCTGTAAAGATACGAATTTGGCTCTGTTATTGAATTTGGCGGTGATATGGTAACTCGCCAGTTTCTTGTGCCTATAAGGACGAGGTGATTGCTCCTTCTCTAGCTCCTACGAGACAACTACTCTGATATTTACAGTATTGCACTTTACTGCACCTTAATTGCGTTTCACCGTAACTCATGAAATGCTCCATTGTAACATTTAAATACTGCAGCCTGTATCTTCTACCGTCAAATCCAACAACGATACGGTCTAACCTACACTGTACCCGTTACTTCACATAGGGTTTTTTTTTCTCTCTCTCTCTCTCTTTAGAAAACCCATTCTATCCACCATGCTGCTTATTCATTTGTTTCCTTCGCGCTTTCCCTTCACTTTACTGTAAACAATTTAAAAATCGGTTGAGAAAATAAAGTCCCGGTCTGATTCGCTTGTATTCTGTTTGTTACTTCCGCCAGCTCCACTTTACGGAGGCTCGCGTACTGGTGGAATAAATGGGAACGGTTGACGGAAAACTGAGTCCCAAGTGTCCAGCAATCGAGTCAAAGTTCTTCAGGAAATCTCCTCGAAAACGTCGAGTCCATGAGAGGAAGAAAAGAGAGGGAAAAGGGAATTATTTTATTGCTGCTTCCTACAAGAAGATGTCTCGGTTCAAAAACAGCTCAGTCAGTCTTCTGTCACTTTAAGCATCGTTACATAATTCCACGACTTTACTGAAGCCCAACAGGATTTGTGTTTATTTGTGTGTGTATGTGTGTGTGTTTCTGCAGCAAATAGTCCTTCAGCACTTGGAAGAGCATCATCTGGCACCTTGTAATAAACAGTACAGTGAAATCAGCCTTCAGTTTTATTCAGAACTATATATAGAGAGAGGGAAAGCGTGTCGTTCAGATGGAGACCAGCCCCAGACAGGCCTTATCTTTGCTGTGATCCTCTTGATGTTTGCGCTGTTCAGTCTCATCGGGAAAGCGGGCAAATTGAAATCTGAAGACTACCGAGTTGAATAGCAAATACTGATAAATCTTCCGCTCCGAGCCAGACTAAAACCCCTTGCCTTCACCTACAACGTGGCGATAAGTCAGCCATCTCACGGGTCTAAATTATGTCTGTGCATGTATACACCTATATATGCGTATGCATAGGTGTATGTACACATATAAGCACAAATACGCGCGTGAGCGCTGTGTATGTGACAGTGTCGACCTTGCCCCGATAGAGAGTTTATTCTGCCGTCGGAAAATCAGCCACGTGGATGGCACTCTTCATTGCGATGGCTACTTGTCTTTCTGATTTAGGAGAGCTGGCGTGCATGTTTGTCCTCTCTAAGGTAGCCTCGCACAGTGAGACGCCCAGTTTGGATGCATTGTATTTGAATCGAGGATTGATGTTGATGTTTTGTGATTCTTTTGTGGGTTTATTTCTCCATTTTTTTTGTTTGCTTGTTGGTTTGTTTGTTGGTTGTTGTTGTTGTTGTTGTTTAGAAGTGCTCTTGAAACCCTGGCAAGGTGTTGTTATTGGTGCTGCTGCCACTGCTGCTGCTGCTGCCACTGGAGGGGTCAGGCAGTTGCATCATGTAGTGCAGCTGTTGGTATTGGTAGAGGAGTTTCTGAAATTGACACGTTTGGCACTGGTCACCAGCCGTGCACTGGGAGTGATGGTGGTGGGGTTGCTGGAGATGGGGGTGGCCCGCTTCCGCTGATTGTCAGAGGCCCAGGGCCTCGGCGTGCTTCCGGGCCTTGAGCCTCAGGTCGGCGATGCTCGAGTTCTTGCTGCTGGTCTTGACGGCGGCGGCGGCGGCGGCGGCGGCGGCGGCCGAGGCCGACTCGGCGATCGAGGCGATCTGCAAGCCGAAGGGCGGCGGCGGGAACATCAGGTAGGGCGCATGCGCCGCCAGGTGGTGGTGGAGGTGCGAGTGCGCGTGCGCCACCCCGTCCAGCTGCAACTGCGCCTGAACCTGGAGCAAAAGAGAGGGAAACGGGGCTTTAATTTGATTCCAGGCTGGACTTCCTAATGTATTCTCAGACAGAATAAAACCCGACTGAAGCAGTAACAGAACATATTTCATTCCGGAGCCTCAAGTTGTTTTTCTTAAAAAAAAAGAGGGAAAAAAATCTCACTCCAACACCATTGAAACCTGCAGATGGACCTGCAATTATCCCCTTTCCTGGGGACCCCATTCATAATCGCTCAGCTTTCCCTTCCGAGAAGGATGCTACCAACAGTGGCCATCGTCGTGCAAGAAATTACACGAGGCGGCCGTGTAAAATTTCCTGGTTCCCCCCCAGGTTTTAAAGTTTTCCTGTTGCTGCTTCGAAAGGCCAGAGTTCCTTCACACACTCCGCTTAAAGGGACCCAATATAGTTAAAAGCAAAAATACTGCGGGTGCTGGAAACCCGAGACAAAAACAGAAAATGTTGGGGGGTGGGGGAGGAATAAACTCAGCAGGTCTAACAGCATCTGTGGAGAGAGAAACAACAGTTCACATTTCGAGCCCGTATGAAGGGGAGCCATAGGGACTCGAAACGTTAACTCTTTTTTTTCACTCTCTCCACCGATGCTGTCAGACCTGCTGAGTTTTTCCAACATTTTCTGTATTTGTCTCAGATTTCCAGCATCCGCAGTATTTTGCTTTTAACTATATGGCTCTGTGAAAGGGATACAGTACTCTGGGCATGTAATCTCTCACTCCCTCTCCCAAAATGCACCCTCGAAAACACCCAGCTCGACAGGTAAATTCAGTTCAACAGATGCACACTAACATTGCAGATGATTGATAGAGACAGATAGCTATCAATTGCGCGATAATTTAGGCAAGGCATTAAGTATGTTCTGCTTGTGTAACTATTAGCCCCTTATGTCGAACAGGCATTGAACTCGTGTCTAATGTCTGCAATAATATATTAAGAAAAAGAAAGAAATTTTCCGGAAAAGTAAGTGAGTGACACCTTTTGGCAAGATGAAATGCCCCAAGCAGCCTGTAAATCTAAACTCCACCGTGCAACGTGAACTCCTGCCGAATGTTGTACAATTATTCCTAAAGCCAGCCAGGAGATAGGCATACCTGATCCAATTCTATGGCCCTTTCTCATTCGCTCCAATTACACGGAAGTCTGGATCTAATCATAATCCTGACCCAGGCAAAATGTGTTCTTTATGTATGTTGTTATTCGTCCCTTCCTGCCAAACTACTTATCCGTTCGCCTTTCAGCTTCACGAGAAATTAATTGCAAGCACAATTCTTTTCGCCATTTTTCCTTTTTTTTGGAAATGGCATTCTTTTGTTAATTTGGTGAGAGGAAATTGTGCGTTTCCGTGATGTGGGTTCAGGGCGTTTCTAATTGGGGCGAGGGCGCACAGCAGGAGCGGACGACGGGCCGTGCGTTAACCATGGGGACGGGCCACGGGCATAACTTTGACTCCGTTAATCGTTGGGCGCAGAACGGATGAGAAAAAGACTGGAACTATCAAATCTTTGAAAGCCAAGGCGTGCAAGGTGGGGTAACCTGGGGGGGGGGGGGGGGGGGGGGGGGGGGGGGAGAGGTAGCGGCGAAATGCCCCGCGACCTAAGAATCTCCTTCGATTTTCCGCTGGTCGAACCGGGAGGAATGGTGCGTAAGTTATGGGCTGCTTAATTTGTGAGTAAATTATGGGATGCTTAGCTGATAACATAAAATAAAACCGACCAGAAGAGCCTGGGTGTCAAATGGAAATCGGTGTGGCTGCCTCCGGTCACTGAAATTAGTCAAGGCTGCAATTCCCCCCTACCCCCTGCGTACGATACAGTCTTACAATCGGTCTGTAGGTTAAAAGTATTGTACTAATTCGCCGCCACGTTACGCAATGCACATAGGATACAGTTAAAATACAACACCTGTTGGAAAGGCATCCGTAGTGCTCCCATGTTTACATACGGGGCAACGCGACAGGCGTCTAAATGGCTTCCTGTTCCTAATATTACTCCTGACAAAAATGGCAGAGAGATAAATAAGATTAATACAAGGTCATTAGAATATATGCAGAGTCTGGGAGAAAGGTTCCCTCCCATGTGTAATGAAATGGTAAGCACACGTTTATAAGGGATGATCTTATTACACCCCGTGTACAGAGGGGAAACCCTCCCCAAATTAGAATCAAGCCTGTATATCCAATGAAACGTGATTGTCGGTCGCCAAAGTCATCACATCTCTCTAAGATTTTTTTTAAAAAATCTACCAATTACTCGACCTTTCAAACAGTTTCGTTGTCCCGGTCGTGGGTACAATTCTGACAAGAGTATTATGTGTACAGTGTACACACACGGGACACTGGGGCTTGGTTGGACCTGTTTACCTGTCCATGTGTTTGTTGGAGGGAACCCCGTGTTAAAGGGGGGTCAGCAATATTCTGCGAGGGATTCTTTTCTTTTTCAACAGAGTCGTGGTGCGGCAAATTAAAACCATATTTATTTCCTTAGTGTAGTTCAGTCAGTGTTCTCGGATGGCAGTCAGGTTATCCTGTTCCTGAAGCTGCTTTGTGCTTAATCAGGACGCTCCCCCTCCTCGCTTTAATGCGAAGTTATGAAACTGATGCCGAAATTGACAACCTAGCCGCCGCTGGGTGTTGGGTGGGGTTGGGGGTGGGGGGGTGGGGGGTGGTGGTGGGGGATTGTGGAGATATTATAGGGGATGACCAACGATACCTTTATGCATTTGATTTTCTTGTTTTCGACACTTGGCTCGTCTGTTTTGAAACCAAACCTGAGAAAAGGGGAGAAGAGACATTAAAACCGGGTCTTAGAGGCGAATCGATAAACTTTAACTCTGATTGGCTTTGTCATCTGCGAAAGACGAATGGGCCCGCGCTCTGGCGCTGCCGGGTCACTAATGTGAACTAGTAATTTAATAATAGAAACCGCTGTCATTCCTGACAGCCTCTCAATAAACCGCCTTGAGAAAAGGGACCAGCATAAATTAACTGGTTGTTTGTGCAGGAGACGAGTAAATAAACAAGTGTTGTTTGTGCATTTGAGAGGCGGTGGAAAGTTGTGTTCCCTGGTTTCTGTTCACAGACAGGCGAGGGGCGTGGGGGGTGGGGGGGGGGGGGGGGCGGGGGGGCTGTTGGTGGTGGTTGGGGGTGGGGGAATGGAGGGATTGGGGGTGGAGGTGCTCGGCTGCTGCTTGTCTCAGCCAATCCTGATAAGATTCCGGGCAAAAGAAATAAATAAATCCATCCTTTGATCTCTGCAACATTTGCCAAATGATCACGCGGTTAATTAATATTAATTGCATTTCCTAGATCAAATATACCTTGAAGCTCCCTTTAATTGCTTTAATAATGGTCATTTGAAATCGTATAATTAGTGAACACAGGAACTTCAAACGGCAGTGTTTAATTACCCAAGATACCCCCGCAATACTCTGTAGTGTGATCTGAGCTCATTGAAGCGGATTTTCTGTTTAAAGTATGGATTAGGATTTAATTGTCAATGTAAATACGGGAGCCATGTAATGATTCTTCTCAATGCCATTATTTCTTGGTGTTAACCGAATAAATGTTTGCACTTTTCGCTTCAAGTGCGCAATACACTGTGCCCTGGGTGGATTGTAAAATCTAGTGCAAAGTTGCTTTCGACCCAGGCCCTCCTTAAATGTCTAATCGTGCTTCAAGTTATGCGACCGTGAACGTTTTCAACACACCCCGTTTCTTTTTTTTTGGTTAAACCTCAAAATGCCCCTTAAATATTATTGGGGCGCTCTGTGTCCGCGAGGCAGCAACTCCTGAATCGACCCCGGGGTGGGCAGATAGGGCGGTGCGGATACACGTGAAACTGACATGATATTGACGGGAAATGAGTTGCGGGGGTGGGGATAATCGGGAGGTGGTGGGGTGGGGTGGGGTTGGTGGGGGGAGCTTTTAAAAGCCCCTAGTGGAAGAGGAAAATAAATCAAACTCAATGGAATAACCCGCAGCCGGGCAATGCTTTGGGGTGGGGGTGGTGGGGGGCGGTCGGTGCGGGAGTTGATGTGTTCCCGGCGGATTTAGAAGAAAAATAAAAAGTTACCGGAAAGTTTGAGACACAATCGCCGCGGCTGAAAGTGGAATTTTCGACAGGAACAGCAAAAGGGGACGCATTAACACGTACAAGCGTTTAAATGCCTAACGAGAGCCTCTGACCCCAAAGGCCGCAGTAAATGTATATAAAGGGAACATAAACAGGGTGGTGGAGTTGTCAGCTGAAACCATTGGGTTAAACCTCGGGAGATGGTCAGATCAATTACAATTAGTGCACAAATGTCGATTCCAAATATGTTAAGTTAAAACAACTACATCGTTTCAGCCCGCTTTACACAATCAATTCTTTATTAAGCACGACTAAATGCTGCGCTTTAGAAAGGATGGTAATATGATTTCTTTTTGATTTCCATTAGCGACAGTGAATAATGACATTTAATTTAGACCTGCGCCATAAACGAAAATATATTATGTGTAATTGAATTACCGGCTGGCCCTCGCTGCTCTCATAAGTTTAAATTACCCAATGACAGATGCCTGGTGTGCAACGCCAAACCAAAGCAGGTTAATAACACCTAGATCTACCACAATCACTCCGATTTAGTTAACATAGATTTTTGTTACTGCTGCTGCCCTATCCTGCCCTGCCCTCGTCTCCACATCTGCTCTATTCCCTCCTGTATCCGGAGAATTATGTTTCAGGCAATTCCCACACATCACCTTGCTTGTAGCCCACAGTAATCGAGGATGGAAGGATTCAGTTACGCCGAGTGACCAGCGCACTGGTCTAAAGAGACTACTTTGTATTTGATGTTATGAGAGGCTTTCATCCTGCTACTATTACATCAAGTAGCTGTGCTCACCCCCCTTTGACATGAAGGTGAAGCCGCGTCACTAATAAGCATTGTATCTTTGTAGTCCAGCTACTTGTCTCTTTGTGTCCAATCTACCTTCCATCTATCTCCCTATCTATCTCCATCCACTTGTTTCCCTATTTGTCTGGCACAGGCACTTCCCCCGAGATTTCGATTTAAAACTCAATTTGGCTGGGAAGATAATGCACTGCTAGCAAAGTGCGCATCTTATAGAATGTACACTTCATATAGAGACGCTAGCTACCATCTCCAATATCTATATATATATATATATATGCTCAGTTCAGTTGATGGTCCTGTTTCTAATCAGTCCTAACTCCAAGACATCATAGAAAATAGGCGTTGTCCGAAAACGAAATTCAGAGTGCTTATATCGTTTTGTTGCCTACTGGCGAGCTTCCCTCGAATAGTTCTCATTTAGATGGGTGCAGGGTAGTGCCTGAACCTTCTGACTCTTTAGGGATATTTGAACCAAATCTATTCCCTTTTCTTCTTTTAAAAAAAAACAACCATTTTCTTAAAAATTTGTTTTACTGCTTAGCACTTGACCTCGGGCAGAGTCCTGAGATCTTCAGATAAAGTGTAACTCTTTTCAAATAAACACAACTCGGATTTATGTTTAGATCATGAGATCTCCCTGTTTTGAATTAGAAGCAATTACGGTAAATAAAGTGTGGCAAGTGTATATCAACAGAAACGTCATCTACTTACAAAACAAAACTCCTTTGTTAGTCTTTTACCTGAATTCCGACTTCACTGGCAGTGTTGAGGATATTTTTATTTCAGGATTTAATGACGGCAAATGTCAGGGGTAGCCCGTGTAAGTATGTCTAACAGGTCGCACCCTACACAGTGTTTTTTAGTTCCGCTCAGTGAATCCACCTCACCTGGACCCTAGCTTCAGACAGGCCTAGCCTCTGACTCAGTTCCTCTCTCATGAACGCGTCTGGATAGTGAGTCTCATCGAACAGCCTCTCCAATTCGTTCAACTGTTCCAGTGTGAAGTTCGTCCTACTCCTTCTCTGCTTTAACTTTGTCTGGCCGTCCTCGTCCTCTGATTTCACATCCTCCCGCTTCTCTTTGCATTCATAAATACCTGCAAACAGACCATGCCGTTTCGTAAGTCAAGACTGGTGAGTGAGGGAATGCACACAGGCACAAAACGCGAAAGCAAAATACTAGACACAAAATTGATCCATTTTGAACTTCAAAAATAATCAGGTGATGCGACTCCAACATCATGGCTGTTAGCACACAATTCCAGGTGCAGGTCACGCCACTTAAGTGCAATTTCCTTTCACAATAACTGATGTAACCCATTTTAAAATTATACCCCACTTTCTTCCCAGAGATGTTAGAGGGGCTTGTGTTAATGTATAAACTCTCGCCTGCTCCTGACGGGAAATTACTCGCCTTTGGACAATGGATTGAATCATCCAGGGCAATAATAGTCACTGCTTCCTCCTCCTCTTATCAATCATTGAACATTCGTTTTTTTTAAAAAAAACTTTCCTTTTATGAATTATTACAGCATCCGAAAACCTTGCATGAACCTTTTTCCAGTGCTGGCTCCTGTTTGACCTAATTTTGGGTTTTTCTCTCTCTGGGTCTGAGTCACAAGACAGGGGCCTGTAAAAGGGATGCGGCAGCTTTTTCTAAAAAAAATGTAAGGGTCTTGTTGCCTCTCAGAGCGACGGGGTGTGTGTGTGTGTGTTTGGGGGGAGGGTGGATGGGGGGAGGGTGGGGGAGAAGAGTATCACCTACAAAATGTCTCGCTGACATTTTATTTCTGCAAGAACAAAGCAGCGGAGACAAGCAAACTCTATGTTCCAATTAAAGAAGCATAAACAAGCGTGATGATTTGTCTTGTTTTTTTCCCTCTCTCCTGTCATTACCCGCACAACACAAACTTTGATCACTGCTAGTGCCAAACAGTATTTGTATTTCAGTCTCTTCTGCAACACGAACGCTTCCAACTGCCAAACACTGTCAGGCTGCTGAATTCTAATAGCCAGAGATAGCGGAATTTCTACCATCCCCTGTTTGTTTTATATCATGTCTATATTACACAACAGACCGTGCCCAGGCAATTGACCCAGGCCTGACTTAAAATAAATGATCATTATCTGAGTAAATGAATCAGGCGATCATTTGTACCCACTGCCAACTGTCTTGTTTTCACTAGCCTGGGAATCTGGATCCATTTTACCAACCATTTAGCGGTTGTACATGCCGATTTCGGATGTGTTGTTGGAATCAACGGAAGAGCTGATACTTTCATTCCTGCCCTACAAAAATGGGACGGGATTGTTACAGTTTTACTCCTTCAGCAGCCTATTTGATGTTTTGGCGGGGGGTGGGGGTGGGGGGGGGTGGTGGTGGGAAAGCAACAGTGTTTCAGAGCGTTCTTGCATTCGCATTTGCAAATTCCTTTTAAGCCTTCGTGTCATTAGGAGGCTTTCTGTATTGTCTAAAACGGTTTTTTTTTCTTTGCAAATTTAAATGAAAACCATTGTGTGCAAATGCGCCAAGTAGTGACCGGGCTACGCTTTAACAGCTGCATTATAATCAGAGAGGCAACGTATTAAACACCATTTTCTCTCCGCTCCATTCATAATGATTTGAGCCTCGCTCCTCTAACCTCTTTCCCAAAATTTAATGTTAAGAAATTAATTCAAAAAAAATCGACTGCGAACAATTTTTGGGGCCCGAACCACAAAATTCCAAAATACCTGTATTGTCAAACAGTATTGTGCGTTCTTCAGGTAATTCATCCTGGTCTTGTATGCTGCACGTGTTAGTGCACTGACTCTCCCGATATTAAATTATGATTCTGATAAATCCCGGGATGTATTTGCTGAATAGAATTTGTAGAAATATTATCCGGTGTCAGCAAATATATATTTAATACCAAACGAATTTAAGGAGTTCATATTTATTTATTGGAGAGGGACTGAGCCTTAAAAGTGAATCCAAGGGAAGAGTGGAAGGGAACAGAAAGCGGATTTAATGCTAATAAAATGGGTTTTATTGCCAGAACTCTAATTTTTTTTGTTTAAATTTAGCTGGAAGGTGAGAATCACGCAAGTGAAATCTATGTCATAAGAAACGCTTTGATCTTTCAATATCCTGTCTTGCCAAGGCTCCGTGTTTATTTAACCCCAGGTTTTCCATAACGATGTTAAAGAAGTATGAAATCCGAGACTATTACAAATGAATCTGCTCCAAGTCTTCCCTGAACTATATGAATCATAATAAGGCACCCTCTTTACAGCGATGGAGATCGCCTAGGCTGTTAAAAATCTCTCCGAGAATGCTGCTCATTCGATCATCGGAGGTAATGACATTAGGAGAAGACTTTAAGCCATCATTTCTTTCAAGTCGCCGTCTGAATTCAGAACAGACATGAATAGCAATAAAAAGCGCCAGTACATTCTGTTATTGCCTTCAATTGAATAAAACTGAAATATTAATATATAGATGGGACATAATGAATCTCGCCTACAATAGCGCACACATTTAAATGCCCTATTTAGCAGGCAGGATCTCAATCTTATCACACAATCAATGTTAGATGTATATTTATTTTTAGAAACAAGACTTTCTGCACACTTTGTACCTTAATTGATGACATTCGATATCGATGCCAGATTTTATAGAGAGCTAAATATATTATACATATATGTATAAACATATACGTATATATATATATATACATATATAAACAATGATTTAAATGATTGCAACCTTGGGAATGTAGGAGCCACACGAAGAAATTGAATCTTGAGAGACAACTGTTTACAATGCTGGCCAGTCTTTGTAGTAAGTGTCCATGTGCAATTTCAACAGATGATTGAACCGTCTGCACTCGGTTTAACGACTGTGCTGTTTAATTGCGTCTGTGATCTAATTTCAATAATAAATGTGCTCTCCCTTCGGCTTGAGCTCGATTCCTTGAGACTTCTGCAGTGATCTACGAATGAAACCTGCGGCATCCCCCACTTCCTGCATCGAAACTATTCGAAATGATTATTTCCAAATCGGTCATTTTGATCGATTTTGTCAGTGGTTCCGGCAAACTCTCCTTTCCGCGGCTGTCAACATGAGCGGTTTTCGGGGCTCGGGTTTCCCGGTCTGTCTCCCACCCTGGTCACTGGGTCCTTGCAGCCGTGCACTTTGGAACAAGCAGCGAGCGCGCTTATTCGTTAACGCCATATGGAAGGAAAAAACAAATCGCAAAGAATGTCGAAACTGATTTCCCATTGCCCTGCACTTTGGAACTGTCAATATCCCTGAGACTATGGGATGGGGTGGTAAAGGTGGTGGGGGGTGGGGGGGGGGTAGTGAGAGGACACGTAACGCCATTCCAATGTTTGTTCAAATACTTTTATTTGTCGCAAGCATTTAGACGAGAAATCCCGTTCCCTCCCCTCTCCCGAATGAATTGTAGTGAACTTTTCTCTGCAGGGGCCGGAGTGGATCAGAAGGAGGTGTTGTGCGGAATCGATTTCCGATGCTTTCCGTATAAAAGCCTTGGTATAGGCCGAGGGAAAAACGCTTCCTGTCTTTTTGAGCCTGTAAGTTATTCGGAATGGGATGGAGCGGCGTGTATGCATATATCGATATATTTATACGTGTGTGTGTGTGTGTGTGTGTGTGTTTGTGTGTGTGTATGTATAAAGATAATAATGCACACACAGGGACCCCCCCCCCCCCCACCCCGCCACCACCCCCCGCCCCAACCACACACAACACACACACACACTCCAAGCCGCTTACCTTCAGAAGTTCTGGCCGAATTTAATTCTTTCACTTTCTCATTCTCGTTCTCTACATCCTTGTAAATGTGTGTCGGGCAATGGCTGGTGTCAGTGATGTCCTGGCAACTAGAATCCGAGCCACTCAGTTCCCTGCTTCGAGCTAACCCACTCTCCAAAACTTCCCGATACGTGATCGCCTCTTTCTTATCCTTGTTTTTCTGCTCGAAGGATTTGGAGACGAACGCCGTCAGCTCTTCCATGGCTAAAGGCTCGCTCGCTCGCTCACTGCCTTTTTTTTTTAACAAGCAGGCTCCGAGCCAGAAGAAAATCCACTCCCCCCTCCCCCCCCCCTCCCCACCTTTTCCCTCCTTCCCCGATGTGTCTATAATGGTGCCTTGTTATTTTGCTGATCACTTTTGTTATATGATGTTGGAAGGGGTGGTGGCGGAGGGAGATCGGCCCTGATGTTATGTGTTACTATTTGAGATCAGAGTATTTATACTTGGCGATCAGAGCCCAGCCCCCCTCTCCTTCCATCTTCTCGGCAATTATTCAGTTGAATACGTCTCAAACGCGTGGATCTTACAACCTGTGCATCTCGCCCACCGCCACCTCCTCCTCCCTCCCTCCCCCACCGCTCTCTCACTAATTCAGTAACCGGATAGGATTCTTTTAATTTAATTACAATCCTATGATTGCACTCCCATTACTTGGCTAAACACTCGGAACGTATGGCAACTGTTTACATAGGAAATCACCGAAAGTTGCCCAGTTCAGTGGGAACGAAAAAAAAACTTAACTCACCCAACACCACAATTACAGAATATGGTGATGGGGTTGGGGGTGGACAAATAGGTGAATTGAAAAAGGTTCAAAATGTTTCGGCCACCTGGCGAACTAATATACATCGAGGATAACTAGGCGCCTTTGATGTTAGCTATTTTGCAAAATGGATTATTGTTGATATAACCATAGCAAATATAAATACATCACGGTTGTGCGTATATATATATATGTTATAATATTCGACACTCCAACAACAAATTGTGGTGTCCCAATATTTAATTTGATTTCTTGCTTATTGAATTCATTTATATATTTTCTAATGTGTATAATCAAAATAGTTTTAGGTTATATTATACACACATATATGTATATATATATAATCATGTCACTGGTTAGTTAATCGTTTGGAATGAGTTAAGGGCGACTATTAGTTTTAATAAATGTAAGACAGGTTGTGGTTTATTTAGGATATGTGGATCTCTGGATAATCACTCTGTCTGATGTGTTTTGCGGTCCATAGTTTAAGGAGACAAACGTCCCTAAACTAAGCGACCATCTCATACAATTATTATTGTCATTATTATTATGTCCTGGCGAATTATATTGGTTTTGTACATGGAAGTCAGGCAAAACCAAAAATGTATGGGTTGCAATAAAAAAAATGTTGCTTGCACCAAAACAATTGCTATTAAAATAATTAAAAAGTGCTCTCAATTTTGCCGAGATCCCACGACATGAATTTTAACATATTATACAGGTGGGGAAAATGTATCGTTGCTACCTTTTACAATTACTGATCTTGACATTTATTGCATTGCTTCATCTATATGTCACCTCCGATATGGATTTCTTTTTAAAACTGACACGCAATGAAGTCTTTAATTCAATATGCGCGCAAATGAACAAATAATCCACTTCGAGTTCCTCCTTTCTCACTGTTAGGGAAACACCGCTCATCTCCAAACATTAGAATATAACCAGAATATCAGTGTGCGCTCTACACTCACCAAATTGACTTGATCAAGGCAGCATATAGGGATGTGTGCGGGTGTAGATGTGTCATGGATGGGCTCCCATATTCCTGAAAACCCCGCTTTCTACCTGTCAAACCCAGTAATCCACAAATTTGCCATCCTCACATCCAAGGTCGCTCACCGGCACCGTATGGACAATCAGGACCAGCTCAACTCAATTCGTGCCCCACAGCACACCCATTATTCTAAGAGGGAATTGACCTGAAATTGCATTTAAAATTGTGGCTTGGAACCTCCAAATCAATAAATTCTATTTAAAAAGTGAAGATGACCTTTTTAAAAAAAAAATCTCCTAATCTGTTTTGTTTCATTAATTGGGAAGCACTGGACACAAGGGTCTCAACCTTCCCCCAATTCCTGTCCTTCCAAATTACACATCCGATCAGTTACACGCGAATTTCCACTGTTATCGGCATCGTCCTGAAATAAGCAACCCTTTTAGTAAGTCACAACGTATTAGGAGAGATGGAGAAAATCTGGTCTTAAGCAAGTCCTGCCTGTGTTTAGGGTGTTTTCCCGCACGGAAATTATTAGACTGAATTCCACTACATTTCTGCTGCTGGTTGGAACGCCCCAGACTGCAGCCCGTTCCCACTAGTGCATGGTGCCAGTAGGACTGTATGGCAATGCCTTCCTATAACTTGCACTGTATGCGCTGACCCTCACGGGAGTGGGGTGTGAATGGGCATCTGGTTCAAGGGACACAGGGACGACGCACATTCCTTAGGGGCGGCAATTTTTGGAGCTAGGGCTCAGAATGGAATTTCAGACGCCGAATTGCAGGCAAAGTCCAACTAAGAGAATGCTCCAGGATTGGCAAGTGTTTGTGCGCTTCACCCGCTGCATCCTCCGTCAGGCTAAACGGAGCGGGTAAATAACCCAGTCAGAAACAGGTGGGTATCTCCGTTGCCTTCGGGTTTTAAGAAGTTAAGCAGAGCTGTGTTGCCTGTGTGTTGTCTGGCCACTCGCGCTCCAAACGTGGACGAGTGATCCGAGTGATAGTTTAAAAGTTTGTGGATGGTGGGCACTGTGTGTAAAAATGCCACAACTTTTAACTGACAGCCTCTCCGCACCCCCTCCCTCATGCGAATACAAGGCGAGACTGAGTCGCCAAATGCTTAAAAGCGAATATTTCGCTTCAGCTGTTGGGAAATCTAATCCTATTTTAAAACCGGCGTATCGCCGCTCCAAGATAAACTTTTTTTCTGCTGTTTCTTTCTAGTTATTATGTGACCTCGCCTCCCGCCCCACTCCCGTTTCATCTGTATGGAGTGTAAAACTCCTTTGGACAGAACAGCTTTTTGAGAGAAAGGGTGTTTTTTTTTATATGTATAACGAGAACTCCACTGATCACTCCACATTCACCCATTCAGTAAAGTGGTTCTGTCCCTGTTTGTTCGTGGAGGAGGTGAGGAAGTGTATTTTTACAGGCTGTTCCTTGTTTGACAGCAACACCGCCTGATGTCTCCCGTGGGATCTCCCTCACTCGAGAGTTTTTTAGTACCTCGTTTTTCCAGTGTCGTAGGGAAATGCGGCGGAATCTTCCCACCAGCTCAACTAGCCCCCACCCCCCTCTGCCCTTTCACATCCCCCCCTTCTGTCAGCAGCAAAGTCTGCCCGCGTGTACATGTTACATGTGTGCAGTTGCTTCCTCGCTCGGTGATTAAGCTGGCATTGTCTAAATGGGCCCGGACTTGGGGTGACCTTTATATGTAAAGTTTCTTTTATTTCCCGTGAGTGAAGAGCGGCCTTTGCCACGACGATTTGTGGCTCGTGGTTTTGTTAGCAGTGTCACAGTCTGGCATTGTTTACTAAAAAGGGCTTGTAGAGAGGAAATCTGTTGACACGAATTTTTGGCACACCAAAGCAAAGGAGAGACTCTTTGTCAACCTGTACAGTGATAGAAATTGAAGCAAACGTGTATCCATTTCACGGATATCCGGATTCGACATCTTCGCCATCAGTCACAGAGCTTCTCATTTCCAATACCACATTGATCGGTTGTTACCTAAGTCAAACCGTGAATGTTTCCACTGTAACTCCAATAAACTCTAGTCAAAGTCCAAGATAAGAGAAAGCCTTATTCCCTCTACGTCCCTTTCTTTGCACAGGCACTTAGCCCAGCAAAAGGAAATCTTTAATTGTTGCATCGATCCCGCAGTTCGACACATTTGGAGAATATTACAAAACCCTCTGGTATTTTAATGAACTCTTCGGAGGTACAGTGTATAAGCGTCCGCTGCGATGCCTGATTGAGATGCGCTTAAATAACGGCGCAGCCTTCAAAGTCGTCCTAATAAATCTTGTAAAATTACTTATGTTAAGGCACTGACGTGGATTACACATGTGGCTTCCAATCTAACAACACCCCCAGGGCAAGCAGTGGATATAGGACTTCAGCTTCGCTGCACCCTCCTGTAACAAGGCTCCATCTAAGTACAATATGGGGACATTAAACAGAATCGTGTCTGTGATGGCTCAATTAGACTGAGAGATGAAACTGTTAGACTGGCAGATAAATATAACGATAAATAAATAGCCAAAGAAGGAAAAAGCAAAATAAATAAATAAATAAATCCCCAGTGAAATATTAATCATTGTTCTCTAAGGGACCAGGGAAATCATGTAACGATAATGCACCGGAGGACAGCACCTCCAGTAAATAAAGGGCTTGCCTTATCATTTCACACGTCCCATTATACAGTTCACCAGAGATTAATCCGTCAATTAGCACTTTTCCCATCTCCGTGACTGAGGTGCGAAGCGCGGCCCTCGTAACACACAGGGTCTCCGAGAGCCAGGCACACCTCGGAGCATTAGTCTGCTGTAGCTGTTAAAATGATTATATCCTCTTCACTTAACACGCTGATGAGTATTGATAACGTTGTATGAGGTGTCCATATAGCTCGCCAAATCGAAAAGAGATAGCCAAAGGACACACATTAAAATCTGCACGGGGTATGTACATACGGTTTAAAAATATCTAATCGCCCTATTAATGTTAGCTTGCTACATCATGTGTAAAATGCTTGCCCAGACTCGGATTCTATCGCACACTTAGCATGAGTGCTGAATGGATTACATTACCCTTTACAATACAGTATTCATCTCAAATATACTGGGGCCAGGGCTAATAGATCATTATTAACAGCGAATTCATTCCCACTACATTGATCAGGTATCCAAATTCACTCTCTGCAACTCACTTGGGGGGTTTTAAGAATACATTGATATCTTCATAAACATCCCGTTCCAAAATTTATATTCCCTCTTTGATGCTCAAATGTTTATTTGATAGAGTGAGAATTTAGTACGGGTTTTATTTTCTTTGAGACTGTCCAGTATTTATTAGGGTGAAGGAAATCCGTTCATAAAAACATAGTTTTCATGTTTGAATTCCCCTCGGTGCTGTTCTCAATCGATTTCCAAGCAGCAATGATATTTTAAGATCTTTTATAGCTAAACAATTTCTCCAAATCTCCCCCGTGCAGAATTGATTGATTTAAGAAAGAGACTTTTTTAAAAAATCTTGCTGGAAAAAAATATTGCTTTTAGGCTCATTCGTTTACCTGAGACGCACTTAAGATGATTTAATTTACATGGAAATATATCAACGTTTAAAATGTAATGTTTTCTCAAGTAAAGAGGACCCCTTTGAGATCCTTTATTCTGCTAACCACACCGCCCCGCACTTTTAAATGCATTTGATTTTAAATAATTATGATCTATGGATCGAAATGCCACACAGTTCGCTGCAATCAGTCATGTCCCGTGACTTGAGCGGCCAGCCGTCACAACTTGTCTCAATTTGAGACCCGTGGCAGCAGGTACAAAATAGGCGTGCCGAAAATAAATCTGATGCACAACCTGCTCAATAATCTACCACGGAACCTTTAAGAAAAGTCAAGTAGGATGAAAAGCGGCGATAAAGGCCGGTGAAAATGATCCCCTTAAAGTTAACTTGCTATTTATTACTGCCAGCAATAAAGGGTCAAAACAGACAAGCAAAAAAAAAATTGCACGCCACTACTTTCGTTTTACATTCTCATATATTTCCTCCCGTTTCACAATGTTTGGAAAACTAAGACACACACACACAGAGCTTACTGACCCCTCTAAAGGTGGGTTGAACGCTTACTGATGGGGTGGTTTTATCATTGATATTTTATTTAGTGGACTTTAGTGAGGGGACTGATTCCCGGGCGAGCATCGGAGGTCCAACGTCCGATTAGATTAACAAAAGTGCTGGGGAAATAAAGGGCCAGATATGGGCATCGCTTAAGTCGGCGCGGCACTTTTGGGTTCCAAATTAAACCCTCGCCAGGTTAGTATTAACAAAAAGAAAAGTTCGATTATTTACAATCCGGTCTCTCTTTATGGTGGCGCGAATGCTTTCTTGAACGGACGGCCTTTAATTGTTTCTTTTTCGCGTGTGTCTGTACGTGTGGAAAACATTAATAATCTTCATGTGACTTTTATTGAATTATGTGCCGGAACGAGAAGGAGGAAATGGTACTGTGTGATTTCGAGCTTGCTGGCAAATTATAAGACAAGAGCCCTTTAAATAGCAGTTAAGTCACTTGCTTTTTTTAAGTCAATTCACCGATCCAAAAATAAACTTTGAGCGCTGAGATTTACAAGGAAAGGGTTGTTTTTAAAGCCATTAACACGAAATTTGCAACTTTTGTGCAGCCTTGCACTAACATTTTACAGACCAGTTCGCTCTGTAACTTAATTTCCAATTACGTAGTAAATAGATTTTTTTTAATGAACAGGTCCAAACAGATGTGCGTAACCTTTGATGAGGCTCTTGGCTAAATTATATCCTCAAATTTTGTATATATTTTTGGGGAGGGGGGAATCACTGGAAAGGTGGGGGGTGGGGGCATGATGGAGCTGAGGAGGTGGTAACAGGGGAAAGAGAGTAATTCCTCTCCCCCCTCCCCATTCGATATTTTCTCCAGCTCTGTGTTTTAAGATAAAGAGAAGCAAAACAACATTTGTATAATATTATCCAAAACCAAAGCAAACGCCCTCAGCAGCAGAGTTACATTTGAATATTAAGTTGTTTTGCTTACACTCACATACACACACAGAAAAAAATGAGCATTAGACTATTAAGTGTTTATACGATGCTAATTAGCTGCCGCGGAGCCCTAACCAGACTTTGCCTGTAACTAATAAGGAATCAATTAGCTAATGAAGTGGCCATTAAGTGAAAGCGAGTCTTAGCATGGATATTTATAATACTTTGCTATGATCCCCTTAATTGCCGCTGTCATACAGAGCTCACAGCTTTCAGCATGCCTAATGAGAATCATTATATCATAACTGGCACACTTAGAAGATTTAGTGGCATAACTGCTTCCCAATTATTTTTAATTACCGACCATTCTTGTAATCAGGCGCTCTCCTCGCTATCTAGTTTCCAGCTATCCTTACACTTTCCACATTACTTTTCTTTCTCTCTCTCTCTCTCCACCACTCCATCCCACGCCCCCACCCCATCCCGCCGCTTTGCGAACCATTCCTTCCTTTTAATATTGGGGAAAATAAACTTTTTTCCGCGAGATTTCATGAAATGACTCTCTGCCTGCCACTGATGCTGCTTGTGTTAAAGAGTTCGCAACGCAGGGTCAATTTGGAGGAGGAGGAGGAGGAGGAGGAGGAGGGGGTAGTGGAGGGATGGGGGAGGAGGAGGGGGTAGTGGAGGGATGGGGGAGGAGGAGGGGGTAGTGGAGGGATGGGGGAGGAGGAGGGGGTAGTGGAGGGATGGGGGAGGAGGAGGGAGAGGAAGTGGGGAGGGGAAGGGAGGGAGAGGAGGGGAGGAGGGGGAAGGAAGGAGGGAAGAGAGGAGGGGGGAAGGGAAGAGGAGAGGAGGAGGGCAGTGGGGGGGAGGAGGGGGAGGGGGAGGGAAGAGAGGGGGGAGGAGGGGGAGGGGGAGGGAAGAGAGGGGGGAAGAGGGGAGGAGGAGGGAAGGGAAGGGAGGCGGTGTGGCAGAAGTTTTGCCCTTCCTCATGGGGGTCAGTCCTGGAGAGATGTTCTGGTTCTGATTTTGATCGCACATTTGGGAGGGGAGAAACTGTAGCCTTGGATCCCCTCTCTGCCGGCTATTCGGGAGGAATGAAAGTTGCCCCGAGTTGATTTCAGTTTGGAATTAAATGTTTTTTTTTGAGACAGTCCAAGTCTATTTTAACTTGTCTAATGCATAGTTTTTTGGGGAGGAGTGTGTGGAAGGGGAATTTACAAGTCGACTCAGTGTGGGTTATGTATAATGGATTGCAGATGTCCTTTTAAATAGCGCCTGAAATGCATCTTGTATTTTATATATTTATATATATAATGAAACGATGGATTTAATTGGCTGTAGCACCTCCTATTGCGGCGGGGTTAGAACTCCTGAACTGGAGTCAAATGCATGTGGAAGAGCTTGCTGGGGGGATGAATCCGTCCCCCCCTCTCCACCCCCCGGATTTCAATCCGTGTTGCTGGTACAATGGCGAGATAGCTCTTGCAGATCAGCTGAGCAGCTCTGCTGTGCTGCCAGTGAATGCTGTCAATGTGTTGTGATGCCCTCTTGTCCCTCCGCACAAGGTTGGCCTTCTGAACAAAAAAAACCTTGCATATAACGCGGCAAGGAAAGCGGCTTTAAAAAGACTGCAAGTAAAGCCGCATATTTCAAAAAGGGAGGTTATTGTTGTTGTGGATATTTTATGCAAATTAAATTTGTTAATTCCGCAACCCTATTTCAGTGAATCTGCCACTAACACCTGCCACCGATTCATACATCAGGGTATGAATATGTTGTGACATTCTGCTCATTAAATAAACAAACCACTTTCATTTTAACAGCATTATGTAGAAAGCATTATCAGTTCCTGTATGTTGACTTTACTTTAATCAGAAGTGACAATGGTTGTTTATAGGGAGACGCTTATGATTCTTGGACAACGTTTCTTAAATGAAGAAGCTTTTTAACTGTGGGAGTGATTTGACTTTTATTTTCTGAGGTACGGACTGTCTTCCCACATTTTCATTTCCTAAGCATCGGCTCCTGTTCTATTTCAGTTTTGCCCCTATTAGAATGGTAGGCAGTATAGAATTGCTTATGTAACATCAGTCACTGCACTCCAAGCGTACCACGTTCTGTAAAGTCCTTTGAGATAGTTCAACGTAAATATTGATTTTAACTAACTGGAGCAGCATCCCGACTGGAATTTTCAAACTGCAGAACAACATGCATTTATATAGCGCCGTCAACATAGTCAGCTATTTCAAAGGGCTTCATATGAGCTCTATCAAACAAAAACTGACACCGAGCCACTTCAGATATAAGGAAAGATGCATAAAAGCTTGGTCAAAGAGTGAAGCTTTAAGGAGCGTGTTAATGGGGGAGAGGCAGTGAGGCAGAGTGGTTTAAGTAAGGAATTGTAACTTAGGATTTAGGCAGCTGAGGGCACAGTCATCAATGGTGGAGCTGTGAATATCGGGGGTGCGCAAGAGGCCAGAATTGGAGGGGCACAGACACCCGAGGGTTGTAGAGTCGCACCTCATCTCAGTACTGAACCGAGTTTTCAATGGGAAGTTGGTTTTTGCGCTTCATAGCCAGCCTATTTCCTGCAATCACATAGATGGGAGCTAACAAAGGGGCTTCCTAGCGTCAGCCCTCGTGAAGGTCAAGAAGTCTTTAATCATCACAGTCATATAAAAAATGAATTTTGCATTGGTGCGTTTATTGGTGATATCGGTCTCCCTTCCTCTCCCTCTCTTTTTTCTTCACTGTCTTCCCACATCAGCCCACCATCTCATATTCCATTCTTGTGCCACCATTTCTTACTTGAGGTTCTATCAGAACATAAGAAATAAGAGCGTTCAGCCCTTGGAGCCTATGCCACCAGTCAATAAGACCATGATTGTTGAGCATGGTTCCCACACTCTCCTCATAGCCCTTGATAAAGGCATAAGCAAAAGAGGCAACGGCAACTCATACACTTTCTGACTATCCTGTTACCTGTTTAGCCTCATCCCTTCTCCACCCTCCAGTCATGGACCAGATAATGGCGGTTAGACAGCAACATGACAGGAAAGAATTGTTCTTGAAATCGAATGCTTGGAAATTTTGAATATTTTCATAATGGATTCCACTGCAAAGCACTGTGTTAAATTATAGCAAATGCCGCAGGTTCCTCCCTTCCTCCAGCAGTCTGTACAAGGAACTTTTGGTGGTTGTCTATGTCGGTGGGAGACAGTCGTTGATCTGAATGTGCTACAGCCAATGCTCATTCCCACATTACACCATCGAACACATTTCAAAAGCTGAAGCAAAGACAGAAAATGTTGGAAAAACTCAGCAGGTCTAACAGCATCTGTGGAGAGAAAAACAGAGTTAACGTTTCGAGTCCGTATGACTTCTTCAGAGCTAAAGAGAAGTAAAGATGTGATGAAATTTATACTGCTTAAGGGGGTTGGAGCAGGTGAAGCTGGATAGAAGGCCAAAAGACTCCAAAAGCTCCTCACTGACTGCAAAAAAAAATTGTGGAGCGCCAAGACCATAACAGGTGCTATACGAATGCAATATTTTTACATTAGCAGCCTAGTAGCATTGAGTCTTTTTTTTAATTGCTATGCTCTGCCCAGCCCGGGAAATACATTTTTAATAACCATTCATAAACATTTCCCCACACGCCAGGCAATATCAAAAACTATCCTCCCTCCCTAAGAGGTAACGCATTCTGCTGCGGATAAACTGCAGTTTCAATCAATTCCACCGGAATTCGGGTGCAGCTCATCGCAGCTGAAAGCAGTATCGCACCACCAACATCGATGATTCTAAATTAGAGCAGGTCTGTTACAATTAAATTTTTTTCAATAAATTTGAACTGCTGTTCACATCAGTATGTCATGCACATGCACGCTCAAGCATTACGTGTGCCTGCAAAACCTAGCTATTGTGTCGAATAACAGTTTTCTGAATGTACATAATACCTCCTGTTAGAGGGAAAGTATAACTCTGGTTTGTCTGGGCAGTACATACCCAAACGTGTACCATTTCCAGACCAGGACATGCAATATAAGCGCATCCTTGTTTAATGTTAACAGCCACCAGCTCAATTAAAACCATTTGAAAGCCTAAAAACGGTAGTTGGCCCAAAATTGGACCAGTTCGGAGTGTTTTTGGCCGTACATTTCTCAGAATATGCGCATTGTCCAATAATAATTGCTTTCTTACAACTGTGGTATATCACTTGAGATTTGTTGGGTGAAAACTTGCATGGAAGGAGATGTGTGCGGTGGCCAATCTCCTAAAACAATTCAGTATGATCTGAATGCTTCACCCCCCTTGCCCCTTGACTTGGTGGAGGCTCCTTTGATGGGATGCGGTGTGCGGGTACAGTTAATCTGATTTTAACCAATAACAAAATGCTGGGAAAACTCAGCAGGTCTGGCAGCATCTGTGGAGAGAGAAACAGAGTTAACATTTCCAGTCCGTATGACTCTTCTTCAGCTCTTCTTCAATCTGAATTTAACACGTTTTCGCCTGTGCAAGAGAAATAGTTCCAGTCTATTTTTCTTGAATTTCTGGAAATTCGTTGGTCCCAATTTGGACGCTGGACAAAAGCCTCTTAAGCAGCCACTGTCCTGATTGGGTCTGAATGCTTAGCAAATATGCTATGAGGGGAAGCTAGCTTTAAATCAACATTATAGCAGGAAATTCCCTCACCACCACCACCATCCCAGTTTTAATTCCAAGATTCACGTCTATCTTTAGGGCAGAGCGGATTTTAAAAACAATGTTTGGTACAAAAAAATAAATGCGCTTTTTTTTATACTAAGTAGAGAAGAGCCCTTCCCCCGAATGTTGACAGTTGAGAGCTGCCAAATTTGTTGAGCTTCTTTTCCTCTGGAGCCAGTCTCGTCATAACATTATTGTAAACATTCAGCCATCACGTCTCGGGGATGTGTCTGGCAGCCTGGCAGGTCCAATGGCAACCCCTGGAGGCATATACCATCACATTGTGACATAGCATTGTACTTCAGGTGGCTCAAGGGGAGAGCGCAGAGTCAAGTCTGGATTCCAATCCACCCACCTCCCCCTCCCCAAACTCTGCCTTACAGTGTTTATTGAATGGTGTAGTGAATGATAATACATATTGCTGAACTTTCGCTTTCTCTCTTAGACTTTTTAGGCAATTGTCACGAATTAATTCACCCGAGCTCTTAACATCAAAGATTCAATAATGCTTTTTTGCTTAAGAAAGGTAAAATAAGACGCAACAAACTTTGCCACGAGTTCGTTATCTATTTTTTGGGGTGGGGGGGGGGGGGTGGGGGGAGTCATGATGAAGCGATTTTCTACGTTAATTCCCTTGTCACAAATTCACATTAACACAATTCCTGTTAATACAGGGTAAATTATTTTTATACCGCTCTATTATAATTATAAAAAGCAGCATTATCTCGTCATAATTATTTGCCGAATAGAATTCTTGTAATCTCGCTTTGATGACATCACCGATGTAATTGTTGATTTCACACGTAACAAAAATGTTCCTTTCAAAATTGTAAAGAAAATAGTTTTTTTTTCATTCTGGGATTCGGATGAAAGTTAACCGGTTGGCTATTAGAGAATGTCATTTCGCATTTCTGATCGAAATAACGTTTCCAATTCGGTCCCACGCATTATTACCCAGATATTGCTGCACCGTTTAAAATGTTAACTCATTAGAAGAAGTGTCAATTAAGAATGCTGATTGTACCGAAGATAAACGTTATAATCGTGTCAAAAGCCACTTAATGGATTTAGAAGTTAAAATTCTCCAGTTAAATCAAGCAGACAATAAATGAGATAGAACACAATTCGCGGCTTCCCAACCACAATCTTACAAGAATTACATTTCAACAAGGTTTTAGAAATATCTTAAAGCACTTCACATACAAAATAAATTACTTTGTTTATGCAGTGTTGTCTTAACAGCACCGATCAGTTACTTCAGAGTAAAAAATATACTTGAGTGGGGTTCAAATTTGCTTTAAACCATGGTTGGGATTGGTGGGGTGGCGGGGGTTATATTAATCTAAGCAGCCCGGCAGGAACAGATCGGGTTTAGGTCGGACGCTCTTTAACACCCGCTCCAATCTGATTCTCTATTGAGATAAATGAAAGGTAACATCAGACAGACCGTGAAACGGGAGTCTGACTTGAATTCTCTTCCCAGCCGGCGGGTTCTGTTAAAGTGGCCTACTTGATAATGTCTTATGTCTGTTTTTTTTTAGCCCTTTTTTTTTAAATGTAGTCTATAGAAAATGTCGCCACTTTAAATGTGAGCTCCGATCACCATTGCAGTAACATTCACACATATAGTCCGGCGAAGGCCCGTTGCTGGAAGGATTTTCAGCTGTTATTTTGTCCATCCATGTCTCAGAGCTTCTCATCCACTGAACAATAGCATCTTTGGGGCTGTCCAGTATGAAGCTGTGGATTTATAATGGAATATTTAGCCCGAAAAGCCTTGAACAAATACTTTTTTTAATGCTTTAAGTGTTTGGGTGTTTTTTTTTAAAACTACTTCTTATGAAATCAAATGACAGTGAAATTGACGGGACGAAGTATGAACAGATGTTTAGGTCGATTTTTGCTTTGTGTGGGTTATAATGCATTTTTCGCAATAGAAAACTGTATATTTAGTGCAGCAACCTCTTTGCATTACTGTACTTTTACCAGACTTCTACCCGGTGACTGCAATGATTTTTTTGGTTACATGTGAATGTCAGGGGGCAGTGATCCATTGGTCAGCACCTGTAGTATTGTAAACGAGTTCTTTGTCCATGCACTGGCAACTTAGCTACAGATCACAAGAGGGAATTGTATCTGCTCGCGCTTTGTCGAACAGATCTTCTAGGCTCCGTCTTCATTCTTTTAGTGAACCAGTCTCAGTCTAGAGAAAAGAAAGACTTGCCTTTAGTTAGCGACCTTCAGGGCCTTAGGACGCCCCCCAAATACTTTACAGCCAATGAAGTACTTTCGAAGTGCAGTCGCGGTTGTGATGCGGGAAAAGCGGCAGCCAAATTTGTTCAAAAGGTCCCACATTCAGTAATGAGATAATAACCATATCATGAGGGCAGTTTGGATTTTGGACGATACTGTAAAATGAGCAACATTAAATCAGACACTCGTTACACATCTCGCCCCTTTTTGATTTAAGTCAATGTATAACGTGCATTGAACTAACTCATGTTACAGTGCGTCAAAATTACCCACAATCTGTTGTAGTGATATTGGTTGAGGGATAAATATTGGAAGTACTGCCCTGCTCTTCATCCAAATAGTGCCACTGGGATCTTTTGAGCCCATCTCTTCTGAGGGAAGAGCGAGCCTTGGTTTTATGCCTCACCTGAAAGATGGCAGCTCGAACATTGCAGCACCCCTTTAGCAACGCACTAAAATGTCAACATGGATTCTGTGCTTCAGTGGAACTCAAACACAAGACTTTCCGGCTTAGAGTTGAGAGCAGGCTACTACTAAGCCAAGCCTGAAATTCTAACTCGTCTATGTTTTTCAACTTTATCCCTTTCCCCCATTTCTTGAACAGGGGTTTAACATTTGCCTACCCTTCAATCCTTTTTGCATCAATTCTATTTCCAATTACTTATTGGAAATTTATACTTGGTATCTTCACATTCTTTTTTCCAACCATCTTCAATACTGAATTTGGACCATCTGGCCTGTTAAGCTTTCTAGTTTTAATTCCATGAATGTTTTAGTACAGTTCACCTTCTGAAGGAATTATACTTGGGCCACATCTCAAAATTACCCCTAATTTGGCTCAAATTTGGCAGCCCTCACTGAGAAAAGCCACAGCATTTTCGGTATGGGAAATTGTTCACACTGCTGTAGTAGGAGGCACCCTTCTCAAGTTAGCACTGAGGCATCCTGTTGACATATATTAAAGGGAGCTGTATCTTTGCATGATATACATGACCTTGGAGTATTTGATGGAAACTGAGATCCCAAAGTAGGAATTTGTTTCATTCCTAATGATAACATTCCTCTTTTTTGGTTAGCATGAAAAAGTGTTTCATTATCAGTATTCCCTTTTTGAAAAATAGTCAAACCATTATAAATAATTGCAATTAGCAACCTGTTAAATATAATTATGTTAACAGTGAGTTAAGGCAGCATCTTTAAGATAATTGCTCCAATTGCGTGATTTCAACGTGGCATCATCAGATGCTAACGCTGATCTGGGTTTCTATTTCTTCATGTGTGTGCTGACCCATTCCCACATTCTGCTGGACTTCATAATTCCTCAGAGTCATTGAAGCAACAATCACCTCAATCACTCAGTGTTTAAACAATATTTTTTTAAATCAACAAAATATGACAGAGGCAGGTGTGGGGATGAAGAAATGGCTATTTTAATTTCCAAAAGGCATTTGATGAGGTGCCACTTCAAAGGTTACTACACAGGATAAGAGAATATGGTGCAGAAGTAATATATTAGCATGGATAAATCATTGTTTAGCTAACAGGAAGCAGAGAGTAAGGATAAATGTGTCTTTTGGGGGTTAACAAGCTGTAACTAGTGGACTCCCACAGGAATAATGATAGGGTCGCAGCTACTAACAATCTACATCAATGATTTGGATGAAGGGACTGTATGCTTGGTAGCTAACTTTGACAATGACACCAAGAGGGGTAGAAAAGTAAGTTGCAAAGAGGAGGTAGAGAGTGAGCAAAGGGATATAGACATGAACGGCAAGAAAACCATTGGCAGGTGGAGTATAATGTGGGAAAATGTGAACTTGTCTACTTTGGTAGGAAGAATAGAAAAGCAGCATATTATTAAAATGTAGAGAGACTGCAGAGCTCTGCGGTACAGAGGGATTTGGGTGTCCTGATACATGAATCGCCAAAAGTTAGAATGCAGATACAGCAAGTGATTAGGAAATCAAATGGAATGTTGGCACTTATTGCAAGGGGAACAGAATATATAAGTAGGGAAGTTTTACTGAAGTCGTACAGGGCATTGGTGAGATCAACCTGGAATACAGTGCACAGCTTTTGTCTCCTATAGAAAAAGGATATAGTTGCGTTAGAAGCAGTACATGGAAGGTTCACTTGACTCATTCCAGGGATTCCTATGAAGAAAGGTTGAACAGGTTGGGCCTATACCCATTGAATGTCCTTCTTAGAAGAATGAGAGCTGGTTTTATTGAAATATATAAGATCCTGAGGGATTTGATAGGGTAGATACTGGGAGGATGTGTCCACTTGTGTGGGGGAGAGTGGAACTAGGGGATGCACATTAAGAATAAGAGGAAATTAGGGGATTTTTTTTCCTCTCAGGGGGCTGTTAGTATGTCCAGAAACAGAGGAGGCTGGGTCATTGAATTTATTCAAGGCAGAGTTAAACAGATTTTTGATAGGGAAGGGAGTCAAGGGTTATGGGGGGCAGACAGGAAAGAGGAGTTGAGACACAACCAGATCAACCATGATTTTATTGAATGGTGGAGCAGGCTCAAAGGGCTGAATGGCCTACTCCTATCCTATGTTGCTATGTTCCTAATTCTCTTTTGTCAAGTCTTGAAAGGGACCTGATGGCAAAGCGATCTCTTTTCAGTCAAATGTATGTGCGTTGAGTGGGAATGGGTCTTGCCAGTAGCACAGGATTTAAATTCTTTAAGATCGAATAATCTTTAAAGTTTCTGATCATCATAATACCAAGGACAGGAAAGGGTCATTCACCCACCAAAGCATATCTTTCCAGTATTCCCACTCTTTCTAGGCCCAATTGCATATACATAACAGCTGCATCTCTCCTACTATCCTTGGCAACTTATGCAAAATATTTATCACCATTTATGTGTAGAAGTTGCTTCTGGTGTCTGTTTCAAGTCCTACTTTAGCCATGCTATGAAGAGGCTGCACTCACTATTTTGAGTGGGCAATTTAATGCGGAGGAGAAAGGGCAATCCACACATGTTGGTGTTGGACAGCATCAAGCTTGACAAAAAAAGATATTGATCGGTGGACCCAGGTCGTACAACAGCTGAAACTAGCATAACCTCACAACAAAAAGGGAGCCATTGAGGTGAATAGCATAGATGCATTTAAGCGGAAACTAGCCAAGCGCACAAGGGAGAAAAGGATTGAGGGATAAGCTCATAGAGTCATGGAAAGTTACAGCATTGAAGAAGGACATTCAGCCCATCATGCTTGTGCTGGGACTTTGAAACAGCAGTTGTATTTAGTCCAACTTCACTGTTTTTGTCCGTAACCTTATCCTCAGGGAGCTGTCCAACTTCCTTTTAAAATCATTCACGTAATCAGCTTCCACTATCTTTTCAGGGAAAGCATCCCAGATCCTATACATTGGAGTGATAAAAAAACCTTCTCCTTTGTCCTCAGATTCAAAACCATTAGCAAAAGGTCCAATGAGTGGATTTTAGTAAAATAAGGTAGGATCTGGCCAAGGTATAATGGGAACAGCTACTTGTGGGGAAATCTACAGAAGAGCAGTGGGGGGTGTTCAAAAAGGAAATGGGGAGGGTACAGGCTCAACATGTTCCCTCTTAGGTGATAGGAAGGAGTAACAAGCCCAGAGAACCATGAATGACCAGAGATATTCAGGATATGATGAGAAGGAAAAAAGAGGTTTTTAGCAGGTACAAGGGGAGCAAATCAGCGGAGGCATTAGTGGAATACAGAAAGTGCAGGGTGGTGCTTAAGAAAGCAATTCAGAGAGCAAAGAAGGAGTACGAGAAAGCTCTGGCTGGTAAAAGTAGGGAAAATCCCAGGATATTCTATAAGCATATCAATGGTAAGGGGATAACGTTGGAAAGAGTAGGACCCATTAGGGACCAATGGGGCAATCTATGGATGGATTCAGAGGACATTGGTAGAGTGTTGAAAGAATACTTCATATCCATCTTCACCCAAGAGAATGAGGATGAAGGTATGGAACTCGGGGAGAGAGACTGCGAAGTTCTTGAGCAAATTGATATAGGGAGTGACAAGGTATTGGAGGTGATGGCAGGCTTAAAATGGACAAATCACCAGGTCTGCATGATTTGTGTCCCAGATTGCTGAGGGAGGCAAGGGAGGAGATTGCAGGGGCTCTGACCCAAATTTTTAATTCCTCTCTGGCCACGGGGGAGGTGCCAGAGGACTGGAGAACAGCTAACGTGGTTCCGCTATTTGAGAAGGGTTGTAGAGATAAGCCAGGGAACTACAGGCCAGTGAGTCTCACGTCAGTGGCAGGGAAACTATTGGAGAAAATTCTGAAGTAGAGAATCTATCCCCAATTGGAGAGGCAAGGTTTGATCAGGGATAGTCAGCATGGCTTTGTCAGAGGGAGGTCATGCCTAACAAATTTGATTGAATCTTTTGAGGAGGTGACCAGGTGTGTAGATGAGGGTAGTGCAGTTGATGTAGTTTATATGGATTTCAGCAAAGCCTTTGACAAGGTCCCACATGGGAGACTTATAAAGAAGGCAAATGCACATAGGGTACAGGGTAATTTGATAAGGTGGATTCAAAATTGCCTTAGTTGTAGGGGGCAGAGGGTGATGACAGAAGGCTGCTTTAATGACTGGAAGCCAGTGTCCAGTGGCGTACCACAGGGATCTGTGCTCGGTCCCCTATTATTCGTCATTTAAATAAATGACACAAATGACTATGTGAGGGGGGTAGAATTAGTAAGTTTGTGGATGACACAAAGATTGGCCAGATGGTTAACAGTGAGGTTGAGTGTCTTGGACTACAGGAAGAAATAGACGGGATGGTCAAATGGGCAGATAAGTGGCAGATGGAATTTAACCCTGAAAAGTGTGAGGTGATACATTTTGGAAGGAGTAATTTGACAAGGAAGTATTCAATGAACAGCGTGGCACTAGGAAGTTCTGAGGAACAAAGGGACCTTGGCGTGTGTGTTCATAGATCTCTGAAGGTGGAGGGGCATGTTAGTGGGGTGGTTAAAAAGGCATACGGGACACTTGCCTTTATCAATGAGACATAGATTACAAAAGTTGGAGTTGTATAGAACCTTGGTGAGGCCACAGCTGGAGTATTGTGTGCAGTTTTGGTTGCCACACTATAGGAAGGATGTGATCGCACTGGAGGGGTTGCAGAGGAGATTCACCAGGATGTTGCCTGGGATGAAACATTTAAGTTATGAAGACAGGTTGGATAGACTTGGGTTGTTTTCGTTGGAGCAGAAAGGACTGAGGGGCGAGCTGATTGAGGTGTACAAGATTATGAGGGGCATGGACAGGGTGGATAGGGGGCAGCTGTTCCCCTTAGTTGAAGGGTCAGTCACAAGGGGACACAAATTCAAGGCGAGGAGCAGGAGATTTAGGGGGGATATGAGGAAAAACCTTTTTACCCAGAGAGTGGAGATGGTCTGCAATGCACTGCCTGGGAGTGTGGTGGAGGCGGGTTGCCTCACATCCTTTAAAAAGTACCTGGATGAACACTTGGCACGTCATAACTTTCAAGGCTATGGGCCAAGTGGTGGTAAATGGGGTTAGGTAAGTAGGTCAGGTGTTTCTCACGTGTCGGTGCAGACTCGATGGGCCAAATGGCCTCTTCTGCTTTGTATGATTCTGTGATTCTATGACCTGTGATCATTGACCCACTTGCCAAGGGAATAATTATTTTCTATTCCAAAAAAACTTTCACCATCTTGGAAACCTCTATTATGGCAACTCGTAGATTTATATCTTCCAAGGAGGACAGTCCTAATTTTTCCAAGCTATCTTCATAATTAACCATTTGGCACATCATCGCTGTAACCTTTCCAAGGCCTTGACATCTTTAGCATGATGCCCAGAATTTTCCACAATACTTCAACGGAGGCCTAATGAGTTATTTATAAACTTCTAGTATGATCTCTTCACTTTTATATTCCATTCTTCTATTTATAAACCCAAGTAACCCATATGCTTTTTTAACCGCCTTATCATCTTCCCCTGTTGATGGGGTTAGATAAAGCAAAGTGCCAGGAAGCTTGTGTGGAGCATAAACACTGGCATGGACCTTTTGGGCTTTGTGGCCAGCTTCAGTGCTGTACATTCTATGTGGGGAACGTGGGTATATGGGGAGATTTTATGACAGGACGAGTACCTCTGCATCATTACCAGCTACCCGCTCTGGTTTTGAATGTGAGTAAGGCTCATTGGTGTCCCACAGTGTCCTTGGTTCTCAATTATGCCTCCAAGTAGCTGGTAATGCACGCCAGTAGGCATACCCTGGTATTTCATCTCATCTGACAAGCTAAACTAAGTGAGGGTGTCATCAGCTTCATCTGGTGTAGATAAGGGATGTCATCCCTCTAAATGCCTAAAGTTCAAAGCCCACCATGGCAGCTGACAGAATTTAAATTCAATTAATAAATCTGGAATATAAAGCTAGTCTCAGTAATGGCGACCATGAAACTATCATCGATAGTTGTAAAAATCCATCTGGTTCACTGATGTCCTTTAGGGAGGGAAATCTGCTGTCCTTACCCGGTCTGGCCTACATGTGACTCCAGACCCACAGCAATGTGGTTGACTCTTAACTGCCCTCTGAAATGGCCTAGCAAGCCACTCACTCCAAGGGCAGTAAGAGATGTGTGACAAATGCTGACCTTGTTAGCAACACTCACATCCCATGAATGAATACATTTTTTTAAAAATTCTGAAATCATGGAAGAGGCAAATCATCCTAGCAAGAGGACATTGGCTCTGAAGGCAGACACCTGCAAGATGTATGACACATTCAGGGCACTCTCCCAATGAAGAGGGCTTGTGGCCAGCCATCTTGGAACAGATTAGGAGCTTACTGAGTGTCATCCCATAGTTAGCAATGAAAACTAGTCCCAAAAATGCTGTTGCTTACAATAGAAGTGACTGGCGCAACATAGCATCCAACCCTCAGCAAGAGGGAGGAATCTGAAGAAGAAGAAGGAACACTATGTTAACTTCGTTTGGACATGTCCTCTTGCAACTTCACAGCTTCCAATCTTCTTTTAATGGAGGGTGGATTAACTAACAGGACAGAGCATTTTTATGATCATTGGCATGAACAAAACATAATGGAATAGCTAGTCATTATTATTAAATCCAACCTCTGTTAACGTTGTTTTCTTAAATTATGAAGGAACTACCTGTGGAAGGATAAGATGCTAATTATTTCTAAATGTGGCAACCACTATTCTACGTTATGGCTATAAATGTTATTTGTGAAGTTTACAAAAAATATTATGAAGTACTCTTGCTGAATGTAACAGAATTTCAATTTAAGAGGCGACCCATAAAATTTATCTCTCACAAGTGCAGAAAGAATATTGTTTTGTACTTCATGCCCCAATATAAATTCTTAAGAAAAGAAAACAGATCATTTTCTATGTAAAATGCTTATATGTTGGACCAATCCCACACCATCTGGACTCTACCTTCTGCAGTTTTGTGAAAATAATGAATTATGGATATTTCCAAATGTAAGAAAGAATTAAGAACTTGCATTCATATTATACCTTTCATAACCTTTGGATGTTCAAAGCACTTTACAGCCAATGTGATAAGAGGTAAAATGTGGCAGCCAATTTGCATACAGCAAGTTCCCACAAACAGCAATGTAAAAATGGCCAGGTAATCTGTCTTAGTGATATTGGTTGAGGGATAAATATAGCCCAGGGCATCAGGAAGAACTCCCCTGCTCTTAAGAATGGTGCCAAAAGGTCTTTTTATGTTCATCCGAGAGGGCAGTTTGGAGCCTCGTTTGAAAACTGACAACTCTGACAATGCAGTGCTCCCTCTGTACTGCACTGGAGTGTCAGCATGGATTATGTGATCAAGCCTCCAGAATGGGACACAGAGGAGAGCGTGCTACTACTGAAGCATGGCTGGCATACAATTAACACATTTTAAAAGGGAGAAAAATGTAGGGGTGGCGCTTTTTATTCCTCCATGTCACAGTCAAAAAAATACATCATCACAAAAATGACCTTGGAGTCATCATAAAAGCTTCAAATGTGGGTATTCATGGCAATCCACCAGATCAGGTGTCCTCACTGCTGGGCCAATGCAAGAAATTAGCAATCGGGTGAGTCCTGAAACTGTTTTATTGATTGAAATCAGGTTGTGACTTCAGGACATTCTGATAATGCATTTGGTATCATCCATACCAGAGGAAGCTGATTGCCATCGTGGCACTCAGTACATCTAGCCAATTGCATGGTCACCTAGCACTGGACCACCTCTCTAGCTGATCCAAATTTTCTGCACCCATTTTAATCACCAGGAGCTTCAGGCAAGCCTCCTCAGTCAGTTATAAACATTGGCATTTAAAATATATATCTATTAAAGACATCTTTTTTAAGGAGATGTATTTCTAAACATGGATGGAGGGCATGCCTTCCACTTTAAGTGACAATAATCATCTCCGTGTTTCTGTGTGTTTGTACATTTCTCTGCGATTATCTTACAAAAGGCACTAGTCTTCAGCCACTTTCTTTACTGATCCCGCCAGCTATTCTTAGCTACTGTTAGCTTCTGTCAAGAAATTAATAATCGTAGATACCTTGAGGTGATGTCCTCTACATTTGGCTTGCCTGCCTCATTTGTCTTATTGCTGCATGTTCCACTGCTGTTCAACAGAATACAGATTTAGGAAGTGGAAATAATTAGTACTAGGTGTTAGCAATAGTGGCCTTTAAACACACCGTAACTGAGAGAATAAATCACGCTGGATAATGTTCGAGATATAATACAACCCCAGAAGTCATGTTTGAAAAAAATCAGATCCTTTGTATGATGTATTTTTTTAATTATATATTACATTCACTTTACTTCCCTTATGTTTGAGATCAAAGTGAAAAACTGAAAAGCAATTACTCCCATGTTCCGGCAATTGACTGTTGATTGTTGCTTGATCCTCTTGCATTAATAGATCAACGCCATTGTTCCATAAAGGATCAACGATATGGCAGAGATAAACTGTTTGTGATTGCCATGAGGTTAAAAGAGAAACAGTGATTGATAAAAAAACGTCCTCTTAAACTTCACAACGCATATTATAGGCCAATGTCAATATGAATTAGCTCTGACTGACTGTGGCACAAATTCCTGGAAGTTGTCTTGCTTTTTGGGTGTAAGTCAAGCCTCCTCAGACTTGAGACACTGGAAATTGGAGTTGAGCTCACCTCCATTCATTATTCCTCACTGCGCTCAATCCAGGACAAAGCAGTCCACTTGATTGGCACCGTCACCCACCAACTTAAACATTCACTCCCTCCATTACTGTCGCACAGTGGCAGTAGTTTGTACCATCTACTAGTTGCACTGTAGCAACTCACCAATGCCCCTTCAATAGCATCTTCCAAACCTGCAGCCTCTACCACCTAGAAGGACAAGGGCAGCAGATGTATGGGAATATCACCGCCTGCAAGCTCCCCTCCAAGCCACACACCATCCTGACTTGGAACTATACCGCTGTTCCTTACCTGTCACTGGGTCAAAATCCTGGAACACCTTTCCTAACAGCACTGTGGGTGTAGCTACACCAGATGTGCCTACAGTGGTTCAAGAAGACAGCTCACCACCACCTTCTCAAGGCAACAAATGCTGGCCAAGCCCGCGACATCAATGTCATGTGAAAGAAGAAAAACAACTGCTTCTTCTACCTGTCCCACCCCACCCTCCTAGCATCATCTTTTTGGCAGAGTGTCTGGGAGGTTTCCATGCTCAATCTGGAACGCCAAGTAGGAATGTCTCAATTAAAACCAGCGGTAGATACAGCTACAGGAAGCATAAGTACCTCACTACACTTTCAGTGGTACAATGGACCACTTCTAACTCTCGGGTAACGATAGCACTGACCCCACCACCCCACCCCACCACCGACCTCTCACTGGACTCCCCAACCACCCACCCCACCCCACCCCCCACTACCACCCCACTCCAACCCTCCCACTCCCAAACTAACCACCCAATTCCCTCAACACCCTAAGTACCCTCCCCAGCACCCCCCCCCCCCCCCCCGACTCTCCACCCCCACTGACAACCCTCCCAAGACCCACATCTCCCAACTACCCGCAACCACCACCCCGACCACCCGATCCCCCCGGACCACCCAAAACCCCAATCCCCCCTGCTTAGCGTCTCCACCCCACCCCCACCACCCTCTCAACACCCCAACCACCCTCCTGACACCTCCAGACTAACCCCCGGACTACCCTTCCATGCTCTGCCTAACTCCCACTCCCCCAACTATCCCCCCACAACCCCTATTAACACCCCACCCTCAACCCCCTCCACCCCCGACTACTCTCCCATTCCCCCAACCACCTGATCCCCCCCCCTTCCCCTGACCTCCCTGACCACCCAAACCCCCGACCACCTGAACTCCCCTGACAACCTGGCACCCTTGACTACCTGACAACCTGTCACCACCCGACCTTTCTCACCAACCCCACCCACCCCCACCACCCAAAGCCCTCTCCCACTGACTACTCGACTCATCCCCTGAACATCTTATCTCTCACCCATTTACCTTGCACGTTTATCTTCTTCCTGTCCTCTCAAAGTGGCTGGGGCCTTTAGGCTTACCCAGTTTACGGCAGCTAGTGCTTTAAAAGCAGGGAAGAGCTTCACTTGCCCAATGCTGCTGCCCTGCACAGGAAGGCCTCCAGAGCTGCTGCCCTGTACATTTCTCACCAGACCTGTATCGGAATTCTGGGCAAGATATGTGCAGCTCCAGACCACGGTAAGTAACAAGGGGTAGAGTGGCAATCTGACTGTGATTGCTACTCTATGGAAGTGCTGGCCCACCCTTTGGCAGAAAATAACAACTGAAGCATTGCCATTAAAAATCCAATGAACTCACTAAATCCTGAAATGATTAGAACTGGAGAGATGAAGCTGCTCAACTACCAGTTGTGATGGTGTATTCAGTGCAAACCTGCAGACGTTCTGCCTGTTGGATGCGTTGCCTTACACATGAGACATTAACTCAAAACCCCATGTGGTTCCTCAGTCGGACAGAAAAGATCAAACTGCATCATTCAAAGAAGAGAGGAGGAGTTGTCCCTGTTGACTTGGCCAATATTGGGCCATCAACCAACATCACTAAAGAAAGATAGATGATCCGGTCACTTATCCCGTTGCTGTTTGGGGGAGCTTCCTGTGTGCAAATTCTTTGCCAACCATCCCTTCATTACAATAATGACTACACTTCTAAAGCTACTTCATTGGCAGTAAAGCATTTTTGGGTCATGGAAGATCAATAAATGCAGTTCTTACTTTTTTTATTGCACTTGTGTTGCTGTACGGCTATGGACAGGTTGGGGGCGAGGGTGGTTGTGCCAGGAAATGTAGGATTTTTCAATGCTACTTAACATCTTTTAACCTTTATCCTTGCCAACTGACATTTCCATCAAACAGCTATTGCTTCAGTGAAAACATTTTTTTCGGTTAAAAGCACTATAGTGATAAAATAATTAACCCTGAAAACCCTTGGGCTGTAATGTCAATAGTTATGCCAGGATTGTGCCTGCTGGTGCGATCCAACACCAGCCCCACTCGATGGGTCAAAAGGAGAGCACCTAATTTGCATAGCCTGGGTGGATGCAAGCGCCATTATCGATGCATCTCCGGCAGCCGCTTGTCCTTGAAGCTGGAAGATATGCTGCTTGGAGTGGTGACCTTTATTTAGACATTTTTTTCTTCAACTCCCCCAGTCGTTACCCTTACCCTACCATACCATGCAGGTGGGCTAACTTATACCCACTTGAAGGCTGGTATACCTCATTTAGCGAACCAGTCCCCAATCCTTTTCTGGATCCCAACCGAGAAGTGAGGATTCCCTCTACAGGGAGTTCCCATATGGGGGTCTTGCATGGCTCTGGTCATGACACCAATGGCCTCTTAAGAGGCAATGCAGGTTCTACAACTCACAAGGCTGATTTGGAACCTGCAGGCTCATTCAGGATCTACCAAAACAAGTCCCATTCTGTTTCCCAATGCAATTCACTAGATTCCTGTGGGAACTACAGTGGAACAGCAATGGCAGGAGTTTCTGGGAGTAATTTGGGGGACACAGCAAAAATTCATCCCTAGGAAGAAGAAGCATACTAAAGGGAGGACAAGGCAACCATGGCTGACAAGGGAAGTCAGGGACAGCATAAAAGCTAAAGAGAAAGCATACAATGCGGCGAAAAGCAGTGGGAAACCAGGTGATTGGGAAGCCTACAAAGACCAACAGAGGACAACTAAAAAAGAAATAAGGAGGGAGAAGATTAAATATGAGGGTAAACTAGCCAGTAATATAAAAGAAGATTGCAAGAGTTTTTTTAGATATATAAAGGGTAAGAGAGAGGCAAAAATGGACATTGGGCCACTGGAAAATGACACTGGAGAAGTAGTAGTGGGGAACAAAGAAATGGCGGAGGAACTGAATAGGCACTTTGCATCAGTCTTCACAGTGGAAGACACGAGTGACATCCCCAAATTTCAAGAGAGTCGTGGGGGCAGAGGTGAGTATGGTGGCCATTACCAAGGAGAAGGTGCTAGGAAAACTGAAAGGTCTGAAGGTGGATAAATCACCTGGACCAGATGGATTACACCCCAGAGTTCTGAAGGAGATAGCTGAAGAGATAGTGGAGGTGTTAGTAGCGATCTTTCAGGAATCATTGGAGTCAGGGAGGGTCCCAGAGGACTGGAAAATCGCTAATGTAACCCCCCTGTTTAAGAAGGGGGTGAGTCAAAAGAGGGGAAATTACAGGCTGATTAGCTTGACCTCGGTCGTTGGTAAGATTTTAGAGTCCATTATTAAGGATGAGATTTCAGAATACTTGGAAGTGCATGGTAAAATAGGGCAAAGTCAGCATGGTTTCATCAAGGGGAGGTCATGCCTGACGAATCTGTTAGAATTCTTTGAGGAGGTAACAAGTAGGTTAGACAAAGGAGAGCCAATGGATATTATCTACTTGGACTTCCAGAAGGCCTTTGACAAGGTGCCGCACAGGAGGCTGCTTAGTAAGATAAGAGCCCATGGTGTTAGGTGCAAGGTACTAGCATGGATAGAAGGTTGACTGTTAGGCAGGAGGCAGAGAGTGGGGATAAGGGGGTCCTTCTCAGGATGGCAGCCGGTGACTAGTGGAGTTCCGCAGGGGTCTGTATTGGGACCACAACTTTTCACTTTATACATTAATGATCTAGATGAAGGAACTGAGGGTATCCTGGCTAAGTTTGCAGATGATACAAAGATAGGTGGAGGGACAGGTAATATTGAGGAGGCAGGGAGGCTGCAGAAGGATTTGGACAGGTTAGGAGAATGGGCAAAGAAGTGGCAGATGGAATACAACGTGGGGAAGTGTGAGATCATGCACTTTGGTAGGAAGAATAGAAGCATTGACTATTTTCTAAATGGGGAGAGAATTCAGAAATCTGGAGTGCAAAGGGACCTGGGAGTCCTATTCCAAGATTCTTTTAAGGTTAACTTGCAGGTTGAGTCGGTAGTTAGGAAGGCAAATGCAATGTTGGCATTTATTTTGAGAGGACTAGAATATAAAAGCAGGGATGTGCTGCTGAGGCTTTATAAGGCTCTGGTCAGACCACATTTAGAATATTGTGAGCAATTTTGGGCCCCGTATCTCAGGAAGGATGTTCTGGCCCTGGAGAGGGTCCAGAGGAGGTTCACGAGAACGATCCCAGGAATGAAAGGCTTAACATATGAGGAACGTTTGAGGACTCTGGGTCTATACTCGATGGAGTTTAGAAGGATGAGGGGGGATCTGATTGAAATTTACAGAATACGGAAAGGCCTGGATAGAGTGGACATGGGGAAGATGTTTCCATTAGTAGGAGAAACTAGGACCTGAGGGCACAGCCTCAGAGTAAAGGGAAGACCATTTAGAACAGAGATGAGGAGAAACTTCTTTAGCCAGCGAGTGGTGAATCTATGGAATTCATTGCCACAGAAGGCTGTGGAGGCCAGGTCATTGAGTGTATTTAAGACCGAGATAGATAGGTTCTTGATTGGTAAGGGGATCAAAGGTTATGGGGAGAAGGAGGGAGAATGGGGTTGAGAAACTTATCAGCCCATGATTGAATGGCGGAGCATACTCCATAGACCGAATGGCCTAATTTCTGCTCCTATGTCTTACAGTCTTATGGTCTTATGGGAGTTCAAAAGTAGCCCCAAGGAAATTCATAGCCAAAGTCTTTAAGTATCCTTTTCACTAAAGTCAGAGTTTGTATCGGAAAAGAAGCTGACACTTCGGTGTAGTACTGAGGGAATGCTGCACTGTTGGAGGCACTGTCTCTTTGATGAGACTTAAGCTGAGCCTCCATGTGCCCTTTCAGGGGGTGGTAAAGAATCCCATGGCACTGTTTGAAAGGAGAGTAGGGGATTCATCCCCCGTGTCCTTGACAACATTTACCCCTCAATCATCATCATGATTATCTGGTCATTATCACATTGCTGTTTGTGGGAGTTTGCTGTAAGCAAATTGGCTGCATGTTGCCTGCATTACAACAGCGAGGACACTTCAAAATACTTAATGTAAAGTGCTTTGAAATGTCCTGGGGTCATGGAAGGTGCTATATAAATGCAAGTCTTTCTTTTTCTCAGAACAACGATAAGGGAGATCAACTGGTACGTGGTAAAAAGAATTCTTGTTTGACAATTCACAGCAGCAGGTGATGTACAAAATCATGCTCACAGCAAGTAATTGACAATCTTTGTAATGGAAAGAAAATCCTTAGGCAATGGGGCTAGCATTAGATTAGTTGTGTCTGCTGAACTTTCCTAACTACCTGTTATACACCAGCCATGCCAGCTCAACTCTTTGTAGACTTCTTGCCAATTTCCTAATACTTTTTGTGACATCCACTGAGGGGTTTATTACAATAGGAATTTCTTCATAACATCTCATATGATTGAATCATGAATGTCATTCCCGAAATTGATACATGAAGGTTATGTTTCCTTCTGTCACTCACCATGTCTCCCTGACAGCAAGAACTTCTCGCTTTACACTTTAACTGATGTGAAAGGTCTGCTTCTGAGAGGCAGCTACATACAGGATCACATACCATGCCGAACCTTGCCCGATGTTTTTTTCTCACTCTCTCCCTGGGCTTTGATCTAATTGTATTTTGCGTTTGATGATGCGTGAAGCTGTCAGATTAAGAAGCATTCAAACAAAGAATCTGCTCCTGTCGACTGGAGTGACAGCCTCGTCGAATGGATTAGAGAGAAAGTAAAGGGTTATCACCTTAACCTGAAATTCATACAGCCTGTCCTCCACAGCCCCCCACCCCAACACCCCTCCATCTCACACGACACTCAAATCAGCATGTAATTGCTCTGTGGAGGTTACTGGAGAACTTGAGCAAACATGAGGGTCTGGCATTGATGGCAATGACGTGCTTGTGTAAGTGGCAGATATGGATATATTGGCACATGTGTAACTCTCTGAGCTGTAGAACGCTTTCACTTCCTTACATGGAACAACCATGGCACTGTTTCAAAAGCATTCCGAGAACTAGGATTTGGCGGAGAGGGCCTTGTCTGTCATGTTTCCTCAATGCATGCACAATCGGAACTGAATTTATTTTGTAGCCAAACATTGGCAATCGTCATCATTCTTAAATGTATTTTTTATATGTTTTATTCAAAAAATCATTTTTTTCTACTTTACTAATTATGAGAGGTTTTGACAAGTAGGTTTGGAGAAACTGTTTGCACTGGCAGGAGGGTGAGTAACGAAAGAATGGAAATGCAAGATAATTGGCAAAAAAATCCAAAGTGGGAGGTGAGGAGAATTATTTTTTAAAACATAGAGAGTTGTTATGATCTGGAATGCACTGCCTGAAAGTGTGATGGGACCGTTCCAGGGCTGAGGGCTTACAGTTATGTGGATGGACTGGAGAAGCTGGGTTTGATCTCATTATAGCAGAGAAGAGGAAGAGTTTAACATTTGAAGAGTTTGGACAGAGTGAATATAACAAAACAGTTTCCGATGGATGAAGAGTCAATAGCCAGGGGGCAACAATTTAAAGTAATTGGCAAAAGAAGGTGAAACGAGGTAAAACCTTTTTTTACACAAGGAGTGGTTAGCATCTGAAATGAACAGCCTGATAGGGTAGTGGATACAGATTCAATCATAGCCTTCAAAAGAGAATTGGATAAATATTTTGAGGCAACAAGAATTGCAGGGATATGGGGAAAGAGTGGAGGAGTGGGATTGCCCGGATTGTTCTTCGATGGCACAGCCTTGATGGGACAAATGCCTTTCCTCTGTGCTGTAATAGCCTATGATTTTATAAGAGTGACTCTCAAAAGGGAATTAGATATATACTTGAAAAATAAACTTTTGAAGTGCTATGAGGAAAGTACAAGGAAATGGAACTAGTTGGATAGCTCTATCAAATAGCTAGCACGGGCAAAATGTGCTGAATGGCCTCCTTCTGTACTGCAGGATTCTCTGTTTCTAATTTTATTACTTTTTTGTTGAAGGCACTCACTAGTGCGCTGAATTACAGTTCCATGGATAACAGAAGTCCCCTGGTACTTTGTCCAAGAAGGTTAGCCATGGGTATACAGCAGGTGAGTCGACCGTGTGGTCACCAGACATCTCCATTTTTCAGAAGGGAATTAATGGATGGAAAAATGTGAGTCCCCAGTGATTTTTCATCAGCCATCATTCCTCTGCCATGCCACCCCCAATCCTTCGCCTGGTTAGTATGGCCAAGTTTGGCAATCTGACCTCTGAGTTCAGTTGGATCAGCTTAGACTTGGAATCTAACCAAAGGTTCACTGATCTGTATGATTCAGTGCCACTGCGTGTGTACACACAAACACACACACACACTCAAACACACACACACACACACACACACACACACACACACACAAACACCACACACACATACAAACACACAAATGCACACACACACACTAACGCATACACACAAATACACACGTGCACGGATACACAAACACCATACACACAAACACACACACACACAAACACCAGGCACACGTACATATAAACACCACATACACACAAACGCACACACACACACACAAACACACACACACAAACGCAAACACACATACACACACACAAGCACCGCACACACATATAAACACCACATGCACACACACACATGCACACAAACACACACACATGCACGGATACACAAATACCACACTCACTAGCACCACACACACATACAAATACCACATACACACAAATGCACACACAAACACACACAAACACATTCACACACACTCACAAACACACACAAACACATACACACACACTCACAAACACACACAAATGCATACACACAAATACACACACGCACAGATACACAAACACCACACACACACACACACACAAACGCTACACACATACAAACATCACAGGCACAAACGCACACATGCACAAACTCCATACACACAAACACAAACACACGTACACACACAAACATCACACACACACAAATGCACACGCACATACAAACACCACACCTACAAACACCATACACACACAAACACACACATGCACACAAACTCCACACACACATACAAACACATGCGCACACACACACACACACACACACAAACAAACAAGCCTTTGCAGAAGCCTATGGTGGATTCTGTGACATTAAGTCTTTAAAACATTTGAATTTACCTAGTGCTAAAATCTTACTGCCTAACATCATATTTTTAAAACCTCCAACATGCTTTAACTTAAAACAATTTATTAGGAAACAAACAGTTCCATAACTCCATATTATACGTGTGCTAAATAATTGGCAGGGAAACTATATGCTGCCTCTGACCTCAAGTCAAAGAGTGATACTTATTCAACATAGGAACATAGGACTTAGGAGTAGGAGTAGGCTATTCGGCCCTTCGAACCTGCTCCGTCATTCAATATGACCACGGCTGACCTAGTTGCAGTCTCAAGCCTATTTTCCTGTCTGCTCCCCACCCCGGAACTAACCCTTGACTCCATTGTCTACCAAAAATCTATCTAACTCAGCCTTGAATAAATTCAATGATCCTGCCTCCACTGATTTCTGGGGAAGAGAATTCCACAGACTAACAACCCTCTGAGAGAAAATATTTCTCCTCACCTCCAATTTAAAAGAGAAACCTCTTATTTTTAAACCGTGTCCCCTAGTCTAGTTTTTCCCATATAGGGAATCATCCTATCAGTATCCACCCTATCAATTCCCTTTAGGATCTTACATGTTTCAGTAAGGTCAGCTAAACTCCAATGGGTATAGGCCCAACCTATTCAACATTTCTTCATAAAATGAGCCCTTCATCCCGGGAATGAGTTGAGTGAACCTTCTTTGAACTGCTTCTAATGCATTTGTATTTTTTTTCAGATAAGGAGACCAAAACTGTACGCAGCACTCCAGATGTGATCTCACCAAGTATCTGCTGTAAAATTTCCCTACTTTTATATTCCATTCCCTTTGCAATAAACGCCCACATTCCATTTACCTTCCTAATCACTTGCTGTATCTCCATACTAACTTTTTGGGATTCACATACCAGGACACCCAGATCCCTCTGTACCATTGCATCTTGCAATCTCTCTCCATTTCAATAACATGCTGCCTTTCTATTCTTCCTGCCAAAGTGAATAAGCTCACATTTTCTCTCACGATATTCCATCTGCCAAATTTTTGCCTGCTCGCTTAACCTATCCATATCTCTTTGTGGGCTCTTTATTTCCTCTTGACAACTTACTTTCCTGCTTAGCTTGGTGTCATCGGCAAACTTAGAACAATATATTTGGTCCCTTCACCCATGTCGTTGGCATACCATGTAAATAGTTGTCGCTTGGCACTAATCCCTGTGGCACACCACTAGGTTCAGCTTGCCAACCCAAAAAAGACCCATTAATCCCTACTCTCCACGTCCTGTTATATAACCAATCCTTTATCCATGCTAATATGTTACCCCTCTACACCATATGCTCTTATCATCTGTAATAAGCTTAGATGCGCCTTATCATTGTGTCTTTTGGAAATCCAAGTACGCTACACCTACAGGTTCCCCTTTATCCACCATGCCTGTTACTTCCTCAGTAAACTCTAATAAATTAAACATGGGCCAGGAATTTATGACCCCCCTCCTGCCTGATCCCACTGAACTGAATGGAGATTTAAATGGCTTGCTGGGGTTGGTGGGGTGGGAGGGGGTTGTGGGTGGCGGGGGGGGGGGGAGGTGTGGCTGTGGGGTGGGGTGGGGGGGTGGTTGGTGGGGGGCGGTGCGGACACACTGCTGCAGGGCTGTAAAATCCTGGCCAAACTTCCTTTTCACAAAACCATGTTGATTCTGCCTGATGCCATTATGTTTTCTAAGTATCCTGCTATAACCTCCTCAATAATGGATTTCTAACAAAGTCCCTATCCCAGCTGTTGGATTAATTGGCCAATGGTTTCCTGCTTTCTGTCTCCCTCCTTTCTTACCAAAGCAAACATTAACAAATCAATATGTCTTTTGATTTTCCTCAATGCTTTTCTCACTTCTGAAGACATTGACGCTTCCTGGGCTGTAGTTTCATAAATGCCAGGCATCCTCCTGGTACCTGGTCCAATGGGCCACTCTTCATGTATGAGCCCTGACTCAGCCCAAACCCCGATGCTAACTTCACTCGGCATCCCCAGAAATGTACTTTCAGATTGGGTCTCTGGTCTGGCGATCATGAGGAGTGAGGACTTTCTGGCTGAAATTATTCTTTTCTCTTCCCAGAGCAGGGAATGCTGAGGCTAGCCGTAGACTTCCAGCAGCTAATCCAACTGAGACAAGGAAATCAGAACAGGCCAAAGACTGAGGCTGGGACATTCAATCATTTTGGTTTGGGCCCAAATAAAAGAGGCATATTTATCCACCTAATTTTATGAAGAGGCAAAAGCATTCAATGTTAATTTTTGATAATGAAGAGGTTGTGGAATAGTGAAAGAGGAAACTGAGTGGGGCACACTGCTACCTTATGAGGGAGATGGAACTATCACACTGGTGTCCTTCTGAGGTTGAGGTGAAGACCTTTTGTTTGTCAGCTCCTCTGATTGCTCACTACAAAATGGCAGCACATGGCTGAACCAGGGAGATCCTAGTTTAAATTGCTGATCTGTGTTGAGGCAGCTGAGAATCAGCCATACCAGAATTTGAGCCATTACAGCTGTCCTCAAAAACCTCCAGAATACAGTTGGAGTAAGGGGTTCCTAGCCATGGTTGAACAACGATGACTCCTATTGGGGTATGTGTGTCAGTATGGACACCAGGTAGGGACAGGATCTTTATTGGCTGTGATGCTCCCCCCCGCCCCCCCCAACTCTGTCATGAAAGTCCTGGGACCAGCATCGAGGTTCCTTGATACATGCACCTGATTTTTTTTCCCAGCTCACAGTTCACTAGGACAAGAGAGGAGTGAGCAAGTGTCGCACTGTCAGTGCCAAGTCAGAGGCATTAAAATGGGGCCACACCAGGAAAAGTTTTGGAAGCACTGGTTTTGACACACAATAACCGCTAGGGTGAGTTACCAGAAGGTAACCGGCCTGCATGGACCCTTATCCCAGAAGAAGTCACAGTCTTATGGAGAGAATGTTATAGAGAATGGTAAATGCTGAGCTGCTCAAATCCCAGAGAAAACTTGAAACATTTGCACAACTTGTTTTGCAATTTGTATAAATTTTGAGATGTGTGCCTTGAATTCAGTAGTAATGAGAACACCAAGTCTAATAGGTTTCTTACAAAATTAAATTAAACCTTCATTAATAGAAGAAATGATTTTAAGTGCATATGTAGATCTACAAATTACTACTATGATAACTTCTACATCCCCAAGTTAATCTAACTCCCAGTTACACTTTCGTTCAGGTAACAGTAAGACAGATAGGGCTGAAATTTACGCTTGGCAGGGGTGCTCGGCTGGGGCAGTCAGGAAGCCAAACGCCGCCTACGATCAGCACCACACCGCGGTTTCACGCTGGCAGGCCAATTAAGGCCCGCCCAGCGTGAAATACGAGTGGCAGCGCTGAACGCTCCGTAAGTGGTGGGGCATTGGGTGGGGGGGGGGGGGGGGGAGGAGAGAAGAGGCTGAGTGGGCCGAGCATGAAATTTGCGCATGCGCGCAAGTGAGCACTGCATAATCTCCCTGAGGCACAGAGCGACCCCAGGGAGGTGAAGAGACATGAAAAAAAAATTAAAACGTGATGACACACATCCCCTCATGTGACTCTGACACATGAGCAGGGACATGTAAATAATCACAGAATCACACAGTGCAGAAGTTCAGCCCATCGAGTCTGCACCAACACGTGAGAAACACCTGACCTACCTATCTAATCCCATTTACCAGCACTTGGCCCATAGCCTTGAATGTTATGATGTGCCAAGTGCTCATCCAGGTACTTTTTAAAGGATGTGACGCAACTCGCCTCCACCACCCTCCCAGGCAGTGCATTCCAGACCGTCACCACCCTCTGGGTAAAAACGTTTTTCCTCACATCCCCCCTAAACCTCCTGCCCCTCACCTTGAACTTATGCTCCCTTGTGACTGACCATTCAACTAAGAGGAACAGCTGCTCCCTATCCACCCTGTCCATGCCCCTCATAATCCTGTACACCTCGATCAGATCGCCCCTCAGCCTTCTCTGCTCCAACGAAAACAACCCAAGTCTATCCAACCTCTCTTCATAACTTAAATGTTTCATCCCAGGAAACATCCTGGCGAATCTCCTCTGCACCCCCTCCAGTGCAATCACATCGTTCCTATAATGTGGTGACCAGAACTGCACACAGTACTCCAGCTGTGGCCTCACCAAGGTTCTATGCAACTCCAACATGACCCCCCTACTTTTGTAATCTATGTCTCATTGATAAAGGCAAGTGTCCCAAATGCCGTTTTCACTACCCCACTAGCATGTCCCTCCACCTTCAGAGATCTATGGACACACACGCCAAGGTCCCTTTGTTCCTCAGAACTTCCTAGTTCATTGAATACTTACTTGTCAAATTACTCCTTCCAAAGTGTATCACCACACACTTTTCAGGGTTAAATTCCACCTGCCATTTATCTGCCCATTTGACCATCCCGTCTACATCTTCCTGTAGCCCAAGACACTCAACCTTACTGTTAACCATCTGGACAATCTTTGTGTCATCCACAAACTTATTAATCCTACCCCCCACATAGTCATCTATGTCGTTTATATAAATGACAAATAACAGGGGACCGAGCATAGTTCCCTGCGGTACACCACTGGACACTGGCTTCCAGTCACTAAAGCATCCTTCTGTCATCACCCTCTGTATCCTACAACAAAGGCAATTTTTAATCCACCTTATCAAATTACCCTGGATCCCATGTGCATTTGCCTTCTTTATAAGTCTCCCATGTGGAATCTTGTCAAAGGCTTTGCTGAAATCCATATAAACTACATCAACTGCACTACCCTCATCTACACACCTGGTCACCTCCTCAAAAAATTCTATCAAATTTGTTAGGCATGACCTCCCTCTGACAAAGCCATGCTGACTATCCCTGATCAAACCTTGCCTCTCCAAGTGGAGATAGATTCTCTCCTTCAGAATTTTCTCTAATAGTTTCCCTGCCACTGACGTGAGACTCATTGGCCTGTCGTTCCTTGGCTTATCTCTACAACCCTTCTTAAATAGCGGAACCACATTAATGAAAAATTAAACTTTTTATTTTATTTTTATCCGCTTTTGAAAACCTCATCCTGCCCGTGGATGAGGTTTCCATAAAAATGCAAAGGCTACTTGGCCTTTTCACCTGCCCGCCAACCGTTAGGTTGGACGGGTAGCGAAAAATTTAATTTAATTGGTTACTTAATGGCCTTAACAGGCCTTTTAACTGTCGGCGGATGCGCTGCCAGCTCCAGTGGGTGCCTGCCAACCGAACTATCGCGTGACTGCGTGTTGATGTTGGCACACTTAGCTGAGGTCGATGCACCTCATTCCACGCTTGAGCAGGTCCCCACCAAGCGAACATTCCTGCCCTTTTTTAAAATTTTAAAAGCCCCAGGCAAGGTGACTCACAGTGCCCTGAGCCAGTCGAATTCAAAGTGAGTTTTCTTAACTTCAGTTCTTTGTAGGCAGCAGTTTAGATGCTGGAGGTAATTTCACACTTGTTAAACCTTAGAATCCCTGCCTTTATACACAACCTTTGCTCCTTTACACATATTTTCCACTTTGGATGCAAATTCTCATTGTTTCACTATGGGCAGAATCTTCTGTTCGATGGGCGGGGCGGGGCCCGCTTGCCGATGCAGGGTGACATTGGGCATGTGTCCCAACGTCACCCCCATTCATTTAGGTTTTCAGGTCGGCGGGCGCAGAGCCGAGTTGGCTGCCTGCCCGCCGATCTGCCAACGGCCTATTAAGGCCATTAAAAAACTGATTGAAATCATTAATGGACCTGCCTGTCCAACCTTAGGGTTGGTGGGCAGGCCGGGAACCCTGGCGGGCTTCTGAAACAGCATGAACCTCATCCACGGGCGGGATGAGGTTTCACGATTGCTTCAAAAATCTCAGAATGTTCCAAAATAAAAGGTATGGACATGTCCCGACTCATGTGACAGTGTCACATGAGGGGACATGGCAGCGAAATTTTTTTCTCATCTTTACTTGAAGTTTCAAACCTGAGCCAATCTCCCTGAGGCAGCACTTAGCCTCAGGGAGATCTGTACGCTCTTTTGTGCGCATGTGCAGGACCGCACTCCCGGCTCAGGGAATTCCACCCCCCCCCCCCACCCCCGCCTGCACAGGGAGAGCATAGCGCTTCCTGGTGGACACCAATTAAGGCCCACATAAAATGGTGGCACCCCCCCCAACCAGCGGTGCTCTTCAGGAACCCGCCTGCCTGCGGCCACTCCCGCACCCCCCAACAGGGGGAAAATGTTGCCTTACGTCTTTGGACTTTACCTCTCTGATAATAACACCCTCTTAAAGTACCATTTTCACCAATCACCTTTGGGAAAGATAAACACACCGGGAAGAATTTTCTGGTCAGTGTACGAGGGCCAGGCCCGCTTGCTGACACGTAAAATGATGCACGGTGATGTCAGGCAAGCATCCCGACGTCACCATACGCCATTTTGATTTTCAGTTCAGCGGGCGCGCAGCTGACTCGGCTGTGCCCCAGGCGAACTGTCAAAGGCCTATTAAGGCCTGTTAAAAATTAAAATAGTTAAAGGAGCTGCCCATCCAGCCTTAAGGTTGGCTTTGGGCAGCCAAAGAGCCCAGGCGGCCTTCGCATTTTTCTCGAAACCTCCTCATCCACGGGCGGGGCGAGGTTTCATGCAGGGTTTATTACCTTAATAAAAATTTTTTAAACATTTCATTAACACGTCCCAGCTCATGTGACGCCGACACATGAGGGGGACATGTGTAATTGATTTTCAGCTTTCTTTATTTTAAACTTTAAATCTGCATTTAATCTCCCCGAGGCAGCTCCGTCCCTCAGGGAGATTTCTGCATTTTTTCATGTGCATGCGTGAAATAGCGCAGGTCCCGACTCAGGGAACTCCCCCCACCCGCACAGGGAGCGCTCAGCGTCACGCTGGGTGGGCCTTAATTGACCCGCCCACGTAAAATGGTGGCACGCACCCAATAGGGGGTGTCTATTGGGCTCGCGTTCCCTCCCTCCCATCCCGGCAGAACCCCTCCCCCCGACAGGGGGAAAATTCAGCCCACTGTTTCTGAACTTCTCCTGACTAGGCAAAACATTTCACACTCTCTTTTGAATTCAAGCTAGTCTGGTTTATTTTAAAATGCAAATGTTCCCTTTTCACCTATGTTTACCTACTTAACATTTCAAACCTAGCTTATCTTCTAATGCATCAAGGACTTCAGACCAGCTGCCTTTAATTCAATTAAGTCACACACACACACAGCCAGACATGGACCCATAGATACAGACCCCACTATTACTCTAATTTACAATAAATTGTACAATAACATTACAAGAATCATTATATCTTCTTGACAAGATGGAAAGGGCAAATTTGCCAAAGGGCCTAGAAGGTACCTACTTCTGGAAAAGTAGAGACTGTTTTATACTGATCCATCCTACAAAAATCCTTGGATGTTGCTTCCAATTAGATACTAACAGTGCAAATAATTCATTCCTTTTAACGTTAACATCTCCAAAAAAAATATTCAGTGAAACAATCAGACCAATAAAGAAGGCCATTAATTAATATAAGCATTATGCCTCAAGATCAGCCAAGATGAGCAAGGCAAGTCCATGGTGGCTCACTGAATATGTTAAGCTCTGATTAAGCTGAAGTCCTAGTTAACAAACCATGGAATCAAACTAGGCCTTTGTACAGATTGAATGGAATAAATATTGTAGTTTAGAGCATTTATTGAGCTTCCACAGTGATCAATGGGGGAATCCAACATACGTTTGAAGAATAGACCTGCTCTTCTCAGTATATGACTAATACATTACCATAGTCATTCAGTGCCTAAACTGAATGTGTGTAGCCAATCTATCATGTTTAAGAAATAATGTTATGAGTAGACAATAGGCAGCTCCTTAAATAATAGTTTTCCGATTATTAGATGCACAAAATAGGTTTCATACTTTGCCTACAGCAACGAGCCCCAAGGAATGGTCTTTGATCACAAAATAAGAAACATTTGAATAATCCATTGAATAAGGTGCAGACTCCCACCTTTTATGTGGTCCTTCTTGTCAGTCTGCTGCGCAACCTAACAATCATTTCTATTCTGAATTGAGAAAAGGCCCAACTAATGAATTCCATTTGCAGAATATCAGTTTTGATATTTTACCCCAAGGATTGTATTTTAAAAGCAGCTCATTCTTATGGGCTCGGTTACTATGTAATGAAATGACCCATTTCAGGATGGGAGAGATTTCGTCTGAGTTCATTGTAACAAAATCAAACGCAGGTTTGAAAATGCAAGGTAGGTTGTCATCTTTACTGACTGGGTGTTGAGCATTGCCTGGGCAAAAACGTATATAATCTGCATTCATCCCTGCCCAATTGGCCTTCCAGCTCTCCACCCAAGGTACTTACTGGCCAAGCAGCAAAGACGAAAATCCATCCCACATTTGTCCTCACTTTTGCTACACATGGCACACAGAGGAATTCTTTCACCTTGGCTGTTAAGAGACAACTCTGTTAAGGCAAGAGCATTAGGACCACATAGAGTGAATCCTGTAAGCCATCTGGAGCTCTCTGTTGCAATGGGAAGTTGCCTGAAGGTACCTTTTGAACCATGCTGGGCTGATTGTGAGTTTTTCATACACAGGTTTACTAAGGTTACAGTGGGATGATGCGCTGATCAAAGGGTAGTTTGCTTAACAGTTGTGTCTGGAAGCTCAGGCATCATTTTATGCCTTAGTATCAATCTAGCCAGAGTAGAATTTACTCTTGTTAAACCTTCTATTCCTGGGGATTATCATTGGCAGTCACAAAATATTATTACAGTCTTCCATGTTTAATGCCACCAACATTGCAGTAAATTGGAAGTGCTGGCAAGAACTGGTGATGGTGCATCAAGATAGAATAATTCTCTTCTGATTGTCACAGACAGTGGAAAAGAACATTTTTAAAATTGTCTCTCCTGAAGAAGCAATGGTAGATTTCTGGAAATTATTTTGACAAGAGATGTTAAGCCAATTTATGGGGAGATGGTAGCATGGTGTTTATGTTGCTGGGCCAGTAATCCTGAGACCCAGGTTAATGTTCAGGGGACTTGGGGTCAAATCCCATCATGGTAGCTGGTGGAAGAGTTCTGTTCATAAATCTAGAATATAAAGCTAGTCTCCGTAATGGTGACCATAAAACTACCATCCATTGTCTCAAAAACCCATCTGGCTCACTAATGCCCTTTAGGGAAGGAAATCTGCCACGCTTACCTGGTCTGGCCTACATGTGACTCCAGACCCACAGCAACGTGGTTGACACTTAGCTTCCCTCTGAAATGACTTAGCAAGCCATTCAATTCAAGGTTAGTTAGGGATAGGCAACAAAGGTTGGCCTTGCCAGTGATGCCCACATCCCATGAAAGAGTAAAGGAAAAAAAAATCCCTATGCCTCAATGAGGAATAAAGGAAATTTGGAACTGGGACAATTTACCCTGTCAGGTCAATATTTCCTCAAAATTTGATGGGCTATGGGGAAAGAGTTGATGAGTGATACTAATTTTTTCAAAGCTCTGATGGGCTGATTGGCCTCCTATCCTGTGTTATTGTAGGGTTCTATGAACATGGTAGAAGAAGTATCACTGAGTGGTCTATAACACAGAAGCCATTTGATTATTTTCCAATTAAGTGGGGTATTAATTCATAACAGTGCTGTCCACCAGATTGCTTTATACCAGATGTATTCATATAACACCATATCCATTACACAGTTTATTTTAATTTAATTTACAGCTAGGCATGAAATAGAAGCTGTATGACTGAGGAACTGAAGTATGCTTTTATTACCGCAAGTGAGACAGACCTCATAACTCACAAATGAGAAAGTTACATAATGGCCTGCCTTGTGAACGGATTGGGTATAAAAACCATGTTTCATCTTCCCCCTCCCTTTTTCTTTATTTTTGGTTGTTGATTTTGTTTTATGTCCGCTCCCCTCAGTTGGTAACGCTCCTGCCTTTCAGTCAGAAAGTTATGCGTTTGAGCCCCCTACCAGAATTTGGAGTAATGAGAGAATGCTGCTTTGTCCAATGTACTGTTCTCCAAATCAGATGGCATTAAAGAATGTATGGAACTATTTGAAGAGGAGAAGGGAGTTTTTCTGGAATCTTGGCCAAACTTCCTTTCGACCAACACAACCAAAAATAGAATCACCTGGTTATTCAGCTCATGGCTTCCTGCGCAAAATGGCTGCTGATTTGTCAACGTGATATCAGTTACTGCATTTCAAAGTGAGCCAGTGGGGATGCTGCGAGACTCTTGAGAGTGACAGACGAGGCATTAAATCAAGGCTTGCTCATGAAGGTGAGAAACGGCAGTGCTGTTTTTATTTTGACAGTGCCAGCACCAAGCACCGCAAGAGGTGTCAGGTTAAAGCAGAATAGAGCTCCATCTTCACTTCCTACCTTAACCTTAACCCCAGCTGTCATCACCCCCCCTTCTCCCTTTCACCACAGCTGCACATATGGGCAAAAAGCAAGTGAGATAGGCAATTAATGCCAAGGAAGTGGGTTGAGATGGACCCAAAATTAATTTCACCCTTGACCTTTACAGCTGGCAGAAAGGAGAAGACAATTTTAATCCTGTAAGTCTGGGCAATATTGGAACCCAGCTTGCAGAGGTCAAGGAATTATGTTTACTGTGCTAATTCAATTGGGCACATTCTGTTTATAACACTTGCACTTAAAGAACCAGGAGTGTTTCCTCTTTTTCTTTTCCTGATTATAATCTGGGGGTCAGAAAGGGAAATGTTGTGATGTGACCTGAGAAATGTGAATGCCCGGGGTATTGTGTTATTTTATTTATTCTTTCATGGCACGTGGATGTCGCTGGCTATGGGCCAACATTTGTTGCCCATCCATCCATCACCCTTGAACTGAGTGGCTTGTCATACCATTTCACAGGACAGTTAAAAGTCAACCACATTTCTGTGGGTCTGGAGTCACATGTAGACCAGACCAGCAGATTTCCCTCCCTAAAGGACATTAGTGAACCAGATGGGGTTTTGCAACAATTGATGGTAGTTTTATGGTCACCATAACTGAGGCTAGCTTTCAATTCCAGAATTGTTAATTGAATTTTAAATTCCATCAGCTGCCGTGGTGGGATTTGAACCCCTGTCCCCAAAACATTAACCTGGCCCTTTGAGTTACTAGTCCAGGTAGGTGCTTCAGTTTCACACTTGTATTTATATAGTACACCTCTAAAGTAATAAGAGATCCTAAGGCACTTCAAGAAGCGTTAAAAAGCAAACCACTTAAGGCAATATTAGGGCACTAGCCGAGAGCTTTGCCCAGAGGTTTAGGGAATTTTGTAAAGAAGGAAAGAGAGGTAGAGAGGCGGAGAGTTTTAGTGAGAGAATTCCAGAGTTTAGTGCCTTTGCAGCTGAAGGCACGGCTGCCAACACAGATGTTCAAAACGCGAGATCTGGAGCAGCACAGATATTTCAGAGAGTTTTAACACTGGAGGAGGTTACAGACACATAGGGAGGGGAGAGGCCATGCAAGAAGCTGAAAACAAAGATGAGAATTTTAAAGTTGACCACATCAGCGAGTGATAGCTAAACAGTTCTTGGTGCAAGTTAAGATGGGGGCAGTAGTGTTTTGGGTGACAACTTAATGCCTTTCATGACTACAGTATGTCCCAAATAAAAAAAAACATTTTATAGCTTTACCTTTGAAACATAGTTGCTTTTGTAATATGGGAAACCCCTAGCAGCCAATTTTTGCACAGCAAGCTCCCACACACAACAATGTGATAATGACTAGGTTGTCAGGAAAAGATATTAATGCATATAATGTTTTTACAAAATTATTTTTAAAAATTAGAGCTTTAGTCTATGTGTGTGTTAATTTGATTAAAGCCAGATAGCCTGGGTGCTTTGATGTACAGTAGTTCTGAGATGTGTAGAGTAAGGTAGAGGGTACATTTGCATTTTGCTGAATAAAGCATTCAAGAGTGGGAGTGAAATCTTGTACCTAGCTAGGAGGCACCAAGCAATGTTTATATTATTAATAAAATTGGTTCTATGAAAGGGGTTCAAAGGGCCTGGTGATACAATTAGAATTTACATCAAAAAGAAAGGCTGGGTATAATGGAAAGGAGTTTGTGTGTGCAGGTCAGAGGCATGTAAGACCTAAGCCCTGTAAACCTACCACTGTGTCTGCAAAGGAACAAATTGAAAGGAACCTCAATTTGAATTTGTAATGTGAAAAATGCTTTGCCTGGTGTCTGTTTAAGTTTATTGGTTATTGTTGTCTTAATGGCGATTATCACAGAATCACACAGTGCAGAAGAGGCCCTTTGGCCCATCGAGTCTGCACCGATGATTAATTTGGGAATTTGTTAAAAAGCTCTGATAGTAGTAATTTGTAGCCATGTGTATGTGTTTCACTTGTTGTAAATTAATAAACTGTTCATTTAGTTTGATATAAAAACCTCTCGAGAACTGGTGGTCTTATTTCTGAATTTAGAGCTGCAACTCAAAGCATACCAATTGAAAATATAGGTTATGACAGTTGTTTAAAATTTCCCTCTGGGATTTTAAATAACTCAGCTTTTATCAACTGCTGTCATAACATAGGTATTCTGTTTTAGTGATGTTTGTTGATGAATAAATGGTGCAATGGGATCTTTCATATCCAGCTGAGGGGGCTTACAGGACCTCGGTTTAAGGCCTTATCTGAAAAATGGCACCTCCAACAGTGCAGCACTTCCCCAGCCCTGCAATTAAACGTTAGCCTAGAACTCAACTTTCTGGAGAGCAATTAGAACCGACAAGCCTTCACTTTTAGAGGTGAGAGTGGTACCAAGTGATCCACAGCATAAACTAACCTACCACCTGGCAGCAGAGCACAGGAGATGAAGAGAACAGAAAAAGGGGCCAAAGCAGTAGCACTAGTTGATTTTACATTAGGGAAATTAAGCAATCTGGCTGAAGTACCAGTCAGACTATTCCACAAAGGCCGATGATGTGGGCCAATAGAATTATGAGCTGGTCACACTAGACATTTTGAGCCCACTGGAACCTAGATGCAGGAGCAGGCCATTCAGCCCCTCAAGCCTGTTCAGGCATTCAGCTGGATCAAGGCTTATCATAGCCAGCTGATGAATCTCATTCATGTACCTTTCTGCTCAAATCTGAAGGGATCTAACCACTTAAAAGGAAGAGGACATATATGGTGACAATCAGCCACAATAGCTGATATTTCAGGAACTAGGAATAAACTGGAAAATAAATGTTGAAGGCACTGATAACTTTTCCAGCTACAGGTAGCACCATCTTTACAACACCGAACAATTATACTATGCCATTAGTAAAGAAAGGTGTCAAAAGACACTTTAAAGATGTGGGATGATAAAAAGTAGATGCTGCATCAAAAAAAGCGAAGTTAGGAAGGATAATCTTAAAGGTTGGTTCAAAGGGATGTGTTTTAGGAGAGTCTCAAAGGACCAGAAGGAAGTGAAGAGACAGAGCAGTTTAGGGAGAGAATTCCAAATTAGGGAGCCTAGGTGGCTGATCACCAATGATAGAATGAAAGGAGGAGGCTTGCACAAGAGGACAGAGTTACAGGAAAGGCAAATTTTGGGGTAGAGGTACTTGTAGGGTTGGAGGAGACTATAGAGTTAAGGAGTGAAGGCTCACCAGAGATCCTTTTCAGCATGGTGGCCTCTACAGGGGATCTTCAGTGAGAGGGGAACACAACAGTGGGCCCTTAAACCAGCCCTCACTGAGATACAAAAAGGGTGACATTAGTCTTTGTCAACAGCACAAAACTGGCTCCTAGTGAATTATTTTTATTCGTTCATGTGGCATCGCTGGCTATTTATTGCCCGTCCCTCAACTGCACTTGAGAAGGTGGTGGTGAGCTGCCTTCTTGAATCGCTGCAGCCCATGTGGTGTAGATACATCCACAGTGCTGTTAGGGAGGGAGTTCCAGGATTTTGACCCGGTAACAGAGAAGGAACAGTGATATAGTCCAAGTCAGGATGGTGTGTGGCTTGGAGGGGAACTTGCAGATGGTGGTGTTCCTATGCATCTGCTGCCTTTGACCTTCTAGGTGGTAGTGGTCATGGGTTTGGAAGGTGCTGTCAAGCAGCCTTGGTGAGTTGCTGCAGTGCATCTTCTGGATGGTACACACTGCTGCCACTGTGTGCTGATTGTGGAAGGACTGAATGTTAATTGCGGTGGATGAGGTGCCAATCAAGTGGGCTACTTTGTTCTGTATTGTGTCGGGCTTCTTGAGTGTTGTTGGAGCTGCACTTATCCAGGCAAGTGGAGAGTATTCCTCTACACTCCTGACTTGTGTCTTGTAGATGGTGGACAGGCTTTGGAGAGTAAGGAGGTGAGTTACTCACCACAGAATTCCCAGCCCCTGACCTGTTCTTGTAGCCACTGTGTTTATATGGCTAGTCCAGTTCAGTTTCTGGATTCCCACTATGCCAGATCTTCTTTCCACTGAAGTTCACCAAACAATAGTTCCAATTATTTTTGGAAACTCATTTCCTAGTCTCACTACTGCTTTTGTTTGCTTTGAAATTAAAAATCTTGGCAATATTTCCTAAGTAACTGGAAAATAGAAACTGACTCAATGCATAATTTGGCAATTTGCTACGAGCATTCTCTTGCTGCTAGATTAGGCCAATGTCCTTCTCAAGGGCAATAGGGATGGGCAATAAACGGTAGCCTAGTCAGAGATGCCAACATCCCATGAATGAATAAAAAATAAATCGTCCGGGCAGAGAGTAAAGCAGGAGGTACAAATGAATATATTTAATTCAAAGTAAAATCACATGCAGAAAACAAAGAGTGGTAAAGGAAGATGGCTTTAATAAAGAGAAATAAAAGAGACAAGTCAAAGTAATTTATTTTTCAAATCTTCAAAAATAATTCAATTCTTAAGGAGTGTGACGCTACACTTGTAAAATTAATTTTTCAGGGCCATCAAAAAGATGCTTACACTTAATCCCACCAGTCCTAACCTCTTCCGACAGGTTTAATGGTAGTAAGTACCCCAACTTCACATCCTTAGGGCAGAATTTCCTGCCTGTCGGGCGGGTGGGCCCAACCCAATCTCCGGCGGGTGGGGAGCCGATCCCGCCGGAGAAGCGGGCCCCGCCGCCATTTTACATGGGGTGGGCCAATTAGGGCCCGTCCAGCGTGACACCCGGTGGGAAGAGCTATGCGATTCCTGTGTGGGCGGAGGTGATTCCCCAAAAGCGAGAGTGCACTCTTTCACACATGCGCACAAAAGAGTGCACATCTCCCTGAGGCTAAGTGCAGCCTCAGGGAGATCGCTGACAATTTTAAAAAGATTAAAAATAGAGAAAAAAATTCCCTAACATGTCCCCCTCATGTGACAATGAGATGGGACATGTTCATAATTTACATAATAACTTCATTGAAATTTTTGAAACCTTGCATGAAACCTCATCCCGCCGATGGATGAGGTTTCATGTTTTCTCTATTCCCCGCCGGGGTTCCTGGCCTGCCCACCAGCCTTAAGGTTGGACGGGCAGGTCCTTTAATTGTTTACGTGATGCTATCAATGGCCTCAATTGGCCATTGACAGGTCGGCGGGCCCGCAGCTGATTTTGCTGCACCCCCGCCTTCCTGAAAATTTAAATGGGGCGCGGTGACGTCGGGGGTTCCGCCCAATGTCATCCTGCATCATTTTACACATCGGCGAGCGGGCCCCGTTCCCTGCTCGCCAATGGCAAAATTCTGCCCTTAATATGTTTCATTGCCAAGTACATCTGGGAGGTACTGACGTAGTGAAGCTTACCAAGGAGTAGGGCAACTCCGATGTCTACTTCCTCATTTCTGTGTGTAACAGTGCACGTGTGGACACTGGAAGTTGCTAACTGATTTACTTCAAAATAATGGTGACTGCTGATAGCCTCACTATCACTCTTAACACTAAATCATTTAGTTCTGCACTTGTAGAGAACTTCAGTGCAATAACTGTCAGTCTACAGCCTGATAGTATCAAATTACAGATTATACATTTTCATTAGTTGTACATTACCTGCATCCTTTATTGTGCCCTCACTCTTTCACAGGACTTCTCATCATCACCCTCAAAGTGTTGGTAAGTGCTGGAATTAAAAAGAATTGGCAACCCCCTCTTCAGGGGTGCTCACCACCACTCTTGCCTGGATGATTCCACTTGAACCTAACCGGGAGGCTGATGCACCTCATTCCTCACAGCAGAGCAGCCTCAGGGAATTGTTAACTCTCTGAGTAGGAATTTCTGCCCCCCCATTTGGCATCCTTGGCCTTGTAAGGAGCTGGCTGAAGCTCAGCCCCTTTCCCAGAGTCTGCAGGGGCTCGGAGTAACTGGGTGCCCACCCTTTTTTGGTCAGTTCCACTGAGTTTATAGCGGAGATCTGAGGGAAAGGTCTCAAGGAAACTGGGCTACACTTCACAAAAGGTTACAGCATATGTTTCATTGCCAGCTTTGGCTTAGTTGCCTCTAAGTCAGAAGAGTGGGAGTTCAAGATCTTCTCCAGGACTTGAGTGAAAAAGTCCAGGCTGGCTGTCCAATGGGGTACTGCGCTTCTGGGATGTGCAGTATTTAGGAAAAGATGTTAAACTGAGGTCCCACCTGCATCACAGGTGGATATGGTATCATTTTGAAGAAGAGCAAGGGAGTTATCCCTGATGTCCTGGTCAATATTAATCCCTCAGTCCACATCACAAAAACAGATTACCTGGTCATTATCTCATTGCTATTTGTAGGGTCTTGCTGTGTACAAATTGGCTGTCACATTTCCTACATGATAACAGTGACTAGACTTCAAAAGGTATTATATCGAATGTAAGGTGTTCTATGATATTCGGTGGTTATGAAAGGCGCTAGATAAATGCAAGTCTCCATTTCCTTTGCCAACCCTTGATTTTCTGACTCTGCCCTGGATTAATAAGCGACAGTGCTCAGTGCTGTTGTCGACACCTGTTCAAATGGTTAAAGAAAGAGACAAGGCTTACAGGCTACTGGGAAATGGTTCACATGAAGAGGACTGACAAGATATCGCGATACTGAGAGGGAATGCGGGAGATGGAGAGTTTAAAATAACATTTTCCCCAATTTTCTCCCTCATTTGTCTCCGCACCTCCCTGAAGAAGCTGACTCCCACAGGAACCAGTTAGCCTTCAGTGCTTTATTCAAGTGGTAGTTCTGTACAGCAAACAGTGGTGGCCTATTCGACTGTGAGGGGCATCACCTTCAAAGCCCAGTCCAGTCTTGGCCTCTGTCCACAAATGCAGAGTTTCCATTGAGAGTCACTGGGCCAGTGACAAGCTGCTGGATGTTTAATCAGCATGCAGGGTCAGGAAGCAGAAATGGAGGGCTCATTCCAGATCCCGACCCTGCACAGTGTGTTTTGAACGCGCCCACCACAATCATCAGGGTTGCAGCCGGTTTAAGGCCAGGGAGGCGGCTCACCATCTAACCAGGGATGGCGGGCTGCCACCCAACGCGGAAGGGCCAATGGGAGGCCCGCCAACGCTCAGTGATTGGCAGGCCCACCAGCCCCGGGTGGCAGCTGCCAATACCGCGCCCCCCCACCGCCCCCCCCACCCCACCTCCAGATGACAGCCAGCATCCGGAGCTGTGGCCTGGTGGCCAATATGGGTCCAGTGAATGTAGGGGGCGGGGGAGTGCCCTCCCGTGACCTATCTGCAGCTACCCCTCCCCTCCTGCCCTCAGGTCACCACACTGCCCAATCTAACGTGGCTGCCCGTAATGCCAACTGGAAGTTCCGGTCGGTGTGGAAATGCGGCCTTAACGGGCCCTGCAATTAAAAATAGTTAGCCTCAATCGGCCGCTCGCCGCTTCCCGGTGAGCAGCTGATCCGAACCCTCAGTCAAAATGCCTCGTGAGCAGAATCTAACGATGGCAGCTGGAGGAGGCATGATGATGGCTGGTGGGGTGGGGTGGGGGGGGGGGGTGGTGTGGGGGGGTGGGGCGGGGTGGTGGTGGTGGGGGAGGGGTAGGGGGAGATTCTAATCGCAGTGGAGGCCGTGCGTCTGACTCCTGGCAGGGGGAGAACTGTCCTGCATTTTATGAAGGCCGGGAAGGGCCCGACACAGGAAACCCACCCATCGGCAGCGGGCAGTAATTAGACTTGTTCATGAGCCACACATGGGACAATTATCCCTGAGCCCACCGGGATTTAATGGTGGCTCAGGGACTTAATTGGACCCTCACAGGGTCTCCCATGTGTACAGAGAGCCACCCAGCAAATCCTGTTGGGTTTGCCCGTGGGAGTTGGGAGGGGGGATTCTTCACCCACAAGCCCGCAGTGGGATCTGGCATCAGGAGGTGGGAGGCGGGGAGCTGGGGGTGCTGCCGATAATGAGCTCCATATGCTTGGGGCTTCCCTCACAATTTCCAGGGATTCCCTCCCCCCGACCCCCGTCCCGCCCCATTTACCATTCTTTCCTGGTGACGCCGCCGGCAATGGAGATCTGCTGGCCTCTCACGGACTAGCAGCTCTCGGGGTGGGATTTCTGCCCTGTTTGGGGCCTTCATTCGTTGGAAGGCCTGGTTCTGTTCAGGTAAGTGCCCGATTGTACTGAAATAGCGGCAGGCCTCCCATGGAAAGGCAAAATGGGGCCACCGCTGGTGCTCAAACCCTTCCATAGTCCAGTAACTGCAGAACCGCCAGTTAAATTCGCCTCCTTGCCATGACCCATTTTCCAGTGCTATTCCTCATAGTGATGGCCAGTCAATTAACCTCAGGGGCACACAATTAGTGTCCTGCCTAAGACCTAACCATCTGAGTGCCGGGCGCACTAAGTAGTGCAATGTCACCCCATCCAGAAGGGATCTAGACCTCTGCAGCTGCAGCTTGTTTGACCATCACTTGTTACCCGTGCTTTTCGTTTCCAGATGGTCTTGGTTAGAAGTTACAAAGGCAGACAGGACCCTCCTCACCATAATTAAATTCCATCATGAATGCCTTACCCTAACTACTGCTCTATCTGAAATCAGACAAAACATAAGAACATAAGAAATAGGAACAGGAGTAGGCCATTCAGCCCCTCAAGCCTGCCCCGCCATTCAATAAGATCATGGCTGATCTGCCCCAGGAGAGACAGGGGTCAAACCCTGAGACCTCTCATTCCATATTGCCTTAGAACTGCACCATGTGGTGGATTTACCTCATAAACCAGCAGAAAAACAATATGATCCATTTTGTATTGCTATCTAAACATACTGTGCAGAACGAATCCATTCAGCCCATTGTGCACCTGCTGGCTCTTTATGAGCGTGATCCAGTCAGTCCGACTCTTTCCCCTTAGCCCTGAAACCTCTTCCAGACTATATCCAATTGCTCTTTCCCTCTTTTTAATTTATTCATGGGACGAGAGAGTTGCTGGCTAGACCAGCATTTGTTGCCCATCACTAATTGCCCTCAAGAAGGTGGTTGTGTGCCAGAAGTGCTGCAGCCCTAAAGGTGTAGGTACACCCACAGTGCTGTTAGGGAGAGAGTTCCAGGGACTGCTTGATCCTGCGTCTATCTGTCACTAATTTCTTTCTCCCTTTATGCCTGCTATATTTTGGTTTGTGTCTTGTTTTATCTTTTACTTTCCATTTTGGACACTGGATGACTCTGACCAAATTACTCTGCATCTTCTCATCCTTTGTAACTTCTAACCGAGACCATCTGGAAACAAAAAGCACGGGTAACAAGTGATGGTCAAACAAGCTGCAGCTGCAGAGGTCTAGATCCCTTCTGGATGGGGTGACATTGCACTACTTAGTGCACCCAGCACTCAGATGGTTAGGCCTTAGGCAGGACACTAATTGTGTGCCCCTGCAGTTAATTGACTGGCCATCACTAAGAGGAATAGCACTAGAAAATGGGTCATGGCAAGGAGACGAATTTAACTTGCAGTTCTGCAGTTGCTGGACTATGGAAGGGTTTGAATTTATCTTGTTGTTGATCATGTATTTTTTTACATAAGGGTATAAAAGTGATTCTTTGGCATCCTCCTCTTAAATTAGTTGTTAAAGACAAAAAAAAAGGACAAACCATCCTTGGATTCCGGTGCAAAACCCTGTCTTTCCTTCTGCCCTAACAAACAACGAAAGCTCTCTTTGGAAAAACGTGTGTTAAGGGAACAGGAGAAAAACCCTACAGCATCAGAAGTGATTGTGCAAATGGTGGCCTGTAGCAGCAAGTTGTTGTTGTACTGGTCCAACTGCTGCTAACACAATCCTCTTTGATCCTCTTCTCTGTTTTAAAAGAAAATATTAAGATGTTTAAGCAGCGCACTTGTTGAAGATAAAGGAGTCTATTAGTATGTGGGCAGTGTGTTGAGGCAGGAGTGGGAATACAGTGAGAATTGGGTTAGCCAGAGCATGTTCTGATGTGAAGCATATGAAATTACTTAGGTAGGCATGAAAGCAATCTGGTTTAATATCGCACAGTTTAGTGAAAGGAATGTCAGGGTTACACGAGGTTAAGGTTAGATTGATGTGAAAAAGCTGTACTTATTTTTCAGAGGTTGGGGGGGGGGAGAAAAAATGGTAAACTGTTTAAATGTGCTCCTTCTTCCTTTAAAAACAAAAGAATATAAATTGCAACGATTACCCTATGAGAGGGTTTGTGAAACTCAAGTGTCCGTGTAACAGTCTACGTTTAACTTATAAAACAAGCCCTGCTTAAAGGAAGACAGATGGGTCTATCAGTCTCGCATTTAATGGCCCACCTGCCAATCTCTCCCAGATGGGAACACGTCTAGGGTCTGAACACAAGAAAAAAATGAAGCGCGATCAACATAAACTTTCTTCAGAAATAAAGGGTAGTAACTTATAAAGCTGAAATGAGAATTTTAACAAGCCTCTATAAATCAACATTTTAAAAGCAATGGGGTGGAGGGTGGAGAGGGGAATGAAAATAGTGAAAGTAAAGCAAACAAACAAAAAGGAAATCGCTCACTCCCATCAGGCTCGGCATACTTTGTATAAATTTAAAAATGTAATAAAAATTCATGATGCATGCATCTTAACAACATTACTCCAAGTCTCAAGAGCTTCATGACATGAATCAAAAAAATTCATGCTGATACCTAATGATTTTGTTTTGACAGTCTGGAAGTCGAAAACATCCAGCCTATTACACAATGAAACCATTTCCTGTTTTCTGTGAAGCATTATAGCGCAGCATGAGGCTCTGAGTGGTGACTGTAATTAGCCATAAAACATCTCTTTACAGGTTCAACACGTGTTACCGCATCCAACTACCTCAGACAAACTTGGCCCTTGGATTCTGCAGTTGAGGATGGAGAGTGGAGGGATATGCGGAAACACATCCTGTCCTTCAAGTCGTCGGGGATTTATAGGGAAGTGAGGTCTCGTTCTCAGGCCTTGCCCCAGTTGATGTATATTGGGAGGGCACAGATTCTCCTGGAGTCCCCATGGCTGTCAGCCATTCCCCACCCCCACGCATTATCAAACGCAACCTCAGGACTACATGTGGCCTGGCCAAGTTAACCCATTGCCCTGGTACAACCCAGGGATTGAACCTAGGCCCCGCCTGCAGCTCAGTACCATGCTGAGTAGCACATTGAGCAACTGAACTCTTGCGATAGCTGGCTGAACAGTTTTAAAAGCAGCCAGTAAATGCTCAAAGACACTCCCAATTATTTGAATACATCCCAATTGGCACAAGAGGATGTGAGAAAAGGTAGGGCAGCCTATGTGAAAGGCTGACGCCAAACATCTGGCCACCACTAGGCATAGTATAGAAAGTCAAGGCCAATCAAGGAGTCACACCCTGCGCCCCCCTACCCAGACCCACCCCCAGCTTGTGTTCCGACTCTGAAGATTCCAAGAGGACTGAAAGACCTGGGCCGGGATTTTCCAGGCCTGCCGCAGGGGATGCAGCAGACCAGCCAAGTTCCACTGACTTTCAGCGGGATCGGAAAATCTCGGTGACGGGAAGGGCAGGAAATCCCAGATTTTAGAGTGGGGAAAGGTCCTACAATTTTGAGGCCACGGTGGAGGTTGGTTTAGATTGGGAGGCTATGAGGACCCCAAATTTCAACAGAGCGGGAGAGCCTTTGACCTCCTGAGCAATTGCTGGGTGCAGTGCCCAGGTGAGACACCCATTCCGGCAGTGAGGGGCCCCTGAGGGGTGGTAGGGTTGTGGTTTTTGAAAGCCTCACTTAATTTTGTCAGTTGAGCTACCAACAGGCACCTGGAACAGCTCACTGGATTGGACACTGGAAATTGGACTAATCTGCTTAGACAGCTCAGTAATTTGTGGGGGCAGCGTTCACGGGGGTGGTTGGGGGGGGTGGTGGGGGTGGCCGGTGGTGATGGAGCCCCAGATGATTATCGTGAGCCTCGGATGTCCACTCCTTCTCCTGCACAGCCCACCAAGAGGGTCTCCTCTCTCCCATTGCCTGTGGGACTGCTCAAAGCTGCCTGAATTGGCAACCAGGGTGCATTTACATCATTAAAATGTGCCAATCATTGAGCCCCCATTGTGAACACACATTCCTAAACTAGCCGAAGCCGAACTGCACCCTAGTTGTTGAAAGTCATCATTGCCCCAGGCAGCATTAAGTCAGGCAGGACGGCCATTATCTCTCCTGTGAACAAGAAATGCAGCTGGGCTAGAGGCCTAAGCACACATAACCTCACCATTATAAATTAAACACAAGTGGCCGTAGGCTCTGAACCCTGGGCCTGGAACCAATTTATCTTCTGCAGTAACTACCATTAGTAGCTGGGATATATATGGGCCTGTCACCTGAAACTTGAGACACCGGCTGCAAGGTCCCACTTAAGGTGGAGCCAGCTATATCACCAGCTTTACGGGGGGGGTAAGATGACCAACTCCATTTTGAGGACTTTACCATCTCAGTAATACCAAGCAAGGGAACTCAAAGTCAACCTCACTGCCAATGGGCACATTTACAATTTAAGGAGGTAGTGATTGTAGCAGTGCAGTAGAGAAAGTAAGTCAATGACGTTGGGCTTTTTACAAACTTTGTGAGAAATTCGCACTGCATGTGAAAATCGGGCAAGTCATTGGGTATCCCACAAGATGCATGCGCAATACCTACATAATACTCAAGCTCTGCACTATTGTGATATGATATGCATGCACCAATAATGTAGCATACCTTAACGTACTGTCAATCATTACACACTCGAATGGATAAGATGTAATAGTCCAATGACTTGTAGACAGTCTATGAGCAGCAGTACCAGAAGGAAGAGGTGTATATAATAGCCTCCCAGTGAACATTATCTGCATATAGCCTTATCTTCAAATAAATAACCCACATTATTGTTTCATCAATTTTTGTATATGATTGATACATTTACATCATTGAAAATAACAGAATATGTGACAGGATGGCAGCATGGTTTTTGAAGATTTGACTGCAAAATATACAAGCCTCAACATTTCATATGCAATGGAGGAAAAGGGTCACCGAACAAGACTAACCCCGTGCAAGGATTCAGCAGTTTTGTAAGGATTCTATGCAGCATTCTGGGATCATAACTCGCGCAAGGCAGCAGATATCGAGTCAGAGTAAGATTGTTCGAAAGTTGGAGAGCTTAAATTGAAAAAGTTTATCTGGTGCAAAATATAAGCAGGAACAGAAATTAAATAGCAGAGTCTGGAGTGTCTCACTCTAAGCAGAACTCACAGACAGGAAAGGGTGCATCACTGCTGAAGCTAAATACTGCAGGCTGGCTGAAAAGGAAAAGTGCATCCACTAACAGCTCTTAACGTCTAAAAGAAGACTATAAAAAAAAGCTTTTTCACTGTTTCACGTATCCTTTGAAGCAGGCAGCTCCATTTCACACCAAAATTACTGTTTTGTAGGCAGAGCTTAGAGTTAAACCCAGGAAAAATCAGAAGGAGCTCAACAGCATCCCCATTACAGTCAAAGTGTAACCTATGACCAGCTAAGGAAGTGGCCACTAAAGATACTACAACTCAGAGCTAGATTATCTCTAAAAGAGCTGGAGGATACTTGCATAGCTGTGAAAAGCTCCAGTTGGCATTAAAAATCCTGCAAAAATGTAAAAGATGACCACAAAATTTCCAACACTCAATTGGAAGGCAACAGATCTCCTATTTGAATTTAATTTGTTCCAGCAATGCATTGAACTGTATTTTCTGGACCTAAATGTTTCCAAAGCAGATAAACCAGCCATTAAAATTAAAATTGCTACAGGCGATGAAGGCCTCCACAGGCGATGAAGACCTCCAACAGCGATGAAGGCCTCCACAAGCAATGAAGGCCTCCACAGGCGATGAAGGCCTCCGCAGGCGATGAAGGCCTCCACAGGCTGAACATGTTCAGATCTGACTGATGACCACCTTAAAATTCCAGATAAAATATGGTCAATACTTAAAGGTCAATTATAAGTGAAGCTCAACCTCAGAATATACTGGGATTTATGTCCTTTAGGCAACAACTGACAGGCTACTGACCAATTTATAAGTAGATGCAGAGGCAAGTGATTGTGACAGCATGGCAGCAGACCTAGCCGACAGAATAATTGAGCTCACAATAGCATTTACTCCAATGGAAGTATTCCAGAAACACATCTTGGACCAACCCAAAGGTTACACCATGGAAACAGTGCTACAAAACAGATGCCCGTATGAAACCATGGTAATGAGTAGGCAGAGTCTACAGGCTATATTTAATTCGCCCACCACTGGCACGATATTCAATACAGGCAAGCCTATTAATCAATGTGTAAGTGAGATCTCACACGCGCACAAAGTAAATGCCCAGTTTTTAACACTATATGCAGGGCCTGGGGCACCAGAGGACTTTGGAAACAATAATGAAGAGAGCAAAGGCCCGGACAAGTAGTTCAACATCATGAGAAGCCACAAACAGAGGCCACATAGCCACAGCATTCCAACTAACCAAAAGCACATTGCGCACAATGTAAAGATAAGATCCACAAGTATCCAGCCAAGTTACATGGTCAGATGATGAGGATGATCAGAAAATCAACACTGAAAGTGAGTCAGCACAATGGACATCAGAGAATGTATTGGCACAGTGTTACCAACAAACGCCTTTGCCACCATCCAGATTATATGCCCACAGATGAAGGATCAGCATAATCCGAATGCAAAACTGGATGCAGTGCAGGTGCAGACATCCTTTCACTTCGTACACTGAAGCGTATGTACTCACAGGCAAGCAATGATTTGACCAATCAAAACCAACTCACCACGCTCAATGGCCCAGAAATCCTATTCCTGAGATCCATTACATTCAAGTGTTGCTACAACAACTCACCCTGGTCCCCCTGGATAGTTTATATGGTGGACACCACAGGTCCAGTGATCGTAGGCCATCCGACCTGCAAGGACCTGTCCTTGGTCACCATCCATGGTATCGTGAAGACCATGATGAGGACCACAGGCCACAAGAAGAGACTCTGCAAACCCTGTGCTTACACTGGGAGCAGATCACCTAACTCTACAATGCTGATCATCAGCCACCAGGCTACTCGATACTGTTTGAATTGAATATGTATACCCATTCAAAATGTGTACACTTCATCATACTTTGGAAGCAATGTGAAATTATTATTGTGCAGGCAAGTGCAAACAAACCTCCCAGTCATCACTCATCGATACTCCCAAGAGTACATGATCCATTATTCGAGAAACAGAAAGACAAAAGATGCCCACGACTGGCATGCGGGTAATGAACTACCCAACCTGAACACTGGACAGAAAGTTTGAGTACAACACCCAACAGAAGGCACCTGGAATCCAGCAGAAATCATCAGCATAAGCCCAGAACCAAAATTTTATCAAGTACAAACACCAAATGGCATGATATTGCGATGAAATATATGCCATATCAGGACACCACCACAACCAGAAACACCAGGCAGAACAATGTCTAAGATGCAATGTAAACAAAGGAACACTAACCAGCATTTTGAAAATGTACAGCAACCTCCTGCAAAGGTCATGAAGCTAAAGCTGGATGGATAACGCCGATACAGTTCAGAGACTTATAAATTTATTTCTGAGTGTGCAAGTACATTCAACGCAATTTTATTTTGTTTTGTTGTCATGTAAGCCATTTGATTCTTCAAGGGTAAATCTTAATTAGAAAAAAGGGGATGCTGTGATATGATGTGCATGCACCTTTAAGTGTTTTAAACTACTGTCAATTATTATACGTCTCAACAGGATATGATGTAATAGTCCCTTGACTTGTTGGCAGTCTGTGAGCAGCAAGACCAAGAGTAAGATATGTGTGCAATAGTCTCCCAGTGAGTATTATATATATACGTATATGTTCTTATCTTCAAATAAAGAACCCACATTACTGTTTCACCACCCCTTTTGTATGTTTGGTACATTTACATCAAAGAGAAGAAGAATGTAACATGTACTACCAAATGACTATTTGTATACCTGAGACAGAGATACAACAAGGATCACATCCACGCTATCAACAACATAGTTTGACTCACAGCTAAGTTAAGAACAAATAAGTGACCAGCTGAATTTCTCAGAGTGGATTAGATTCAAGGTTGTGTCAGTGTTCGTTTCCAAGCAAATTGATAATGCTAAAGTGAGACACAGTCCCAAATTTGAGCGAGAATTCATGCAAGGTTAGATTGAACAGATTGGTTGTAGGATTACTAATTTACACCATGCCCTACACTGCACTTGTTCTGAGGTGCAGAAATTTATTTTTTTTTCATTTGATCCCTTTGCGCCATTGTATTGCCTCAATAGGTGCAAAAGCAATATCCGCTTGATACACGCCCACACTGGAAACTCACTTAAGCGGAAGCATTTCATCAGCGCAATTAATGACGCTGCCAAAGCTGTAGTAAATCTGCCTGACAATGCATTCTGTGAAGGCAAGCAGCGTGTCCTCATGCAAGGTTCTCAATTTAATGTGCCTTCATCCCTGATCATACGGAAGAAGTATTTGCCGAGTTTGATCTCCTCCATTCCCAACTATCCCGCCACAAACCAGCATTCAATGAAGACACTGTGTCCTTGAAAGCATGCCTAACTGATCTAGCACACATACGTTTCAGGATGCTCAAGGCCTGAAGGTCAATCTAGACATACATATCTGTATGCCTGACAAAGGGACTGGAATAGTCATCCTCAACTAGCACAACAATATTGAAAAAATGCACGCCCTTCTTATCCATTGAACATACCACCAAGCATGACTACACAGCCCTGCTCGAAAGCAAGTTACAAAAATGTTTGCTGTGCTTATGTATGAGTAACAGGCTGCCTGGTGATATATGTGACAGGGTACAGCTTCATAGTTCACTGTATCCATGTATGTATGGATTGCCCAAGACACACAAAATTGATATCCCTTTACATCCTATCTTATCTATGGCTGGTTCTGCAAACGATGAATTGGCCAAATGGTTGAGTGAGTTGCTACAACCAGTTCTGAGCAGGTTTCCATCTGCATGATAAAGGATTCCTTCACCTTCACGAAGACTATGCTGAATTTGCATATTGATAGCAATGCTGTGTCCATGTGCTCATTCGACATTGCTAACCTGCTCACTAATGTGCTGCTCAAGGAAGCCACAGACGTTTGCGCCACATCATGGCAATCTAGGCATGCCACCATCATCTGCATCTGTATTATTGAATTTATGTACTTAGCAACTCGTGCAGCTGAGTTCAGTTTTAATGACACTAAGTATACCGAAATAGGTGGTGTTGCCATGGGATCCCTCCAGGCCCAGCTCTCGCTAACATTGTCCTTGGTTTCCACGAGAAACACATTTTTGATGGAATGACCCCTAACCTCCTTGCATATTTCCATTATGTAGATGATACGTTTGTTCTATTTGAATATGCAGCTGCATGTAAGAATTTTCCTACAGAATTTAATAGGCTCTTCCCCACATTCAAATTCACATTTGAAATGGAGCAGACTAATGAGCTCCCTTTCCTTGACGTGCCGGTTGAGAAATCTGCTAATGGATTCTCCACTACCGTCTCCTGCAAGCCTACCTTCATTGGCCAATGTACGCATTGTGTTTCTGACAGTGTGACCTTATCAGCAGCCTCATGAATGGAGCCCGAGCCATTGGTGTTGCATAGTGGCATTGTCATTGGGCTCGTATTCCAGAGACCCAGAATGCACTGTGGGCCTGGGTTTGAATCCCACCATGGCAGATGGTGAAATTTGAATTCAATAAAAATCTGGAATTAAAAGTCTGATGATGACCACGAAACCATTGTCGATTGTTGTAAAAATCCACCTGGTTCACTAATGTCCTTTAGGGAAGGAAATCTGCTGTCCTTACCTGGTCTGGGCTACATGTGACTCCAGGCCCACAGCAATGTAGTTGACTCTTAAATGCCCTCTGAACAAGCGCACTTAAGGATGGGCAATAAATGCTGGCCTAGCCAGCAACTCCCACATCCCATGAATGAATAAAAAAAAAGAGCATACCAAAGCTATCCTACAGGACAATGGCTATCCTGATCAGGTCAATGCTCATTGAGTATTATGCACCCTCATGCTTCTGGTCCTGAAAAGTGCCCAGTCTACCTCAGGTTACCCTGGAAGTGTCTCAAAAATTTGAGCTACAGGTGAAGCTAGTTGTTTCACACTGCTACTATGCAGTAGCAACCTGAGTGGTATCCCCCACTAACAGGATGCTGTCAAAAAGACGTCCTGCCTACCACACAAATGAGCAATGGGTTATATGAATTTCAGTGCCAGTGTGATGCCAGGCATGGAAGCCATACATCTAACGCCTGGTGGATTGTATCAAACAGCATGCCCATTTGGCTGTTTGCAACAGGCAAAGTACTGACCATACTCAACCAGCCCAAGCTTGCAAAACTCAGAACACAGTGTCCAACGTTAGATGTGCCACAATTGGCCAATAATTATTAAACAATCCTGATGGTGCTAATAATTACACTAAAAACCAATTTAAGATTATCAGTCAGACTCAGGATGTAGCTCATTTATAGATGCAAGAAACTACGTATATTCATATGCAGAGCCTTGTCCTTTGCAAACAGAAAGAATAAGACCAGTAATTTTCAACTAAAGAAAAGCTAGGGGACAATTGTTCCCTGGTGCATTCCCACGGCAATACCTCGACCAATCAGAGTTGACTTGCCTGGTTTGATTTTAAACAAAAGCTTGGGGGATAACTATTCTCTGGTACGTTCTCTCTGGCACCACATCTACCAATTAGAGTCCACTTGCCACCCAATCAGCACCCTTTTCACTTGCGTGTAAATTGATTTTCCCTTTGAAACTTGGTAGTCTTGTTATTCTGTCCTGATAAGTGCAAAACGAAAAGCTTCCGCAACGTGTCTACTTTTTAAGAAATATTTGTTGGTTTAATAAATTATATTGTTAGTTATTCCAGTTTCAAAATCTATGTCTGTAAATTCAATGGACCAGATTTTGCTGGAGCATCTCAGGGCATGATCCAATAGTTAGATTAGTTAGTGCACACCTAGGTTTTGAAAAATTTTGCCCACAAAGTTAGTGAAGAATGAGTTGATAACAGTGCAGTGAGGGCAACAGGAAGTCTGGGGTTAATGAGACAGGCAGTATATTCCCTTAAGCCAAGAGATTCAGGGATCAAGAAATAAATAGAGGAAGGACTGAAAAAAATAGTGAATTAGCGTGAGTGAGTTCAATTTTAAATCAGGTCCAGAAAGATAAATTAGAAAGAGCAGAAAAAATTTTGGATTCAGAGAGAAATTTTTAAAAAAAGGAAAAGTTTTTTTTCTAATTTGACATTTTTAACATCTCTTAAAACAATGAATAACCCGAAGGAATGAGGTACCGCCTTATAATTATTTCTGTGCATAAGAGGTTGATTGAAATAATTAATAATTATCTTATTGTCAAAAGGTGCTGATGTGATTAGTTTGTGACCTAACTTTCTGTGGCAAGTTTAATGGGCACTTAACCTGCAATTGCAGCAACTTCATGAAAGGGAAAGATGTAGGCTTTGCGAAGCTGACGGTGGAGTGCACGACTTGTCCAGCAATCTGTTGCAGTTTGCAATTCATGGGAAACCTCTTCCTCGCTCCAAGATGCTGGATGATTTGTACATTAATAATGATGCATCATTCAGAAGCCATTATGTCTTCAGCAAAATCCGGCCCAATGTTTTTCTTAAAGGTCATTGCATGATTTTGAGACACTGGATAATAATGGACATTTTACAATGGTTCACTGATATTGGGCAACTGTTGATAAACTGATGTAGAATTGGCCCACAAAAAATCTTTGATCTTTCCATTTTTACATATTTACTTCACCCTCTGGGATTTAGCTTTCTTCCAGGTACTGTGCAATCCCTCACAGAAACATTAGTTTTATATGTAGATTTTTTTTTGGTTTATTCATCTGCTATTTTTTTAAACTTCTGCTTCTCAGCTTTTCAAGCCCATAATTTTTTGATTCGTTTTATCCAGTCAGTGGCACAATGCATAAGGATTTTCATTGCTAGAAAAGAACTGCCATTGGACTGGAGAGTTGCTGATTGAATAAATTCCTAAACCAACCTTTACTGAACTGTTTTGCCAATGTATTGGTTACCGGGACCAATTAGCATGATGGAGTAATTTTCAATTTGGTGGTGTTGTAGGGTGGCCAAGTTGTACTGTTAATGATATAGTTGATCTGCAGACATTTTTTAGGTGGAAATATTAAGTTTATTCACAACATACTCAGCAACAACTACGCATGTACTTTCAGCTCCAACTCTATCTCTCCACTGACTGCTGAGATAGCCCCACACTACTCTCCAGTTGGTTACTACAGATCATGTGGTCTTCCTTAACATGTATTATTCTTAAAGGTACATTACACACTAAACAAAACCATAATTACTACATTACTCCCCCTTTAACTCAGCTATACATATTATATTTACAAGTACATGTTTTTTAAGACAACATAATATTTACACTGGGTAAAGAATTTACAAGTTCAGTCTTTCAGGAGGTTTCCTGGGACATGTGGAATATCTCAGCTCCACAACTTCAGATTCTTTGTCAGGAACCTCATTTTCCAGAGTTGCCTGAACATCAGGTGCTTTGGTGGGCACTTGCAGTTCTGTATCCTCAGCTCTGTCCTGGGTTGACAATCCTCAACAGGAAACGCAGACCCAGTAATGATCACTGCTGGAACTAAATCTTGATGATTTGTCTCTCTCTTCCTTAAACGATCCACATGTCTCCATATGACTCAGCCTTTCACCTCCATGTGGTAAGGTAGAGGTCCAGTCACCATACTTATTTCACCCGGTAACCACTTTGGTCCTTCCCCGAAGTTTTTCACATATACCGGCTCTCCCACGGTAAATTTCCTCTCGCAACTATGCCAGTCATTTCTAGTTTTCTGGCTTCCCTGGCCCCTTCCGACCTTCCCCTCTAAATTAGGCATTATTAAACTCAATCTCACCCTGAGACGGCATTTCAACAATAACTCCGCAGGTGTGACACATGTTGTTGTGTGAGGGGTAGTCTTGTAATGAAAAAGAAAGCGTGCTAGCTTGATTGCCAAGGAATTGCCAGTTAGCTTTTTCATGCCTGCCTTGAATGTTTTAACCACCCTTTCAGCCAATCCGTTTGAGGAAGGGTGGTACGGTGAAGTTTTTACATGAGTGAGACTGTTGAGGCTGATAAACCATTGAAACTCAGAGTTTGTGGATGCTGTGCTGTTATCGGAATTGACTACTTCTGGTAGTCCGTGAATGACAAAACTCTGAAGTAGTTTCTCAATTGTAGCAGCCGACATTGGTGGCGTCACCTCATATATGTCCAATCATTTTTGAATGCGTATCGACAATGAGCAGAAACATTGTTCCCAGGAAAGGTCCAACATGGTCAATGTGTAACCGCACCCAGAGCCTACCTGGCCACTCCCATGGGTGTAATGGAGCTGTCGATGGCAACTTTTGCAGTTGCTGACATTGCACACAGTGCTTTACTAAACTCTCTATTTCGCCACCCATCCCAGGCCACCATAAATAGCTGCCTGCTATGGTCATTCCTGGATGGGCATGGTGTAGCTTAATTAAAAGTGGCTCCCTTCCCTTTGGAGGAACTAACACTCGTGCTCCCCACAATAAGATGCCATCCTGGCTGGTTATTTCATGTCTTCTGTGGAAGTAAGGTTTCATTTCATCAGATATGGACTTGTGTGACCAAACGTGCAGCACTTGTTCTCATACTTGAGATAGGACTGGGTCCCGACTTGTCCAGTCTCTGAACTGTTGTGCACACACTGGCAAGGAATCTAAGAAATTTAACAGTAAAACAAGTTCCTGTGGAACTGGGGCGTGCTCATCATTTTCTTGTAAAGTCAAACAACTAAGGGTATCAGTGTTTGTGATTTGATTGCCAGGCCTGTGTATGAAAGTGTATTCATAGGGTGCCAGAATTAAAGCCCATCATTGTATTCTTGTTGAGGTTACAGGTGGTATAGCCTTGTCCTCACTAAACAATCCTAGCAATGGTTTGTGGCCTGAAATAATTGTCAAATGGCAGCCGTGTACATACTGGAGAAATTTCTTGACATTAAAGATGATGGACAGGCCTTCTTTTTCTATCTGTGAGTATCCCTTTTCTGTGTGAGTGTTCTTGTTACGTAACCTGTTGGCCGTTCCATGCCATCATCCATCCGATGAGGGGGCACTGCTCCCTCTCGGTAGGGAGATACGTCACATGTCAGCACCAATTCTTTCATCTGGTCGTAATGCACAAATAGATTAGATGAGTACAATAATTGTTTCATCTTTATGAAAGCTTCTTTCTGGGGCGCCTCCCAAGACCAACGTTGGTTCCTTTTGAGTAGAGAATGCAGAGGGGCCAGCACTGTAGACAAACAGGGTAAGAACTGCCCATAATAGTTGACCATTCTTAGGAACGATTTGAACTCTGAGGCATTCTTTAGCACAGGTGCCTCTCTTATGGCTCTCACTTCCTCCTCAACCTCGTAGAGGCCCTGTGAATCTACCTGGTGACCCAAATAGATTGCCTCCCTTGCTTGGAACATGCATTTTTCCTTTTTTAAGGGCACTCTAGCTTGCAAGAAACATTTTAAGACTTCTTCTAAGTTTGGCAAGTGCTCTTTTTCAGCGAACCCTGTCACCAATACATTGTCTAAATAGACTACAACGTAGGATGGGTCCTGCAGTAAGCTTTCCATTGTTCTCTGAAAGATGGCGCAAGCTGAGGAGACACGGAAAGGCAATCGTGTATATTAGTACAACCCTTTGTGGGTATTAATTGTGACAAATTCCCGGGGGGCATTATCCAATTCTAGTTGTTGATAAGCATGACTCATGTCATGCATTGTGTACGTTGTCCCTCCTGCCAGCTTGGCATACAGGTTTTTGATTTTTAGAATGGGGTGCCTGTCTAGCTTAGCCACTTCATTAACCATCAGTTTGTAGTCTCCACAAATTTGGACACTTTGGTCAGGTCTATGGGTGTTGCCCATCCTGAGAAATGAACAGGCTGTACAACGCTCAGTTTCTCTAGTCTGTCCAGTTCAGTGTCAACTTTTTTTCGCAGCCCCTTCATGAAATGAGGGGTTGCTTTGGGATCCACATGAGTCTTTGCCTGCAGGCCCTGGATTTTCCCCAGTTCGTCCTTGAAGATGGTGGCGTACTTTTGAAGTAGCTCTGGTAGCCCACTTACTCTCAACTGGAAAACTTCAGCCTATTCGAACTTAGTCTCCTTTACCCAATTTCGTCCAGGAGGCTTGGCCCTTCACTTGCTACCACCATCAAGGGTAGCTTTGCCAATTGGCTTCCATAATGGACAGTTACTCTGCTAATGCCTTTTATTTGAATGTCTTCATCCGTACATATTTTGAGCTTGGCATCTGTTTCTTCTAAACTTAATTGATGTTCACCATTATTCAGACAACTGGAGGTATGTTCCCCAATTACTGTAATGGGAACTCCCATGTCCACTACCATTCTAACAGGTTTGCCATTTACTTTCACTGTGACAAATATTAGTCCTGCCTTTCCAACTTTCAGATTAAAGAATGAATAAATGTCTGATTTGTTGTTTCAGGCTCGTCCACATTGTAGATTTCATTGGGCTTCTTGTTTTGTTTACAAGCCTGCTCGAATCTTTATTGGCACTGCCTCATCATATGTCCATTTCTGTGACAATATTAGCATTTGATTTTTTTAAACTGCCAATTGCTAAAAGATTGCTTGTTTCCACCTCTATGGAAATTATGCTTTGATTTCGCTGCTACATTATTTTTCTTTATTCTTCGGCTAACGGGAGCTGTTTCCCGCTTCTCAGCAGAGTCTTGCATTTTCACACCCTTTTCGGCTGGTGTTTCCCACCCAATGTGGAGGATGGTGCCATTTTGCGCACCCTGTATTGCGCACCCTGAATCTCTTACCACACTTACCATGGCCAGTGTTATCGCTAGCGCCGTCTTGAAATCCAAGTTCACTTCCGAAAATAATCTTTTCTGAATAGTGTCTTCTTTCACACCACAAACTAAACAATCTCTGAGCCTATCATTTAGAGTCACACTGAACTCACAATGTTCCGTTAGTTGATACAAATTTGCTACGCAGCATGCCATTGTCTCACCCGGGACTCTATTTCGCAAATTAGACCTGAACCTTTGCATCGTGACTGAGGATTGGGTTGAAAATGACCCTTCACGAGGTCCACCAATTCATTAAAATCCTTCAAATCTGGGGCATTGGGTGCTATCAATAAGACTGTAGGTTTTGCATCCATAAGTACTCAATTGGATTGCGCGCCTCTTTCCCCCATAATCTCATTCATTTGAAAAAAGAATGTGAGGTGTCCTATGTAATGAGACCAAACATCTGTGGCTGGTTCAAAAGGATCAACTCTCCCAAATTGTTGCATTTTGAGAGGGGATAACTTCTTCAATTCTAACAGAGCTTGCTGCTTACAGTCACTGGGTAAGACATAGTGCCGATTTCTTTCTCACTTGATTTTTTCTGTTCAATCCTGTTTTATCCTCATCGCCAGTTTGTTGTAAGAGTGGCCAAGTTTCTACTATTGATAGTAGATATTGAATGTCAAGAAAGATATATAGCAGGTGATTAATCCACTATTGTCCAAAGTCAAAAGTACCTGCTATCCTTTTAAGGAACAGAACTTTGTCTGCTCCTGCCTCAGGGGGTGATGGTAGTGTAGTGGCAATGTCACTGGACCAGTAACCTCAGGGACCCAAGCTAATTTTCTGGGTTCAAATCCCACCATGACAGGGGTGGAATTTAAATTTAGTTAATAAATCTGGAATAAAAAGCTAATCTCAGTAATGGTGACCATGAAATTGTCATAAATATCCATCTGGTTCACTAATGTCCTTTAGGGAAGGAAATCTGTCATCCTTACCTGGTCTTGCATGTGACTGTAGATCCACACTCTTAACTGCCTGCTGAGATAGCCTAGCTAGCCATTCAGTTCTAGGGCAATTAGGGATGGGCAACAAATGCTTGCCTTGTCAGTGACACCCACGTCCCATGAGAGAACAAAAAAAAAGGTTTTAGCTAGTAATTTTTGTATAAAACTAGTGGGCATATGTTCTTCTGGTTTCTAATTGAATTAAAGTCATCACAGGTATGAAATGGTTTTCACCCATATTGGTGATTGGATCAAAGTACATCCTCCTTGGTGTCCTAACCAAGCAGCTTTCTTGATGGTACTCGATGGCCCGTTAGACCATTCAGTTCCACATTACTTCAAATGCAGTCTAATGTACGCATAACACAACAATTTCAAGCGATGTAATTATTAGGATTTTCAAATCCCTCATTATTATCAGTGATAACTGATCCCTGTTTGGTTCAATCAGGTTCATTCTTGCTCAGGGCCAGAATTCCCCATTTTAGGGGCTCCTACCCCCCAGCCCTATCCCCTCACATTAATGTTCTTATAGGGGGAGAGAGACGTTCACCTCATAAGACTAGCCTAGAAGCTTCAGCCCAAAGCCAGGATATGGTTATGCTGAAATGGGGGCGGAATTTCAGTGTTAGTGCTGTCCAGTGTGGATAGCTTAGATCTTCCCTTTGGTGCCAAGTTGGAATATCAAATTATCGATTGGAAACTTACTCAATGAGATGAACATTTCCAGGCCCGTGGAAGCCAGTTAGGGGGCAGAATCAGGAGCAAAATTACAGGTACTCATGTCAGGGCGGACTCTCCGCCACATTCCTGCCTCCAAGCAACCCTGCCGGAGACATGGGCCAGGATTTCATGGACCCTCCCACCCAGCGGGACATTACGATCCCGCCGAACTGAATGGAGATTTAAATGGCTCATCGTGCCTGCCAGTGGGAGACACGATGCAGTGGGGCCATAAAACCCTGGCCATGGTGTCTGAGGGCATCACCTACCCGCCCTGGAAATGGTGGTTAGCTAATTATACTCAATTAATTCCCCACTTGCAGGTAAAATGGTGATGCCACAAGGATCTTCCTCCCTGAGGCTGAAGCCCAGCCCAGCAGCAGGCCTGGGGCCATTGGCACCTCCTTTAAATCCCCCCCCCCCAACCCCACCCCAGGGACTTGGGGTTCAGTGGGCAAAACTGGGGCCTCAGGCCATCCTCTGGAGGCTTCCCCCTTCATAATGATATCCTGCCAGCCATGGTCAAACTTAATTTTTATAATTTCATAATTCTTCAGCGACTGCCTCCATCTTGAGGCTTGCTCACAGTTTCCTGCCTCAGCGATGTCCACAAACAGCAAGACTTCAGGAGAGAGAGGTTAAACAGCGAGACTTCGGGACAAAGGGGTTAAAACAGTGAGACTTCAGGAGAGAGAGGTTAAACAGTGAGACTTCGGGACAAAGGGGTTAAAACAGCGAGACTTCGGGGAAAAGTAGTTAAAACAGCGTGACTTCAGGAGAGAGAGGTTAAAACAGCGAGACTTCGGGGCAAAGGGGTTAAAACAGCGAGACTTCGGGGAAAAGTAGTTAAAACAGCGTGACTTCAGGAGAGAGAGGTTAAAACAGTGAGACTTCAGGAGAGAGAGGTTAAAACAGCGAGACTTCGGGGCAAAGGGGTTAAAACAGCGAGACTTCAGGAGAGAGAGGTTAAAACAGTGAGACTTCAGGAGAGAGAGGTTAAAACAGCGAGACTTCGGGGCAAAGTGGTTAAAACAGCATGACTTCAAGAGAGAGAGGTTAAAACAGCGAGACTTCGGGGCAAAGGGGTTAAAACAGTGAGACTTCAGGAGAGAGAGGTTAAAACAGCGAGACTTCGGGGCAAAGGGGTTAAAACAGCAAGACTTCGGGGCAAAGGGGTTAAAACAGCGAGATTTTGGGAGCAAGAGTTTGGGGGATAAAACAACAAGAGTTCGGGCAATAAACCGGCGAGAGTTCAAGAGATAAAACAGCAAGAGTTCAGGCGATAAAACAGCGAGAGTTCGGGCAATAAAACAGCGAGAGTTCAGGAGGTAAAACAGAGAGAGTTCAGGAGGTAAAACAGTGAGATTGGAGATACAGTCAGGTGATTGAAAACAGTGTGAGTACAGAAACATAAATTTCTAAACGAGCACAGGGAAAGTAAGAATTTATAAGCACAGGAGAGGGATCTGATCTGTGAGTAAAGTCAAAGAATTTCTACTCATCTCCAGTTTATAGTTAATAGTAAAAGAGTAAGGTTAAAGTAAGTAAAAGTGACTAAAACTTAAGTAACAAAATGATTTAAGGGTTTAAGGTTAAGGCATAGCAGGACAGCTCAGCCAAGCAGAATGCCCATCCTGTGGCATGTGGGGAGTCGTGGACACTTCTCATGACCCATGTGCAGGAAGTGTCACCGGCTGCAAAACTCGAACTCTGCATTTCAGAGCTGGAGTGGCGGCTGGAGTCACTGAGGTACATCCACGAGGCAGAGAACTACGTGGATAGCACGTTCCAGAGAGGTGGTCACACCGCAAGTTAGGGACAAGCAGGCAGATAGGGAATGGGTGACGGCCAAGCAGTCGAAGAGAAACAGGCAGGTAGTGCAGGAATCCCCAGAGGTCCCACTACTAGCCAGTCAAGGATGTCACAGAACGGCTGCAGGACATTCTTGTGCGGAAGGGCAAACAGCCAAAGATCGTGGTCCACATTGGTACTACCAACATAGATAGGAAGGAGCATATGGTCCTGCAATCAGAAATTAAGGAGTAGGTAGAAAACTGGCAAACAGGACCTCTAAATCTCCGGATTACTCCCAGTGTCACGCGCAAGTGAATACAGAAATAGGAAGATAAGATAGATGAATGCGTGGCTGGAAAGATGGTGCAGGAGGGAGGGCATTAGATTCCTGGGACACTGGGACTAGCTTTGGGGGAGATGGTACCTGCACAAGCCAGACAGGTTGCATCCGAACAGAGCCACGACTGAGTTCCTTGCGGGCAGTTTTGCTAGTGCTGTTGGGAGGGCTTTAAACTAACTCAGCAGGGATGTGGGAACCAGGAGAGAATATTAGAAAGTAATACCAGGATGCACAGAATGCTGGGAGAGGCAGATAGCACTAGAATAGAGAATAGTAAGTTAATAGATAGAGCTGGAGTAAGGCAGCAAGTAATGAAGTCTAAATCAGGGCTACACTGCATGTATGAGAATGCACGGAGTATAGTTAATAAAATTGGGGAGTTACTGGCACAGATTGCCTTATGGGATTATGATGTTGTGGCAATAATGGAGACCTGGTTTAAGGAAGGGCAGATCTGGTTGTTATATATCCCTGGTTACAAGATGTTCAGAAAAGATAGGAAAGGGAAAAAAGGAGGAGGGGTGGCGTTTTTGGTTAAGGAGAGTTTTGCAGTACTGGAGAAAAAGGACGTGTCAGAGGATTCAAGGACAGAATCGAATTGGCTAGAGCTAAGGAATAAGAAGGGTGAAATTACATTGCTCAGTGTAATATATAGATCACCAGCTAGTGGGAAGGATATAGAGGAACAAATCTGCAAGGAAATTACAGAATGGTGTAAATATCATAGAGTAGTTATAATGGGGAACTTTAATTACCCGTATATAGTATATAGGGATAGCAGTAGTATAAGGAGCAGAGAGGGACAAGTATTCCTAGGTTGTGTTCAGGAGAATTTCCTGCAGCAGTATGTGTCCAGTCCAACAAGAAAGGATGCACTGCTAGACCTGGTTCTTGGGGATGAGGTGGACCAAGTAGATCAAGTGACAGTAGGGGAACACTTAGGAGACAGTGATCATTGGATCATAAGGTTTAGGATGAAGGTGGAAGATGACATTGGTCAATCCAGAGTAAGAATAATCAACTGGCAGAGAGCGCACTTCAATGAGGCAAGCTGGGCTAGATAGGCTGGAACCAAAGGTTGGCGGGAAAAACAATAGCTGTACAATGGGCTACCTTCAAAGAGGAGATGGTTTGGGCATAGTCAAGGTATGTTCCCTCAAAAGGGAAGGGTAGGACAAACAGATCCAGGGGTCCCTGGATAACAAAGGTGATAGAAATTAGGTTAAAGAAAAAAAGTGTGCATATGACAAGTGTCAGGTAGCAAATACAATTGAGAACCAAGCTGAATACAAAAGGTTCAGAAGGGATGTGAAAAAGCAACTATGAGAAGCAAAGAGGGATTATGAAAAAATACTGGCAGTTAACGTAAAAGGAAATCCCAAAGTATTCTACAAGCACATCAATAGTGAAAGGGTGGTAAAGGGAGGAGTAGGGTCTATTAGGAACCAAAAAAGGGATTTACACATAGAGGTAAGAGGCATGGCTGAGGTGTTAAATCAATACTTTGCATCTGTCTTTACCTATGAGGCAGATGTTGCCCAGGCCATGGTGACAGAGGAGGGAAATCAGTCACTAAAAGGATTTAAAATTGATAAGGAGGAGGTTTGAATAAGCTGTCAGTACTTATAGTTGATAAGACCCCAGGACAGGATGAGATGTATCCAAGAATATTGAAGGAAGTGAGAGTGGAAATTGCAGAGGTACTGGCAATAATCACAGAAACACACAGAATCACAGTGCAGAAGAGGCCCTTTGGCCCATCGAGTCTGCACCGACATGTGAGAAACACCTGACCTACCTACCTAATCTCATTTACTAGCACTTGGCCCATAGCCTTGAATGTTATGATGTGCCAAGTGCTCATCCAGGTACTTTTTAAAGGATGTGAGGCACCCTCCTCCACCACCCTCCCAGGCAGCGCATTCCAGACCACACCACCCTCTGGGTAAAAACGTTTTTCCTCACATCTCCCCTAAACCTCCTGCCCCTCACCTTGAACTTATGCTCCCTTGCGAGTGAACCTTCAACTAAGGGGAACAGCTGCTCCCTATCCACCCTGTCCATGCCCCTCATAATCTTGTACACCTCGATCAGGTCACCCCTCAGTCTTCTCTGCTCCAGTGAAAACAACCAAAGTCTATCCAACCTCTCTTCAAAACTTAAATGTTTCATCCCAGGCAACATCCTGGTGAATCTCCTCTGCACCCCCTCCAGTGGAATCACATCCTTCCTATAATGTGGTGACCAGAACTGCACACAGTGCTCCAGCTGTGGCCTCACCAAGGTTCTATACAACTCCAACGTGTCCTCCCTACTCTTGTAATCTATGCCTCGATTGATAAAGGCAAGTGTCCTATATGTCTTTTTCACCACCCCACTAACATGCCCCTCTGCCTTCAGAGATCTATGGTCACACATGCCAAGGTCCCTTTGTTCCTCAGAACTTCCTAGTGCCATGCTGTTCATTGAATACTTCCTTGTCAAATTACTCCTTCCAAAATGTAATCTTTCAATGTTCCCTCGATTCGGGGGAGGTGCCAGAAGACTGGAGAATTGCAAACATTATGCCCTTGTTCAAAAAAGGTAATAAAGACCTGCCCTGCAATTATACACCAGTCAGTTTAACTTTAGTAGTGGGGAAACTTCTAGAAACAATTATTCGGTATAGAATTAATAGTCACATGGAAAAGTGTGGATTGATTCCAAAGAATCAGCATAGATTTATTAAAGGAAAATCATATCTAATTAACTTGCTGGAGTTTTTTGAAGAGTAACGGAGATGGTTGATGAGGGCAAGGCCATTGATGTGGTGTATATGGACTTCCAAAAGGTGTTCAATACAGTGGCACACAACAGACTTGTGAGGAAATTTACAGGTCGTGGAATAAAAAGGACAGTAGCAACGTGGATTCAAATTTGGCTGAGGGATAGGAAACAGAGAGTACTGGTTAATGGGTATTTTTCAGGCTGGAAGAAGGTTGGTAGTGGAATTCCCCAGGGGTCAGTATTTGAACCCTTGCTTTTCCTGATATATATGAATGATCTAGATCTTGGCGTGCAGGAGACAATTTCAAAACTGTGGAGAATTGTAAACTCTGAGAAGGACAGTGTAGAACTTCAAAAGGACATTGACACATTGGTGGAGTGGGCAGATAGGTGGCAAATTAAGTTCAATTCGGTGAACTGTGAGGTGATATACTTTGGTACAAAAAACATGGAAAGACAGTATAAAATAAAGAGTGTGCAGGAGCGGAGAGACCTGGGTGTATATGTACATAAGTCATTAAAGGTGGAGGACAGGTAGAGAGAGCTGTTTCTAAAGCATACAGTATTCTAAGCTTCGTTAATAGAGGCTAGAGTACAAGGGCAGGAAGATTATGATGAACTCATGTCACTAATTATACCTCAGCTGGAGTATTGTGTACAGTTCTGGGTGCCACACTATAGGAAGGATGTGAACACATTGGAGAGAGTGCTGAAGAGGTTTATGAGAATGGTTCCAGGGATGAGACACTTCAGTTATGAGGAAAGATTGGAGAAGTTGGGACTGTTTTTCTTGGAGAGGAGAAGGCTATGAGGAGACTTGATAGAAGTTTCCAAAATCATGAGGGGGCTGGACAGAGTAGATAGGGTAAAACTGTTCCCGTTCATAAATGGATCAAGAACCAGAGGGCACAGTTTTGAAGAGTTTTGCAAAAGAAGCAAATGCGAGGTGAGAAAACATTTTTCCACATAGCGAGTAGTTAAGGTTTGGAATGCACTGCCTGGAGTTGTGATGGAGGCAGGTTCAAGTGAGGAATTCAAGAGGGCATTGGATGATTGTTTAAATAGAAACAATGTGCAGGGTTACGGGAAAAGGCAGGAGATTGGCACTAAGTTAAAATGCTCAGCGAGCTGGTGCAGCCACAATGGGCCAAATGGCCTCCTCCTACACCAAAACAATTCTGTAATTCTGTGAGGCTGCTGGCCAGCCATTGCTGTAGGCCTTCCTATTGGGGCTGTCTCTTCCCTGGTACGCCCGCCATCCTTAATTAGAGGCAGCTCCCAGGGCAACCAATTAAAAAACTACCTCCGGGAAGATTGCTCTAAAGGTCCCAACAGGGCCACTTTCAGGTACCCTTCCCGGAAATGAAGCCATTGTCAGGATTGCGAGTCGAACTAGTCTATTGACCCACAGCCTTAGCTGAATTCAAATCCAGAGATTAGGGGATAGTGTGTCATTCAATTGCCCATATCTATTGTCTAAAATAATCTCCATATCACTCACTAATACTGCGGTAATCAGAACTTGCCTGCTTTTCCAGAAAGGTGTACAAAAAGTTCCTTTCCTTCATTTCCTGCGGTCCACAGAAATGTCATGTAGCAATTGCTCCTTTGAAGCCCTTGTACTAACTAACTTCTGTCTTTGTGCATGCTTGAATAAAAGCAACAGCATTCCAAGGACTGAGGAATGGCAACTACTGCTGCAGTTAATAGGTGCTTATCAGTCCCCACTGCTGATGATTCAGTGCAAGGCAGAGGCTTTGCTTGCAACAGGTAGGAGGGCCATGGTACAGGGGCGCTACTGCACATGACAGTAAATAAGTGCGATTGTCCTAAGGTGGTGGAGGGGGTCAAGCAAAGAAAACTAAGAGAGACAGCAGGCATTGGGTCAGCCTGACATCACTCCACAGCTCGGAGATTTGTGTTAGGAAAACTGCAGGAATATCTTCCGAACCACGGAAGTTGAGTGGGAAGATCTATTGGCAGGATGTGGGTGAGGACAAAATAAGTAGAGGGCAATCAGTCAACACTTAGATAGAACATTGAGATGAGAGTGTATGCTCCAGGCAATAACATTTGTGATTTAGTTTCTAACATATCCAAATATGCAGTTAGAATGAAAAAAGCTTAGAATGGAAGAACTTGGAAAGACAGACAGATAGTCTTGCAGTTATATTGGCACCATTCACAACAGCGGGATGTCCTGAAGCACTTTATGTTTAATGAAGAACTTTTTAATGGTGCGTGGGCACTGTTCTCATGCTGGAATAAGTTTAAAATACTGAAAAATAATTTAAGTAATGGGTGAAAAGCAGAAGCTGAACAACATCCTTTCTCACTGTACTCGACTTGTAGGAAATATCTCATCAAAAAAATGTCAACACAATTTATCAGAAAGCATCTTTGCATTTTCTTCCTGATTTTCTCCCCTCCTCCCCTGATTGTGCCAACTCTTGTCGATATCCTAGGTGCCCGAGCCTCAAATATCTCACCGACTTGCTGAAGTTCCATTTCACATGCAGCATGGTCCAGAAACTGAACTGGACCAGCCATATAAATACTGTGGCTACAAGACCAGGTCAGAGGCTAGGAATCCTGTGATGAGTAACTCACCTCCCGACCCCCCAAAGCCTGTCCATCATCTACAAGGCACAAGTCAGGAGAGTAATGGAATGCTCCCCACTTGCCTGGATGGGTGCAGCTCCCACAATACTCAAGAAGCTTGACACCGTCCAGGACAAAGCAGCCCACTTGATTGGCACCTCACCCACAAACATTCACTCCCCCCACCACCAACGCTCAGTAGCAGCCGTGTGTACCATCTATAAGATGCATCACAGGAATTCACCGTGCCTCCTTAGACAGCACCTTCCAAACCCATGACCAGTACCATCTAGAAGGACAAGGGCAGCAGATAGATGGGAACACCACCACCTGTGACCATACTGCTTGCCATCGCCTCCCAAGAAGGTGACTCACCGCCACCTTCTCATGGGCAATTAGGGATGGGCAATAAATGCTGGCCTTGCCCACACCCTGTGATGGAATAAAAAAAGCAGCTTTGGTGGGTGCTTTCTGAATGATTGGGTGCATTAAGCCAAATTAGGAGAAATGTAGAACTGTGTGGACTATCTGGTAACACTATCAAAAACGTTGCTCGGTCAGGACTTACCCATAAACAGGTGAATGCTTAATTTCTGGCCAAAATGGGGAGACAGTCCCAGGCCCAAAAACCATGACTTACAGCCACAGATTTTCAAATCATAGTTAACAAAATGAGGGAACCGAGAGCAATCATGAACAATATCAACATTTATGTTGTTTAAAAATATATATGTACGGGATCCGAAGGCATAGAGGACAAAAAGTAGGAGAGTTATGCTCAACCTTTATAAAGCATAATAGATCGTAATGGTACCAAGGATCAGGAACTTCAGTTACATAGTGAGACACGAAAACCTGGGCTTGTTCTCTTTACAGCAGAAAAGGTTAAGTGAAGATTTAATAGAGGTATTCAAAATCATGAAAGGTTTTATTGAAGTAGATAGAGAAAAAAAATGTTTCCACTGGCAAGAAGGTCAATAACCAGAGGAGAGTTTTAGGAAACGGGGAATTTTTTTTTTAGTCAGCGAGTTGTGATGCTCTGGAACATCCTGACTGAAAGCATGGTGGAAGCAGATTCAGTAATAACTTTCAACTTTTAGATTGTAGATAGTGCAGCCACAGTGCTGCAGTGGTGGATTTTTAAATAAGCTGAGAAACTAGAGATCTTTGGAAGAGAGGGTGAAGGGAGGACCCTGGACCAGGCAGTCAGCAGCATCTAGAGGAGAGTGCAAGAGGAGGACCTAAAGAGCAAGAGATAACCTGTGAGGGAGCAGAGCTGGAGTGGCTGTATAAAGAGCGGAGGAGAGTTTACCTGTGAGGGAGCGGAATGGGAGTGGAGCAGCTGTATAAAGAGTGGAGCGGAGTTTACCTGTGAGGGAGCGGAATGGGAGTGGAGCAGCTGTATAAAGAGTGGAGCGGAGTTTACCTGTGAGGGAGCGGAATGGGAGTGGAGCAGCTGTATAAAGAGTGGAGCGGAGTTTACCTGTGAGGGAGCGGAATGGGAGTGGAGCAGCTGTATAAAGAGTGGAGCGGAGTTTACCTGTGAGGGAGCGGAATGGGAGTGGAGCAGCTGTATAAAGAGTGGAGCGGAGTTTACCTGTGAGGGAGCGGAATGGGAGTGGAGCAGCTGTATAAAGAGTGGAGCGGAGTTTACCTGTGAGGGAGCGGAATGGGAGTGGAGCAGCTGTATAAAGAGTGGAGCGGAGTTTACCTGTGAGGGAATGGGAGTGGAGCTGCTGTATAAAGAGTGGAGCGGAGTTTACCTGTGAGGGAGCGGAATGGGAGTGGAGCAGCTGTATAAAGAGTGGAGCGGAGTTTACCTGTGAGGGAGCGGAATGGGAGTGGAGCAGCTGTATAAAGAGTGGAGCGGAGTTTACCTGTGAGGGGGAATGGGAGTGGAGCAGCTGTATAAAGAGTGGAGCGGAGTTTACCTGTGAGGGAATGGGAGTGGAGCAGCTGTATAAAGAGTGGAGCGGAGTTTACCTGTGAGGGAATGGGAGTGGAGCAGCTGTATAAAGAGTGGAGCGGAGTTTACCTGTGAGGGAGCGGAATGGGAGTGGAGCAGCTGTATAAAGAGTGGAGCGGAGTTTACCTGTGAGGGAATGGGAGTGGAGCAGCTGTATAAAGAGTGGAGCGGAGTTTACCTGTGAGGGAGCGGAATGGGAGTGGAGCAGCTGTATAAAGAGTGGAGCGGAGTTTACCTGTGAGGGAGCGGAATGGGAGTGGAGCAGCTGTATAAAGAGTGGAGCGGAGTTTACCTGTGAGGGAGCGGAATGGGAGTGGAGCAGCTGTATAAAGAGTGGAGCGGAGTTTACCTGTGAGGAGCGGAATGGGAGTGGAGCAGCTGTATAAAGAGTGGAGCGGAGTTTACCTGTGAGGGAGCGGAATGGGAGTGGAGCAGCTGTATAAAGAGTGGAGCGGAGTTTACCTGTGAGGGAGCGGAATGGGAGTGGAGCAGCTGTATAAAGAGTGGAGCGGAGTTTACCTGTGAGGGAGCGGAATGGGAGTGGAGCAGCTGTATAAAGAGTGGAGCGGAGTTTACCTGTGAGGGAGCGGAATGGGAGTGGAGCAGCTGTATAAAGAGTGGAGCGGAGTTTACCTGTGAGGGGAATGGGAGTGGAGCAGCTGTATAAAGAGTGGAGCGGAGTTTACCTGTGAGGGAATGGGAGTGGAGCAGCTGTATAAAGAGTGGAGCGGAGTTTACCTGTGAGGGAGCGGAATGGGAGTGGAGCAGCTGTATAAAGAGTGGAGCGGAGTTTACCTGTGAGGGAGCGGAATGGGAGTGGAGCAGCTGTATAAAGAGTGGAGCGGAGTTTACCTGTGAGGAGCGGAATGGGAGTGGAGCAGCTGTATAAAGAGTGGAGCGGAGTTTACCTGTGAGGGAGCGGAATGGGAGTGGAGCAGCTGTATAAAGAGTGGAGCGGAGTTTACCTGTGAGGGAGCGGAATGGGAGTGGAGCAGCTGTATAAAGAGTGGAGCGGAGTTTACCTGTGAGGGAATGGGAGTGGAGCAGCTGTATAAAGAGTGGAGCGGAGTTTACCTGTGAGGGAATGGGAGTGGAGCAGCTGTATAAAGAGTGGAGCGGAGTTTACCTGTGAGGGAGCGGAATGGGAGTGGAGCAGCTGTATAAAGAGTGGAGCGGAGTTTACCTGTGAGGGAGCGGAATGGGAGTGGAGCAGCTGTATAAAGAGTGGAGCGGAGTTTACCTGTGAGGGAGCGGAATGGGAGTGGAGCAGCTGTATAAAGAGTGGAGCGGAGTTTACCTGTGAGGGAGCGGAATGGGAGTGGAGCAGCTGTATAAAGAGTGGAGCGGAGTTTACCTGTGAGGGAATGGGAGTGGAGCAGCTGTATAAAGAGTGGAGCGGAGTTTACCTGTGAGGGAATGGGAGTGGAGCAGCTGTATAAAGAGTGGAGCGGAGTTTACCTGTGAGGGAATGGGAGTGGAGCAGCTGTATAAAGAGTGGAGCGGAGTTTACCTGTGAGGGAATGGGAGTGGAGCAGCTGTATAAAGAGTGGAGCGGAGTTTACCTGTGAGGGAGGGAATGGGAGTGGAGCAGCTGTATAAAGAGTGGAGCGGAGTTTACCTGTGAGGGAATGGGAGTGGAGCAGCTGTATAAAGAGTGGAGCGGAGTTTACCTGTGAGGGAATGGGAGTGGAGCAGCTGTATAAAGAGTGGAGCGGAGTTTACCTGTGAGGGAGCGGAATGGGAGTGGAGCAGCTGTATAAAGAGTGGAGCGGAGTTTACCTGTGAGGGAATGGGAGTGGAGCAGCTGTATAAAGAGTGGAGCGGAGTTTACCTGTGAGGGAGCGGAATGGGAGTGGAGCAGCTGTATAAAGAGTGGAGCGGAGTTTACCTGTGAGGGAATGGGAGTGGAGCAGCTGTATAAAGAGTGGAGCGGAGTTTACCTGTGAGGGAGCGGAATGGGAGTGGAGCAGCTGTATAAAGAGTGGAGCGGAGTTTACCTGTGAGGGGAATGGGAGTGGAGCAGCTGTATAAAGAGTGGAGCGGAGTTTACCTGTGAGGGGAATGGGAGTGGAGCAGCTGTATAAAGAGTGGAGCGGAGTTTACCTGTGAGGGAATGGGAGTGGAGCAGCTGTATAAAGAGTGGAGCGGAGTTTACCTGTGAGGGAGCGAATGGGAGTGGAGCAGCTGTATAAAGAGTGGAGCGGAGTTTACCTGTGAGGGAATGGGAGTGGAGCAGCTGTATAAAGAGTGGAGCGGAGTTTACCTGTGAGGGAGCGAATGGGAGTGGAGCAGCTGTATAAAGAGTGGAGCGGAGTTTACCTGTGAGGGAATGGGAGTGGAGCAGCTGTATAAAGAGTGGAGCGGAGTTTACCTGTGAGGGAGCGGAATGGGAGTGGAGCAGCTGTATAAAGAGTGGAGCGGAGTTTACCTGTGAGGGAATGGGAGTGGAGCAGCTGTATAAAGAGTGGAGCGGAGTTTACCTGTGAGGGAGCGGAATGGGAGTGGAGCAGCTGTATAAAGAGTGGAGCGGAGTTTACCTGTGAGGGAGCGGAATGGGAGTGGAGCAGCTGTATAAAGAGTGGAGCGGAGTTTACCTGTGAGGGAATGGGAGTGGAGCAGCTGTATAAAGAGTGGAGCGGAGTTTACCTGTGAGGGGAATGGGAGTGGAGCAGCTGTATAAAGAGTGGAGCGGAGTTTACCTGTGAGGAGGGAATGGGAGTGGAGCAGCTGTATAAAGAGTGGAGCGGAGTTTACCTGTGAGGGAGCGGAATGGGAGTGGAGCAGCTGTATAAAGAGTGGAGCGGAGTTTACCTGTGAGGGAATGGGAGTGGAGCAGCTGTATAAAGAGTGGAGCGGAGTTTACCTGTGAGGGAGCGGAATGGGAGTGGAGCAGCTGTATAAAGAGTGGAGCGGAGTTTACCTGTGAGGGAATGGGAGTGGAGCAGCTGTATAAAGAGTGGAGCGGAGTTTACCTGTGAGGGAGCGGAATGGGAGTGGAGCAGCTGTATAAAGAGTGGAGCGGAGTTTACCTGTGAGGGAGCGGAATGGGAGTGGAGCAGCTGTATAAAGAGTGGAGCGGAGTTTACCTGTGAGGGAGCGGAATGGGAGTGGAGCAGCTGTATAAAGAGTGGAGCGGAGTTTACCTGTGAGGGAGCGGAATGGGAGTGGAGCAGCTGTATAAAGAGTGGAGCGGAGTTTACCTGTGAGGGAGCGGAATGGGAGTGGAGCAGCTGTATAAAGAGTGGAGCGGAGTTTACCTGTGAGGGAGCGAATGGGAGTGGAGCAGCTGTATAAAGAGTGGAGCGGAGTTTACCTGTGAGGGGGAATGGGAGTGGAGCTGCTGTATAAAGAGTGGAGCGGAGTTTACCTGTGAGGGAATGGGAGTGGAGCAGCTGCATAAAGAGTGGAGCGGAGTTTACCTGTGAGGGAGGGAATGGGAGTGGAGCAGCTGTATAAAGAGTGGAGCGGAGTTTACCTGTGAGGGAATGGGAGTGGAGCAGCTGTATAAAGAGTGGAGCGGAGTTTACCTGTGAGGGCGGAATGGGAGTGGAGCAGCTGTATAAAGAGTGGAGCGGAGTTTACCTGTGAGGGAATGGGAGTGGAGCAGCTGTATAAAGAGTGGAGCGGAGTTTACCTGTGAGGGAGGAATGGGAGTGGAGCAGCTGTATAAAGAGTGGAGCGGAGTTTACCTGTGAGGGAGCGGAATGGGAGTGGAGCAGCTGTATAAAGAGTGGAGCGGAGTTTACCTGTGAGGGAATGGGAGTGGAGCAGCTGTATAAAGAGTGGAGCGGAGTTTACCTGTGAGGGAATGGGAGTGGAGCAGCTGTATAAAGAGTGGAGCGGAGTTTACCTGTGAGGGAATGGGAGTGGAGCAGCTGTATAAAGAGTGGAGCGGAGTTTACCTGTGAGGGAATGGGAGTGGAGCAGCTGTATAAAGAGTGGAGCGGAGTTTACCTGTGAGGGAGCGGAATGGGAGTGGAGCAGCTGTATAAAGAGTGGAGCGGAGTTTACCTGTGAGGGAGCGGAATGGGAGTGGAGCAGCTGTATAAAGAGTGGAGCGGAGTTTACCTGTGAGGGAGCGGAATGGGAGTGGAGCAGCTGTATAAAGAGTGGAGCGGAGTTTACCTGTGAGGGAGCGGAATGGGAGTGGAGCAGCTGTATAAAGAGTGGAGCGGAGTTTACCTGTGAGGGAGCGGAATGGGAGTGGAGCAGCTGTATAAAGAGTGGAGCGGAGTTTACCTGTGAGGGGAATGGGAGTGGAGCAGCTGTATAAAGAGTGGAGCGGAGTTTACCTGTGAGGGAGCGGAATGGGAGTGGAGCAGCTGTATAAAGAGTGGAGCGGAGTTTACCTGTGAGGGAGCGAATGGGAGTGGAGCAGCTGTATAAAGAGTGGAGCGGAGTTTACCTGTGAGGGAGCGGAATGGGAGTGGAGCAGCTGTATAAAGAGTGGAGCGGAGTTTACCTGTGAGGGAATGGGAGTGGAGCAGCTGTATAAAGAGTGGAGCGGAGTTTACCTGTGAGGGAGCGGAATGGGAGTGGAGCAGCTGTATAAAGAGTGGAGCGGAGTTTACCTGTGAGGAGCGGAATGGGAGTGGAGCAGCTGTATAAAGAGTGGAGCGGAGTTTACCTGTGAGGGAGCGGAATGGGAGTGGAGCAGCTGTATAAAGAGTGGAGCGGAGTTTACCTGTGAGGGAATGGGAGTGGAGCAGCTGTATAAAGAGTGGAGCGGAGTTTACCTGTGAGGGAATGGGAGTGGAGCAGCTGTATAAAGAGTGGAGTGGAGTTTACCTGTGAGGGAGCGGAATGGGAGTGGAGCAGCTGTATAAAGAGTGGAGCGGAGTTTACCTGTGAGGGAGCGGAATGGGAGTGGAGCAGCTGTATAAAGAGTGGAGCGGAGTTTACCTGTGAGGGAATGGGAGTGGAGCAGCTGTATAAAGAGTGGAGCGGAGTTTACCTGTGAGGGAGCGGAATGGGAGTGGAGCAGCTGTATAAAGAGTGGAGCGGAGTTTACCTGTGAGGGAGCGGAATGGGAGTGGAGCAGCTGTATAAAGAGTGGAGCGGAGTTTACCTGTGAGGGAATGGGAGTGGAGCAGCTGTATAAAGAGTGGAGCGGAGTTTACCTGTGAGGGAATGGGAGTGGAGCAGCTGTATAAAGAGTGGAGCGGAGTTTACCTGTGAGGGAGCGGAATGGGAGTGGAGCAGCTGTATAAAGAGTGGAGCGGAGTTTACCTGTGAGGGAATGGGAGTGGAGCAGCTGTATAAAGAGTGGAGCGGAGTTTACCTGTGAGGAGCGAATGGGAGTGGAGCAGCTGTATAAAGAGTGGAGCGGAGTTTACCTGTGAGGGAGCGGAATGGGAGTGGAGCAGCTGTATAAAGAGTGGAGCGGAGTTTACCTGTGAGGGAATGGGAGTGGAGCAGCTGTATAAAGAGTGGAGCGGAGTTTACCTGTGAGGGAGCGGAATGGGAGTGGAGCAGCTGTATAAAGAGTGGAGCGGAGTTTACCTGTGAGGGAGCGGAATGGGAGTGGAGCAGCTGTATAAAGAGTGGAGCGGAGTTTACCTGTGAGGGAATGGGAGTGGAGCAGCTGTATAAAGAGTGGAGCGGAGTTTACCTGTGAGGGAATGGGAGTGGAGCAGCTGTATAAAGAGTGGAGCGGAGTTTACCTGTGAGGGAGCGGAATGGGAGTGGAGCAGCTGTATAAAGAGTGGAGCGGAGTTTACCTGTGAGGGAGCGGAATGGGAGTGGAGCAGCTGTATAAAGAGTGGAGCGGAGTTTACCTGTGAGGGAATGGGAGTGGAGCAGCTGTATAAAGAGTGGAGCGGAGTTTACCTGTGAGGGAGCGGAATGGGAGTGGAGCAGCTGTATAAAGAGTGGAGCGGAGTTTACCTGTGAGGGAGCGGAATGGGAGTGGAGCAGCTGTATAAGAGTGGAGCGGAGTTTACCTGTGAGGGAGCGGAATGGGAGTGGAGCAGCTGTATAAAGAGTGGAGCGGAGTTTACCTGTGAGGGAATGGGAGTGGAGCAGCTGTATAAAGAGTGGAGCGGAGTTTACCTGTGAGGGAGCGGAATGGGAGTGGAGCAGCTGTATAAAGAGTGGAGCGGAGTTTACCTGTGAGGGAGCGGAATGGGAGTGGAGCAGCTGTATAAAGAGTGGAGCGGAGTTTACCTGTGAGGGAATGGGAGTGGAGCAGCTGTATAAAGAGTGGAGCGGAGTTTACCTGTGAGGGAGCGGAATGGGAGTGGAGCAGCTGTATAAAGAGTGGAGCGGAGTTTACCTGTGAGGGAATGGGAGTGGAGCAGCTGTATAAAGAGTGGAGCGGAGTTTACCTGTGAGGGAATGGGAGTGGAGCAGCTGTATAAAGAGTGGAGCGGAGTTTACCTGTGAGGGAATGGGAGTGGAGCAGCTGTATAAAGAGTGGAGCGGAGTTTACCTGTGAGGGAATGGGAGTGGAGCAGCTGTATAAAGAGTGGAGCGGAGTTTACCTGTGAGGGAGCGAATGGGAGTGGAGCAGCTGTATAAAGAGTGGAGCGGAGTTTACCTGTGAGGGAGCGGAATGGGAGTGGAGCAGCTGTATAAAGAGTGGAGCGGAGTTTACCTGTGAGGGAGCGGAATGGGAGTGGAGCAGCTGTATAAAGAGTGGAGCGGAGTTTACCTGTGAGGAGCGAATGGGAGTGGAGCAGCTGTATAAAGAGTGGAGCGGAGTTTACCTGTGAGGGAGCGGAATGGGAGTGGAGCAGCTGTATAAAGAGTGGAGCGGAGTTTACCTGTGAGGGAGCGGAATGGGAGTGGAGCAGCTGTATAAAGAGTGGAGCGGAGTTTACCTGTGAGGGAGCGGAATGGGAGTGGAGCAGCTGTATAAAGAGTGGAGCGGAGTTTACCTGTGAGGGAATGGGAGTGGAGCAGCTGTATAAAGAGTGGAGCGGAGTTTACCTGTGAGGGAATGGGAGTGGAGCAGCTGTATAAAGAGTGGAGCGGAGTTTACCTGTGAGGGAATGGGAGTGGAGCAGCTGTATAAAGAGTGGAGCGGAGTTTACCTGTGAGGGAATGGGAGTGGAGCAGCTGTATAAAGAGTGGAGCGGAGTTTACCTGTGAGGGAGCGGAATGGGAGTGGAGCAGCTGTATAAAGAGTGGAGCGGAGTTTACCTGTGAGGGAGCGGAATGGGAGTGGAGCAGCTGTATAAAGAGTGGAGCGGAGTTTACCTGTGAGGGAGCGGAATGGGAGTGGAGCAGCTGTATAAAGAGTGGAGCGGAGTTTACCTGTGAGGGAGCGGAATGGGAGTGGAGCAGCTGTATAAAGAGTGGAGCGGAGTTTACCTGTGAGGGAGCGGAATGGGAGTGGAGCAGCTGTATAAAGAGTGGAGCGGAGTTTACCTGTGAGGGAGCGGAATGGGAGTGGAGCAGCTGTATAAAGAGTGGAGCGGAGTTTACCTGTGAGGGAATGGGAGTGGAGCAGCTGTATAAAGAGTGGAGCGGAGTTTACCTGTGAGGGAATGGGAGTGGAGCAGCTGTATAAAGAGTGGAGCGGAGTTTACCTGTGAGGGAATGGGAGTGGAGCAGCTGTATAAAGAGTGGAGCGGAGTTTACCTGTGAGGGAGCGGAATGGGAGTGGAGCAGCTGTATAAAGAGTGGAGCGGAGTTTACCTGTGAGGGAATGGGAGTGGAGCAGCTGTATAAAGAGTGGAGCGGAGTTTACCTGTGAGGGAATGGGAGTGGAGCAGCTGTATAAAGAGTGGAGCGGAGTTTACCTGTGAGGGAGCGGAATGGGAGTGGAGCAGCTGTATAAAGAGTGGAGCGGAGTTTACCTGTGAGGGAGCGGAATGGGAGTGGAGCAGCTGTATAAAGAGTGGAGCGGAGTTTACCTGTGAGGGAGCGGAATGGGAGTGGAGCAGCTGTATAAAGAGTGGAGCGGAGTTTACCTGTGAGGGAGCGGAATGGGAGTGGAGCAGCTGTATAAAGAGTGGAGCGGAGTTTACCTGTGAGGGAGCGGAATGGGAGTGGAGCAGCTGTATAAAGAGTGGAGCGGAGTTTACCTGTGAGGGAATGGGAGTGGAGCAGCTGTATAAAGAGTGGAGCGGAGTTTACCTGTGAGGGAATGGGAGTGGAGCAGCTGTATAAAGAGTGGAGCGGAGTTTACCTGTGAGGGAGCGGAATGGGAGTGGAGCAGCTGTATAAAGAGTGGAGCGGAGTTTACCTGTGAGGGGAATGGGAGTGGAGCAGCTGTATAAAGAGTGGAGCGGAGTTTACCTGTGAGGGAGCGGAATGGGAGTGGAGCAGCTGTATAAAGAGTGGAGCGGAGTTTACCTGTGAGGGAATGGGAGTGGAGCAGCTGTATAAAGAGTGGAGCGGAGTTTACCTGTGAGGGAGCGGAATGGGAGTGGAGCAGCTGTATAAAGAGTGGAGCGGAGTTTACCTGTGAGGGAATGGGAGTGGAGCAGCTGTATAAAGAGTGGAGCGGAGTTTACCTGTGAGGGAATGGGAGTGGAGCAGCTGTATAAAGAGTGGAGCGGAGTTTACCTGTGAGGGAGCGGAATGGGAGTGGAGCAGCTGTATAAAGAGTGGAGCGGAGTTTACCTGTGAGGGAATGGGAGTGGAGCAGCTGTATAAAGAGTGGAGCGGAGTTTACCTGTGAGGGAGCGGAATGGGAGTGGAGCAGCTGTATAAAGAGTGGAGCGGAGTTTACCTGTGAGGGAATGGGAGTGGAGCAGCTGTATAAAGAGTGGAGCGGAGTTTACCTGTGAGGGAGCGGAATGGGAGTGGAGCAGCTGTATAAAGAGTGGAGCGGAGTTTACCTGTGAGGGAGCGGAATGGGAGTGGAGCAGCTGTATAAAGAGTGGAGCGGAGTTTACCTGTGAGGGAATGGGAGTGGAGCAGCTGTATAAAGAGTGGAGCGGAGTTTACCTGTGAGGGAATGGGAGTGGAGCAGCTGTATAAAGAGTGGAGCGGAGTTTACCTGTGAGGGAATGGGAGTGGAGCAGCTGTATAAAGAGTGGAGCGGAGTTTACCTGTGAGGGAATGGGAGTGGAGCAGCTGTATAAAGAGTGGAGCGGAGTTTACCTGTGAGGGAGCGGAATGGGAGTGGAGCAGCTGTATAAAGAGTGGAGCGGAGTTTACCTGTGAGGGAATGGGAGTGGAGCAGCTGTATAAAGAGTGGAGCGGAGTTTACCTGTGAGGGAGCGGAATGGGAGTGGAGCAGCTGTATAAAGAGTGGAGCGGAGTTTACCTGTGAGGGAATGGGAGTGGAGCAGCTGTATAAAGAGTGGAGCGGAGTTTACCTGTGAGGGAGCGGAATGGGAGTGGAGCAGCTGTATAAAGAGTGGAGCGGAGTTTACCTGTGAGGGAGCGGAATGGGAGTGGAGCAGCTGTATAAAGAGTGGAGCGGAGTTTACCTGTGAGGGAATGGGAGTGGAGCAGCTGTATAAAGAGTGGAGCGGAGTTTACCTGTGAGGGAATGGGAGTGGAGCAGCTGTATAAAGAGTGGAGCGGAGTTTACCTGTGAGGGAATGGGAGTGGAGCAGCTGTATAAAGAGTGGAGCGGAGTTTACCTGTGAGGGAATGGGAGTGGAGCAGCTGTATAAAGAGTGGAGCGGAGTTTACCTGTGAGGGAATGGGAGTGGAGCAGCTGTATAAAGAGTGGAGCGGAGTTTACCTGTGAGGGAGGGAATGGGAGTGGAGCAGCTGTATAAAGAGTGGAGCGGAGTTTACCTGTGAGGGAGCGGAATGGGAGTGGAGCAGCTGTATAAAGAGTGGAGCGGAGTTTACCTGTGAGGGAATGGGAGTGGAGCAGCTGTATAAAGAGTGGAGCGGAGTTTACCTGTGAGGGAGCGGAATGGGAGTGGAGCAGCTGTATAAAGAGTGGAGCGGAGTTTACCTGTGAGGGAATGGGAGTGGAGCAGCTGTATAAAGAGTGGAGCGGAGTTTACCTGTGAGGGAGCGGAATGGGAGTGGAGCAGCTGTATAAAGAGTGGAGCGGAGTTTACCTGTGAGGGAATGGGAGTGGAGCAGCTGTATAAAGAGTGGAGCGGAGTTTACCTGTGAGGGAGCGGAATGGGAGTGGAGCAGCTGTATAAAGAGTGGAGCGGAGTTTACCTGTGAGGGAATGGGAGTGGAGCAGCTGTATAAAGAGTGGAGCGGAGTTTACCTGTGAGGGAGCGGAATGGGAGTGGAGCAGCTGTATAAAGAGTGGAGCGGAGTTTACCTGTGAGGGAGCGGAATGGGAGTGGAGCAGCTGTATAAAGAGTGGAGCGGAGTTTACCTGTGAGGGAATGGGAGTGGAGCAGCTGTATAAAGAGTGGAGCGGAGTTTACCTGTGAGGGAATGGGAGTGGAGCAGCTGTATAAAGAGTGGAGCGGAGTTTACCTGTGAGGGAGCGGAATGGGAGTGGAGCAGCTGTATAAAGAGTGGAGCGGAGTTTACCTGTGAGGGAGCGGAATGGGAGTGGAGCAGCTGTATAAAGAGTGGAGCGGAGTTTACCTGTGAGGGAGCGGAATGGGAGTGGAGCAGCTGTATAAAGAGTGGAGCGGAGTTTACCTGTGAGGGAGCGGAATGGGAGTGGAGCAGCTGTATAAAGAGTGGAGCGGAGTTTACCTGTGAGGGAGCGGAATGGGAGTGGAGCAGCTGTATAAAGAGTGGAGCGGAGTTTACCTGTGAGGGAATGGGAGTGGAGCAGCTGTATAAAGAGTGGAGCGGAGTTTACCTGTGAGGGAGCGGAATGGGAGTGGAGCAGCTGTATAAAGAGTGGAGCGGAGTTTACCTGTGAGGGAGCGGAATGGGAGTGGAGCAGCTGTATAAAGAGTGGAGCGGAGTTTACCTGTGAGGGAATGGGAGTGGAGCAGCTGTATAAAGAGTGGAGCGGAGTTTACCTGTGAGGGAGGGAATGGGAGTGGAGCAGCTGTATAAAGAGTGGAGCGGAGTTTACCTGTGAGGGAGCGGAATGGGAGTGGAGCAGCTGTATAAAGAGTGGAGCGGAGTTTACCTGTGAGGGAATGGGAGTGGAGCAGCTGTATAAAGAGTGGAGCGGAGTTTACCTGTGAGGGGAATGGGAGTGGAGCAGCTGTATAAAGAGTGGAGCGGAGTTTACCTGTGAGGGAGCGGAATGGGAGTGGAGCAGCTGTATAAAGAGTGGAGCGGAGTTTACCTGTGAGGGAGCGGAATGGGAGTGGAGCAGCTGTATAAAGAGTGGAGCGGAGTTTACCTGTGAGGGAATGGGAGTGGAGCAGCTGTATAAAGAGTGGAGCGGAGTTTACCTGTGAGGGAATGGGAGTGGAGCAGCTGTATAAAGAGTGGAGCGGAGTTTACCTGTGAGGGAATGGGAGTGGAGCAGCTGTATAAAGAGTGGAGCGGAGTTTACCTGTGAGGGAGCGGAATGGGAGTGGAGCAGCTGTATAAAGAGTGGAGCGGAGTTTACCTGTGAGGGAATGGGAGTGGAGCAGCTGTATAAAGAGTGGAGCGGAGTTTACCTGTGAGGGAATGGGAGTGGAGCAGCTGTATAAAGAGTGGAGCGGAGTTTACCTGTGAGGGAGCGGAATGGGAGTGGAGCAGCTGTATAAAGAGTGGAGCGGAGTTTACCTGTGAGGGAATGGGAGTGGAGCAGCTGTATAAAGAGTGGAGCGGAGTTTACCTGTGAGGGAGCGGAATGGGAGTGGAGCAGCTGTATAAAGAGTGGAGCGGAGTTTACCTGTGAGGGAGCGGAATGGGAGTGGAGCAGCTGTATAAAGAGTGGAGCGGAGTTTACCTGTGAGGGAATGGGAGTGGAGCAGCTGTATAAAGAGTGGAGCGGAGTTTACCTGTGAGGGAGCGGAATGGGAGTGGAGCAGCTGTATAAAGAGTGGAGCGGAGTTTACCTGTGAGGGAGCGAATGGGAGTGGAGCAGCTGTATAAAGAGTGGAGCGGAGTTTACCTGTGAGGGAGCGGAATGGGAGTGGAGCAGCTGTATAAAGAGTGGAGCGGAGTTTACCTGTGAGGGAGCGGAATGGGAGTGGAGCAGCTGTATAAAGAGTGGAGCGGAGTTTACCTGTGAGGGAGCGGAATGGGAGTGGAGCAGCTGTATAAAGAGTGGAGCGGAGTTTACCTGTGAGGAGCGGAATGGGAGTGGAGCAGCTGTATAAAGAGTGGAGCGGAGTTTACCTGTGAGGGAATGGGAGTGGAGCAGCTGTATAAAGAGTGGAGCGGAGTTTACCTGTGAGGGAATGGGAGTGGAGCAGCTGTATAAAGAGTGGAGCGGAGTTTACCTGTGAGGGAGCGGAATGGGAGTGGAGCAGCTGTATAAAGAGTGGAGCGGAGTTTACCTGTGAGGGAATGGGAGTGGAGCAGCTGTATAAAGAGTGGAGCGGAGTTTACCTGTGAGGGAATGGGAGTGGAGCAGCTGTATAAAGAGTGGAGCGGAGTTTACCTGTGAGGGAGCGGAATGGGAGTGGAGCAGCTGTATAAAGAGTGGAGCGGAGTTTACCTGTGAGGGAGCGGAATGGGAGTGGAGCAGCTGTATAAAGAGTGGAGCGGAGTTTACCTGTGAGGGAGCGGAATGGGAGTGGAGCAGCTGTATAAAGAGTGGAGCGGAGTTTACCTGTGAGGGAGCGGAATGGGAGTGGAGCAGCTGTATAAAGAGTGGAGCGGAGTTTACCTGTGAGGGAATGGGAGTGGAGCAGCTGTATAAAGAGTGGAGCGGAGTTTACCTGTGAGGGAATGGGAGTGGAGCAGCTGTATAAAGAGTGGAGCGGAGTTTACCTGTGAGGGAATGGGAGTGGAGCAGCTGTATAAAGAGTGGAGCGGAGTTTACCTGTGAGGGAGCGGAATGGGAGTGGAGCAGCTGTATAAAGAGTGGAGCGGAGTTTACCTGTGAGGGGAATGGGAGTGGAGCAGCTGTATAAAGAGTGGAGCGGAGTTTACCTGTGAGGGAATGGGAGTGGAGCAGCTGTATAAAGAGTGGAGCGGAGTTTACCTGTGAGGGAATGGGAGTGGAGCAGCTGTATAAAGAGTGGAGCGGAGTTTACCTGTGAGGGAATGGGAGTGGAGCAGCTGTATAAAGAGTGGAGCGGAGTTTACCTGTGAGGGAATGGGAGTGGAGCAGCTGTATAAAGAGTGGAGCGGAGTTTACCTGTGAGGGAGCGGAATGGGAGTGGAGCAGCTGTATAAAGAGTGGAGCGGAGTTTACCTGTGAGGGAGCGGAATGGGAGTGGAGCAGCTGTATAAAGAGTGGAGCGGAGTTTACCTGTGAGGGAGCGGAATGGGAGTGGAGCAGCTGTATAAAGAGTGGAGCGGAGTTTACCTGTGAGGGAGCGGAATGGGAGTGGAGCAGCTGTATAAAGAGTGGAGCGGAGTTTACCTGTGAGGGAGCGGAATGGGAGTGGAGCAGCTGTATAAAGAGTGGAGCGGAGTTTACCTGTGAGGGAGCGGAATGGGAGTGGAGCAGCTGTATAAAGAGTGGAGCGGAGTTTACCTGTGAGGGAGCGGAATGGGAGTGGAGCAGCTGTATAAAGAGTGGAGCGGAGTTTACCTGTGAGGGAGCGAATGGGAGTGGAGCAGCTGTATAAAGAGTGGAGCGGAGTTTACCTGTGAGGGAGCGGAATGGGAGTGGAGCAGCTGTATAAAGAGTGGAGCGGAGTTTACCTGTGAGGGAATGGGAGTGGAGCAGCTGTATAAAGAGTGGAGCGGAGTTTACCTGTGAGGAGCGGAATGGGAGTGGAGCAGCTGTATAAAGAGTGGAGCGGAGTTTACCTGTGAGGGAATGGGAGTGGAGCAGCTGTATAAAGAGTGGAGCGGAGTTTACCTGTGAGGGAGCGGAATGGGAGTGGAGCAGCTGTATAAAGAGTGGAGCGGAGTTTACCTGTGAGGAGCGGAATGGGAGTGGAGCAGCTGTATAAAGAGTGGAGCGGAGTTTACCTGTGAGGGAATGGGAGTGGAGCAGCTGTATAAAGAGTGGAGCGGAGTTTACCTGTGAGGGAATGGGAGTGGAGCAGCTGTATAAAGAGTGGAGCGGAGTTTACCTGTGAGGGAGCGGAATGGGAGTGGAGCAGCTGTATAAAGAGTGGAGCGGAGTTTACCTGTGAGGGAATGGGAGTGGAGCAGCTGTATAAAGAGTGGAGCGGAGTTTACCTGTGAGGGAGCGGAATGGGAGTGGAGCAGCTGTATAAAGAGTGGAGCGGAGTTTACCTGTGAGGGGAATGGGAGTGGAGCAGCTGTATAAAGAGTGGAGCGGAGTTTACCTGTGAGGGAGCGGAATGGGAGTGGAGCAGCTGTATAAAGAGTGGAGCGGAGTTTACCTGTGAGGGAGCGGAATGGGAGTGGAGCAGCTGTATAAAGAGTGGAGCGGAGTTTACCTGTGAGGGGAATGGGAGTGGAGCAGCTGTATAAAGAGTGGAGCGGAGTTTACCTGTGAGGGAGCGGAATGGGAGTGGAGCAGCTGTATAAAGAGTGGAGCGGAGTTTACCTGTGAGGGAATGGGAGTGGAGCAGCTGTATAAAGAGTGGAGCGGAGTTTACCTGTGAGGGAATGGGAGTGGAGCAGCTGTATAAAGAGTGGAGCGGAGTTTACCTGTGAGGGAGCGGAATGGGAGTGGAGCAGCTGTATAAAGAGTGGAGCGGAGTTTACCTGTGAGGGAGCGGAATGGGAGTGGAGCAGCTGTATAAAGAGTGGAGCGGAGTTTACCTGTGAGGGAGCGGAATGGGAGTGGAGCAGCTGTATAAAGAGTGGAGCGGAGTTTACCTGTGAGGGAGCGAATGGGAGTGGAGCAGCTGTATAAAGAGTGGAGCGGAGTTTACCTGTGAGGGAGCGGAATGGGAGTGGAGCAGCTGTATAAAGAGTGGAGCGGAGTTTACCTGTGAGGGAGCGGAATGGGAGTGGAGCAGCTGTATAAAGAGTGGAGCGGAGTTTACCTGTGAGGGAGCGGAATGGGAGTGGAGCAGCTGTATAAAGAGTGGAGCGGAGTTTACCTGTGAGGGAATGGGAGTGGAGCAGCTGTATAAAGAGTGGAGCGGAGTTTACCTGTGAGGGAGGAATGGGAGTGGAGCAGCTGTATAAAGAGTGGAGCGGAGTTTACCTGTGAGGGAATGGGAGTGGAGCAGCTGTATAAAGAGTGGAGCGGAGTTTACCTGTGAGGGAATGGGAGTGGAGCAGCTGTATAAAGAGTGGAGCGGAGTTTACCTGTGAGGGAGCGGAATGGGAGTGGAGCAGCTGTATAAAGAGTGGAGCGGAGTTTACCTGTGAGGAGCGGAATGGGAGTGGAGCAGCTGTATAAAGAGTGGAGCGGAGTTTACCTGTGAGGGAGCGGAATGGGAGTGGAGCAGCTGTATAAAGAGTGGAGCGGAGTTTACCTGTGAGGGAGCGGAATGGGAGTGGAGCAGCTGTATAAAGAGTGGAGCGGAGTTTACCTGTGAGGGAGCGGAATGGGAGTGGAGCAGCTGTATAAAGAGTGGAGCGGAGTTTACCTGTGAGGGAGCGGAATGGGAGTGGAGCAGCTGTATAAAGAGTGGAGCGGAGTTTACCTGTGAGGGAGCGAATGGGAGTGGAGCAGCTGTATAAAGAGTGGAGCGGAGTTTACCTGTGAGGGAATGGGAGTGGAGCAGCTGTATAAAGAGTGGAGCGGAGTTTACCTGTGAGGGAGCGGAATGGGAGTGGAGCAGCTGTATAAAGAGTGGAGCGGAGTTTACCTGTGAGGGAGCGAATGGGAGTGGAGCAGCTGTATAAAGAGTGGAGCGGAGTTTACCTGTGAGGGCGAATGGGAGTGGAGCAGCTGTATAAAGAGTGGAGCGGAGTTTACCTGTGAGGGAGCGGAATGGGAGTGGAGCAGCTGTATAAAGAGTGGAGCGGAGTTTACCTGTGAGGGAATGGGAGTGGAGCAGCTGTATAAAGAGTGGAGCGGAGTTTACCTGTGAGGGAATGGGAGTGGAGCAGCTGTATAAAGAGTGGAGCGGAGTTTACCTGTGAGGGAATGGGAGTGGAGCAGCTGTATAAAGAGTGGAGCGGAGTTTACCTGTGAGGGAGCGGAATGGGAGTGGAGCAGCTGTATAAAGAGTGGAGCGGAGTTTACCTGTGAGGGAATGGGAGTGGAGCAGCTGTATAAAGAGTGGAGCGGAGTTTACCTGTGAGGGAATGGGAGTGGAGCAGCTGTATAAAGAGTGGAGCGGAGTTTACCTGTGAGGGAATGGGAGTGGAGCAGCTGTATAAAGAGTGGAGCGGAGTTTACCTGTGAGGGAGCGAATGGGAGTGGAGCAGCTGTATAAAGAGTGGAGCGGAGTTTACCTGTGAGGGAGCGGAATGGGAGTGGAGCAGCTGTATAAAGAGTGGAGCGGAGTTTACCTGTGAGGGAGCGGAATGGGAGTGGAGCAGCTGTATAAAGAGTGGAGCGGAGTTTACCTGTGAGGGAGCGGAATGGGAGTGGAGCAGCTGTATAAAGAGTGGAGCGGAGTTTACCTGTGAGGGAGCGGAATGGGAGTGGAGCAGCTGTATAAAGAGTGGAGCGGAGTTTACCTGTGAGGGAGCGGAATGGGAGTGGAGCAGCTGTATAAAGAGTGGAGCGGAGTTTACCTGTGAGGGGAATGGGAGTGGAGCAGCTGTATAAAGAGTGGAGCGGAGTTTACCTGTGAGGGAATGGGAGTGGAGCAGCTGTATAAAGAGTGGAGCGGAGTTTACCTGTGAGGAGGAATGGGAGTGGAGCAGCTGTATAAAGAGTGGAGCGGAGTTTACCTGTGAGGGAATGGGAGTGGAGCAGCTGTATAAAGAGTGGAGCGGAGTTTACCTGTGAGGGAGCGGAATGGGAGTGGAGCAGCTGTATAAAGAGTGGAGCGGAGTTTACCTGTGAGGGAGCGGAATGGGAGTGGAGCAGCTGTATAAAGAGTGGAGCGGAGTTTACCTGTGAGGGAGCGGAATGGGAGTGGAGCAGCTGTATAAAGAGTGGAGCGGAGTTTACCTGTGAGGGAGCGGAATGGGAGTGGAGCAGCTGTATAAAGAGTGGAGCGGAGTTTACCTGTGAGGGAGCGGAATGGGAGTGGAGCAGCTGTATAAAGAGTGGAGCGGAGTTTACCTGTGAGGGAATGGGAGTGGAGCAGCTGTATAAAGAGTGGAGCGGAGTTTACCTGTGAGGGAGCGGAATGGGAGTGGAGCAGCTGTATAAAGAGTGGAGCGGAGTTTACCTGTGAGGGAGCGGAATGGGAGTGGAGCAGCTGTATAAAGAGTGGAGCGGAGTTTACCTGTGAGGGAATGGGAGTGGAGCAGCTGTATAAAGAGTGGAGCGGAGTTTACCTGTGAGGGGAATGGGAGTGGAGCAGCTGTATAAAGAGTGGAGCGGAGTTTACCTGTGAGGGAATGGGAGTGGAGCAGCTGTATAAAGAGTGGAGCGGAGTTTACCTGTGAGGGGAATGGGAGTGGAGCAGCTGTATAAAGAGTGGAGCGGAGTTTACCTGTGAGGGAATGGGAGTGGAGCAGCTGTATAAAGAGTGGAGCGGAGTTTACCTGTGAGGGAATGGGAGTGGAGCAGCTGTATAAAGAGTGGAGCGGAGTTTACCTGTGAGGGAATGGGAGTGGAGCAGCTGTATAAAGAGTGGAGCGGAGTTTACCTGTGAGGAGCGGAATGGGAGTGGAGCAGCTGTATAAAGAGTGGAGCGGAGTTTACCCTGTGGGAGCGGAATGGAGTGGAGCAGCTGTATAAAGAGTGGAGCGGAGTTTACCTGTGAGGGAATGGGAGTGGAGCAGCTGTATAAAGAGTGGAGCGGAGTTTACCTGTGAGGGAATGGGAGTGGAGCAGCTGTATAAAGAGTGGAGCGGAGTTTACCTGTGAGGGAGCGGAATGGGAGTGGAGCAGCTGTATAAAGAGTGGAGCGGAGTTTACCTGTGAGGAGGGAATGGGAGTGGAGCAGCTGTATAAAGAGTGGAGCGGAGTTTACCTGTGAGGGAGCGGAATGGGAGTGGAGCAGCTGTATAAAGAGTGGAGCGGAGTTTACCTGTGAGGGAGCGGAATGGGAGTGGAGCAGCTGTATAAAGAGTGGAGCGGAGTTTACCTGTGAGGGAGCGGAATGGGAGTGGAGCAGCTGTATAAAGAGTGGAGCGGAGTTTACCTGTGAGGGAATGGGAGTGGAGCAGCTGTATAAAGAGTGGAGCGGAGTTTACCTGTGAGGGAGCGGAATGGGAGTGGAGCAGCTGTATAAAGAGTGGAGCGGAGTTTACCTGTGAGGGAATGGGAGTGGAGCAGCTGTATAAAGAGTGGAGCGGAGTTTACCTGTGAGGGAGCGGAATGGGAGTGGAGCAGCTGTATAAAGAGTGGAGCGGAGTTTACCTGTGAGGGAATGGGAGTGGAGCAGCTGTATAAAGAGTGGAGCGGAGTTTACCTGTGAGGGAATGGGAGTGGAGCAGCTGTATAAAGAGTGGAGCGGAGTTTACCTGTGAGGGAATGGGAGTGGAGCAGCTGTATAAAGAGTGGAGCGGAGTTTACCTGTGAGGGAATGGGAGTGGAGCAGCTGTATAAAGAGTGGAGCGGAGTTTACCTGTGAGGGAGCGGAATGGGAGTGGAGCAGCTGTATAAAGAGTGGAGCGGAGTTTACCTGTGAGGGGGAATGGGAGTGGAGCAGCTGTATAAAGAGTGGAGCGGAGTTTACCTGTGAGGGAATGGGAGTGGAGCAGCTGTATAAAGAGTGGAGCGGAGTTTACCTGTGAGGGAATGGGAGTGGAGCAGCTGTATAAAGAGTGGAGCGGAGTTTACCTGTGAGGGAATGGGAGTGGAGCAGCTGTATAAAGAGTGGAGCGGAGTTTACCTGTGAGGGAATGGGAGTGGAGCAGCTGTATAAAGAGTGGAGCGGAGTTTACCTGTGAGGGAGCGGAATGGGAGTGGAGCAGCTGTATAAAGAGTGGAGCGGAGTTTACCTGTGAGGGAGCGGAATGGGAGTGGAGCAGCTGTATAAAGAGTGGAGCGGAGTTTACCTGTGAGGGAATGGGAGTGGAGCAGCTGTATAAAGAGTGGAGCGGAGTTTACCTGTGAGGGAATGGGAGTGGAGCAGCTGTATAAAGAGTGGAGCGGAGTTTACCTGTGAGGAGCGGAATGGGAGTGGAGCAGCTGTATAAAGAGTGGAGCGGAGTTTACCTGTGAGGGAATGGGAGTGGAGCAGCTGTATAAAGAGTGGAGCGGAGTTTACCTGTGAGGGAATGGGAGTGGAGCAGCTGTATAAAGAGTGGAGCGGAGTTTACCTGTGAGGGAATGGGAGTGGAGCAGCTGTATAAAGAGTGGAGCGGAGTTTACCTGTGAGGGAGCGGAATGGGAGTGGAGCAGCTGTATAAAGAGTGGAGCGGAGTTTACCTGTGAGGGAATGGGAGTGGAGCAGCTGTATAAAGAGTGGAGCGGAGTTTACCTGTGAGGGAGCGGAATGGGAGTGGAGCAGCTGTATAAAGAGTGGAGCGGAGTTTACCTGTGAGGAGCGGAATGGGAGTGGAGCAGCTGTATAAAGAGTGGAGCGGAGTTTACCTGTGAGGAGCGGAATGGGAGTGGAGCAGCTGTATAAAGAGTGGAGCGGAGTTTACCTGTGAGGGAATGGGAGTGGAGCAGCTGTATAAAGAGTGGAGCGGAGTTTACCTGTGAGGGAGCGGAATGGGAGTGGAGCAGCTGTATAAAGAGTGGAGCGGAGTTTACCTGTGAGGGAATGGGAGTGGAGCAGCTGTATAAAGAGTGGAGCGGAGTTTACCTGTGAGGGAGCGGAATGGGAGTGGAGCAGCTGTATAAAGAGTGGAGCGGAGTTTACCTGTGAGGGAGCGGAATGGGAGTGGAGCAGCTGTATAAAGAGTGGAGCGGAGTTTACCTGTGAGGGAATGGGAGTGGAGCAGCTGTATAAAGAGTGGAGCGGAGTTTACCTGTGAGGGAGCGAATGGGAGTGGAGCAGCTGTATAAAGAGTGGAGCGGAGTTTACCTGTGAGGGAGCGGAATGGGAGTGGAGCAGCTGTATAAAGAGTGGAGCGGAGTTTACCTGTGAGGGAATGGGAGTGGAGCAGCTGTATAAAGAGTGGAGCGGAGTTTACCTGTGAGGGAGCGGAATGGGAGTGGAGCAGCTGTATAAAGAGTGGAGCGGAGTTTACCTGTGAGGGAATGGGAGTGGAGCAGCTGTATAAAGAGTGGAGCGGAGTTTACCTGTGAGGGAGCGGAATGGGAGTGGAGCAGCTGTATAAAGAGTGGAGCGGAGTTTACCTGTGAGGGAATGGGAGTGGAGCAGCTGTATAAAGAGTGGAGCGGAGTTTACCTGTGAGGGAGCGGAATGGGAGTGGAGCAGCTGTATAAAGAGTGGAGCGGAGTTTACCTGTGAGGGAGCGGAATGGGAGTGGAGCAGCTGTATAAAGAGTGGAGCGGAGTTTACCTGTGAGGGAGCGGAATGGGAGTGGAGCAGCTGTATAAAGAGTGGAGCGGAGTTTACCTGTGAGGGAATGGGAGTGGAGCAGCTGTATAAAGAGTGGAGCGGAGTTTACCTGTGAGGGAGCGGAATGGGAGTGGAGCAGCTGTATAAAGAGTGGAGCGGAGTTTACCTGTGAGGGACGGAATGGGAGTGGAGCAGCTGTATAAAGAGTGGAGCGGAGTTTACCTGTGAGGGAATGGGAGTGGAGCAGCTGTATAAAGAGTGGAGCGGAGTTTACCTGTGAGGGAATGGGAGTGGAGCAGCTGTATAAAGAGTGGAGCGGAGTTTACCTGTGAGGGAATGGGAGTGGAGCAGCTGTATAAAGAGTGGAGCGGAGTTTACCTGTGAGGGAATGGGAGTGGAGCAGCTGTATAAAGAGTGGAGCGGAGTTTACCTGTGAGGGAGCGGAATGGGAGTGGAGCAGCTGTATAAAGAGTGGAGCGGAGTTTACCTGTGAGGGAGCGGAATGGGAGTGGAGCAGCTGTATAAAGAGTGGAGCGGAGTTTACCTGTGAGGGAATGGGAGTGGAGCAGCTGTATAAAGAGTGGAGCGGAGTTTACCTGTGAGGGAGCGGAATGGGAGTGGAGCAGCTGTATAAAGAGTGGAGCGGAGTTTACCTGTGAGGGAATGGGAGTGGAGCAGCTGTATAAAGAGTGGAGCGGAGTTTACCTGTGAGGGAATGGGAGTGGAGCAGCTGTATAAAGAGTGGAGCGGAGTTTACCTGTGAGGGAATGGGAGTGGAGCAGCTGTATAAAGAGTGGAGCGGAGTTTACCTGTGAGGGAGCGGAATGGGAGTGGAGCAGCTGTATAAAGAGTGGAGCGGAGTTTACCTGTGAGGGAGCGGAATGGGAGTGGAGCAGCTGTATAAAGAGTGGAGCGGAGTTTACCTGTGAGGGAGCGGAATGGGAGTGGAGCAGCTGTATAAAGAGTGGAGCGGAGTTTACCTGTGAGGAGCGGAATGGGAGTGGAGCAGCTGTATAAAGAGTGGAGCGGAGTTTACCTGTGAGGGAATGGGAGTGGAGCAGCTGTATAAAGAGTGGAGCGGAGTTTACCTGTGAGGGAATGGGAGTGGAGCAGCTGTATAAAGAGTGGAGCGGAGTTTACCTGTGAGGGAGCGGAATGGGAGTGGAGCAGCTGTATAAAGAGTGGAGCGGAGTTTACCTGTGAGGGAATGGGAGTGGAGCAGCTGTATAAAGAGTGGAGCGGAGTTTACCTGTGAGGGAGCGGAATGGGAGTGGAGCAGCTGTATAAAGAGTGGAGCGGAGTTTACCTGTGAGGGAGCGGAATGGGAGTGGAGCAGCTGTATAAAGAGTGGAGCGGAGTTTACCTGTGAGGGAATGGGAGTGGAGCAGCTGTATAAAGAGTGGAGCGGAGTTTACCTGTGAGGGGAATGGGAGTGGAGCAGCTGTATAAAGAGTGGAGCGGAGTTTACCTGTGAGGGAGCGGAATGGGAGTGGAGCAGCTGTATAAAGAGTGGAGCGGAGTTTACCTGTGAGGGAGCGGAATGGGAGTGGAGCAGCTGTATAAAGAGTGGAGCGGAGTTTACCTGTGAGGGAATGGGAGTGGAGCAGCTGTATAAAGAGTGGAGCGGAGTTTACCTGTGAGGGAGCGGAATGGGAGTGGAGCAGCTGTATAAAGAGTGGAGCGGAGTTTACCTGTGAGGGAGCGGAATGGGAGTGGAGCAGCTGTATAAAGAGTGGAGCGGAGTTTACCTGTGAGGGAATGGGAGTGGAGCAGCTGTATAAAGAGTGGAGCGGAGTTTACCTGTGAGGGAATGGGAGTGGAGCAGCTGTATAAAGAGTGGAGCGGAGTTTACCTGTGAGGGAATGGGAGTGGAGCAGCTGTATAAAGAGTGGAGCGGAGTTTACCTGTGAGGGAATGGGAGTGGAGCAGCTGTATAAAGAGTGGAGCGGAGTTTACCTGTGAGGGAATGGGAGTGGAGCAGCTGTATAAAGAGTGGAGCGGAGTTTACCTGTGAGGGAATGGGAGTGGAGCAGCTGTATAAAGAGTGGAGCGGAGTTTACCTGTGAGGGAATGGGAGTGGAGCAGCTGTATAAAGAGTGGAGCGGAGTTTACCTGTGAGGGAATGGGAGTGGAGCAGCTGTATAAAGAGTGGAGCGGAGTTTACCTGTGAGGGAGCGGAATGGGAGTGGAGCAGCTGTATAAAGAGTGGAGCGGAGTTTACCTGTGAGGGCGAATGGGAGTGGAGCAGCTGTATAAAGAGTGGAGCGGAGTTTACCTGTGAGGGAGCGGAATGGGAGTGGAGCAGCTGTATAAAGAGTGGAGCGGAGTTTACCTGTGAGGGAATGGGAGTGGAGCAGCTGTATAAAGAGTGGAGCGGAGTTTACCTGTGAGGGAGCGGAATGGGAGTGGAGCAGCTGTATAAAGAGTGGAGCGGAGTTTACCTGTGAGGGAGCGGAATGGGAGTGGAGCAGCTGTATAAAGAGTGGAGCGGAGTTTACCTGTGAGGGAGCGGAATGGGAGTGGAGCAGCTGTATAAAGAGTGGAGCGGAGTTTACCTGTGAGGGAATGGGAGTGGAGCAGCTGTATAAAGAGTGGAGCGGAGTTTACCTGTGAGGGAATGGGAGTGGAGCAGCTGTATAAAGAGTGGAGCGGAGTTTACCTGTGAGGGAGCGGAATGGGAGTGGAGCAGCTGTATAAAGAGTGGAGCGGAGTTTACCTGTGAGGGAGCGGAATGGGAGTGGAGCAGCTGTATAAAGAGTGGAGCGGAGTTTACCTGTGAGGGAGCGGAATGGGAGTGGAGCAGCTGTATAAAGAGTGGAGCGGAGTTTACCTGTGAGGGAATGGGAGTGGAGCAGCTGTATAAAGAGTGGAGCGGAGTTTACCTGTGAGGGAGCGGAATGGGAGTGGAGCAGCTGTATAAAGAGTGGAGCGGAGTTTACCTGTGAGGGAGCGGAATGGGAGTGGAGCAGCTGTATAAAGAGTGGAGCGGAGTTTACCTGTGAGGGAGCGGAATGGGAGTGGAGCAGCTGTATAAAGAGTGGAGCGGAGTTTACCTGTGAGGGAGCGGAATGGGAGTGGAGCAGCTGTATAAAGAGTGGAGCGGAGTTTACCTGTGAGGGAGCGGAATGGGAGTGGAGCAGCTGTATAAAGAGTGGAGCGGAGTTTACCTGTGAGGGAATGGGAGTGGAGCAGCTGTATAAAGAGTGGAGCGGAGTTTACCTGTGAGGGAGCGGAATGGGAGTGGAGCAGCTGTATAAAGAGTGGAGCGGAGTTTACCTGTGAGGGAATGGGAGTGGAGCAGCTGTATAAAGAGTGGAGCGGAGTTTACCTGTGAGGGAATGGGAGTGGAGCAGCTGTATAAAGAGTGGAGCGGAGTTTACCTGTGAGGGGAATGGGAGTGGAGCAGCTGTATAAAGAGTGGAGCGGAGTTTACCTGTGAGGGAGCGGAATGGGAGTGGAGCAGCTGTATAAAGAGTGGAGCGGAGTTTACCTGTGAGGGAATGGGAGTGGAGCAGCTGTATAAAGAGTGGAGCGGAGTTTACCTGTGAGGGAGCGGAATGGGAGTGGAGCAGCTGTATAAAGAGTGGAGCGGAGTTTACCTGTGAGGGAGCGGAATGGGAGTGGAGCAGCTGTATAAAGAGTGGAGCGGAGTTTACCTGTGAGGGAATGGGAGTGGAGCAGCTGTATAAAGAGTGGAGCGGAGTTTACCTGTGAGGGAATGGGAGTGGAGCAGCTGTATAAAGAGTGGAGCGGAGTTTACCTGTGAGGGAATGGGAGTGGAGCAGCTGTATAAAGAGTGGAGCGGAGTTTACCTGTGAGGGAATGGGAGTGGAGCAGCTGTATAAAGAGTGGAGCGGAGTTTACCTGTGAGGGAATGGGAGTGGAGCAGCTGTATAAAGAGTGGAGCGGAGTTTACCTGTGAGGGAGCGGAATGGGAGTGGAGCAGCTGTATAAAGAGTGGAGCGGAGTTTACCTGTGAGGGGAATGGGAGTGGAGCAGCTGTATAAAGAGTGGAGCGGAGTTTACCTGTGAGGGAATGGGAGTGGAGCAGCTGTATAAAGAGTGGAGCGGAGTTTACCTGTGAGGAGCGGAATGGGAGTGGAGCAGCTGTATAAAGAGTGGAGCGGAGTTTACCTGTGAGGGAGCGGAATGGGAGTGGAGCAGCTGTATAAAGAGTGGAGCGGAGTTTACCTGTGAGGGAGCGGAATGGGAGTGGAGCAGCTGTATAAAGAGTGGAGCGGAGTTTACCTGTGAGGGAATGGGAGTGGAGCAGCTGTATAAAGAGTGGAGCGGAGTTTACCTGTGAGGGAGCGGAATGGGAGTGGAGCAGCTGTATAAAGAGTGGAGCGGAGTTTACCTGTGAGGGAATGGGAGTGGAGCAGCTGTATAAAGAGTGGAGCGGAGTTTACCTGTGAGGAGCGGAATGGGAGTGGAGCAGCTGTATAAAGAGTGGAGCGGAGTTTACCTGTGAGGAGCGGAATGGGAGTGGAGCAGCTGTATAAAGAGTGGAGCGGAGTTTACCTGTGAGGGAATGGGAGTGGAGCAGCTGTATAAAGAGTGGAGCGGAGTTTACCTGTGAGGGAGCGGAATGGGAGTGGAGCAGCTGTATAAAGAGTGGAGCGGAGTTTACCTGTGAGGGAATGGGAGTGGAGCAGCTGTATAAAGAGTGGAGCGGAGTTTACCTGTGAGGGAATGGGAGTGGAGCAGCTGTATAAAGAGTGGAGCGGAGTTTACCTGTGAGGGAATGGGAGTGGAGCAGCTGTATAAAGAGTGGAGCGGAGTTTACCTGTGAGGGAGCGGAATGGGAGTGGAGCAGCTGTATAAAGAGTGGAGCGGAGTTTACCTGTGAGGGAGCGGAATGGGAGTGGAGCAGCTGTATAAAGAGTGGAGCGGAGTTTACCTGTGAGGGAGCGGAATGGGAGTGGAGCAGCTGTATAAAGAGTGGAGCGGAGTTTACCTGTGAGGGAGCGGAATGGGAGTGGAGCAGCTGTATAAAGAGTGGAGCGGAGTTTACCTGTGAGGGAATGGGAGTGGAGCAGCTGTATAAAGAGTGGAGCGGAGTTTACCTGTGAGGGAATGGGAGTGGAGCAGCTGTATAAAGAGTGGAGCGGAGTTTACCTGTGAGGAGCGGAATGGGAGTGGAGCAGCTGTATAAAGAGTGGAGCGGAGTTTACCTGTGAGGGAATGGGAGTGGAGCAGCTGTATAAAGAGTGGAGCGGAGTTTACCTGTGAGGGAATGGGAGTGGAGCAGCTGTATAAAGAGTGGAGCGGAGTTTACCTGTGAGGGAATGGGAGTGGAGCAGCTGTATAAAGAGTGGAGCGGAGTTTACCTGTGAGGGAATGGGAGTGGAGCAGCTGTATAAAGAGTGGAGCGGAGTTTACCTGTGAGGGAATGGGAGTGGAGCAGCTGTATAAAGAGTGGAGCGGAGTTTACCTGTGAGGGAGCGGAATGGGAGTGGAGCAGCTGTATAAAGAGTGGAGCGGAGTTTACCTGTGAGGGAGCGGAATGGGAGTGGAGCAGCTGTATAAAGAGTGGAGCGGAGTTTACCTGTGAGGGAGCGGAATGGGAGTGGAGCAGCTGTATAAAGAGTGGAGCGGAGTTTACCTGTGAGGGAGCGGAATGGGAGTGGAGCAGCTGTATAAAGAGTGGAGCGGAGTTTACCTGTGAGGGAGCGGAATGGGAGTGGAGCAGCTGTATAAAGAGTGGAGCGGAGTTTACCTGTGAGGGAGCGGAATGGGAGTGGAGCAGCTGTATAAAGAGTGGAGCGGAGTTTACCTGTGAGGGAGCGGAATGGGAGTGGAGCAGCTGTATAAAGAGTGGAGCGGAGTTTACCTGTGAGGGAGCGGAATGGGAGTGGAGCAGCTGTATAAAGAGTGGAGCGGAGTTTACCTGTGAGGGAATGGGAGTGGAGCAGCTGTATAAAGAGTGGAGCGGAGTTTACCTGTGAGGGAATGGGAGTGGAGCAGCTGTATAAAGAGTGGAGCGGAGTTTACCTGTGAGGGAATGGGAGTGGAGCAGCTGTATAAAGAGTGGAGCGGAGTTTACCTGTGAGGGAGCGGAATGGGAGTGGAGCAGCTGTATAAAGAGTGGAGCGGAGTTTACCTGTGAGGGAGCGGAATGGGAGTGGAGCAGCTGTATAAAGAGTGGAGCGGAGTTTACCTGTGAGGGAATGGGAGTGGAGCAGCTGTATAAAGAGTGGAGCGGAGTTTACCTGTGAGGGAGCGGAATGGGAGTGGAGCAGCTGTATAAAGAGTGGAGCGGAGTTTACCTGTGAGGGAGGGAATGGGAGTGGAGCAGCTGTATAAAGAGTGGAGCGGAGTTTACCTGTGAGGGAGCGGAATGGGAGTGGAGCAGCTGTATAAAGAGTGGAGCGGAGTTTACCTGTGAGGGAATGGGAGTGGAGCAGCTGTATAAAGAGTGGAGCGGAGTTTACCTGTGAGGGAATGGGAGTGGAGCAGCTGTATAAAGAGTGGAGCGGAGTTTACCTGTGAGGGAATGGGAGTGGAGCAGCTGTATAAAGAGTGGAGCGGAGTTTACCTGTGAGGGAGCGGAATGGGAGTGGAGCAGCTGTATAAAGAGTGGAGCGGAGTTTACCTGTGAGGGAATGGGAGTGGAGCAGCTGTATAAAGAGTGGAGCGGAGTTTACCTGTGAGGGAGCGGAATGGGAGTGGAGCAGCTGTATAAAGAGTGGAGCGGAGTTTACCTGTGAGGGAATGGGAGTGGAGCAGCTGTATAAAGAGTGGAGCGGAGTTTACCTGTGAGGGAGCGGAATGGGAGTGGAGCAGCTGTATAAAGAGTGGAGCGGAGTTTACCTGTGAGGGAGCGGAATGGGAGTGGAGCAGCTGTATAAAGAGTGGAGCGGAGTTTACCTGTGAGGGAGCGGAATGGGAGTGGAGCAGCTGTATAAAGAGTGGAGCGGAGTTTACCTGTGAGGGAATGGGAGTGGAGCAGCTGTATAAAGAGTGGAGCGGAGTTTACCTGTGAGGGAGCGGAATGGGAGTGGAGCAGCTGTATAAAGAGTGGAGCGGAGTTTACCTGTGAGGGAGCGGAATGGGAGTGGAGCAGCTGTATAAAGAGTGGAGCGGAGTTTACCTGTGAGGGAATGGGAGTGGAGCAGCTGTATAAAGAGTGGAGCGGAGTTTACCTGTGAGGGGAATGGGAGTGGAGCAGCTGTATAAAGAGTGGAGCGGAGTTTACCTGTGAGGGAATGGGAGTGGAGCAGCTGTATAAAGAGTGGAGCGGAGTTTACCTGTGAGGGAATGGGAGTGGAGCAGCTGTATAAAGAGTGGAGCGGAGTTTACCTGTGAGGGAGCGGAATGGGAGTGGAGCAGCTGTATAAAGAGTGGAGCGGAGTTTACCTGTGAGGAGCGGAATGGGAGTGGAGCAGCTGTATAAAGAGTGGAGCGGAGTTTACCTGTGAGGGAGCGGAATGGGAGTGGAGCAGCTGTATAAAGAGTGGAGCGGAGTTTACCTGTGAGGGAGCGGAATGGGAGTGGAGCAGCTGTATAAAGAGTGGAGCGGAGTTTACCTGTGAGGGAGCGGAATGGGAGTGGAGCAGCTGTATAAAGAGTGGAGCGGAGTTTACCTGTGAGGGAGCGGAATGGGAGTGGAGCAGCTGTATAAAGAGTGGAGCGGAGTTTACCTGTGAGGGAATGGGAGTGGAGCAGCTGTATAAAGAGTGGAGCGGAGTTTACCTGTGAGGGAATGGGAGTGGAGCAGCTGTATAAAGAGTGGAGCGGAGTTTACCTGTGAGGGAATGGGAGTGGAGCAGCTGTATAAAGAGTGGAGCGGAGTTTACCTGTGAGGGAATGGGAGTGGAGCAGCTGTATAAAGAGTGGAGCGGAGTTTACCTGTGAGGGAGCGGAATGGGAGTGGAGCAGCTGTATAAAGAGTGGAGCGGAGTTTACCTGTGAGGGAGCGGAATGGGAGTGGAGCAGCTGTATAAAGAGTGGAGCGGAGTTTACCTGTGAGGGAGCGGAATGGGAGTGGAGCAGCTGTATAAAGAGTGGAGCGGAGTTTACCTGTGAGGGAGCGGAATGGGAGTGGAGCAGCTGTATAAAGAGTGGAGCGGAGTTTACCTGTGAGGGAGCGGAATGGGAGTGGAGCAGCTGTATAAAGAGTGGAGCGGAGTTTACCTGTGAGGGAGCGGAATGGGAGTGGAGCAGCTGTATAAAGAGTGGAGCGGAGTTTACCTGTGAGGGAGCGGAATGGGAGTGGAGCAGCTGTATAAAGAGTGGAGCGGAGTTTACCTGTGAGGGAGCGGAATGGGAGTGGAGCAGCTGTATAAAGAGTGGAGCGGAGTTTACCTGTGAGGGAGCGGAATGGGAGTGGAGCAGCTGTATAAAGAGTGGAGCGGAGTTTACCTGTGAGGGAGCGGAATGGGAGTGGAGCAGCTGTATAAAGAGTGGAGCGGAGTTTACCTGTGAGGGAGCGGAATGGGAGTGGAGCAGCTGTATAAAGAGTGGAGCGGAGTTTACCTGTGAGGGAATGGGAGTGGAGCAGCTGTATAAAGAGTGGAGCGGAGTTTACCTGTGAGGGAGCGGAATGGGAGTGGAGCAGCTGTATAAAGAGTGGAGCGGAGTTTACCTGTGAGGGAATGGGAGTGGAGCAGCTGTATAAAGAGTGGAGCGGAGTTTACCTGTGAGGGAGCGGAATGGGAGTGGAGCAGCTGTATAAAGAGTGGAGCGGAGTTTACCTGTGAGGGAATGGGAGTGGAGCAGCTGTATAAAGAGTGGAGCGGAGTTTACCTGTGAGGGAATGGGAGTGGAGCAGCTGTATAAAGAGTGGAGCGGAGTTTACCTGTGAGGGAATGGGAGTGGAGCAGCTGTATAAAGAGTGGAGCGGAGTTTACCTGTGAGGGAATGGGAGTGGAGCAGCTGTATAAAGAGTGGAGCGGAGTTTACCTGTGAGGGAATGGGAGTGGAGCAGCTGTATAAAGAGTGGAGCGGAGTTTACCTGTGAGGGAATGGGAGTGGAGCAGCTGTATAAAGAGTGGAGCGGAGTTTACCTGTGAGGGAGCGGAATGGGAGTGGAGCAGCTGTATAAAGAGTGGAGCGGAGTTTACCTGTGAGGGAATGGGAGTGGAGCAGCTGTATAAAGAGTGGAGCGGAGTTTACCTGTGAGGGAATGGGAGTGGAGCAGCTGTATAAAGAGTGGAGCGGAGTTTACCTGTGAGGGAATGGGAGTGGAGCAGCTGTATAAAGAGTGGAGCGGAGTTTACCTGTGAGGGAATGGGAGTGGAGCAGCTGTATAAAGAGTGGAGCGGAGTTTACCTGTGAGGGAATGGGAGTGGAGCAGCTGTATAAAGAGTGGAGCGGAGTTTACCTGTGAGGGAATGGGAGTGGAGCAGCTGTATAAAGAGTGGAGCGGAGTTTACCTGTGAGGGAGCGGGAGTGGAGCAGCTGTATAAAGAGTGGAGCGGAGTTTACCTGTGAGGGAGCGGAATGGGAGTGGAGCAGCTGTATAAAGAGTGGAGCGGAGTTTACCTGTGAGGGAGCGGAATGGGAGTGGAGCAGCTGTATAAAGAGTGGAGCGGAGTTTACCTGTGAGGGAGCGGAATGGGAGTGGAGCAGCTGTATAAAGAGTGGAGCGGAGTTTACCTGTGAGGGAGCGGAATGGGAGTGGAGCAGCTGTATAAAGAGTGGAGCGGAGTTTACCTGTGAGGAGCGGAATGGGAGTGGAGCAGCTGTATAAAGAGTGGAGCGGAGTTTACCTGTGAGGGAATGGGAGTGGAGCAGCTGTATAAAGAGTGGAGCGGAGTTTACCTGTGAGGGAGCGGAATGGGAGTGGAGCAGCTGTATAAAGAGTGGAGCGGAGTTTACCTGTGAGGGAGCGGAATGGGAGTGGAGCAGCTGTATAAAGAGTGGAGCGGAGTTTACCTGTGAGGGAGCGGAATGGGAGTGGAGCAGCTGTATAAAGAGTGGAGCGGAGTTTACCTGTGAGGGAGAGGGAGTGGAGCAGCTGTATAAAGAGTGGAGCGGAGTTTACCTGTGAGGGAGCGGAATGGGAGTGGAGCAGCTGTATAAAGAGTGGAGCGGAGTTTACCTGTGAGGGAGCGGAATGGGAGTGGAGCAGCTGTATAAAGAGTGGAGCGGAGTTTACCTGTGAGGGAGCGGAATGGGAGTGGAGCAGCTGTATAAAGAGTGGAGCGGAGTTTACCTGTGAGGGAATGGGAGTGGAGCAGCTGTATAAAGAGTGGAGCGGAGTTTACCTGTGAGGGAATGGGAGTGGAGCAGCTGTATAAAGAGTGGAGCGGAGTTTACCTGTGAGGGAATGGGAGTGGAGCAGCTGTATAAAGAGTGGAGCGGAGTTTACCTGTGAGGGAGCGGAATGGGAGTGGAGCAGCTGTATAAAGAGTGGAGCGGAGTTTACCTGTGAGGGAGCGGAATGGGAGTGGAGCAGCTGTATAAAGAGTGGAGCGGAGTTTACCTGTGAGGGAGCGGAATGGGAGTGGAGCAGCTGTATAAAGAGTGGAGCGGAGTTTACCTGTGAGGGAGCGGAATGGGAGTGGAGCAGCTGTATAAAGAGTGGAGCGGAGTTTACCTGTGAGGGAGCGGAATGGGAGTGGAGCAGCTGTATAAAGAGTGGAGCGGAGTTTACCTGTGAGGGAGCGGAATGGGAGTGGAGCAGCTGTATAAAGAGTGGAGCGGAGTTTACCTGTGAGGGAGCGGAATGGGAGTGGAGCAGCTGTATAAAGAGTGGAGCGGAGTTTACCTGTGAGGGGAATGGGAGTGGAGCAGCTGTATAAAGAGTGGAGCGGAGTTTACCTGTGAGGGAGCGGAATGGGAGTGGAGCAGCTGTATAAAGAGTGGAGCGGAGTTTACCTGTGAGGGAGCGGAATGGGAGTGGAGCAGCTGTATAAAGAGTGGAGCGGAGTTTACCTGTGAGGGAATGGGAGTGGAGCAGCTGTATAAAGAGTGGAGCGGAGTTTACCTGTGAGGGAGCGGAATGGGAGTGGAGCAGCTGTATAAAGAGTGGAGCGGAGTTTACCTGTGAGGGAATGGGAGTGGAGCAGCTGTATAAAGAGTGGAGCGGAGTTTACCTGTGAGGGAATGGGAGTGGAGCAGCTGTATAAAGAGTGGAGCGGAGTTTACCTGTGAGGGAGCGGAATGGGAGTGGAGCAGCTGTATAAAGAGTGGAGCGGAGTTTACCTGTGAGGGAGCGGAATGGGAGTGGAGCAGCTGTATAAAGAGTGGAGCGGAGTTTACCTGTGAGGGAGCGGAATGGGAGTGGAGCAGCTGTATAAAGAGTGGAGCGGAGTTTACCTGTGAGGGAATGGGAGTGGAGCAGCTGTATAAAGAGTGGAGCGGAGTTTACCTGTGAGGGAGCGGAATGGGAGTGGAGCAGCTGTATAAAGAGTGGAGCGGAGTTTACCTGTGAGGGAATGGGAGTGGAGCAGCTGTATAAAGAGTGGAGCGGAGTTTACCTGTGAGGGAATGGGAGTGGAGCAGCTGTATAAAGAGTGGAGCGGAGTTTACCTGTGAGGGAGCGGAATGGGAGTGGAGCAGCTGTATAAAGAGTGGAGCGGAGTTTACCTGTGAGGGAATGGGAGTGGAGCAGCTGTATAAAGAGTGGAGCGGAGTTTACCTGTGAGGGAGCGGAATGGGAGTGGAGCAGCTGTATAAAGAGTGGAGCGGAGTTTACCTGTGAGGGAGATGGGAGTGGAGCAGCTGTATAAAGAGTGGAGCGGAGTTTACCTGAGAGGGAATGGGAGTGGAGCAGCTGTATAAAGAGTGGAGCGGAGTTTACCTGTGAGGGAATGGGAGTGGAGCAGCTGTATAAAGAGTGGAGCGGAGTTTACCTGTGAGGGAATGGGAGTGGAGCAGCTGTATAAAGAGTGGAGCGGAGTTTACCTGTGAGGGGGAATGGGAGTGGAGCAGCTGTATAAAGAGTGGAGCGGAGTTTACCTGTGAGGGAATGGGAGTGGAGCAGCTGTATAAAGAGTGGAGCGGAGTTTACCTGTGAGGGAGCGGAATGGGAGTGGAGCAGCTGTATAAAGAGTGGAGCGGAGTTTACCTGTGAGGGAGCGGAATGGGAGTGGAGCAGCTGTATAAAGAGTGGAGCGGAGTTTACCTGTGAGGGAGCGGAATGGGAGTGGAGCAGCTGTATAAAGAGTGGAGCGGAGTTTACCTGTGAGGGAGCGGAATGGGAGTGGAGCAGCTGTATAAAGAGTGGAGCGGAGTTTACCTGTGAGGGAATGGGAGTGGAGCAGCTGTATAAAGAGTGGAGCGGAGTTTACCTGTGAGGGAGCGAATGGGAGTGGAGCAGCTGTATAAAGAGTGGAGCGGAGTTTACCTGTGAGGGAATGGGAGTGGAGCAGCTGTATAAAGAGTGGAGCGGAGTTTACCTGTGAGGGAGCGGAATGGGAGTGGAGCAGCTGTATAAAGAGTGGAGCGGAGTTTACCTGTGAGGGAATGGGAGTGGAGCAGCTGTATAAAGAGTGGAGCGGAGTTTACCTGTGAGGGAGCGGAATGGGAGTGGAGCAGCTGTATAAAGAGTGGAGCGGAGTTTACCTGTGAGGGAGCGGAATGGGAGTGGAGCAGCTGTATAAAGAGTGGAGCGGAGTTTACCTGTGAGGGAGCGGAATGGGAGTGGAGCAGCTGTATAAAGAGTGGAGCGGAGTTTACCTGTGAGGGAATGGGAGTGGAGCAGCTGTATAAAGAGTGGAGCGGAGTTTACCTGTGAGGGAGCGGAATGGGAGTGGAGCAGCTGTATAAAGAGTGGAGCGGAGTTTACCTGTGAGGGAATGGGAGTGGAGCAGCTGTATAAAGAGTGGAGCGGAGTTTACCTGTGAGGGAATGGGAGTGGAGCAGCTGTATAAAGAGTGGAGCGGAGTTTACCTGTGAGGGAATGGGAGTGGAGCAGCTGTATAAAGAGTGGAGCGGAGTTTACCTGTGAGGGAATGGGAGTGGAGCAGCTGTATAAAGAGTGGAGCGGAGTTTACCTGTGAGGGAATGGGAGTGGAGCAGCTGTATAAAGAGTGGAGCGGAGTTTACCTGTGAGGGAGCGGAATGGGAGTGGAGCAGCTGTATAAAGAGTGGAGCGGAGTTTACCTGTGAGGGAGCGGAATGGGAGTGGAGCAGCTGTATAAAGAGTGGAGCGGAGTTTACCTGTGAGGGAATGGGAGTGGAGCAGCTGTATAAAGAGTGGAGCGGAGTTTACCTGTGAGGGAGCGGAATGGGAGTGGAGCAGCTGTATAAAGAGTGGAGCGGAGTTTACCTGTGAGGGAGCGGAATGGGAGTGGAGCAGCTGTATAAAGAGTGGAGCGGAGTTTACCTGTGAGGGAATGGGAGTGGAGCAGCTGTATAAAGAGTGGAGCGGAGTTTACCTGTGAGGGAGCGGAATGGGAGTGGAGCAGCTGTATAAAGAGTGGAGCGGAGTTTACCTGTGAGGAGCGGAATGGGAGTGGAGCAGCTGTATAAAGAGTGGAGCGGAGTTTACCTGTGAGGGAATGGGAGTGGAGCAGCTGTATAAAGAGTGGAGCGGAGTTTACCTGTGAGGGAATGGGAGTGGAGCAGCTGTATAAAGAGTGGAGCGGAGTTTACCTGTGAGGGAGCGGAATGGGAGTGGAGCAGCTGTATAAAGAGTGGAGCGGAGTTTACCTGTGAGGGAATGGGAGTGGAGCAGCTGTATAAAGAGTGGAGCGGAGTTTACCTGTGAGGGAATGGGAGTGGAGCAGCTGTATAAAGAGTGGAGCGGAGTTTACCTGTGAGGGAGCGGAATGGGAGTGGAGCAGCTGTATAAAGAGTGGAGCGGAGTTTACCTGTGAGGGAATGGGAGTGGAGCAGCTGTATAAAGAGTGGAGCGGAGTTTACCTGTGAGGGAATGGGAGTGGAGCAGCTGTATAAAGAGTGGAGCGGAGTTTACCTGTGAGGGAGCGGAATGGGAGTGGAGCAGCTGTATAAAGAGTGGAGCGGAGTTTACCTGTGAGGGAGCGGAATGGGAGTGGAGCAGCTGTATAAAGAGTGGAGCGGAGTTTACCTGTGAGGGAGCGGAATGGGAGTGGAGCAGCTGTATAAAGAGTGGAGCGGAGTTTACCTGTGAGGGAGCGGAATGGGAGTGGAGCAGCTGTATAAAGAGTGGAGCGGAGTTTACCTGTGAGGGAATGGGAGTGGAGCAGCTGTATAAAGAGTGGAGCGGAGTTTACCTGTGAGGGAATGGGAGTGGAGCAGCTGTATAAAGAGTGGAGCGGAGTTTACCTGTGAGGGAGCGGAATGGGAGTGGAGCAGCTGTATAAAGAGTGGAGCGGAGTTTACCTGTGAGGGAATGGGAGTGGAGCAGCTGTATAAAGAGTGGAGCGGAGTTTACCTGTGAGGGAATGGGAGTGGAGCAGCTGTATAAAGAGTGGAGCGGAGTTTACCTGTGAGGGAGCGGAATGGGAGTGGAGCAGCTGTATAAAGAGTGGAGCGGAGTTTACCTGTGAGGGAATGGGAGTGGAGCAGCTGTATAAAGAGTGGAGCGGAGTTTACCTGTGAGGGAATGGGAGTGGAGCAGCTGTATAAAGAGTGGAGCGGAGTTTACCTGTGAGGGAGCGGAATGGGAGTGGAGCAGCTGTATAAAGAGTGGAGCGGAGTTTACCTGTGAGGGGAATGGGAGTGGAGCAGCTGTATAAAGAGTGGAGCGGAGTTTACCTGTGAGGGAATGGGAGTGGAGCAGCTGTATAAAGAGTGGAGCGGAGTTTACCTGTGAGGGAATGGGAGTGGAGCAGCTGTATAAAGAGTGGAGCGGAGTTTACCTGTGAGGGAATGGGAGTGGAGCAGCTGTATAAAGAGTGGAGCGGAGTTTACCTGTGAGGGAGCGGAATGGGAGTGGAGCAGCTGTATAAAGAGTGGAGCGGAGTTTACCTGTGAGGGAATGGGAGTGGAGCAGCTGTATAAAGAGTGGAGCGGAGTTTACCTGTGGGAGCGGAATGGGAGTGGAGCAGCTGTATAAAGAGTGGAGCGGAGTTTACCTGTGAGGGAATGGGAGTGGAGCAGCTGTATAAAGAGTGGAGCGGAGTTTACCTGTGAGGGAATGGGAGTGGAGCAGCTGTATAAAGAGTGGAGCGGAGTTTACCTGTGAGGGAGCGGAATGGGAGTGGAGCAGCTGTATAAAGAGTGGAGCGGAGTTTACCTGTGAGGGAGCGGAATGGGAGTGGAGCAGCTGTATAAAGAGTGGAGCGGAGTTTACCTGTGAGGGAATGGGAGTGGAGCAGCTGTATAAAGAGTGGAGCGGAGTTTACCTGTGAGGGAGCGGAATGGGAGTGGAGCAGCTGTATAAAGAGTGGAGCGGAGTTTACCTGTGAGGGAATGGGAGTGGAGCAGCTGTATAAAGAGTGGAGCGGAGTTTACCTGTGAGGGAGCGGAATGGGAGTGGAGCAGCTGTATAAAGAGTGGAGCGGAGTTTACCTGTGAGGGAGCGGAATGGGAGTGGAGCAGCTGTATAAAGAGTGGAGCGGAGTTTACCTGTGAGGGAATGGGAGTGGAGCAGCTGTATAAAGAGTGGAGCGGAGTTTACCTGTGAGGGAATGGGAGTGGAGCAGCTGTATAAAGAGTGGAGCGGAGTTTACCTGTGAGGGAGCGGAATGGGAGTGGAGCAGCTGTATAAAGAGTGGAGCGGAGTTTACCTGTGAGGGAATGGGAGTGGAGCAGCTGTATAAAGAGTGGAGCGGAGTTTACCTGTGAGGGAATGGGAGTGGAGCAGCTGTATAAAGAGTGGAGCGGAGTTTACCTGTGAGGGAATGGGAGTGGAGCAGCTGTATAAAGAGTGGAGCGGAGTTTACCTGTGAGGGAGCGGAATGGGAGTGGAGCAGCTGTATAAAGAGTGGAGCGGAGTTTACCTGTGAGGGAATGGGAGTGGAGCAGCTGTATAAAGAGTGGAGCGGAGTTTACCTGTGAGGGAGCGGAATGGGAGTGGAGCAGCTGTATAAAGAGTGGAGCGGAGTTTACCTGTGAGGGGAATGGGAGTGGAGCAGCTGTATAAAGAGTGGAGCGGAGTTTACCTGTGAGGAGCGGAATGGGAGTGGAGCAGCTGTATAAAGAGTGGAGCGGAGTTTACCTGTGAGGGAGCGGAATGGGAGTGGAGCAGCTGTATAAAGAGTGGAGCGGAGTTTACCTGTGAGGGAATGGGAGTGGAGCAGCTGTATAAAGAGTGGAGCGGAGTTTACCTGTGAGGGAATGGGAGTGGAGCAGCTGTATAAAGAGTGGAGCGGAGTTTACCTGTGAGGGAATGGGAGTGGAGCAGCTGTATAAAGAGTGGAGCGGAGTTTACCTGTGAGGGAATGGGAGTGGAGCAGCTGTATAAAGAGTGGAGCGGAGTTTACCTGTGAGGGAGCGGAATGGGAGTGGAGCAGCTGTATAAAGAGTGGAGCGGAGTTTACCTGTGAGGGAATGGGAGTGGAGCAGCTGTATAAAGAGTGGAGCGGAGTTTACCTGTGAGGGAATGGGAGTGGAGCAGCTGTATAAAGAGTGGAGCGGAGTTTACCTGTGAGGGAGCGGAATGGGAGTGGAGCAGCTGTATAAAGAGTGGAGCGGAGTTTACCTGTGAGGGAGCGGAATGGGAGTGGAGCAGCTGTATAAAGAGTGGAGCGGAGTTTACCTGTGAGGGAGCGGAATGGGAGTGGAGCAGCTGTATAAAGAGTGGAGCGGAGTTTACCTGTGAGGGAGCGGAATGGGAGTGGAGCAGCTGTATAAAGAGTGGAGCGGAGTTTACCTGTGAGGGAGCGGAATGGGAGTGGAGCAGCTGTATAAAGAGTGGAGCGGAGTTTACCTGTGAGGGAATGGGAGTGGAGCAGCTGTATAAAGAGTGGAGCGGAGTTTACCTGTGAGGGAGCGGAATGGGAGTGGAGCAGCTGTATAAAGAGTGGAGCGGAGTTTACCTGTGAGGAGCGGAATGGGAGTGGAGCAGCTGTATAAAGAGTGGAGCGGAGTTTACCTGTGAGGGAATGGGAGTGGAGCAGCTGTATAAAGAGTGGAGCGGAGTTTACCTGTGAGGGAGCGGAATGGGAGTGGAGCAGCTGTATAAAGAGTGGAGCGGAGTTTACCTGTGAGGGAATGGGAGTGGAGCAGCTGTATAAAGAGTGGAGCGGAGTTTACCTGTGAGGGAATGGGAGTGGAGCAGCTGTATAAAGAGTGGAGCGGAGTTTACCTGTGAGGGAATGGGAGTGGAGCAGCTGTATAAAGAGTGGAGCGGAGTTTACCTGTGAGGGAATGGGAGTGGAGCAGCTGTATAAAGAGTGGAGCGGAGTTTACCTGTGAGGGAATGGGAGTGGAGCAGCTGTATAAAGAGTGGAGCGGAGTTTACCTGTGAGGGAATGGGAGTGGAGCAGCTGTATAAAGAGTGGAGCGGAGTTTACCTGTGAGGGAATGGGAGTGGAGCAGCTGTATAAAGAGTGGAGCGGAGTTTACCTGTGAGGGAATGGGAGTGGAGCAGCTGTATAAAGAGTGGAGCGGAGTTTACCTGTGAGGGAGCGGAATGGGAGTGGAGCAGCTGTATAAAGAGTGGAGCGGAGTTTACCTGTGAGGGAGCGGAATGGGAGTGGAGCAGCTGTATAAAGAGTGGAGCGGAGTTTACCTGTGAGGGAGCGGAATGGGAGTGGAGCAGCTGTATAAAGAGTGGAGCGGAGTTTACCTGTGAGGGAGCGGAATGGGAGTGGAGCAGCTGTATAAAGAGTGGAGCGGAGTTTACCTGTGAGGGAATGGGAGTGGAGCAGCTGTATAAAGAGTGGAGCGGAGTTTACCTGTGAGGGAGCGGAATGGGAGTGGAGCAGCTGTATAAAGAGTGGAGCGGAGTTTACCTGTGAGGGAGCGGAATGGGAGTGGAGCAGCTGTATAAAGAGTGGAGCGGAGTTTACCTGTGAGGGAATGGGAGTGGAGCAGCTGTATAAAGAGTGGAGCGGAGTTTACCTGTGAGGGAGCGGAATGGGAGTGGAGCAGCTGTATAAAGAGTGGAGCGGAGTTTACCTGTGAGGGAATGGGAGTGGAGCAGCTGTATAAAGAGTGGAGCGGAGTTTACCTGTGAGGGAGCGGAATGGGAGTGGAGCAGCTGTATAAAGAGTGGAGCGGAGTTTACCTGTGAGGGAATGGGAGTGGAGCAGCTGTATAAAGAGTGGAGCGGAGTTTACCTGTGAGGGAGCGGAATGGGAGTGGAGCAGCTGTATAAAGAGTGGAGCGGAGTTTACCTGTGAGGGAATGGGAGTGGAGCAGCTGTATAAAGAGTGGAGCGGAGTTTACCTGTGAGGGAGCGGAATGGGAGTGGAGCAGCTGTATAAAGAGTGGAGCGGAGTTTACCTGTGAGGGAGCGGAATGGGAGTGGAGCAGCTGTATAAAGAGTGGAGCGGAGTTTACCTGTGAGGAGCGGAATGGGAGTGGAGCAGCTGTATAAAGAGTGGAGCGGAGTTTACCTGTGAGGGAATGGGAGTGGAGCAGCTGTATAAAGAGTGGAGCGGAGTTTACCTGTGAGGGAGCGGAATGGGAGTGGAGCAGCTGTATAAAGAGTGGAGCGGAGTTTACCTGTGAGGAGCGGAATGGGAGTGGAGCAGCTGTATAAAGAGTGGAGCGGAGTTTACCTGTGAGGGAGCGGAATGGGAGTGGAGCAGCTGTATAAAGAGTGGAGCGGAGTTTACCTGTGAGGGAGCGGAATGGGAGTGGAGCAGCTGTATAAAGAGTGGAGCGGAGTTTACCTGTGAGGGAGCGGAATGGGAGTGGAGCAGCTGTATAAAGAGTGGAGCGGAGTTTACCTGTGAGGGAATGGGAGTGGAGCAGCTGTATAAAGAGTGGAGCGGAGTTTACCTGTGAGGGAATGGGAGTGGAGCAGCTGTATAAAGAGTGGAGCGGAGTTTACCTGTGAGGAGCGGAATGGGAGTGGAGCAGCTGTATAAAGAGTGGAGCGGAGTTTACCTGTGAGGGAGCGGAATGGGAGTGGAGCAGCTGTATAAAGAGTGGAGCGGAGTTTACCTGTGAGGGAGCGGAATGGGAGTGGAGCAGCTGTATAAAGAGTGGAGCGGAGTTTACCTGTGAGGGAGCGGAATGGGAGTGGAGCAGCTGTATAAAGAGTGGAGCGGAGTTTACCTGTGAGGGAGCGGAATGGGAGTGGAGCAGCTGTATAAAGAGTGGAGCGGAGTTTACCTGTGAGGGAGCGGAATGGGAGTGGAGCAGCTGTATAAAGAGTGGAGCGGAGTTTACCTGTGAGGGAATGGGAGTGGAGCAGCTGTATAAAGAGTGGAGCGGAGTTTACCTGTGAGGGAATGGGAGTGGAGCAGCTGTATAAAGAGTGGAGCGGAGTTTACCTGTGAGGGAGCGGAATGGGAGTGGAGCAGCTGTATAAAGAGTGGAGCGGAGTTTACCTGTGAGGGAGCGGAATGGGAGTGGAGCAGCTGTATAAAGAGTGGAGCGGAGTTTACCTGTGAGGGAATGGGAGTGGAGCAGCTGTATAAAGAGTGGAGCGGAGTTTACCTGTGAGGGAATGGGAGTGGAGCAGCTGTATAAAGAGTGGAGCGGAGTTTACCTGTGAGGGAGCGGAATGGGAGTGGAGCAGCTGTATAAAGAGTGGAGCGGAGTTTACCTGTGAGGGAATGGGAGTGGAGCAGCTGTATAAAGAGTGGAGCGGAGTTTACCTGTGAGGGCGGAATGGGAGTGGAGCAGCTGTATAAAGAGTGGAGCGGAGTTTACCTGTGAGGGAATGGGAGTGGAGCAGCTGTATAAAGAGTGGAGCGGAGTTTACCTGTGAGGGAATGGGAGTGGAGCAGCTGTATAAAGAGTGGAGCGGAGTTTACCTGTGAGGGAATGGGAGTGGAGCAGCTGTATAAAGAGTGGAGCGGAGTTTACCTGTGAGGGAATGGGAGTGGAGCAGCTGTATAAAGAGTGGAGCGGAGTTTACCTGTGAGGGAATGGGAGTGGAGCAGCTGTATAAAGAGTGGAGCGGAGTTTACCTGTGAGGGAATGGGAGTGGAGCAGCTGTATAAAGAGTGGAGCGGAGTTTACCTGTGAGGGAGCGGAATGGGAGTGGAGCAGCTGTATAAAGAGTGGAGCGGAGTTTACCTGTGAGGGAGCGGAATGGGAGTGGAGCAGCTGTATAAAGAGTGGAGCGGAGTTTACCTGTGAGGGAATGGGAGTGGAGCAGCTGTATAAAGAGTGGAGCGGAGTTTACCTGTGAGGGAGCGGAATGGGAGTGGAGCAGCTGTATAAAGAGTGGAGCGGAGTTTACCTGTGAGGGAATGGGAGTGGAGCAGCTGTATAAAGAGTGGAGCGGAGTTTACCTGTGAGGGAGCGGAATGGGAGTGGAGCAGCTGTATAAAGAGTGGAGCGGAGTTTACCTGTGAGGGAGCGGAATGGGAGTGGAGCAGCTGTATAAAGAGTGGAGCGGAGTTTACCTGTGAGGGAATGGGAGTGGAGCAGCTGTATAAAGAGTGGAGCGGAGTTTACCTGTGAGGGAGCGGAATGGGAGTGGAGCAGCTGTATAAAGAGTGGAGCGGAGTTTACCTGTGAGGGAGCGGAATGGGAGTGGAGCAGCTGTATAAAGAGTGGAGCGGAGTTTACCTGTGAGGGAATGGGAGTGGAGCAGCTGTATAAAGAGTGGAGCGGAGTTTACCTGTGAGGGCGGAATGGGAGTGGAGCAGCTGTATAAAGAGTGGAGCGGAGTTTACCTGTGAGGGAGCGGAATGGGAGTGGAGCAGCTGTATAAAGAGTGGAGCGGAGTTTACCTGTGAGGGAATGGGAGTGGAGCAGCTGTATAAAGAGTGGAGCGGAGTTTACCTGTGAGGGAATGGGAGTGGAGCAGCTGTATAAAGAGTGGAGCGGAGTTTACCTGTGAGGGAATGGGAGTGGAGCAGCTGTATAAAGAGTGGAGCGGAGTTTACCTGTGAGGGAATGGGAGTGGAGCAGCTGTATAAAGAGTGGAGCGGAGTTTACCTGTGAGGGAGCGGAATGGGAGTGGAGCAGCTGTATAAAGAGTGGAGCGGAGTTTACCTGTGAGGGAGCGGAATGGGAGTGGAGCAGCTGTATAAAGAGTGGAGCGGAGTTTACCTGTGAGGGAGCGGAATGGGAGTGGAGCAGCTGTATAAAGAGTGGAGCGGAGTTTACCTGTGAGGGAATGGGAGTGGAGCAGCTGTATAAAGAGTGGAGCGGAGTTTACCTGTGAGGGAGCGGAATGGGAGTGGAGCAGCTGTATAAAGAGTGGAGCGGAGTTTACCTGTGAGGGAGCGGAATGGGAGTGGAGCAGCTGTATAAAGAGTGGAGCGGAGTTTACCTGTGAGGGAATGGGAGTGGAGCAGCTGTATAAAGAGTGGAGCGGAGTTTACCTGTGAGGGAATGGGAGTGGAGCAGCTGTATAAAGAGTGGAGCGGAGTTTACCTGTGAGGGAATGGGAGTGGAGCAGCTGTATAAAGAGTGGAGCGGAGTTTACCTGTGAGGGAGCGGAATGGGAGTGGAGCAGCTGTATAAAGAGTGGAGCGGAGTTTACCTGTGAGGGAATGGGAGTGGAGCAGCTGTATAAAGAGTGGAGCGGAGTTTACCTGTGAGGGAATGGGAGTGGAGCAGCTGTATAAAGAGTGGAGCGGAGTTTACCTGTGAGGGAATGGGAGTGGAGCAGCTGTATAAAGAGTGGAGCGGAGTTTACCTGTGAGGGAGCGGAATGGGAGTGGAGCAGCTGTATAAAGAGTGGAGCGGAGTTTACCTGTGAGGGAATGGGAGTGGAGCAGCTGTATAAAGAGTGGAGCGGAGTTTACCTGTGAGGGAGCGGAATGGGAGTGGAGCAGCTGTATAAAGAGTGGAGCGGAGTTTACCTGTGAGGGAATGGGAGTGGAGCAGCTGTATAAAGAGTGGAGCGGAGTTTACCTGTGAGGGAATGGGAGTGGAGCAGCTGTATAAAGAGTGGAGCGGAGTTTACCTGTGAGGGAGCGGAATGGGAGTGGAGCAGCTGTATAAAGAGTGGAGCGGAGTTTACCTGTGAGGGAATGGGAGTGGAGCAGCTGTATAAAGAGTGGAGCGGAGTTTACCTGTGAGGGAATGGGAGTGGAGCAGCTGTATAAAGAGTGGAGCGGAGTTTACCTGTGAGGGAATGGGAGTGGAGCAGCTGTATAAAGAGTGGAGCGGAGTTTACCTGTGAGGGAATGGGAGTGGAGCAGCTGTATAAAGAGTGGAGCGGAGTTTACCTGTGAGGGAGCGGAATGGGAGTGGAGCAGCTGTATAAAGAGTGGAGCGGAGTTTACCTGTGAGGGAGCGGAATGGGAGTGGAGCAGCTGTATAAAGAGTGGAGCGGAGTTTACCTGTGAGGGAATGGGAGTGGAGCAGCTGTATAAAGAGTGGAGCGGAGTTTACCTGTGAGGGAGCGGAATGGGAGTGGAGCAGCTGTATAAAGAGTGGAGCGGAGTTTACCTGTGAGGAGCGAATGGGAGTGGAGCAGCTGTATAAAGAGTGGAGCGGAGTTTACCTGTGAGGGAGCGGAATGGGAGTGGAGCAGCTGTATAAAGAGTGGAGCGGAGTTTACCTGTGAGGGAATGGGAGTGGAGCAGCTGTATAAAGAGTGGAGCGGAGTTTACCTGTGAGGGAGCGGAATGGGAGTGGAGCAGCTGTATAAAGAGTGGAGCGGAGTTTACCTGTGAGGGAATGGGAGTGGAGCAGCTGTATAAAGAGTGGAGCGGAGTTTACCTGTGAGGGAGCGGAATGGGAGTGGAGCAGCTGTATAAAGAGTGGAGCGGAGTTTACCTGTGAGGGAATGGGAGTGGAGCAGCTGTATAAAGAGTGGAGCGGAGTTTACCTGTGAGGGAATGGGAGTGGAGCAGCTGTATAAAGAGTGGAGCGGAGTTTACCTGTGAGGGAATGGGAGTGGAGCAGCTGTATAAAGAGTGGAGCGGAGTTTACCTGTGAGGGAATGGGAGTGGAGCAGCTGTATAAAGAGTGGAGCGGAGTTTACCTGTGAGGGAATGGGAGTGGAGCAGCTGTATAAAGAGTGGAGCGGAGTTTACCTGTGAGGGAATGGGAGTGGAGCAGCTGTATAAAGAGTGGAGCGGAGTTTACCTGTGAGGGAATGGGAGTGGAGCAGCTGTATAAAGAGTGGAGCGGAGTTTACCTGTGAGGGAATGGGAGTGGAGCAGCTGTATAAAGAGTGGAGCGGAGTTTACCTGTGAGGGAATGGGAGTGGAGCAGCTGTATAAAGAGTGGAGCGGAGTTTACCTGTGAGGGAGCGGAATGGGAGTGGAGCAGCTGTATAAAGAGTGGAGCGGAGTTTACCTGTGAGGGAATGGGAGTGGAGCAGCTGTATAAAGAGTGGAGCGGAGTTTACCTGTGAGGGAGCGAATGGGAGTGGAGCAGCTGTATAAAGAGTGGAGCGGAGTTTACCTGTGAGGGAGCGGAATGGGAGTGGAGCAGCTGTATAAAGAGTGGAGCGGAGTTTACCTGTGAGGGAATGGGAGTGGAGCAGCTGTATAAAGAGTGGAGCGGAGTTTACCTGTGAGGGAGCGGAATGGGAGTGGAGCAGCTGTATAAAGAGTGGAGCGGAGTTTACCTGTGAGGGAATGGGAGTGGAGCAGCTGTATAAAGAGTGGAGCGGAGTTTACCTGTGAGGGAGCGGAATGGGAGTGGAGCAGCTGTATAAAGAGTGGAGCGGAGTTTACCTGTGAGGGAGCGGAATGGGAGTGGAGCAGCTGTATAAAGAGTGGAGCGGAGTTTACCTGTGAGGGAGCGGAATGGGAGTGGAGCAGCTGTATAAAGAGTGGAGCGGAGTTTACCTGTGAGGGAGCGGAATGGGAGTGGAGCAGCTGTATAAAGAGTGGAGCGGAGTTTACCTGTGAGGGAATGGGAGTGGAGCAGCTGTATAAAGAGTGGAGCGGAGTTTACCTGTGAGGGAGCGGAATGGGAGTGGAGCAGCTGTATAAAGAGTGGAGCGGAGTTTACCTGTGAGGGAATGGGAGTGGAGCAGCTGTATAAAGAGTGGAGCGGAGTTTACCTGTGAGGGAATGGGAGTGGAGCAGCTGTATAAAGAGTGGAGCGGAGTTTACCTGTGAGGGAGCGGAATGGGAGTGGAGCAGCTGTATAAAGAGTGGAGCGGAGTTTACCTGTGAGGGAGCGGAATGGGAGTGGAGCAGCTGTATAAAGAGTGGAGCGGAGTTTACCTGTGAGGAGCGAATGGGAGTGGAGCAGCTGTATAAAGAGTGGAGCGGAGTTTACCTGTGAGGGAGCGGAATGGGAGTGGAGCAGCTGTATAAAGAGTGGAGCGGAGTTTACCTGTGAGGGAATGGGAGTGGAGCAGCTGTATAAAGAGTGGAGCGGAGTTTACCTGTGAGGGAATGGGAGTGGAGCAGCTGTATAAAGAGTGGAGCGGAGTTTACCTGTGAGGGAGCGGAATGGGAGTGGAGCAGCTGTATAAAGAGTGGAGCGGAGTTTACCTGTGAGGGAGCGGAATGGGAGTGGAGCAGCTGTATAAAGAGTGGAGCGGAGTTTACCTGTGAGGGAGCGGAATGGGAGTGGAGCAGCTGTATAAAGAGTGGAGCGGAGTTTACCTGTGAGGGAGCGGAATGGGAGTGGAGCAGCTGTATAAAGAGTGGAGCGGAGTTTACCTGTGAGGGAGCGGAATGGGAGTGGAGCAGCTGTATAAAGAGTGGAGCGGAGTTTACCTGTGAGGGAATGGGAGTGGAGCAGCTGTATAAAGAGTGGAGCGGAGTTTACCTGTGAGGGAGCGGAATGGGAGTGGAGCAGCTGTATAAAGAGTGGAGCGGAGTTTACCTGTGAGGGAGCGGAATGGGAGTGGAGCAGCTGTATAAAGAGTGGAGCGGAGTTTACCTGTGAGGGAGCGGAATGGGAGTGGAGCAGCTGTATAAAGAGTGGAGCGGAGTTTACCTGTGAGGGAATGGGAGTGGAGCAGCTGTATAAAGAGTGGAGCGGAGTTTACCTGTGAGGGAATGGGAGTGGAGCAGCTGTATAAAGAGTGGAGCGGAGTTTACCTGTGAGGGAGCGGAATGGGAGTGGAGCAGCTGTATAAAGAGTGGAGCGGAGTTTACCTGTGAGGGAGCGGAATGGGAGTGGAGCAGCTGTATAAAGAGTGGAGCGGAGTTTACCTGTGAGGGAGCGGAATGGGAGTGGAGCAGCTGTATAAAGAGTGGAGCGGAGTTTACCTGTGAGGGAGCGGAATGGGAGTGGAGCAGCTGTATAAAGAGTGGAGCGGAGTTTACCTGTGAGGAGCGGAATGGGAGTGGAGCAGCTGTATAAAGAGTGGAGCGGAGTTTACCTGTGAGGGAATGGGAGTGGAGCAGCTGTATAAAGAGTGGAGCGGAGTTTACCTGTGAGGAGCGGAATGGGAGTGGAGCAGCTGTATAAAGAGTGGAGCGGAGTTTACCTGTGAGGAGCGGAATGGGAGTGGAGCAGCTGTATAAAGAGTGGAGCGGAGTTTACCTGTGAGGAGCGGAATGGGAGTGGAGCAGCTGTATAAAGAGTGGAGCGGAGTTTACCTGTGAGGGAATGGGAGTGGAGCAGCTGTATAAAGAGTGGAGCGGAGTTTACCTGTGAGGGAGCGGAATGGGAGTGGAGCAGCTGTATAAAGAGTGGAGCGGAGTTTACCTGTGAGGGAATGGGAGTGGAGCAGCTGTATAAAGAGTGGAGCGGAGTTTACCTGTGAGGGAATGGGAGTGGAGCAGCTGTATAAAGAGTGGAGCGGAGTTTACCTGTGAGGGAGCGGAATGGGAGTGGAGCAGCTGTATAAAGAGTGGAGCGGAGTTTACCTGTGAGGGAGCGGAATGGGAGTGGAGCAGCTGTATAAAGAGTGGAGCGGAGTTTACCTGTGAGGGAGCGGAATGGGAGTGGAGCAGCTGTATAAAGAGTGGAGCGGAGTTTACCTGTGAGGGAATGGGAGTGGAGCAGCTGTATAAAGAGTGGAGCGGAGTTTACCTGTGAGGGAATGGGAGTGGAGCAGCTGTATAAAGAGTGGAGCGGAGTTTACCTGTGAGGGAATGGGAGTGGAGCAGCTGTATAAAGAGTGGAGCGGAGTTTACCTGTGAGGGAGCGGAATGGGAGTGGAGCAGCTGTATAAAGAGTGGAGCGGAGTTTACCTGTGAGGGAGCGGAATGGGAGTGGAGCAGCTGTATAAAGAGTGGAGCGGAGTTTACCTGTGAGGGAATGGGAGTGGAGCAGCTGTATAAAGAGTGGAGCGGAGTTTACCTGTGAGGGAATGGGAGTGGAGCAGCTGTATAAAGAGTGGAGCGGAGTTTACCTGTGAGGGAGCGGAATGGGAGTGGAGCAGCTGTATAAAGAGTGGAGCGGAGTTTACCTGTGAGGGAATGGGAGTGGAGCAGCTGTATAAAGAGTGGAGCGGAGTTTACCTGTGAGGGAGCGGAATGGGAGTGGAGCAGCTGTATAAAGAGTGGAGCGGAGTTTACCTGTGAGGGAATGGGAGTGGAGCAGCTGTATAAAGAGTGGAGCGGAGTTTACCTGTGAGGGAGCGGAATGGGAGTGGAGCAGCTGTATAAAGAGTGGAGCGGAGTTTACCTGTGAGGGAATGGGAGTGGAGCAGCTGTATAAAGAGTGGAGCGGAGTTTACCTGTGAGGGAATGGGAGTGGAGCAGCTGTATAAAGAGTGGAGCGGAGTTTACCTGTGAGGGAATGGGAGTGGAGCAGCTGTATAAAGAGTGGAGCGGAGTTTACCTGTGAGGGAATGGGAGTGGAGCAGCTGTATAAAGAGTGGAGCGGAGTTTACCTGTGAGGGAATGGGAGTGGAGCAGCTGTATAAAGAGTGGAGCGGAGTTTACCTGTGAGGGAATGGGAGTGGAGCAGCTGTATAAAGAGTGGAGCGGAGTTTACCTGTGAGGGAGCGGAATGGGAGTGGAGCAGCTGTATAAAGAGTGGAGCGGAGTTTACCTGTGAGGGAATGGGAGTGGAGCAGCTGTATAAAGAGTGGAGCGGAGTTTACCTGTGAGGGAATGGGAGTGGAGCAGCTGTATAAAGAGTGGAGCGGAGTTTACCTGTGGGAGCGGAATGGGAGTGGAGCAGCTGTATAAAGAGTGGAGCGGAGTTTACCTGTGAGGGAGCGGAATGGGAGTGGAGCAGCTGTATAAAGAGTGGAGCGGAGTTTACCTGTGAGGGAGCGGAATGGGAGTGGAGCAGCTGTATAAAGAGTGGAGCGGAGTTTACCTGTGAGGGAATGGGAGTGGAGCAGCTGTATAAAGAGTGGAGCGGAGTTTACCTGTGAGGGAGCGGAATGGGAGTGGAGCAGCTGTATAAAGAGTGGAGCGGAGTTTACCTGTGAGGGAGCGGAATGGGAGTGGAGCAGCTGTATAAAGAGTGGAGCGGAGTTTACCTGTGAGGGAGCGGAATGGGAGTGGAGCAGCTGTATAAAGAGTGGAGCGGAGTTTACCTGTGAGGGAATGGGAGTGGAGCAGCTGTATAAAGAGTGGAGCGGAGTTTACCTGTGAGGGAGCGGAATGGGAGTGGAGCAGCTGTATAAAGAGTGGAGCGGAGTTTACCTGTGAGGGAGCGGAATGGGAGTGGAGCAGCTGTATAAAGAGTGGAGCGGAGTTTACCTGTGAGGGAATGGGAGTGGAGCAGCTGTATAAAGAGTGGAGCGGAGTTTACCTGTGAGGGAATGGGAGTGGAGCAGCTGTATAAAGAGTGGAGCGGAGTTTACCTGTGAGGGGGAATGGGAGTGGAGCAGCTGTATAAAGAGTGGAGCGGAGTTTACCTGTGAGGGAATGGGAGTGGAGCAGCTGTATAAAGAGTGGAGCGGAGTTTACCTGTGAGGGAGCGGAATGGGAGTGGAGCAGCTGTATAAAGAGTGGAGCGGAGTTTACCTGTGAGGGAATGGGAGTGGAGCAGCTGTATAAAGAGTGGAGCGGAGTTTACCTGTGAGGGAGCGGAATGGGAGTGGAGCAGCTGTATAAAGAGTGGAGCGGAGTTTACCTGTGAGGGAATGGGAGTGGAGCAGCTGTATAAAGAGTGGAGCGGAGTTTACCTGTGAGGGAGCGAATGGGAGTGGAGCAGCTGTATAAAGAGTGGAGCGGAGTTTACCTGTGAGGGAGCGGAATGGGAGTGGAGCAGCTGTATAAAGAGTGGAGCGGAGTTTACCTGTGAGGGAATGGGAGTGGAGCAGCTGTATAAAGAGTGGAGCGGAGTTTACCTGTGAGGGAGCGGAATGGGAGTGGAGCAGCTGTATAAAGAGTGGAGCGGAGTTTACCTGTGAGGGAGCGGAATGGGAGTGGAGCAGCTGTATAAAGAGTGGAGCGGAGTTTACCTGTGAGGGAGCGGAATGGGAGTGGAGCAGCTGTATAAAGAGTGGAGCGGAGTTTACCTGTGAGGGAGCGGAATGGGAGTGGAGCAGCTGTATAAAGAGTGGAGCGGAGTTTACCTGTGAGGGGAATGGGAGTGGAGCAGCTGTATAAAGAGTGGAGCGGAGTTTACCTGTGAGGGAGCGGAATGGGAGTGGAGCAGCTGTATAAAGAGTGGAGCGGAGTTTACCTGTGAGGGAATGGGAGTGGAGCAGCTGTATAAAGAGTGGAGCGGAGTTTACCTGTGAGGCGAATGGGAGTGGAGCAGCTGTATAAAGAGTGGAGCGGAGTTTACCTGTGAGGGAATGGGAGTGGAGCAGCTGTATAAAGAGTGGAGCGGAGTTTACCTGTGAGGGAATGGGAGTGGAGCAGCTGTATAAAGAGTGGAGCGGAGTTTACCTGTGAGGGAGCGGAATGGGAGTGGAGCAGCTGTATAAAGAGTGGAGCGGAGTTTACCTGTGAGGGGAATGGGAGTGGAGCAGCTGTATAAAGAGTGGAGCGGAGTTTACCTGTGAGGGAATGGGAGTGGAGCAGCTGTATAAAGAGTGGAGCGGAGTTTACCTGTGAGGGAATGGGAGTGGAGCAGCTGTATAAAGAGTGGAGCGGAGTTTACCTGTGAGGGAATGGGAGTGGAGCAGCTGTATAAAGAGTGGAGCGGAGTTTACCTGTGAGGGAGGGAATGGGAGTGGAGCAGCTGTATAAAGAGTGGAGCGGAGTTTACCTGTGAGGGAGCGGAATGGGAGTGGAGCAGCTGTATAAAGAGTGGAGCGGAGTTTACCTGTGAGGGAGCGGAATGGGAGTGGAGCAGCTGTATAAAGAGTGGAGCGGAGTTTACCTGTGAGGGAATGGGAGTGGAGCAGCTGTATAAAGAGTGGAGCGGAGTTTACCTGTGAGGGAATGGGAGTGGAGCAGCTGTATAAAGAGTGGAGCGGAGTTTACCTGTGAGGGAATGGGAGTGGAGCAGCTGTATAAAGAGTGGAGCGGAGTTTACCTGTGAGGGAATGGGAGTGGAGCAGCTGTATAAAGAGTGGAGCGGAGTTTACCTGTGAGGGAGCGGAATGGGAGTGGAGCAGCTGTATAAAGAGTGGAGCGGAGTTTACCTGTGAGGGAGCGGAATGGGAGTGGAGCAGCTGTATAAAGAGTGGAGCGGAGTTTACCTGTGAGGGAATGGGAGTGGAGCAGCTGTATAAAGAGTGGAGCGGAGTTTACCTGTGAGGGAATGGGAGTGGAGCAGCTGTATAAAGAGTGGAGCGGAGTTTACCTGTGAGGGAGCGGAATGGGAGTGGAGCAGCTGTATAAAGAGTGGAGCGGAGTTTACCTGTGAGGGCGAATGGGAGTGGAGCAGCTGTATAAAGAGTGGAGCGGAGTTTACCTGTGAGGGAATGGGAGTGGAGCAGCTGTATAAAGAGTGGAGCGGAGTTTACCTGTGAGGGAGCGGAATGGGAGTGGAGCAGCTGTATAAAGAGTGGAGCGGAGTTTACCTGTGAGGGAATGGGAGTGGAGCAGCTGTATAAAGAGTGGAGCGGAGTTTACCTGTGAGGGAGCGGAATGGGAGTGGAGCAGCTGTATAAAGAGTGGAGCGGAGTTTACCTGTGAGGGAATGGGAGTGGAGCAGCTGTATAAAGAGTGGAGCGGAGTTTACCTGTGAGGGAATGGGAGTGGAGCAGCTGTATAAAGAGTGGAGCGGAGTTTACCTGTGAGGGAGCGGAATGGGAGTGGAGCAGCTGTATAAAGAGTGGAGCGGAGTTTACCTGTGAGGGAATGGGAGTGGAGCAGCTGTATAAAGAGTGGAGCGGAGTTTACCTGTGAGGGAGCGGAATGGGAGTGGAGCAGCTGTATAAAGAGTGGAGCGGAGTTTACCTGTGAGGGAGCGGAATGGGAGTGGAGCAGCTGTATAAAGAGTGGAGCGGAGTTTACCTGTGAGGGAATGGGAGTGGAGCAGCTGTATAAAGAGTGGAGCGGAGTTTACCTGTGAGGGGAATGGGAGTGGAGCAGCTGTATAAAGAGTGGAGCGGAGTTTACCTGTGAGGGAATGGGAGTGGAGCAGCTGTATAAAGAGTGGAGCGGAGTTTACCTGTGAGGGAGCGGAATGGGAGTGGAGCAGCTGTATAAAGAGTGGAGCGGAGTTTACCTGTGAGGGAGCGGAATGGGAGTGGAGCAGCTGTATAAAGAGTGGAGCGGAGTTTACCTGTGAGGGAGCGGAATGGGAGTGGAGCAGCTGTATAAAGAGTGGAGCGGAGTTTACCTGTGAGGGAGCGGAATGGGAGTGGAGCAGCTGTATAAAGAGTGGAGCGGAGTTTACCTGTGAGGGAGCGGAATGGGAGTGGAGCAGCTGTATAAAGAGTGGAGCGGAGTTTACCTGTGAGGGAATGGGAGTGGAGCAGCTGTATAAAGAGTGGAGCGGAGTTTACCTGTGAGGGAATGGGAGTGGAGCAGCTGTATAAAGAGTGGAGCGGAGTTTACCTGTGAGGGAGCGGAATGGGAGTGGAGCAGCTGTATAAAGAGTGGAGCGGAGTTTACCTGTGAGGGAGCGGAATGGGAGTGGAGCAGCTGTATAAAGAGTGGAGCGGAGTTTACCTGTGAGGGAGCGGAATGGGAGTGGAGCAGCTGTATAAAGAGTGGAGCGGAGTTTACCTGTGGAGGGAATGGGAGTGGAGCAGCTGTATAAAGAGTGGAGCGGAGTTTACCTGTGAGGGAGCGGAATGGGAGTGGAGCAGCTGTATAAAGAGTGGAGCGGAGTTTACCTGTGAGGGAGCGGAATGGGAGTGGAGCAGCTGTATAAAGAGTGGAGCGGAGTTTACCTGTGAGGGAGCGGAATGGGAGTGGAGCAGCTGTATAAAGAGTGGAGCGGAGTTTACCTGTGAGGGAATGGGAGTGGAGCAGCTGTATAAAGAGTGGAGCGGAGTTTACCTGTGAGGGAATGGGAGTGGAGCAGCTGTATAAAGAGTGGAGCGGAGTTTACCTGTGAGGGAGCGGAATGGGAGTGGAGCAGCTGTATAAAGAGTGGAGCGGAGTTTACCTGTGAGGAGCGAATGGGAGTGGAGCAGCTGTATAAAGAGTGGAGCGGAGTTTACCTGTGAGGGAATGGGAGTGGAGCAGCTGTATAAAGAGTGGAGCGGAGTTTACCTGTGAGGGAATGGGAGTGGAGCAGCTGTATAAAGAGTGGAGCGGAGTTTACCTGTGAGGGAGCGGAATGGGAGTGGAGCAGCTGTATAAAGAGTGGAGCGGAGTTTACCTGTGAGGGGGGAATGGGAGTGGAGCAGCTGTATAAAGAGTGGAGCGGAGTTTACCTGTGAGGGAATGGGAGTGGAGCAGCTGTATAAAGAGTGGAGCGGAGTTTACCTGTGAGGGAGCGGAATGGGAGTGGAGCAGCTGTATAAAGAGTGGAGCGGAGTTTACCTGTGAGGGAATGGGAGTGGAGCAGCTGTATAAAGAGTGGAGCGGAGTTTACCTGTGAGGGAATGGGAGTGGAGCAGCTGTATAAAGAGTGGAGCGGAGTTTACCTGTGAGGGAATGGGAGTGGAGCAGCTGTATAAAGAGTGGAGCGGAGTTTACCTGTGAGGGAGCGGAATGGGAGTGGAGCAGCTGTATAAAGAGTGGAGCGGAGTTTACCTGTGAGGGAGCGGAATGGGAGTGGAGCAGCTGTATAAAGAGTGGAGCGGAGTTTACCTGTGAGGGAGCGGAATGGGAGTGGAGCAGCTGTATAAAGAGTGGAGCGGAGTTTACCTGTGAGAGCGGAATGGGAGTGGAGCAGCTGTATAAAGAGTGGAGCGGAGTTTACCTGTGAGGGAATGGGAGTGGAGCAGCTGTATAAAGAGTGGAGCGGAGTTTACCTGTGAGGGAGCGGAATGGGAGTGGAGCAGCTGTATAAAGAGTGGAGCGGAGTTTACCTGTGAGGAGCGGAATGGGAGTGGAGCAGCTGTATAAAGAGTGGAGCGGAGTTTACCTGTGAGGGAATGGGAGTGGAGCAGCTGTATAAAGAGTGGAGCGGAGTTTACCTGTGAGGGAGCGGAATGGGAGTGGAGCAGCTGTATAAAGAGTGGAGCGGAGTTTACCTGTGAGGGAGCGGAATGGGAGTGGAGCAGCTGTATAAAGAGTGGAGCGGAGTTTACCTGTGAGGGAATGGGAGTGGAGCAGCTGTATAAAGAGTGGAGCGGAGTTTACCTGTGAGGGAATGGGAGTGGAGCAGCTGTATAAAGAGTGGAGCGGAGTTTACCTGTGAGGGAGCGAATGGGAGTGGAGCAGCTGTATAAAGAGTGGAGCGGAGTTTACCTGTGAGGGAGCGGAATGGGAGTGGAGCAGCTGTATAAAGAGTGGAGCGGAGTTTACCTGTGAGGAGCGGAATGGGAGTGGAGCAGCTGTATAAAGAGTGGAGCGGAGTTTACCTGTGAGGGAGCGGAATGGGAGTGGAGCAGCTGTATAAAGAGTGGAGCGGAGTTTACCTGTGAGGGAATGGGAGTGGAGCAGCTGTATAAAGAGTGGAGCGGAGTTTACCTGTGAGGGAGCGGAATGGGAGTGGAGCAGCTGTATAAAGAGTGGAGCGGAGTTTACCTGTGAGGGAGGAATGGGAGTGGAGCAGCTGTATAAAGAGTGGAGCGGAGTTTACCTGTGAGGGAGCGGAATGGGAGTGGAGCAGCTGTATAAAGAGTGGAGCGGAGTTTACCTGTGAGGGAATGGGAGTGGAGCAGCTGTATAAAGAGTGGAGCGGAGTTTACCTGTGAGGCGAATGGGAGTGGAGCAGCTGTATAAAGAGTGGAGCGGAGTTTACCTGTGAGGGAGCGGAATGGGAGTGGAGCAGCTGTATAAAGAGTGGAGCGGAGTTTACCTGTGAGGGAGCGGAATGGGAGTGGAGCAGCTGTATAAAGAGTGGAGCGGAGTTTACCTGTGAGGGAGCGGAATGGGAGTGGAGCAGCTGTATAAAGAGTGGAGCGGAGTTTACCTGTGAGGGAATGGGAGTGGAGCAGCTGTATAAAGAGTGGAGCGGAGTTTACCTGTGAGGGAGCGGAATGGGAGTGGAGCAGCTGTATAAAGAGTGGAGCGGAGTTTACCTGTGAGGGAATGGGAGTGGAGCAGCTGTATAAAGAGTGGAGCGGAGTTTACCTGTGAGGGAGCGGAATGGGAGTGGAGCAGCTGTATAAAGAGTGGAGCGGAGTTTACCTGTGAGGGAATGGGAGTGGAGCAGCTGTATAAAGAGTGGAGCGGAGTTTACCTGTGAGGAGCGGAATGGGAGTGGAGCAGCTGTATAAAGAGTGGAGCGGAGTTTACCTGTGAGGGAGCGGAATGGGAGTGGAGCAGCTGTATAAAGAGTGGAGCGGAGTTTACCTGTGAGGGAATGGGAGTGGAGCAGCTGTATAAAGAGTGGAGCGGAGTTTACCTGTGAGGGAGCGGAATGGGAGTGGAGCAGCTGTATAAAGAGTGGAGCGGAGTTTACCTGTGAGGGAGCGGAATGGGAGTGGAGCAGCTGTATAAAGAGTGGAGCGGAGTTTACCTGTGAGGGAGCGGAATGGGAGTGGAGCAGCTGTATAAAGAGTGGAGCGGAGTTTACCTGTGAGGGAGCGGAATGGGAGTGGAGCAGCTGTATAAAGAGTGGAGCGGAGTTTACCTGTGAGGAGCGGAATGGGAGTGGAGCAGCTGTATAAAGAGTGGAGCGGAGTTTACCTGTGAGGGAGCGGAATGGGAGTGGAGCAGCTGTATAAAGAGTGGAGCGGAGTTTACCTGTGAGGGAGCGGAATGGGAGTGGAGCAGCTGTATAAAGAGTGGAGCGGAGTTTACCTGTGAGGGAGCGGAATGGGAGTGGAGCAGCTGTATAAAGAGTGGAGCGGAGTTTACCTGTGAGGGAATGGGAGTGGAGCAGCTGTATAAAGAGTGGAGCGGAGTTTACCTGTGAGGGAGCGGAATGGGAGTGGAGCAGCTGTATAAAGAGTGGAGCGGAGTTTACCTGTGAGGGAGCGGAATGGGAGTGGAGCAGCTGTATAAAGAGTGGAGCGGAGTTTACCTGTGAGGGAATGGGAGTGGAGCAGCTGTATAAAGAGTGGAGCGGAGTTTACCTGTGAGGGAATGGGAGTGGAGCAGCTGTATAAAGAGTGGAGCGGAGTTTACCTGTGAGGGAATGGGAGTGGAGCAGCTGTATAAAGAGTGGAGCGGAGTTTACCTGTGAGGGAGCGGAATGGGAGTGGAGCAGCTGTATAAAGAGTGGAGCGGAGTTTACCTGTGAGGGAATGGGAGTGGAGCAGCTGTATAAAGAGTGGAGCGGAGTTTACCTGTGAGGGAGCGGAATGGGAGTGGAGCAGCTGTATAAAGAGTGGAGCGGAGTTTACCTGTGAGGGAGCGGAATGGGAGTGGAGCAGCTGTATAAAGAGTGGAGCGGAGTTTACCTGTGAGGGAGCGGAATGGGAGTGGAGCAGCTGTATAAAGAGTGGAGCGGAGTTTACCTGTGAGGGAGCGGAATGGGAGTGGAGCAGCTGTATAAAGAGTGGAGCGGAGTTTACCTGTGAGGGAATGGGAGTGGAGCAGCTGTATAAAGAGTGGAGCGGAGTTTACCTGTGAGGGAGCGGAATGGGAGTGGAGCAGCTGTATAAAGAGTGGAGCGGAGTTTACCTGTGAGGGAGCGGAATGGGAGTGGAGCAGCTGTATAAAGAGTGGAGCGGAGTTTACCTGTGAGGGAGCGGAATGGGAGTGGAGCAGCTGTATAAAGAGTGGAGCGGAGTTTACCTGTGAGGGAGCGGAATGGGAGTGGAGCAGCTGTATAAAGAGTGGAGCGGAGTTTACCTGTGAGGGAATGGGAGTGGAGCAGCTGTATAAAGAGTGGAGCGGAGTTTACCTGTGAGGGAATGGGAGTGGAGCAGCTGTATAAAGAGTGGAGCGGAGTTTACCTGTGAGGGAGCGGAATGGGAGTGGAGCAGCTGTATAAAGAGTGGAGCGGAGTTTACCTGTGAGGGAGCGGAATGGGAGTGGAGCAGCTGTATAAAGAGTGGAGCGGAGTTTACCTGTGAGGGAGCGGAATGGGAGTGGAGCAGCTGTATAAAGAGTGGAGCGGAGTTTACCTGTGAGGGAATGGGAGTGGAGCAGCTGTATAAAGAGTGGAGCGGAGTTTACCTGTGAGGGAATGGGAGTGGAGCAGCTGTATAAAGAGTGGAGCGGAGTTTACCTGTGAGGGAGCGGAATGGGAGTGGAGCAGCTGTATAAAGAGTGGAGCGGAGTTTACCTGTGAGGGAGCGGAATGGGAGTGGAGCAGCTGTATAAAGAGTGGAGCGGAGTTTACCTGTGAGGGAGCGGAATGGGAGTGGAGCAGCTGTATAAAGAGTGGAGCGGAGTTTACCTGTGAGGGAGCGGAATGGGAGTGGAGCAGCTGTATAAAGAGTGGAGCGGAGTTTACCTGTGAGGGAGCGGAATGGGAGTGGAGCAGCTGTATAAAGAGTGGAGCGGAGTTTACCTGTGAGGGAATGGGAGTGGAGCAGCTGTATAAAGAGTGGAGCGGAGTTTACCTGTGAGGGAATGGGAGTGGAGCAGCTGTATAAAGAGTGGAGCGGAGTTTACCTGTGAGGGAGCGGAATGGGAGTGGAGCAGCTGTATAAAGAGTGGAGCGGAGTTTACCTGTGAGGGAATGGGAGTGGAGCAGCTGTATAAAGAGTGGAGCGGAGTTTACCTGTGAGGGCGGAATGGGAGTGGAGCAGCTGTATAAAGAGTGGAGCGGAGTTTACCTGTGAGGGAGCGGAATGGGAGTGGAGCAGCTGTATAAAGAGTGGAGCGGAGTTTACCTGTGAGGGAGCGGAATGGGAGTGGAGCAGCTGTATAAAGAGTGGAGCGGAGTTTACCTGTGAGGGAATGGGAGTGGAGCAGCTGTATAAAGAGTGGAGCGGAGTTTACCTGTGAGGGAATGGGAGTGGAGCAGCTGTATAAAGAGTGGAGCGGAGTTTACCTGTGAGGGAATGGGAGTGGAGCAGCTGTATAAAGAGTGGAGCGGAGTTTACCTGTGAGGGAATGGGAGTGGAGCAGCTGTATAAAGAGTGGAGCGGAGTTTACCTGTGAGGAGGGAATGGGAGTGGAGCAGCTGTATAAAGAGTGGAGCGGAGTTTACCTGTGAGGGAATGGGAGTGGAGCAGCTGTATAAAGAGTGGAGCGGAGTTTACCTGTGAGGGAATGGGAGTGGAGCAGCTGTATAAAGAGTGGAGCGGAGTTTACCTGTGAGGGAGCGGAATGGGAGTGGAGCAGCTGTATAAAGAGTGGAGCGGAGTTTACCTGTGAGGGAGCGGAATGGGAGTGGAGCAGCTGTATAAAGAGTGGAGCGGAGTTTACCTGTGAGGGAATGGGAGTGGAGCAGCTGTATAAAGAGTGGAGCGGAGTTTACCTGTGAGGGAATGGGAGTGGAGCAGCTGTATAAAGAGTGGAGCGGAGTTTACCTGTGAGGGAATGGGAGTGGAGCAGCTGTATAAAGAGTGGAGCGGAGTTTACCTGTGAGGGAATGGGAGTGGAGCAGCTGTATAAAGAGTGGAGCGGAGTTTACCTGTGAGGGAATGGGAGTGGAGCAGCTGTATAAAGAGTGGAGCGGAGTTTACCTGTGAGGAGCGGAATGGGAGTGGAGCAGCTGTATAAAGAGTGGAGCGGAGTTTACCTGTGAGGGAATGGGAGTGGAGCAGCTGTATAAAGAGTGGAGCGGAGTTTACCTGTGAGGGAGCGGAATGGGAGTGGAGCAGCTGTATAAAGAGTGGAGCGGAGTTTACCTGTGAGGGAGCGGAATGGGAGTGGAGCAGCTGTATAAAGAGTGGAGCGGAGTTTACCTGTGAGGGAATGGGAGTGGAGCAGCTGTATAAAGAGTGGAGCGGAGTTTACCTGTGAGGGAGCGGAATGGGAGTGGAGCAGCTGTATAAAGAGTGGAGCGGAGTTTACCTGTGAGGGAGCGGAATGGGAGTGGAGCAGCTGTATAAAGAGTGGAGCGGAGTTTACCTGTGAGGGAATGGGAGTGGAGCAGCTGTATAAAGAGTGGAGCGGAGTTTACCTGTGAGGGAGCGGAATGGGAGTGGAGCAGCTGTATAAAGAGTGGAGCGGAGTTTACCTGTGAGGGAGCGGAATGGGAGTGGAGCAGCTGTATAAAGAGTGGAGCGGAGTTTACCTGTGAGGGAATGGGAGTGGAGCAGCTGTATAAAGAGTGGAGCGGAGTTTACCTGTGAGGGAATGGGAGTGGAGCAGCTGTATAAAGAGTGGAGCGGAGTTTACCTGTGAGGGAATGGGAGTGGAGCAGCTGTATAAAGAGTGGAGCGGAGTTTACCTGTGAGGGAGCGGAATGGGAGTGGAGCAGCTGTATAAAGAGTGGAGCGGAGTTTACCTGTGAGGGAATGGGAGTGGAGCAGCTGTATAAAGAGTGGAGCGGAGTTTACCTGTGAGGGAATGGGAGTGGAGCAGCTGTATAAAGAGTGGAGCGGAGTTTACCTGTGAGGGAATGGGAGTGGAGCAGCTGTATAAAGAGTGGAGCGGAGTTTACCTGTGAGGGAATGGGAGTGGAGCAGCTGTATAAAGAGTGGAGCGGAGTTTACCTGTGAGGGAGCGAATGGGAGTGGAGCAGCTGTATAAAGAGTGGAGCGGAGTTTACCTGTGAGGAGCGGAATGGGAGTGGAGCAGCTGTATAAAGAGTGGAGCGGAGTTTACCTGTGAGGGAGCGGAATGGGAGTGGAGCAGCTGTATAAAGAGTGGAGCGGAGTTTACCTGTGAGGGAGCGGAATGGGAGTGGAGCAGCTGTATAAAGAGTGGAGCGGAGTTTACCTGTGAGGGAATGGGAGTGGAGCAGCTGTATAAAGAGTGGAGCGGAGTTTACCTGTGAGGGAATGGGAGTGGAGCAGCTGTATAAAGAGTGGAGCGGAGTTTACCTGTGAGGGAATGGGAGTGGAGCAGCTGTATAAAGAGTGGAGCGGAGTTTACCTGTGAGGGAATGGGAGTGGAGCAGCTGTATAAAGAGTGGAGCGGAGTTTACCTGTGAGGGAGCGGAATGGGAGTGGAGCAGCTGTATAAAGAGTGGAGCGGAGTTTACCTGTGAGGGAGCGGAATGGGAGTGGAGCAGCTGTATAAAGAGTGGAGCGGAGTTTACCTGTGAGGGAGCGGAATGGGAGTGGAGCAGCTGTATAAAGAGTGGAGCGGAGTTTACCTGTGAGGGAGCGAATGGGAGTGGAGCAGCTGTATAAAGAGTGGAGCGGAGTTTACCTGTGAGGGAGCGGAATGGGAGTGGAGCAGCTGTATAAAGAGTGGAGCGGAGTTTACCTGTGAGGGAATGGGAGTGGAGCAGCTGTATAAAGAGTGGAGCGGAGTTTACCTGTGAGGGAGCGGAATGGGAGTGGAGCAGCTGTATAAAGAGTGGAGCGGAGTTTACCTGTGAGGGAGCGGAATGGGAGTGGAGCAGCTGTATAAAGAGTGGAGCGGAGTTTACCTGTGAGGGAGCGGAATGGGAGTGGAGCAGCTGTATAAAGAGTGGAGCGGAGTTTACCTGTGAGGGAATGGGAGTGGAGCAGCTGTATAAAGAGTGGAGCGGAGTTTACCTGTGAGGGAGCGGAATGGGAGTGGAGCAGCTGTATAAAGAGTGGAGCGGAGTTTACCTGTGAGGGAGCGGAATGGGAGTGGAGCAGCTGTATAAAGAGTGGAGCGGAGTTTACCTGTGAGGGAGCGGAATGGGAGTGGAGCAGCTGTATAAAGAGTGGAGCGGAGTTTACCTGTGAGGGAGCGGAATGGGAGTGGAGCAGCTGTATAAAGAGTGGAGCGGAGTTTACCTGTGAGGGAGCGGAATGGGAGTGGAGCAGCTGTATAAAGAGTGGAGCGGAGTTTACCTGTGAGGGAGCGAATGGGAGTGGAGCAGCTGTATAAAGAGTGGAGCGGAGTTTACCTGTGAGGGAGCGGAATGGGAGTGGAGCAGCTGTATAAAGAGTGGAGCGGAGTTTACCTGTGAGGGAGCGAATGGGAGTGGAGCAGCTGTATAAAGAGTGGAGCGGAGTTTACCTGTGAGGGAGCGGAATGGGAGTGGAGCAGCTGTATAAAGAGTGGAGCGGAGTTTACCTGTGAGGGAGCGGAATGGGAGTGGAGCAGCTGTATAAAGAGTGGAGCGGAGTTTACCTGTGAGGGAATGGGAGTGGAGCAGCTGTATAAAGAGTGGAGCGGAGTTTACCTGTGAGGGAGCGAATGGGAGTGGAGCAGCTGTATAAAGAGTGGAGCGGAGTTTACCTGTGAGGGAATGGGAGTGGAGCAGCTGTATAAAGAGTGGAGCGGAGTTTACCTGTGAGGGAATGGGAGTGGAGCAGCTGTATAAAGAGTGGAGCGGAGTTTACCTGTGAGGGAGCGGAATGGGAGTGGAGCAGCTGTATAAAGAGTGGAGCGGAGTTTACCTGTGAGGGAGCGGAATGGGAGTGGAGCAGCTGTATAAAGAGTGGAGCGGAGTTTACCTGTGAGGGAGCGGAATGGGAGTGGAGCAGCTGTATAAAGAGTGGAGCGGAGTTTACCTGTGAGGGAGCGGAATGGGAGTGGAGCAGCTGTATAAAGAGTGGAGCGGAGTTTACCTGTGAGGGAGCGGAATGGGAGTGGAGCAGCTGTATAAAGAGTGGAGCGGAGTTTACCTGTGAGGGAGCGGAATGGGAGTGGAGCAGCTGTATAAAGAGTGGAGCGGAGTTTACCTGTGAGGGAATGGGAAGTGGAGCAGCTGTATAAAGAGTGGAGCGGAGTTTACCTGTGAGGGAATGGGAGTGGAGCAGCTGTATAAAGAGTGGAGCGGAGTTTACCTGTGAGGGAGGGAATGGGAGTGGAGCAGCTGTATAAAGAGTGGAGCGGAGTTTACCTGTGAGGAGCGGAATGGGAGTGGAGCAGCTGTATAAAGAGTGGAGCGGAGTTTACCTGTGAGGGAATGGGAGTGGAGCAGCTGTATAAAGAGTGGAGCGGAGTTTACCTGTGAGGGAATGGGAGTGGAGCAGCTGTATAAAGAGTGGAGCGGAGTTTACCTGTGAGGAGGGAATGGGAGTGGAGCAGCTGTATAAAGAGTGGAGCGGAGTTTACCTGTGAGGGAGCGGAATGGGAGTGGAGCAGCTGTATAAAGAGTGGAGCGGAGTTTACCTGTGAGGGAATGGGAGTGGAGCAGCTGTATAAAGAGTGGAGCGGAGTTTACCTGTGAGGGAATGGGAGTGGAGCAGCTGTATAAAGAGTGGAGCGGAGTTTACCTGTGAGGGAGCGAATGGGAGTGGAGCAGCTGTATAAAGAGTGGAGCGGAGTTTACCTGTGAGGGAATGGGAGTGGAGCAGCTGTATAAAGAGTGGAGCGGAGTTTACCTGTGAGGGAGCGGAATGGGAGTGGAGCAGCTGTATAAAGAGTGGAGCGGAGTTTACCTGTGAGGGAGCGGAATGGGAGTGGAGCAGCTGTATAAAGAGTGGAGCGGAGTTTACCTGTGAGGGAATGGGAGTGGAGCAGCTGTATAAAGAGTGGAGCGGAGTTTACCTGTGAGGAGCGGAATGGGAGTGGAGCAGCTGTATAAAGAGTGGAGCGGAGTTTACCTGTGAGGGGAATGGGAGTGGAGCAGCTGTATAAAGAGTGGAGCGGAGTTTACCTGTGAGGGCGAATGGGAGTGGAGCAGCTGTATAAAGAGTGGAGCGGAGTTTACCTGTGAGGGAGCGGAATGGGAGTGGAGCAGCTGTATAAAGAGTGGAGCGGAGTTTACCTGTGAGGGAATGGGAGTGGAGCAGCTGTATAAAGAGTGGAGCGGAGTTTACCTGTGAGGGAGCGGAATGGGAGTGGAGCAGCTGTATAAAGAGTGGAGCGGAGTTTACCTGTGAGGGAGCGGAATGGGAGTGGAGCAGCTGTATAAAGAGTGGAGCGGAGTTTACCTGTGAGGGAGCGGAATGGGAGTGGAGCAGCTGTATAAAGAGTGGAGCGGAGTTTACCTGTGAGGGAGCGGAATGGGAGTGGAGCAGCTGTATAAAGAGTGGAGCGGAGTTTACCTGTGAGGGAGCGGAATGGGAGTGGAGCAGCTGTATAAAGAGTGGAGCGGAGTTTACCTGTGAGGGAGCGGAATGGGAGTGGAGCAGCTGTATAAAGAGTGGAGCGGAGTTTACCTGTGAGGGAATGGGAGTGGAGCAGCTGTATAAAGAGTGGAGCGGAGTTTACCTGTGAGGGAATGGGAGTGGAGCAGCTGTATAAAGAGTGGAGCGGAGTTTACCTGTGAGGGAATGGGAGTGGAGCAGCTGTATAAAGAGTGGAGCGGAGTTTACCTGTGAGGGAATGGGAGTGGAGCAGCTGTATAAAGAGTGGAGCGGAGTTTACCTGTGAGGGAATGGGAGTGGAGCAGCTGTATAAAGAGTGGAGCGGAGTTTACCTGTGAGGGAGCGGAATGGGAGTGGAGCAGCTGTATAAAGAGTGGAGCGGAGTTTACCTGTGAGGAGCGGAATGGGAGTGGAGCAGCTGTATAAAGAGTGGAGCGGAGTTTACCTGTGAGGGAGCGGAATGGGAGTGGAGCAGCTGTATAAAGAGTGGAGCGGAGTTTACCTGTGAGGGAGCGGAATGGGAGTGGAGCAGCTGTATAAAGAGTGGAGCGGAGTTTACCTGTGAGGGAGCGGAATGGGAGTGGAGCAGCTGTATAAAGAGTGGAGCGGAGTTTACCTGTGAGGGAATGGGAGTGGAGCAGCTGTATAAAGAGTGGAGCGGAGTTTACCTGTGAGGGAATGGGAGTGGAGCAGCTGTATAAAGAGTGGAGCGGAGTTTACCTGTGAGGGAGCGGAATGGGAGTGGAGCAGCTGTATAAAGAGTGGAGCGGAGTTTACCTGTGAGGGAATGGGAGTGGAGCAGCTGTATAAAGAGTGGAGCGGAGTTTACCTGTGAGGGAGCGGAATGGGAGTGGAGCAGCTGTATAAAGAGTGGAGCGGAGTTTACCTGTGAGGGAGCGGAATGGGAGTGGAGCAGCTGTATAAAGAGTGGAGCGGAGTTTACCTGTGAGGGAATGGGAGTGGAGCAGCTGTATAAAGAGTGGAGCGGAGTTTACCTGTGAGGGAGCGATGGGAGTGGAGCAGCTGTATAAAGAGTGGAGCGGAGTTTACCTGTGAGGGGGGAATGGGAGTGGAGCAGCTGTATAAAGAGTGGAGCGGAGTTTACCTGTGAGGGAGCGGAATGGGAGTGAGCAGCTGTATAAAGAGTGGAGCGGAGTTTACCTGTGAGGGAATGGGAGTGGAGCAGCTGTATAAAGAGTGGAGCGGAGTTTACCTGTGAGGAGCGGAATGGGAGTGGAGCAGCTGTATAAAGAGTGGAGCGGAGTTTACCTGTGAGGGAGGAATGGGAGTGGAGCAGCTGTATAAAGAGTGGAGCGGAGTTTACCTGTGAGGAGCGGAATGGGAGTGGAGCAGCTGTATAAAGAGTGGAGCGGAGTTTACCTGTGAGGGAGCGGAATGGAGTGGAGCAGCTGGATAAAGAGTGGAGCGGAGTTTACCTGTGAGGGAGCGGAATGGGAGTGGAGCAGCTGTATAAAGAGTGGAGCGGAGTTTACCTGTGAGGGAATGGAGTGGAGCAGCTGTATAAAGAGTGGAGCGGAGTTTACCTGTGAGGGAATGGGAGTGGAGCAGCTGTATAAAGAGTGGAGCGGAGTTTACCTGTGAGGGAATGGGAGTGGAGCAGCTGTATAAAGAGTGGAGCGGAGTTTACCTGTGTGGAGGGAATGGGAGTGGAGCAGCTGTATAAAGAGTGGAGCGGAGTTTACCTGTGAGGGAGCGAATGGGAGTGGAGCAGCTGTATAAAGAGTGGAGCGGAGTTTACCTGTGAGGGAATGGGAGTGGAGCAGCTGTATAAAGAGTGGAGCGGAGTTTACCTGTGAGGGCGAATGGGAGTGGAGCAGCTGTATAAAGAGTGGAGCGGAGTTTACCTGTGAGGGAGCGGAATGGGAGTGGAGCAGCTGTATAAAGAGTGGAGCGGAGTGTACCTGTGAGGGAGCGGAATGGGAGTGGAGCAGCTGTATAAAGAGTGGAGCGGAGTTTACCTGTGAGGAGCGAATGGGAGTGGAGCAGCTGTATAAAGAGTGGAGCGGAGTTTACCTGTGAGGGAGGGAATGGGAGTGGAGCAGCTGTATAAAGAGTGGAGCGGAGTTTACCTGTGAGGGAGCGGAATGGGAGTGGAGCAGCTGTATAAAGAGTGGAGCGGAGTTTACCTGTGAGGGAATGGGAGTGGAGCAGCTGTATAAAGAGTGGAGCGGAGTTACCTGTGAGGAGCGGAATGGGAGTGGAGCAGCTGTATAAAGAGTGGAGCGGAGTTTACCTGTGAGGCGAATGGGAGTGGAGCAGCTGTATAAAGAGTGGAGCGGAGTTTTACCTGTGAGGGAATGGGAGTGGAGCAGCTGTATAAAGAGTGGAGCGGAGTTTACCTGTGAGGGAATGGGAGTGGAGCAGCTGTATAAAGAGTGGAGCGGAGTTTACCTGTGAGGGAATGGGAGTGGAGCAGCTGTATAAAGAGTGGAGCGAGTTTACCTGTGAGGGAGCGGAATGGGAGTGGAGCAGCTGTATAAAGAGTGGAGCGGAGTTTACCTGTGAGGGAGCGGAATGGGAGTGGAGCAGCTGTATAAAGAGTGGAGCGGAGTTTACCTGTGAGGGAATGGGAGTGGAGCAGCTGTATAAAGAGTGGAGCGGAGTTTACCTGTGAGGGAATGGGAGTGGAGCAGCTGTATAAAGAGTGGAGCGGAGTTTACCTGTGAGGGAGGAAGGGAGTGGAGCAGCTGTATAAAGAGTGGAGCGGAGTTTACCTGTGAGGCGGAATGGGAGTGGAGCAGCTTGTATAAAGAGTGGAGCGGAGTTTACCTGTGGGAGCGGAATGGGAGTGGAGCAGCTGTATAAAGAGTGGAGCGGAGTTTACCCTGTGAGGGATGGGAGTGGAGCAGCTGTATAAAGAGTGGAGCGGAGTTTACCTGTGAGGGAATGGGAGTGGAGCAGCTGTATAAAGAGTGGAGCGGAGTTTACCTGTGAGGGAGCGGAATGGGAGTGGAGCAGCTGTATAAAGAGTGGAGCGGAGTTTACCTGTGAGGGAGCGGAATGGGAGTGGAGCAGCTGTATAAAGAGTGGAGCGGAGTTTACCTGTGAGGGAATGGGAGTGGAGCAGCTGTATAAAGAGTGGAGCGGAGTTTACCTGTGAGGCGAATGGGAGTGGAGCAGCTGTATAAAGAGTGGAGCGGAGTTTACCTGTGAGGGAGCGGAATGGGAGTGGAGCAGCTGTATAAAGAGTGGAGCGGAGTTTACCTGTGAGGGAATGGGAGTGGAGCAGCGGTATAAAGAGTGGAGCGGAGTTTACCTGTGAGGGAGCGGAATGGGAGTGGAGCAGCTGTATAAAGAGTGGAGCGGAGTTTACCTGTGAGGGAATGGGAGTGGAGCAGCTGTATAAAGAGTGGAGCGGAGTTACCTGTGAGGGAGCGGAATGGGAGTGGAGCAGCTGTATAAAGAGTGGAGCGGAGTTTACCTGTGAGGGAATGGGAGTGGAGCAGCTGTATAAAGAGTGGAGCGGAGTTTACCTGTGAGGAGCGGAATGGGAGTGGAGCAGCTGTATAAAGAGTGGAGCGGAGTTTACCTGTGAGGGAGCGAATGGGAGTGGAGCAGCTGTATAAAGAGTGGAGCGAGTTTACCTGTGAGCGGAATGGGAGTGGAGCAGCTGTATAAAGAGTGGAGCGGAGTTTACCTGTGAGCGGAATGGGAGTGGAGCAGCTGTATAAAGAGTGGAGCGGAGTTTACCTGTGAGGGAGCGGAATGGGAGTGGAGCAGCTGTATAAAGAGTGGAGCGGAGTTTACCTGTGAGGGAGGAATGGGAGTGGAGCAGCTGTATAAAGAGTGGAGCGGAGTTTACCTGTGAGGAGGGAATGGGAGTGGAGCAGCTGTATAAAGAGTGGAGCGGAGTTTACCTGTGAGGGAGCGGAATGGGAGTGGAGCAGCTGTATAAAGAGTGGAGCGGAGTTTACCTGTGAGGAGCGGAATGGGAGTGGAGCAGCTGTATAAAGAGTGGAGCGGAGTTTACCTGTGAGGGAATGGGAGTGGAGCAGCTGTATAAAGAGTGGAGCGGAGTTTACCTGTGAGCGGAATGGGAGTGGAGCAGCTGTATAAAGAGTGGAGCGGAGTTTACCTGTGAGGGAGCGGAATGGGAGTGGAGCAGCTGTATAAAGAGTGGAGCGGAGTTTACCTGTGAGGGAATGGGAGTGGAGCAGCTGTATAAAGAGTGAGCGGAGTTTACCTGTGAGGGAGCGGAATGGGAGTGGAGCAGCTGTATAAAGAGTGGAGCGGAGTTTACCTGTGAGGGAGGAATGGGAGTGGAGCAGCTGTATAAAGAGTGGAGCGGAGTTTACCTGTGAGGGAGCGGAATGGGAGTGGAGCAGCTGTATAAAGAGTGGAGCGGAGTTTACCTGTGAGGAGCGGAATGGGAGTGGAGCAGCTGTATAAAGAGTGGAGCGGAGTTTACCTGTGAGGGAATGGGAGTGGAGCAGCTGTATAAAGAGTGGAGCGGAGTTTACCTGTGAGGAGCGGAATGGGAGTGGAGCAGCTGTATAAAGAGTGGAGCGGAGTTTACCTGTGAGGGAGCGGAATGGGAGTGGAGCAGCTGTATAAAGAGTGGAGCGGAGTTTACCTGTGAGGGGAATGGGAGTGGAGCAGCTGTATAAAGAGTGGAGCGGAGTTTACCTGTGAGGGAATGGGAGTGGAGCAGCTGTATAAAGAGTGGAGCGGAGTTTACCTGTGAGGGAGCGGAATGGGAGTGGAGCAGCTGTATAAAGAGTGGAGCGGAGTTTACCTGTGAGGGAGCGGAATGGGAGTGGAGCAGCTGTATAAAGAGTGGAGCGGAGTTTACCTGTGAGGGAATGGGAGTGGAGCAGCTGTATAAAGAGTGGAGCGGAGTTTACCTGTGAGGGAGCGGAATGGGAGTGGAGCAGCTGTATAAAGAGTGGAGCGGAGTTTACCTGTGAGCGGAATGGGAGTGGAGCAGCTGTATAAAGAGTGGAGCGGAGTTTACCTGTGAGGGAGCGGAATGGGAGTGGAGCAGCTGTATAAAGAGTGGAGCGGAGTTTACCTGTGAGGGAGCGGAATGGGAGTGGAGCAGCTGTATAAAGAGTGGAGCGGAGTTTACCTGTGAGGGAGCGGAATGGGAGTGGAGCAGCTGTATAAAGAGTGGAGCGGAGTTTACCTGTGAGGGAGCGAATGGGAGTGGAGCAGCTGTATAAAGAGTGGAGCGGAGTTTACCTGTGAGGGGGAATGGGAGTGGAGCAGCTGTATAAAGAGTGGAGCGGAGTTTACCTGTGAGGAGCGGAATGGGAGTGGAGCAGCTGTATAAAGAGTGGAGCGGAGTTTACCTGTGAGGGAATGGGAGTGGAGCAGCTGTATAAAGAGTGGAGCGGAGTTTACCTGTGAGGGAGCGGAATGGGAGTGGAGCAGCTGTATAAAGAGTGGAGCGGAGTTTACCTGTGAGGGAATGGGAGTGGAGCAGCTGTATAAAGAGTGGAGCGGAGTTTACCTGTGAGGGAGCGGAATGGGAGTGGAGCAGCTGTATAAAGAGTGGAGCGGAGTTTACCTGTGAGGGAGCGGAATGGGAGTGGAGCAGCTGTATAAAGAGTGGAGCGGAGTTTACCTGTGAGGGAGCGGAATGGGAGTGGAGCAGCTGTATAAAGAGTGGAGCGGAGTTTACCTGTGAGGGAATGGGAGTGGAGCAGCTGTATAAAGAGTGGAGCGGAGTTTACCTGTGAGGGAGCGAATGGGAGTGGAGCAGCTGTATAAAGAGTGGAGCGGAGTTTACCTGTGAGGGAATGGGAGTGGAGCAGCTGTATAAAGAGTGGAGCGGAGTTTACCTGTGAGGGAGCGGAATGGGAGTGGAGCAGCTGTATAAAGAGTGGAGCGGAGTTTACCTGTGAGGGAGCGGAATGGGAGTGGAGCAGCTGTATAAAGAGTGGAGCGGAGTTTACCTGTGAGGGAGCGGAATGGGAGTGGAGCAGCTGTATAAAGAGTGGAGCGGAGTTTACCTGTGAGGGAATGGGAGTGGAGCAGCTGTATAAAGAGTGGAGCGGAGTTTACCTGTGAGGGAGCGGAATGGGAGTGGAGCAGCTGTATAAAGAGTGGAGCGGAGTTTACCTGTGAGGGAGCGGAATGGGAGTGGAGCAGCTGTATAAAGAGTGGAGCGGAGTTTACCTGTGAGGGAGCGGAATGGGAGTGGAGCAGCTGTATAAAGAGTGGAGCGGAGTTTACCTGTGAGGGGGAATGGGAGTGGAGCAGCTGTATAAAGAGTGGAGCGGAGTTTACCTGTGAGGGAGCGGAATGGGAGTGGAGCAGCTGTATAAAGAGTGGAGCGGAGTTTACCTGTGAGGAGCGGAATGGGAGTGGAGCAGCTGTATAAAGAGTGGAGCGGAGTTTACCTGTGAGGGAGCGGAATGGGAGTGGAGCAGCTGTATAAAGAGTGGAGCGGAGTTTACCTGTGAGGAGCGGAATGGGAGTGGAGCAGCTGTATAAAGAGTGGAGCGGAGTTTACCTGTGGAGCGGAATGGGAGTGGAGCAGCTGTATAAAGAGTGGAGCGGAGTTTACCTGTGAGGGAATGGGAGTGGAGCAGCTGTATAAAGAGTGGAGCGGAGTTTACCTGTGGGAGCGGAATGGGAGTGGAGCAGCTGTATAAAGAGTGGAGCGGAGTTTACCTGTGAGGGAGCGGAATGGGAGTGGAGCAGCTGTATAAAGAGTGGAGCGGAGTTTACCTGTGAGGGAGCGGAATGGGAGTGGAGCAGCTGTATAAAGAGTGGAGCGGAGTTTACCTGTGAGGGAGCGGAATGGGAGTGGAGCAGCTGTATAAAGAGTGGAGCGGAGTTTACCTGTGAGGGAATGGGAGTGGAGCAGCTGTATAAAGAGTGGAGCGGAGTTTACCTGTGAGGGAGCGGAATGGGAGTGGAGCAGCTGTATAAAGAGTGGAGCGGAGTTTACCTGTGAGGGAATGGGAGTGGAGCAGCTGTATAAAGAGTGGAGCGGAGTTTACCTGTGAGGGAGCGAATGGGAGTGGAGCAGCTGTATAAAGAGTGGAGCGGAGTTTACCTGTGAGGGAGCGGAATGGGAGTGGAGCAGCTGTATAAAGAGTGGAGCGGAGTTTACCTGTGAGGGAGCGGAATGGGAGTGGAGCAGCTGTATAAAGAGTGGAGCGGAGTTTACCTGTGAGGGAATGGGAGTGGAGCAGCTGTATAAAGAGTGGAGCGGAGTTTACCTGTGAGGGGAATGGGAGTGGAGCAGCTGTATAAAGAGTGGAGCGGAGTTACCTGTGAGGGAATGGGAGTGGAGCAGCTGTATAAAGAGTGGAGCGGAGTTTACCTGTGAGGGAATGGGAGTGGAGCAGCTGTATAAAGAGTGGAGCGGAGTTTACCTGTGAGGGGGAATGGGAGTGGAGCAGCTGTATAAAGAGTGGAGCGGAGTTTACCTGTGAGGGAGCGGAATGGGAGTGGAGCAGCTGTATAAAGAGTGGAGCGGAGTTTACCTGTGAGGGAGCGGAATGGGAGTGGAGCAGCTGTATAAAGAGTGGAGCGGAGTTTACCTGTGAGGAGGGAATGGGAGTGGAGCAGCTGTATAAAGAGTGGAGCGGAGTTTACCTGTGAGGGAGCGGAATGGGAGTGGAGCAGCTGTATAAAGAGTGGAGCGGAGTTTACCTGTGAGGGAGCGGAATGGGAGTGGAGCAGCTGTATAAAGAGTGGAGCGGAGTTTACCTGTGAGGGAATGGGAGTGGAGCAGCTGTATAAAGAGTGGAGCGGAGTTTACCTGTGAGGGAATGGGAGTGGAGCAGCTGTATAAAGAGTGGAGCGGAGTTTACCTGTGAGGGAGCGGAATGGGAGTGGAGCAGCTGTATAAAGAGTGGAGCGGAGTTTACCTGTGAGGGAGCGGAATGGGAGTGGAGCAGCTGTATAAAGAGTGGAGCGGAGTTTACCTGTGAGGGAATGGGAGTGGAGCAGCTGTATAAAGAGTGGAGCGGAGTTTACCTGTGAGGGAATGGGAGTGGAGCAGCTGTATAAAGAGTGGAGCGGAGTTTACCTGTGAGGGAGCGGAATGGGAGTGGAGCAGCTGTATAAAGAGTGGAGCGGAGTTTACCTGTGAGGGAGGAATGGGAGTGGAGCAGCTGTATAAAGAGTGGAGCGGAGTTTACCTGTGAGGGAGCGGAATGGGAGTGGAGCAGCTGTATAAAGAGTGGAGCGGAGTTTACCTGTGAGGGAGCGGAATGGGAGTGGAGCAGCTGTATAAAGAGTGGAGCGGAGTTTACCTGTGAGGAGCGGAATGGGAGTGGAGCAGCTGTATAAAGAGTGGAGCGGAGTTTACCTGTGAGGGAATGGGAGTGGAGCAGCTGTATAAAGAGTGGAGCGGAGTTTACCTGTGAGGGAATGGGAGTGGAGCAGCTGTATAAAGAGTGGAGCGGAGTTTACCTGTGAGGGAATGGAGTGGAGCAGCTGTATAAAGAGTGGAGCGGAGTTTACCTGTGAGGGAATGGGAGTGGAGCAGCTGTATAAAGAGTGGAGCGGAGTTTACCTGTGAGGAGCGAATGGGAGTGGAGCAGCTGTATAAAGAGTGGAGCGGAGTTTACCTGTGAGGGAATGGGAGTGGAGCAGCTGTATAAAGAGTGGAGCGGAGTTTACCTGTGAGGGAGCGGAATGGGAGTGGAGCAGCTGTATAAAGAGTGGAGCGGAGTTTACCTGTGAGGGAGCGGAATGGGAGTGGAGCAGCTGTATAAAGAGTGGAGCGGAGTTTACCTGTGAGGGAGCGGAATGGGAGTGGAGCAGCTGTATAAAGAGTGGAGCGGAGTTTACCTGTGAGGGAATGGGAGTGGAGCAGCTGTATAAAGAGTGGAGCGGAGTTTACCTGTGAGGAGCGAATGGGAGTGGAGCAGCTGTATAAAGAGTGGAGCGGAGTTTACCTGTGAGGGAGCGGAATGGGAGTGGAGCAGCTGTATAAAGAGTGGAGCGGAGTTTACCTGTGAGGGAATGGGAGTGGAGCAGCTGTATAAAGAGTGGAGCGGAGTTTACCTGTGAGGGAGCGGAATGGGAGTGGAGCAGCTGTATAAAGAGTGGAGCGGAGTTTACCTGTGAGGGAGCGGAATGGGAGTGGAGCAGCTGTATAAAGAGTGGAGCGGAGTTTACCTGTGAGGGAATGGGAGTGGAGCAGCTGTATAAAGAGTGGAGCGGAGTTTACCTGTGAGCGGAATGGGAGTGGAGCAGCTGTATAAAGAGTGGAGCGGAGTTTACCTGTGGAGGGAATGGGAGTGGAGCAGCTGTATAAAGAGTGGAGCGGAGTTTACCTGTGAGGGAATGGGAGTGGAGCAGCTGTATAAAGAGTGGAGCGGAGTTTACCTGTGAGGGAGCGGAATGGGAGTGGAGCAGCTGTATAAAGAGTGGAGCGGAGTTTACCTGTGAGGGAGCGAATGGGAGTGGAGCAGCTGTATAAAGAGTGGAGCGGAGTTTACCTGTGAGGGAGCGGAATGGGAGTGGAGCAGCTGTATAAAGAGTGGAGCGGAGTTTACCTGTGAGGGAATGGGAGTGGAGCAGCTGTATAAAGAGTGGAGCGGAGTTTACCTGTGAGGGAGCGGAATGGGAGTGGAGCAGCTGTATAAAGAGTGGAGCGGAGTTTACCTGTGAGGGAGCGGAATGGGAGTGGAGCAGCTGTATAAAGAGTGGAGCGGAGTTTACCTGTGAGGGAATGGGAGTGGAGCAGCTGTATAAAGAGTGGAGCGGAGTTTACCTGTGAGGGAATGGGAGTGGAGCAGCTGTATAAAGAGTGGAGCGGAGTTTACCTGTGAGGGAGCGGAATGGGAGTGGAGCAGCTGTATAAAGAGTGGAGCGGAGTTTACCTGTGAGGGAGGGAATGGGAGTGGAGCAGCTGTATAAAGAGTGGAGCGGAGTTTACCTGTGAGGGAGGGAATGGGAGTGGAGCAGCTGTATAAAGAGTGGAGCGGAGTTTACCTGTGAGGGAATGGGAGTGGAGCAGCTGTATAAAGAGTGGAGCGGAGTTTACCTGTGAGGGAGCGGAATGGGAGTGGAGCAGCTGTATAAAGAGTGGAGCGGAGTTTACCTGTGAGGGAGGAATGGGAGTGGAGCAGCTGTATAAAGAGTGGAGCGGAGTTTACCTGTGAGGGAGCGGAATGGGAGTGGAGCAGCTGTATAAAGAGTGGAGCGGAGTTTACCTGTGAGGGGGAATGGGAGTGGAGCAGCTGTATAAAGAGTGGAGCGGAGTTTACCTGTGAGGGAGCGGAATGGGAGTGGAGCAGCTGTATAAAGAGTGGAGCGGAGTTTACCTGTGAGGGAATGGGAGTGGAGCAGCTGTATAAAGAGTGGAGCGGAGTTTACCTGTGAGGGAGCGGAATGGGAGTGGAGCAGCTGTATAAAGAGTGGAGCGGAGTTTACCTGTGAGGGAATGGGAGTGGAGCAGCTGTATAAAGAGTGGAGCGGAGTTTACCTGTGAGGGAGCGGAATGGGAGTGGAGCAGCTGTATAAAGAGTGGAGCGGAGTTTACCTGTGAGGGAATGGGAGTGGAGCAGCTGTATAAAGAGTGGAGCGGAGTTTACCTGTGAGGGAGCGGAATGGGAGTGGAGCAGCTGTATAAAGAGTGGAGCGGAGTTTACCTGTGAGGGAATGGGAGTGGAGCAGCTGTATAAAGAGTGGAGCGGAGTTTACCTGTGAGGGAGCGGAATGGGAGTGGAGCAGCTGTATAAAGAGTGGAGCGGAGTTTACCTGTGAGGGAATGGGAGTGGAGCAGCTGTATAAAGAGTGGAGCGGAGTTTACCTGTGAGGGAGCGGAATGGGAGTGGAGCAGCTGTATAAAGAGTGGAGCGGAGTTTACCTGTGAGGGAGGGAATGGGAGTGGAGCAGCTGTATAAAGAGTGGAGCGGAGTTTACCTGTGAGGGAATGGGAGTGGAGCAGCTGTATAAAGAGTGGAGCGGAGTTTACCTGTGAGCGGAATGGGAGTGGAGCAGCTGTATAAAGAGTGGAGCGGAGTTTACCTGTGAGGGGGAATGGGAGTGGAGCAGCTGTATAAAGAGTGGAGCGGAGTTTACCTGTGAGGGAGCGGAATGGGAGTGGAGCAGCTGTATAAAGAGTGGAGCGGAGTTTACCTGTGAGGGAGCGGAATGGGAGTGGAGCAGCTGTATAAAGAGTGGAGCGGAGTTTACCTGTGAGGGAGCGGAATGGGAGTGGAGCAGCTGTATAAAGAGTGGAGCGGAGTTTACCTGTGAGGGAATGGGAGTGGAGCAGCTGTATAAAGAGTGGAGCGGAGTTTACCTGTGAGGGAATGGGAGTGGAGCAGCTGTATAAAGAGTGGAGCGGAGTTTACCTGTGAGGGAGCGGAATGGGAGTGGAGCAGCTGTATAAAGAGTGGAGCGGAGTTTACCTGTGAGGAGGAATGGGAGTGGAGCAGCTGTATAAAGAGTGGAGCGGAGTTTACCTGTGAGGGAATGGGAGTGGAGCAGCTGTATAAAGAGTGGAGCGGAGTTTACCTGTGAGGGAGCGGAATGGGAGTGGAGCAGCTGTATAAAGAGTGGAGCGGAGTTTACCTGTGAGGGAGCGGAATGGGAGTGGAGCAGCTGTATAAAGAGTGGAGCGGAGTTTACCTGTGAGGGAATGGGAGTGGAGCAGCTGTATAAAGAGTGGAGCGGAGTTTACCTGTGAGGGAATGGGAGTGGAGCAGCTGTATAAAGAGTGGAGCGGAGTTTACCTGTGGGAGCGGAATGGGAGTGGAGCAGCTGTATAAAGAGTGGAGCGGAGTTTACCTGTGAGGAGCGGAATGGGAGTGGAGCAGCTGTATAAAGAGTGGAGCGGAGTTTACCTGTGAGGGAATGGGAGTGGAGCAGCTGTATAAAGAGTGGAGCGGAGTTTACCTGTGAGGGAGCGGAATGGGAGTGGAGCAGCTGTATAAAGAGTGGAGCGGAGTTTACCTGTGAGGGAATGGGAGTGGAGCAGCTGTATAAAGAGTGGAGCGGAGTTTACCTGTGAGGGAGCGGAATGGGAGTGGAGCAGCTGTATAAAGAGTGGAGCGGAGTTTACCTGTGAGGGAGGAATGGGAGTGGAGCAGCTGTATAAAGAGTGGAGCGGAGTTTACCTGTGAGGGAATGGGAGTGGAGCAGCTGTATAAAGAGTGGAGCGGAGTTTACCTGTGAGGGAATGGGAGTGGAGCAGCTGTATAAAGAGTGGAGCGGAGTTTACCTGTGAGGGAATGGGAGTGGAGCAGCTGTATAAAGAGTGGAGCGGAGTTTACCTGTGAGGAGCGGAATGGGAGTGGAGCAGCTGTATAAAGAGTGGAGCGGAGTTTACCTGTGAGGGAATGGGAGTGGAGCAGCTGTATAAAGAGTGGAGCGGAGTTTACCTGTGAGGAGCGGAATGGGAGTGGAGCAGCTGTATAAAGAGTGGAGCGGAGTTTACCTGTGAGGGAGCGGAATGGGAGTGGAGCAGCTGTATAAAGAGTGGAGCGGAGTTTACCTGTGAGGGAGCGGATGGGAGTGGAGCAGCTGTATAAAGAGTGGAGCGGAGTTTACCTGTGAGGGCGGAATGGGAGTGGAGCAGCTGTATAAAGAGTGGAGCGGAGTTTACCTGTGAGCGGAATGGGAGTGGAGCAGCTGTATAAAGAGTGGAGCGGAGTTTACCTGTGAGGGAATGGGAGTGGAGCAGCTGTATAAAGAGTGGAGCGGAGTTTACCTGTGAGGGAGCGGAATGGGAGTGGAGCAGCTGTATAAAGAGTGGAGCGGAGTTTACCTGTGAGGGAATGGGAGTGGAGCAGCTGTATAAAGAGTGGAGCGGAGTTTACCTGTGAGGGAATGGGAGTGGAGCAGCTGTATAAAGAGTGGAGCGGAGTTTACCTGTGAGGGAGCGGAATGGGAGTGGAGCAGCTGTATAAAGAGTGGAGCGGAGTTTACCTGTGAGGAGCGGAATGGGAGTGGAGCAGCTGTATAAAGAGTGGAGCGGAGTTTACCTGTGAGGGAGCGGAATGGGAGTGGAGCAGCTGTATAAAGAGTGGAGCGGAGTTTACCTGTGAGGGGAATGGGAGTGGAGCAGCTGTATAAAGAGTGGAGCGGAGTTTACCTGTGAGGGAATGGGAGTGGAGCAGCTGTATAAAGAGTGGAGCGGAGTTTACCTGTGAGGGAATGGGAGTGGAGCAGCTGTATAAAGAGTGGAGCGGAGTTTACCTGTGGAGCGGAATGGGAGTGGAGCAGCTGTATAAAGAGTGGAGCGGAGTTTACCTGTGAGGGAGCGGAATGGGAGTGGAGCAGCTGTATAAAGAGTGGAGCGGAGTTTACCTGTGAGGGAGCGGAATGGGAGTGGAGCAGCTGTATAAAGAGTGGAGCGGAGTTTACCTGTGAGGGAGCGGAATGGGAGTGGAGCAGCTGTATAAAGAGTGGAGCGGAGTTTACCTGTGAGGGAGCGGAATGGGAGTGGAGCAGCTGTATAAAGAGTGGAGCGGAGTTTACCTGTGAGGGAGCGAATGGGAGTGGAGCAGCTGTATAAAGAGTGGAGCGGAGTTTACCTGTGAGGGAGCGGAATGGGAGTGGAGCAGCTGTATAAAGAGTGGAGCGGAGTTTACCTGTGAGGGAGCGGAATGGGAGTGGAGCAGCTGTATAAAGAGTGGAGCGGAGTTTACCTGTGAGGGAGCGGAATGGGAGTGGAGCAGCTGTATAAAGAGTGGAGCGGAGTTTACCTGTGAGGGAATGGGAGTGGAGCAGCTGTATAAAGAGTGGAGCGGAGTTTACCTGTGAGGAGCGAATGGGAGTGGAGCAGCTGTATAAAGAGTGGAGCGGAGTTTACCTGTGAGGGGAATGGGAGTGGAGCAGCTGTATAAAGAGTGGAGCGGAGTTTACCTGTGAGGGAGCGGAATGGGAGTGGAGCAGCTGTATAAAGAGTGGAGCGGAGTTTACCTGTGAGGGGCGGAATGGGAGTGGAGCAGCTGTATAAAGAGTGGAGCGGAGTTTACCTGTGAGGGAGCGGAATGGGAGTGGAGCAGCTGTATAAAGAGTGGAGCGGAGTTTACCTGTGAGGGAGCGGAATGGGAGTGGAGCAGCTGTATAAAGAGTGGAGCGGAGTTTACCTGTGAGGGAATGGGAGTGGAGCAGCTGTATAAAGAGTGGAGCGGAGTTTACCTGTGAGGGAGCGGAATGGGAGTGGAGCAGCTGTATAAAGAGTGGAGCGGAGTTTACCTGTGAGGAGGGAATGGGAGTGGAGCAGCTGTATAAAGAGTGGAGCGGAGTTTACCTGTGAGGGAGCGGAATGGGAGTGGAGCAGCTGTATAAAGAGTGGAGCGGAGTTTACCTGTGAGGGAGCGGAATGGGAGTGGAGCAGCTGTATAAAGAGTGGAGCGGAGTTTACCTGTGAGGGAATGGGAGTGGAGCAGCTGTATAAAGAGTGGAGCGGAGTTTACCTGTGAGCGGAATGGGAGTGGAGCAGCTGTATAAAGAGTGGAGCGGAGTTTACCTGTGAGGGAGCGGAATGGGAGTGGAGCAGCTGTATAAAGAGTGGAGCGGAGTTTACCTGTGAGGGAGCGGAATGGGAGTGGAGCAGCTGTATAAAGAGTGGAGCGGAGTTTACCTGTGAGGGAATGGGAGTGGAGCAGCTGTATAAAGAGTGGAGCGGAGTTTACCTGTGAGGGAGCGGAATGGGAGTGGAGCAGCTGTATAAAGAGTGGAGCGGAGTTTACCTGTGAGGGCGGAATGGGAGTGGAGCAGCTGTATAAAGAGTGGAGCGGAGTTTACCTGTGAGGGGCGAATGGGAGTGGAGCAGCTGTATAAAGAGTGGAGCGGAGTTTACCTGTGAGGGAGCGAATGGGAGTGGAGCAGCTGTATAAAGAGTGGAGCGGAGTTTACCTGTGAGGGGGAATGGGAGTGGAGCAGCTGTATAAAGAGTGGAGCGGAGTTTACCTGTGAGGGAATGGGAGTGGAGCAGCTGTATAAAGAGTGGAGCGGAGTTTACCTGTGAGGGAATGGGAGTGGAGCAGCTGTATAAAGAGTGGAGCGGAGTTTACCTGTGAGGGAGCGGAATGGGAGTGGAGCAGCTGTATAAAGAGTGGAGCGGAGTTTACCTGTGAGGGAATGGGAGTGGAGCAGCTGTATAAAGAGTGGAGCGGAGTTTACCTGTGGGAGCGGAATGGGAGTGGAGCAGCTGTATAAAGAGTGGAGCGGAGTTTACCTGTGAGGGAATGGGAGTGGAGCAGCTGTATAAAGAGTGGAGCGGAGTTTACCTGTGAGGGAGCGGAATGGGAGTGGAGCAGCTGTATAAAGAGTGGAGCGGAGTTTACCTGTGAGGGAGCGGAATGGGAGTGGAGCAGCTGTATAAAGAGTGGAGCGGAGTTTACCTGTGAGGGAATGGGAGTGGAGCAGCTGTATAAAGAGTGGAGCGGAGTTTACCTGTGAGGGAGCGGAATGGGAGTGGAGCAGCTGTATAAAGAGTGGAGCGGAGTTTACCTGTGAGGGAGCGGAATGGGAGTGGAGCAGCTGTATAAAGAGTGGAGCGGAGTTTACCTGTGAGGGAGCGGAATGGGAGTGGAGCAGCTGTATAAAGAGTGGAGCGGAGTTTACCTGTGAGGGAATGGGAGTGGAGCAGCTGTATAAAGAGTGGAGCGGAGTTTACCTGTGAGGGAGCGGAATGGGAGTGGAGCAGCTGTATAAAGAGTGGAGCGGAGTTTACCTGTGAGGGCGGAATGGGAGTGGAGCAGCTGTATAAAGAGTGGAGCGGAGTTTACCTGTGAGGAGCGGAATGGGAGTGGAGCAGCTGTATAAAGAGTGGAGCGGAGTTTACCCTGTGAGGGAATGGGAGTGGAGCAGCTGTATAAAGAGTGGAGCGGAGTTTACCTGTGAGGGAGGAATGGGAGTGGAGCAGCTGTATATAAGAGTGGAGCGGAGTTTACCTGTGAGGGAATGGGAGTGGAGCAGCTGTATAAAGAGTGGAGCGGAGTTTACCTGTGAGGGAGCGGAATGGGAGTGGAGCAGCTGTATAAAGAGTGGAGCGGAGTTTACCTGTGCGGGAGGGAATGGGAGTGGAGCAGCTGTATAAAGAGTGGAGCGGAGTTTACCTGTGAGGGAGCGGAATGGGAGTGGAGCAGCTGTAAAAAGAGTGGAGCGGAGTTTACCTGTGAGGGGAGCGGAATGGGGAGTGGAGCAGCTTGTATAAAGAGTGGAGCGGAGTTTACCTGTGAGGGAATGGGAGTGGAGCAGCTGTATAAAGAGTGGAGCGGAGTTTACCTGTGAGGGAATGGGAGTGGAGCAGCTGTATAAAGAGTGGAGCGGAGTTTACCTGTGAGGGAGCGGAATGGGAGTGGAGCAGCTGTATAAAGAGTGGAGCGGAGTTTACCTGTGAGGGAATGGGAGTGGAGCAGCTGTATAAAGAGTGGAGCGGAGTTTACCTGTGAGGGAATGGGAGTGGAGCAGCTGTATAAAGAGTGGAGCGGAGTTTACCTGTGAGGGAATGGGAGTGGAGCAGCTGTATAAAGAGTGGAGCGGAGTTTACCTGTGAGGGGGAATGGGAGTGGAGCAGCTGTATAAAGAGTGGAGCGGAGTTTACCTGTGAGGGAATGGGAGTGGAGCAGCTGTATAAAGAGTGGAGCGGAGTTTACCTGTGAGGGAGCGGAATGGGAGTGGAGCAGCTGTATAAAGAGTGGAGCGGAGTTTACCTGTGAGGGAGCGGAATGGGAGTGGAGCAGCTGTATAAAGAGTGGAGCGGAGTTTACCTGTGAGGGAGCGGAATGGGAGTGGAGCAGCTGTATAAAGAGTGGAGCGGAGTTTACCTGTGAGGGAGGGAATGGGAGTGGAGCAGCTGTATAAAGAGTGGAGCGGAGTTTACCTGTGAGGGAGCGGAATGGGAGTGGAGCAGCTGTATAAAGAGTGGAGCGGAGTTTACCTGTGAGGAGCGGAATGGGAGTGGAGCAGCTGTATAAAGAGTGGAGCGGAGTTTACCTGTGAGGGAATGGGAGTGGAGCAGCTGTATAAAGAGTGGAGCGGAGTTTACCTGTGAGGGAGCGGAATGGGAGTGGAGCAGCTGTATAAAGAGTGGAGCGGAGTTTACCTGTGAGGGAGGGAATGGGAAGTGGAGCAGCTGTATAAAGAGTGGAGCGGAGTTTACCTGTGAGGGAGCGGAATGGGAGTGGAGCAGCTGTATAAAGAGTGGAGCGGAGTTTACCTGTGAGGGAATGGGAGTGGAGCAGCTGTATAAAGAGTGGAGCGGAGTTTACCTGTGAGGGAGCGGAATGGGAGTGGAGCAGCTGTATAAAGAGTGGAGCGGAGTTTACCTGTGAGGGAGCGGAATGGGAGTGGAGCAGCTGTATAAAGAGTGGAGCGGAGTTTACCTGTGAGGAGCGGAATGGGAGTGGAGCAGCTGTATAAAGAGTGGAGCGGAGTTTACCTGTGAGGAGCGGAATGGGAGTGGAGCAGCTGTATAAAGAGTGGAGCGGAGTTTACCTGTGAGGGAATGGGAGTGGAGCAGCTGTATAAAGAGTGGAGCGGAGTTTACCTGTGAGGGAGCGGAATGGGAGTGGAGCAGCTGTATAAAGAGTGGAGCGGAGTTTACCTGTGAGGGAATGGGAGTGGAGCAGCTGTATAAAGAGTGGAGCGGAGTTTACCTGTGAGGGAATGGGAGTGGAGCAGCTGTATAAAGAGTGGAGCGGAGTTTACCTGTGAGGGAATGGGAGTGGAGCAGCTGTATAAAGAGTGGAGCGGAGTTTACCTGTGAGGGGAATGGGAGTGGAGCAGCTGTATAAAGAGTGGAGCGGAGTTTACCTGTGAGGAGGAATGGGAGTGGAGCAGCTGTATAAAGAGTGGAGCGGAGTTTACCTGTGAGGGAATGGGAGTGGAGCAGCTGTATAAAGAGTGGAGCGGAGTTTACCTGTGAGGGAGCGGAATGGAGTGGAGCAGCTGTATAAAGAGTGGAGCGGAGTTTACCTGTGAGGGAGCGAATGGGAGTGGAGCAGCTGTATAAAGAGTGGAGCGGAGTTTACCTGTGAGGGAGCGGAATGGGAGTGGAGCAGCTGTATAAAGAGTGGAGCGGAGTTTACCTGTGAGGGAGCGAATGGGAGTGGAGCAGCTGTATAAAGAGTGGAGCGGAGTTTACCTGTGAGGGAGCGAATGGGAGTGGAGCAGCTGTATAAAGAGTGGAGCGGAGTTTACCTGTGAGGGAATGGGAGTGGAGCAGCTGTATAAGAGTGGAGCGGAGTTTACCTGTGAGGGAATGGGAGTGGAGCAGCTGTATAAAGAGTGGAGCGGAGTTTACCTGTGAGGGAGCGGAATGGGAGTGGAGCAGCTGTATAAAGAGTGGAGCGGAGTTTACCTGTGAGGGAATGGGAGTGGAGCAGCTGTATAAAGAGTGGAGCGGAGTTTACCTGTGAGGGAATGGGAGTGGAGCAGCTGTATAAAGAGTGGAGCGGAGTTTACCTGTGAGGGAATGGGAGTGGAGCAGCTGTATAAAGAGTGGAGCGGAGTTTACCTGTGAGGGAATGGGAGTGGAGCAGCTGTATAAAGAGTGGAGCGGAGTTTACCTGTGAGGGAGCGGAATGGGAGTGGAGCAGCTGTATAAAGAGTGGAGCGGAGTTTACCTGTGAGGGAATGGGAGTGGAGCAGCTGTATAAGAGTGGAGCGGAGTTTACCTGTGAGGGAATGGGAGTGGAGCAGCTGTATAAAGAGTGGAGCGGAGTTTACCTGTGAGCGGAATGGGAGTGGAGCAGCTGTATAAAGAGTGGAGCGGAGTTTACCTGTGAGGGAGCGGAATGGGAGTGGAGCAGCTGTATAAAGAGTGGAGCGGAGTTTACCTGTGAGGGAGGAATGGGAGTGGAGCAGCTGTATAAAGAGTGGAGCGGAGTTTACCTGTGAGCGGAATGGGAGTGGAGCAGCTGTATAAAGAGTGGAGCGGAGTTTACCTGTGAGGGGCGAATGGGAGTGGAGCAGCTGTATAAAGAGTGGAGCGGAGTTTACCTGTGAGGGAGCGGAATGGGAGTGGAGCAGCTGTATAAAGAGTGAGCGGAGTTTACCTGTGAGGGAATGGGAGTGGAGCAGCTGTATAAGAGTGGAGCGGAGTTTACCTGTGAGGGAGCGGAATGGGAGTGGAGCAGCTGTATAAAGAGTGGAGCGGAGTTTACCTGTGAGGGAGCGGAATGGGAGTGGAGCAGCTGTATAAAGAGTGGAGCGGAGTTTACCTGTGAGGGAATGGGAGTGGAGCAGCTGTATAAAGAGTGGAGCGGAGTTTACCTGTGAGGGAGCGGAATGGGAGTGGAGCAGCTGTATAAAGAGTGGAGCGAGTTTACCTGTGAGGGAGCGGAATGGGAGTGGAGCAGCTGTATAAAGAGTGGAGCGGAGTTTACCTGTGAGGGAGCGGAATGGGAGTGGAGCAGCTGTATAAAGAGTGGAGCGGAGTTTACCTGTGAGGGGAATGGGAGTGGAGCAGCTGTATAAAGAGTGGAGCGGAGTTTACCTGTGAGCGGAATGGGAGTGGAGCAGCTGTATAAAGAGTGGAGCGGAGTTTACCTGTGAGGGAGCGGAATGGGAGTGGAGCAGCTGTATAAAGAGTGGAGCGGAGTTTACCTGTGAGGGAATGGGAGTGGAGCAGCTGTATAAAGAGTGGAGCGGAGTTTACCTGTGAGGAGCGGAATGGGAGTGGAGCAGCTGTATAAAGAGTGGAGCGGAGTTTACCCTGTGAGGGAGCGGAATGGGAGTGGAGCAGCTGTATAAAGAGTGGAGCGGAGTTTACCTGTGAGGGAGCGGAATGGGAGTGGAGCAGCTGTATAAAGAGTGGAGCGGAGTTTACCTGTGAGGGAGCGAATGGGAGTGGAGCAGCTGTATAAAGAGTGGAGCGGAGTTTACTGTGAGGGAGCGGAATGGGAGTGGAGCAGCTGTATAAAGAGTGGAGCGGAGTTTACCTGTGAGGGAATGGGAGTGGAGCAGCTGTATAAAGAGTGGAGCGGAGTTTACCTGTGAGGAGCGGAATGGGAGTGGAGCAGCTGTATAAAGAGTGGAGCGGAGTTTACCTGTGAGGGAGCGGAATGGGAGTGGAGCAGCTGTATAAAGAGTGGAGCGGAGTTTACCTGTGAGGGAGCGGAATGGGAGTGGAGCAGCTGTATAAAGAGTGGAGCGGAGTTTACCTGTGAGGGAATGGGAGTGGAGCAGCTGTATAAAGAGTGGAGCGGAGTTTACCTGTGAGGAGCGGAATGGGAGTGGAGCAGCTGTATAAAGAGTGGAGCGGAGTTTACCTGTGAGGGAATGGGAGTGGAGCAGCTGTATAAAGAGTGGAGCGGAGTTTACCTGTGAGGGAGCGGAATGGGAGTGGAGCAGCTGTATAAAGAGTGGAGCGGAGTTTACCTGTAGGGAGCGAATGGGAGTGGAGCAGCTGTATAAAGAGTGGAGCGGAGTTTACCTGTGAGGGGCGGAATGGGAGTGGAGCAGCTGTATAAAGAGTGGAGCGGAGTTTACCTGTGAGGGAGCGGAATGGGAGTGGAGCAGCTGTATAAGAGTGGAGCGGAGTTACCTGTGAGGGAAGGGAGTGGAGCAGCTGTATAAAGAGTGGAGCGGAGTTTACCTGTGAGGGGAATGGGAGTGGAGCAGCTGTATAAAGAGTGGAGCGGAGTTTACCTGTGAGGGAGCGGAATGGGAGTGGAGCAGCTGTATAAAGAGTGGAGCGGTAGTTTACCTGTGAGGGAGCGGAATGGGAGTGGAGCAGCTGTATAAAGAGTGGAGCGGAGTTTACCTGTGAGGGAGCGGAATGGGAGTGGAGCAGCTGTATAAAGAGTGGAGCGGAGTTTACCTGTGAGGGAATGGGAGTGGAGCAGCTGTATAAAGAGTGGAGCGGAGTTTACCTGTGAGGGAGCGGAATGGGAGTGGAGCAGCTGTATAAAGAGTGGAGCGGAGTTTACCTGTGAGGGAATGGGAGTGGAGCAGCTGTATAAGAGTGGAGCGGAGTTTACCTGTGAGGGAATGGGGAGTGGAGCAGCTGTATAAAGAGTGGAGCGGAGTTTACCCTGTGAGGGAATGGGAGTGGAGCAGCTGTATAAAGAGTGGAGCGGAGTTTACCTGTGAGGGAATGGGAGTGGAGCAGCTGTATAAAGAGTGGAGCGGAGTTTACCTGTGAGGGAGCGGAATGGGAGTGGAGCAGCTGTATAAAGAGTGGAGCGGAGTTTACCTGTGAGGGAATGGGAGTGGAGCAGCTGTATAAAGAGTGGAGCGGAGTTTACCTGTGAGGGAATGGGAGTGGAGCAGCTGTATAAAGAGTGGAGCGGAGTTTACCTGTGAGGGAATGGGAGTGGAGCAGCTGTATAAAGAGTGGAGCGGAGTTTACCTGTGAGGGAGCGGAATGGGAGTGGAGCAGCTGTATAAAGAGTGGAGCGGAGTTTACCTGTGAGGGAATGGGAGTGGAGCAGCTGTATAAAGAGTGGAGCGGAGTTTACCTGTGAGGGAGCGGAATGGGAGTGGAGCAGCTGTATAAAGAGTGGAGCGGAGTTTACCTGTGAGGGAGCGGAATGGGAGTGGAGCAGCTGTATAAAGAGTGGAGCGGAGTTTACCTGTGAGGCGAATGGGAGTGGAGCAGCTGTATAAAGAGTGGAGCGGAGTTTACCTGTGAGGGAGCGGAATGGGAGTGGAGCAGCTGTATAAAGAGTGGAGCGGAGTTTACCTGTGAGGGAGCGGAATGGGAGTGGAGCAGCTGTATAAAGAGTGGAGCGGAGTTTACCTGTGAGGGAGCGGAATGGGAGTGGAGCAGCTGTATAAAGAGTGGAGCGGAGTTTACCTGTGAGGGAATGGGAGTGGAGCAGCTGTATAAAGAGTGGAGCGGAGTTTACCTGTGAGGGAGCGGAATGGGAGTGGAGCAGCTGTATAAAGAGTGGAGCGGAGTTTACCTGTGAGGGAGCGGAATGGGAGTGGAGCAGCTGTATAAAGAGTGGAGCGGAGTTTACCTGTGAGGGAGCGGAATGGGAGTGGAGCAGCTGTATAAAGAGTGGAGCGGAGTTTACCTGTGAGGGAATGGGAGTGGAGCAGCTGTATAAAGAGTGGAGCGGAGTTTACCTGTGAGGGAGCGGAATGGGAGTGGAGCAGCTGTATAAAGAGTGGAGCGGAGTTTACCTGTGAGGGAATGGGAGTGGAGCAGCTGTATAAAGAGTGGAGCGGAGTTTACCTGTGAGGGAATGGGAGTGGAGCAGCTGTATAAGAGTGGAGCGGAGTTTACCTGTGAGGGAATGGGAGTGGAGCAGCTGTATAAAGAGTGGAGCGGAGTTTACCTGTGAGGGAGCGGAATGGGAGTGGAGCAGCTGTATAAAGAGTGGAGCGGAGTTTACCTGTGAGGGAATGGGAGTGGAGCAGCTGTATAAAGAGTGGAGCGGAGTTTACCTGTGAGGGAGCGGAATGGGAGTGGAGCAGCTGTATAAAGAGTGGAGCGGAGTTTACCTGTGAGGAGCGGAATGGGAGTGGAGCAGCTGTATAAAGAGTGGAGCGGAGTTTACCTGTGAGGGAATGGGAGTGGAGCAGCTGTATAAAGAGTGGAGCGGAGTTTACCTGTGAGGGAATGGGAGTGGAGCAGCTGTATAAAGAGTGGAGCGGAGTTTACCTGTGAGGGAGCGGAATGGGAGTGGAGCAGCTGTATAAAGAGTGGAGCGGAGTTTACCTGTGAGGGAGCGGAATGGGAGTGGAGCAGCTGTATAAAGAGTGGAGCGGAGTTTACCTGTGAGGGAGCGGAATGGGAGTGGAGCAGCTGTATAAAGAGTGGAGCGGAGTTTACCTGTGAGGGAGCGGAATGGGAGTGGAGCAGCTGTATAAAGAGTGGAGCGGAGTTTACCTGTGAGGGAGCGGAATGGGAGTGGAGCAGCTGTATAAAGAGTGGAGCGGAGTTTACCTGTGAGGGGCGGAATGGGAGTGGAGCAGCTGTATAAAGAGTGGAGCGGAGTTTACCTGTGAGGGAGCGGAATGGGAGTGGAGCAGCTGTATAAAGAGTGGAGCGGAGTTTACCTGTGAGGGAATGGGAGTGGAGCAGCTGTATAAAGAGTGGAGCGGAGTTTACCTGTGAGGGAGCGGAATGGGAGTGGAGCAGCTGTATAAAGAGTGGAGCGGAGTTTACCTGTGAGGGAGCGGAATGGGAGTGGAGCAGCTGTATAAAGAGTGGAGCGGAGTTTACCTGTGAGGGAGCGGAATGGGAGTGGAGCAGCTGTATAAAGAGTGGAGCGGAGTTTACCTGTGAGGGAATGGGAGTGGAGCAGCTGTATAAAGAGTGGAGCGGAGTTTACCTGTGAGGGAGCGGAATGGGAGTGGAGCAGCTGTATAAAGAGTGGAGCGGAGTTTACCTGTGAGGGAATGGGAGTGGAGCAGCTGTATAAAGAGTGGAGCGGAGTTTACCTGTGAGGGAGCGGATGGGAGTGGAGCAGCTGTATAAAGAGTGGAGCGGAGTTTACCTGTGAGGGAGCGGAATGGGAGTGGAGCAGCTGTATAAAGAGTGGAGCGGAGTTTACCTGTGAGGGAGCGGAATGGGAGTGGAGCAGCTGTATAAAGAGTGGAGCGGAGTTTACCTGTGAGGGAGCGGAATGGGAGTGGAGCAGCTGTATAAAGAGTGGAGCGGAGTTTACCTGTGAGGGAATGGGAGTGGAGCAGCTGTATAAAGAGTGGAGCGGAGTTTACCTGTGAGGGAATGGGAGTGGAGCAGCTGTATAAAGAGTGGAGCGAGTTTACCTGTGGGAGCGGAATGGGAGTGGAGCAGCTGTATAAAGAGTGGAGCGGAGTTTACCTGTGAGGGAATGGGAGTGGAGCAGCTGTATAAAGAGTGGAGCGGAGTTTACCTGTGAGGGAGCGGAATGGGAGTGGAGCAGCTGTATAAAGAGTGGAGCGGAGTTTACCTGTGAGGGAATGGGAGTGGAGCAGCTGTATAAAGAGTGGAGCGGAGTTTACCTGTGAGGGAGCGGAATGGGAGTGGAGCAGCTGTATAAAGAGTGGAGCGGAGTTTACCTGTGAGGGAATGGGAGTGGAGCAGCTGTATAAAGAGTGGAGCGGAGTTTACCTGTGAGGGAATGGGAGTGGAGCAGCTGTATAAAGAGTGGAGCGGAGTTTACCTGTGAGGGAATGGGAGTGGAGCAGCTGTATAAAGAGTGGAGCGGAGTTTACCTGTGAGGGAGCGGAATGGGAGTGGAGCAGCTGTATAAAGAGTGGAGCGGAGTTTACCTGTGAGGGAGCGGAATGGGAGTGGAGCAGCTGTATAAAGAGTGGAGCGGAGTTTACCTGTGAGGGAGCGGAATGGGAGTGGAGCAGCTGTATAAAGAGTGGAGCGGAGTTTACCTGTGAGGGAGCGGAATGGGAGTGGAGCAGCTGTATAAAGAGTGGAGCGGAGTTTACCTGTGAGGGAATGGGAGTGGAGCAGCTGTATAAAGAGTGGAGCGGAGTTTACCTGTGAGGAGCGAATGGGAGTGGAGCAGCTGTATAAAGAGTGGAGCGGAGTTTACCTGTGAGGGAATGGGAGTGGAGCAGCTGTATAAAGAGTGGAGCGGAGTTTACCTGTGAGGGAATGGGAGTGGAGCAGCTGTATAAAGAGTGGAGCGGAGTTTACCTGTGAGGAGCGGAATGGGAGTGGAGCAGCTGTATAAAGAGTGGAGCGGAGTTTACCTGTGAGGGAATGGGAGTGGAGCAGCTGTATAAAGAGTGGAGCGGAGTTTACCTGTGAGGGAATGGGAGTGGAGCAGCTGTATAAAGAGTGGAGTGGAGTTTACCTGTGAGGGAGCGGAATGGGAGTGGAGCAGCTGTATAAAGAGTGGAGCGGAGTTTACCTGTGAGGGAGCGGAATGGGAGTGGAGCAGCTGTATAAAGAGTGGAGCGGAGTTTACCTGTGAGGGAGCGGAATGGGAGTGGAGCAGCTGTATAAAGAGTGGAGCGGAGTTTACCTGTGAGGGAATGGGAGTGGAGCAGCTGTATAAAGAGTGGAGCGGAGTTTACCTGTGAGGGAGCGGAATGGGAGTGGAGCAGCTGTATAAAGAGTGGAGCGGAGTTTACCTGTGAGGGAGGGAATGGGAGTGGAGCAGCTGTATAAAGAGTGGAGCGGAGTTTACCTGTGAGGGAATGGGAGTGGAGCAGCTGTATAAAGAGTGGAGCGGAGTTTACCTGTGAGGGAATGGGAGTGGAGCAGCTGTATAAAGAGTGGAGCGGAGTTTACCTGTGAGGGAGCGGAATGGGAGTGGAGCAGCTGTATAAAGAGTGGAGCGGAGTTTACCTGTGAGGGAATGGGAGTGGAGCAGCTGTATAAAGAGTGGAGCGGAGTTTACCTGTGAGGGAGCGGAATGGGAGTGGAGCAGCTGTATAAAGAGTGGAGCGGAGTTTACCTGTGAGGGAGGGAATGGGAGTGGAGCAGCTGTATAAAGAGTGGAGCGGAGTTTACCTGTGAGGAGGGAATGGGAGTGGAGCAGCTGTATAAAGAGTGGAGCGGAGTTTACCTGTGAGGGAGGGAATGGGAGTGGAGCAGCTGTATAAAGAGTGGAGCGGAGTTTACCTGTGAGGGAGGAATGGGAGTGGAGCAGCTGTATAAAGAGTGGAGCGGAGTTTACCTGTGAGGAGCGGAATGGGAGTGGAGCAGCTGTATAAAGAGTGGAGCGGAGTTTACCTGTGAGGGAGCGGAATGGGAGTGGAGCAGCTGTATAAAGAGTGGAGCGGAGTTTACCTGTGAGGGAGGGAATGGGAGTGGAGCAGCTGTATAAAGAGTGGAGCGGAGTTTACCTGTGAGGGAATGGGAGTGGAGCAGCTGTATAAAGAGTGGAGTGGAGTTTACCTGTGAGGGAGCGGAATGGGAGTGGAGCAGCTGTATAAAGAGTGGAGCGGAGTTTACCTGTGAGGGAATGGGAGTGGAGCAGCTGTATAAAGAGTGGAGCGGAGTTTACCTGTGAGGGAGCGGAATGGGAGTGGAGCAGCTGTATAAAGAGTGGAGCGGAGTTTACCTGTGAGGGAGCGGAATGGGAGTGGAGCAGCTGTATAAAGAGTGGAGCGGAGTTTACCTGTGAGGGAGCGGAATGGGAGTGGAGCAGCTGTATAAAGAGTGGAGTGGAGTTTACCTGTGAGGGAATGGGAGTGGAGCAGCTGTATAAAGAGTGGAGCGGAGTTTACCTGTGAGGGAGCGGAATGGGAGTGGAGCAGCTGTATAAAGAGTGGAGTGGAGTTTACCTGTGAGGGAATGGGAGTGGAGCAGCTGTATAAAGAGTGGAGCGGAGTTTACCTGTGAGGGGAATGGGAGTGGAGCAGCTGTATAAAGAGTGGAGCGGAGTTTACCTGTGAGGGAATGGGAGTGGAGCAGCTGTATAAAGAGTGGAGCGGAGTTTACCTGTGAGGGAGCGGAATGGGAGTGGAGCAGCTGTATAAAGAGTGGAGCGGAGTTTACCTGTGAGGGAGCGGAATGGGAGTGGAGCAGCTGTATAAAGAGTGGAGCGGAGTTTACCTGTGAGGGAGCGGAATGGGAGTGGAGCAGCTGTATAAAGAGTGGAGTGGAGTTTACCTGTGAGGGAGCGGAATGGGAGTGGAGCAGCTGTATAAAGAGTGGAGCGGAGTTTACCTGTGAGGGAGCGGAATGGGAGTGGAGCAGCTGTATAAAGAGTGGAGCGGAGTTTACCTGTGAGGGAATGGGAGTGGAGCAGCTGTATAAAGAGTGGAGCGGAGTTTACCTGTGAGGGAATGGGAGTGGAGCAGCTGTATAAAGAGTGGAGCGGAGTTTACCTGTGAGGGAGCGGAATGGGAGTGGAGCAGCTGTGTAAAGAGTGGAGCGGAGTTTACCTGTGAGGGAATGGGAGTGGAGCAGCTGTATAAAGAGTGGAGCGGAGTTTACCTGTGAGGGAATGGGAGTGGAGCAGCTGTATAAAGAGTGGAGCGGAGTTTACCTGTGAGGGAGCGGAATGGGAGTGGAGCAGCTGTGTAAAGAGTGGAGCGGAGTTTACCTGTGAGGGAATGGGAGTGGAGCAGCTGTATAAAGAGTGGAGCGGAGTTTACCTGTGAGGGAGCGGAATGGGAGTGGAGCAGCTGTATAAAGAGTGGAGCGGAGTTTACCTGTGAGGGAGCGGAATGGGAGTGGAGCAGCTGTATAAAGAGTGGAGCGGAGTTTACCTGTGATTGAGCGGAATGGGAGTGGAGCAGCTGTGTAAAGAGTGGAGCGGAGTTTACCTGTGAGGGAATGGGAGTGGAGCAGCTGTATAAAGAGTGGAGCGGAGTTTACCTGTGAGGGAATGGGAGTGGAGCAGCTGTATAAAGAGTGGAGCGGAGTTTACCTGTGAGGGAATGGGAGTGGAGCAGCTGTATAAAGAGTGGAGCGGAGTTTACCTGTGAGGGAATGGGAGTGGAGCAGCTGTATAAAGAGTGGAGCGGAGTTTACCTGTGAGGGAATGGGAGTGGAGCAGCTGTATAAAGAGTGGAGCGGAGTTTACCTGTGAGGGAGCGGAATGGGAGTGGAGCAGCTGTATAAAGAGTGGAGCGCAGTTTACCTGTGAGGGAATGGGAGTGGAGCAGCTGTATAAAGAGTGGAGCGGAGTTTACCTGTGAGGGAGCGGAATGGGAGTGGAGCAGCTGTATAAACAGTGGAGCGGAGTTTACCTGTGAGGGAGCGGAATGGGAGTGGAGCAGCTGTATAAAGAGTGGAGCGGAGTTTACCTGTGAGGGAATGGGAGTGGAGCAGCTGTATAAAGAGTGGAGCGGAGTTTACCTGTGAGGGAGCGGAATGGGAGTGGAGCAGCTGTATAAAGAGTGGAGCGGAGTTTACCTGTGAGGGAATGGGAGTGGAGCAGCTGTATAAAGAGTGGAGCGGAGTTTACCTGTGAGGGAATGGGAGTGGAGCAGCTGTATAAAGAGTGGAGCGGAGTTTACCTGTGAGGGAATGGGAGTGGAGCAGCTGTATAAAGAGTGGAGCGGAGTTTACCTGTGAGGGAGCGGAATGGGAGTGGAGCAGCTGTATAAAGAGTGGAGCGGAGTTTACCTGTGAGGGAGCGGAATGGGAGTGGAGCAGCTGTATAAAGAGTGGAGCGGAGTTTACCTGTGAGGGAGCGGAATGGGAGTGGAGCAGCTGTATAAAGAGTGGAGCGGAGTTTACCTGTGAGGGAATGGGAGTGGAGCAGCTGTATAAAGAGTGGAGCGGAGTTTACCTGTGAGGGAATGGGAGTGGAGCAGCTGTATAAAGAGTGGAGCGGAGTTTACCTGTGAGGGAATGGGAGTGGAGCAGCTGTATAAAGAGTGGAGCGGAGTTTACCTGTGAGGGAGCGGAATGGGAGTGGAGCAGCTGTATAAAGAGTGGAGCGGAGTTTACCTGTGAGGGAGCGGAATGGGAGTGGAGCAGCTGTATAAAGAGTGGAGCGGAGTTTACCTGTGAGGGAGCGGAATGGGAGTGGAGCAGCTGTATAAAGAGTGGAGCGGAGTTTACCTGTGAGGGAGCGGAATGGGAGTGGAGCAGCTGTATAAAGAGTGGAGCGGAGTTTACCTGTGAGGGAGCGGAATGGGAGTGGAGCAGCTGTATAAAGAGTGGAGCGGAGTTTACCTGTGAGGAGCGGAATGGGAGTGGAGCAGCTGTATAAAGAGTGGAGCGGAGTTTACCTGTGAGGGAGCGGAATGGGAGTGGAGCAGCTGTATAAAGAGTGGAGCGGAGTTTACCTGTGAGGGAATGGGAGTGGAGCAGCTGTATAAAGAGTGGAGCGGAGTTTACCTGTGAGGGAATGGGAGTGGAGCAGCTGTATAAAGAGTGGAGCGGAGTTTACCTGTGAGGGAGCGGAATGGGAGTGGAGCAGCTGTATAAAGAGTGGAGCGGAGTTTACCTGTGAGGGAGCGGAATGGGAGTGGAGCAGCTGTATAAAGAGTGGAGCGGAGTTTACCTGTGAGGGAGCGGAATGGGAGTGGAGCAGCTGTATAAAGAGTGGAGCGGAGTTTACCTGTGAGGGAGCGGAATGGGAGTGGAGCAGCTGTATAAAGAGTGGAGCGGAGTTTACCTGTGAGGGAATGGGAGTGGAGCAGCTGTATAAAGAGTGGAGCGGAGTTTACCTGTGAGGGAATGGGAGTGGAGCAGCTGTATAAAGAGTGGAGCGGAGTTTACCTGTGAGGGAGCGGAATGGGAGTGGAGCAGCTGTATAACAGTGGAGCGGAGTTTACCTGTGAGGGAGCGGAATGGGAGTGGAGCAGCTGTATAAAGAGTGGAGCGGAGTTTACCTGTGAGGGAATGGGAGTGGAGCAGCTGTATAAAGAGTGGAGCGGAGTTTACCTGTGAGGGAATGGGAGTGGAGCAGCTGTATAAAGAGTGGAGCGGAGTTTACCTGTGAGGGAATGGGAGTGGAGCAGCTGTATAAAGAGTGGAGCGGAGTTTACCTGTGAGGGAGCGGAATGGGAGTGGAGCAGCTGTATAAAGAGTGGAGCGGAGTTTACCTGTGAGGGAGCGGAATGGGAGTGGAGCAGCTGTATAAAGAGTGGAGCGGAGTTTACCTGTGAGGGAGCGGAATGGGAGTGGAGCAGCTGTATAAAGAGTGGAGCGGAGTTTACCTGTGAGGGAATGGGAGTGGAGCAGCTGTATAAAGAGTGGAGCGGAGTTTACCTGTGAGGGAGCGGAATGGGAGTGGAGCAGCTGTATAAAGAGTGGAGCGGAGTTTACCTGTGAGGGAATGGGAGTGGAGCAGCTGTATAAAGAGTGGAGCGGAGTTTACCTGTGAGGGAATGGGAGTGGAGCAGCTGTATAAAGAGTGGAGCGGAGTTTACCTGTGAGGGAATGGGAGTGGAGCAGCTGTATAAAGAGTGGAGCGGAGTTTACCTGTGAGGGAATGGGAGTGGAGCAGCTGTATAAAGAGTGGAGCGGAGTTTACCTGTGAGGGAGCGGAATGGGAGTGGAGCAGCTGCATAAAGAGTGGAGCGGAGTTTACCTGTGAGGGAATGGGAGTGGAGCAGCTGTATAAAGAGTGGAGCGGAGTTTACCTGTGAGGGAGCGGAATGGGAGTGGAGCAGCTGTATAAAGAGTGGAGCGGAGTTTACCTGTGAGGGAGCGGAATGGGAGTGGAGCAGCTGTATAAAGAGTGGAGCGGAGTTTACCTGTGAGGGAGCGGAATGGGAGTGGAGCAGCTGTATAAAGAGTGGAGCGGAGTTTACCTGTGAGGGAGCGGAATGGGAGTGGAGCAGCTGTATAAAGAGTGGAGCGGAGTTTACCTGTGAGGGAGCGGAATGGGAGTGGAGCAGCTGTATAAAGAGTGGAGCGGAGTTTACCTGTGAGGGAATGGGAGTGGAGCAGCTGTATAAAGAGTGGAGCGGAGTTTACCTGTGAGGGAGCGGAATGGGAGTGGAGCAGCTGTATAAAGAGTGGAGCGGAGTTTACCTGTGAGGGAATGGGAGTGGAGCAGCTGTATAAAGAGTGGAGCGGAGTTTACCTGTGAGGGAATGGGGAGTGGAGCAGCTGTATAAAGAGTGGAGCGGAGTTTACCTGTGAGGGAATGGGAGTGGAGCAGCTGTATAAAGAGTGGAGCGGAGTTTACCTGTGAGGGAATGGGAGTGGAGCAGCTGTATAAAGAGTGGAGCGGAGTTTACCTGTGAGGGAGCGGAATGGGAGTGGAGCAGCTGCATAAAGAGTGGAGCGGAGTTTACCTGTGAGGGAATGGGAGTGGAGCAGCTGTATAAAGAGTGGAGCGGAGTTTACCTGTGAGGGAATGGGAGTGGAGCAGCTGTATAAAGAGTGGAGCGGAGTTTACCTGTGAGGGAATGGGAGTGGAGCAGCTGTATAAAGAGTGGAGCGGAGTTTACCTGTGAGGGAGCGGAATGGGAGTGGAGCAGCTGCATAAAGAGTGGAGCGGAGTTTACCTGTGAGGGGAATGGGAGTGGAGCAGCTGTATAAAGAGTGGAGCGGAGTTTACCTGTGAGGAGCGGAATGGGAGTGGAGCAGCTGTATAAAGAGTGGAGCGGAGTTTACCTGTGAGGGAGCGGAATGGGAGTGGAGCAGCTGTATAAAGAGTGGAGCGGAGTTTACCTGTGAGGGAGCGGAATGGGAGTGGAGCAGCTGTATAAAGAGTGGAGCGGAGTTTACCTGTGAGGGAATGGGAGTGGAGCAGCTGTATAAAGAGTGGAGCGGAGTTTACCTGTGAGGGAGCGGAATGGGAGTGGAGCAGCTGTATAAAGAGTGGAGCGGAGTTTACCTGTGAGGGAGCGGAATGGGAGTGGAGCAGCTGTATAAAGAGTGGAGCGGAGTTTACCTGTGAGGGAGCGGAATGGGAGTGGAGCAGCTGTATAAAGAGTGGAGCGGAGTTTACCTGTGAGGGAATGGGAGTGGAGCAGCTGTATAAAGAGTGGAGCGGAGTTTACCTGTGAGGGAGCGGAATGGGAGTGGAGCAGCTGTATAAAGAGTGGAGCGGAGTTTACCTGTGAGGGAGCGGAATGGGAGTGGAGCAGCTGTATAAAGAGTGGAGCGGAGTTTACCTGTGAGGGAATGGGAGTGGAGCAGCTGTATAAAGAGTGGAGCGGAGTTTACCTGTGAGGGAGCGGAATGGGAGTGGAGCAGCTGTATAAAGAGTGGAGCGGAGTTTACCTGTGAGGGAATGGGAGTGGAGCAGCTGTATAAAGAGTGGAGCGGAGTTTACCTGTGAGGGAATGGGAGTGGAGCAGCTGTATAAAGAGTGGAGCGGAGTTTACCTGTGAGGGAATGGGAGTGGAGCAGCTGTATAAAGAGTGGAGCGGAGTTTACCTGTGAGGGAGCGGAATGGGAGTGGAGCAGCTGTATAAAGAGTGGAGCGGAGTTTACCTGTGAGGGAGCGGAATGGGAGTGGAGCAGCTGTATAAAGAGTGGAGCGGAGTTTACCTGTGAGGGAATGGGAGTGGAGCAGCTGTATAAAGAGTGGAGCGGAGTTTACCTGTGAGGGAGCGGAATGGGAGTGGAGCAGCTGTATAAAGAGTGGAGCGGAGTTTACCTGTGAGGGAGCGGAATGGGAGTGGAGCAGCTGTATAAAGAGTGGAGCGGAGTTTACCTGTGAGGGAATGGGAGTGGAGCAGCTGTATAAAGAGTGGAGCGGAGTTTACCTGTGAGGGAATGGGAGTGGAGCAGCTGTATAAAGAGTGGAGCGGAGTTTACCTGTGAGGGAGCGGAATGGGAGTGGAGCAGCTGTATAAAGAGTGGAGCGGAGTTTACCTGTGAGGGAGCGGAATGGGAGTGGAGCAGCTGTATAAAGAGTGGAGCGGAGTTTACCTGTGAGGGAGCGGAATGGGAGTGGAGCAGCTGTATAAAGAGTGGAGCGGAGTTTACCTGTGAGGGAGCGGAATGGGAGTGGAGCAGCTGTATAAAGAGTGGAGCGGAGTTTACCTGTGAGGGAGCGGAATGGGAGTGGAGCAGCTGTATAAAGAGTGGAGCGGAGTTTACCTGTGAGGGAGCGGAATGGGAGTGGAGCAGCTGTATAAAGAGTGGAGCGGAGTTTACCTGTGAGGGAGCGGAATGGGAGTGGAGCAGCTGTATAAAGAGTGGAGCGGAGTTTACCTGTGAGGGAATGGGAGTGGAGCAGCTGTATAAAGAGTGGAGCGGAGTTTACCTGTGAGGGAGCGGAATGGGAGTGGAGCAGCTGTATAAAGAGTGGAGCGGAGTTTACCTGTGAGGGAGCGGAATGGGAGTGGAGCAGCTGTATAAAGAGTGGAGCGGAGTTTACCTGTGAGGGAGCGGAATGGGAGTGGAGCAGCTGTATAAAGAGTGGAGCGGAGTTTACCTGTGAGGGAGCGGAATGGGAGTGGAGCAGCTGTATAAAGAGTGGAGCGGAGTTTACCTGTGAGGGAATGGGAGTGGAGCAGCTGTATAAAGAGTGGAGCGGAGTTTACCTGTGAGGGAGCGGAATGGGAGTGGAGCAGCTGTATAAAGAGTGGAGCGGAGTTTACCTGTGAGGGAATGGGAGTGGAGCAGCTGTATAAAGAGTGGAGCGGAGTTTACCTGTGAGGGAGCGGAATGGGAGTGGAGCAGCTGTATAAAGAGTGGAGCGGAGTTTACCTGTGAGGGAGCGGAATGGGAGTGGAGCAGCTGTATAAAGAGTGGAGCGGAGTTTACCTGTGAGGGAGCGGAATGGGAGTGGAGCAGCTGTATAAAGAGTGGAGCGGAGTTTACCTGTGAGGGAGCGGAATGGGAGTGGAGCAGCTGTATAAAGAGTGGAGCGGAGTTTACCTGTGAGGGAGCGGAATGGGAGTGGAGCAGCTGTATAAAGAGTGGAGCGGAGTTTACCTGTGAGGGAGGGAATGGGAGTGGAGCAGCTGTATAAAGAGTGGAGCGGAGTTTACCTGTGAGGGAATGGGAGTGGAGCAGCTGTATAAAGAGTGGAGTGGAGTTTACCTGTGAGGGAATGGGAGTGGAGCAGCTGTATAAAGAGTGGAGCGGAGTTTACCTGTGAGGGAGCGGAATGGGAGTGGAGCAGCTGTATAAAGAGTGGAGCGGAGTTTACCTGTGAGGGAGCGGAATGGGAGTGGAGCAGCTGTATAAAGAGTGGAGCGGAGTTTACCTGTGAGGGAATGGGAGTGGAGCAGCTGTATAAAGAGTGGAGCGGAGTTTACCTGTGAGGGAATGGGAGTGGAGCAGCTGTATAAAGAGTGGAGCGGAGTTTACCTGTGAGGGAGCGGAATGGGAGTGGAGCAGCTGTATAAAGAGTGGAGCGGAGTTTACCTGTGAGGGAATGGGAGTGGAGCAGCTGTATAAAGAGTGGAGTGGAGTTTACCTGTGAGGGAGCGGAATGGGAGTGGAGCAGCTGTATAAAGAGTGGAGCGGAGTTTACCTGTGAGGGAGGGAATGGGAGTGGAGCAGCTGTATAAAGAGTGGAGCGGAGTTTACCTGTGAGGGAATGGGAGTGGAGCAGCTGTATAAAGAGTGGAGCGGAGTTTACCTGTGAGGGAGCGGAATGGGAGTGGAGCAGCTGTATAAAGAGTGGAGTGGAGTTTACCTGTGAGGGAGCGGAATGGGAGTGGAGCAGCTGTATAAAGAGTGGAGCGGAGTTTACCTGTGAGGGAGGGAATGGGAGTGGAGCAGCTGTATAAAGAGTGGAGCGGAGTTTACCTGTGAGGGAATGGGAGTGGAGCAGCTGTATAAAGAGTGGAGTGGAGTTTACCTGTGAGGGAGCGGAATGGGAGTGGAGCAGCTGTATAAAGAGTGGAGCGGAGTTTACCTGTGAGGGAATGGGAGTGGAGCAGCTGTATAAAGAGTGGAGCGGAGTTTACCTGTGAGGGAATGGGAGTGGAGCAGCTGTATAAAGAGTGGAGCGGAGTTTACCTGTGAGGGAGCGGAATGGGAGTGGAGCAGCTGTATAAAGAGTGGAGCGGAGTTTACCTGTGAGGAGCGGAATGGGAGTGGAGCAGCTGTATAAAGAGTGGAGCGGAGTTTACCTGTGAGGGAATGGGAGTGGAGCAGCTGTATAAAGAGTGGAGCGGAGTTTACCTGTGAGGGAATGGGAGTGGAGCAGCTGTATAAAGAGTGGAGCGGAGTTTACCTGTGAGGGAGCGGAATGGGAGTGGAGCAGCTGTATAAAGAGTGGAGCGGAGTTTACCTGTGAGGGAGCGGAATGGGAGTGGAGCAGCTGTATAAAGAGTGGAGCGGAGTTTACCTGTGAGGGAGCGGAATGGGAGTGGAGCAGCTGTATAAAGAGTGGAGCGGAGTTTACCTGTGAGGGAATGGGAGTGGAGCAGCTGTATAAAGAGTGGAGCGGAGTTTACCTGTGAGGGAATGGGAGTGGAGCAGCTGTATAAAGAGTGGAGCGGAGTTTACCTGTGAGGGAATGGGAGTGGAGCAGCTGTATAAAGAGTGGAGCGGAGTTTACCTGTGAGGGAGCGGAATGGGAGTGGAGCAGCTGTATAAAGAGTGGAGCGGAGTTTACCTGTGAGGGAGCGGAATGGGAGTGGAGCAGCTGTATAAAGAGTGGAGCGGAGTTTACCTGTGAGGGAGCGGAATGGGAGTGGAGCAGCTGTATAAAGAGTGGAGCGGAGTTTACCTGTGAGGGAGCGGAATGGGAGTGGAGCAGCTGTATAAAGAGTGGAGCGGAGTTTACCTGTGAGGGAGCGGAATGGGAGTGGAGCAGCTGTATAAAGAGTGGAGCGGAGTTTACCTGTGAGGGAATGGGAGTGGAGCAGCTGTATAAAGAGTGGAGCGGAGTTTACCTGTGAGGGAATGGGAGTGGAGCAGCTGTATAAAGAGTGGAGCGGAGTTTACCTGTGAGGGAGCGGAATGGGAGTGGAGCAGCTGTATAAAGAGTGGAGCGGAGTTTACCTGTGAGGGAGCGGAATGGGAGTGGAGCAGCTGTATAAAGAGTGGAGCGGAGTTTACCTGTGAGGGAGCGGAATGGGAGTGGAGCAGCTGTATAAAGAGTGGAGCGGAGTTTACCTGTGAGGGAGCGGAATGGGAGTGGAGCAGCTGTATAAAGAGTGGAGCGGAGTTTACCTGTGAGGGAATGGGAGTGGAGCAGCTGTATAAAGAGTGGAGCGGAGTTTACCTGTGAGGGAGCGGAATGGGAGTGGAGCAGCTGTATAAAGAGTGGAGCGGAGTTTACCTGTGAGGGAATGGGAGTGGAGCAGCTGTATAAAGAGTGGAGCGGAGTTTACCTGTGAGGGAATGGGAGTGGAGCAGCTGTATAAAGAGTGGAGCGGAGTTTACCTGTGAGGGAGCGGAATGGGAGTGGAGCAGCTGTATAAAGAGTGGAGCGGAGTTTACCTGTGAGGGAATGGGAGTGGAGCAGCTGTATAAAGAGTGGAGCGGAGTTTACCTGTGAGGGAGCGGAATGGGAGTGGAGCAGCTGTATAAAGAGTGGAGCGGAGTTTACCTGTGAGGGAATGGGAGTGGAGCAGCTGTATAAAGAGTGGAGCGGAGTTTACCTGTGAGGGAATGGGAGTGGAGCAGCTGTATAAAGAGTGGAGCGGAGTTTACCTGTGAGGGAATGGGAGTGGAGCAGCTGTATAAAGAGTGGAGCGGAGTTTACCTGTGAGGGAGCGGAATGGGAGTGGAGCAGCTGTATAAAGAGTGGAGCGGAGTTTACCTGTGAGGGAATGGGAGTGGAGCAGCTGTATAAAGAGTGGAGCGGAGTTTACCTGTGAGGGAGGGAATGGGAGTGGAGCAGCTGTATAAAGAGTGGAGCGGAGTTTACCTGTGAGGGAGCGGAATGGGAGTGGAGCAGCTGTATAAAGAGTGGAGCGGAGTTTACCTGTGAGGAAGCGGAATGGGAGTGGAGCAGCTGTATAAAGAGTGGAGCGGAGTTTACCTGTGAGGGAATGGGAGTGGAGCAGCTGTATAAAGAGTGGAGCGGAGTTTACCTGTGAGGGAGCGGAATGGGAGTGGAGCAGCTGTATAAAGAGTGGAGCGGAGTTTACCTGTGAGGGAGCGGAATGGGAGTGGAGCAGCTGTATAAAGAGTGGAGCGGAGTTTACCTGTGAGGGAATGGGAGTGGAGCAGCTGTATAAAGAGTGGAGCGGAGTTTACCTGTGAGGGAATGGGAGTGGAGCAGCTGTATAAAGAGTGGAGCGGAGTTTACCTGTGAGGGAGCGGAATGGGAGTGGAGCAGCTGTATAAAGAGTGGAGCGGAGTTTACCTGTGAGGGAGCGGAATGGGAGTGGAGCAGCTGTATAAAGAGTGGAGCGGAGTTTACCTGTGAGGGAGCGGAATGGGAGTGGAGCAGCTGTATAAAGAGTGGAGCGGAGTTTACCTGTGAGGGAGCGGAATGGGAGTGGAGCAGCTGTATAAAGAGTGGAGCGGAGTTTACCTGTGAGGGAGCGGAATGGGAGTGGAGCAGCTGTATAAAGAGTGGAGCGGAGTTTACCTGTGAGGGAGCGGAATGGGAGTGGAGCAGCTGTATAAAGAGTGGAGCGGAGTTTACCTGTGAGGGAGCGGAATGGGAGTGGAGCAGCTGTATAAAGAGTGGAGCGGAGTTTACCTGTGAGGGAATGGGAGTGGAGCAGCTGTATAAAGAGTGGAGCGGAGTTTACCTGTGAGGGAGCGGAATGGGAGTGGAGCAGCTGTATAAAGAGTGGAGCGGAGTTTACCTGTGAGGGAGCGGAATGGGAGTGGAGCAGCTGTATAAAGAGTGGAGCGGAGTTTACCTGTGAGGGAGCGGAATGGGAGTGGAGCAGCTGTATAAAGAGTGGAGCGGAGTTTACCTGTGAGGGAATGGGAGTGGAGCAGCTGTATAAAGAGTGGAGCGGAGTTTACCTGTGAGGGAGCGGAATGGGAGTGGAGCAGCTGTATAAAGAGTGGAGCGGAGTTTACCTGTGAGGGAATGGGAGTGGAGCAGCTGTATAAAGAGTGGAGCGGAGTTTACCTGTGAGGGAGCGGAATGGGAGTGGAGCAGCTGTATAAAGAGTGGAGCGGAGTTTACCTGTGAGGGAGCGGAATGGGAGTGGAGCAGCTGTATAAAGAGTGGAGCGGAGTTTACCTGTGAGGGAGCGGAATGGGAGTGGAGCAGCTGTATAAAGAGTGGAGCGGAGTTTACCTGTGAGGGAGCGGAATGGGAGTGGAGCAGCTGTATAAAGAGTGGAGCGGAGTTTACCTGTGAGGGAGCGGAATGGGAGTGGAGCAGCTGTATAAAGAGTGGAGCGGAGTTTACCTGTGAGGGAGCGGAATGGGAGTGGAGCAGCTGTATAAAGAGTGGAGCGGAGTTTACCTGTGAGGGAGCGGAATGGGAGTGGAGCAGCTGTATAAAGAGTGGAGCGGAGTTTACCTGTGAGGGAATGGGAGTGGAGCAGCTGTATAAAGAGTGGAGCGGAGTTTACCTGTGAGGGAGCGAATGGGAGTGGAGCAGCTGTATAAAGAGTGGAGCGGAGTTTACCTGTGAGGGAATGGGAGTGGAGCAGCTGTATAAAGAGTGGAGCGGAGTTTACCTGTGAGGGAATGGGAGTGGAGCAGCTGTATAAAGAGTGGAGCGGAGTTTACCTGTGAGGGAGCGGAATGGGAGTGGAGCAGCTGTATTAAGAGTGGAGCGGAGTTTACCTGTGAGGGAATGGGAGTGGAGCAGCTGTATAAAGAGTGGAGCGGAGTTTACCTGTGAGGGAATGGGAGTGGAGCAGCTGTATAAAGAGTGGAGTGGAGTTTACCTGTGAGGGAGCGGAATGGGAGTGGAGCAGCTGTATAAAGAGTGGAGCGGAGTTTACCTGTGAGGGAGCGGAATGGGAGTGGAGCAGCTGTATAAAGAGTGGAGCGGAGTTTACCTGTGAGGGAGCGGAATGGGAGTGGAGCAGCTGTATAAAGAGTGGAGCGGAGTTTACCTGTGAGGGAGGGAATGGGAGTGGAGCAGCTGTATAAAGAGTGGAGCGGAGTTTACCTGTGAGGGAATGGGAGTGGAGCAGCTGTATAAAGAGTGGAGTGGAGTTTACCTGTGAGGGAATGGGAGTGGAGCAGCTGTATAAAGAGTGGAGCGGAGTTTACCTGTGAGGGAATGGGAGTGGAGCAGCTGTATAAAGAGTGGAGTGGAGTTTACCTGTGAGGGAATGGGAGTGGAGCAGCTGTATAAAGAGTGGAGCGGAGTTTACCTGTGAGGGAGCGGAATGGGAGTGGAGCAGCTGTATAAAGAGTGGAGCGGAGTTTACCTGTGAGGGAATGGGAGTGGAGCAGCTGTATAAGAGTGGAGTGGAGTTTACCTGTGAGGGAGCGGAATGGGAGTGGAGCAGCTGTATAAAGAGTGGAGCGGAGTTTACCTGTGAGGGAGGGAATGGGAGTGGAGCAGCTGTATAAAGAGTGGAGCGGAGTTTACCTGTGAGGGAGCGGAATGGGAGTGGAGCAGCTGTATAAAGAGTGGAGTGGAGTTTACCTGTGAGGGAGCGGAATGGGAGTGGAGCAGCTGTATAAAGAGTGGAGCGGAGTTTACCTGTGAGGGAGGGAATGGGAGTGGAGCAGCTGTATAAAGAGTGGAGCGGAGTTTACCTGTGAGGGAGGGAATGGGAGTGGAGCAGCTGTATAAAGAGTGGAGCGGAGTTTACCTGTGAGGGAGGGAATGGGAGTGGAGCAGCTGTATAAAGAGTGGAGCGGAGTTTACCTGTGAGGGAATGGGAGTGGAGCAGCTGTATAAAGAGTGGAGCGGAGTTTACCTGTGAGGGAATGGGAGTGGAGCAGCTGTATAAAGAGTGGAGTGGAGTTTACCTGTGAGGGAGCGGAATGGGAGTGGAGCAGCTGTATAAAGAGTGGAGCGGAGTTTACCTGTGAGGGAATGGGAGTGGAGCAGCTGTATAAAGAGTGGAGCGGAGTTTACCTGTGAGGGAATGGGAGTGGAGCAGCTGTATAAAGAGTGGAGCGGAGTTTACCTGTGAGGGAGCGGAATGGGAGTGGAGCAGCTGTATAAAGAGTGGAGCGGAGTTTACCTGTGAGGGAGCGGAATGGGAGTGGAGCAGCTGTATAAAGAGTGGAGCGGAGTTTACCTGTGAGGGAATGGGAGTGGAGCAGCTGTATAAAGAGTGGAGCGGAGTTTACCTGTGAGGGAATGGGAGTGGAGCAGCTGTATAAAGAGTGGAGCGGAGTTTACCTGTGAGGGAGCGGAATGGGAGTGGAGCAGCTGTATAAAGAGTGGAGCGGAGTTTACCTGTGAGGGAGCGGAATGGGAGTGGAGCAGCTGTATAAAGAGTGGAGCGGAGTTTACCTGTGAGGGAGCGGAATGGGAGTGGAGCAGCTGTATAAAGAGTGGAGCGGAGTTTACCTGTGAGGGAATGGGAGTGGAGCAGCTGTATAAAGAGTGGAGCGGAGTTTACCTGTGAGGGAATGGGAGTGGAGCAGCTGTATAAAGAGTGGAGCGGAGTTTACCTGTGAGGGAATGGGAGTGGAGCAGCTGTATAAAGAGTGGAGCGGAGTTTACCTGTGAGGGAGCGGAATGGGAGTGGAGCAGCTGTATAAAGAGTGGAGCGGAGTTTACCTGTGAGGGAATGGGAGTGGAGCAGCTGTATAAAGAGTGGAGCGGAGTTTACCTGTGAGGGAGCGGAATGGGAGTGGAGCAGCTGTATAAAGAGTGGAGCGGAGTTTACCTGTGAGGGAGCGGAATGGGAGTGGAGCAGCTGTATAAAGAGTGGAGCGGAGTTTACCTGTGAGGGAGCGGAATGGGAGTGGAGCAGCTGTATAAAGAGTGGAGCGGAGTTTACCTGTGAGGGAGCGGAATGGGAGTGGAGCAGCTGTATAAAGAGTGGAGCGGAGTTTACCTGTGAGGGAGCGGGAGTGGAGCAGCTGTATAAAGAGTGGAGCGGAGTTTACCTGTGAGGGAGCGGAATGGGAGTGGAGCAGCTGTATAAAGAGTGGAGCGGAGTTTACCTGTGAGGGAATGGGAGTGGAGCAGCTGTATAAAGAGTGGAGCGGAGTTTACCTGTGAGGGAATGGGAGTGGAGCAGCTGTATAAAGAGTGGAGCGGAGTTTACCTGTGAGGGAATGGGAGTGGAGCAGCTGTATAAAGAGTGGAGCGGAGTTTACCTGTGAGGGAGCGGAATGGGAGTGGAGCAGCTGTATAAAGAGTGGAGCGGAGTTTACCTGTGAGGGAGCGGAATGGGAGTGGAGCAGCTGTATAAAGAGTGGAGCGGAGTTTACCTGTGAGGGAATGGGAGTGGAGCAGCTGTATAAAGAGTGGAGCGGAGTTTACCTGTGAGGGAGCGGAATGGGAGTGGAGCAGCTGTATAAAGAGTGGAGCGGAGTTTACCTGTGAGGGAGCGGAATGGGAGTGGAGCAGCTGTATAAAGAGTGGAGCAGAGTTTACCTGTGAGGGAGCGGAATGGGAGTGGAGCAGCTGTATAAAGAGTGGAGCGGAGTTTACCTGTGAGGGAGCGGAATGGGAGTGGAGCAGCTGTATAAAGAGTGGAGCGGAGTTTACCTGTGAGGGAGCGGAATGGGAGTGGAGCAGCTGTATAAAGAGTGGAGCGGAGTTTACCTGTGAGGGAATGGGAGTGGAGCAGCTGTATAAAGAGTGGAGCGGAGTTTACCTGTGAGGGAATGGGAGTGGAGCAGCTGTATAAAGAGTGGAGCGGAGTTTACCTGTGAGGGAGCGGAATGGGAGTGGAGCAGCTGTATAAAGAGTGGAGCGGAGTTTACCTGTGAGGGAATGGGAGTGGAGCAGCTGTATAAAGAGTGGAGCGGAGTTTACCTGTGAGGGAGCGGAATGGGAGTGGAGCAGCTGTATAAAGAGTGGAGCGGAGTTTACCTGTGAGGGAGCGGAATGGGAGTGGAGCAGCTGTATAAAGAGTGGAGCGGAGTTTACCTGTGAGGGAATGGGAGTGGAGCAGCTGTATAAAGAGTGGAGCGGAGTTTACCTGTGAGGGAATGGGAGTGGAGCAGCTGTATAAAGAGTGGAGCGGAGTTTACCTGTGAGGGAGCGGAATGGGAGTGGAGCAGCTGTATAAAGAGTGGAGCGGAGTTTACCTGTGAGGGAATGGGAGTGGAGCAGCTGTATAAAGAGTGGAGCGGAGTTTACCTGTGAGGGAGCGGAATGGGAGTGGAGCAGCTGTATAAAGAGTGGAGCGGAGTTTACCTGTGAGGGAGCGGAATGGGAGTGGAGCAGCTGTATAAAGAGTGGAGCGGAGTTTACCTGTGAGGGAATGGGAGTGGAGCAGCTGTATAAAGAGTGGAGCGGAGTTTACCTGTGAGGGAATGGGAGTGGAGCAGCTGTATAAAGAGTGGAGCGGAGTTTACCTGTGAGGGAATGGGAGTGGAGCAGCTGTATAAAGAGTGGAGCGGAGTTTACCTGTGAGGGAGCGGAATGGGAGTGGAGCAGCTGTATAAAGAGTGGAGCGGAGTTTACCTGTGAGGGAGCGGAATGGGAGTGGAGCAGCTGTATAAAGAGTGGAGCGGAGTTTACCTGTGAGGGAATGGGAGTGGAGCAGCTGTATAAAGAGTGGAGTGGAGTTTACCTGTGAGGGAATGGGAGTGGAGCAGCTGTATAAAGAGTGGAGTGGAGTTTACCTGTGAGGGAGCGGAATGGGAGTGGAGCAGCTGTATAAAGAGTGGAGCGGAGTTTACCTGTGAGGGAATGGGAGTGGAGCAGCTGTATAAAGAGTGGAGCGGAGTTTACCTGTGAGGGAGCGGAATGGGAGTGGAGCAGCTGTATAAAGAGTGGAGCGGAGTTTACCTGTGAGGGAATGGGAGTGGAGCAGCTGTATAAAGAGTGGAGCGGAGTTTACCTGTGAGGGAGCGGAATGGGAGTGGAGCAGCTGTATAAAGAGTGGAGCGGAGTTTACCTGTGAGGGAATGGGAGTGGAGCAGCTGTATAAAGAGTGGAGCGGAGTTTACCTGTGAGGGAGCGGAATGGGAGTGGAGCAGCTGTATAAAGAGTGGAGCGGAGTTTACCTGTGAGGGAATGGGAGTGGAGCAGCTGTATAAAGAGTGGAGCGGAGTTTACCTGTGAGGGAGCGAATGGGAGTGGAGCAGCTGTATAAAGAGTGGAGCGGAGTTTACCTGTGAGGGAATGGGAGTGGAGCAGCTGTATAAAGAGTGGAGCGGAGTTTACCTGTGAGGGAGCGGAATGGGAGTGGAGCAGCTGTATAAAGAGTGGAGCGGAGTTTACCTGTGAGGGAATGGGAGTGGAGCAGCTGTATAAAGAGTGGAGCGGAGTTTACCTGTGAGGGAGCGGAATGGGAGTGGAGCAGCTGTATAAAGAGTGGAGCGGAGTTTACCTGTGAGGGAATGGGAGTGGAGCAGCTGTATAAAGAGTGGAGCGGAGTTTACCTGTGAGGGAGCGGAATGGGAGTGGAGCAGCTGTATAAAGAGTGGAGCGGAGTTTACCTGTGAGGGAATGGGAGTGGAGCAGCTGTATAAAGAGTGGAGCGGAGTTTACCTGTGAGGGAATGGGAGTGGAGCAGCTGTATAAAGAGTGGAGCGGAGTTTACCTGTGAGGGAGCGGAATGGGAGTGGAGCAGCTGTATAAAGAGTGGAGCGGAGTTTACCTGTGAGGGAGCGGAATGGGAGTGGAGCAGCTGTATAAAGAGTGGAGCGGAGTTTACCTGTGAGGGAGCGGAATGGGAGTGGAGCAGCTGTATAAAGAGTGGAGCGGAGTTTACCTGTGAGGGAATGGGAGTGGAGCAGCTGTATAAAGAGTGGAGCGGAGTTTACCTGTGAGGGAATGGGAGTGGAGCAGCTGTATAAAGAGTGGAGTGGAGTTTACCTGTGAAGGAGCGGAATGGGAGTGGAGCAGCTGTATAAAGAGTGGAGTGGAGTTTACCTGTGAAGGAGCGGAATGGGAGTGGAGCAGCTGTATAAAGAGTGGAGCGGAGTTTACCTGTGAGGGAGCGGAATGGGAGTGGAGCAGCTGTATAAAGAGTGGAGCGGAGTTTACCTGTGAGGGAGCGGAATGGGAGTGGAGCAGCTGTATAAAGAGTGGAGCGGAGTTTACCTGTGAGGGAATGGGAGTGGAGCAGCTGTATAAAGAGTGGAGCGGAGTTTACCTGTGAGGGAGCGGAATGGGAGTGGAGCAGCTGCATAAAGAGTGGAGCGGAGTTTACCTGTGAGGGAATGGGAGTGGAGCAGCTGTATAAAGAGTGGAGCGGAGTTTACCTGTGAGGGAATGGGAGTGGAGCAGCTGTATAAAGAGTGGAGCGGAGTTTACCTGTGAGGGAATGGGAGTGGAGCAGCTGTATAAAGAGTGGAGCGGAGTTTACCTGTGAGGGAGCGGAATGGGAGTGGAGCAGCTGTATAAAGAGTGGAGCGGAGTTTACCTGTGAGGGAGCGGAATGGGAGTGGAGCAGCTGTATAAAGAGTGGAGCGGAGTTTACCTGTGAGGGAGCGGAATGGGAGTGGAGCAGCTGTATAAAGAGTGGAGCGGAGTTTACCTGTGAGGGAGCGGAATGGGAGTGGAGCAGCTGTATAAAGAGTGGAGCGGAGTTTACCTGTGAGGGAATGGGAGTGGAGCAGCTGTATAAAGAGTGGAGCGGAGTTTACCTGTGAGGGAGCGGAATGGGAGTGGCTGTATAAAGAGTGGAGCGGAGTTTACCTGTGAGGGAGCGGAATGGGAGTGGAGCAGCTGTATAAAGAGTGGAGCGGAGTTTACCTGTGAGGGAGCGGAATGGGAGTGGAGCAGCTGTATAAAGAGTGGAGCGGAGTTTACCTGTGAGGGAATGGGAGTGGAGCAGCTGTATAAAGAGTGGAGCGGAGTTTACCTGTGAGGGAGCGGAATGGGAGTGGAGCAGCTGTATAAAGAGTGGAGCGGAGTTTACCTGTGAGGGAGCGGAATGGGAGTGGAGCAGCTGTATAAAGAGTGGAGCGGAGTTTACCTGTGAGGGAGCGGAATGGGAGTGGAGCAGCTGTATAAAGAGTGGAGCGGAGTTTACCTGTGAGGGAATGGGAGTGGAGCAGCTGTATAAAGAGTGGAGCGGAGTTTACCTGTGAGGGAATGGGAGTGGAGCAGCTGTATAAAGAGTGGAGCGGAGTTTACCTGTGAGGGAGCGGGATGGGAGTGGAGCAGCTGTATAAAGAGTGGAGCGGAGTTTACCTGTGAGGGAGCGGAATGGGAGTGGAGCAGCTGTATAAAGAGTGGAGCGGAGTTTACCTGTGAGGGAATGGGAGTGGAGCAGCTGTATAAAGAGTGGAGCGGAGTTTACCTGTGAGGGAATGGGAGTGGAGCAGCTGTATAAAGAGTGGAGCGGAGTTTACCTGTGAGGGAGCGGGATGGGAGTGGAGCAGCTGTATAAAGAGTGGAGCGGAGTTTACCTGTGAGGGAGCGGGATGGGAGTGGAGCAGCTGTATAAAGAGTGGAGCGGAGTTTACCTGTGAGGGAGCGGAATGGGAGTGGAGCAGCTGTATAAAGAGTGGAGCGGAGTTTACCTGTGAGGGAGCGGAATGGGAGTGGAGCAGCTGTATAAAGAGTGGAGCGGAGTTTACCTGTGAGGGAGCGGAATGGGAGTGGAGCAGCTGTATAAAGAGTGGAGCGGAGTTTACCTGTGAGGGAATGGGAGTGGAGCAGCTGTATAAAGAGTGGAGCGGAGTTTACCTGTGAGGGAGCGGAATGGGAGTGGAGCAGCTGTATAAAGAGTGGAGCGGAGTTTACCTGTGAGGGAGCGGAATGGGAGTGGAGCAGCTGTATAAAGAGTGGAGCGGAGTTTACCTGTGAGGGAGCGGAATGGGAGTGGAGCAGCTGTATAAAGAGTGGAGCGGAGTTTACCTGTGAGGGAATGGGAGTGGAGCAGCTGTATAAAGAGTGGAGCGGAGTTTACCTGTGAGGGAATGGGAGTGGAGCAGCTGTATAAAGAGTGGAGCGGAGTTTACCTGTGAGGGAGGGAATGGGAGTGGAGCAGCTGTATAAAGAGTGGAGCGGAGTTTACCTGTGAGGGAATGGGAGTGGAGCAGCTGTATAAAGAGTGGAGCGGAGTTTACCTGTGAGGGAGCGGAATGGGAGTGGAGCAGCTGTATAAAGAGTGGAGCGGAGTTTACCTGTGAGGGAGGGAATGGGAGTGGAGCAGCTGTATAAAGAGTGGAGCGGAGTTTACCTGTGAGGGAATGGGAGTGGAGCAGCTGTATAAAGAGTGGAGCGGAGTTTACCTGTGAGGGAGCGGAATGGGATTGGAGCAGCTGTATAAAGAGTGGAGCGGAGTTTACCTGTGAGGGAGCGGAATGGGAGTGGAGCAGCTGTATAAAGAGTGGAGCGGAGTTTACCTGTGAGGGAATGGGAGTGGAGCAGCTGTATAAAGAGTGGAGCGGAGTTTACCTGTGAGGGAGCGGGAGTGGAGCAGCTGTATAAAGAGTGGAGCGGAGTTTACCTGTGAGGGAATGGGAGTGGAGCAGCTGTATAAAGAGTGGAGCGGAGTTTACCTGTGAGGGAATGGGAGTGGAGCAGCTGTATAAAGAGTGGAGCGGAGTTTACCTGTGAGGGAGCGGAATGGGAGTGGAGCAGCTGTATAAAGAGTGGAGCGGAGTTTACCTGTGAGGGAGCGGAATGGGAGTGGAGCAGCTGTATAAAGAGTGGAGCGGAGTTTACCTGTGAGGGAGCGGAATGGGAGTGGAGCAGCTGTATAAAGAGTGGAGCGGAGTTTACCTGTGAGGGAATGGGAGTGGAGCAGCTGTATAAAGAGTGGAGCGGAGTTTCTCTGTGAGGGAGCGGAATGGGAGTGGAGCAGCTGTATAAAGAGTGGAGCGGAGTTTACCTGTGAGGGAGCGGAATGGGAGTGGAGCAGCTGTATAAAGAGTGGAGCGGAGTTTACCTGTGAGGGAGCGGAATGGGAGTGGAGCAGCTGTATAAAGAGTGGAGCGGAGTTTACCTGTGAGGGAGCGGAATGGGAGTGGAGCAGCTGTATAAAGAGTGGAGCGGAGTTTACCTGTGAGGGAATGGGAGTGGAGCAGCTGTATAAAGAGTGGAGCGGAGTTTACCTGTGAGGGAATGGGAGTGGAGCAGCTGTATAAAGAGTGGAGCGGAGTTTACCTGTGAGGGAATGGGAGTGGAGCAGCTGTATAAAGAGTGGAGCGGAGTTTACCTGTGAGGGAGCGGAATGGGAGTGGAGCAGCTGTATAAAGAGTGGAGCGGAGTTTACCTGTGAGGGAGCGGAATGGGAGTGGAGCAGCTGTATAAAGAGTGGAGCGGAGTTTACCTGTGAGGGAATGGGAGTGGAGCAGCTGTATAAAGAGTGGAGCGGAGTTTACCTGTGAGGGAGCGGAATGGGAGTGGAGCAGCTGTATAAAGAGTGGAGCGGAGTTTACCTGTGAGGGAGCGGAATGGGAGTGGAGCAGCTGTATAAAGAGTGGAGCGGAGTTTACCTGTGAGGGAGCGGAATGGGAGTGGAGCAGCTGTATAAAGAGTGGAGCGGAGTTTACCTGTGAGGGAATGGGAGTGGAGCAGCTGTATAAAGAGTGGAGCGGAGTTTACCTGTGAGGGAGCGGAATGGGAGTGGCTGTATAAAGAGTGGAGCGGAGTTTACCTGTGAGGGAGCGGAATGGGAGTGGAGCAGCTGTATAAAGAGTGGAGCGGAGTTTACCTGTGAGGGAGCGGACTGGGAGTGGAGCAGCTGTATAAAGAGTGGAGCGGAGTTTACCTGTGAGGGAGCGGGATGGGAGTGGAGCAGCTGTATAAAGAGTGGAGCGGAGTTTACCTGTGAGGGAATGGGAGTGGAGCAGCTGTATAAAGAGTGGAGCGGAGTTTACCTGTGAGGGAGCGGAATGGGAGTGGAGCAGCTGTATAAAGAGTGGAGCGGAGTTTACCTGTGAGGGAGCGGAATGGGAGTGGAGCAGCTGTATAAAGAGTGGAGCGGAGTTTACCTGTGAGGGAATGGGAGTGGAGCAGCTGTATAAAGAGTGGAGCGGAGTTTACCTGTGAGGGAATGGGAGTGGAGCAGCTGTATAAAGAGTGGAGCGGAGTTTACCTGTGAGGGAGCGGAATGGGAGTGGAGCAGCTGTATAAAGAGTGGAGCGGAGTTTACCTGTGAGGGAATGGGAGTGGAGCAGCTGTATAAAGAGTGGAGCGGAGTTTACCTGTGAGGGAGCGGAATGGGAGTGGAGCAGCTGTATAAAGAGTGGAGCGGAGTTTACCTGTGAGGGAATGGGAGTGGAGCAGCTGTATAAAGAGTGGAGCGGAGTTTACCTGTGAGGGAATGGGAGTGGAGCAGCTGTATAAAGAGTGGAGCGGAGTTTACCTGTGAGGGAGCGGAATGGGAGTGGAGCAGCCTGTATAAAGAGTGGAGCGGAGTTTACCTGTGAGGGAGCGGAATGGGAGTGGAGCAGCTGTATAAAGAGTGGAGCGGAGTTTACCTGTGAGGGAGCGAATGGGAGTGGAGCAGCTGTATAAAGAGTGGAGCGGAGTTTACCTGTGAGGGAGCGGAATGGGAGTGGAGCAGCTGTATAAAGAGTGGAGCGGAGTTTACCTGTGAGGGAATGGGAGTGGAGCAGCTGTATAAAGAGTGGAGTGGAGTTTACCTGTGAGGGAATGGGAGTGGAGCAGCTGTATAAAGAGTGGAGCGGAGTTTACCTGTGAGGGAATGGGAGTGGAGCAGCTGTATAAAGAGTGGAGCGGAGTTTACCTGTGAGGGAGCGGAATGGGAGTGGAGCAGCTGTATAAAGAGTGGAGCGGAGTTTACCTGTGAGGGAATGGGAGTGGAGCAGCTGTATAAAGAGTGGAGCGGAGTTTACCTGTGAGGGAGCGGAATGGGAGTGGAGCAGCTGTATAAAGAGTGGAGCGGAGTTTACCTGTGAGGGAGCGGAATGGGAGTGGAGCAGCTGTATAAAGAGTGGAGCGGAGTTTACCTGTGAGGGAATGGGAGTGGAGCAGCTGTATAAAGAGTGGAGCGGAGTTTACCTGTGAGGGAGCGGAATGGGAGTGGAGCAGCTGTATAAAGAGTGGAGCGGAGTTTACCTGTGAGGGAGCGGAATGGGAGTGGAGCAGCTGTATAAAGAGTGGAGCGGAGTTTACCTGTGAGGGAGCGGAATGGGAGTGGAGCAGCTGTATAAAGAGTGGAGCGGAGTTTACCTGTGAGGGAATGGGAGTGGAGCAGCTGTATAAAGAGTGGAGCGGAGTTTACCTGTGAGGGAATGGGAGTGGAGCAGCTGTATAAAGAGTGGAGCGGAGTTTACCTGTGAGGGAGCGGAATGGGAGTGGAGCAGCTGTATAAAGAGTGGAGCGGAGTTTACCTGTGAGGGAGCGGAATGGGAGTGGAGCAGCTGTATAAAGAGTGGAGCGGAGTTTACCTGTGAGGGAATGGGAGTGGAGCAGCTGTATAAAGAGTGGAGCGGAGTTTACCTGTGAGGGAGCGGAATGGGAGTGGAGCAGCTGTATAAAGAGTGGAGCGGAGTTTACCTGTGAGGGAATGGGAGTGGAGCAGCTGTATAAAGAGTGGAGCGGAGTTTACCTGTGAGGGAGCGGAATGGGAGTGGAGCAGCTGTATAAAGAGTGGAGCGGAGTTTACCTGTGAGGGAGCGGAATGGGAGTGGAGCAGCTGTATAAAGAGCGGAGCGGAGTTTACCTGTGAGGGAATGGGAGTGGAGCAGCTGTATAAAGAGTGGAGCGGAGTTTACCTGTGAGGGAGCGGAATGGGAGTGGAGCAGCTGTATAAAGAGTGGAGCGGAGTTTACCTGTGAGGGAGCGGAATGGGAGTGGAGCAGCTGTATAAAGAGTGGAGCGGAGTTTACCTGTGAGGGAATGGGAGTGGAGCAGCTGTATAAAGAGTGGAGCGGAGTTTACCTGTGAGGGAGCGGAATGGGAGTGGAGCAGCTGTATAAAGAGTGGAGCGGAGTTTACCTGTGAGGGAATGGGAGTGTAGCAGCTGTATAAAGAGTGGAGCGGAGTTTATCTGTGAGGGAATGGGAGTGGAGCAGCTGTATAAAGAGTGGAGCGGAGTTTACCTGTGAGGGAATGGGAGTGGAGCAGCTGTATAAAGAGTGGAGCGGAGTTTACCTGTGAGGGAATGGGAGTGGAGCAGCTGTATAAAGAGTGGAGTGGAGTTTACCTGTGAGGGAATGGGAGTGGAGCAGCTGTATAAAGAGTGGAGCGGAGTTTACCTGTGAGGGAGCGGAATGGGAGTGGAGCAGCTGTATAAAGAGTGGAGCGGAGTTTACCTGTGAGGGAGCGGAATGGGAGTGGAGCAGCTGTATAAAGAGTGGAGCGGAGTTTACCTGTGAGGGAGCGGAATGGGAGTGGAGCAGCTGTATAAAGAGTGGAGCGGAGTTTACCTGTGAGGGAATGGGAGTGGAGCAGCTGTATAAAGAGTGGAGCGGAGTTTACCTGTGAGGGAGCGGAATGGGAGTGGAGCAGCTGTATAAAGAGTGGAGCGGAGTTTACCTGTGAGGGAGCGGAATGGGAGTGGAGCAGCTGTATAAAGAGTGGAGCGGAGTTTACCTGTGAGGGAGCGGAATGGGAGTGGAGCAGCTGTATAAAGAGTGGAGCGGAGTTTACCTGTGAGGGAGCGGAATGGGAGTGGAGCAGCTGTATAAAGAGTGGAGCGGAGTTTACCTGTGAGGGAATGGGAGTGGAGCAGCTGTATAAAGAGTGGAGCGGAGTTTACCTGTGAGGGAGCGGAATGGGAGTGGAGCAGCTGTATAAAGAGTGGAGCGGAGTTTACCTGTGAAGGAGCGGAATGGGAGTGGAGCAGCTGTATAAAGAGTGGAGCGGAGTTTACCTGTGAGGGAATGGGAGTGGAGCAGCTGTATAAAGAGTGGAGCGGAGTTTACCTGTGAAGGAGCGGAATGGGAGTGGAGCAGCTGTATAAAGAGTGGAGCGGAGTTTACCTGTGAGGGAGCGGAATGGGAGTGGAGCAGCTGTATAAAGAGTGGAGCGGAGTTTACCTGTGAGGGAGCGGAATGGGAGTGGAGCAGCTGTATAAAGAGTGGAGCGGAGTTTACCTGTGAGGGAGCGGAATGGGAGTGGAGCAGCTGTATAAAGAGTGGAGTGGAGTTTACCTGTGAGGGAGCGGAATGGGAGTGGAGCAGCTGTATAAAGAGTGGAGCGGAGTTTACCTGTGAGGGAATGGGAGTGGAGCAGCTGTATAAAGAGTGGAGCGGAGTTTACCTGTGAGGGAGCGGAATGGGAGTGGAGCAGCTGTATAAAGAGTGGAGCGGAGTTTACCTGTGAGGGAGCGGAATGGGAGTGGAGCAGCTGTATAAAGAGTGGAGCGGAGTTTACCTGTGAGGGAATGGGAGTGGAGCAGCTGTATAAAGAGTGGAGCGGAGTTTACCTGTGAGGGAATGGGAGTGGAGCAGCTGTATAAAGAGTGGAGCGGAGTTTACCTGTGAGGGAATGGGAGTGGAGCAGCTGTATAAAGAGTGGAGCGGAGTTTACCTGTGAGGGAATGGGAGTGGAGCAGCTGTATAAAGAGTGGAGCGGAGTTTACCTGTGAGGGAGCGGAATGGGAGTGGAGCAGCTGTATAAAGAGTGGAGCGGAGTTTACCTGTGAGGGAATGGGAGTGGAGCAGCTGTATAAAGAGTGGAGCGGAGTTTACCTGTGAGGGAATGGGAGTGGAGCAGCTGTATAAAGAGTGGAGCGGAGTTTACCTGTGAGGGAGCGGAATGGGAGTGGAGCAGCTGTATAAAGAGTGGAGCGGAGTTTACCTGTGAGGGAGCGGAATGGGAGTGGAGCAGCTGTATAAAGAGTGGAGCGGAGTTTACCTGTGAGGGAATGGGAGTGGAGCAGCTGTATAAAGAGTGGAGCGGAGTTTACCTGTGAGGGAATGGGAGTGGAGCAGCTGTATAAAGAGTGGAGCGGAGTTTACCTGTGAGGGAGCGGAATGGGAGTGGAGCAGCTGTATAAAGAGTGGAGCGGAGTTTACCTGTGAGGGAATGGGAGTGGAGCAGCTGTATAAAGAGTGGAGCGGAGTTTACCTGTGAGGGAGCGGAATGGGAGTGGAGCAGCTGTATAAAGAGTGGAGCGGAGTTTACCTGTGAGGGAATGGGAGTGGAGCAGCTGTATAAAGAGTGGAGCGGAGTTTACCTGTGAGGGAGCGGAATGGGAGTGGAGCAGCTGTATAAAGAGTGGAGCGGAGTTTACCTGTGAGGGAATGGGAGTGGAGCAGCTGTATAAAGAGTGGAGCGGAGTTTACCTGTGAGGGAATGGGAGTGGAGCAGCTGTATAAAGAGTGGAGCGGAGTTTACCTGTGAGGGAATGGGAGTGGAGCAGCTGTATAAAGAGTGGAGCGGAGTTTACCTGTGAGGGAATGGGAGTGGAGCAGCTGTATAAAGAGTGGAGCGGAGTTTACCTGTGAGGGAGCGGAATGGGAGTGGAGCAGCTGTATAAAGAGTGGAGCGGAGTTTACCTGTGAGGGAATGGGAGTGGAGCAGCTGTATAAAGAGTGGAGCGGAGTTTACCTGTGAGGGAATGGGAGTGGAGCAGCTGTATAAAGAGTGGAGCGGAGTTTACCTGTGAGGGAGCGGAATGGGAGTGGAGCAGCTGTATAAAGAGTGGAGCGGAGTTTACCTGTGAGGGAGCGGAATGGGAGTGGAGCAGCTGTATAAAGAGTGGAGCGGAGTTTACCTGTGAGGGAATGGGAGTGGAGCAGCTGTATAAAGAGTGGAGCGGAGTTTACCTGTGAGGGAATGGGAGTGGAGCAGCTGTATAAAGAGTGGAGCGGAGTTTACCTGTGAGGGAGCGGAATGGGAGTGGAGCAGCTGTATAAAGAGTGGAGCGGAGTTTACCTGTGAGGGAATGGGAGTGGAGCAGCTGTATAAAGAGTGGAGCGGAGTTTACCTGTGAGGGAGCGGAATGGGAGTGGAGCAGCTGTATAAAGAGTGGAGCGGAGTTTACCTGTGAGGGAGCGGAATGGGAGTGGAGCAGCTGTATAAAGAGTGGAGCGGAGTTTACCTGTGAGGGAGCGGAATGGGAGTGGAGCAGCTGTATAAAGAGTGGAGCGGAGTTTACCTGTGAGGGAGCGGAATGGGAGTGCAGCAGCTGTATAAAGAGTGGAGCGGAGTTTACCTGTGAGGGAGCGGAATGGGAGTGGAGCAGCTGTATAAAGAGTGGAGCGGAGTTTACCTGTGAGGGAGCGGAATGGGAGTGGAGCAGCTGTATAAAGAGTGGAGCGGAGTTTACCTGTGAGGGAGCGGAATGGGAGTGGAGCAGCTGTATAAAGAGTGGAGCGGAGTTTACCTGTGAGGGAATGGGAGTGGAGCAGCTGTATAAAGAGTGGAGCGGAGTTTACCTGTGAGGGAATGGGAGTGGAGCAGCTGTATAAAGAGTGGAGCGGAGTTTACCTGTGAGGGAGCGGAATGGGAGTGGAGCAGCTGTATAAAGAGTGGAGCGGAGTTTACCTGTGAGGGAATGGGAGTGGAGCAGCTGTATAAAGAGTGGAGCGGAGTTTACCTGTGAGGGAGCGAATGGGAGTGGAGCAGCTGTATAAAGAGTGGAGCGGAGTTTACCTGTGAGGGAATGGGAGTGGAGCAGCTGTATAAAGAGTGGAGCGGAGTTTACCTGTGAGGGAGCGGAATGGGAGTGGAGCAGCTGTATAAAGAGTGGAGCGGAGTTTACCTGTGAGGGAATGGGAGTGGAGCAGCTGTATAAAGAGTGGAGCGGAGTTTACCTGTGAGGGAATGGGAGTGGAGCAGCTGTATAAAGAGTGGAGCGGAGTTTACCTGTGAGGGAATGGGAGTGGAGCAGCTGTATAAAGAGTGGAGTGGAGTTTACCTGTGAGGGAGCGGAATGGGAGTGGAGCAGCTGTATAAAGAGTGGAGCGGAGTTTACCTGTGAGGGAGCGGAATGGGAGTGGAGCAGCTGTATAAAGAGTGGAGCGGAGTTTACCTGTGAGGGAGCGGAATGGGAGTGGAGCAGCTGTATAAAGAGTGGAGCGGAGTTTACCTGTGAGGGAGCGGAATGGGAGTGGAGCAGCTGTATAAAGAGTGGAGCGGAGTTTACCTGTGAGGGAGCGGAATGGGAGTGGAGCAGCTGTATAAAGAGTGGAGCGGAGTTTACCTGTGAGGGAATGGGAGTGGAGCAGCTGTATAAAGAGTGGAGCGGAGTTTACCTGTGAGGGAATGGGAGTGGAGCAGCTGTATAAAGAGTGGAGCGGAGTTTACCTGTGAGGGAATGGGAGTGGAGCAGCTGTATAAAGAGTGGAGCGGAGTTTACCTGTGAGGGAATGGGAGTGGAGCAGCTGTATAAAGAGTGGAGCGGAGTTTACCTGTGAGGGAATGGGAGTGGAGCAGCTGTATAAAGAGTGGAGCGGAGTTTACCTGTGAGGGAGCGGAATGGGAGTGGAGCAGCTGTATAAAGACTGGAGCGGAGTTTACCTGTGAGGGAGCGGAATGGGAGTGGAGCAGCTGTATAAAGAGTGGAGCGGAGTTTACCTGTGAGGGAATGGGAGTGGAGCAGCTGTATAAAGAGTGGAGCGGAGTTTACCTGTGAGGGAATGGGAGTGGAGCAGCTGTATAAAGAGTGGAGCGGAGTTTACCTGTGAGGGAGCGGAATGGGAGTGGAGCAGCTGTATAAAGAGTGGAGCGGAGTTTACCTGTGAGGGAATGGGAGTGGAGCAGCTGTATAAAGAGTGGAGCGGAGTTTACCTGTGAGGGAATGGGAGTGGAGCAGCTGTATAAAGAGTGGAGCGGAGTTTACCTGTGAGGGAGCGGAATGGGAGTGGAGCAGCTGTATAAAGAGTGGAGCGGAGTTTACCTGTGAGGGAGCGGAATGGGAGTGGAGCAGCTGTATAAAGAGTGGAGCGGAGTTTACCTGTGAGGGAGCGGAATGGGAGTGGAGCAGCTGTATAAAGAGTGGAGCGGAGTTTACCTGTGAGGGAGCGGAATGGGAGTGGAGCAGCTGTATAAAGAGTGGAGCGGAGTTTACCTGTGAGGGAGCGGAATGGGAGTGGAGCAGCTGTATAAAGAGTGGAGCGGAGTTTACCTGTGAGGGAATGGGAGTGGAGCAGCTGTATAAAGAGTGGAGCGGAGTTTACCTGTGAGGGAATGGGAGTGGAGCAGCTGTATAAAGAGTGGAGCGGAGTTTACCTGTGAGGGAATGGGAGTGGAGCAGCTGTATAAAGAGTGGAGCGGAGTTTACCTGTGAGGGAATGGGAGTGGAGCAGCTGTATAAAGAGTGGAGCGGAGTTTACCTGTGAGGGAATGGGAGTGGAGCAGCTGTATAAAGAGTGGAGCGGAGTTTACCTGTGAGGGAGCGGAATGGGAGTGGAGCAGCTGTATAAAGAGTGGAGCGGAGTTTACCTGTGAGGGAGCGGAATGGGAGTGGAGCAGCTGTATAAAGAGTGGAGCGGAGTTTACCTGTGAGGGAATGGGAGTGGAGCAGCTGTATAAAGAGTGGAGCGGAGTTTACCTGTGAGGGAATGGGAGTGGAGCAGCTGTATAAAGAGTGGAGCGGAGTTTACCTGTGAGGGAATGGGAGTGGAGCAGCTGTATAAAGAGTGGAGCGGAGTTTACCTGTGAGGGAATGGGAGTGGAGCAGCTGTATAAAGAGTGGAGCGGAGTTTACCTGTGAGGGAATGGGAGTGGAGCAGCTGTATAAAGAGTGGAGTGGAGTTTACCTGTGAGGGAGCGGAATGGGAGTGGAGCAGCTGTATAAAGAGTGGAGCGGAGTTTACCTGTGAGGGAGCGGAATGGGAGTGGAGCAGCTGTATAAAGAGTGGAGCGGAGTTTACCTGTGAGGGAGCGGAATGGGAGTGGAGCAGCTGTATAAAGAGTGGAGCGGAGTTTACCTGTGAGGGAGCGGAATGGGAGTGGAGCAGCTGTATAAAGAGTGGAGCGGAGTTTACCTGTGAGGGAGCGGAATGGGAGTGGAGCAGCTGTATAAAGAGTGGAGCGGAGTTTACCTGTGAGGGAGCGGAATGGGAGTGGAGCAGCTGTATAAAGAGTGGAGCGGAGTTTACCTGTGAGGGAGCGGAATGGGAGTGGAGCAGCTGTATAAAGAGTGGAGCGGAGTTTACCTGTGAGGGAATGGGAGTGGAGCAGCTGTATAAAGAGTGGAGCGGAGTTTACCTGTGAGGGAGCGGAATGGGAGTGGAGCAGCTGTATAAAGAGTGGAGCGGAGTTTACCTGTGAGGGAGCGGAATGGGAGTGGAGCAGCTGTATAAAGAGTGGAGCGGAGTTTACCTGTGAGGGAGCGGAATGGGAGTGGAGCAGCTGTATAAAGAGTGGAGCGGAGTTTACCTGTGAGGGAATGGGAGTGGAGCAGCTGTATAAAGAGTGGAGCGGAGTTTACCTGTGAGGGAATGGGAGTGGAGCAGCTGTATAAAGAGTGGAGCGGAGTTTACCTGTGAGGGAATGGGAGTGGAGCAGCTGTATAAAGAGTGGAGCGGAGTTTACCTGTGAGGGAATGGGAGTGGAGCAGCTGTATAAAGAGTGGAGCGGAGTTTACCTGTGAGGGAATGGGAGTGGAGCAGCTGTATAAAGAGTGGAGCGGAGTTTACCTGTGAGGGAGCGGAATGGGAGTGGAGCAGCTGTATAAAGACTGGAGCGGAGTTTACCTGTGAGGGAGCGGAATGGGAGTGGAGCAGCTGTATAAAGAGTGGAGCGGAGTTTACCTGTGAGGGAATGGGAGTGGAGCAGCTGTATAAAGAGTGGAGCGGAGTTTACCTGTGAGGGAATGGGAGTGGAGCAGCTGTATAAAGAGTGGAGCGGAGTTTACCTGTGAGGGAGCGGAATGGGAGTGGAGCAGCTGTATAAAGAGTGGAGCGGAGTTTACCTGTGAGGGAGCGGAATGGGAGTGGAGCAGCTGTATAAAGAGTGGAGCGGAGTTTACCTGTGAGGGAGCGGAATGGGAGTGGAGCAGCTGTATAAAGAGTGGAGCGGAGTTTACCTGTGAGGGAGCGGAATGGGAGTGGAGCAGCTGTATAAAGAGTGGAGCGGAGTTTACCTGTGAGGGAGCGGAATGGGAGTGGAGCAGCTGTATAAAGAGTGGAGCGGAGTTTACCTGTGAGGGAGCGGAATGGGAGTGGAGCAGCTGTATAAAGAGTGGAGCGGAGTTTACCTGTGAGGGAATGGGAGTGGAGCAGCTGTATAAAGAGTGGAGCGGAGTTTACCTGTGAGGGAATGGGAGTGGAGCAGCTGTATAAAGAGTGGAGCGGAGTTTACCTGTGAGGGAATGGGAGTGGAGCAGCTGTATAAAGAGTGGAGCGGAGTTTACCTGTGAGGGAATGGGAGTGGAGCAGCTGTATAAAGAGTGGAGCGGAGTTTACCTGTGAGGGAGCGGAATGGGAGTGGAGCAGCTGTATAAAGAGTGGAGCGGAGTTTACCTGTGAGGGAGCGGAATGGGAGTGGAGCAGCTGTATAAAGAGTGGAGCGGAGTTTACCTGTGAGGGAATGGGAGTGGAGCAGCTGTATAAAGAGTGGAGCGGAGTTTACCTGTGAGGGAATGGGAGTGGAGCAGCTGTATAAAGAGTGGAGCGGAGTTTACCTGTGAGGGAATGGGAGTGGAGCAGCTGTATAAAGAGTGGAGCGGAGTTTACCTGTGAGGGAATGGGAGTGGAGCAGCTGTATAAAGAGTGGAGCGGAGTTTACCTGTGAGGGAATGGGAGTGGAGCAGCTGTATAAAGAGTGGAGCGGAGTTTACCTGTGAGGGAGCGGAATGGGAGTGGAGCAGCTGTATAAAGAGTGGAGCGGAGTTTACCTGTGAGGGAGCGGAATGGGAGTGGAGCAGCTGTATAAAGAGTGGAGCGGAGTTTACCTGTGAGGGAGCGGAATGGGAGTGGAGCAGCTGTATAAAGAGTGGAGCGGAGTTTACCTGTGAGGGAATGGGAGTGGAGCAGCTGTATAAAGAGTGGAGCGCAGTTTACCTGTGAGGGAATGGGAGTGGAGCAGCTGTATAAAGAGTGGAGCGGAGTTTACCTGTGAGGGAGCGGAATGGGAGTGGAGCAGCTGTATAAAGAGTGGAGCGGAGTTTACCTGTGAGGGAGCGGAATGGGAGTGGAGCAGCTGTATAAAGAGTGGAGCGCAGTTTACCTGTGAGGGAATGGGAGTGGAGCAGCTGTATAAAGAGTGGAGCGGAGTTTACCTGTGAGGGAGCGGAATGGGAGTGGAGCAGCTGTATAAAGAGTGGAGCGGAGTTTACCTGTGAGGGAGCGGAATGGGAGTGGAGCAGCTGTATAAAGAGTGGAGCGGAGTTTACCTGTGAGGGAGCGGAATGGGAGTGGAGCAGCTGTATAAAGAGTGGAGCGGAGTTTACCTGTGAGGGAGCGGAATGGGAGTGGAGCAGCTGTATAAAGAGTGGAGCGGAGTTTACCTGTGAGGGAATGGGAGTGGAGCAGCTGTATAAAGAGTGGAGCGGAGTTTACCTGTGAGGGAATGGGAGTGGAGCAGCTGTATAAAGAGTGGAGCGGAGTTTACCTGTGAGGGAATGGGAGTGGAGCAGCTGTATAAAGAGTGGAGCGGAGTTTACCTGTGAGGGAGCGGAATGGGAGTGGAGCAGCTGTATAAAGAGTGGAGCGGAGTTTACCTGTGAGGGAGCGGAATGGGAGTGGAGCAGCTGTATAAAGAGTGGAGCGGAGTTTACCTGTGAGGGAGCGGAATGGGAGTGGAGCAGCTGTATAAAGAGTGGAGCGGAGTTTACCTGTGAGGGAGCGGAATGGGAGTGGAGCAGCTGTATAAAGAGTGGAGCGGAGTTTACCTGTGAGGGAATGGGAGTGGAGCAGCTGTATAAAGAGTGGAGCGGAGTTTACCTGTGAGGGAATGGGAGTGGAGCAGCTGTATAAAGAGTGGAGCGGAGTTTACCTGTGAGGGAATGGGAGTGGAGCAGCTGTATAAAGAGTGGAGCGGAGTTTACCTGTGAGGGAGCGGAATGGGAGTGGAGCAGCTGTATAAAGAGTGGAGCGGAGTTTACCTGTGAGGGAGCGGAATGGGAGTGGAGCAGCTGTATAAAGAGTGGAGCGGAGTTTACCTGTGAGGGAGCGGAATGGGAGTGGAGCAGCTGTATAAAGAGTGGAGCGGAGTTTACCTGTGAGGGAATGGGAGTGGAGCAGCTGTATAAAGAGTGGAGCGGAGTTTACCTGTGAGGGAATGGGAGTGGAGCAGCTGTATAAAGAGTGGAGCGGAGTTTACCTGTGAGGGAATGGGAGTGGAGCAGCTGTATAAAGAGTGGAGCGGAGTTTACCTGTGAGGGAATGGGAGTGGAGCAGCTGTATAAAGAGTGGAGCGGAGTTTACCTGTGAGGGAGCGGGAGTGGAGCAGCTGTATAAAGAGTGGAGCGGAGTTTACCTGTGAGGGAATGGGAGTGGAGCAGCTGTATAAAGAGTGGAGCGGAGTTTACCTGTGAGGGAGCGGGAGTGGAGCAGCTGTATAAAGAGTGGAGCGGAGTTTACCTGTGAGGGAGCGGGAGTGGAGCAGCTGTATAAAGAGTGGAGCGGAGTTTACCTGTGAGGGAATGGGAGTGGAGCAGCTGTATAAAGAGTGGAGCGGAGTTTACCTGTGAGGGAGCGGAATGGGAGTGGAGCAGCTGTATAAAGAGTGGAGCGGAGTTTACCTGTGAGGGAGCGGAATGGGAGTGGAGCAGCTGTATAAAGAGTGGAGCGGAGTTTACCTGTGAGGGAATGGGAGTGGAGCAGCTGTATAAAGAGTGGAGCGGAGTTTACCTGTGAGGGAGCGGAATGGGAGTGGAGCAGCTGTATAAAGAGTGGAGCGGAGTTTACCTGTGAGGGAATGGGAGTGGAGCAGCTGTATAAAGAGTGGAGCGGAGTTTACCTGTGAGGGAGCGGAATGGGAGTGGAGCAGCTGTATAAAGAGTGGAGCGGAGTTTACCTGTGAGGGAATGGGAGTGGAGCAGCTGTATAAAGAGTGGAGCGGAGTTTACCTGTGAGGGAGCGGAATGGGAGTGGAGCAGCTGTATAAAGAGTGGAGCGGAGTTTACCTGTGAGGGAGCGGAATGGGAGTGGAGCAGCTGTATAAAGAGTGGAGCGGAGTTTACCTGTGAGGGAATGGGAGTGGAGCAGCTGTATAAAGAGTGGAGCGGAGTTTACCTGTGAGGGAGCGGAATGGGAGTGGAGCAGCTGTATAAAGAGTGGAGCGGAGTTTACCTGTGAGGGAGCGGAATGGGAGTGGAGCAGCTGTATAAAGAGTGGAGCGGAGTTTACCTGTGAGGGAATGGGAGTGGAGCAGCTGTATAAAGAGTGGAGCGGAGTTTACCTGTGAGGGAATGGGAGTGGAGCAGCTGTATAAAGAGTGGAGCGGAGTTTACCTGTGAGGGAGCGGAATGGGAGTGGAGCAGCTGTATAAAGAGTGGAGCGGAGTTTACCTGTGAGGGAGCGGAATGGGAGTGGAGCAGCTGTATAAAGAGTGGAGCGGAGTTTACCTGTGAGGGAGCGGAATGGGAGTGGAGCAGCTGTATAAAGAGTGGAGCGGAGTTTACCTGTGAGGGAATGGGAGTGGAGCAGCTGTATAAAGAGTGGAGCGGAGTTTACCTGTGAGGGAATGGGAGTGGAGCAGCTGTATAAAGAGTGGAGCGGAGTTTACCTGTGAGGGAATGGGAGTGGAGCAGCTGTATAAAGAGTGGAGCGGAGTTTACCTGTGAGGGAGCGGAATGGGAGTGGAGCAGCTGTATAAAGAGTGGAGCGGAGTTTACCTGTGAGGGAGCGGAATGGGAGTGGAGCAGCTGTATAAAGAGTGGAGCGGAGTTTACCTGTGAGGGAATGGGAGTGGAGCAGCTGTATAAAGAGTGGAGCGGAGTTTACCTGTGAGGGAGCGGAATGGGAGTGGAGCAGCTGTATAAAGAGTGGAGCGGAGTTTACCTGTGAGGGAGCGGAATGGGAGTGGAGCAGCTGTATAAAGAGTGGAGCGGAGTTTACCTGTGAGGGAGCGGAATGGGAGTGGAGCAGCTGTATAAAGAGTGGAGCGGAGTTTACCTGTGAGGGAATGGGAGTGGAGCAGCTGTATAAAGAGTGGAGCGGAGTTTACCTGTGAGGGAGCGGAATGGGAGTGGAGCAGCTGTATAAAGAGTGGAGCGGAGTTTACCTGTGAGGGAGCGGAATGGGAGTGGAGCAGCTGTATAAAGAGTGGAGCGGAGTTTACCTGTGAGGGAATGGGAGTGGAGCAGCTGTATAAAGAGTGGAGCGGAGTTTACCTGTGAGGGAATGGGAGTGGAGCAGCTGTATAAAGAGTGGAGCGGAGTTTACCTGTGAGGGAGCGGAATGGGAGTGGAGCAGCTGTATAAAGAGTGGAGCGGAGTTTACCTGTGAGGGAATGGGAGTGGAGCAGCTGTATAAAGAGTGGAGCGGAGTTTACCTGTGAGGGAGCGGAATGGGAGTGGAGCAGCTGTATAAAGAGTGGAGCGGAGTTTACCTGTGAGGGAGCGGAATGGGAGTGGAGCAGCTGTATAAAGAGTGGAGCGGAGTTTACCTGTGAGGGAGCGGAATGGGAGTGGAGCAGCTGTATAAAGAGTGGAGCGGAGTTTACCTGTGAGGGAATGGGAGTGGAGCAGCTGTATAAAGAGTGGAGCGGAGTTTACCTGTGAGGGAGCGGAATGGGAGTGGAGCAGCTGTATAAAGAGTGGAGCGGAGTTTACCTGTGAGGGAGGGAATGGGAGTGGAGCAGCTGTATAAAGAGTGGAGTGGAGTTTACCTGTGAGGGAGCGGAATGGGAGTGGAGCAGCTGTATAAAGAGTGGAGCGGAGTTTACCTGTGAGGGAGCGGAATGGGAGTGGAGCAGCTGTATAAAGAGTGGAGCGGAGTTTACCTGTGAGGGAATGGGAGTGGAGCAGCTGTATAAAGAGTGGAGCGGAGTTTACCTGTGAGGGAGCGGAATGGGAGTGGAGCAGCTGTATAAAGAGTGGAGCGGAGTTTACCTGTGAGGGAGCGGAATGTGAGTGGAGCAGCTGTATAAAGAGTGGAGCGGAGTTTACCTGTGAGGGAGCGGAATGGGAGTGGAGCAGCTGTATAAAGAGTGGAGCGGAGTTTACCTGTGAGGGAGCGGAATGGGAGTGGAGCAGCTGTATAAAGAGTGGAGCGGAGTTTACCTGTGAGGGAGCGGAATGGGAGTGGAGCAGCTGTATAAAGAGTGGAGCGGAGTTTCTCTGTGAGGGAGCCGGTTCTCACCCAGACAATTGGCTGTGCTGGAATTCGACAGGAGTAACGTCAGGACAAGGGAGAGAGCTAATTAGTAGGTCGTGGGTAAGTGTTTTTTTCACTTTGAAGTGATATTACAGAAGGTAAGAGTCTCAACATTTGGTTTTTTTTAAGTAAAACTAAATAGTTTTCCACTTGGCTTAAATTTAAGGAAATAGTCTTTTAATTAGAACAAATAAAATGTATGACAAGGGAGCTCAGTCCCGTGTGGTGTACAGCCTGCAGCATGTGGGAATAGACACTCCTTGCAGTCTGGATGACCACTTGTGCAGGAAATTCCACCGGCTTGACCAGCTTGAGCAACGGGTTTTGGAACTTGAGCATCAGCTGGAGACACAGCGCTGCATCCGCAAAGCTGAGGGTTTCATGGATAGCACGCTTTTAATGTGGTCACCTTGCAGCTTAAGTAAGTGCAGTCAGAGAAGGAATGGGCGATCACCAGTCAGAAGCAGGGAGGCAGGCAGGTAGTCAGGAAAGCTCCAGAGTGCATCTCACTCAAGAACCGTTTTTCTGTGTTGGAAAATGTAAGGGTGAATGTTGCCCTGGGGACTGCAGCCAGAGCCAAGTTCATGGCCCTATGGATAGCTCATCTGCACAAGGGAGGAGGAGTAAGAGTGCAAGAGCAATAGTGGTAGGAGACTCAATAGTGAGGGGTGCAGACAGGTGTTTCTGCGGCTGTAGGCGTGACTCCAGGATGGTGTGTTGGCTCCCTGGTGCCAGAGTCAAGGATGTCACAGGACAGCTGCAGGGCTTTCTGAAGGGGGAGGGCGAACAGTCAGAGGTCATGGTTCACATCTGTACCAACAACATAGATAGAAAGAGGGATGAGGTCCTGCAACAAGAATTTAGGGAGTTGATAGCAGATTAAAAACCAGGACCTCAAAGGTTATAATGTCTGGATTGCTCTCTGTGCCACGTGCTAGTGAGTATTGGAACAGGAGGATAGAGAGGATGAATGTGTGGATGATGAGATGGTGCAGGAGGGAGGGCTTTAATTCCCTGCTTCACTGGGCCTGTTTCTGGTGAAGTTGGGGCCTGTACAAGTCGGACGGGTTGCACCTGAACTGGAACGGGACTAACATCCTTGTTGAGAGATTTGCTTGTGCTGTTGGGGGCAGTTTAAACTAATTTGGCAGGGGGATGGGATACAGAGTGGAAGTACAGTAGGGGGTGATGCACAGCCAAATATAGAAGAGAAGCTAAGTCAGTCTGGAAGGCAGGGCAACTATAGACCTGTTAAGGTACAAGGGAATAATGCAAGGCCGGATTACATCTATTTTAACACAAGGAGATTTACAAGTAAGACAGATGAATTGAGGGCATTGATTAACTCATGGGAATATGATATTGTTGCTATCACATGAGACATAGTTGAGGGAACGGCAGGACTGGCAGCTCAATATTCCAGGGTATAGAATCTTCAGGTATGACGGCTGGGGAAGGCGGGGCGGTGTGGTGGTGGTGGTGGTGATGTGCTTCCCTCACAGATAAACAGATAAACTCTGCTCCCGCTCTTTATACAGCCACTCCCATTCCGCTCCCTCACAGGTAAACTCCTGCTCTTTAGGCAGGAGGCAGAGGGTGAAGATCGAAGGTTGTTTTTGCATTTGGAAGCCTGAAGCCTGTGGTGAGTGGTGTACCACAGGGATCAGTGCTGGGACCCTTGCTGTTTGTGTACATGAATGATGTAGACGTGAAGAGAGGAGGTATGATCAGTAGGTTTGCAAATGACACCAAAATTATTGGTGCCATAAATAGTGAGGAGGGCTGACTTAGATTACAGGGCGATATAGATGGTCTGGTAAGATGGGCAGAGCAGTAGCAAATGGAATTTAATCCTGAGAAGTGTGATATGATGCATTTTGGGGGGACTAACAAGTCAAGGGAATACACAATGAATGGTAGGACCCTAGGAAGTGCAGAGGATCAGAGGGACCTTGGTGTACATGTCCATAGACCCCTGAAGGCAGCAGCACAGGTAGCTAAGGTGGTTAAGAAGGCATATGGGATACTTGCCCTAGCCAACGCATAGAACATAAGAGCAGGGAGATTATGTTGGAGCTGTATAAATGCTAGTTAGGCCATAGCTGGAGTACTGTGTGCAGTTCTGATCACCACACTACAGGAAAGATGTGATTACACAGAAGAAGGCGCAGAGGAGATTCACCAGGATGTTGCCTGGGCTGGAGCATTTCAGCTATGAAGAGAGACTGGATAGGCCAGGGTTGTTTTCCTTAGAGCAGAGAAGGCTGAGGGGGTACCTGCTAGAGGTATACAAAATTATGAAGGGCATAGAAAGGATAGATAGGAAGAAGCTTTTCCCCTTAGTGGAGATGCCAATAACCAGGGGGGATAGATTTAAGGTAAGGGGCAAGAGGTTTAGAGGGGATTTGAGGAAAAGTTTTTTCACCCAGAGGATGGTTGGAATCTGGGACACACTGCCTGATGGGGTGGTAGAGGCAGGAATCCTCACAACATTTAAGAATTATTTAGATGAGCACTTGAAATGCCATAGCATACAGGACTATGGGCCGATTGCTGGAAAATGGGACTAGAATGGATAGGTGCTTGATGGCCAGCACGGACACAATGGGCCAAAGGGCCTGTTTCTGAGCTGTGTAACTCTATGACTTTGTCCTATATAGCATTGAGCTTTGCTGACAAAAAGACTTTTTGTTGAAGCTTTTCATCTTGCACTCATCAGGGCAATCGGAAAAATACCAATGTTAGGGGAAGCAACAACTTTAAACTGTATGGAAAGAGAACGCTGATTGGTTGGCAAGTGGACGCTGATTGGTAGAGGCATTGCCACAGAGAATGCACCAGTTAATGATGACTGACAGTTAACTGCCAAGCATTGTTTGAAATTTAAACCAGGCAGCTTGACTCTGGTTGGTCAAGGCATTGCCCTGAGGAATGAACTAGTGAAAAGCTGTCGCTTATTTTGTTTGGCTGAAACAAGCGCAATGTGTGTACATGTTCCCCTATCCTGTTCCCTAGATCACCACCAGGGATCAACCTAGTCTTTGCCTGCAACCTCCTGTGACCATGTTCCCTAATCGTGCCCAAAAGGCTGGGTAGTGATTCTGGCCAGGCTCGGAAAGGAGCTAGAGAAAATTTCTGAAAATGAAGCCCAAACATTAAGATCACCTGGGCCTCCATATTCACAGACTTTGTAGGTTCACCGCTTGGTTCCAGAATCCTATGCACCATAGTCACCACACCTCCCTCTTTAAAATCAGACAGGGCCTCGGTTCAGCAAAGAAATTCCTTGCAAAACTTTTGGATTTGTGCCTGAAATTTTCATCAGCTTCTGATTGGATTTCAAGTCAAAATATCTGGGCTCATGTTGTTGTTCATTAATGAAGTGTCGGTTTCTGATGCACACATTTGACATCTGGTCTTAGCCCGTTACTCGTTGCTCAAGACCTTCATGTTTCTTGGATTTGATGTCCATGGTGACTAATTCTCGACTAGGTGCTAAAGGAAGTGTCTATTTTTACTACACATAGATATACTATCAGGCAATGAGCGACAAGCGGTGTAATCAGTCTCCGCACAGCTTGTGGATGAATATAATAAGATATTGGGCAATAGGAAATGAAAAACCATTTATAGTGGAAATATGAAACAAAAGCCATAAATGATGGAGGCACAGAGCAGTTCAGTCAGCATCTGAAAGAGGATGAAAGGCAGAGATTTTGAATGTGACCATTCATCAGGACTCGTGAATGCATGAGGAAGCAAGTCCAGCAAACTCTTAACCCCCTTTCTTGATGATTCTTGTCAAGTACATCGTTAGAATTTTCTTTCCCCACACTGACTGCCCTGGAGAAGATTGTTCTCCCCCCCAAGAGTGAAGCTGGAGCAAGAAACCCACAGTGATTTCTTGTCTGGTATAAAAGTTAAGCCGTGAGTACAGATTACTGATTTCAAATGCACACATTTCGAGTGGCACAAAAGCACAGCCCTAATTAGAGCCTTTGCAGCTATCCACAGGATGCACTGCAGCAACTCCCCCAGGCTTCTTCAACAACAGCTCCCAAGCTCATGATCTCCACCACTTATCAGGCACACGGGAATATGTTCCTCTTCAAGACGCACACAATCCTGATTTGGATGTATATTGCTGTTCCTTCACTGTCACTGGATTAAAATCCTGGAACATCCCGCCGAAGAACACTGTTGGCACACCTTACCATCGGTTCGAGAAGGCGGCTCACTACCACCTTCTCAAGAGCAACTAGGGATGGGCAATGATTACTGGCTTTGTTCGTAATATGCACATCTGCAGAATGAATAAAAAAATGTTTTATCAATTGCTCCCAATCTGAAGCAGAGAAAAGGCACAATGTAACTAACAACAGTTGTTGAGTCACAAACATTTTGCATTAACAGCATGTGTGCAATGCACGTGTGTTGTCTGTTAAAAGTGACTTCCCGTTTCACCAAGCAGAATTGTCTCTTAAAGCGTGGTGTTGTTAAGATGTGGTGGAGTGAAACAGTCTTGTAAAGCTGGAGCTGGAGGTGCCAAAATAATACAGCTGCCATAATCTCCTCCTTCCCATATGACTGTAGACTGAACTTGGAAAGTAATGTAGATTTCAGATGAATAATTCAACATTGTTTAATTAAGGGTTTCAAAACACTATAATTGGCTGCAACCTAGTTAAACCAGAATTTTCACTAGAATTAAGCACTGCAAATTTCCCACTATCTTATCTCTGAGTCATTTGATCCATTTAGTGAAACCACCTCGGTCCATTTCATTGGGATTTATGCAAATCTAGAAGTCTATCCCATAAATTTTGAATAATTTTCCCCTGATTATTTAGTTGTACAATTTACTCCCATATACAGATAACTAGTAAAAATTAGTGTCCTTCAGAATCCTTTGCAATCATATGGATAATGTATAGAACCCTCTGCTAGATCACTTAAGTAGTCCTCCCTACCAAAGAAGTGCAAATTTTAGAATTCCCTCCTACGGAGACTGCTTGGTACAGTGGGTAAGCCTTTTTACCTCTGGGAAATACATTTGAATTCAAACTAGACAGATGGGATAAAATGCTGCTCCTGTTAAGGACTGTAAGTGAAATGAGGTTGAGCAGTCTCAACCGAGTTCCCAATGGACAAAGTGCTTTCCACATGAAACTGCCTTTAATTGAGTCCAAGCGAGCACCAATTTGGCAGTCTTAGTCGGAGACCAAAAAGGTGATTGGCGGAACCCAGCAAGAGAAAATATCAGGCTGGCTCAGGAGCTGATGCTCTTCTGAGGCAAACATTTGATGAAAATGTTGAATGCATCCATTAGTGAAAATGCGTGATCCTGTCACTTGTAAGGAGAGGATGATTTGTCACTCTAGAATAAAGATCTCTCACCCTGATTAAAATAAATTTACACATGACAGAATCCAAAGAGGACGCCCCAGTTTGTTAACAGGCAACAAGGCGCCACCTGTTTTGAAGTCAAACTTCCTGTGGTGCTTTTCTGTCTTGTTTTTAACTGAGAAATGTGGCTGAGTGGCAAAAGTCCATGGGATTTGGACACACCAAGATTGAGAAGGGTAGGAGAGAAAAGAGAGTAAAATGCTCATGACAATGGGTGGGGGAGGGAGGCACGTAGATAGCAAAAGAGAATAAAAAATTTACACACGGAATTTCACACACGGAGTGAGCACGAAGTCGGCAGGCACGGAAGTGAATGTAGAGTCCGTTCCTGGGCGAGATCGCCTTTTCAACACAATTTCATGCTGGGTGGCCAACTAAGGCCCACTCAATGTGAACCGCATCATTTCATTGGTCGGAAGGGCCAGCCGGGGCGCGAGCCTGTCTGGCGCCGGGTCCAATGGCGACCCGGTAGGGGGGATTCAAAAACAGCAGAGGCAGCTCCCTGAATCAAGGCCTCCCTGGTATCCCTTACTCCCTGAAGGTTCCAGAGGTCTGCCTCCACGTCCTCACTGTGCTCTTCCCTGGGCTGCTCTTCTGATCCATCACTGGGGTCAGCATCTGTGGCCTGTGGAGCTGTTTCGAAATCCTCAACCCCCAGTGGGTCCCCCCTTACCATAACCAGATTGTGGAGAGTGAAGTATGAAAAGACTATCAGAGACACAGGCTCTGGAGGGTATTGCAGTTCTCCCCCAGAAAGGTTCAGGCATCAGAATCTTATCTTCAGCAGACCAATGGTCCTCTCTATCACCGCCCTTGTAGAGGCATGACTCCTATTATATCTCTGCTCTGCTTCAGTCCTTGTGTGCCAGAGAGGCATCACAAACCACCTTTTCAATAGACAGCCCTTGTCACCCAGCAGCCATTCATCCAGTCGAGGTGGAGCAGCAGTGAACAGCCTTGCCACCTGTGGTATCGGAGGATGTATGCATCATGGGAGCTGCTGGGGTACCTTGCACAGACTAGCAGAATCAACATCTGTGGTCACACACTATCCGCAAGTTCATGGAGTGGAAGCCCTTCCTGTTCACGAAGGCACCAGGCTCACCCACTGGCACCTTTATTGCCATACTCGATGGCACCCTGGATGTGGGGGAACCCAGCAATCGCAGCGAAGCCTCGGGCTCACTCAGCCTGGCTGGCCTTGTCCGTCTTCTAATGAATAAATGTCATTATCCACCTGAACAGAGCATCAATGAGCAGCTTGACGCAACTGTGGACAGCTGATTGTGACACGCCACAAAGATCCCCCATTTACCCCTGGAAAGAGCCAGAGGCATAGAAGTTGAGGGCCACTGTCACCTTTAGAGTCCCCGGTATGGGGTGACCACTCACACAGTTGGAGGTGACCTCTGGCCCAATCATCCAACATATGGAAGTCACAGTCTTCCTGGAGAAGTGGAGCCTCCTTCAGCACTGCACCTCTGACATGTTGGGGTAGCTGCATCGCTGTGTAAATCCTGGCATCTTCTGCAGCCCCTTCCACAATGAAGTCCCTGCTGACCCTGTGCCCCCGCTGTGCCTGTGCCTCTCCTCCGACAGTTCACTACTATGGATGTTGCCCATGGACACCTGGCCTCCTTTCCCTTCTGCCCCTCTCTTCCTCCTCAGAGGAGGTCCCACCATTGGAGTAGACAATGCCTATTACCAGAGAAACAGAAGGCTGTCTGGTGAACGGAAGTGTCCACACAGTATAAATCCTCCAGGGGCCTTGGAGACACCAATGAATCCTGAAATGAAGGCTAGCAATGCAAAGACTGAAGCTCAAAACAGAGATAAATCTGTTCGTGTTGTTCTTTCCAGAGTGTTTACCTTTGTCCTGCTATTACCACATTCTGCTTTCTGACCTCAATGATACCATCAGCACCTCCTTTAGCCAGTACCACTACCATTAACACCCCTTTGCCCTTTTGTTCATGACATCTTTGTCAATCTCTCCTTTGCCCCCACCTATCGCTGGCCTTCTATCCAGCTTCATCTGTTCCATCCCCTTTAAACAGTAAAAATTTCACCACATTTTTATTTCTCTTTAGCTCCGAAGGAGAGTCACACGGACTCAAAATGATAACTCTGTTTCTCTCTCCACAGACGCTGTCAGACCTGCTGAGCTTTTCCGGCATTTTCTGTTTTTGTTTCAGATTTCCATCATCTGCAGTATTATGCTTTTATGTAGTTGATAAAACTGTCAAGTTTCACTAAGCAACCAAAAGTAAACTTATCTCCTAAACTCCTCACTACTCACAATGGCAATGCTCCGGGCCCTTTTTATGCTGCTCTTGGATGACAATTTGATAAAAACGTGCTGCCCGATCGCAAAATCACACAGGCAACGTAAAATCATCATCAATAGGCTTTTTAATGGCCTTAATCGGTCCTTTAATTGTCGTAGGGCGCAGCTCCGACTCATGTGCACACCCACCGGCTTCAAAGCACACAGTGTGAGATGACATTGGGACGCATGCCCGACGTTATTTCATGCAATTTGGCATGTGTTAGGGTAGGGCACGTGACCAACCTCAGAACGTAAAAATCAGGCCATGGTCTACCAGGCCCTTCAAGCGCTCAAGAGCAAACCTACAGGACTCAGAACTATCAATGGGAGGAGAGAATGGTAGGACTCATTTCAGAAGTCCTGCACCATTTGATCGAAACGAATACAGATTTTGATAATTCCTGTTCACTTAATACATGAAAATATCTGTTGAGGCTGGGGACCAATTAAAAATTTCAGAACTAAGTTTCAGGGATTTTTGTTAGGCAAGGGTATAAAGTGATATGGGACCAAGACGGGTAGACAGAGTTTAGATACAGGTAAGCCATGAGCTAATTGTATGGCAGAATATGCTCAAGGGGCTGAATGGCCTCCCCCTGCTCTTACGTTTCTATGTTCCTGTTGCTTACTTCACATATTGCAAAGCACCAGGGAATGCAATGAACTGTCTCATTGTTGGTCTGAACATTCTGTTGCTTAGCAAATACCTCATTAATAGGCACTTGAGCAACATTTTCACAATGCACAACTAATCCTCCCGTACATGGCTCACAAAGATCTTACATCTTTATTCTGTTAATGCTATTGTGCATGAGCCCAAGGTGCTTGTATAAAACCAACTTATTTATGTTTTTTTTTCACATGGATATAGCATTTATTATTCCAAAACTGTGCACTTCTTCCTCCATCAAGTAATTACATAATTGAAGACATCCCTCAGTTGAACACATCTAAAGTGGATGCAGATCAAACACAATTGAAATTAAATATTCAGTAGCTGACACAGAATTTACATGCATTCTAAACATCGCAACTTCAACACAGAATGAATTATTTCATTGACTGGTGTCATTTCGTGGTTTGCAGTGCACATTAACTTTCCAACTCAAATTTGTACCTTTGATTAGGAGCTTAACCCAATTTTAATGCCAGTGACTGATATAACTAATATCAGGCGGATAATAGATTGCAAGTATCAGGGTGTATGGCTGGATGACTGGAGAGCTCTTCAAAGATGGCAGCCAGGACCCAACTCCATTCCCGATTTTCAACAGGGCCTTTAAAGTGTGTGAGCTGGTTCCACGTCGCAAGCCCACACCCTGTGCTCCCACCCTGGCCGGCTCTATTGTGGGCATAGGCATGCCCTACTCCTCTGCAATTTTCATTGAGTCAGGCCAGGTTTTAATGACTTGCGCTTCACAGACCCTCAGAAGAGTCGTGAACCCTAGTCTGCACTAGGGAATCTTTTAAAGGGTAAGTTAAAAAGGTCCTCCTCATACCTTTCATACTAAGGTATGCCCCCCACCCATCCCTTATGGCCCCTCATGTCTTCCCATGGGAAGCAATGACACTTCCATGCCCATTCATCCACTATACACTATATTGAAGCAATGAATCCTATTGATGGTAGGATGTGTTAAAAAAGACTTTCAAAAAAGTCATTAATTGACAACTTTTCACTTTCTTATTAAAAAAACTCCTTTTTATTACAGGAGAACAAAAGTGTCAATTATCAAGATCCTTTAAAGTTTCAATAGCTGAAACTGTTGGCACTTGAAACCTCTTAAAATTAATGTGTACATAAATATTGTGAAATTGATGGCAGAGATTAGAGAGCCAGAGTTGACAATCAAGTAAGGTTTTCCCTGAGGCTCAGCTGCTTCAACAGGCTAACGGATCTCTGGGCTCTCAGCCAAGCCTCATTATGTATTCTTGGCTGAGCGCCCAGGAATCCATTAGCATACTAAAACATTTGGGGCAGGATCTGCCGGTTGGTGAGCGGAGGCAGGGCTTACTCGCCGACGCGTAAAATGACGCTGGATGATGTCAGGTGGAACTCCCAACGTTACCCCGCATCATTTCCATTTTCAGGTCAGCGGGGCCACAGCCAAGTCAGCTGCACACCCACTGACTTGTCAATGGCCTTTTGAGGCCATTGAAAAACTAATTAAAGTCATTAAAGGACTTTCCCGTCCAACCTTAAGGTTGGCGGGCAGGCCGGGAGCTGGGTTTCGGAAAAAGCATGAACCCTCATCCCCGGGCGGGATGAGGTTTCATGAGGGTATTTAATTTTTTATTAAAGGTTTCAATAAAAGTTATGAACCTGTCCCAACTCATGTGAAGTGTCACATGAGGTGACACGCCAGGGAAATTTTTTTATCATTTGCATTACAAATTTTAATTCCGAGCCGATCTTAGCCTCAGGGAGATCTATGCACTCTTTCGCAATCTGAGGTGCGCCCGCCCATGCTCCACCCCACCAGGCCTTCCCTACCCTCCCCAGCCCTAAGATCCCGAAAACTCACCTTTCAGATTGGTCGGCAGCTCTCTAAGGCCAGGCCTCCTCCCGAGCGTGGGGTGGAAGACCCGCCTGCAGCCAACTGACATCATGCGGGGTGGAACGTCTTGGCCAGGATGTGTTTCTCACTGATTTTTTGGATGGTGGGATGGGAATCCCCGCCTTCTGAAATACCCTGGCCCATGTCTCTATCAAAGGGGTTCAGGTTATGTCATCAAACCAAAAGGCAAAGTTTGAGTGATTTATGAAGTTCATAGGCACCATTTTCCTCCTGGCAGTATTAATACCAAAGGTAGTTTCCAGCCATGAAGGTACCTAGAAGCTGAACTATCATTGGCTTTTACTCAGAATCTGCTAAAACTCTCCACCTTCAGATTGCATTCAGGCCATAGACCTGAGTTATTTAATCCCACTGCCTTAGAGGGCAGGCCTTATTACCCGCTGCTTATTAAAATTAAAAGAACAATTGCATTTATATAGTTTCTTTTGCAACCACCAGACATCTCAAAGTGTTTTACACCAATGAAATACTTTTGCAGTATTTTCACTGTTGTAATATAAGGAACATGGCAGCCAAATTGTGAATAGCAAGCTCCCACAAATAGCAATGTGATAATGAGCAGTTAATCATTTTTTGTGGTGTTGATTGAGGAATACATATTGGCCAGGGCACTAGGCATAATTCCTCTGATCTTCTTTAAAATAATACCCACAGGATCTTTTACATCCACCTGAGAGAATGGATGGGCCTTCAGTTTTAAAGGCTCACCCAAAAGATGCTACTTCCAACAGTGCAGCAGTCACTCAGTGCTGCATTGAAGAGTCAGTTCGAAGTCTTATGCTCAGGTCTCAGAGGGGGACTTGAACCTAGAACTTTCTAACGTGGAGGCGTGAGTGCTACCAACTGAGCCACTGTTGACATTGCACAGGAGTTTCAGATGCCCCAAGTGAATTTCCCAATGTTGGGCAGAAATCTGCCCAATGTTATTCCCTCACCTACGCAGGCTGGGTATGTAGGGAAGTTTTAGCAATGAGTTAAAAACACTATTTAGCGTGAGCTATTCAAGACTTTTTTTGTATGATTCCCAGGTCAAGATCACAGAGGATTACGGGCATGAATAATAAGTAATGCCAAAGTTGTATGTTTGTTTGGTGGACGGGCACAGCCAGCAGTATAGCAGACTGTATACTCTGACCATGTACCAGTTAAATGGTATATGTGAGATCCCCCTGGGAACCCAGCGTGGCTTCCAACAATCCCAGGATAATCCAGACATGGTCTTTGGACTAGACAGATCCAGGAAAAATGTTGAGAGCAAAATCAAGAATTGTTCCTCGCCTTCATCAACCTGACCAAGGTGTTCGATTCTTTAAATCGTGAAGCTCGTCTTCCAAAGCTTTGGTTGCCTGTTGAAGTTTGTCACCATCCTGAGACTCCTGCTTGACCACATGACCACCACCAAGTGGAGGATCCAAAACTGATACCTTTCACATCCGGACCGGGGTCAAACAAGGTTATGTGATCACCCCCAGTTTGTACACCATTTACCTGAACATCATCCTGTGCAATGTCAACTGTGGCTCATTTGGTAGCACTCATGCCTCCAAATTAGAAAGTTCAGGGTCAAGTACTCCCCCGAGACCCGAGCATAAAACTTCGAACTGACACTCCAATGCAGCACTGAGTGAGTGCTGCACTGTTGGAGTGGCATCCGAGATGGTCTACCACCTGCTGTCAGCATTCAGTATCGTCTGAACGGGAAGATCTTCAACTTTGGTTGCTTCCGGGCAAAAACAAAACTCGCCACCATAGATATCCGCAACCTTTAGTTTGTGGATGACTGCTGCATGATGGCTCACTCTGTGCAGGATATGCAAAGGATGCTTGACCTCTTCAACACCATTGTATAAGAGGCTTGGTCTGTCCTCAAACATCGCCAAGACAAAAGTCCTTCACCAACCTTCCCTGGGCCAGTTGAGCATCTCCCACACCATTCACATAGATGAGGTGGCTCTGGAGCATGTGCAGCATTTCCCTTATCTTGGCAGCCACCTCTCCCAAGGGACTACTATTGATGAGGAAGTCCAACACTGAGTCAACTGTGCCAATGCTGCCTTCTTCAAGCTGTGCCATCGTGTCTTTGACAACAGGGACCTTTGCAAGTCAACAAAGGTTCTGCTCTATAAGGCCCCTTTACTGAGTGAAACATGGACTGTCTACCAACACCACATTAAGATCCTTGAGAGCCTCCATCAGTGGTGCTTGCGTCGAATCCTGGGGATCAAATGGAAGGGCCACCAGACTACCATGAGCATTCTCCATCAAGCTGCGTCTACCAGCATTGAAGCCCTGCTCCTGTGGAACCAACTCCGATGGACAGGCCATTGCAGCCGGATGCCAAAAAACCATCTCCCTTGGCAGGTTCTCTCCTCACAGCTCTCTGTTGGCCAATGGTCTAAGGGTGGTCAAAGGAAAAGTTAAAAGGATACGCTCAAGGTCATCCTAAAGCATGGAGACCTGAACACCACTGATTGGGAGGAGAATGCTGCCGATCACTCGGCAGGGAACCAGCTCGTCCATCAAGGCACAAACCACTCCGAGGCTGAGAGACTCGATAGCGAGGCAGAACTGCGATGACAGGGGAAGAAGAAAGCCAACCCAGGGCTGTGATTTCCACTCCCCTGCACAACAATGTGGCTCCAATACAGAAGAACTTGTGGGTCCGGAATTGGACTGCTCAGTCATCTGACAGACGTCATCCTCAATTCTGAGGGACCCCGCCGCCGCCGATATGTGGGCACTCTTACCTCGGTAGCTTCTTTAAGGCAAGCCATCTTCTTCCGCATGTCTTCCAAATCAGAGCATTGAGCCTGGCTGCCACCTCTGCCCAAGATGTTGCCCTGTTCTCCCCTATGGACGGTGCCCTGCAGTATGGGGCAACCTTCCTCAAACCCACCTCATGTCCACTGTGTTAGCCAACAAACACTGGCTGGGTTTGAGTGATGTATCAATGCTTTTAGACTCGGTTTTCTGCCTCAACATTTATTTTGTCTGCCATTAGCTTTTGCCAGCCACTTTCTTGGTCCATTTAACCCAAATATATGTAACCATTTAACTTCATTTATCCAAAGGCCTTTGTGTTTTAGCAGTAGCCCTCTGAGGGATGTCCGGCTCACAGTTGGGGAGTCCCATATTACCGTAACCAAAATGATTAGGAGTTAATAGAAATATGGAAACATTGAAAACTTACAGTGCGGGAATTTGGTGCAGCGTGTGTCAGTAAGCTGACCCAACCTAATTCTATTTTCCAGCTCTTGGTCTGCAACCCTGTGGGTTACAGTGCTTCAAATGCATATCCAAGTATTCCCTTAAATGTGATGAGAGTTTCTGTCTTTACCATCCTTTCAGACAGTGAGTTCCAAATCCTTATCACCATTCGGGTGAATAAAATTACTCATCATTCCCCATTTAACTCTTCTACCAATTATTTTAAATCTACGCCCCCTGGTTATTGACCTCTCTGCTATTGGAAATAGGCCCTTCCTATACTCTATCACTAGGCCCCTCATAATGTTATATACCTCAATTAAACCTCCCCTTGGCCTCCTCTGCTCCAAAATAAATAACCCCAGTCTTTTCTCATAGCTAAAATTCTCCATTCCTAGCAACATCCTCATAGATCTCCTTCCTACCCTCTCTTCCTACCCTCTCTTCCAATGTTGTTCATCAACATTGATGATGTTGATCATCACTCAACATTGGTGATGATCATTCAGTTAATGAATAGTTAATTAGGGTTGACTCAAAAAAGTTTTTGAAAACTCAGCCCTATGCAAAGTGAGGGTTATGCTTTCTGCCCCAGAGTTAGAATACTTGAACTAAGAACATCACCTTCCTACGAATCCATAAATTAATAGGCCAGATCATGCTAGAGTGCTGTGGGGTATTTAAATGGTGAAAGATTGGGAAGTGTTGATGTACAAAGGAACCTAGGTGTCCTTGTACACCAATCACTGAAAACAAGCATACAAGTGCAGCAAGCAGTTAAGAAGGCAGATGCTATGTTGCCCTTCATTGCATGAGGAACTGAGTACAGGAGCAAGGATGTCTTACTGCAGCTGCACAAGGTCGTGGAGAGACCACATCTGGAGTATTTTGTGCAATTTTGGTCTCATTACCTAAGAAAGGATATACTTGCCATAGAGGGAGTGCAGTGAAGGTTCATCAGACTGATTCCTGGGATGGCAGGATTGTTGTATGAGGAAAGATTGGGCTGACTAGGCCTGTATTCACTGGAGTTTAGAAGAATGAGAGGGGATCTCATTGAAATGTATAAAATTCTGACAGGGATGGGCAGACTGGATGCAGGGATGATGTTTCCTCTGGCTGGGGGCGATCTAGAACAAGGGGTCACAATCTCAGGATATGGGGTAGGCCATTAGGACTGAGATAAGAAGGAACTTCTTCACTGGTGGTGAACCTGTGAAATTCTCTGCCATGGAAGGCTCTGGAGGACAAGTTACTGAATATATTTAAGAAGGAAATAGATAGGTTTCTAGGCTCCAAAGATGTCAGAGGATATGGGGAGAGCGCGGAAGTCTGGTGTTGAGATGGAGGATCCATAATGATCATATTGAATGGCGGAGCAGGCTTGAAGGGCTGAATGACCTACTCCTGCTCCTTTTTCATACATTTCTATGTTTTTCACAGATTATACTGTTAGACTTCTTCCTGCTCTCTTCAGCTCATAACTTTTTGCGCAGTAACTTGCTGCAAGTATGAGCGGATAACATCATGTCGAGGGCAATGGGACATCTGGAACCTCAGCGAACATTGGAATCAACAGTGGACCTTCTTAACCCATGAGATTTAACAATTGAAAAAGAAACATGAAGGACTGTGAAGGAAATAGGGTGAATTAGAGTCAAATCGGGTACAGAAAGAGAAATAAAGAGGGAAAGAAAAACTGGATTAAGGGAGAGGAATTAAGGAATGTTAAAAAAAAATCTCCAACAAGCTGAAAGAATGAGACTCCATAGTTCAAGTTGTTCAATTTCTAGGCCAGAGGGGTTAATAGGCATTGCATTAACAATTATCAGGTCACTGAAAAGGTGCTTATATTGTTAATTACCAGACTTAACTTTCTGTGGCAAGTTTAATAGATAATTAATATGCAAATCCAGCAAGTTCTTAAAAATATTGCTGAAGAAAGAGACAAGTCTAAGCCCTGTTCTTTGCAGGCAGGAAGAACATGTACATACATTGTGCCTCTTTCAGCTAACCAAAAATACAGCCATTTGCTGACTCATTTCTCAGGGCAATGCCTTGACCAATTAGGGTCAAGCTGCCTAGTTTAAATTTCAAACAATGCTTGGCAGTTAACTGACAGTCACCAACAGTGGTGCATTCTCCATGGCAATGCCACTTGCCAGCCAATCAGAACTCTCTCTTCACATACAGTATAAATTGTTGTTTTCCCCCTTATTCTTGCGAGTATCCTGATGAGTGCAAGGCAAAAAGCTTAGACACATCTCTATTTTCAGCAATACTCAAGCTCTCTATTACCAAATGACTATTCTTAAAAATAATGGGGAGGCAAAGCAGTGTAACTCAACCACCAAATTCTGGATATTCACAACTTATTCTGTATCGCTTATACCTGAACTTGTTGGCCAATTTACAGATCAATAACAGCCAAAGTGCTATGAAATTTTCAGCAACTCTCTAATCTTATTGGCATTCATTGTTGTACAATATATAACAAAGAAAGAACTTGCATTTATATAGCATCTATCATGACTTCTGGGTGTAATGTACAGATAAATAACTAGCATCAACGTTGTAATGTAGAGAACATAAAAAAATTATGCAAGCAAGATTTCACAAACAAACATAATGGGGTGTGGGCATCACTGGCCAAGCCAGCATTTATTGCCTGTGTTAAGGGTCAAACACATTGCTGATGGTCTAGAGTCGCATGTAGGCCAAACCAGTTAAGGATAGCAGATTTACTTCCCTAAAGGATATTAGTGAATCTGATGGGGTTTTACAACAATCAATTTATGGTTATCATTAGACATTTTTTAATCCCAGATTTTTTTTTTAATTGAATTCACATTTCACCATCTGCTGTGTTGAGATTCAAACCCAGGTCCCCAGAGCATTACCCTGGGTCTCTGGAATACCACTCCAGTGACAAGACCACTATGGCACGACCTGTCCCAGGAAATGACCGGGTAATCTGATTTTGATTGTGTTAATTGAACAGTAAGGGCAGAATTTGCTGCCTGTTGAGTGGATGGGCCCGACCCAATCTCCAGCGGGCAGGGAGCCAATCCCCGCCGGAGAAGCGGGCCCCCCCCACCATATTAAGTGGGTGGGCCAGCATAATGTCCGGTGGGAAGCGTTATGCGCTCCCTGTGCCATCAGGGGGGATTTCCCTGCACATCTCTCTGAGGCTAAGTGCTGTCTCAGGGAGATCGCTGACAGCTGTATAAACATTAAAAATATAGAAAAATCCTTAACATGTCCCCCTTATATGACAACAGCACACGAGATGGGACATGTTAATAAATTTCATTAAAACTTTATTCAACTTTTTAAATCTCTACATAAAACCTCATCCCGCCGGTGGATGAGGTTTCATGTTTTCTCTAGTTGCCGCTGGGGCTCCTGGCCTGCTCGACAACCTTAAGGTTGGACGGGCAGGTCCTTTAATTGTTTTAATGATCCTGTCAATGGCCTCAATTGGCCATTGACAGGTCGCCCTGGCCCGCAGCTGATTTTGCTGTGCCCCCAACTTCCTGAAGATTTAAATGGGGCGGGATGACACCATTGGAGAGCAGGCCCCGACCCCTGCTCGCCGACGGCAAAATTCAGCCCTAACTGTTTGCCAGGACAACAGGTAGATCTCACTTGCTCTTCTTCAAATAACATCTTTTATGTCCAGCTCAGAGAGCACGTAGTTTAATGCCTCATTCAAAAGATGGCACCTCTCACAGTGCAGCACTCTGCATGTCTGCGCCCGCCAACAATTAAAAGGCCTATTAAGTCCATTAAAGATTTAATTAAATGTTATTTTTTGCCGTCCGTCCAACCTTACGGTTGGCGGGCGGGCGAAAAGGTCAAGTGGCCTCTGCACTTATTAGGAAACCTCAAGCACAGGCGGGATGAGGTTTCCAACAATTAAAAATAAAATATAAATGTTAACATTTCATTAAGAACATGTCCCTGCTCATGTGTCAGAGCCACGTGAGGGTGCATGTTTTTTAACACCATAAAATTCTTCCTGTTTTATTTTCAAATCTGTTCATCTCCCTGAGCCTGTGCCTCAGGGAGCTTTTCCAGCGCGCTCAGCCTCCTCCCCCCAACCACCCCCCCACCCAACACAGGCAGCACTGAGCACTGAAACACAAGGCCTGCGTGAAATCACAATCCGGCCCCAATCACAGGGAAAAATCCTGGCCCAAGACTCCAGAGTGGAGCTTGAACACGTAACCTTCTAATTCAGAGGTGCAAATTCTACCCTTCAGCCAAGGCTGACAATTAAAGTGTTTTTCAGCCATCGCTTATTAAATCCCACATGCCTGTCTTAACTCTTGACCTGTGTGTCAGCCATAGATCAGTTAGCAATGCTCTTGCCTCTAAGTCACATGATTCTGGGTTCAAGTCCCACCCCAGGGCTCAAGTGTAAAAATCAAATTTAACACTTCAGTTGAATGCTGCATATCTTCTGTATTTATCCTTTCATGCCATATGGGCACTGCTGGCTGGCCAGCATTTATTGGTGGTATTCCCAAGCACCTGCTGCCCTTGTTGGTGGTAGAGGTCGCATGTTTGGAAGGTGCTGCAGCGTATCTTGTAGATGGTACACACTGTTGCTACTGTACATTGATGGTGGTGGGAGTGAATGTTGAAGGTGGTGGAAGGGGTCCAAATCAAGCAGGCTGCTTTGTCCTGGATAATGTGGAGCTTCTTGAGTGTTGTTGTAACTGTACTCATCCAGGCAAGTGGAGAGTATTCCGTCACACTTGACTTGTGACTTGTGGACTGGATTTATATGGCTATTGCAGTTCAGTTTCTGGTCAATGGTAACCACCAGAGTGTTGATGTTGGGGCTTCCACAAGCGATGGGTAAAATCTAAGCTCTGCAGTCCTGCCACATCCAGCCATGAACGTTGGTCGACAATTAAACAACTCAGTGGAGGAGGAAGCTCCACAAATATCCCCACCCTCAATGATGGAGGAGCCCAGCACATCAGTGCAAAAGATAAGGATGAAGCATTTGCAACAATCTTCAGCCAGAAGCGCCAATTGGATAATACATCTTGGCCTCCTCTGGAGGTCCCCAGCAGTTGCCAGTCTTCAGCCAATTCGATTCATTCCACATGATATCAAGAAACAGCTAAAGGCACTGGATACTGCAAAGGTGATGGGCCCTGACAATATTCCGACAATAGTACTGAAGACTTGTGCTCCAGAACTTGCCATACCCCTGGCTAAGCTGCTCCAGTACAGCTACATTAGTATCTACCCGGCTATGTTGAAAATTGCCCAGGTATGTCCTGTACACAACAAGCAGGACAAATCCAACCTCTCCAATTACTGCCTCACCAGTTTATTCTCAATCATCAGTAAAGTGATGGAAGGAGTCATCAACTGTGGTATCAAACGTCACTTGCTTAGCAATAACCTGCTCATTGACACTCAGTTTGAGCTCCGGCAGGGTCACTCAGCTCCTGGCCTCTTTACAGCCCTGGTTCAAACATGAATAAAGGAGCTGAACTCCCGAGGTGAGGTGCGAGTGACTGCCCATGACATTAAGGCCACATTTGACTGAGTGTGGCATCAAGGAACCCTAACAAAACTGGGGTCTATGTAAATCATGGAGTCTATTGATCTCTCTGCTGGTTGGAGTCATACCTAGCACAGAGGAAGATGGTTGTGGTTGTTGGAGGTCAATCATCTAAGTTCCAGGACATCACTGCAGGAGTTCCTCAAGGTGGTGTCCTCAGCCCAACCATCTTCAGCTGCTTCATCAATGACCTTCCCTCCATCATATGGTCAGAGGTAGGGATGTTTGCTGATGATTGCACAATGTTCAGCACTATTTGCAAATCCTCAGATACTGAAGCAGTCCATGTCCAAATGCAGCAAGACCTGGACAATATCCAGGCTTGGGCTGACAAGTGGCAAGTAACATTCATGCCACATAAGTGCCAGGCAATGACCATCTTCAACAAGAGAGAATCTAGCCAATGCCCCTTAACATTCAATGGCATTACCATCACTACATCCCCTACTACCAACATGCTGGGGGTTACCATTGACCAAAAACTGAACTGGACTAGCCATATAAATACTGCAGCTACAAGAGCAAGTCAAAGTTTAGGAATCCTGCGGCAAGTAACTCACCTTCTGACTCCCCAAAGCCTGTCCACCACCAAAAGGCACAAGTCAGAAGTATGATGGAATACTCTCCACTTGCCTGGATGAAGGCAGCTCCCACAACACTCAAGAAACTTGACACCATCCAGGACAAAGCAGTCTGCTTGATTGGCACCTCATCCACAAACATTCACTCCCTCCATTACCGACGCACAATAGCAGCAGTGTGTACCATCTCCAAGGCACACTGCAGGAATTCACCAAGGCTTCTTTGACAGGACCTTCCAAACCCACAACCACTATCACCTAGAAGGATAGAAGATACACAGGAACACCACCAGCTGTAAGTTCCCCTCCAAGCCACTTACTATCCTGACTGGAAATATATTGCCGTTCCTTCACTGTCACTGGGTCAAAATCCTGGAACTCCCTCCCTAACAGCACTGTGGGTGTACCTGCACCACATGGACTGCAGCAGTTCAAGAAGACAGCTCACCACCACTTTCTCAAAGGCAATTAGGGATGGGCACTAAATGCTGGCCCAGCCAGCGAAGCCCACATCCCATGAATGAATAAAAATAAAATTTAGTGATGCAATAACATTGAATGTCAAGTGAAGATTGTCTCTTGTTGAAGATGGTCATTGCCTGGCATTTGTGTGCCATGAATGTTACTTGCCACTTGTCAGTCCAAGCTTGGATATTGTCCAGGTCTTGCTGCATTCGGGCATGGACTGCTTCAGTATCTGAGGAGTCACGAATGGTCCTGAACTTTGTGTAATCATCTGTGAAGATTCCCACTTCGGAACTTTTGCTGGAGGGAAGATCATTGATGAAGCACTGTTTGGAAGTTTTGTCTTTTGGATGAAATGGCCCTATCTGCCCATTCAGGTGGATATAAAAGATCCCGTAGCGCTATTTTGAAGAAGAACAGGGGAGTTCCCTTGGTGTCCTTGCCAATATTTATCACTCAACTGACATCATGGAAAAAAAACAGATTATCTGGTTGTTATCACATTGCTGTTTGTGGGAACTTGCTATTGGCTGGCTAGTTTCATACATTACAACAGTTCATGCACTCCCAGAAGCATTCCATTGGCTGTAAAGCGCTTTGAGATATCTAGAGGTCATGAAAAGTGCTATATAAATGCAAGTACCTCTTTCATTATGCTTGGTTGCACGCACATTGTCCGGAGACTTACCAAATGAGCTGCATTTGTCCCTCCCAGTTTCAATCCATTGTATCCAAAGAAAATCACAGCTATCTGCCATGCTCTCACTGTATCTGATATATCTTCTTGAACAATGCAGCACAGACTAACTCTGATCAAAAGAAAGACTTGCATTCGTATAGAACCTTTCACAACCTCAGGCTGTCCTAAATCACTTTATAGCCAATGAAGTACTCTTAAAGTGTAGTCACTGATGTAATCTAGGAAATGTGGCACATACCAAGCTCCCAATAACAGCAAGTGTGATAATGATCAGATAATCTTTTTTGGGATGTTTACTGAGGAAACGATATTGGCCAAGACACCCGGGGTAACTCTCCTACTCTTCTTCAACACAGTGCTATGGGATCTTCTCCATCTTCCCTGGGAGAGCACACAGGGCCCAGTCTAACATCTTAGCCAAAAGCCAGCACCTCCAACGATATAGCACTCCCTCATTTCTAGGGGGCTGGTTAGCTCAATTGGCTGGATGGCTGGTTTGTGATATAGAGTGACGCCAACAGCGTGGGCTCAATTCCTGTACTGGCTGGGGTCATCCTTGAAGGCCCTGCCTTCTCAATCTTGCTCCTTGCTTGAGGAGAGGTGACCCTCAGGTTGAACTCACCACCAGCTGCCTCTCTCTGACGAGAGAGCAGCCTGTGGCCCTCTGGGACTATAATGACTTTCCCTGCACTGGAACATCAGCCTGGTCTCTGGAGTGGGACTTGAACCAACACCAACAAAGGTCTACCAACTAAGACACATCTAAAAGGCAAAGCTGCAAGACCTGCCCAAGGCTCAAAGTGTGTGTGTGTTTGGCATGCTGAGTCATTTGCATAGTCACAACTCCCCGGGACTGGCTCACCAGTGGCAAGCTCTTGATCCCAGAAATGGTGACAGGCACATGGAGTGGCGGGACACAGGGGAAGAGTGCAATCGGCAGGCCTGAGAAGCTTGGAACTGCTGGATTGATCAAGATCCCAAGGAGACAGAGGGTTGGAGGTGGGGCTGTAGATGAGGGTGCAGCTTATGGCCATTTCAGAGCTGAAAATCAAACTGCTTCAGTAAGTTGCTTCAAGCCAATGCTTTATTTTGTGGAGTTGCTGTTGCGTGATATAGAATGCAAATTACTACTGCTGATGGTGACATAGGGCCAGGAGTTATGCATCAAGATGTGTGAAGCCAGGAGTCCCATAAGCACATTCCCATAGCTATTTATAGCCCGGTGCATCTGATGGTCTGGTATCATTAGCAATCTTAGTTATGCCATGTACCTTCATCAATCACAATTAAACCCTTTCATAAACGTTCCAAGATCCTAATGACCCCAGTAATGCTTCCATGCTTTCAGAGACATTTTTGCCCAGTCTTGTCACAGGTGCCAACTTAATTTTCATCATGTGCTGTAGCTAAATACAAGCTGGTTTGCAAAACATTTCTGAGTTTTATTTCACCAACTTCTTGTGGGTGTCACGTTCTAAGGCACTTTTATACTTAGTCCACATTTCTGACATTGACAACAAAACAACTTCAAGGCACCTTGTACCTGCTCATGTAGGCTGCTTGATATCTCAGAAATAGGCCTATCAGCCATTAGGGAAATTGAGAGCTGGTGAGGAAAGGAAATTTTCTTTTTTGGGGTAAAGTGAAGACCTCAGAGACCCCTGGTGGCTCATAGCTGCTGTTTAGAGGGTACTATCTATAGGATATGGTGCAGTAACTTGCCAAGGCAGTACCCCTTGAACTCGTGACCTCCACCATCTAGAAGGACTAGGGCAGCAGGCGCATGAGACCACCATCATTTCCAGGTTCCCATCCAAGTAATACACTTATCCTGACTGGATATATATTATCGTACCTTCATCGCTTATCCTTAAAAATCCCAAAATTTGACCTAACAGCATTGAGGGAGCACCTGTCCCACAGGTTCAGTATTACCCACCGCCACCTTCTAAGAGCAACCAGGGCTGGGCAATACGGCCTTGCTACATTGAGAGAGAAAAGAAAATCCTTTCACAGCAACTTCATGGAGCAAACACAGAAGGGAATGTAACATCCCTTAATGAGGTATGTTCTCGCTTTAAATAGATCTCTGAAGGCCAGTGGAAAGCCCACCAGTCAACTATTAATGAGGCCCAGGAGTTGAAGCACCTCAGGCCTAAAATTTAGGCCTGAAGGTGTGTGTTTCGCATTCGCTCAGATGGAACCTGCTCTGGGTTAAAATTGACCCCAGAGCCTTCATTGCAATCAGTGGAACATCCCTCTGTCAATGTGACACCAAAAAGCCATTCAGGAGTGAAAGAAAGAAAAAATCGCCCAGGAAAGAAATGCTCTTTGATGTATTAGGTTATCAAGTTCACTTTGTCCAGCAAACGTAAACTGCACTCTTGATATTAACACATTAGTTAGTGCTTGAAACAATGTAGACAGAGACACCAATTAGTAGCGGGACAGGTGGATAAGGTGGTTAAGAAGGCATATGGGATACTTGCCTTTATTAGCTGAGGCATATAATATAAGACAGGGAGGTTATGATGGAACTGTATAAAATGCTGGTTAGGCCACAGCTAGAGTATTACGTGCAGTTCTGGAATCTGCATCATAGGAAGGATGTGATTGCACTAGAGAGAGTACAGAGGAGATTTATCAGGATGTTGCCTAGGCTGGAGAGTTTTAGTTATGAGGAGAGATTGGATAGGTTGGGGTTATTTTCCCTGGAGCAGAGGAGATTGAGGGGGGGACATGACTGAGGTGTATAAAATTATGAGGGGCATAGATAGGGTAGACAGGAAGGAACTTTTCCCCTTGGTGGAGGGATCAATAACCAGGGGGCATAGATTTAAGGTAAGGGGCAGGAGGTTTAGAAGGGATATGAGGAAGACTTTTTTCACCCAGAGGGTGGTGGGAATCTGGAACTCACTGCCCTAAAGGGTGGTAGACACAGAAACTCTCATAACATTTAAGTATTTGGATGTGCATTTGTGATGCCATGGAATACAAGGCAATGGGCCAAGTGCTGGAAAATGGGATTAGAATAGTTAGATACTTGTTTGACCAGTGCAGACTCGATGGGTCGAAGGGCCTTTTTCTGTGCTGTAGACCTCTATGACTCTATGAACGAACACTGGTGGTTTATTGGAACTAAGAACAAAGCACTAAGCCCATGTGTGCTTCTTCAATTACCTCCAGCTCTAGACTTACAGTTACCCAGGAAGCCCATGCTGTGCAGCAATTGGTCAATACAGTCACATGGTCAACTAACTGCATTTTCTTAAAGGTACAGAGCACTCTACTTTACCTCCCCCTTTACGTGAAAGTACAATTGACAAGCATCACAACATACCAATTATCTACATGAATAATTGTTTACAAGTCAAGTTTCTCAGGAAGCTTCCTCGGACATGTCAAGCATCATAGCCCAATGGCCTCAGCTGGTTTTTCCAAGACCCCCTTCTCGGGGTCAATTGTCCACCAGGTTCTTCAGTGAAAGTAGACAAGTTTGTGTCTTTGACCCTCTCGGGTCCAACAAGCCCACCGGTCCTTCCAATTCGTGTGACATTTCATCCACCTGCGGTGCAGACTCAAATCCAAGTGATGACGGCATTCCTTCTTGTGAGACTGTCTCTCTTCTCTGGAGATGATCCACATGTTGTTTAATTATTCAGCTGTTTACCGACACATTATAGGAGAGAGGTCCCGTCACGGCACTCACTTCACCTAATAGCCAATTGGGCCCATCTCTAAAGTTCCTCACGAGAACTGTGTCTCCCACCATGAAATTTCGTTCATGATTATAGCCATCATGTCTCATCTTCTGGGCCTCTTGGCTTCTCTCCACCCTCCTCCCTAAACTTGGCCTGATAAGAGTCAGACGGGTGCAGAGATGTCTCTTCGTTAGTAATTCATCAGGGGCAATACCGGTGGTCGTGTGTGGCGTCATCCGGTATGCGAACAGGATCCGTGACAATCTGGTGCTAATGGAATCCCCGTCCAGCTTTTTCATCCCGGACTTAGAAATTTGGACCACCCGCTCAGCCAAACCATTAGAGGCAGGGTGGTAAGGCGAGGTTTTGATATGAGTTATTCCGTTGAGGGTTATAAACCTGTGGAACTCCCCGCTGGTAAATGCAGTCCTGTTGTCTGACACAAGCACCTCTGCTGACCCGTGCACTGCAAAACTCTGTCGCAAACAGTCTATGGTGGCAGCAGATGTTGGCAGACTTTGTTGACATCCATCCACTTGGAGTGGGCGTCTATTAGTGAAAGGAACATCGTGCCCAAGAAGGGCTCCACATAGTCGACATGGAGGCACACCCATGGCCGCCCAGCCATTCCCAGGGGTACAATGGAACTAAGGTGGGGGGAGGGGTAGTTTTTGTACCTGCTAGCATTGAAGACAACTTTTGACGAGCGTTTTGATGTCTGTGTCCATCCCTGGCCACTACAAGTAGCTGCGCATGAGCATCTTCATCCCACTAATGCCAGGGTGAGCACTACGTAATTCAGCCAGTAATGGCCTTCATCCTCTCAGGGGCACGATAACCCTTACTTCCCAGAGCAATATGCCGTCCTGGCAGGTGAGGTGGTATCTGCAATTGAAATAAAGCTTCATGTCAACTGACCTTGGCTCTCCTGACCATCCATTCAAGACCTGCTCCCGGATGTGAGGTATAAGTGGATCTCGGCTTGTCCACTCATGGATTTGTTTGGCCTGGATGAGGAGGAATGCAAAAAAATTTAGGACTAAGAAAAGTTCCTGGGGAATTGGAACCTTCACGCTGTTATCTGGCAGGGGAAGGCGGCTCAGCACGTCAGCATGTGTGACCTGGCTTCCCGATTGGTGAATAGAAGTGTATTCGTAAGCAGCTAATATCAGTGCCCACCTCTGGATGCGAGCAGATGTGATGGGGGGTTTCACCTTATCCTTTCCAAATAATCCCACTGGAGGCTTGTGGTCTGATATAATGTGAAAATGGTGACTATGAAGGTATTGATGGAATTTCCGAACACAACAGACAAGCCCTCCTTCTCAATTTGAGAATATCGTCGCTCTGCAGCAGTGAGCATGCGAGATGTGAAAGTACAGCCCCAACTCCATAAGGGGATGCGTCACAAGTTAAAATCAATTCTTTCTTTGGGTCAAAGTGGACCAATAGGGCCAATGATCTTAACAACTGCTTTACCTTCAGAAACGGAACTTGCCACATCCATTTATGGTTTTTCTTAAGCAATGTGTATAATGTGTGGACCTTATGGCCCAAGTAAACTATCTCCTTGGCTTGGAAAATACATTTCTCTCATTTCAAGCGTACCCCCGCTTATGAGAAGCATTTTAGCATCTCCTCCAAATTAGCTAAATGTTCTTTGTCAGTTAGTCCAGTGACTAAGATATCATCCAGATAAACAACAACATGGGTTAATCCCTGAAGTAGATTTTCCATGGTACGTTGGAAAATAGCACATGCCAATGAGACCCCAAAGGGTAGTCAAATATTTTGATACAATCCTCAATGTGAATGGATAGTCACGAATTCCCTAGACCCTTCTTCCAACTCTACCTGCTGGTAGGCATGGCTCATGTCAAGTTTTGAATATGTGATATCCCCTGCCAATTTCGAATATAATTCGTCAATCTTCGTTATTGTGTGTCTATCAAGTTTGGCCACTCTGTTCATAGTCACCGCATAAGCAAACACTTTGGTCTGGCTTCAGTACTGGTTCTATGGGTGCTGCCTACTCAGAAAATTACACTGGTTGTAAGATACCCAACTTTTCCAACCTGTTTATCTGTCTCAACCTTGTCCCATAAAGTATAAGCGACTGGTCTGGCTCTGATAAATCTGGGGGTTCTGTTAGGGCCTATGTGGATTTTGGCTTGTGGCCCACGAATCCTTCCTGGCTTGTCACTGAAAATGGAAGCATACTTTTGTAACAATCCCTGTAAGTTTCTTGTTCTAATTTGAAAAATATCAGTCCATTGCAATTTAATCTTTTTGAGCCAGTTGCCAACAATTAAACTGGGGCCCATCCCAGATATTATAAGGGGCAACTTTGCAGACTGATCCCCATACTGCACCAGGACTTGACATATCCCTTTCACTCTTATTTCTTCACCCAGATATGTTATTAATTTCATGCCTGATTCTTCCAAACTTAGAGGATGGACTCCTTTATTCAAGTATCTGAACTTATGTTCTCCTATGACAGATATTGATGCCTCAGTATTGACTCCCATCTTGATGGGTTGTCCATTGACTCTAATGACTACCTGTATTGGATCAGTTCTCCCCACTTTCAGGTTGTATAGTGAGTAGATGTCAGATTCTGCTTCCTCTGGATCTTCAACGGGACAGTTTGCGTTTTCTACCTTTGTTTTTAAAATGCCGTCTCAGCCTATCTTGACAGTGCCGCATTATGTGACCATTGTGGTGACAAGAAAGAGCATTCAATATTTCTGAACTGTCGATCACCTGCAGGCTGCCTGGATGCATTTCTCTCATTAATGTTGTGGGTTTTCACTGTAGTTCTGTTGCTCTTCAATGGTCTGTACATAGTGGTCGTTCCCAGCTTTTCTACAGAGTCCAACATTTTCGAGCCTTTTGTTACTGACCCTTCCCGCCCTACAAGATGGATGGCGCCATTTTGTGCATCTTTTATTGCCTCTGAGTCTCTAACAGCGCTCTCCATGGCTGTTGCCAATTCTGATGCCTTACTGAAGTCTAGATTAGTTTCAGATAGCATTCCCTTTGGAATAGCTTCGTCCCCGATTCCGCATATCAATCGGTCTCTCAACATGTCATTAATTGATGTCCCAAACTCACAATATTCCATTAATTCCTTTGAAACAGCTACATAGCCAGTGATTAACTCTCCTGGAAGCCTATTCCTCGAATTGAATTTAAAATGCTGAATAGTGACTGAGGGCTTTGGCTTCAGGTGTTTTTTTACAATGTTTACTAACTCGGCGAAAGTCTTCATATCGGGGGTGTTAGGTGACGTGAGGCTGTGGATCAGCCCATACATGTTGCTCCCACATGTGGACAAAAGAATCACCCTCTTCTTGTCCTCCCCTGTGGTAAAGAAGCTGGGCTTTGGACGTAATGAGACCAGTCTTCAGAAACGGAGTCAAATGGTTCAAGATGCCCAAACTGCAGCATACTCGATGACTAAGGAGACTGCGCTTTCAAACTGCTTCAAAGTAGTGGCAAAGTAACGTAGCTGGTTTACCACAGCTTTCTCGATTGCCGTCAATTGATCCAGTTTATCCTCATCTCTAATTCTCTGTTTTTGGTTATCAGGTTCACTTTGTCCAGTGAACGCTAGCTGCACTTTTGATATTAACACATTAGTTGGTGCTTGAAACAATACAGGCAGAGAGACCAATCAACTGAACAAACACTGGTGATTTGTTGGAACTAAGAACAGAATGTGTGCTTCTTCAATCACCTCCAGCTCTAGACTTCCTGTTACCCAAGAAGCCCATGCTGTGTAGCGATTGGTCAATACAGTCATATGGTCAACTAACTACATTCTTTTAAAGGTACAGAGCACTCTGCTTGACCACATGCTCCTACCTTTAAAAGTTTAAAACAGTATAATGAAAAGGCCCACGATTACTGGGGAGCCTGACAAAATTGGGAAAAGCGTGGAAAGAAGAACAGAGATGGCAGGTTTCCATTCAAATATAAAACTGACGTTAAAAAGCATCGGTCTTGGAAGAAGGGGTCGAGACATAAATCCATGCTGAAATTATGTTAGTAAGAATTTCAAGACAATCTTTTAAAAAATGACAGTGAGGAAGTAATTGGAACAGAAAATGCTAAACTTACACTTTTCGTTCCCTTAGCTTTTTTCTTTCTCTTTTCTAAGCATTTCCTATCAATCTTTGGATATTTTATTAAGTCCCAGAGTGTCAGTACTGTTGTAAAAAATTTTAAGGGATTGTAGCATGCCATCACAAGAAGGGAAGTGTGTCATGTGATCCAGTCGCAGTTCCACTTTGGCCTGTGAGCAGAACACAGCACACAGAGCTCTGCTGCTGATGTCTTCAAGCTTTCTATTCATTTCTATATCCTCTTATGGGCCTAGTTTCAATAAATGGACTCACGACATGGTTACCCAATCCCTTATGAGCGATTGGTGCCTTTATATCATTACAAAAACACAACAGGTATTTGAATGAATTGGCATTTAAATGGATTAACATAATTGATGGTAAAATAATTAACTTCAGAGTGCTTTAACATTTGCTATTGAGGATAGTTCATTTGTTCTCTCCCAGTGATGCCATCAGCTCTCATTGTTTAAACAGAAATGTTTTGAAAAATTGATATGTATTTTCTCTCCCTATTTCCCTCTTTCCCAACAGAGAATATTGGCAAGTGACCTCTACCAAGCTTGCTCCCCCTTCCCCCCTCCTCTCCACCACATAGCAGGCTGCTAAGTGTTGTTTGAAAGTGACCTGGATGACTTCAATTATCTCAGTTTTCTATGGAAATCTGCTTAGGCCCTCCTCAAGCTTTACTTCCTGCCCCAGTGGCCTGGGTCAGATAAACTTAGAGAATGCACTGAGTCGCAGGTGCAGCCTGGCTCTCTGTTATTTAATGGAGCACCACTTTTGATGCACAAGCACGTTTTAACCTAGTCTGTCTTTGTTCTAGCAACTTTCAGTTCAGAACAGCCCACTGCTCTTCAATTGAGCTTGCTTCTGCAGCAACAATTTAATATTCTCATCCTTCTTTTCAAATCCCTCCATGGCCTCATCCCTCCCTATCCCTGGATCTCCTCCAACCCCACAACCCTCCCAAATATCTCCGCTCCTCTAATTCTGGTCTCCGCTGTTGGTGGTCGTGCCTCCAGTTGCCAAGTCCTAAACTCTGGAATTGCCCCCTAGACCACTCAGCCTCTTGCTTTCCTCCTTTAAGACACTCCTTAAAACCTACTTCTTTGGACTAATCCGATCTAATATCACCTTATGTGTCTCAGTGACAAATTTTGCTTTATAATCCTCCTGTGAAGCTGCTCGGAGTATTTAATTGTGTTAAAGGTTGTGTACAAGTGAAAGTTGTAGTTCTATTTTTGAGTGGGAGGCTAGCCTTAGAAACTATAAACAAGACATGAAAGGCCTGTCCTTTAAAGCATGTTGTCCATTTTTCCCACTTACTTCTGTCTCTGGTGATTTGCAGACGTTAATTAGTAATGCCCTTTAAGGTTTTCAATTCATTTTCACCAACAACTGCACAGCATCAAAACTCGACCCACTGTCCTATTCCCTGCCCCGCCATGTTGAGTCCTTGGACTTAATTAGAATGGAGAAACTCTGGCAACAAATCAATGTAATGCCGAGGCAGTGCAGCTTGTTTAATGCACACCCGGCTATGTATCTGTGTTTGTTATTTCCTCAAAGTTTGCAAAGCATATGGCCAGTGGTGTGGAAGTTATGTAATTCAGTTGGGCCATTACATTTTAACAACAGCCAACTTGGATTGTTTTGAGATGCAAATCATTAAAGCGTAAGATGTTCCAGCTATTACTGAGGTTATTAAATATATCCAATATTTCCAAAACCATTGTTACCAGCACATTGTTCAGTCCACTCACAAGTTGAATATGTATTGACTGACTGATTAACCAATTTCGTTAAAATCAGATATGCCATAGTTCTGTTTAAGTACAGAAAAGGAACTTGGACATACTGCAAATTAAGAAAGACTCATTAAATGCTGTACTATTAGGGGATAAATGATCATTAGCTTTTAATAAATTGTCACTAGGGTTTATTCGTTCATAACAAATGCATTAAATGTTTGTATTAAATTCCTTTCCCTTCTAGTTTAAAATGTATGTTAATCCAATTAAAATAAATCGCTAAAAGCCTCTTGTTAAAATTTATTAGGAACTTGTTAACATTTTCATTGCTAACATTACCGAGTTTTTCTGTTGATTTGTATTCACAAATATAAAAGAGTTTCTCTTGCATTTCATACAGAATAAATTTGCCAAACATTTTCTTTGATCTATCTTTAAAAAGAAACATTTCTTTCCTTAAAGGAAATTGTAACTCATGTGCAATAATAAGCAAAATACATGTGCTATATAACTTACGTAAAAAATGTAGTCCAATCATTTATTATTTCATGGGATAAGGGCATCATTGGCAAGGCCAGCATTTGTTGCCCACCCGTATTTGGCCTCCTTGAACAGAGTGGCTTGCTAGGCCATTTCAGAAGCCAACTATATTGGAGTCTGGAGTCACATGTAGGCCAGGCTAGGTAAGGATGGCAGATTTCCTTCCCTAAAGGACATTAGTGAACCAGATGGGTTTTATTGTTTGCCATTTCTTAGTTTTTTATTCCAGACTTTTTTTAATTAGTTAAATTTAAATTCAATTCCTTCATGGTGGAATTTTAACCCATGAAACAAGCATGTATCTTCATCAGGAATCACAGAGTTTTAACGGCACAGAAGGAGGCCATTTGGTCATTGTGTCTGCACCGGCTTTCCAAATGAGCATTATGACCTAGTGCCATTGCCCTGCCTTTTCCCTATACCCCTGCACATTGTTTCTATCCAAATAATCATCGAATGCCCTCTAGAATGCCTCAACTGAACCTGCCTCCACCACACTTCCAGGCAGTGTATTCCAGACCCGAACCACTCGTTGTGTGAGAAAGCTTTTTCTCATGTCACACTTGCTTCTTTTGCAAATCACTTTAAGTCTGTGCCCTCTCGTTCTTGATCCTCTTACAATTGGGAACAGCTTCTCCCTATCTACTCTGTCCACTCTGTAAATAAAGTTTACTGTTTCTTACAAGAAACCTGCCCAGTAATCCAAGTTCCTAACCAGGCAGATGTAGCTGTCAGGTATCGAGTATGGAGCCTGCAGCCCTGGCATGTGTTGGAGGTCCATCTGTGGTGGGCTAGCTGAAGGTTCATTGAACTAAAGCCTCCTGGGTGTCCCTGCCTCCCTGGAGGTTGCCCGGGTCAGCAAACACCAAGTGTCACTACATGCTGAGGTTCTACCTGCCCCCCGTGTTGCGAAGGATGGGTCTGGCCATGTTGCCACGGAACGCTCCAAGTAGTTGGACCGTGCCGTACCACCTGTCCCTTGCGGAAAAATTTATGCAGAGAAAACCTTTGACCACAAGTCCATCAGGCATTGGTCGGCACGTAACGTCTTAGAGGCCCTGCGGGAAAAGGAGAAGGTGGATCCTATGGGATGGTTCCCTGAGCAGACTGTCAAAGTCATTTGGCAGAATGCCTCATCGCCAGAACTTTCCAACAAGCACCAAGACGTAGCTTGGCTGGTGGTGAGAAAGGCCCTCCCCATCAGATCCTTCCTACACACCAGGAGTCTCACCCCCTCTGCACGTTGCCCTCAAGGTGGCTGTGGTGGGGACGAGACCGTTGTTCACCTCCTTGTGGATTGTGCCTTTGCAAAGAAGGTCTGGAGAGAGATGCAGTGGTTTCTGTCAAGGTTCATCCCGAGCAGTTCTGTGGCACAGGATTCTGTGCTTTACGGGCTGTTCCTCGGGACACACACCGAGACAAACATCAACTGCAGCTGGAGGATCATCAACTTGGTGAACTCTAGGGTGTTAACCATCTGGTCCAGGTGATTTATCCACCTTCAGACCTTTCAGTCTTCCTAGCACCTTCTCCTTGGTAATGGCCACCATACTCACCTCTGCCCCCCGACTCTCTTGAACATTGGGAATGTTACTCGTGTCTTCCACCATGAAGACTGACACAAAGTACCTATTCAGTTCCTCCGCCACTTTTTTGTTCCCCTCTAATACTTCTCCAGCGTCATTTTCCAGCGGCCCAATGTCCACTTTTGCCTCTCTCTTACCCTTTATGTATCTAAAAAAAACTCTTGCAATCTTCTTTTACATTACTGGCTAGTTTACCCTCATATTTAATCTTCTCCCTCCTTATTTCTTTTTTAGTTGTCCTCTGTTGGTCTTTGTAGGCTTCCCAATCCCTTGGCTTCCCACTACTCTTCGCCACATTGCATGATTTCTCTTTAGCTTTTATGCTGTCCCTGACTTTCTTTGTCAGCCATGGTTGCCTCGTCCTCCCTTTAGTATAATTCTTTTTCCTAGAGATGAATTTTTGCTGTGTCTCCCAAATTACTCCAAGAAACTCCATTGCTGTTCCACTGTCTTTCCTGTTAGGCTCATCTCCCAGTCAATTCTGGCCAGCTCCTCCCTCATGCCTCTGTAGTTGCCTTTATTCAACTGTAAGACCTTAAGAACATAAGACATAGGAGCAGAAATTAGGCCAATCGGCCCATCGAGTATGCTCCACCATTCAATCATGGCTGATAAGTTTCTCAACCCCATTCTCTCGCCTTCTCCCCATAACCTTTGATCCCCTTACCAATCAAGAACCTGTCTATCTCGGTCTTAAATACACTCAATGACCTGGCCTCCACAGCCTTCTGTGGCAGTGAATTCCATAGATTCACCACTTTCTGGCTAAAGAAGTTTCTCCTCATCTCTGTTCTAAAAGGTCTTCCCTTTACTCTGAGGCTGTGCCCTCAGGTCCTAGTCTCTCCTGCTAATGGAAACATCTTCCCCATGTCCACTCTATCCAGGCCATTCAGTATTCTGTAAGTTTTAATCAGATCCCCCCTCATCCTTCTAAACTCCATCGAGTATAGACCTAGAGTCCTCAAACGTTCCTCATATGTTAAGCCTTTCATTCCTGGGATCGTTCTCGTGAACCTCCTCTGGACCCTCTCCAGGGCCAGAACATCCTTCCTGAGATATGGGGCCCAAAATTGCTCACAATATTCTAAATGTGGTCTGACCAGAGCCTTATAAAGCCTCAGTAGCACATCCCTGCTTTTATATTCTAGACCTCTCAAAATAAATGCCAACATTGCATTTGCCTTCCTAACTACCGACTCAACCTGCAAATTAGCCTTAAGAGAAGCCTGGACTAGGACTCCCAAGTCCCTTTGCACTACAGGTTTCTGAATTCTCTCCCCATTTAGAAAATAGTCTATGTCTCTATTCTTCCTACCAAAGTGCATGACCTCACGCTTGTCCACATTGTATTCCATCTGCCACTTCTTTGCCCATTCTCCTAAACTGTCCAAATCCTTCTGCAGCCTCCCTGCCTCCTCAATACTACCTGTCCCTCCACCTATCTTTGTATCATTTGTAAACTTAGCCAGGATGCCCTCAGTTCCTTCATCTGGATCATTAATGTATAAAGTGAAAAGTTGTGGTCCCAACACTGACCCCTGCGGAACTCCACTAGTCACCGGCCGCCATCCTGAGAAGGACCCCCTTATCCCCACTCTCTGCCTCCTGACAGACAGCCAATCTTCTATCCATGCTAGTACCTTGCCTCTAACACCATGTGCTGTTATCTTACTGAGCAGCCTCCTGTGCGGCACCTTGTCAAAGGCCTTCTGGAAGTCCAAGTAGATAACATCCATTGGCTCTCCTTTGTCTAACCTACTTGTTACCTCCTCAAAGAATTCTAACAGATTTGTCAGGCATGACCTCCCCTTGATGAAACCATGCTGACTTTGCCTTCTTTTATCATGCACTTCCAAGTATTCTGAAATCTCATCCTTAATAATGGACTCTAAAATCTTACCAACGACCGAGGTCAGGCTAATCGGCCTATAATTTTCCATCTTTTGCCTCATTCCCTTCTTAAACAGGAGGGTTACATTAGTGATTTTTCCAGTCCTCTGGGACCCTCCCTGACTCCAATGATTCCTGAAAGATCACCACTAACACCTCCACTATCTCTTCAGCTATCTCCTTCAGAACTCTGGGGTGTAATGCATCTGGTCCAGATGATTTATCCACCTTCAGACCTTTCAGTTTTCCTAGCACCTTCTCCTTGGTAATGGCCACCATACTCACCTCTGCCCCCCGACTCTCTTGAGCTTTGGGGATGTTACTCATGTCTTCCACCGTGAAGACTGACGCAAAGTACCTATTCAGTTCCTCCGCCATTTCTTTGTTCCCACTACTACTTCTCCAGAGTCATTTTCCAGTGGCCCAATGTCCACTTTTTCCTCTCTCTTACCCTTTAAATATCTAAAAAAAACTCTTGCAATCTTCTTTTACATTACTAGCTAGTTTACCCTCATATTTAGTCTTCTCCTTCCTTATTTCTTTTTTTGTTGTTCTCTGTTGGTCTTTGTAGGCTTCCCAATCCCTTGGCTTCCCACTACTCTTCGCCACATTGTATGCTTTCTCTTTAGCTTTTATGCTGTCCCTGACTTTCCTTGTCAGCCATGGTTGCCTCGTCCTCCCTTTAGTATGCTTCTTCTTCCTAGGGATGAATTTTTCCCAAATTACTTCCAGAAACTCCTGCCATTGCTGTTCCACTGTCTTTCCTGCTAGGCTCATCTCCCAGTCAATTCTGGCCAGCTCCTCCCTCATGCTTCTGTAGTTGCCTTTATTCAACTATAATACCATTACATCTGATTCCAGCTCTTTCCTCTCAAATTGCAGGGTAAATTCTATCATATTATGATCATTTCCTCCTAAGGATTCCTTCACCTTAAGCTCCCTTATCAAATCTGCCTCATTACACATCACTAAATCTCGAATTGCCTGTTCCCTAGTGGGCTTCACCACAAGCTGCTCCAAAAAGCCATCTCATAGACATTCCACAAATTCCTTTCCTTGGGATCCACTACCAACCTGGTTTTCCTGCATATTGAAATCCCCCATGATCACTGTAACCTTGCCTTTCTTACACGCCTTTTCTATCTCCTGGTGTATCTTGTGCCCCACATCCTGACTACTGTTCCGAGACCTGTACATAACTCCCATTATGGTTTTTTTGCCTTTGTGGTTCCTCAACTCTACCCACACAGATTCTACATCATCTGACCCTTTGTCATTTCTTGCTATTGATTTAATTTCATTTCTTACTAACAAAGCAACCCCACCCCCTCTGCCAACTTACCTATCTTTTCGATAGGATGTATGTCCTTGGATATTTAGCTCCCAGTCCTGATCCCCTTGCAGCCATGTCTCTGTGATGCCCACCACATCATACCTGCCAATTTCAATCTGCGCCACAAGCTCATTTACCTTATTTCGTATACTGTGTGCATTCAAATACAACACCTTCAGTCCTGTATTTTCTGTTCCCTTTCTCATTGTTGTCTCTTTATCTGATGTGCTTGAAGTTAGATTCTTAAGCCCTTTCCAAACACTCTGTCTATTTTGTGTTCTGGAGACTTTAACAGACTCTCCTGGGCTCTCCTTTCTTTTTAGTTTTTTCATAATTTTCCATGAAGTTGAATCCATCCCCTCCATATGATAACCTGCTGCTTTGTTTCCCATTAGTTATACTTCTTGGAGTTTTACCCTTCCCTTCCCCACCCCCCCGCCCCCCCACTTTCTAGTTTAAAGTCCTGCTCAAAATGAATGTATGCATTGAATACTAGTTGTATTATAATTGTATTGAAGCACCTCAGAGTGCAACATGATATATGTTGATAACTCCAGTACCATTGTCTGACTGTCTGCATTGACCATATTGAAATGATTGTAATATTCATTGATTGTATTGATCCACCTTGTGATCATCTGTAAAAGTTGAATCTGATTGTACTTTTGTGATGGTGATTTTGAAATGCTTTGTAATGTTCTTCCAGATATTTTATGAATAAAGTATATCTTTCAAAAAAAAGAGGGGATTTAGAAGTTATCATCGTAGTAATTTGTAGACCTATGTATGTGCTGAAAATAATTTATTCTATTAATAAAAGTTTAATTTAGTTTTGCAAGAAACCTGTAAGACTCAGTTATTATTACTGAATTCAAGGCATGCGTCTCGAAATATATACAAATTGCAAAACAGTTGAGGCAATTGTTTCAAGTTTCCCTTTGGATTTGAGCAGGTCAACATTTACCATTCTGCTGAAGGGTCATGAGGACTCGAAACGTCAGCTCTTTTCTTCTCCGCCGATGCTGCCAGACCTGCTGAGTTTTTCCAGGTAATTCTGTTTTTGTTTTGGATTTCCAGCATCCGCAGTTTTTTATTTTTATAGCATTTACCATTGGCTGCACCATAACAACCTCCCATGAAGTCATCTCTTGGCTTATCTCTTGCTAACCTTACTCAGGCCGTTGGTTTAGAAATGGGATATGAGATCTCAACCTATCAGAAGTAGAACTATCTTGTACAAGGACCTCATTTACAGCCAAGTTCTTGGCATATGTAACAGGCCTATGTTATCCTGTGCCATGTGTTAGCCCAGCAGGCTGCTATGGAACCTTTCTTAATAAGGGAGAAAGAGAGAGAAGGAGAACTGTTCTATAATATTACACTGTTTTTAAAAGATTTTATAAGTACATTGGATATCCATTTCTTACAACAACTATCCAATTAATCCCATGGTTTCCTGTTAGCATTGCAAATTTCTCATTTTCAAGTATATCTTCATTTTCCTTTTGACAGCCCTTGTTGAATCTGCTTCTATCGCCCTTTCAAGGCAGTGCATTCTAGGTCAACTCAATGGGTATCAAACACCCACATATATAAAAGACTCTATCTTGCAATTGTGCAAAATACCAATGAGAAAGAACCAATGGTTTTTCTCAGTCCATTCCACTGTTAGGTGAAGTGCTATTAAAGCATTGGGGATTCTGGTTGTGTGCTCACTGGATCATGTTTTCTCCCCCTTCATTGTCATTCTCATTCTTGAGTTGAAGTCCCTCCAAGGCATTGCCCCTGTTTATTAGCATAACCTCCTCCAGCTCCACAAACCTCCTAAATCTCTGCACTCCTCCGATTCTGCTCTCGTGTACATCCCCAATTTTTATTTAATAAAAACAAAAAAACTGCGGATGCTGGAAATCCAAAACAAAAGCAGAATTACCTGGAAAAACTCAGCAGGTCTGGCAGCATCGGCGGAGAAGAAAAGAGTTGACGTTTCGAGTCCTCATGACCCTTCGACAGAACCTCTCAAGTTCTGTCGAAGGGTCATGAGGACTCGAAACGTCAACTCTTTTCTTCTCCGCCGATGCTGCCAGACCTGCTGAGTTTTTCCAGGTAATTCTGTTTTTGTTCCCAATTTTTATTTCCCCACTATTGGCTGCCATGCCTTCAGCTGCCTAGGCCCTAAGCACAAATTCCCTGTCCAAACCTCTCAATCTGTCTTTCCTCCTATAAGTCGCTCCTTAAAACCTACCTCTATGACTGCTCTGTCCTAATACCTCTTATCATGACTTGGAGCCAAATTGGATTGATAATGCTCCCGTCGAGTGCCTTTGGGATGTTTCTACTACATTGAAGGTGCTATATAAATGCAGGCTGTTGTTGCTGAAGAAAAAAAATCACTGGTTGGCAAGCACTGATGCATCCTGGAACCAAGGCAAGGCCTTTTACATCAGTCCCCATTAGAAAGAAAAACCTTTCAAAGTTTAATAACTATTATTTTATGTTTTTTCATTATTGGGATTAGTTCTTGATTTAATGGCGTGAGATAAAAGTAATAAAAATCATTAATGCTGGAAATGCACGGAACACAGGGGGTGTTACAAATGTACAGAAGGTCTGTCCAAATCAGAGGGAGAAAAGACAAGCTCACAGGCTGTTAAACCCATTAACCACTGCCCTGTAAAACAGGAATAACTGGGAAATAGTCTGCTGCCTTGGGAAAACAAGAGACAGTCAGTCCGTGTTTCAGGTCTCAAGCCCATCTTTAGGACTGAACATAACACAGATGAGCAACATTTAAAGTGAAAGAGAAAAATGGAAAAGGGGAGAAAGGGCGGAATAAGCACAGGGAAAATAAATAGAACATTCTGGGAAGTTCTCGAGTGTGGAGTTGGTAATGACCCAGTATTGTCCTGGAATTAAAGAATAAACTCCCAGATACTGCAGCGAGCAAAATCTGGGAGAAAATTCATTATATGTTTGTTTTTCATTTTCTTTATGAAGAACTTCATTTACCTGTTATAAAAATTTTGAAAATCAAACAATTATAGTGTTGTACAGAACAGGTGGAAGTCAATCGGTCCATCATGCTTGTGCCAGCTCTTTGAGAGAACCCTCCAATTAGTCCCACTCTCCTGCTCTTTCCCCACAGCTCTCCATGTTTCTCCTTTCCTAGTTTCTATCCAATTTCCTCTTGAAATTTCCCATTAAATCTGCTTCCATTGCCCTTTCAGACAATGTATTCCAGATCATAACAACTTGTTGTGTAAGAAGAAATTCTCCTCATTGCTCCCTTAGATATTTTGCTCATTATTTTAAATATATGCCCTCTGGTACATAGGAACATAGGAAATAGAAGCAAGGATGGCCATTCAACTCCTTGAGCCTGTCTCACCATTCAACTAGATCATGGCTAATCAGCTACCTCAGCGCCACTTTTTTGCACTATTCTCATATCCCTTGGCATCTTTAATATTTAGAAATCCATCAATCTCTGTCTTAATCAATGACTAAGCTTCCAAGCCCCCAGGGTTAGCGAATTCCAAAGATTCACCACCTGCCAAGTGAAGAAATTCCTCCTCATCACAGTCTGAAATGACCTGCCTCTTAATCTGAATTGTGTCCCCTGGTCCTAGACTCCACAACCAGGGGAAATATCCTTTCTGCACCCACTTCACTAGACCCTTAAGAAATTTGTAGGTTTCAATGCGATCATCTCTCATTCTTCGAAACTCTAGAGAATACAGGCCCAGTCTCCTCAATCTCTCCTCATAGGACAGTCCCACCACCCCAGGGATTAGTCTGGTGAACCTCAGCTACACTTCCTCTATGGCAAGTATACCATCCCTTAGGTAAGGGGACCAAAACTGTGCACAATACTTCAGGTCTGGTCTCACCAAGGCTCTATACAATTTCAGCAAGACATCTTTACTCCAGTACTCAAATCCTCTTGTGATGAAGGACAACATACCATTTGCCTCCCTAATTATTTGCTGCACCTGCATGTTAGCTTTCAGTGACTTATGAACATGGACACCCAGGTCCTTTTGGACATCAACACTTCGTAACATTCCTACCAAAGGAAATGGTTTCTCCCTGTCTATCAAAATAAGAGAGGAATAAAAGACATAGATGAGACACAGGGCTGTATGGGGAGTACAGTGAGGGGTGGATTTTCAAAGGACCACAGGATCAAGACCCAGTTGGTCTTAGGATTCCAATGCCTCCAGGACTATCTTGAATTGTGAAATGTCCAATGGAGAGGAAGGAAGCAGGAAACAAAGTCACTGCCAATTAACAGTCCCTTAAGCTTCTTAAGGAGCTTGTTAAGGGGTGTAAAACAAAAACAGAATTACCTGGAAAAACTCAGTAGGTCTGGCAGCATCGGCGGAGAAGAAAAGAGTTGACGTTTCGAGTCCTCATGACCCTTCAACAGTTCTGAAGGGTCATGAGGACTCGAAACGTCAACTCTTTTCTTCTCCGCTGATGCTGCCAGACCTGCTGAGTTTTTCCAGGTAATTCTGTTTTTGTTTTGGATTTCCAGCATCCGCAGTTTTTTTGTTTTTATCTCTTGTTAAGGGGTGTGTCAGTTTGGCACTGGGATTTTTAAATGTTTTTCCAGCATGCTTGTGCACAATTGTAAAGCTATCAGGTTTGCTGAAGGGTAAATCATTTTGCTTCAGTTTTTAAATCAACTCCATGGGTCCGACGAGTGTCAGCACAAGCACATGCCCCTATCCTTCGTGCCTATGAGCACTTTCTGCCTTGTTCCACCTTGAGAGTCCACCTGCTGTTGTTGGCAAGGCAGTGACAATGTGACTGCCACCTGCCTGCCTTTGCTTCTGGTGCCAGGCAGGTAGCTCGCACCTCCTGGAGATGATCAGCACCATTAAATGGGCATCATGCTTGTTCCCTGCTCAGTTAAGCCATTTACATTTAACAGTCGCGTTCTGAGAGCTATGTAGCTCAGGTGAGGGAGGGTTGGATCAGAGTTCATCCGGGTGTCAGGTTTATGACCCTGCATTGAAAGTATGGCCCAGGGAGTTTGTGAATAGCTAAATGGGTGGGGGTGGTCACCTTTTAGAACAGAGATGAGGAGAAACTTCTTTAGCCAGAGAGTGGTGAATCTATGGAATTCATTGCCACAGGAGACTGTGGAGGCCAGGTCATTGAGTGTATTTAAGACCGAGATAGATAGGTTCTTGATTGGTAAGGGGATCAAAGTTTACGGGGAGAAGGCGGGAGAATGGGGTTGAGAAACTTATCAGCCATGATTAAATGGCGGAACCGACTCGATGGGCTGAATGGCCTAATTTCTGCTCCTTTGTCTTATGGTCTTATCTCAAGTACTGATTTGTTCCCTAACCAACAACGCCACCACCCCCACTCCCACCACCAACTCTGGAAGTGCCAACATCTATTGCCAGAGAGAAGATAGAAGCTGTGGCTAAGGTTTGAATCTGTTAAAGTCAATGTTATAAAGAAAGGGCTGAAAAAATATCCACTGGAAAGATGAGGTGCTGTCCCCCAAAGTGTATATTGAGCTTCATTCCTTCACAGCACTCCTCTACATTGGGGAAAGCAACTGCAGATTGGATGATCACTTTGCCGGATGCCTCCATTCCGTCAGCAATCCTAAACTCCCAGTCACTTCCCATTTCAATCTCCCTCCCAATTCTACTTAACAATCAATTTTGGAGACCACGCAAATGGGTAGTTCAACTCAGGCACGTTACTTACTCGCTCTGAATTCAATTCTCTTCTGCCATTTTTGATTTTACGCTGCAGCATTTTTTAGGCAGGTGAGGTAGCTACGTAAAGCAGGCTGAGGCCTCATGAATTTACACACATCTTTACACACCTTAGACTTAGACCTAGTTCCTAGTGTGGGATGAATGGGCAGCAAGACTCTGCCACGGGCCCCAGTCCAATCACAATCCTTTTCCTCTTGCCAAGGTGGTGTACCGCTCTGATGGTCCACCTTAAATGTGCTTCTCCAGGTCTTCTTTGGCCGGTCCCGTCTTCTTCTCCTGCCTGGGCGGTGTTCCCTCTACTGCCACTCTGGCGGGGGACAAAGGACACATCCTGACAGCATCGCCTCTCCTTCACGCTGTCCCGCAAGCACTTCTGACAGCCCTTTGCGGTACTTTCTTATTGGGGAAGCTGTCTCTTCATGTGATGCCCAAGGTCTTACGTAGGCAGCACTGGTGAATGACATCCAACGTACATGGCTCCTTTGCTGTTCTTTTCAATGTCTCACTGGCATGGATTGTGGTCGGTCCTGCCCTGAGATTGGCCCTTCTGCGTTGGACTCTAGGCGTGGGACTTGTTTCTTAGACAGACTGGAAACATAATCTGGTATCTGTTTAACACTTGTTTATTAGCACTACATCTAAACAGGTTACAGATTAGGCATGTGGCTTCTAGGCATGATTCCAACTTCTCATTCAAGAGCCTATCACATGACTAGCTGATGTCAGTAGTACATCAGCATCATACATGAACATATCCCATCTATTAACACTTTATACTACTATGGACATGTAGGCCAGAATTTTCAGCTCACCGGGTAGGCACGCAGTATGCCCGAGCGAGCGGAAAATGGTGTACGGTGACATTGGGCATCCTGATATTTCGGTCGGCGGGCGCACACAGGAGTTGGCAGCAGGCCCACCAACAATTAAAAGGCCTATTAAGGCCATTACAGTTATAATCCGAAAGAAATTTTTCGCTGCCCCTCCAATCTTACAGCTGGTGGGTGGGCAGGCGAAAAGGCCAAGCGGCCTTTGGATTTTTCAGGAAGCCTGATCCACGGGCGGTTAAAATTAGACAAAAAATTTTAACATTTCATTTATAGCATGTCCCTGCTCATGTGAAAGAGCGGCATGAGGGGACTTTTTTTTAAAAACATTTTGAAGTTCTAGATTTTCATTTTTTTAAACCTTCAGCTCCCCGAGGCAGCTCTGTGCCTCAGCTGCAGTGCATGTTTCACACTGGGTTGGCCTTAATCGTCCCGCCCAGCGTGAAACCGCAGTCGCGGCCCGATTGTGGGTGGCAGTCAGCTTCTCGACCGCTCCCACTCGTCCCCACCGAGGGCAAAATTCAGCCTGTGGATTCGCAGCCTCACGGGGCCTTTTTGACGGTGCTGGATACCCACGGCAGAGCCGCTGGAAGATTCTTGCACCGACACCGATCTCAGCTGTTATGCATCAACTATACTTAAACAGGGCCTCGGTCAGGCTTTAACTGGGGTCGAAGCAGAGGGGTCACCATGGCTTTCCGGTCAGATTGAAGCAGCTGGTGGGTAGGATGAAAAGGTCCTCTAGCTGAAATCCAAAAGGCTTCCTCTGTGGTGCCAAGAGGAACAGAAGTATTTACAAGGACCAGCGAGGCCTTCTGTACCCTTACACCTCCCTGCACCCACACCCCCCACCCCCCCAAGTCACTACTCACCTGCAGGCCAGAGAGTGGTCAAATGCCACATAATCTTCCCCCAGCAGCAGTAACTCGGCACTATGGCCTGGCCACGTTCTGAGCACGATACAGGAGTTAAAATGCCTGATGCTGAAGCGAACTTGCACATTTCTCACTTGCCCCCCACCACCCCCCAACCACCACCTGCTGAAAGCCCATCCCAGGTTAAAATTAACAGCTCTGCCTTTGTCGTGCCATTTACCCAAGACATTGTTTGTTTGTTCAGCCTTGTAACCAAGTTTGCTTATTGCACCGTTTTCCAGTCCTGGTGAAAAAGGTAGCCCGGCTCTATGATTGCTACTCTCGGGACTAAGAAGATCTGAGTGAAACGTAGCTTTGCTTGATGATTATTCAAAAATGCAGCCTTTATGGACTAATAATGAAGTGAGTCGAGCGGCTTAGGTGTGATTATGTCAACAATGTAGAATTAATTTGTATAAAGAGTGCCAGATTGAATAGGGGATTAGAAGCAAGAAAACAATTTAGTGGTGGCAAACAGCTTGGGGCGACAATAGTTCTCTGCTGAGCAGAAGGAAGATTTACATATGTAGGCCGTGAAGAAAAAAGGGCCAAATTGTTTACAGATTTAGTTGGGGATAATTGGCGCCAACAAATTGTATGTAATTGTTTAAAAATGCGATGTAAGACTGAAATAAGACCAAAAAGAAAACACAGGAACCCTGGATATTCGAAAATATATGTGCCTCATAATCTATAGCAATCTGACAGGCCCAGCCTTTGAGTTGTAAGGATGTATGGAATAGGGGTTTTATATTTCCCTTCCCATTTTTTTCGTATAAATCCCTATTGTAATGTGGATTAAGAGGATTAAAAGCCATTAAATGACCAAATCTCAGCTCCCCAAAGCAGATTTTTTTTCCCTTCCCTATCCCTCCAACTGGAGCAGACTACGATGGTTAGAAACTAGCCAGACGAAGGGGCTCGCTTAGCATGATAAAAGCAGGAACAAAATCAGCAACTGCCTTTGCACTGCATGTTGCAGTTCATAAGAGTCTGTGTAGCTCATTTTCATTGCAGTAAATCATATTAAACCCGGCCTTGACGCTATTATAAACCTGAGCTTAGGTCTCTCTCTTTTTCTTTAAGCACATGGAGCCCCAAAGTGTCATATTAATTATTTAAATCTGCAAACTCTTCCACTTGCATCCTCAAAGGTTCTGCTCAGTACCAGCAGGTCTGTGATCTACATTAGTTTTGTTAATTAGAGCTGAAACGAGACTTTGATCTCACTAAGAAGAGCACAAAAACAAAATCGAGAAAAGAACTGGAAACTTCCTGCATCATTAACTTGCGTTCCATCTCTCATGTCCACAGTAACGGGGGCAGCATGCATTGACCAGACTTTGATTTACGGTATTTAAAAGGAACAATCACACAGAAAAAAAAATGCAAAGAAAGAAGAACGACAATGCAAGCCAGTGGCCGTATTTCGGAGACCGGAGTAAGGGGATGGCTGAGAGGCCAAGCTTGTTCTAGCAGATCGGTTGCAGAGATAACAGCGGTAAGGACTTAGAGAGCACCATCGACTTTGCGAATGGCACTCACCCATCTTGCCACCCAGCATGCTGCTGCCGACTTAAACAACATCAATGAACTCAAGTGAGCAAACTGGGGTAGGCTTTTATTTTTGCGTAATGCAAGATACCAGCTGTCAGCATCCAACCTCTGTTAGCACAAAGGGACAGTGACTGAGCCCAGAATGTCATAATCCATTCATACTTCCTGTTTATTTCTGTTGCCACCAAAAAGTTTTGATCAGGTTGCAGTATATTTATATCTAATGCGGTAGGTTTTGGTCAGAGCCTTGCATCGCTTCGATCTGCTTCACATAATAACTCTATTAGATTTCCCTCTACTCCCTCTATCTGCCCTGGCAAACAGTTGATGAAAATTATGCAGAGCATTTAGGACCTGTACTTGACTCCTGATGAAAGCTTTCGGTTTATTTTTGCTCTAACAATATGTACCGCAGTATTAAGAATCTTACTGGACATAAAGGATTTTGCAGATTAGCTGAGGAGGTGTCTTTCTTTATTCCTTCCTTCCCTGGCATAATACTTCCTTTGTAAATTCATTGTGATTGGTGCATGTGCCAGTCAACTGGCCCAGGGTACATTTCCATGAGGGACCCTTGTAATTACCTCTTCATCATAAATGACAGCTTTGGCCAATGAGTCTTAAGTTCCTGGTGCATTTGCAATTGAATGGAAGGCCTTCATACTGTATATTAATTTAATCTTTCATGTCGAAATCAGCCAGATGGGCCATTATTGCTGCTGCTGACTGAAGAAGCCCCAAAAAACAAACAATCCTTTCAGGGGATTTCGAAGGATGATGTAAAACTGGGATCTTGAATCTGAGGTGACTAGGCTGCATTTTAATTGTAGATTGTATAGTCCTCAAAGCCATGATCATTCAGTCTACATTGCGCTCTGGGTCTAATAAGACCAGCAGGAAAGAAACCTTAGAGAACTCCATATTAACCGCACGTGGTAAAGTCTCACATTTTGTGATCGGTATCCAAAGCATGAACATTTAAATTACAAACTCCTTTGCATTTTTCTTTTTGAAGAAACCATTAGATACATATTAAAATTTCCCCTTTCATACCGTTCATTTGCTAGCTGTCTCAATGACAAATCACACCGACTAATAAAAAAACAATTGCTAAATCTGCAAATGTGCTGCCTAGCTTGGGATAAGGAATATACCTTAATATTATAGCTTTAAGATTAATTTAAACTGGGAAACCCAAGTAAATTAGGCAAGTCACCAAGTCGCCACAATTGAAAATGAACTAACTCAAGCGGTGTTAGTTAGTTGATGCTTAGCTTGGGTTTTAAAAGCACAAAGTTGGGGGAGTATAGGGAGTGAGGTTGCACATCAGCCAGGGTCTCATGGAGGACGATACAGGCTCAATGAACTAATTGGTCCACTCCTGTTCCTATGCAAGAAAAGGCTGAGAGAATTAAGGAATTTCAAAGTTTTGGGATCCTTCGATGGTTTTAAGTGGCTACTCTAGGCAGCAACAGGGAAGCAGCGATCTGCAGATCACGGTGCTGTACTCAATGCTCTATTGCCACTCGTTTTCCATGCACCATCACTTTCCTGAGGGGCCTTCACATGTGCATTCCAGGCAGTTGACTGTTTCAGGCAGAAGCCTCATTTTAGTATTGCTGAAAAGAGAGACATGTTGTCAAAGTTTTATGCCTTATGCTCATCAGGACAAATGCCAGAATGCCAAATTTCAAACAATCACAACAATTTACACTACAGTTATACTATTTATACTAATACCATTTGAAATCTGACAAGAGAGGCAAAGAGTATTCTTGATTTGCAAGGGAGTCAATGGGTATAGGGGTTAGGCAGGAAAGCATATTCAGGTCAGCCATGAGCTTACCGAATGGCAAGGCGGGCTCGAGGGGCCGAATGACTTACTTCTGCTCCTAATTCGTATGTTGGTATGTTCCTACCTGTGCAACCTGGAATTTGCTGTCCGCCAATCCAATGTAACAGAGGTTCAGGCCTCTTAGCGAGGATTCAGGTGGGCAGCTTGAGTGCATCATCTATCACCCGCCCATTGCCCATTCAAGCTTAAAATCAAACTCCATGGAGATTGCGATTAACTTAATTTAACAGAGTGAGGATGCAGGGAGGGGGAAGGACACATTTTAGATTGTAATTATATGTTAATTTAGTTATTTCTAGTATATATTAGTGTAATTTTATAATGGTCCAGAATTTGTGGGTATAATAACAGTGAAACTGTCAGTATTCACTATCATTATTCTGTGAAACTGACAGCAGCTTCCACACATACCCAGTTAAATTCAGAAACCTGCAAAATGCTGTTGGTAATACTCTTCTCCTCCAAGAGGTGCCCAGTCGTTGTCTTTGCAAATGCAGGCATGCAGTCAGCATAGAATCAGTGATTTGATGTGAACTTCAATTCTTCTCACTGTAATAACCATTGGAAATGTTATGCCTTGTTGAGTGAGATGTGCATGAGTGTTCAAAGGTGTTCTGAGTCATAATTACTGCTGAACAACTTTGCTGGCCCTGAAAAGCTAAGTCTGGAGTGTCAATTCCTCTATTCCACCATAAAAATTCCAAAGATTTTTAAAATAATATTTTTTAAAGTTAGTTTATGAAATGTTATCTTTACAGTTAATCCCTTGTGCATGTCCCAATCTTTATTTTGCTTTCTGAAAAATGGTTCAAAAGAGAACAACAATTAGCCCTTTTAATTTCTTGGTTTGCTGCCAGTGAGAATTCATTAGTTTGACTGGCTGCTAAGCCTGCTTGATGACTTCAGTGTTCCTGGATACCAGATCCCTATAGCTGGTGACAGCATAAAATTGATGTTGCAGTAGATGACATCATGTTACAGAGTCCCCTATCGCTTTGTGGTCAGCTTACTTTGATGTCCCATTGTGTTGATAGTAATATTCCAGGCCATTGTTATAGACATACAGGTATCCAAGAACAGCCATAGACCCAGATCTGCTACAAATATGAACCATTCAGTTGGCTTGCCTGGGGCTCAGCTTATAACTTTGATTTGATTGCTTTAAAATGGATGACATTTGGGGGCTAAGAATGGGGTCCAATCTCTGACTGGTTTCTTTTTTTTAGTATGAGTGACTACAATATGGAAGCAGCAGATTTTAGCCTTTGGTGATCTAATTCAGATCTTAATGGGTTTTGCATCAATTTTGACCCAACCAAACTGAGTTAAATAATTTAGGGCAGGATTTTACCCATTTTTCAAAAGGGTGAGAGAGAAAGAGAAAGAAAGTGGAATCGTCCATGCCCACTGACATCGGGCGTTTTCAGTGGCGTGAGTGAACAATATGGCAAGAAGGCCAAAAATCGGTTTCACAACATCGGGAAACCAGTTTGCGATCATCCGCTCAGCCCAACAATGGTGGGTCGCGTTTCCTGCCATTGGACATCAGGAACCTCCTAAGGCTAGCCCGCCAGATTCATTCCCCATTGGCTGAAGCGTCCGCCCATGTCGGCACGATTGCACGCCGACATGTTTCACAACAGCATATAAAAGGCTTGCAGTTGGTAGGCTGCATTTTGAGGGGAACTCGGAGGTGAATCCACAGTAATGTTGCAGAGCGCTTGTGAGGAATGCTTGTTGGAATTCAAGGTTGAGGTGCGTTGCAGGGGAAGCAAAGGCTGAAGTTGAGGCGGCTTTGTGTGGGGGGTGGGGATGCGCAAAGGAAGTCCTGTGATTGAGGCGACTTTAGGAGGGAGGGGGGGTCAAAGGCTGCCCCCCGGTTCAAGATGGCGCACAAGCACATGCAGGGTTATGGGGGGAGGGTGGGAGGGTGGGCAAGGGAAACGGCCATGCATTTGGGACACCTTGTATAAAATGACCATTCCTCTGCAGCTGAGACAGTTCAGATGCAGCCACATTGATATGATTGGAATCGGGCCTCTAGCTTATCTGTCTACACAAGCAACACAGAGGCATCAAAGTGCCACCAAGTGCTCCAAAGCTTTATACCCCTTGGGCACAAACTGCAAACTAATGAGCGTTTTAGTAGAATGCAGAACAGATGGGTGACTGGGCACGTTGTACAATCTCCTTGCTAAAGCTGGCCGTGGAGCAGACACTGTTGGAGGAGCTCACAGCTCCTTGCAATGTCATCATCCAGGTTTGGACCAGTCTCCCCCATGGTTCAAGCTAATAGTGCAGCCTTGCAGTGTGGGTTAGGAGAATGCCTGCGCCTGAGCTGAGAGCACAGCATGCAGTCCAGCGGGCAAAGCTGCTGCCAATTGGTCTGGTGGAGTGGGGCGTAGGTGGGTGAGGTTTCGGGCAGCCATGCAGAGCACTAACCTCTGCCCATCCAAGTGGTGGCTAGTACTCTCCAGGATGCATTAAGGGGCCTTCAGACTTAACCAAGAGAGGTTCTTAGTGCACCCATGCTAACCCATGCATCTCTCTCTCTCTCTCCCTCTTTCATCCTGCAGGAGGAGTACATCAGGATCATGGCATACAGAGAGCGAACACGATAGAGAAGAGAGTGATGGAGGCATGTGGCTGCACAGAGGTAAGAGCATCACTCTCTGGAAGAAGGGGCGCTGGGGCTCCCCCACATGCCGCAGAAGAGCCACAGTGAGCTGTCGCTGGTCGGCGCCTAGCTAGGCCCAGGCTCCATAGACGCCACCTTCCATTCCTGCAGATGACCGAGAACCAGTGCCGCTGAAGAATGTGCATGCCTAGGGAACTGGTCGGTCACATCTGCCAGCTGCTGCAGGATTTGCCACCATGTGGACATGAAGGGCATCTACTGCCAGTGGCTGTGAAAGTGACCGTGGTGCTCAATTTCTGCGCCAGTGGCTCCTTTCAGGGCTCCGCTGGTGACCTCTGTGGGATATCACAAACATCCATCCACAAATACATCCATGAGCTCACGGAATCCATCTTTGCGAGGGCACACAACTTTGTGCATTTCGCCCGGAGAGCCAGGATGCAAGAGCGATTGGATTTGCCCAGATCTCAGGTTTCCCACTGGTGCAGGGTGCCATCGATTGCACTCATGTGACGCTCAGATCTCCATCGCAACAAATGGTCAGCTATGTCAACTGCAAGGGCTTCCATTCACTGAATGTTCAGCTGATGTTCTACCACCACAAATGCATCCTGCAGGTCTGCACACGATTTCCAGGGAATATGAATGACTCCTAGATTCTCAGTCAGTTACAGATCCCTGCAGTCTTCCAGGGTCCACAGAGGCTGCAGGGATGACTCCTTAGGGACAAGGGCTACCCACAGAGGCCGTGGCTGATGACACGTGCAGAGGCCTCAGACTGCAACAGAGCGACAGTATAGTGAGGCTCATGCTGCAACTTGCAACTTGGTGGAACAAACCATCGGGATGCTGAAAATGAGGTTCCGGTGCCTGGACCAGTCTGGTGGGGCCCTGCAATACAGTCCACAGAGGGAGTCAGACATTGTCATCGCCTGCTGCACCCTTTACAACCTGGCGCTGCAACAGGGAGAGGAGCTGGCTGAGGAGGGGATAAAGGAGCTGGAGGTCTCCTCTGATGAGAAGGATGTCGACGGGGATGAGGGTGAGGATGTCTTTGATGGTGCCGATGATGGCAATGAGGCCCTCACACTGGCCAGACGAGGCAGGCATGCTTGTGAGGCCCTCATAGCTGCTAGATTTGTGGGGGATGATGACAATATGCAGTGAGGAGACACCATCGATCTTCACATTGCACCTGTGAACGTTTGACTCTAGGCTTATGGCAGCGCACATACCCTCTATGATAAAGCTCCTGTCATAGAGACACGGTGGAATCTCCAATAGTCGCTCGACTGCAGGAGGATGATGACGACATGCAGTGAGGACACGCCATAGATCTTCACATTGCCTCTGAGAATGTCTAAATTCTGTCTGGCTGAGGGCAGCCCTTTCGTGCTCTGTGATCAGGGTCATATCATGGAGGCGCAGCCATGAAACTTTAGAAGCATCTGATTCTTTACCCACCTTTGCCCACCTGACCCCTTCAGGAGCACAGCGTCATTGGTCACAGATGCTGATGAGATGAGGGCCAGCCCCACCTTAAAGATGCTGAGAGCACACAGAGAGAATGACGGAACTCTGTGACACCTGCCCACGACATTCTGGCAGCAATGACCAGCACCATTGAGGTGCAGGCATCACTAATGTGTCCAGGGAGCGTGAGGCCGGACCATCACTTTATTCTGAAGGCTGCACAGGGCTCAGGGAAGAGGCCATGGACTGAGACATCTGCCTTTATCTTGTGAAGAAAGGTTTCATATCTGAGTGACAAGAACACTGCTCATCAAAACAAGGAACCATAGGCAGGGAGACATTCTTGGGAATTTATTGACACGGTGAACATTATGCACAAGTGATTAACACCCTTGCCCAGGCTGTGCAACTGCATCTTCTTCACCTTCCTAACCCTGCCGCTATGCCTTGGTGCTCCCACAACATCCACAGTGGAGGTGGAGGCAGCCTGACTGTGATGACCTTGACAGGCGCCCTGTGGAGGGTCGAGACCTGGATGGTCCCCGGCCTGCTGTCAGGGACCTACTGTGTGGCAGTGGCACTCTCCTCGAGCTGTGGAACTGGAGCTGCTGAGGTCATAGGAAGAGGGGATTCGGATGGGCCAGGCATTCCCGGATGGGTGGATGGACTCGGGGTATTGACCTGCTGATCCTCCTGCCTATGGGTCCCGAGGGCTCTTGACTGGCTCCTTGAGGAGAAGGGGAAGCTGGAGTAAGATCGGGCTGCCTCGCACTACTCTCGCCATTGGAGGCCAACTATGGCATCAGCGATGGAGTTGAGCCTGTGTAGCAGTGCAGGATTGACATCCTGGACTAAGCCCTCCATGGCAGCCGCCATCCTGCCAGTGTTGACCTCAGTGCGTTGGCATGCCGGCGCTATCACCTCACCATGAAGCCAGACGGACTCCTCCATCATGCCTTGCAATCTGAGAAGTGCAGCGGGCATCCCTTCCTGTTGTTCCCGAGCTTGCCTTTGCAGCTCCAGCAACTGTGACATGACTGAGTCCAGAGGCTCGTCAACTGACTTGGACTCAGCAAATGTCTGACCTCCAATAGTCCTGCAAGTGCCGGACTTCTTGGAATTCCTTGCCTCCGCCTGCTGTGGACCAGAAAGTGAAATGTGTTCACCAGGTTGTGCCCCTGAGGCTACTCTAAAGATAGGTCCCACCGAGGTGTGTGTCTCTGCGCTGGTGGAGGATGTGGGTGAGCGCTGTGATGGGAATTCAGGGAGGGTGCCTTCAGATTCCTCTTCAGAGGTTTCTTCAGGGCTTGATTGGAGGCCCAGGGCTGTGGACTCCATCAGCTGTTTGGCAGATGTGCCTGCAGAAGCAAGGAGAGAAAAGTAGTGCATGGCAGTGGCCTGCGAAACAGGACACTTCACTCACAGCATGGTTGCCTGAAGGATGTTGCACAGCTAGATCCTCACTTGGTAGAGCATCGCCGACCCCAGATCCTCACTGGCCAGCTGGATGGCTCTGTTTTCAAAGTCTGTGCGGAATTTGATTTCAGGCATTCCTCCTTTGGTAAGCGACCTCTCCCTCTTGTTGTGTTCCAGTTTGTCCTGCATAAATAGAGATGGAGAGAGTGTAAGCAGGATGCTTGCCAGGCCAGATGATAAGTATAAAACAAAAACAGAATTACCTGGAAAAACTCAGCAGGTCTGGCAGCATCGGCGGAGAAGAAAAGAGTTGACGTTTCGAGTCCTCATGACCCTTCGACAGAACTTGAGTTCGAGTCCAGGAAAGAGCTGAAATATAAGCTGGTTTAAGGTGTGTGTGTGGGGGGCGGAGAGATAGAGAGACAGAGAGGTGGAGGGGGTTGGTGTGGTTGTAGGGACAAACAAGCAGTGATAGAAGCAGATCATCAAAAGATGTCAACGACAATAGTACAATAGAACACATAGGTGTTAAAGTTGGTGATATTATCTAAACGAATGTGCTAATTAAGAATGGATGGTAGGGCACTCAAGGTATAGCTGTAGTGGGTTTTTTTTTAATAATGGAAATAGGTGGGAAAAGGAAAATCTTTATAATTTATTGGAAAAAAAAAAGAAGGGGGAAACAGAAAGGGGGTGGGGATGGGGGAGGGAGCTCACGACCTAAAGTTGTTGAATTCAATATTCAGTCCAGAAGGCTGTAAAGTCCCTAGTCGGAAGATGAGGTGTTGTTCCTCCAGTTTGCGTTGGGCTTCACTGGAACAATGCAGCAAGCCAAGGACAGACATGTGGGCAAGAGAGCAGGGTGGAGTGTTAAAATGGCAAGCGACAGGGAGGTTTGGGTCATTCTTGCGGACAGACCGCAGGTGTTCTGCAAAGCGGTCGCCCAGTTTACGTTTGGTCTCTCCAATGTAGAGGAGACCACATTGGGAGCAACGAATGCAGTAGACTAAGTTGGGGGAAATGCAAGTGAAATGCTGCTTCATTTGAAAGGAGTGTTTGGGTCCTTGGACGGTGAGGAGAGAGGAAGTGAAGGGGCAGGTGTTGCATCTTTTGCGTGGGCATGGGGTTGTGCCATAGGAGAGGGTTGAGGAGTAGGGGGTGATGGAGGAGTGGACCAGGGTGTCCCGGAGGGAGCGATCCCTACGGAATGCCGATAAGGGGGGTGAAGGGAAGATGTGTTTGGTGGTGGCATCATGCTGGAGTTGGCGGAAATGGCGGAGGATGATCCTTTGAATGCGGAGGCTGGTGGGGTGATAAGTGAGGACAAGGGGGACCCTATCATGTTTCTGGGAGGGAGGAGAAGGAGTGAGGGCGGATGCGTGGGAGATGGGCCGGACACAGTTGAGGGCCCTGTCAACGACCGTGGGTGGAAAACCTCGGTTAAGGAAGAAGGAGGACATGTCAGAGGAACTGTTTTTGAATGTAGCATCATCGGAACAGATGCGACGGAGGCGAAGGAACTGAGAGAATGGGATGGAGTCCTTACAGGAAGTGGGGTGTGAGGAGCTGTAGTCGAGATAGCTGTGATAAGTATGCCTGGTATGTGTGGGTGGTGATTGGTCCCATGGACAAGTTGAGGACAATGAAGGTGTGTGTGAGAGAGTGAATGGTGATGTCCCTTGATCTGGCAGTGAATGAGGGCCCTGTGGATGCGTGACAGGTTTGTGAATGCGTGAGTTGAGAGTGATGTTGAAGAGTGACGGAACGGAGGAGACCATTCATGCTCTTGCGGCACTGGATGGCTGTCCTATTTTGCAGGGTGTTGGTGCTGACATTCGCTGCCACCGCCTCCCAAGATTAGTGAGGTTGCTACCCATCCTGTGGCAAGAGCGGGGGGTAGAGGACACCACGATGAGTCTGGGGATACGTAGGCTTACAAACCAAAAGGATATGGCAGCTTTGCAGGGCAGCTATTTAGGTAATGATACTCAGAGCATGAAAGGTAGGCAAAGTGAATGGCTCTTTACTGAAGAAGGGTCATAAGGACTCGAAACGTTAACCCTTGTTTTTTTTTCTCTCCACAAATGTCCAGCACTTTCTGTTTCTGTTTCAGGTTTCCAGCATCTGAAGTATTTTGCTTTTAAAAATGGGTAAAACAGAACCAATCTACATGATAGTAGAAGTCAATGGAAAACCCCTTCGAATGGAGGTGGATATAGGAGCATCCACGAGTCATAGAGGAACATACGTTTAAGTATCTGAATGGAGGAGGCCACACACTGACGCTGGAAAACTCAGATGCTAGATTAAAGACATATACTGGCGACAATTTACGAGTAAATGGTTTTTGCAAGGTTCCAGTACAAAATAGAAACCAGTCTGCTAATTTACCCCTGATAGTGGTAGCGGGGTTGGGGGCGGGGGGGGGGGTCCAACTCTGCTTGGTCGGAACTGGCTTAAGGAAATAAAGTTGGAGTTGTCTGAAGTTTTCAACTCAGAATGAAAGATCTGCAAGAATTATTGCAGAAATATGCTCTTGTGTTCAGGGAAGAGCTGGGGAAGCTTCAGGGGCTGCAAACTAAAATCCACATGGATCCTGGAGCAACCCCCCCCCCCCCCAGATGTTTGAAGGTGAGGCCAGTCCCCTCTGCTTTATGAGAAGAAGTGGATATTGAATCGGACAGGCTCAGAAGGTTGGCAGTCTTAGAACCTGTACAATTTTCCGAATGGGCAGCGCCCATAGTTCCAGCACTAAAACCTGACGTGAATAGGCAGGGACTACAAGTTGACCGTTAAAAATGTGGCCAAAGAGTCACCCAATATCAAAAATTGGTAAGTTGCACTCCAAGCTGGCAGGGGGAACAGTACATATGAAGCTTGGTACAAGCCACGCTTATCAGCAAGTTGAGCTAGAAAAGGCCTCTCAGGATCTTGCGACTATCAACACACATAGCAGGTTATACTGGTATATACCAGGTTACCCTTCAGAGTCTCATCGGCTTGTGCCATTTTCCAACAGACTATGACAAATTTACTCCAAGGTCCACCCATGTCATGGTTTATCTCGATGATGCCCTAGTAACAGGATTAACTGAAGAACACTTGGCTAATTCGGAAGAGGCACTGAAGTGCTTCCCATATACCAGAGTATGCTTGAATAGGGAAAAATATATCTTCCAAGCAAAAGAAGTGATTTACCTGGGTCATAGGGTCAACTCGCAGGGCCTTCACCCAGTAGAAGACAAGGTGAGAGCTATCCGTGAGGCGCCAGCCCCAAGAAATGCCACAGAACTCAAGTCCTGCTTGGGAATGGTTAACTCCTACAGCCGTTTTCTCCCAAATTTATTGACAGGACTGGCTCCATTATATGGGTTACTCAAGAAAAACTACAGGTGGACTTGGCAAGCCCCACAACAACAGATGTTTACAGCAGTAAAGCAGTTACTACATCCATCAGCCAAATTGGTACATTTCAACTCAAAGAAAGAATTGATTTTAACTTGCGATACATCCCCTTACAGAGTAGGGGCAGTGCTGTCCCACCAGATGGCGGATGGCACCAAATGGCCAATTGGCTGTGCCTCAAGAACACTGAGTGTGGCAAAATGAGGAAATTCACAAGTAGAGAAAGAAGGCTTATTCATTGTATTTGGCGTTAAGAAATTCCACCAATACATCCATGGTCACCACTTCATCATTGTTTCCGATCACTAGGCTTGCTTGGGCAAGATATAAGGCAATGCCTCCAATTGCCTCAGCACACATCCCAAAGGTGGGCACTGATTCTAGCTGCTTAGAAATGCATTTTTATCCACTGCCCGGGAAGCCAGATTGCCAATGCCAACGCGCTGAGCTGATTACCTCTAAAGGACAGCAATGTGAATGCTCCCCTCCCTCAAGAACTTGTCTTGTTTTTAAACTTTCTGAATTCATCACCAGTGAATGCCAAACAGATCAGAGAATGGACAGGCTGCGATCCAGTTTTGTCTCATGTCAGGGAACAGGTTTTGCAGGGATGGTCTAATGAGCCAAAGTCGGGCGAAATGTAGCCCTATTTTAACATGAGATACGAGCTCACCTGCCAAGCTGGCATCTTACTGTTAGAGAGTCATTACTGAGTGACAGTTATTATGCCTCCCAGAGGAAAACAACCATTATTGATTGAATTACATAGCACTCACCCCAGCATTTCTAGGATGAAAATGTTGGTGCGCAGCTACTTATGGTAGCCAGGGATGGACACAGAGATCAAAAACATGGTCAAGAGTTGCATGCAGTGCCAACAGGAGCAGAAATTGCCTCCTGCTCCACTGCATCCATGGGAATGGCCAGGAAGGTCATGGGTCCACCTCCACGTTGACTACATGGGGCCTTTTTTGGGCATAATGTTCCTCTTACTTATCAACGCTCATTCCAAATGAATGGATGTATACGAGGTGCGATCACCCACAACTGCTGCCACCATAGACAGATAGCATCAGAGTTTTGCGATACGGAGGATTACCAGAGGTAATAGTGTCTGATAATGAATGGCATTCACTAACTAGAAATTCCAAAGATTTACAAGTCTCAGTGGCATAACATATGTCAAGACCTCGCCATACCACCCTGCATCCAATGAGTTGGCCGAGAGGGCAGTCCAGACTTCTAATGCCAGGATGAAAAAACTAGAGGGGACTCTATGGCAAAGAAGTTATCATGCTTCCTGCTGAGCTACAGGACTATGCCGCATACAACCACCGGTATTGCCCACACAGAGTTATTAATGAAGAGACGTCTCAGGACACGTTTGAACCTCATAAGGCCGAATGTAGTGGGGGTGGTGGTGAGGGTAAAGAAAAGTCAGGTGGCCCAGAAAAATGAACACGATTACCACAGTCGTGAAAGAAATTTCACTGCAGGAGAAGCAGTTTTTGCAAAGGACTTTGGAGATGGGCCCAAATGGCTATCAGATGAAGTCAGTTTAGTGACAGGACCCCTTGTCCTACCATATATCGGTTGAAAGTTGGATAATGAGGAGACATGTAGATCACGTCAGGAAAAGGGAAACAGATCCACAAGAAAAGGTGCACCAAAACATTCCCGTTGGAGTTTGTACCACAGGTGGAAGGAACTCCTCTTGCTTTGGAAGTACTTGTACGACCAGTTGAGCCTGAGAGATTCGAAGAGACAAACTTGCAGGTTCCGACTGGGAGCCTAGCAGACAGATAACCCCTGAGAGGGAGGCCTCAGATAAACCATCTGAAGTCGTAAAACTACGACAGTCAACACATTTAAAAAAGCCTCCTGAGGGACTGAATTTGCAAATAGTTTATTTATGTAAATAGTTAATATACTGTAAAATGTGCTTTCAAGTAAAGGGGGAAGGATGTGGTAATCAGAGGTGTTAATACACCTTTAAGAGAATGTAAGCAGATTGACCACATGACTGGAAGACCCAATAGTTGCGTAGTGCAGGCTACCATGTTAATGTTAGTCTACAGCCAGGTCTGGTTGGAGAAGCACGCATTGTGTTAGTGCTTTGTTGTTTGTGTAAATAAATAGCATGTGCTTCATTTCATATTGGTCTCTGCGTCTGTCGTATATTATTATCGACTCACCTGCCGACAGATAAGCGTGCAACCGGTTCACAAGTAAAGCGACCCCACAGTAGAATATAACAACGTGAAAGCCCTGAATTGTGCATGTGTGACCATTTCCCAACCAGCACAAGCACAGGAGACCTGACTTTAAATGAAGGTACATATTTGCGTTTCATCGCAAATGTAAGAAAAGAAAGAACTTACATTTTCATATCACCTTTCATGACTTCAGGACATCCTAAACCACCCTGAACTCATTGAAGTGCTTTTTTGAAGTGTGGTCATTGATGTTAGGTAGTTAAAGCATACACAACATGGTTCTGCATAAAGCAACGTGATAGTAAAAGATAGCAGAAGATGAAGAAACGCTCAAAAGTTTTATCAGAAAACTTTGACTCAAGGGCAACTGAGCCACAACTGACACCATGAAAACTGAGCCTCATCCAAAATGCCCACTGTATCCCAATTTCCACTGCTTATCAGCAAGAGACACTAAAACCAGGTGAGTGCTGCAGTTCCTTGTTTCTCCCCACATCCTGAGACATGACACACATTATATCCACTTAAGAAAGATAAGAAGTTAAGCAACACCTATTCAGATTCAAACCTAAGACCCTTCTGGCCACCTGTTTGGCTCTCAACTGACAGGCTGAAACTTTTTCTGTGGCATTTAGTCCATGCTGTCAAATGAAAGGATTGTCTTGTTCTGAAATCCCAGTGGAAAGCCTCAACAAAACTATCTTTATTCTCCTCCCTCAATGTCATTGGGTCCTCTCAGTACAGAATTGAACAGCCTGAACTCACAGTTACCACTTAGAACAACTGTGCTGTTATTTCGTCATCGTTATTGGAGTGTTGGGTTCTGTGGGATGAAGGTACATATTAATGCTCATCTTCAATCCATGTCTGTAACTTTGTGCCATTTGATAGATCCTTGCACTGAACTATAACGATGCCTAAATCATTAAGTGACCCACCCAGAGTTGCATTCTTGCAAGAAGAAAGCACAAAATGATCCCGTATGTTATATGACATATATTAATGAACCCTTCAAAATGTGAACTTAATCCCTGAGCTCTGGCAAAGTCTCTATATACTTAAATGCAATTTGGCAAAACATCAAAAATATCATGCCTGAGTAACAACAATCAAATTCGATTCAGTCTCAGGAAAATCATACTGAAAAAATTCTTATGCGTGTGGAATATCAAGATTCTTTTTAAGGTGGAGTCCTTTTTATGTGTATTCTAATTAAAATGGGTACAATTGATTTTCCTAAACATTATTTATGCATTGACTATATTACTTTTGAATAACTACCAGCACCAGCTTATGCTGATTAATGGAACATTATTAACATAGGATCATAGCAGGATTCAGAAAGAAAGAAAAAATGTTATTTTTCTCCAGACTGAAACTGTGCCAGCAAGCAGCATTCATATTGATTATAAAATAGATCCGAAATCTATGCTTACAACCACAGGGGTGTTATTTAGTCAATGCTTTTGTGCTTCCCTTATGGCTTGGTGAGTATGTGCACTGTAGATTTAGTCCGAGTCTTGCCCTAGTTGGGTTACCTCATTCGAGGCAGCAGTTGGGTTGCAACAGTTCCTAGGCTGAGGAGTAGTAAACCTGTCAAGGGTCCAGCCTGATCCCTACTCAAAGGCTCCCAGAGTGAAGATCTGGCAAGGAAAAGATCAGACTCAACTATAATTAACATGCTTACGTGTAAACATACATGTAAACTTTAGCGTAAGAGTGGGCTGGGGTGGAAACAATGATGCCTTAATTTATATCTCATTTTTAGACAAGTGTTCTGTGAATTGACAGCATACATCTAATACACGGTACTCACAGAGAGGATGCATTGGCTGGCAGCTTCCTGGGAGCTTGGAGGAATTTCCCAGCCAGTGGAGATCAAAGTGATCTGGTGCTATCCCTTATATTCTGCTGAGTCAAGGAAATTTTATGGGTCATAGGAACAGGGGTTGGCCTTTCCTCCCCCGCAGATGTTGACTCTCAGCTCATCTAGCCCTCAGACTCCAAAATATTGGAATAGGAGTAGGCCTTTCAACCGCTCAAACCTGCTCTGCCATTCAAATGGGTCACATCTAATCTGCATCTTAAGTCTATTTAACCACCTTGGCGGTTAATTTATCTCCAAGCCAGATGGTGAAGCATAAAACTAGTGCCGAATCCTTTTATTGATAGTCGATGTATTTACAAAATGCAGCATCACCTATCTCCGCCTCCTATCTCAGCCAGTTTCCCAGCAGTCTCTTTTTATATGTGCTCAAGATATTTAATCAATCAATGCCATAAGACCATAAGAACATAAGACATAGGAGCAGAAATTAGGCCATTCAGCCCATCGAGTCTGCTCCACCATTCAATCATGGCTGATAAGTTTCTCAACCCCTTTCTCCCGCCTTCTTCCCGTAAACTTTGATCCCCTTACCAATCAAGAACCTATCTATCTCGGTCTTAAATACACTCAATGACCTGGCCTCCACAGCCTTTTGCGGCAATGAATTCCATAGATTCACCACTCTCTGGCTAAAGAAGTTTCTTCTCATCTCTGTTCTAAAAGGTCTTCCCTTTACTCTGAAGTTGTGCCCTCAGGTCCTAATCTCTCCTGCTAATGGAAACATCTTCCCACCGTCCACTCTATTCAGGCCTTTCAGTATTCTGTAAGTTTCAATCAGATCCCCCCTCACCCTCCTAAACTCCATCGAGTATAGACCCAGAGTCCTCAAACGTTCCTCATATGTTAAGCCTTTCATTCCTGGGATCATTCTCGTGAACCTCCAGTGGACCGTCTCCAGGGCCAGCACATCCTTCCTGAGATACGGGGCCCAAAATTGCTCACAATATTCTAAATGTGTTCTTATAAAGCCTTAGCAGCACATCCCTGCTTTTATATTCTAGTCCTCTCAAAATAAATGCCAACATTGTATTTGCCTTCCTAACTACCGACTCAACCTGTAATTTAACATTAAGAGAATCCTGGACTAGGACTCCCAAGTCCCGTTGCACTCCAGAGTTGCCCTCCCCCCTGTTTATCCTTAACCTCTACAATGCAATTAATATTACACAGCATTGGTTCCACACCCCTTAAGGCTCTTAGCTGATACAAATCTATCAATTATCTGCATGGGGTAGACTGCTGGGCAGGTCTTACAGGGTTAAGTCATTTACCCCGAGTGGGGCTTTTAATTGGCTGGAAGAGAAATCTTGAAACTTCAATGCTGGTCTGGGTTTGTGATGTCTGCATCAAGTATGTTTCTAGGAATTCTTTCCAGACTTCCAGGTGGAATCCATACATTAGCTGCTCTGACTGCAATATAATCCGATAAATGTTTCATGTTTGTTAAGGTAGGGGGTTGTATCTTTGACTCCGAGAACAATGTATCTCCTTGCAGTGCACAGTCACAGCTGTTGAAGCTTATGAATTGCCAAGGTGGCTCTTTCTCCAGTAATTTTGAGCCCAGTCAAGAGAATGGCTCCGAGAATGAGGAACTTCAATTATGCAGATAGATTGGCGAAGTTCTGTTCACCTTGGGAAAGAGAAGGTTGAGCAAGGATTTGATAGTGGTATTCAAAATCATGAGGTGCCAAGGCAGAGTAGATAGGGAGAAACTGTTCCCATTAGTGAAACTATCAAGAACAGGAGGGCACAAATTTAAGACAATTGGCAAAAGAAGCAATGGCGACATGATGAAAATCTTTTCTGAACAGCAAGTGGTTGGGATCTGGAATGCACTGCCTGAGACTATGGTGGAGTCGGGGCCAAGCAAGTCATCCAAGAGGAAATCTGACGATTATCTGAAAACCAAGAATGTGCAGGGCTACAGGGAGAAGGTGGGGGAGTGGTACTAGGTGAATTGCTCTTTTGGAGAAGCAGCATGGACACAAAGGGCTGAATGGTCTTCCTCTGTGCTGTAACCATTCTGTGATTTTGTCTTGTTTCTTCATGCCCCCCCCCCCCCAAAACTGCTGCCACTGCTCAGGATAGTTCAGAGGGCACTGCAAACCATAGCCCATCATAAATCAAACCTCAGTGAAGGCAATGAGATTAGTGGAGCATCTGTAAAGTGCAGAATGCTCAATGCATTATCTTAACTGACTGCCATGTGTCCTACTGCGGGTGTTGCTTCGTTACCTGCCTCCATTCCTTTTCTTCCATCAGGCGGCCTAAGACCTTGGTCACAGTGCAAGTACTGTGTTTTCTCGACTTTTTACAATTTATATAAATGATTTAGATGAAGGGACCAGTGGTATGGTTGCTAAATTTGCTGATGACTCAAAGAGAGGTAGGAAAGTGAGTTGTGAAGAGGATATAAGGGGGCTACAAAAGGGTATAGATAGGTTTGGAGGAGTGGGCAATGATCTGGGAAATGGAGTATAATGTGGAAAAATAAAAGATTTTCCATTTTGGCAGGATTAATGAAAAAGAAGCATATTATCTAAATTGAGATTATAGAGCTCTAAGATACAGAGGGATCAGGGTGTCCTAGTGCATGAATCACAGAAGGTTAGTATGCAGGCGCAGTGGATAATTAGCAAAGCTAATAGATTGTTATTGTTTATTGCAAGGGGAATTGAACATAAGAGTAGGAAGGTTATGCTTCTGTTCTACAGGGCATTGGTGAGATCACATCTGGAGAACTTTATACAGTATTGGTCTCCTTATTTAAGGAGTGTTATTTAAGCATTGGAAGCAGATCAGAGATGGTTTACTAGACTAATATCTGGAATGGGCAGGTTGTCTTATGAGGAAAGGCTGGACAGGCTAGGCTTGTATCTGCTGGAGTTTAGAAGAGTAAGAGGCAACTTGATTGAAACCTATAATCTCCTGAGGGGACTTGACAGGGTGGATGTGGAGAGGATGTTTTCTCTTATAGGAGAATCTAGAACTAGGGGCCACAGTTTAAGACAGAGACAGGAAATTTTTTTCTCTCAGAGGGTTGTGAGAACTTGGAATCCTCTTCCTCAAAAGGTGGTTGAGTCAAAGCCTTTGAATAGCTTTAAGGCAAAAGTAGATAGATTCTTGATAAGCAAGGGGTGAAAGGTTATTGGGGGTAGGCAGGAATGTGGGGTTGAGGTTACAATCAGATCAGCCATGATCTTATTGAATGGCGATGCAGGCGTTGAATATTCCTGCATACGAGGTCTTTAGGAGAGACAGGAAAGGAAGAAAAGGGGGTGGAGTGGCAATATTGCTTAAAGGTGGCATTACAGTGCTGGAGAGAGAGGATGTACCAGAGGGGCCAAGGACAGAATCTCTCTGGCTAGAGGTAGGGAATGAAAAAGATGCAATAACATTGATTGGTGTAGTATATAGACTACCAACTAGTGGAAGGGGTGTGGAGAAACACATGTGCAAAGAAATTAAGGAGAAGTGCAAGAGATAAAGAATAATCATAATGGGGGACCTCAATTATCCAAATATAGACTGGATAGGAATAATTCAAAAGGACAAGAGGGGTGAGAGCCCCTGGAGTGTGTTCAAGATAATTTTCTACAGAAGTATGTTTCCAGTCCAACAAGAGAACATGCACTTTTGGACCTGGATCTGGAGAATGAGTTGGCCCAAGTGGATCAAGTACCAGTGGGAGAGCATCTAAGGGACAGTGACCATTGTATCATAAGGTTTAGGTTAATCATGGAAAAAGGCAGAGAACAACCCTGAGCAGGGATAATTAATTGGGGGAAAGACAACGTCGATGGGATGAGAATGCATCTGAGTTGAGTGAGTTGGAATCAAATGTTGGCAGAAAAGACAGTGGCCCAACAATGGGTCACCTTCAAAGGAAAAGTATTGCAGGCTATGTCAAGGTATATTCCCTTGAAAGGTAAAGGTAGGACAAATAAGTCCAGAGTGCCTTGGATGACAACAAAGATATAGGTAAAGATGAAAAAGAAGTGCGCATACGACAGATGTCAAGTAGAAAATAAAATGGAGAATCAGGCTGAACATAGAAGGACGAGACCGGAAGTGAAGAAACTAAGAAGAAAAACAAGGAAAGAGCATGAAAAGAGGCTGGCAGCGAACATAAAAGGGAATCCCAAGGCCTTCTATAAACATGTAAATAATAAAAGGGTGGTAAAAGAAAGAGATGGGCCGAATAGGGACAAAAGAAGGGGACTTGCATGTAGAGGCTGTAGAAATAGCAGAGGGATTGAACAAGTAATTTGCATCTGTCCTTATAAAGGAAGAACTTGGTACCAAGGCTGAGGTGAGAAAGGAGGTAACTGGTACGCTGGAAGAACTTACAATTGAGAGCAAGGTGTTGGAAAGGCAATCATTACTTAAAATAGATAAGGTACCAGAACCAGATGAGATGCATCCAAGGATACTGAGGGAAGTGAGAGTGGAAATTGCAGAGGCACTAATGATAATCTTCGGGTCTTCTTTAAACACAAAGGAGGTACCAGAAGACTGGAGAATTGTGAATGTTACACCCTTGTTCAAAAAAGGTTGCAAGGATAAAGTTGGCAACCACAGGCCAGTTAGTTTGACCCCAGTGGTAGGGAAACTTCTGAAAACTATAATATGGGATAAAATCAATAATCACTTAGACAAGTGCAGAATAATTAAGGACAGCCAGCAAGGGCTCATCAAGGGAAAATCATGTTTAGCTAACTTGCTGGAGTTTTTTGAGGAGGTAACAGAAAAAGTTGATAAAGGAAACACTGTTGATGTGGTGTATATGGATTTCCAAAAGGCATTTGATACAGCACCACACAACAGACTTGTGAGCAAAATTCTAGGTCATGAAATAAAAGGGAAAGTTGGCACTTGGATAAGAAATTGGCTGAGTGACAGGAAACAGAGAGTACAGGAAACAGAGAGTAGTGATAAATGATTGTTTTTTCAGATTGGAGGAAGGTTTATAGTGGAGTTCCTCAGGGGTCAGTGTTGGGACCTTTGCTCTTCCTGATATATATTAATGACCTAGGCTGTGGTGTCTAGGGCATGATTTCAAAATTTGCAGATGATACGAAGATTGGAAATGTTGTCAACTGTGATGGGGATAGTCTTGAACTTCAAAAGGACATAGACATGTTGGTAGATTGAGTAGACGGTTGGCAGATGAAGTTCAATGCAAAGAAGTGAGAGATGATTCGTTTTGGCAGGAATGATATGATGAGACAGTATAAAATAAAGGGAGACCCTCTAAAGGACATACAGTAACAGAGGGGCCTCAGTGCTTATGTACATAGGTCATTGAAGATGGCAGAGCATGTTGAGAAAGCTGTTAATAAAGCATATATTACCTTAGGCTTTATTAATAGGGGCATTGAGTACAAGAGTAAGGAGGTTATGTTGAACTTGTATAAGACACTAGTTAGGCTTCATCTGGAGTACTGTGTCCAGTTCTGGGTGCCATACTTCAGGAAGGATGTGAAGGCATTGGAAAGAGTAGAGAGGAGGTTCACAAGAATGATTCCCAGAATGAAGAACTGTAGCTATGAGGGTAGATTGGAGAGGTTGGGACTGTTTTCCTTGGAGTAAAGAAGGCTGAGAGGAGACTTGATAGAGGTATTCAAGATCCTGAGGGGTATGGACAGGATAAATACCTAAAAACTGTTCCTACTAAAGAGAACATCAAGAACTAGAGGGCACAAATTCAAAATAATTGACAACAGGAGTAAATGTGACATGAGGAAAAATATTTTCGCCCAGAGGGTGTTTGGAGTCTGGAACAAACTTCTTGAAAGAGTGGTGAAGGCAGGTTCGATCCAGTTATTCAAAAGGAACCAGAATGCTCCCTGAAAAGAGAGAATGTACAAGGTTATGGGGATAAGGCAGGGGAGTGGGACTAGGTGGAATGCTCTCTCAGCGAGCCAGTGCAGACTCGATAGGCCAAATGGCCTCCTTCTCCATTGTAAAGATACTGTGACCCTATGCCAGCTATTTGAAAATGTTATCCAATTAGTCTCATTTCCCTTGCCCTTTCCCCATTTGGGACTCTTTCATCCAGGCTCTTGTGCAGTAAAGAAGTGACACCTGAATGAAATCTTTCTTTTATTCTTTCACAAGATGTGTGCATCGCTGGCTAGGCCAGCATTTATTACCCATCCCTAATTGCCCTTGAGAAGGTGGTGGTGAGCTGCCTTCTTGGGCCACTGCAGTCCCAGTGGTGTAGGTACACCCACAGTGCTGTTAGGGAGGGAGTTCCAGGATTTTGACCCAGCGATCTGTATTCTATTGGTCCTATGGATAAAACAATTAATAAGAAAAATGAATTCTGATTGTGCAATCATAATTTTTTTCTCCAGTGCGATGTCATCAGCTTAATAAAAACTTGGTGACCCCATAACATTATTTTCATGATTGTCATTTGCATCAAGTATTAAGCTGACTTCATAGTCTTGTTCGAAAAATAAATACATTCCCTAAATTAAAAAAGAAAACAATAAGCATTGATTTCCTTTATTATATTAACGTGTTAATTTAATTCTTCTTATGAAATTTGGTGTTGATCAATAATTTTCAGCTTTTACAAATGCTGTAATTTTTAATACTCTCCCTTGTTCTGTTGTACCAAATGCAGTTGGAGCCTGACAACTAGGTTGTTAAGAAATTTTCTGCACACATCAGGGAATTAGTGATCAAAATGGCCACTTTGCAAATCTTTATTTTGAATCTTTCAGAAATGTCATCAAAATGTTGCATTAAAAGCATTTTAAAAACCTACTCAACACAGAGGTGATTGAATTTCCATAATACAATGCTGCCTCTAAGTAAAAATGTTTCCGGATGTGATGCACTGAACCACACAGATCAGGAGGACCCCAGGTTTGACCCTTGGCTTGTACAGAGTAAGTAAATCTCAGCCGAGGTTATGGTGGAGGCAACGGAATTGGCCCATAAGCTAGCATGGAAAACAAAACATTAGCCAGAATCCCCCCACTTGCTAATCAATATCCAGTGTTCCGGGATGTTGCTGAGTGTAGGTAAGGCTGAAGGCAGGTTGAAGGCCAGGTTGTGATTCCCCTCCACAGCCAGAAACTACATTACCTTGTCTAAACACGGGCCTGAAGAAAGCTGCTCAGGTGAGCTACCATCTTCACCCAACAGCTGTGAAATCTAGTCAAGTGAGAGCTCGGTTTTGACTCTGTCAGCTGAGAGCAGGTTTTACTGCACGTCCCATTGGCTTCAATGGACAATAAAGGACACCAGAATTTTAAAAATCAGTACAATGCAACCATCAAAGCCATTTCACATTTTTAAATCTAACTCTTTTTATACAGCAAAACTCTGTTTAATCTGTTTGTTTTCAATGGAGGGCAGAGGAATGTTGAGTGACCCTGTTAAGCATTTGTCCACCAACATCAGAAGCAGTCATTTCTCAGCTACAGTTATTTTTTGAAAGGCTACAGGGATGGAACACAAATTGCACAGAGCCAAGTCTGCTTTCAGCTTTAATGAATAAAGAGGATTTCAAATCCTGTGAGGTTGTGTAGTCCCACTGAGACACCGCCTGAGATTGAACTGGTCTCAAATCGACTGATATACATTTTCTCACTGTGAATGGCAGACTATCAATCAATGTCTCTGTGCTCTAATCCAGAGATGGTTCATACGAGTGACCTGACCTGAGAGACAATAGTTTGGGCCAGGTTGCATTGAGATTCTTGTGATCTCCTGAATCACTGTGATGATTGCTGTTCAGAAGCGGGTCAGCTTAGGTCACAACCGCATCGTAAGTTGATGCCTCTATTTCTTCCACGCCTCACACAGAATTTTTTTTCAAAATAAAATCAGTGGGGATATTTTAATAATGGTTTATGAGGTCAAATAGGCCATTTATACAATGCATTTTTCATCGCCGTGAAACAATTTCAGCTTTCCAGTGACACAAACGATGTAACAAGTCTGCAGCCCCCAAGTCAAATTTAGACAAGCAGTGTGTGACCACTTTAAGGAGGTAGTCTCACCCAACTTAAACTTTGCACAGGTACTTTTTTAACCTTAAATAAAAATGCCACATCATGTCTCCATGTTCCCTGATAACCCCATGTCCCCTCCATGCCCCACATCTCTTCCATGCCCCCTCATACCCCCATGCACCCTCAGTGCCCACCCTCTGCCACCTGTATGCCTTCCAAGTATGCTCTATAACCACCTTCCCAGTATCCACAGTGAATAGACCTCAGGAGCCATCTAATAGCAACCGGAATTATTTGAAAAGGATGTGAAAAATATTAAACCTCTAACAATCTAATTGAACTGTCACTTAAACACACCAACATTTATACTATGTGGGGAAAAAAATCTCTACACCCTGTGAAAGAAAGTTAAATCCCCTCAAGTGATCCTTTGGTTGTAAAAGTAAATAAACACCTATTCAGAAACCACATCAAAGGCAGATAATCCTTTAGTAGCGTCTTTAAACTGTCCATCAAAATGTATATGCAATCATATGCTGGGTGCTTCATTAGCTTTTGAAACTGAGCCATGCATTCAGAATGAGCTCAACTGTCAAAACAAGCCATTGCAGCTATAGAAAATGAAGCCTATTAAAACTGAAAGAACAGATGGCTAGTTTTTTCCTAAGCTACACTAGATGGCCTGTCATTCAAAGAATTCCAGGTGGAGGTAACTGTTTTTATCCTAAGTTAAAGCAGCAGGCTAGTTTTTTTGCAACTTTAAAGTGTTGTGGACATTTGAATCACCTCACATCACATCATAATTCCAAAGCACTGTTTTGTACAGTTCTAAATGTATAGTAGCACATTTTCCAATTGTAAATATACTCCTATGCATCTCAACACTTACACAATGCTGGTCAATGTAGTGGTCAACTTACTTTTGCAGGGCAGAGGCCAATGATAAATCACTGCAGTAAAATCACATCTAACTTATAAAACAGCATCAAAATATTGACCACTTACATGTCAGAATGTTCCTGACTTTACAGCAGGCTTCCCTCGAGGTTCCCAAGCTCTCTTACTTGGCAGGTTTTCCAAAGGCATCCAAAACTTGCCTGACCCACCATAAATAATGTGGGACATGAAATACAATTTTTCCCCTGGCTTGTCAATGCAACCCCGATGTCAGAGGGCGTGCATGTAGGGTCATGACCTGAACCTAACCCAAGCCTCTTCCCGCCTATGGGAAGGTTGTGTAGGGCTCTTTTTGAGGGGGAAATCCAAATTATCGCGGCCTCAGTTTTTCCGATTCCCACACCCATTCTCAAGTATTTTGTGACACAAAAATCCAGCCCAAGAAGTCTGCATTGTAGAACGATCTGTCCTAATTTACTTATTTGAGTTCAAGTATACAAAATCAACTTTTACTGCAGCTGTTGTGTCAGGTGTGGCTCAGTTGGTAGTGCTGTGGCATCTGGGTTCAAGTCCAGTCCAGGGGTTAACTGTAAAATTCAAGGCAGCTACTCCAGTGCAGTACTAGGGGAGTGCTGCACTGTTGGAGTTACTGTTTTTCAGATGAGATGTTAAACTGAGGCTCTGTTTTCCCACTCAGGTGGACGTAAAAGATTGCATGCTACCATTTCAAAGTGAAGCAGGGTAGGTATCCTGACCAATGTTTATCTCTCAATCAACATCACAAAATAAAACAGAGTTAATCTGGCCATATCACATCATTGTTTTGTGGGAGTTTGCTGTGCACAAATTGGCTGCTGTACATTATAATTGTGGCTGTAATTCAAAAATAATTCATTGGCTGTTAAGTGCTTTGGCATATCCCATGGTCCATGAAAAGTGCTGTATAAATGCAAGATCTTTGTTCTTTCTATCGTCATACATTCATTTGATGCTGTTGAGAAATAACAGTGATCCCAACATTGTGATAGGGCTCGAGACAGAACCAGGATGGTGGTCCCGCGGTCAGATATGAGAAATGGTTCCACAAGAACTCACTGCACGTTTTTCATTCCACATTTTTTTCAGTGGGCATTCTCTCCACCCTCCCACATCAACACTTATTTAACACTTACCTGTCAGAATGTTCCCACTGTGTCCACAGGCTTCTCCCAAGATTCCCAAATTCTCTAATTTGACGGGTTTTCCAAAGGCATCCAAAGACTGCCATAAATACTCTGGTTCATGAAATGCAAATTTCCCTAGACCTGTCAATGGCAACCCCGCTGTCACAGGGTGTGCATGTGGGGTCACGACCTGATACTAACTGGGACCTCTTCCCTTCTGTCAAAGCAGGAAAGGTGAGTCCTCAAGACTATCCTGGAACTACTATCCAGCAGCGAGAGCTGATTTTAGATGCACTCAGAAAAGGCTCAAATATTCTACAGCAAGTGGTTTACAATGTTTTACCGCATTAAAGGCACCACATAAATGGAAGTTGTTATTATAATCAATCTCAGAGGGGGTTGATTAACCTCAGAAGTGGAGCTGAAGGGTCACCTTCCTTAAGTGCTGTTGGATCCTTGCTTGGCCATTTCTCCACCCTCAGAGTGCCACCATGTACTCAGTGGTAATAGGTCCTTTTAATCCTAGTTTCACACTGGAGTTAGGTTCGACCTATTGTAGGGTGTTGGTTACAGTTCAGTAGGTCTGAAAAAGTCATTGTAGTCATATGTAGGTTAACTGTAAGTGTTTCTTGACTCTTAGAACTATTTACAAATACACGGTAAAGGGTATAAGCTAGGAGCTGTCTCCATGGATGCTGATACACACGCCTCTGTCCAACATCAAACTAACCCTGGGTGTGCATCACATGCCTCTACAATACTGTGGGCAGTACGGTACTCAGTCCCACATTACCCCTATATGTGTCAGACCCTTATACCACACCAACCAATGTCAAATATAAAGGGATCTACAGAGATTTCATATGACTTTAGTACAGTCAAACATCAGATCTATACCTAACTCTTGGTTATATCACTATATTCATGTCAATGTCTACCTGCAATTGTTTCACACCAAAATGAAATTGGCAGGCTCACTGCAATCCATATCATTCTGCCTGTGCTAGACCCGCTCATTATTTTTTTTGGAAGCTACACCTTTATAGTTTAATTGTTTTCTCCCATTTGCCCTTACTTATACAAACCTGGAGATTATCACAATTATGGACCAAATGGGTTTTGTTTATGGTCCATGCTTTTCATGTACTTATCTATAATTCATTTGAAAGTGTCAAGTGTTCAGTAGTTACAAACTGGTTAACATGAAAGACGCTCATTCAGAATGCCCATCAAGCCTATTGGATTGGAAGTTCACAAGCACAAGCAGTTTTTAAATGTTTTTGAGTAGTCGACCCTGCAAGTACGGATTATGATTGAAATTTCTAATTGTATTATACAATGTAAAAGTTCCTCTGTTGCAGTTAACCAAAAAGATGCACGCAGAATGGAAAAATCTATAACTTGTAGGAGACCTTATAATAGGCCAATTCTCCAGGTTTACCCTATTTTCCGATGTCTACATTGTTTACATTGAAATACTCTATTGTGTTGTACTTCCAAAGCCTCTATGTCAATTATTTTCTTCACTGTGGCCAGTATCTGTGATCACTAGTCTTTATTCACTAGCAAAGAGCACAATTATTTAGCGTTCATTGTAAATTATGAATAAATGTTTTCTTCTACTGAATTCCAGCTCGCTCAATCATTCTTTTTGGAGGTAGATGTCTTGTGACACAAATGTGCTTTGACTTTAGTGGCATAAAACCAGGCATATCAACATTTTATGTTCGAACATAAAGGCTCCAGTCCCTGTCAATATCATTATTTTTGGTAATTGAAATAAAACTTGAACCTATTGATCTGTGCACAGAGCTCCCCCTATTGAAGTTACCTGGACCTGTAGGGAAGTATCATCCCAGATACAATCAAAAGGGCCAAGTTTGGAGCAGACAACTGAACAGTTTTAGACATCATACCTACACGTCTGCACCCCCAACAACAGCCCCCCCCACCCCTAAGCTACCCGCCAGTCAAAAAAAAGGGGATTTTTTTTTAAGACTTGTCTTGCTTGTGTTTCATTTGAACATGCATTAGAAGGAATCTAACTGGAATTTTAATGCAGTTTGTTTGATGCCGACAAAATCTACTTGTTATGAGGTGAAGTTACAACAAAGATACTAGTATCAAAAAAGAATGAATGAGAATAGGCAATGGACTTATTCAGCTGGGTCCTGACAACTTGCACTATCAGTGACTCTAGGTAGTCAACCTTGAATGAGAAGCAAACAGCCAAGGTGAAACTTCAAATAAGATCACATCCTGTGCAATGTAAAAGTTACTTGTAAAGGTAAGAGCTCCTGGATATTGCCACAATGTTACTGACTGCAATATTCTTCAGTTCTGACCCACTGATTCTATAGATGAAATTTCTATGAATCTAACAGAACTGTCCAGTAGAGATTTGACCATCTATGTGTTTGTTTAACTTAGTAACTTCCATCCTAATATTTACCTGACATTCAACTCACTCCACTTCAATGAATTAGATCTGTGTAGTATTCAGTACTTTTGATGTAATTCTATTACGCACACACGCACATTTCATTGCAAAGTCATTGTATGTACCTGCAACTTCTGTACGTGGCACTCTTATAGATAATTCTAAATATTGTGGTGTCACAAATAGTCATTATCTTTACAGAGTGTGTGCTTTTTTGCCCTTTATTCTCTCATGGGAAGTGGGCATCACCAGCAAGGTCAGCATTTGTTGTCCATCCCTAATTGCCCTTGAACTGAGTAGCTAGCTAGGCTATTTCAAAGGGCAGTTAAGGGTCTGGAGTCACATGTAAGGCCAGACATGGCTGGCAGATTTCCTTCCCTAAAGGACCTTATCAAACCATTTGAGACCAGCTTTCAATTCTAAATTTTATTACTTCCATCAGCTGCCATTTGAACCCATGCCCCAATCAATAGCCTGGGCCTCTGGATTACTAGCCCAGTAACAGCATCACCATGCCATCATCGCCACTAGGAGCCCTTCCCTAGTAATCTGGATGGCATGTTTCCACAAACAAAAACAAAAATACCTGGAAAAACTCAGCAGGTCTGACAGCATCTGCGGAGAGGAACACAGTTAAAATTTTGAGTCCGATACGGACTTGAAACGTCAACTGTATTCCTCTCTGCAGATGCTGTCAGACCTGCTGAGTTTTTCCAGGTATTTTTGTTTTTGTTTCCGATTTCCAGCCTCCACAGTATTTTGCTTTTATCGTATGTTTCCACATATTGTTCAAAGGGTTTTCTGAATGTTTTTAATTCTTCTATTTTCTCAGTAGCTGAAATTATGAGTGTCCAATGTAAAAGTTTAAACAAGCTAAAGTCAAATATTACATAATTCATAACAGTGTGATTAAACGTATCCATTGAGTTCTCTTTTGTAGCTTTTAATACCTTCATTAAAATCTATACTTGGATTGGAATTGTGCAGAATAAACATCGACAATGTATCTATTGTCCAGGATACATCAGTCCTGCTTAATTAGCTACATTTTTGGGATGTTTTTCCTGAGCTTCAACCACTTTTTAGCCCAGTTACCTTTTCTTCAAATAATTTCGAAAAACAAAATGGTAAATTTCAAAGGGTATAGTGAAAAAAATGACTATTTAAAAAAAATAGAAGCTTTGTGTGTATATGTGTGTGTGAGAGAAAGATAAAGTGCAACAAATTCCAAGAAAAAATTACCAGACTAGCAGAATGGATTCATAATTGGCGAATGAACTTCGACATAGACAAATATGAAATATTACATTTTGGCAAGAAAACTAAGGTTATATATTACTTCTAAAATAACTCGGGTGAAGGAGCATAGCTATGTGGGAGTGCAAAAACATAACTCAATAAAGTTAGCAATGCAGATTAATAAAGCCATAAAACAATCAAATCAGAGACTAGGCATTTTTTGAAGAAGGATAGAATTGAAAAATAGTTAAGTTGCGCTAATGTTGTAGCAAAGCTCGGTTAGATCACAATTGGAGTACTCTGACAAGTCCTGGTCACCATATTATATAAAGGGTATAGAGACACTGGATAAGGATCAAGGATTTCCAAGGATGACACCAGACCATAAGATTACGACTGGGCCTCTTTTCTCTTCAAAAGAGTAGGCTGAGGGTGGTCTAGTTGGGTCCTCAAAATGGTGAAAGGTTTCGATAGAAGGTACACAGAGACTGTATGTCCACTCGTGAGGTAGAGCGAAATTAGAGGCCATCCAGGTAAGATAGAAGCCAAGGAATGAAATAGGGAATTTAGAAGGAACTTCTTTACCCAGACAGTGGTGAGAATGTGGAATGCACTGCCACAGGGAGTGGTTAAGTAGGGGAGATGGTGGTGTAGTGGTAATGTCACTGGGTTACTAATCCAAGATGTCTAAGATAATCCTCTGGGGATACAGATTCAAATCCCACTATAGCAACTAGTGGAAGTTAAGTTCAATTAATAAAGTTGGGAATTGGAAATTAGTCATTGTACTGATGACAATGAAACAATCATTGATTGTTGTAAAAACCCATCTGGTTCACTAATCCCCTTCAGGGAAGGAAATCTACCATCCTTACCTGGCCTGGCCTACATGTGACTCCAGACCCACAGCAATGTGATTGACTTGTAAGTCACTCAGTTCAAGGGTGATTAGAGATTGGCAACAACCCATGAAAGAATAAAAATTAGACTGGGTGGATTTAAGGGAAGCTGATAAGCAAATGAGGGAGTTTTGCTGATAGTTAGATGCAGAAGAATGGGAGGAGGTTAGAGTGGACCATAAATGCCGCATTGACTGGTTGGGCCAAATGACCTGTTTCTGCGCTGAATATACTATGCAGTTCTATATAAAATGATATTGTTCTGATAAAACACTTTGCCAGTTTTTGTTTGGGTTCTAGAGATGTAAGTGGGGTGACAGGAAGAGAAATTGGTGACAGGTTTTGGCCAGTTGAGACATAAAGAATGTAATAGAAACAAGGAGATGAAGGATGAATGGGTGATTGAGGATGAGATGAAGGGATGGTATTTGCTTTGCATGGTACCCTCTGCAATGATTCAGTTTGGGTCCCCCACATTTTACTAAGCAAGCCTGGAACCCAATCCATTCAATCAAGCTCTTTGACCAGCTCAAGATCCCTGGCAATTTTTTTTCTCTTTATTCATTGACAGGATGTGGGTGTCCCTGGCAAGGTCAGCATTTGTTGCCCACCCCTAACTGCCCTTGAAACTGTGTGGCTTGCTGGGCCATTTCAGAGGGCATTTAAGAGTCCACCGCATTGCTGTGGGTCCGGAGCCACATGTAGGCCAGACCTGGAAGATTTCCTTCCTTAAAGGGCATTAGTGAACCGGATGGATTTTTACAACAATGATAGTTGCCATGGTCACCACTGCTGAGTCTAGCTTTATGTTCTGTTTTAAATTCCACCAGCTGTGGTGCAGAGGCTGCATGTTCCTAATGTTACCCTGAGGAGTCAGGAAGGGAGTTCCCAGTGCTCAGAACCTCTCCTTGCCACAAATGCAGGCTACAACCATTGATGGTTCTTTTTGCGCACCATGCCATTATGTCACCACATCCCACTCAAGATGAAGCAAAAGGAGAAATAGACAAAGAGAAAAGCAGAAGAGGATAGAGAGGGAAGCAAACAAACAGGGAGAGGGGAATGGAAGAGAAGAGATAAAAGGTAGGAGCAGAAAAGGAGTGACAGAGAAATTAGAAATGCAAAGCCATCAGGGACAATCGGGAGAATGACCAAATTATCCTATTTAACATGTGCAAGTCCACAGAATGTGTTCAAAGATATTAGGCTACATTTGTTTTCTTTTTACATTTTAGAAATTTGGTTTCTATCTCCCCTGATTCCTCTTTTCTTCAATGAAAATAAATCTGTGATGCTCTCCTCATAAGTTAAAATTTCATCTTCCAAAAGTTGCTCAAAACAGATCTTACCAATCTTTCTAATTCCAAAATAATCTGTAATCCACCATTATTTCCCCCAACAGATTCAGACATTCCCTTAATTGCAATACAAAAGTAAAATACTGCAGAGGCTGGAAACCTGAAACAAAAATAGAAAAAGCTGGAAATACTCAGCAGGCCTAACAGGACTTGTGGAGAGAGAAACAGAGTTTAACATAGCATAGCTGTGGCCTCCACAGCCTTCTGTGATAGAGAAATCCACAGGTTCACCACCCTCTAAGTGAAGAAATTTCTTCTCAATTCAGTCCTAAATGGCCTACCCTATATCCTGAGATTGTGACCCCTTGTTCTAGAACTCCCCAGCCAGAGGAATCATCATCCCTGCATCCAGTCTGTCCATCCCTGTCAGAATTTTAAACATTTCAATGAGATCCCCTCTCATTCTGCTAAACTCCAATGAATACAAGCCTAGTCAACCCAATCTCTCCTCATACAACAATCCTGCCATCCCAGGAATCAGTCCGGTGACCTTCACTGCACTCCCTCTATGGCAAGTATATCCTTTCTTAGGTAAGGAGACCAAAATTGCACACAATACTCCAGGTATGGTCTCACCAAGGCCCTGTACAGCTGCAGTAAGACATCCTTGCTCCTGTACTCAAGTCCTCTTGCAATGAAGACCAATGTACCATTTGCTTTCTTAACTGCTTGCTGCACCTGCATGCTTGCTTTCAGTGTTTGGTGTACAAGGGCACCCAGGTCCCTTTGTACATCAACATTTCCCAATCTATCCCCATTTAAATAATACTCTGCCATTCTGTTTTTCCTACCAAAGTGGATAACTTCACACATATTCACATTATACCGTATCTGCCATGTATTTGCCCACTCAATTAACTTGTCTAAATCGCCTTGAAGCCTCTTAACATCCTCCTCACCACTCAGATTCCCACCAAGTTTCGTATCATCAGCAAACTTGGAAATATTACATTTGGTTTACTCATCTAAATCATTGATATATATTGTGAATAGCTGGGGTCCAAGCATTGATTCCTGCAGTACCCCACTAGCCACTGCCTGCCACTCTGAAAGAGATCCATTGATTCCTAATCTCTGTTTCCTGTCTGCTAACCAATTTTCAATCCATGCCAATATATTACCCCCAATCCCATGTGCTTCAATTTTGCACACTAACCTCTTCTGTGGGACTTTATCAAAAGCTATCTGAAAATCCAAATACACCGCATCCACTGGTTCTCCCTTATATATCCTGCTAGTTACATCCTCAAAAAACTCCAATAGGTTTGTCAAACATGACCTCCCTTTCATAAATCTATGCTGACTTTGGCTAATCCCATTGATATTTTCTAAGTGCCTTATTATCACATCCCTTATAATGGACTCTAGAATTTTGCCTACTACAGATGTTAGGCTAACCAGTCTGTAATTCCTTGTTTTCACCCTCCCCCCTTTTATAAATAGTGGTGTTACATTCACCACCCTCAAATCTGCCTGGACTGTTCCAGAATCTACAGAATTTTGGAAGATGACAACCAACATATCCATTATTTCCATGGTCACCTCCTTTAGTAACCTTGAATGTAGATTATCAGGTCCTGGGGATTTAACGGCTTTCTGTCCATTAATTTCCCCAGCATTATTGATTTAATAATACTAATTTCCTTCAATTCCTCCTTCTCGTTAGACCCTTAGTTCCCTAGCATTTCTGGGAAGTTATTAGTACCTTCTTCTGTGAAGACAGGACTAAAGTAGTTGTTGAATTGCTCTGCCATTTCCTTGCTCTCTATTATAAATTCTCCCATCTTATTGAAAGGGACCTACATTTGTCTTCACTAATCTTTTTATTTTTACATACTTATAGAAGCTTTTACAGTTCACTTTTATGTTCCTTGCAAGTTTACTCTCATACTCTATTTTTCCCTCTTAATCAACCTCTTGGTCCTCCTTTGCTGAATTCTAAACTGCTTCCAATCCTCCGGCTTGCTATTTTTACTAGCAATTTTATACAACTCCTCTTTGGATCTAATACTAACCTTAATTTCTTTTGTCAGCATTGGTTGGGCCACTTTTCCTGTTTTGTTTTTGTGCCAGAAAGGAATGTAGAACTGTCGCAATGCACGCATTCGTTCCTTAAGTATTAGCCATTGTCTACCCACCATCATGCCTTCCAATGAAGTTCCCCACTCTATCTTAGCCAATTCACATCTCATACCTTTGCAGTTTTGTTTGTTTAGATTTCTATATATTGGCCCAGTCACAATCAATGTAGTGCCATCCTTTATTGCAACTGATAAATACTACCACTTTTTAGCTTACAACAAAAGAAATATAACATACATGACCAATCGGGCCTGCTCCACCATGCAATAAGATTATGGTTGATCTTCTACCTCAAATCCACATTCCTGACCTACAACCTAGTTTCCTTTTCTATTTTAAGTTAATGGGCTGGATTTTAATCCTCGAGGCGGGCAGCGGGAGTTGGGAAATTTCCCAGCATGGCCCACCAACCTCGGGAGAAAGTGTCTGCAAGCGCAGGGTTTTCATTGTGGGAGGGCGGGTGCAATCGGCAGCCAGGCCAGCCAGCTTGCAAAAGAGTTTGGGGGCAGCCACAGGGGTTGTCAGGTGCTGAGGTGGGCTGTTTAATCGACACATCTCAGCGCTGTAGGATTTCATCCCAGTTACAATGAAAAATGTACGGCCCTCTAGCCCTCACCCTTCACAATCCCTCACACCCCCCCCCCCCCCATCCCCCCACAGACATTCCCCACGCCCAGTCCGTGCTATCTTTCTCTGCCCCACCCATCTCCAATGGCCCCTCATGTCTCCCATGCCAAGGGATGCCCCCAACTCCCCATGGATGCCCATGCCTAAGAATGCACCCACCCAGCCCCCATGGTTTCTCATGCTGCGCCCCACCACCACCCCCCCCCCACCCAACCAGGCCAAGCTATGGAACTTCCATGCCCATTCATCCACTGTATAGACCAATGAATCCTATAGTGAAAGGAAGGATGGATGTAAAAAGAACTTCTAAAAAAGCAGCCATTCGTTAATAACTTTCCACTTTCTGATAAAAAGACTCCTTTTTAGTACAGGTCAGTAAAAGTGCCAATCATCCAGGCCCTTTAAGATGTCACTTGAAACCACATATTTTGTAAATAAACATTAGCCTGAATTTTACCTTTGGTAGTCGCACATGATCGGCAGGCCTGGGAACGGTTAGGTAACAGGCCCCTGACCATGATCGGCCCCTGACCGTGATTTTGTGCTGACTGGCCTATTAATGTCCAGCCAGCATGAAATGCGCACTGAGAAGCTCAGCCTTGCCGGGATGGGGGTGGGGAGAGGGTGGGGAGTGGGCGGGGAGAGGGCGGGGAGAGGGTGGGGAGAGGGTGGGGAGAGGGTGGGGAGAGGGGGGGAGAGGGTGGGGAGAGGGTGGGGAGAGGGTGGGGAGAGGGCAGGGAGAGGGTGGGGAGAGGGTGGGGAGAGGGCAGGGAGAGGGTGGGGAGAGGGTGGGGAGAGGGCGGGGAGAGGGCGGGGAGAGGGCGGGGAGAGGGTGGGGTGGGGGGGAGAGGGTGGGGAGAGGGCGGGGAGAGGGCGGGGAGAGGGCGGGGAGAGGGCGGGGAGAGGGCGGGGAGAGGGTGGGGAGAGGGTGGGGAGAGGGTGGGGAGAGGGCGGGGTGGCGGGGAGAGGGCGGGGAGAGGGCGGGGAGAGGGTGGGGAGAGGGTGGGGAGAGGGTGGGGAGAGGGCGGGGAGAGGGTGGGGAGAGGGCGGGGAGAGGGTGGGGAGAGGGTGGGGAGAGGGTGGGGAGAGGGCGGGGAGAGGGCGGGGAGAGGGCGGGGAGAGGGCGGGGAGAGGGCGGGGAGAGGGCGGGGAGAGGGCGGGGAGAGGGTGGGGAGAGGGCGGGGTGGCGGGGAGAGGGCGGGGAGAGGGTGGGGAGAGGGCGGGGAGATGGGGGAGAGGCCGGGCGATGACGTTTCCGTGGGCGCGGGTGAGCGCTGCCAGAAAGCTCCCTGAAGTCAGACAGTGGCCTCAAGGGAGCCGCGGACCTGAAAATCATCAAATAAACATTAAAAAAGCTGAAAAAAAATGTCCATGCGTCCCAGTCAAGCATCTGAAAATATAACCAATCAAAATGCTGTCCACAGATATTTAGTTTTGTTTTACTTCATAATGGAAATTTCATCCCTCCCTTGGATGAGGTTTGATGAAAAGTGCAGAGGCCCCCTGGCTGATTCACCTGTCTGCCAACTGTAAGATTGGACGGGCCACGAAAAATCGGAGATAATTGCTCCATTAATGGGCTTAATTGCCCTCTTAATTGTCGGCAGGCGCACTTCCGGCTTCTGCATTCACCCACCGAGGAAAATATTGGGCAAGTGCACAATGACATTGGGACGCTCGCCCGATGTCTTCTCGCGCGATTTTGCGCCCGATCTGCTCGGGCACACACCTGCCCGCAGGACCTAAAATTCTGCCCATTGTGTAATTGACAGCATAGATCAGAGAACCAGAGCTGTCAATCAAGCACCCTAATGGACATCTAGGCTCTCAGCCAAGATACAGTGCCACACAGCAGACTTGTGAGCAAATGGATAGTAGCAACGTGGATACAGAATTTGCTGAGTGACTGGAAACAGACAATAGTGATTAATGGATTTTTTTTGGCTGAAGGTTTCGCAAGGTTTGTAGTGGTGTTCCCCAGGGATAAGTATTGAGACCCTTGCTTTTCCTGATATATTAATGACCTAGACCTTGATGTGAAGGGTACAATTTCAAAGATTGTGGATGATACAAAACTTGGAAGCATTGTGAACTATGAGGCAAACACTGTAGAACTTCAAAAGGAAATAGACAAGTTGGTGGAATAGGCAGACAGGTGGCAGGTGAAGTTCAACACATAGAAATGTGAGGTGATGCATTTTGTTGGGAAGAACACAGAGAGAAAACATAAAATAAAAGGTATGACTCTAAAGGAGGTGCGGGGCAGAGGAACATGGGTGTATATATGCATAAGTCATTGAAGATGGCAGGACAGATTGAGAAAGTGGTTAACAAAGCACAGTCTCCTAGGCTTTATTAATAGGAGTTTAGATTACAAGAAGAAGGGGGTTATGTTGCACATGAATAGGACACTAGTTCAGCCTCAGCTGGAGTATTACACCCAGTTCTGGACACCACACTTTAGGAAGGATGTGAAGACATTGGAGATAGTGCAGAAAACATTCACAAGAATGGTTCCAGGGATGAGGAACTTCAGTTATGAAGTTGTGGGAGATGATGACATAGTGATATTGTCATTGGACTGGTAATCCAGAGACCCAGGGTAATGCTCTGGGGACCAGGGTTTAAATCCCACAATGGCAGATGGTGGAATTTTGAATTCAATAAATATCTGGAATTAAAAGTCTAATGATGACTATGAAACCAGTGTTGATTGTCGTAAAATCCCATCTGGTTCACTAATGTCCTTTAGGGAAGGAAATCTACCATCCTTACCTGGCCTGGCCTACATATGACTCCACTACAGCAATGTGATTGACTCTTAAAAATGCTCTCTGAACAAGGGCAATTAGGGATGGGCAATAAATGCTGGCATAGCCAGCGATGCTCACATCCCATGGATGAATTTTTTAAAAAGATAGATTGAAGAAGTTAGGACTGTTTTCCTTGGAGAAAATAAAGCCGAGAGGAGATTTGATAGAGGTATTCAAAATTCATGAAGAGTCTGGGCAAAGTAGATGGGAAGAAACTATTCCCTCTCATGAAAGGGTTAAGAACAAGAGGGCACAGGTTTAAAGTAATTGTTAAAAGAAGCAACAGCAACACAATGAAAAGCTTTTTAAGGCAGCAAGTTTTTGAGGTCTGAAATGTATTGCCTGAGAGTGGAGTGAAGCAGGTTCAATAGAAGCATTCAACAGGGAATTAGACAGTTAACTAAAAAGGAAGAATGTGCAGGGTTACGGGGAGAAGGCAGAAGAAGGGCACTATGTAAATTGCTCATTCAGAGAGCCAGTGCAGACCTGATGGGTCGAATGGTCTACTTCTGCGCTATAATATTTCTGTGGTTCTTAAGTAAATTGGCACTCCTTTTAATTAATGCCAGTTAACATCCTCATTACCGGTTATTGATAACTCAGTTTCTTGAAGAAAAGCTTAAAGGCCCTTTAAGTAATGGTTAACTAATTAATTAGGTTGCATGGTAACATTAATGTCATGATGACATTCACAATGTGTACAGACAAGAAGACAACCACAGGGACTGAAAGTAAGTCAGAAATAAATCCGCTCACAATCATTTGATTTTTTTCTTGATAAAGTAAGTGGGTAAAACAGAGTGAGTGTGTGGCTGGAATTGGAATCAGCTGATTTTGCATAACGTCAAAGCTCAACTATTTGGCTGGACATGCTAACCATGACATGGAAACTTTGTCAGGACAAGGCCAACACAGGCCAGGATTTTCCAGTCCCGCTTGCAGCGGGAAATATCACAGGTGGGACGGAAAATCTGGAGTAGTAGCCAAATGTCCGTTGATTTCAGATGGGAATTTCCGGTTCTGCCATAACTTAGCTGTGTGTAGTGTTCAATGGTTTGTTTCATCTGTGTTTGATTATGCTAGTCTGGTAACTGGTCCTTGTAGGCTTGCTTGATTTCTTAAGCCTGTGAGTGGAGCTAGAGAGTTAAGGAATCTGAGTAAGCTCCAGAAATGATCTGGAGCACCTTGCAAAGACTAAGAGTGGAGTTTTCTGTTCCCATTGGCGGCGGGCTTGTTCGGTGGCATGAGCGGACAATATGGCGAGAAGACCAAAAATCAGTTTCACGACATTGTGAAGCCAGTTTTTAATTGTCCACTCTGCCCGTCAATGGTGGGCTGTGTTTCCCACCTTTGAATGTCGAGAACCTCATTGTAATAGATCTGCATATCACTATAAGCCCAGCTCATCGGAATCATCCCCCCACACTGGAACATCCAAGCATGCCGACAGTTTTCAGAAGTGTAAATAAGCGACGTGCACCTGGCGGGCTGCACCTTGCTCGGGACTTCAAGGTTTGTTTGTCTATCTTGTTTCAGTCAGCACTCATGGCCATCAGCATCAGGCTTCACTGGCAGCACCATATCACTTTTAGAGGGGGCTCACAGACAGAACTCTACTTACAAGACCAGCTGTGAGGCAGGGATGGCTTTTAAACGGCTGCAGGGCGTTCACTTGCTTGGGGAAGGTTGATAAGTAGCCTCAGGCAGGGGGAGGCTGCAGGACTAGGGCATTATTGGGAAAGGGTGGTATCCCAGGGTGCTTGTGAGGGCACATGCCTCAAGAGGATGAGGGCTGAGGAGCCAATCTCCAGAGGAAAGGAGGCCAGATGGAGATGAGAGAGTGTATGTGAGAGAGTGAGTGGTGATGTCCCTTAAGCTGGATGTGATTGAGATGACAGTGAATATATGAGTTTAATGTGATGAGATGATTGCCTTATCCTGGTGGCATGGATGAGATCATTCATCCTCTTTCTGCACTGGACGGCGAACCTCTTCGGTGCAGCTTTGGCACTGACCACCTCTGCCACCGCCTCCAAAGCCGGATTGGTGACACTGATGGGCCTCCTGCAGCCAGAGCAGGGATAGAGAACATCGTGGCAGGTTCCAGCGGCGTCCAGAAGGCATCCCAGGGATGTATCACTGAATCAGGGGGCTGCAGTCTTCTTGCCTTTTGGGGCCATGTCTTCTGTGCAGCAGTCCTGGGCTGGAAGCACTGAGAGGTGTGCACACAGCTGCACTTTAAATTTGGCGTGAGGGAGCAGCGAGGTGACGGCGTGATGGGTAAACTGGAGGCTGCCTGTCATCGAAACAGCGTGTTTCCTGGAAATACATCATTAATGAGGTGGGTTTGGGATGATACAGGGTGAGAAACCACCATTGCAACAGTGGGTGAAATGTTCTTTTTCCTACCCGCTACCACTTATAGTGCAAATCTGGGATGATTCCGCCCTAAATGTTGAAACATCCATAAGTTCTGAGACAATTTAAAGTTCTGTAAATAAATTGTTTGCATTTAGAACTAGACTCATCTCTGCATTGGTCTGAGATAAATAAGATTATAGAGCAAACCAGCCAATAAATAACACTGAGAGTTGAATAATTGCCCAGCTTTGTATTTGATGTATACTGACTAGATAGCTTCTGTTTTCAATCTAAGAACCATTAAGGAACTTGTGTTTTGTTTTTCTTTTACATATGAAGACACAATTCAAATTGGATTTTGTTTCTTAAACAAGCATTTATGGCAACCTCATTTTGTTCTCCTCTCATACTCTTAACCTTTGTATTTTGTTTCCACGACTGTCCGAATTACAATAACTTTGGGTTGTTTTGTTTTATCTCTCACTCCTGTCTTTACTTCAAAGACATAAAGAATAGAATGAGAAAACAGGTTTCTCAAGGCTCCTCTTTCCACTGGCACATTCCTTGTTATGACCCAATTTCAACAATGGTCTCTACCAGACTTATCCCAAGAGAAACTTTGACATCAACGCTCTTTGATTAGCAACAAGAAATCAAATAAAGCTCAGAAACATTCAATCATCTACACATCGCCATTGTTTAAACTTTGCCTGTTTCCACCCAGCATCATTCTTCCTGGAAGACATGCAGAAATGCTGGAAATACGAAGCAGGTCAAGCAGCATCTGAGGAGAGGGGAAAACAGAGTCAATGGGCAGAATTTAATCCAGGTGATGGGGACTTACCTGCCAGCTGGAGAGCTGGTCAGAGCCCCATTCTACCTCCTTTGGGGGAGGACTGCCATATTAAGTGCCTCTAAGTGGCCAGCAGTCAGCTTTCCTCAGGATCAAGTACCCTCGGGGATGGAAATCATGACCTCTCCTGAGAACTGCCAGTCAGTCAGAGGCGGGCAGCTCTCCATTGCAGGCAGCACCACCGAGAGGTTGGTAATTGCTGGCAATGCACCCACCAGAGGCCCAAGATCAACAAGGGACCCAGGCCACAGGTGAAGGCAGAATACCAAGGGGAGGGGTTCACTAGCTGGTGGGCAAAGGAGTCGGTAGAAAGGGCAGGGGCAGCGATATCAAAAGCAAACAGCATTTACCTTTCGGCCTCCCCGTGTGGCAATTGGCCCACCCATCGATGAGGCCCTTAAGTGAGCATTAATTGCCCACTTAAGGATCTCAACTGGCATTGGGGTGCGATGGCCATCCACAAGCCTTCCCACCCCAGACTTAATTGGAGCAGAAGCAGGAAAGTGACGGCATCCCCAAGTCCAGTTAAATGTCCATTGTGTGCCCTCACCCCCAACCCCCCGGCCTCCAAACTCACCTCGGGAGAGGGCATTAAATTCCGCCAATGTTTCAGGTCAATGACCTTTCATCAGAGCTGGTAAAAGTTAAAATATAATAGGTGTTAAACAAACAAAAGTGGAACGAGTGTGAAGAAGGTAAAAGGGAAGGTCTGTGTTAGGCTGGAAGGCAGGAGAGGTTAGATTACAAAATGGTTGGTGGTGTAATGGGACAAGTAAAGAAATAAAGGATGTGCCAAGAAGAGGTGTGAATGGCAGAATCATGAAGAGTTGCTGTCCGAAAACTAACAAAAGGAAAAAACAAGAGATTGAAACTGAAGCCAGCTAAGAAGAAAGGTTACGATCTGAAATTGTTGAACTCAATGTTCAGCCCAAAAGGCTGTAAAGTGCTCAGTTGAAATATGAGTTTGTGTTTCTCAAGCTTGTATTGAGATTCATCGGAACACTGCAGGAGGCAGAGGACAGGGAGGTCAGTATCAGAGTAAGTTGGAGAGTTAAAAATGACAGGCCTCAGGGTCTGAGATGTTTTGCAAAGTGAGGTAAAAAAATCTATCAATATAATTTACACACCCAGTCATTTATCCAGCTCTTTCCTCAATGTGCAGATCATCTCAGCATCGTTAGTTTTTGGAATTCCAAAGATCCATTGGGGAAGATTTTTATATGGGATATCTTACCATTCACTGCTTAATTTTAACTATCACCCATTTAGATCTATTCTCTTTTTCTGAAAATTTGACCTGTCCTCTGTACGTAAAAGGAATATGTCCAGGTATTGCACATTTTTGTATTAAACAAAAGCATGGAGACTATAATTCCCTGGTGGTGCACTTGGCATGGCAATGCCCTGAACAATCAAAGTCAACTTGCCAACCAATCACCCTTTTCTCAAACAGTTTAAATTGTTGTTCCTTTTGAAATTTGGCATTCTTGTATCTGTTATGATGTGCAAGATAAAAAGTTTCAACAGCATTTTTCAAAAAAAAGTTAAATTCTCTCAAATGGTAATTCAGTTGTAAAAACAAACATCTATTCAGAAACTGCAAAGACAGACAATTCTTTAATAACCTTTTAAAACTGTCAATACAAATATGTACCCAACCGCCTGCTGAGTTAAGTGCTTCATAAGCTTTTTAAACTCAACCAAGCATTCATAATGGGCTCAGCTGTCAAAATAAACTATTACAGCTCTAGGAAATGGAGCCTATTGAAACTGAAATAACAGAAGGCTAGGTTTTTTCACAACTACAGCTTTTGGCCTATCAGTCAAGGAATTTCAGTAGAAGGCAGTTGTATTTTTTTCTAAGTTACAACAGCATGCCATATTTTGTTCAAAGTTAAAGCTCAATGGAGATTTAAATCACAACAGATCATCACATGAGAGTTCCCAATTATTGTTTTCTACAAATTTGAATGCATAGTAGCACTCTTTCCTGTTGTAAAAGTACTCTGGTGCATCTCAGTGCTTTACACCATGCAGGTCAATGTAATGGTCAACTTTGTATTCTTGAACCCTAACTTCAATGAGGAAATATAGGATTTCTGCATGGATTCCCCAATTTCTTCCACCAGAACTTTGGAATTCCTGGATAGACAGGGCAAATGGACATTCCTCTGGGAATCCCATCCACCTTCAAGCAAAGTTACAATAGCCAATTGGAAGAACCCCACCTCCTCTCCATGAAAATGACTGACAAAAGTACTAATAGTATAAGAGGACGTGGAGTGGAAGGAGGGACCCTGCCACAGTAGAATATATCTAATGTTCTCTCATCATCTCACACTGCTACACTAATGCATACAAGCTAAACTATTTGGGGCCGGGTTTTCATCCCAATATGGGAGCAAGAATGGAGGCAGGCGGATGTATAATTTTGCACCACCAGCTAGCTTGCCAGTGGCTGGTACCATCCTGCCCCTGGGTCTTTTTATCCCAAAGCTGGGACCATGGGTGGAAATGTTACTCATCTGTAAGTGAGGTACAAGGTAGGTTAAAGGCCAATTATCAGAGGGCAACTGCATTTTTTCAGTTGGACAATGGGTTTCCCGTGGTGTCAGGAACAGGCCAGCTGCCTGCATGCAGTCCCGCATGGCAGTCTGGTCAGTTTGCACTCCAAGCAGGCTTTGAAGCCCTGGCCGCCCACACGACTATGGGCTGCCACGTGGAGGGTGCTCCCCCACCACAATGGTAACATGGCAGCTTTGGTCATTTTTTAATTCAAAAGCTTTAGAAATGCCTCAGAGATCAAGTTGGAGGAACCCTCTTTATCCCTTATCTGGATCAATAAGTTGCAGTTCCTTCTATGCTGGAGGGCCTTCTACCAGTGCTCCAGCTTTGAAAGCCTGCTGACTACCCTTAATTGGATGGCAAGCACGCCCTTTGGCCACTAATTGGCCAATACAGGAAAATCACTGCCAGCTGACTACTGGCAACGCCCTTCGGGGTTGGGACCCCATTTGACACCAACATTGAAGTCCCGACCCAAATTCTTTGTAAGATTTATTTTCCATGAAATGATACAGAGAAGCAAAGATGTGGTAAAGTGCTATTATGGTGCATTCACCAAATTGATGTACGATACAAATTAATTTGTTTACAATTTGTTTTAAGGGATGGAAAGGGGAAATTTTAATCTAACCTGCCCATTGGGAAACTAACAGGATTAGGTTTAAGGCAAACTACTGAACATAGGCTCTTTAGGGAACGAGGCTGTGGAAATAATAATGGGGAACCAGGAAATGGCAGAGGAGTTGAATAAATACTTTGCATCAGTCTTCACGGTAGATGCCAGTAATAGCATTCCAAAACTATTAAATAATCAAGGGGCAAAAGGTTGCGGGGGGGAAATAAATACAATAACTATCACTAGAGAAACAGTACTCGGGAAATTAATGGGGCAAAAGGCCGATAAGACCCCTGGATCTTATGGGTTGCATCCTAGGATATTAAAGGAAGGAGCTACAGAGATCGTGCATGCACTGGTAGTTATCTTCCAAGCATTCTTAGATTCTAGAAAAGTCCCAGAGGATTGGAAAACTGCCAATGTAATACCCTTATTCAAAAAGGGAGGGAGACAAAAAACAAGTAACTATAAGCCAGTTAGCTTAACATCTGTCATTGGGACAATGTTAGAGTCCATTATGAACGATGTAATAGCAAAGCATTTAGAAATATATAATATTATCAAGTAGAGTCAGCATGGTTTCATGAAGGGAAAATCACGCCTGACAAATTTATTAGAATTCTTTGAGGAGGTAACAAGCAGGATAGATAAAAGGGAACCTGTAGTTGTAATATATTTGGATTTCCAAAATACATTCAATAAGGTACCGCACATAAGGCTACTTAATAAGATAAGAGCACATGGTGTGGGGGTAGTATATTAGCAAGGATAGAGGATTGGCTAACTCATAGAAGACAGAGAGTTAGGATAAGGTGGGCATTTTCAGGATGGCAACCTGTAACTAGTGGAGTGCCACATCCATCAGTGCTGGGGCCACAATTATTCACAACATATATTAATGAGGGAAGTGAATGTACTATCGCCAAGTTTGCAGATGACACAAAAATAGGTGGGAAGGCAAGTGGTGAGGATAACACAAAGAGTCTACAGAGGAATATAGACAGGTTAAGTCAGTGCGCAAAAACTTGGCAGATGGAATATAATGTGGGAAAATATAAGGTTATGCACTTTGGCAGGAAGAATAGAGAAGCTGAATATTATTTAAATGGAGAAAGACTGAAGAAAGCTGCAGCACAGAGGGATTTGGGGGTCCTTGTGAATGAATCACAAAAAGCTAGCATACAGAAGGTAATAGGGAAGGCAAATGGAGTTTTGTCCTTTATTCCAAAGGGAATGAATTATAAAAACAGGGAAGTCTTGCTAAAACTATACAAGACACTAGTTGGACCACAACTAGAATACTGTGAACAGTTGTGGTCCCCTTATCTAAGGAAAGATATATTGGCATTGGAGGTAGTCCAGAGAAGGTTCACTTGGTTGATCCCAGTATGAGGGATTTTCCTATGAGGAAAGGTTGAGTAGGTTGGGTCTATACTCATTGGAGTTTAGAACAATGAGAGGCGACTTTATTGAAACATATAAGATTCTTAGGGGCTTGACAGAGTAGATCCTGAGAGGTTGTTTCCCCTTATGGGAGAGTCTAGGACCAGAGGGCATAATGTCAGAGTCAGGGGTCATCCATTTAAGACAGAGATGAGGAGGAATTTCTTCTTTCAGAGGGTAGTCAATCTATGGAATTCTTTATCACAGGAGGCTATAGAGATTGGGTTGTTAAGTATATTCAAGGCTGAGATAAACAGATTTTTAATCAGTAAGGTAATCAAGAGTAATGGGAAAAGCAGGAAAGTGGAATTGAGGATTATTAGATCAGCCATGATCTCATTGAATAATGGAACAGACTCAATGGGCCAAATGGCCTGCTTCTGCTCCTACATATTATGGTCTTGTGGCCGTATGCTGGAGTTCTGAAATAAAAACAGAAAATGCTGAAGTACTCAGCAGGTTTGGAAGTGTCTGTAGACAGAGAAACTGAGTTAACATTTTGAGTCTGTATGACTCTTCTTCAGATTTAAAGAGAGGTAGAAATGTGATGGATGTTCTGCTGTTTAAGTGGAGGGTGGGGGGTGGAGGAGAATAGAAGGTCAGGGATAGGTGGGAGCTAAGGAGCAATTTGACAAAGATGTCATGGACACAGGACAAAGGAAGTGTTAATGTTAGTGTTAAAGACTAAAGAGGGTGCTAATAGTGGCATAAAGGTAAGATAGCAGGATGTGTTAATAGCAGAACAAGGATCAGTGCTCTGTGAAAGCAAAGCATTAAAACAAGTGACAGATTGTGCTGTGTGGGGTGGGGGAGTGGGGGTTGGGAAAAAAGATTTTTAAAAAGTAATGAATTAAAAAATAAATGAACAAATAAATAAAACTTTTTTTAAATAATTGGATTAAGAAAGGGGTAAAGATGGAAGCCCAGAATGCTATAAAGCGCCTAATCAGAAGATGAGGTGCTGTTTCTCCAGTTTGCATTGGGTTTCACTGAAACATTGCAGCAGGTCAAGGATGGACACGTCAGCATGAGAGTAAGATGGTGTGTTGAAATGGCAAGTGACAGGAAGATCTGGGTCTTGCTTGCAGACTGAGCGAAGGTTCCACAAAGCGGTCACCCAGTCTGTAGTTAATTTCCTTAAAGTAGAGGACACCGCATTGGGAGCAGCAAATACAGTAGACCAAGTTGAAGGAGGTGCAAGTGAAGCGCTGCTTCACTTGAAACGCATGCTTAGGGCCTTGGACTGTGAGGAGGAAGGAGATAAAGGGGCAGGTATTGTACTTTCTGTGATTGTATAGTAAGGTGCTGTGGGAGGGGGATGAGGAGTTTGGGGCAATGGAGGAGTGGACCAGGGTGTCACGGATGGAACAGTCCCTACGGAATGCCAACAGGGGGATGAAGTGGTGGCATCATGCTGGAATTGGCGGAAATGGCAGAGGATGATCCTCTGAATGTGGAGGCTGGTAGGGTGAAAAGTAAGGACAAGGGGGACCCTATGGTGCCAGGAGGGAGGGGGAAGGGGTGTGGGCAGAAGTGCAGGAGATGAATCGGACACTGCTGAGGACCCTGTCAACCACAGTTGAGGGGATCGGGGAGAACCCTCAGTTAAGGATAAAGGAAGGCATGTCAGAAGCACCAATTTGGAAGGTAGCATCATCAGAACAGATGTGACAGAGGCCGAGGAACTGGAAGAATGAGCTGGTGTTTTCATAACAGGATTAGGTACCTATTTTATAATATGCACAATTTTCCATGCCAAATAAAGGAGTTTGATAAAACCCTGACAGTTTTCTGCTGGACAGTTAAGTTAAAGTTACCCCTAGGATCAAAGTTTCTTGTCCTTTGCTCCACAAATTCTTAATAGCGTAGACTTTGATGGTGATTTTCATCAGTAAAGCTCATGGTATTCATTCCCCTGCTTCTTGCAAAGGCTTGTGAAATTGAAGATTGAAGACCCCAAGAGGGTCTTTGGGTTTGAAGAGCGTCTTTTCTTTGATGTAAGAGTGGATTCTTTGAAGGTTGGTTCTTAAGAAGCGCACATCACAGTAATTCATGAATTAATAGTCCAGGAAATGGTTATCCTCTCAGTGTTGTTCTCACCTTTGCAATTGTACTGATCCTCAACACTCAATCAAGCAGGAAATTGCATTTTTCATCTGTCTTGGGCCAATGCAAGGAACACATCCAAAGCTAGCTTTACTTGACATACTAGCTGTAACCAAGCCAATTGATTGTGCAGCAAGTCACGGAATTAGCATGTTAATATATCTTTCTGCAAAGAACTTCTGATTCACTAAGTGCACTAAAACTTACTGGACCTCTGAAACAGACAAAATATCTTGCTGGTGATAACCACCTAACAAGAATGTTCTTAAGCTTCATTTTGAGGTTACCATGACTTTAATATGATAAACCTGTAATATGTTAAAGTTTGGACATGTTACATTTTATATGCAAACATACAAATAAGGAGTACGAGTAGGCATAGGCTATTCAGCCTCTCAGGCCTATTTTTCCATTATGTAAGATCATGGCTGATCTGATAGTAACCTGAAATCTGCATCCCACCTACCCGTGATAACCCATCACTCCCTTGCTTACCAAGAATCTATCCACCCCTGCCTTAAACATATTCAAGACTCTATGCCAATCATTTGTTCAATTGTCTATTGGCAAGGCACAGATATTTAAAGTAATCTCTTCTATTCCCATTGGAAGCCCATGAAGTCATCTTCTGGCTCATCGCTTGCTAGGATATCTCGGGTAACCTTCAGACAGCTGGTTTACATTTGGGTAATGAGGTCACCTCCCACACCCCTGTCAGGATTAGTAATATCTTGTTTCAATGATTGTGCTAGAGAAAATAGCCTTTGCTGTCTTGTCATCCCAGGAAGTTGCTGTCGGAGCTTTCCTTATAAGAGAGAGAGAGAGATTTCTATTATATTCAACAAATTTCTGAGGATTTTATGAAATTTTTATACGGTGGTTTCTTACATTATTGCTGGGTCAATGTCCTAGAATTGTCTCACACCAAAGAGATAGCACCATCACCACAAGGATTGCATTGGTTTAATAAGACCCAGCATCACTTATCAAAAAAACTAGGGATAGACAATAAATGCAATATTGCCAACATCAGCCACATCCTGGCAAAAAAAAATACAGATGTTCAGTTCAGACTGTCATTCAACATTAGTATTTCTTGGCTCATCGAAAGCCTTTGTGGGTGTGATCTGCCAACAAAATATATCATGTGAGCATACAAAATTAGTGGGTAGGAAAAGACCAGTCGTTCCATCAAACCTATCCACACCATGATGGCTGGTGCTCCGTGGCCTAGCGCTGCTTCTGTGCCCCTCCCCCACCGCTCACCCATCAGCCACATCATCTCTGAAGAGAGGTTAAAAAGAAGAAAAAAGACACAACTTAAAAGAGAAGAGAAAAATGCCTGTCCACACCCTCAGGCAATTGAAACCAGCTTCAGGAGATCATGTAGGCCATGTGTTTGCCACAGTGATTGGTTTAAGGCCCTTGGCCATTTTTTTTGGCTGGATTTCTTCCGCCCTTATATCGTGTTGCATTGAGAAAGCTAACTGATGCATCAAAAACCATAGCTCTGGTCATCACAGAGATTGGAAAGAGTAAGAGAAAAGAATAGGTAACCAGAAATTATAATTAGATGAGACCAAGCTCAGCTTTTAGAAGTATATGGGCTTTAAGCCTAGGCTATTATGTGTTTTGGAACCAAGGCAAATTGAGTTAAAATACCAATCAATCATGATCAAATTGAGTTGTGGAACAGGCTTGAGGGGCTGAATGGACTATTTTTGTTGCTAAGCTCCCGTTGTGCTGTGTAACGGTGATAAAACATGTCTCCCTAAGCATCAATGCAATCTATTGTTCAGAACATAAAGGATTCATTTTGACTCAGCAGCTTGTAAAGCTCAAAATCATTTTTCTTCATGGAGTAATCCCCCTTTCATCACAAATGCAATATTTTGATTTTTATCAGAGTGTTCTGTCTCTGCACAGCCTCAAGCTCCATCTTATTTCCTCTGCATTTGTTCAACCCAGCCAATTATTTAATGTTCCAGATTTCAGTTTTCTTTCTCAATTCAATTGGTTTGAGGTGTCTTTTAAGCCAACAATTCCAGGCATGCCAAAACAGTTTGTCCGGCAAGTGAAATCTTCCAGTTCACACTGTCTTTCTTTTTTTATCCATTCCTTCAGCAATAAAGCAGTGTCCTCACACAGGGAGATATTGGCATTTTACAAGAAAATGAACATTTATGCAGATAGCAGATGGGAAATAAACGGAAAACCTGCAATGTGAGAGAGAAAAACGTGACTTTTGTTGAAAACCTACTCAGGGAAACCGCCTAATGTACAAAATGCTCTCCATGTCCAGCAGGATAAGGGGGTAAAACGAGCAAAATCAGGGAGATGTGATTCGATTAGATCACACCAAACTTGTGTTTTCAAAACCTATGGATTGCAAGAGAAAGAGCAAAGTAAGGTGCTCTAGAGTCTTTAGGTCCAAGGCAATGCCTTGAGTTTAAAATTCTCATCTTTGTTTTCAAATCCCTCCATGTTCTCTCCCCTCCCAATCTCAGTAACCTCCTCCAACCCTCAAGTTAACCAGGCTCCTCCAATTCTGGCCTCTTCCGCATCCCCAGCTTTCATCGCTCCACCATTGGTAGCCATGCCTTCAGTTACCTCAGCCTTATAAGCCCTGGAATTCTCTCCCTAAACCTCTCCATCTCTACCTCTCTCTCTTCTTTTAGCTCCTTAAAACCTACCTCTTTGACCAAGCTTGATCCAATATCCCATTCTGTGGCTCAGGGTCAAATGCTGCAAGATAATGTTCTTGTGGAGTACCTTGGGATGTTTTACTACATTAAGGGTGCTATATAAACACAGGTTGTTTTGTAGGGTAGTTTGAGTTAGAACAGTGCAATTAGTTTTGCTTTTAATGCAGTGAGGTGCCTTAGATAAGGAAGTATATAGGTGTTGATAGTCAGTCTTACTAGCAGAGATATTTATTGTAAGTTGTGACTAGCCATGACCTATTCTCCACATAACATATGGCAGACCCTTAACTGCAATTTAGCTTTAGAATCACATAATAATTCCTGTTTATTATTTTCCCTGGTGAATACTTTGAGACTATTATTTTGCAGTGGTGACATAACATAAGCTTCTCAGCCTTCAATCATTGTAATCTCACCGCTTTTATAAGTGACCAGAGATCAAATCCTGGATGGTTTTTATTGCAATCATAGTATATATTATCAAAAGAATGGTGACAGTAAGTATGATGCTGTAGTTTAATTTAGGTCTTCAGATTATTTTGCTTGGAAAGAATTTTACGATTCATAGCTTGTTACATCCTCTGAATGACAGCTATAGTTTTCTGCAACCCCAACCATCCATTGTCCTATTATCCTGTTGGGTTTTGCTTCACTATTGGTTTTGCCTTTCTTGCTGGTTAGTCCTCTATAGTTAAGCTCTCTGGTCTGTCAGAGGCATATGATATCATAAGCACAGGAAGAAGATTTGCTCCATCTGATGAGTCTACTCTGCCATGTATGACAACTTTAAGACCATAAGACGTAAGAGCAGAAGTAGGCCATTCAGCCCATTGAGTTTGCTCCGCCATTCAATGAGATAATGGCTGATCTGATAATCCTCAACTCCACTTTCCTTCCTTGTCCCCATAAACCTTGATTCCCTTACTGATTAAAAATCTGTCTATCTCAACCTTGTATATACATAACTAACTAGCCTCTACAGCCCCCTGCGTTAAAGAATTACACAGATTCACTACCCTCTGAAAGAAGAAATTCCCCTCATCTCTGATTTAAATGGGCACCCCCTTACCTGAGATTATGCCCTCTGGTCCTAGACTTCCCACAAGGGAAACAACCTCTCAGCATCTACCCTGTCAAGCCCCCTAAGAATCTTATATGTTTCAATAAGGTCGCCTCTCATTCCTCTAAACTCCAATGAGCACAGGCTAAACCTACTCAACTTCTCCTCATAAGAAATTCCCTCCATACCCAGGATCAACCTAGTGAACCTTCTCTGGACTGCCTCTAATGCCAGTATACCTTTCCTTATATAAGGGAACCAAAACTGTTCACAATATTCTAGATGTGGTCTAACTAGTGCCTTGTTTAGTTTTAGCGAGACTTCCCTATTTTTATACTCCAACCCCTTTGAAGTAAAGGCCAATGTTCCATTTGCTTTACCTATCATGTGTTGAACTTGTATGTTAGCTTTTTGTGATTCATGCATGTGGACCCCCAAATCCCTCTGTGCTGCAGTCTTTCTCCATTTAAATAGTATTCAGCTCCCCTATTCCACCTGCCAAAGTGCATAACCTCACATTTTCCCACATTATATTCTATCTGCCAAGTTTTTGCCCACTCACTCAACTTGTCTATATCCCTCTGTGGACTCCTTGTGTTATCCTCACCATTTGCCTTCCCACCTAATGACCTAGTGGAAAAGGTACTGGGCTAGCAATCCTGAAGATTATAAGTTCATGACAAGTTGTGGAATTGAAAAAATCTGGTTAAGTTGTGGACTAGCCCTAGAAAACCAGTCATGAAAATTGTTGTTTAACCTTTGGAATTATCTACCCGATAGGCCGTGGATGCTCAGCCATTGAGTATATTCAAGACTGAAGTCAACACATTTTTGGCCTTCAAAAGATTTGGGGATGGGGAAAATGGAGTTGATACAGAAGTTCATCTTACTGGACAGCAGAGAAGGCACGAGAGGCTGCTTGGTCTACTCCTGCTCCTACTTCTTATTTTCTTATGTATTTAACTAGGAGATAGTGATCTCCTAGTGGTAATCATAGTGGTAATGCCGCTGGAGTAGTAATCCAGAGGTCTAGCCTAATGTCCTGAGGACGTTAATTCAAATCTCACTATGGTAGCCAGTGGAATTTAAATTCAGTTAATAAAAACTGGAATTGAAACCTAATCTCAGTAATGGTGACCATGACAGCTATCAAAGATTGTCATAAAAACCTATCTAGTTGATTAATGTCCTTTAAGGAAGGAAATCTGCCCCCCTTACCTGGTCTTGCCTACGTGTGGCTCCAGACCCACAGCCAATGTGGTTGACTCTTAAATGCCCTCTGAAATGGCCTATCAGGACATTCAGTTCTCAAGGGCAATTAGGGCTGAGCAATAAACGCTGGCCTAGCCAGTGATGCCCCCATCCCATGAATAACATAAAATAATCTAGGGAGTACTGCATTTTCAAAGTTGCTGGCTGGGATTTTGCTGGAATGATGGGGGTCTCATCCACGGGTCAGGGAACCAGTGGGGAACTCCCGTCAGTTTCATATGGGATACCCAACAGGATCAAGTGCCAACTCAATTGTCCGGCATTGGGCTGTGCCCACATTTGAGGACCCAGGTGGCAGAAGTCCCGCCCGCTGATCGTTGCCGGCCAATCAGAGGCCGGGAGCCCATCTTTGCTGCCAATGCCAACGGGAGCGGTGGCTGCTGGCAGCACTGCACCTACCCTAGGCCCAGGGGATTGGGGTCACAGGGTGGGAGTTAGAGGCAGGGGCAAGAGTGTGACTTTCAGCAGCCACCCCCATCCCCGACCCAATGTTAGCTCCCTTGATCAGGCCTGATAGCAAGAGCCCCTCCCCAAGAAGCCACTGGAAAATCCAAGGGTGCTGGAGACCCATGTGACCTCCATTTAATCTCTGAGCCAGCACTGAGTTAAGGTGAGCTCAGGGATAATGGGTGTCAATTGACTCATTAATGAGCCTAATTGACATCCCACAGTCAGTGGCAAGGAATCCTTAACATCCTTAACCGGGGTGGGGGCGGGTGGAGTAGGGGAAAGTTTCCCGGCCACCGGGAGACTGACGCAGGGCGTTTCTCATGATTAACTGGGCTCAGCCGTCATGGTTCCTGTCACGACAGGTTACATAAAATCCAAATCCAGCCCACTGTCCTTTAGACAGGGGGCCGTCTACCCTCTCATAAGGTGGGTGTCAACAATCCAATGTCCTACTATAAACAAGAGAGGGGAGACCTTCGTGATATCCTGGCCAATATTTACCCCTCAAACTTTGTAATTAAAATTGTTATCTTCTGTTTATCACAATGCTGTTTTATGGGAGTTTGCTGTGAACAATTTGCCTGCGGAACTTCTTACATTGCAACATTGGGCTGCATATGCCGGTCGGCGAGCGGGAGAGGGGGCAGGGCCCACTTGCCGACGTGTCACATGACCCGGGGTGACACCGGGCAGGCGTCCCGACCTTGCCCCGTATCACTTACATTTTCAGGTCGGCAGGCGCGGAGCCGAATCAGCTGCAGGCCCCCGACCTGTCAACAGTGACTTAAGGCCATTAATTAAGTAACTGAATCAATCAATGGACCTGCCCGTCCAATCTTAAGGTTGGCGGGCAGGCCAGGAGCCCAGGCGGGCTTTTGAAAAAGCATGAAACCTCATCCACAGGCCGGATAACGTTTCATGAGGATATTAAAATCTGTACTAACTGTATAAATAAAAGAAATTGACATGTCCCAGCTCATGTGACAGTGGCACATGAGGGGACATGTCAGTAATTTTTTTTCTAATCTTTAGTCAATAAAATGTTTCAGGCCTGAGCTGACCTCCCTGATGCAGCACTTTGCCTCAGGGAGATCTGTGTGCTCTTTCGAAAGAGCGCCCCCCAGCCCAGGGAATCCACCATCCCCCCCCCCCACCCCCGCATAGCGCTTCCTGGCAGACATCACACTACGTAGGCCTTAATTGGCCCGCCCATGTAAAATGGTGGCACGCCCCTGACTGGGGGCGCCAATCGGGAACCCGCCCGCTCGCACCCGCTCCCACACATCCACCACAACGGGGGGAAGATCCTGCCCATTGACTACATTTCAAGTATACTTCACTGCTTTGGAACATCCTCAGGTCATGATAAGCGCTATATAATTGCAATTTAATTACTATGTGTACTACAGAGATATCTACACCAGTAGATCCCAGGCCTGTTCCCTAGTGTCTATTAAATTAGCTAATCTCAATTGTGGAAGCAGAGGGATGAAAAGTTAATGAAGGCCTAACAAGACCTGACCACTGTCCACTAAGCTGTGATGGCACCCGTGGTTAAATAATTTGCTAACAATCACCATCTGAAGTCACACATGATGAATAGCTGCCTGATTGATGTGTCGATCCACATTCCATGGCACCTATGGAACCATTCACCCAGCAAAGGGCAGCATCTTCAGGGGAGGAGGGGAAAACAAGGGCAAAAAACACAAAAGGATCGTAACTGGTGAGTCTTTTCCCCAGCTGATAACCTGATTCAATCTTTTCTCTTCTTAGCAGCAAGAATGGACACCATGACCGGCACTCTATTTAACTGGAGAGTTCCCATGTTCAGTAACCTCACATGGCCGCTCAATGAAGTGTGATTGCCTCATAAGTCCAGTTTGGTAACGCTTAATTAACTGCAGAAGGCTGCTGTCCAGAAACATCACTAACATTTTGGCTATAGTGTGAATCAGCCAGGCTAATTACTACCAATTCATGCAGAAGTCAAGGGCAACTTATTTAATGCTATGGAGTCACAGCCACTGGGAACAGGACTGACTGATCTTAGCAATGATCAGATGAGACTTTATCCTCATCTGTCTGGCTGGATTTAGCTTCACACCCTTTTCACATTTGTCTGCGTATTTAAGCCACTAATTACCTTGACTTTTCCCCTTACTCATAAAGCTGTCGTCTTGAAACAATTCCTTTCTCCGCTCCACATATCACGAGACTGCAAATCTCACCATACTGAAATATTAGTGATTAAAAAGTCTTAGAAAAGGTAAGCGAAATTGGTTTCTTTGCATATCACAGGCTACATACAAAAATAAATCACTGTATGTCTCACAATTGGGGGAAGAGACTCTTTAGCTGGGATTCCTGTCTCATATATTCAGGTTCTGGGTTTTACATTGATTACCTAGAATGATAAAGTTTTAAGTAAAGATAAAGCCTTCTGCAATTTTCCTCCTTTTATCAGCAATTGTATTTGCTGCTGCCAAAAGATTCAAGTTGAATAAATATATTGAAATTGGGGACTTTTAACCTGAACTTCCCTGAAAGCATGGACAATATGACACCTATGTTAATTTTCTTGGAGTCAGGGATTCTGCATACCTTTAAAAATGGCGGCCAGGACCCAATTTATGTGTGTTCGTATATAATTCAGGGATTCCCGACACACCCAATCTTCACCAGCACAAGAGAAGGGTGTGGGCTGGTGCAGGTCGCAAGTCCGCGCCCTGCACTCCTGATCTGGGTTGGTCCAATGCAGGGATAGGCATCACCTAGTTCCCCGCAACTTTCATGGAGTCATGCCAGTTTTTTATGGAGTCGTGGTTCACAGCTTCTCAGAGGTGTCGTGAACCATAATGTGGATGAGAGAACCTTTTGAAAGGTAAGTGCGAAAGGTATTACCCATGCCTCCTTGCCCCTCCACCCATGACCCCTGGCCCTCATATCCTCCATTCCAACTTATGCTCCTCTACTCACCCTTGCGGTCTTTAATAGCCTTAAGTCTAATCTACAGCACTTTCATGCTCATTCACCCAGCATATACTCCATACAGAACCACTGAATTCAATAGTAACAATAGCATATGTGAAAAAGATGCAAAGAAAGTAATTCGCTCATAACACTCTTTTTTCTTTAAAAAAAATTATTTTACTACAGCCCTATAAAGGTGTCAATCATCCAGGCCTTTTAAGTATCAATAGCTGCAACTGTAGGAAATTAAACTGCAAGGTCTCTGAGAGGTATAGGTTGGCATGGCGAATATGAAGAGCAATGGGGGTGGTTGGGGCAGAGGTGGCATAAGTTGGCACGGATGGGGCACGGGGAATGTGTGGGGAGTGACAATATACGAGGGGGGGTGCTAGATGCCTGCTTTTTATCTTATTGATCTTTCTGTGACTGGGACAAAGTCCTTTTAATAACCTGTCTTGGCATCTAGCAACGGCTATAGCTGCCTCTGAACCCTTTCTGGGGTGATGGGCCCAACTCCATTTACCTCTGGCCCCCCCAGAGATGAAAATCCCACATTTGCAGGCAATTTCTCCCTAGGTGGGTGTGCCGAAACAGGGACTTCCCCAACTTCTGCTACCCACCTCTAGGATGCAAATCCAGCCCTATGAAACTGCAGGGTTATTGTAAAAACCCATCTGGTTTGCTAAGGTCCTTTAGGGAAGGAAATCTGCTGTCCTTGCCTGGTCTGGACAACATGTGACTCCAAACCCCCAGCAATGTGGTTGACTCTTAAATGCCCTCTGAAATGGCCTAGTAAGCCACTTAGTTGTATCAAACCATGACAGGAAAGTTGGATAAGAACCACTATAAGTGAATGTACGCCACATGGACTGTAGCCGTTCAAAGAGGTGGCCCACCGCCATCTTCTCAGACGTAATTAAGGGTGGGCAATAAATGCTTAGCTTTTGCCATGATGCCCACATCCCATATATTAAAAAAAGTCCCAAAACACTACTGTATAGCAAGCTTAAGCCTTTTTTTGTAAGTGATTTAGTTTTGTGCCTCTATTATATTACAATCCTTATTCCTAATCCAGTTTAGTAAAGAACACCAGACAAAAAGCAAAAAAAAAGCAATCTTGTTGCTTCACTTTTGAATTTTCTTTTTTTAATGAGCATTTTAAAATGGCAGCGCATCCATCAAGCCTGCCCCAAACTCATGATAACTGGAGCATTATGACCAGACACTTCCTACAGCCCTTACACCCCCATCCCGCCACCCAAAACCCCAGAGCCAGATAATCTCCTGGGAGAGGCAAGTAGAAAGGGGGAAGAAATTTGTGGTAAGTTCCTCTCCAAACCCCTCTGATGATCAAAACCAGTCTAGGAAATCAGATTGATAACTATGGTTAGTTTGAAAAGCCCTTTCTCATTTGGCGTTTTCCTGTTTTGCCTCGTTTAAATTGGGACATGCCCCCCACCTCGCCAGTTGAGTTGCAGTTTTAAGAGTGAGATCAGAGATGATCAAAAGCACATGCATACAGAAAGTCGTCTGGTAGTACAGAACTTGAGTATTGCTGAAAAAAAAGAGACATTCTGCCAAAGTTTTTCATCTTGTACACATCAGGACAGATTTGCAAGAATACCAAATCTCAAAAGGAACACCAATTTATACTGCACAAGAAGAGAGTGCTAATTGAATATGAATACATATAGACATAGATGATACTCGAACTTTGACCCCTGAGCTGTGACTCGGGTAGTATGAGGTCTGTAATGCGATGGATAAAATGTGTGCTAAATGCAAGATTTTTAGATGATATATATTATATATATATATAAAATAACATAGTGAAGCAACACAGGCATTTCACAAGAGCATAAGCCGACATAGAATTGACACCAAGCAAAAGATGGAGACATTAGGACAGATTACCAAAAGCTTGGTCAAAGAGATAAGTTTTAAGAAACATGTAACAGGATATTATCTGGCCCATTAGTATCCCCAGTGGCTTCACATGGGACCAAAGATGATTATAAAGGAGCGCTGACATTTGCAGCTGTATCGTGCTCTGGAACATATTCAGCGCATCTTAAAATGTATATGTCCTCACGCCTTCAACTTCAGGTGGTCTCAGGCTTTGACCAGATGCTGGAGGCTTAAAATATCCTCGTGTACACTCTTGGAAATCAGCAAATAATTCAGTTGAACAGCTACTCAGGGAAGCTAGGTAAAAATGTTCAACCATCCCCATGGATAGGACTTCTTCAAAAATCCAGGAAATTTCCTGTGTGCTTTTCTGTGTTCTGAGAAAAAATTTCAAATGGCTCATATTTGTCGACAGTTCAAGACCCATCATTGAAATGGGAAACATGCAGAATAAATCCACTGAATCCCTATAAATGTGATTCCATAAGCAAGTCTGGAGGAAAAGAAGAAACATATTGAGGTGGGTATCATTATTTCCTTAGGTCTGAGTTGTTTATGCTGATTTATGCCCATTTGCACCATTTTAAGTTTGGATGATGACATTGGGAAGATACTTGGTGTAAACTGACATAAGCAAAACAAGGACAAATTGCGCACTTCTTGGGTCTAACCCCCAGGTTGCATCCAGGGAGGAAAACCTAGGCTGATACCAATAGCATGGAGAGGCTGACAGGTGCTAAGACAAGTGTATTACTGCAAAGTAGCAACTCTATTTGCTCTCCACACAAAGGAAAATGGTGGTTGTTCAATATATAAATGCAAGGAAAATCTACTGTGTTCACACAGAAATATTGCTTATGGGTATAAGACCATAAGACCATAAGATATAAGAGCAGAAGTAGGCCATTCGGCCCATCAAGTCTGCTCCACCATTCAATGAGATCATGGCTGATCTGATAATCCTTAACTCCACTTTCCTGCCTTGTCCCCATAACCCTTCATTCTCTTACTGATTAAAAATCTGTCCATCTCAGCCTTGAATATATATAATGAACCAGCCTCCACAGCCCTCTGCAGTAAAGAATTACACTGATTCACCACCCTCTGAAAGAAGAAATTCCTCCTCACCTCTGTTTTAAATGGGTGCCCCCTTACTCTGAGATTATGCCCTCTGGTCCTAGACTCTCCCACAAGGGAAACAACCTCTCAGCATCTACCCTGTCAAGCCCTCTAAGAATCTTATATGTTTCAATAAGGTCGCCTCTCATTCTTCTAAACTCCAATGAGTACAGGCTCAACCTACTCAACCTCTCCTCATAAGAAAATCCCTCCATACCCAGGATCAACCCAGTGAACTTTCTCTGGACTGCCTCCAATGCCAGTATATCTTTCCTTAGATAAGGAGACCGAAACTGTTCACAGTATTCTAGATCTGGTCTAACTAGTGCCTTGTATAGTTTGAGCAAAACTTCATATTTTTATACTCCATTCCCTTTGAAATAAAGGCCAAAGTTCCATTTGCCTTACCTATTACCTGTTGAGCTTGTACGTTAGCTTTTTGTGACTCATACACGAGGACTCCCAAATCCCTCTGTGCTGCAGCTTTCTGCAGTCTTTCTCCATTTAAATAATATTCAGCTCCTCTATTCTTCCTGCCAAAGTGCATAACCTCACATTTTCCCACATTATATTCCATCTGCCAAGTTTTTGCCAGCTCACTTAACCTGTCTATATTGTTTTGCAGACTCCTCCCATCTTCCTCACCACTTGCCTTCCCACCTAACTTGCACCATTGCTGCTGTTAGGTTTTTGCTTCTCAGTTACTGGTCTGGCCTCCATGAAGGGACACACATCATGGATTGCATTCCTGATGATGCATAGCTTTGAAGGCACAAAATTGACCTCATTATGCATGCTTGGCTGAGAGACCCAACTCATAAAAGGATTACTTCAATGGAGTTCTGTTTTCACATCTGTAGATTTGCTTCATTGCTATCTTTAAGTGGTTGTTGTAAGTGGTTCTTTCTGTGATCTTTTTTTCCAATGTCACAACACTTACTTGCACAAGATTAAGAGGTGTGATGTGTTTGAAGCCTCTGTGATTGATAATTTAATGGTCTTTCCGACTGACACTTTTACAGAGTGATAGGCACAGCAGATTGTTTTCAAAAAAAGATTTGTGAATTGGTGGGTTTTTTTCCGAGCAGTTCCACACATGCCACTGTTACTATGGGCAGAATATTAAACTCGGTGGGCGGGCACACACCTGACCTGGCCGAGCATCAAATGACGTGCAATGATGTCGGGCAAGCGTCCCGACGTCATTGCGCAGTCCTGCGATATTTAGTTCGGCAGGTGCGTGCCAGAGTCAGTGTGCGCTCGCCGACAATTAAAAGGCCTATCAAAGCCATTAAAAAGGTAATTTAATTCAAATTTACGCTGCCCATCCAACCTTATGGTTGGCAGGCAGGCAAAAAGGCCAAGCGCTTTTAAAATCACATAAAAATTGTACACTTGAATTAAAAACATGTCCCTGCTCATGTGACAGAGTCACATGGGGGAATTGGGAATGGGGGGGGGGGGGTGTGCACAGAAATCCCAAAATTAGCCCGCTTGCCATTTTTAAATGGCTCAGGAGTAGTTATGCCTTTGCAAATATCCAGACCAAAGAACCAACAGCACAGGTATGGACATTTGGCCCAATAAACTATGCTGTTGTTTATACTCCACATGAGACTCCTTTGACTCTAATTACCTCTTTCCACTCTGTCTTTGTATTCCTCCATTCTCTCGTCCCTTGTGTATGCTTCAAGCCTCTCCTTAAATGTATGCGTGCATTCTCTTTCAAACACCCCAACTGGCAGTGCCAGACAAGCCTATCGCTTACTTGTGATCCTTAATGGAGGAATAGAATATACAAGCAAGGAGATGCTAGAGCTATATAAATGACTCATTAGGCCTCAGCTAAAATATTGCTGACAGCTCTTGGGTACCAAACCTCAAGATGCAAAGGCCTTAGAAAGGCTCATTGTTTATTTACACAAGATAAAGAGCTGTCAAGTACTTATAGTTTCTGCTATTGATATTTTAAAGGTCTGGTTGATCACACTTTTATAGGTTTACCAGGGATGAAGGGCTTTGGTTATGGGGAGAGGATGGATAAGTCATTCAAGGAGTTACTCTACTTGAAACAGAGGAGGTTAAGAGGTGATCGAATAAAGGTTTCCAGTTATTCAGAGATTTGGGTAAAGTATAAAGAGAAAAATTATTCCCCTTAGCATGTGGGTTAGGCCATAGAATCAAGATAGGCAAAAGATCCAGAGAAGGATAAGGAGAAATCTTTTCACTCAGACAGCCCGATGTCACCCCGCACCATTTTACGTTTTGGCAAGTGGGCCCCACCCATGCTTGCCAAGCCGAAGTTTCAGCCCCTAATTTCAATACTTTAGCATCTCATTATAAGCCCTGCTCACTGGATCATCCGGGCACATTGGTGTGATTGTGCACTGACATGTTTCACAACTGTACATATGCAACCTGAACCTGATGAGCAGCACTTTGCTCAGGACTTTGAGGTTTATTTGCCTCCCTTGTATGAGGCAGCACTCATGGTCATCAGTGCCAGGCTTCGCAGGCAGCATCGCATCACTTTTAGAGGGGCGGAGGGGCAGGTCTCTACCTACTAGACCAGCCGTAAGGCAGAGGTGGCATTTCAATGGCTGCAGGGCCAGGGCTTGTTTGGGGAAAGGGGAGAAGTGGCCTCAGGCAAGGGAACAGGCTGCAGGGTGAGGGCTGTACTGGGGAATCCCTGTGTGTGTGTGTGTGTGTGTGTGTGGGCACATGTTGATCTGTGCAAGTGGCTTCAAGATGGTGAGGGCTGAAGAGGCAGTCTCCAGGGATGAGGCCAGATGGAGATGTAAGGTTGTGTGTGAAAGTGAGTGGTGATCTTCCTTGAGCTGGCAGTGAGTGAGATGCCAGTGAATGTGTGATGGGTTGTGAGTGTGTGAGTTTAGAGTGATGAGATAGTTGCTTTACCCTGGCAAAATGGATAAGGTTATTCATCCCCTTTCTGCATTGGATGGCCAACCTCTTCTGTGCAGCTTTGGCACTGATCACTACTGCCACCACAGTTTAATCACAATGCACATGAGCTACGCATTCCTTCAGAGAACTTAAACTTTTTAAAATTCTTTCATGGGATGTTGGCATCATTAACTGGGCCAGCATTTATTGCCCATCCCTAATCGCCCTTGAGAAGGTGGTGCTGAGCCGCCTTCTTGAACCATCACAGTCCATCTTGTGTAAATACAGCCACGGTGCTGTTAGGAACAGCTATTACTCTATGACCACATAGACAATGCGTAATGGCAAAAAATAATTATGTTGGCACAAAGCATATGATTTGAAATCCTGAAATAATCTCATTCTCAGTTTAAAGGAAGTTTGATATAGATTTAAGTTAACAGAGTGCTCATGCCCTAACCTATAGCTAAACTCCCACTCCAACATGCATAGTTTGGTAAAAGAAAAATTAAGTACCCTCCACACTTCATGCACCTCAACCAAAAAGACTTCAACCATATAATCTTTAGAAGATCTTCAATTGTGCTTTCTGCAACTTTGTCCTCATTGTTAAGCTCTTGCCTCAATATTACTAGGTTAATCCTCTTCAATAATGGACTAACAAATTGGTAGCTTGATGCTCACCCTGGCGTCCCTCTCAAACTATATTCCACCAGCATTAATAAAGCAGGCTGTGTCTATGTTGCTGGATTAGGCATTGGAGGGCCCATTCAAAATACCATATGGCTTCCATTTACTGAGGCTGCAAATCTTTATGTCTGCCCCTCTTTCATGCTAGGTTCCCAGCCAGTAAGGGAAAGTCAAGTCTATCCCATTCCATTAGATCAGAGCACCTGCCCAACTCCATTAATTTTATTGCTTTCATGTGAAAATTCTGCCAAAAGGTCAGGGTACATTGAAAATGCACATTCTATTGATGTTGATGTTTCATTTGTCTCTCTGGAGCATTTTCCCACACCTGGCATTGAAATGAAAAATATCTTTCTTATTCATAACCGGAATCCTGGTATTAAAACGTTAAGGTGTCAAAATTGCCTGAAGTACTGAGGCTCGCTGAGGAATGGCTCAAGATTTATTCTTTGTCTTGCCTGTGCTCCCCTTCCTACCGTTGCACTGCCACATTATTGAGATAGGCTATAGGAACATAGGAGCAGGAGCAGGCCATTCAGCCATTCATAGAATCATAGAATAGCACAGCACAGAAGGAAGCCATTCAGCCCTTCAAGTCCACACCAGCTCTTCGAACAGCAACCCAGTTAGTCCCTCTCTAGCCGTTATTTCCATATATCCCTGCACTTCCTTTGCCCCCAAGTAGCTATCAAATCCTTTTTGAAGGCTACTATTAAGTCTGTATCCACCCAGCTACCGGGCTCAGCATTCCAAGCCCTAATCACTCGAGCCTGTTCCTCCCCGTTTGTGGCTGATCTGTATCTTAACGCCATCTGTTTGCCTTGGCTCCATATCTTTTTCTAACATTGGCTAGCAAAAAGCTGTTGATCTCAGGTTTGAAATAATTAATTGAGCTAGTAACTATTATTTTTTTTACAGGAGAGTTTCACAATATCTAAATTACTAACATCTGATGGGGAAAGTGATCAAGACATCAGAAAGTGCATTACACTTGAAAAACAAACCTTCACAACAATGTCAGACCCCTTTAGAAATAAGAACATCACTATTGGAAGCAGAAGGAGATTACTGACATGCTATATCTGATCGATGTCACTCTTTGGATGCAAAAGTTGAGATATAAGCAAGACAATGGAAGATAAATTAAACACAACAGAGGTGGGTTCTGAGACACATGATGAGGAATTAGTTGGTCACACACACACAATTAATGAAGATGCTTTGAGCAAAGCAGGCACACAAGAAGGACTTTACAAATGATCACCAAGAGATGACTACAAATCCTTGGGTACATGCGTAGGAGAGAGAAACTAGAACATCTGGTACTGACTGTTAAAATTGAGGCAGTAATGCAAGAGGGAGACAAAGGGAGAAATACAGTGACAGCTTAAGAAGTAGAACAGGTACAAGATTTGAGATCAACCCAGATTTTGGCCATTATCAAAGATTGTTAAAGTTGGAAAAGCGTGATCACTGATGTTCCAAAACATGGCACCTGTAGAAGAATCTACACTATTTAATATGCCACCAATCTTTGTGTCATCACAAACTTCGATATAAGGCTTCCTAAAGCATTATCTAAGTCATTAATAAATATTGGGAATAGTTGAGGTCCCAGAGCAGATTCTTGTTGGACAACTATTAGTTACTTCCAATTAGAGTGCATATCCATTATCGCTACTCTCTGTTTTCTACTGCCTAACAAGTCTCCTAACCAAGTCAATAATTTGTCTTTAATTCCATGAACTTCTTTTTCAACCAACAGTTTCTTATGTGGAACCCTTTGGAAGTCCATATAAACTATGTCCATAGACATTCCCCGTCTACGACTTGAATCACATCTTCAAAAATTCAGTTAGGTTTGTTAGATATGACTGACCCTTTGCAAATTTATATTGACTCTCTCTAATCAGCTCAAATTTCTCTAAGTGCTCAGTCACTCTGTCCTTAATTATAGATTTCAATAAGTTCCCTACAACAGCTGTTAGACTAATAGGTCTATAATTTCCTAGTTTCTCCCTGTCATCTTTTTTAACTAATGGAGTATGGTTCCACAGGCATTTGTATATCTTAAGGAAACATTCTACAGGAATAGAAGTCTTCCCAGAGGGTTGCCTGTGCTATCTGCCGCCATCATTTCTTAAATTCAGAATTTGTACATTTAATAGTGAGACCAAGTCTGAAGAATACATTAACAATAAAAAAAGGCAAAAAATACACAAAAGTTGCTTTACTCCAAAAATTATTTTCTTACATATATCTGATGTCCTATAACTTGTAGAATAGCAGAAGTATCCTTGTTCGAGCTGGATGATGGTATAATGGCTTAACAAGTACTGATGGCATTGTTGTGTTCGGTGCTCAACCTGCTATGTAGACTTCTAACAGACTCATCCTGCAAAGTTTTACAAATGGAACATAGGAGCAGGAGCTATTCAGCTCCCTGACCTGCCATTCAATTAGATCATGGCTGAATTGTTACTGAACTGCAAAAACCCACAGAGAGTTTTGTTAGGTGAAACTGTCTCCATTTTGAGATTTTCGATCCAGCCATTTGCCCCACCCTTCATGGGTACTTTTGCCACTCGTGTTATTCCTCTTAACTTTGAAGTTGGCATTCATTTTGCCAGTTCTCTTCACCCTCCCCCACTCTTATCTCTGTGCAAGGGCAGGTATGTGAGATCTAAATTCAAATCATTGCTTTTACCATCAGTTAAAGAATCTACCTTGTGGTTTTTGAAACACTCTTGATGGAGTTATATATCGACTTCGCAGTTTATCCCACAGTGCAGGCAGGCTAGTTCACTTTTTATATCGGTGCCACCGCTACTTGTATCAGATTCCTGCTCATGCATCTATGACCCAGTTTTATGTGTGTTTCATTTGTTTGATTGAAAACCAGGTGTTTCAGTGTGTTAGAACTGACGGATAAATTAATCAATCCCATGCTCCCAATGGAGAGCCATTCTTTAAGGGAGTGAAGATCAAAGAATCACAACTGTGGTTTTTTTAGGCCAATCTCTGACCCATGCTTCCTTCATGTGGATTTCCCCATTGAGAACATAGGATCAATCAGTGTATTGTACCTTTTATATCTGGATGTAAATCCAAATTGCACTGATAGAATAGAAGTTTTCTCTCTAACAACTGTGCGCTTCTGAATTGAAATAGGACTCACCATTCTTAGTCCAGATCCCAGAGCTGGAATGATAGGTTCTAATCTTGTCTGTTCCCAACTTACATTTGTGATGCCTAATTTGGATCTTGACTTATTCAACATAAACCAGTTTAAGTGATAATCAGATCCAGACAGCATATTGTTTGAAGTACAGGGTGGAATTAATCTAGGCCATGGGCTCCTGCCCACCAGTTGGAGAGCCAGCAAGAACCCCACACCGTCTCCTTTGGGGAATGCCCACAATTATGGGCTGGCAGCTCATTAATGCCATCAGCATCAGCAAGGGGGTAGTGGTCACTGCCAGTAATACACCCCACCAGAGGCCCAGGATCAGCAAGGGTCCTAGGCCAACAGGTAAATAAGGACGCGATGGGAGTAGCAGGGAGGGGAGAGGGGTCACTGGCTGGGGGCAGGAGGACCAGATGAACAGGAAGTGGGGGTGACTCTCAGAGTCAACTCCCTTCCTCATGCTGGGTCCCTCGATCAGGCACTGAGTGATTTTGAACATGAGACCCTCCCCCGGGGAGCCCACAAGCTAAATCGACAGAGTTTGCTTATCGGTCTTCCTGCATGGTGACTGCTCCACCTGCTACTGGTTCAATGCCAGCAGAGATGGGATGAGGCCACTTAAGGGCCTCAGCTTGCATCACAGCAGGAAAGCCATCCACAAGCCTTCCCGCTCCTGACTTAATCAGGTGGGAGGCAGGTGGTGAAGGGGTCCCCATCCTCTACTTCTCATTAAATGCACCTCACCTCCGAACCCGCTGAGTGACGACCATGCTACTCTCTCCGCTTACTGCTGGTGCTTCATGGGCTGTCACCACCCTTCTCCTTAAGGTTGACAGAAACAGTGGTAGTAAGCAGTGAAATGAGAGGCCCCCATCTCTCTGCCAGAACGTAAATGGAAGTTGAGGTCAGTGGCTGCTCCGGCAAGGAAACAGGGGAAAACAGGATTGGTGTATGAATATTACAGCATCTCAATCATAACATGGTTGTGTATTGTTTTCTGCCATCCAATTTTAAGTGAAATTGTATGGGAAGACCTAGCACTTTGTCACTTTGGGTTAATATATAAATGATGCCTTTGATCTAAAGAGTGTTTGGATTAATTGATTTCAGGATTAGAGACATCCTGCAACACCCTTTGTTGACAACACCCTCTGAATTCACGACTTAGAAACCTTAAAAACCTTAGAAAGGTTACAGCACAGAAAGAGGCCATTCAGCCCATCGTTTCTGCACCAGCCAATAAAGAGGGAAAAAGAAACTAGCCGCTTATTTTAACCCCACTTTCTAATACCCAATCTGTAGCCTTGCAGCTTACGGCACTTCCGATGCAGATCCAGATACCTTATAAATGAGTTGAGTGTTTCAGTCTCAGCCACCAATTTAGGCAGTGAATTCCAAACGCCCACCACTCTCTGGGTGAAAAAGTTTTTCCTCATGTGCCCTCTAATCCTTCTACCAATCATCTTATATCTATGCCTCCCGGCAATTGACCCCTCAGCTAGGGGAAACAAGTCTTTCCTGTCTATCCTATCTAGGCCCCTCATAATGTTGTACACCCTTTTTTGTCACCCCTCAGCCTCCTCTGTTCTAAGAAAAACAACCAAGACTTAAAAAACAAAAATGACTTATGCCTCCTGGAAGGAGAAGGGCAGCATGGGGTCACAATCATCTCCCAAGTTTCCCTCCATGCACAAACCAGCCCGACGTAGGCAATTTGTGTTTATGTTTGCACCTCGTATAAATCAGGAATAACCTCTGTCAGCGTTTCACATTGAATTTACACCTTCTGAATGCAACACCAAAGATGAATGGTGTGGTGTGATTTTTTTTTTTTTTGCGCCCGCTTTGTGTGACATTTTTTAAGAAATCGGGAGTTGGAATCAAGGAGTCTTGGGTAAGGAAAGTGCATGAGGAGTTCAGGAATCAGGATATGGGGAGACAGAGAGGCTGTGGATCAGGGAAGGTGGGAGTGGAAGGGAGCGAGACTGAGCTGAGGGTTGAGGAGAACGAAATGATGTTAGATGTGGGGTTAGTGAAAGAGAGGGAGACTCGGGGGCCCGAGGACTAGGATTTGGCCTGTGCAGAGGGAGGGCAGCTGCAAAGAGGGAGACTGGAAATTAGATTGGAAATGAGGAGATCTCATATGGTGCAGGAGAATTCTGCCTCTAATTTCAGGGTGAGTGGGTTACAGGATTGCTACTAGTAACAGGTAGGGTAATTGGGGTGTTACACATATTACTGCCAGTTAGTCATAGATTATCAATGAATTATTTTACGGTTGGTTATGAGGGTAATCTGAATTTTACCAGTATTACTGATGATTATCGGCACACCAACAGTGAGTTATTATTAGTTAATAGTGCCTCCTACCTCTGGTTCCTCCTGCGAATCTCTTCACTGCCTTGCTTTCCTCCCTTCACTTGCTGGTGGATAGTCTCCTGGTTCTTGGAACTTCTCGCACAACTAATGGAGAAAAAACATGAGTCAAGATACTCAACTACAGAGTAGCAACAACTACAACATAAGTGTGGTAACTTTTGCAGTTACCAAATGATCAGAGGTCCCATTGGTCTGGTGTCATGTGATCAAACTTCCAGGAATGCTGGCAACCAGAGCTGACAACCCTAACAGCACTCTGGGAGCACCTTCACCACATTGATTACAACCATTGGAAAAAGGCAGCCCACCACTAGTTCTCAAGAGCAATAAGTGCTGGGCTTTGCCAGTGATGCTCATTTTCTGAGAATGAATAAAAACAAAGAACCAGTTTGTTCCATACTAATGAGGTTGAATCAATTAACTAATAAAACTCAACACCCTGCAGGTTTCTGTTAACCAGAAACTGAACTGGACCAGCCATATAAACACTGTGGCTACAAGACCAGGTCAGGGGCTGGGAATTCTGCACCTCTTGTTTCGCCAGAGCCTGTCCACCATCTGCAAGGCACAAGTCAGGAGTGTGATGGAATACTCCCCTCTTGCCTGGATGAGTGTAGCACCAAGAACGCTCAAGAAGCTCCACACCATCCAGCACAAAGCAACTCGCTTGATTGGCACCCCATCCAGCACTTTAAATATTCACTCCCTCCACCACCAGTGCACAATAGCAATACTACTGTGTACCAACTACAAGATGCCCTGCAGCAACTCAGCAAATCTCCTTTGACAACACCTTCCAAACCCTCTATCACCTAGGAGGACAAAGGGGAGCAGGTGCATGGGAGCACCACCACCTGCAAGTCCCCCACTAAGCTAAGCACCATTGTAACTGGGAAATATATCATCATTCCTTCACTGTCGGTGGATCAAAACCCTGGGACTCCCTCCCTAACAGCACTGGAGGTGTACCTACACCACATGGACTGCAGCAGTTCAAGAAGGCAGCTCACCACCACCACCACCTTCTAAAGGGAAATTAGGGATGGAAAATAAATGCTGGCCTAGCGAGTGGTGCTCACATCCTGTTAGCAAAGAAAAAGTATCCCATTTTGAACAGGTGGAACGCTTTCGTCACTTCCCACTCAAAATTTTAAATTCTCCTTTCAAAACCTAATTACTATTTTATTGGGAAGCACTACATATGAATATTTCATTAAATTGAACTCAGACATGAAATATTATTTATTTTGTTCAGGCACCCAATCTCCTACATCAATTGGAAAGTTACAAGAGCTACTTGATTTATCTGAGAATCTGTACAACTAAGACTTTCCAGAAGTGTTGCCTTTAACAACTGCAGAGGTTTAATCCCTGCAGTAGACATAGCAAGTGCATAAACCCATTCGTTATAAAGATATTTACAATATTTCCTGACCTAACATAGGAGGAAGCCTTCTCCCCTGCAGAGTTAAAAGCTGTGTGTGTAGTCTGATGGGGTGGGGGAGGTGGGGAATAGTATTCCCTTCAAAAAGTTGTGGTGCTCTGATCTAAAAGAGAAGCTGTTAATGTAAGGGCAAGGTGAATTGAATAAAAGTACAGTAACTGCAGGATAGTTCAACTGGCAGAGATGAACTACATCAGATAATTAAAGGCATTGAGAGGGTAGATTCAGAAAGATTATGTCCTCTGGTGGTGGAGTCCAGATGAAGGGAATAACCTAAAAGTTAGAGCTAAGCTGTGATCTCAGGAAGGTCTTCTTTAGACTTAGTAGAAATCTGGAACTCTCTGTCCTCCTAAAAACTGTTGAGGACAGCTTAGCTGAAAATGTCAAAACTGAGATTGATAAATCATTGCTAGGCAAGGGTTTTTTTTATGGGTTACAGAACCAAAGCGAGTTAATGGAGTTAAGAAACAGATCAGCCATGATCTAGATAAATAGCGGAACAAGCTTCAGGGGTTTCATTTCCTACTCCTATAATCCTAGAAGCCACATCACTAAGAGTAATAAATAATTTATGGGCTTTCCTATAGAGTTGAGGCTAATTTTAGGTTGTATCTCTGGTGACTGTTGGTTATTGCTGAAAAGAGACATGTTGCCAAAGCTTTACATCTTGCACTCATCAGGACAAATGTAAGAATGCCAAATTTCAAATGATTCTTGTAATCTCCAGGGTTGGCTGTGTTCTTCATATTTGTTTATTACATTAAAATATTGGAGAAGATTAAAAGATACTGTTTAATTGGGCGCAGCAGTATGTCAGGCGCTGAAACCTCCAGGAAAATGTCCAACCAGATTTGGCAACCCTATTGACAACTGCCGGGAGTGAGATTTTATGTTTGCCAATTCATAGTGCAATGATCCATTGCTTTGGAAAGGTAGAGTTGTGGCTCCTTCCAGTGCAGGAGAGAATAGGAAACTGGGGATGCAAGGCAAAACCCGGTAGGGAGATAGAAAGGGAGAGATAGGTAGAGAGAAGGTGAGAGAGAAAAGATGGAGTGTGGAAAGGCTATGTGTTATGGCATTGCCAACTTATACCATAGTACCCATTTATGATTAAATGGTATCTGGCGGCCTCACCACTTCTCAGGCCTGTTTTTTTAATGAACAGGAAAATCATGGGCTGGCAAAACACACAAGTGGAAAGCCCCAGCCTCTGTACTGCATTCTACAAACTTGGTTTGCAATATTCCATAATATTTACAGCATAAAAACAGTGCCATTCAACCCAATAAGTCCACATAAGCCTCCTCCCACCCTCTTCATTTCACTCCATCAACACATCATTCCATTCCTTATAAGTTTATTTGGTTTCTCCTTAAATGCATCTACATTAGTTGCCTAACTCCCCGCTGTGGTGGCAAATCCACATTCTAACCACTCATTGGGTTGGGGGCTGGGTGAACTGTCCACCCTGCTATTTGAGAAAGAAAGGAGAGAGGAAATAGGGAACTAAAGGCCAGTTATCATGAAATTAGTAGTATGGAAAATGCTAGAAGATGTTATTAGGGACATGGTAACAGGGCACATAGAAAGTCATATGATTAGGCAGAGCCAAAATGGATATATGAAAGGGAAATTATATTTGACAAATCTATTAGAGTTTTTGAGGTGGCTGAGGGTGAATCAGTGAATGTCCTGTATTCGGGTTTTCAAAAAGCACTCAATAAGATTCCATACAACAAATTATTCACAAATTTAGGCTTCATGGGTATGAGGAGTAATATATTAGCATGCATTCAGGATTGGTTGTTGCTGGATAGAATCGGCTTGGCAGGTTGTAACTAGCCAGATACCACAAGGATTAATGTTTGATCTTCAGCTATTTACAATCTATATCAACGGCTTTGATAAGGGGGCCAAGGGTAAAGTATTTAAGTCTGCTGACAATACAAAGTTGGGTGGGATAGTAAACTATGAGAAAGATGCAAAGAGGCTGCAAAGGGATATAGACCAATTGAGTAAGTGGCAAAAAACGTGAAAGATGCAGCATAATGTAGAGAAGCGAGAAGCTGTCCACTTCTGCAGGAAAGGTAGATAAGCAGAATAATTTAGAACTTCAAAAGGACATTGACACATTGGTGGAGTGGGCAGATAGGTGGCAGATGAAGTTCAATGTGGAGAAGAGTGAGGTGATACATTTTGGTACAAAGAGCATGGAGAAACAGCATAAAATAAAGGATACTATTCTGAAGGGTGTGCAGGAACAGAGAGACCTGGGTATATATGTACATAAGTCATTAAAGGTGGCAGGATAGTTAAAGGGAACTGTTTCTAAAACATACAGTATTCTAGACTTCATTAATAGGGGCATAGCATTTAAGAGCAGAGAGGTTTTGATTAACTTATATAAGGCACTGGTTAGACCTCAGCTTGAGTATTGTGTACAGTTCTGGTCATCACACTATACGAAGGATGTGAACGCATTGGAGAGTGCAGGAAAGGTTTATGAGAATGGTTCCAGGGATGAGACACTTCAATTATGAGGTAAGATTGGAGAAGTGGAGAAGACTAAGAGGAGACTTGGTAGAAGTTTTCAAAACCGTGAGGGATCTGGACAGAGTAGATAGGGAGAAACTGTTCCCGCTCGTAAATGGATCGAGAACCAGAGGGCACAGTTTTGAAGTGTTTTGTAAAAGAAGCAAATGCGAGATGAGAAAAAGCTTTTTCACACAGCGAGTAGTTAGGGTTTGGAATGCACTGCCTGGAAGTGTGGTGAGGGCGGGTTCAATACCATTCAAGGCATTCATGAGGGCATTGGATGATTATTGGATGATTATTTAAATAGAAACAATGTGCAAGGTTATGGGGAAAAGGCAGTAAATTAAAATGCTCAGAAGGCCGGCGCAGACACGATGGCCTCATTCTGCAACATAACAACTCATTTTTTGAATGGTGAGAAACTGGGAGATTTTGGCACTCAGAGGGTGTCCTTGTACATGAATCACTGAAAGTTAACTTGCAGTTACAGCAAGTAATTAGGAAGACAAATGTTAACCTTTCTTACAAAGGGATTGGCATAAGAGTGCAATTATATAGGGCCTGGCTGTGACCACATCTGGAGAGCTGTGTACAGATTTGGTCTCCTTACCTAAGGAAGAATACAATTACCTTCGAAGAAGTGCAACAACTAAACTGACTCTGGGATGGGAGCATTGAGAAGAGATTGAGTTATTTTTATTCATATGAAATTATACTCTCATGAATTTAGAAGAAAGAAAGGTGATCTAATTGAAACATATAAAATCCTTAAAGGGGCTTGGCAGGGTAAGTGTTGGGAGGGTGTTTCCCCGAGTTGGGGTGTGCAGAGCTTGGGTTCACAGCCTCAGAATAAGGGGTTGATCGTTTAGAGCTGAGTTGAGCAGAAATTACTTCACTCAAAGGATTGTCAGTCTTTGGAATTCTCAGCCCCAGGGAGCTGTGGATGCTCAGTTATTGAGTTAGTCAAGACAAAGATCAATACATTTTTGGGTAATAAGGGAGTCCAGGAATATGGGAGCAGTATGGGAAGGTAGAGTTGAGGTAGATCAAGCTAAGATCTTGTTGAATTACAAAGCAGATTCGAAGGGCCGAATGGCCTTTTCCTGCTCCTACTTCTTATGTTCTTATATTCAGGAGCAGAAGCTGAGTTAATAATGTTCTTATAAATGCTGAGGAAGTCCTGCTTATTCACTTAATATTAATACACAAAATAGGGCATGCAAACTTGTGCTCATCCCAACTGCTACATGTCCACCCAATTAACTCACTTGGCTGCCTGAGATTTGGTAATTCCAGGAGTATTCATGGCCTGTTTGATCGGTGTTGACATTCTGCTGTTCATTTTGTAACTGAACCATACATCTCTTTGCACTTTGATATGCGACTTCCCAGCTTTAGCAGTCAGATCTGAACAATAGATCTGATAACTGTTTGACTAGATGCACATGTGATATCTTTTGCCAAATAGGGTTCATCAACTGGCGAATCATCTAAGTATAAAGCCAATACCCTTTATAGTCCCTTGTCTGAGGTTGTGAATCACAATTATGACAGAATTGTTACACTTACACGTAGACTTTGTGTTTATAATGGTAAATGCAGGTTTTAGATCAATGGACCAAGGAGAATCTAATATGTTACACTGATCCCATGGGAACCAACACTGCACAGAATTTTGCTCTTTTAACCATTATAAACATGGTATACACCACCCAATAAGAAATAAATTATTATCCTTTCAACTGCTGGTGGGTCCAGTGAAATAACTGTCACCAAGGCATGGCAATTTTGTAAGTTTTCAATTCTGGCACTTGGCATTGGAATAAAGCCTAATGATAAAGACTCTGTACTGTCCAATGTAGCATTAATGCAGTAATATTAAAAGTATAACTAAAAGAAAGCATTTTTAACTCAATGTTAAGTAAAATAATTTATACGGATGCATAGCATTTCACGAGGTTTAGCAGACAAAGGGAGATGTAATTCTCAGATTCCCAAATTCTAAAATCCTTTTTCTGCGTTTCCAAACTGCTCATTAATGATCATTTAAAGACTTCCCTCTGTTCCAGAATGTTGCAGCACAAATGGAGGCCATGCAGTCCATCATACCTCTTCTGGCTCTTTGAAAGAGCTCTCCTGTTAGTCAAGCTCAATTTTAATTCAATTCAATTCAATACATTTTATTGTCCTTATGGAAATTCGCTGCAGGTACAATTGCTTCTGCATAACCAACAAGAAAGAAAGAAAAGAATTACGTAGCAATATACCAACCCATGTCACTGCAGTGTAGCGCCCCAACATCAGAGTCAAAGGGAATAAAAAGATAAAGATAGGAAAAGGAGTCTTAAGTCTTCATGCTCCCTCCCAGTACAGGTACATCTAATAACAACTTTAAGTTGGTGACCTGACTATGTCCTCCACACTGTCTTCTGTACCAGACTTCAATGGTATATTGAGTGGAATGGAGATGAGGCAAATACAGGACTTTAGAAAGCTCTCAGATCCCGGGCAGTCACAGTCCGTCGGCAGGCATTCGGTCATCCTTAATATCCTGCTATCTCTCCACTACCAAAAAGCTCCAGGCAAAGGAGACCACCCATTTTTGCAGGCCAAACCCACTCCCACACAGAAATATTCCAGCCAAAAGCCCCCTGCTAAGCAACAACTGCTCCAACGCAGCGACTCTCATCTCCTAGACTACCTACTTTCAGGTCAGGTGCTAGCCAAAGAACCGCTCTGGGAAAAGGGATACTAGGGAGATGACCGATGCATTCGACACCCCTGTTTTGCAGTTGATGCAGCCAATCCAAACCGAGCCACTCCAGCCTGACCAACCACTGTACTGGGGCACCGTCTCCCATCTGCATAGATCCTTCTTTCAAACTGCTGCCATCTTGTTGGCCATCATTCCAAGGGTCTACCCTGCTCTATCCCCACTGCCCTGCATATTTTTCCTCCTCAAGTATTTTTTTATTTCCTTCTGAAAGTTATTATTGAACTTGCTGCCACCACCTTTCCACTGAGTACATTCCCAATCATAACAACTTGCTGTGGGGTGCTTTATACAGCTCCCCAACTGATCTTCCAGCTCCATTTCCTTAGTCTCTGAAACGTGCCTTCCGGTGTTTTATTCACTGAAGGTGTAGTATATTTTTCAGGGGGTGGAATCTTCTGGAACCGGCAGTAGCAGCAAGTATAGTGGGCAAGGGAATTTAATTTGGCATGAGCCCAAAAATCAGTTTTCCGACGTTGGGATAAATTTTAGGGATTGAGTTCTTGAGTCTTTAAAGGCGGCTTAAAGCTCCCCAACAACCTATGTCAAGAAGTCCTTTTGCTTGCATTAGCATGTCATACATGCTCATTAAAAAACCATCTCACTGGAATTAAGTTCCACGCCAGTGGGAAGTTAGAACATTCACTTTTATAAGCACAGAAGTGCTGTGTACCTGGTGAGCTTCATTCCTTCCATGACTTTGAGGTGAGAAGATGCTACTTTCACCTTCTTGTGGATCCCTCACAAATCTTGACACAGACCAGTGCCCATAGGATGAATGGTGTGAAGGCTGGACACAGGAGGCAGCCAAAGGGGTGAAAGGGGGCAGTGGGATGAAGTGAGGGCTGGACAGGGCAGGCAGGAGAGGGGAAATAGGTAGGGTGGACTGAGTCCTGGACAGGAGAGGTAGGAGAGGGGGAAGGGTGGAGCAAGGGCTGGACACAGAAGACAGGCGAAGGGTGGAAGTGGGGTAGACAGTCTGGGGAAGTGGTGGGGGAAGACTCTCATGGGAAGTGGAAATGGGAGTGGGAGGCAGCAATGTTGGTTAGAGGGAAGAGCTTTTATTGTTAGGTCTGGAGGTCTGTGACTGCCTGGGGAGGAGATCCTAGAGTGTGCGTTCGGTACTGTTAACGGTAGGGTCTGGGACTGAACTGAGTACACTGGGCAGAGGAGGGAACAGTCACAGTCAGAAGGGGTAGTGAGATGCAGTAGGGTGGCAGATCCAGGGTGATAGTTGAGTAGGTGGAGGTTTTATGGTGGCTCACGGAGGGGGACTACACAGGTGCTCGGATAACGGGAGGGGGCAGGGTCAGGGTGGGCATGGGGATCGTAACAGGTGTCAGCTCTGAGGGGTAGGAAGGCATGTGGAGGTGGACGGTAATAGGTGCAAGGGTAACAGGGGAAGTTTAATGGGGGCAGAGCAGAGAAGAATGGTGATATTAGGTGCGTCAAGGGGGGGTGGGGGAAAGTTGGTGGATGACAGGGTAGAAGGTTGTGGAGCAAGTTTGAAAGGTGACGTGAACCATTTTTTACATCTGACCTGGAGAATGCAGTTAGTCGGTAAACGTGATCCCTCGAAGTGGGAGGAGGGTCTTTTCAGGTGGGTAGAGTTCAAGTTCAGCACAGTTGGCCGACTAAAGGGCCATCCTAATAATCAAGAAGCATTGGATCTTACAACGACTTGCGGCCACAAAGACTTGGGCCGGGATTTTCCGTGTCCGCCGGTGTCGGGTGTGTTCAGTGGCATGGGCAGACAATATGGCGCAATCGGTTTCACGACGCCGTGAAACCAGTTTGCGATCGTCCGCTTAGCCTGCCATCAGATGTCGGGACCCTCATTGTAATACATCTGCATATCATTATTAGGGCAGCCCATTGGAATCGTTCCCCTGCACCACTCCCCCCCGCCCCCTGTTCCCCCCAGCCCTTGTTGGATCATCCGCCCACATCAGCAGGAATACACACCAACGCGTTTCACAACAGCACATAAGCAACATGCACCTGGCGGGCTGCACTTTGCTCGTGACTTCAGGGTTTGTTTCAGTCAGCACTCGCAGTCATCAGCGCCAGGCTTCACAGGCAGCACCACATCACTTTGGGGGGGGTTCACGGACAGGTCTCTACCTACCAGATCAACCATATGTGGGTGGTTTTTCAATGGCTACAGGGCTAAGGCTTGCTTGGCGAAGGGGGAGTAGTGGCCTCAGGCAAGGGGAGAGGCTGCAGGACAAGGGCTGTACTGGGGAACCCAGGCTGTATGTGGGGGGGGACACATGTTGATCTGTGCAAAGTGGCCTCAAGATGTTGAGGGCTAGGGAGGCAGTCTCCAGAGGAGATGAGGACAGATGGGCATGAGAATGTGTGTGTCAGAGTGACTGGTGATGTCCCTTGGGCTGGCAGTGAGTGAGATGCCAGTGAATGTGCTATGGGCTTGAGTGTGTGAGTTCAGAGTGATGAGATGGTTGCCATACTCTGGCTGCCCGGATGAGATCATTCATCATCATTCTGCATTGGATGGACAACCTCTTCTGTGCAGCACTGGCACTGATCGCCACTGCCACCATCTCCCAAGCCTGGTTAGTCACGCCGCTGCCCATCCTGCAGAGTGGGCATAGAGGACACTGCTGCAGGCCTCCACAGCATCAAAAAAGTGTTCCAGTAACGTGTCACTGGAGCTGCAGTCTTTTTGCCTTTCGTGGACACCTTCCCTGCAGCAGTCATGGGCTGGAAGCACTGAGACACGTGTGCGTGGCTGGACTTTAAATATGGCGCTTGGCATGATGAAGCAGCAAGGTGATGACATGGCTGGTGAATGCAAGCTCGCCTGCCCTGGAAATGGTGCGTTTCCCGGGAATGCATAGCTAATTCGGCGGGCTCGGGATGAAACGCTATTGCGATCAGCGGGTAAAACATTGTTTTACCCACCCAATACCACACTTCCACCCTTGAAGGCAATCCCATGCCAGTGGCATTGAAGTTCCTTCCGGGGCTCCATTGGAGACCTGTGTGGCATCTCCCAGTCAGTGACACACGAGTGCACCCAGGGGGTGACAGATGCGCTGTTCAGGAGAGCGGACCAATGTTTCCAATTCTGCCTAGATCCCAAAAGCCAGGCTGCAAGAGCACTGGGATTTGTAGCAAGGTTTCCCGCAAATGCTGGATGTTATTAACTGCTCACACGAGGCCTTGAGAGCTCCCATACCCTTTAATGTATCTACTCCTGGATAACCTTTAGAAATAGGAGAGCTGCATGAGTTTCCCTAGCCTGATGAAACTCAGGTCAAAAGTAGTAACTATCAGCCCAGCTAGAAAGCAGCTAACTCAGCATAGATCAGGAATTGAATGTATGTCTATGTCTGTGCTACTTGTGCAACGCCATGCAGCGAGTGCATGTGTGTTGGATCAGTTTTTTGATACCTACTCTATATAGCATTTCCAATAAATCTGGGATTCCTTCAATGTGAATGATAAAGAGATAAAGAATTATTTTTCGAACAAGCAAATGCCAGTGGGAGGTATTAATCCATATTTCACCCCTGACTTAAATAAACCACTTCAGTGCTATAAGACAAAGGGGTTAGCAGGCCTCGGATGGTTTATTTAAATGAGATTGCCACTACTAATTGTCTTCAGTTGGTGTTTCAGTGGGAATGCTGTTTATTGTTACATGGAGCAACAGTAGTGCCCAGTGTGGCAGTTTGCTGCCAACAGTAATGAGATTGATAGAGTTTTATTAAACAAGGCTGTTAAGGTTTACAGAACCAAGGAGGGTAAACAAAGTTAATGTAAAGATCAACTATGATTTAATTGAAAGGCAGTGGACCAGGCTCAAGGGGCTAACAGGAGCAGTCGCAGCTGCCAGCAATGCAACACAGGGAGAGGCCTAGGATCCCTGAGAGACCCAGGCCACAGGTCAATGAGGGCAGGATGGGGTCATGGGAAATGAGGAGGGGGAGGGGGTGTCAACAGCAAGGGCAGGAGGTGGCTCTCAGGAGCCCGCTTCCCCTCCCCCCTCCTTTCCCGATGCCAGGTTCCTCAATCAGGCACCAAGGGCCTTCGAGTGAGGGACCCCCACCCCCAACCTCACCCCACCCATGGGAACCCACAAGCAAACACAACAAGTTTGCTTCTCAGATTTCGTGCGCAGCAGCTACCCTGGTTTAAAAGCAGTGGCGGTGGAATAAGGCCCTTAAGTGGGCATTAATTGCCCATTTAAGGGCCTCAATTGGCAGCAGGGCAGGAAGGCCGTCCACGAGTCTTCCCAGCACAGTCTTAATTGGGGCAAAGGTGGGAAAATGGCGGGGTCCCTACCCATCACCCTCCCACCCGATTAAATGCCCTCCCAGCCTCCAAACACACCTTGGGGAAAGGCCTTAAATCCCGCCCCAGGATGGAGTTTCACAAGCTGGGAACACATTGGGAGTTTAGAAAGTTATTAGGAGGTTCACGGATGAGGTTTGAGACAACTCACTGTATTCATTTCCTTGTCAGGGCAGTACCTTGTTTTTAATTCATTCCTGAGATGTGAGCATCACTGGCAAGGCCAGCACTCATTACACATCCCTAATTCCCCAACCTCTGTCTTGCAACTAAAAAAGTAACCATGATAAGCAATTCATTTTCAAATCCTTCCATGGACTCTACAACCTTCCCCAGCTCTGCATCCCAGCGCGCACAATCTACTGTTCCAATTTTGGTTTTCTGTGAGTTTCTTGCTCTCCTCCATCACCTATAGCAGAATTATTAACATCTTTGCCCAGCCCTGCAGCCTCTCTCTCTCTCTCTCTACTTTAAAAATTCATCCCAAATTTACTTTTTGCCCACATCTCTAGTCACCTTCTTTGACTTTTCCTCGCTTTATGTTAAATTCCCTCGTAAAATGCCTTGGAATAGTTCATTATGTAAAAGACGCCATTTAAGCGCAAGTTGTTGTTAGTTAAATGGTAGCTACCAATGCTGGTACACTGTGCCATGAACCAGCATAATAATTAAGAATAGTGCAAAGAAAGAGACATTACAAAATGCGTGCCAAAATTAAGATCCCACATGGATAATTATGGTGCTGTGATGGTTACAGTGAATTATTGTGATAATACATTTTACATATGTATTTTCTGCCTTTTTATTTAACATGTCAAGTCTTCTGTGAGCAATGGTGCATGTAGTGCTTTTTTATGCCTCATTAATTTATTTATTCATTCAGTTTGAATGTGTTATCGGTCAATTAAAACTTCCCATAAAATGTATTAAAAATGATAGCTATTAGTTTTGAAAGGCTAGGTTAGTGTCACTCTCTTTATACATATCAAGACTCATTAGTTACTTCACAGATTAGCCAATGATTTTTGACTCTTAAGCCTAGTTGTTATAAGGTAGTTTGCAACCTTGGTGTCTCATTTGGCTGAGTTGAGCTTCCAACCCTATATCTTCTCCATCAGTCTCTGTAGCATTGCTTGTTTCCACCTCTTCCTGAGCACATCTGCCACTCAAACTCTGTTCTGTGGCTTTTTTACCTCCAGACTCAACTATTCCAAAGCTCTGAAGGAAAATCTGCCACTTTGCATCCTCTGTAAGCACTCCCAAAACTCTGCTGCCAGTATCCTTACTTGCGCCAAGTCCCTCTTACCCATCACCCTTCATGATCAGTCAATTTTAAAATTCTCATCTTAGTTTTCAAATCCCTCCCTTGCCTCGTCCATCCCTATTTCTGTAACTTCCTTCATCCCTGAAACCCTCCGTGATCTCTGCTTTCCTCCAATTCCAGCTCCTTGCACATTCCCAATTTTCTTTACTCCATCATTGAGGGCCTCTAGCTGCCTAGACTCTAAACTCTGGAGTTCCCTCCATTAAGATCCCCAACACTCCATCTATATCTCCTCCTTTATGACATTCCTTAAAACCTACCTTATTGACCAAGCTTTTGATCATTTGTCCTAAATGTCCGTTTGTGGCTTGGTGTCAAATTTTAATCGATAATGCTCTTCTGAAGTGATTTGGGACATTTTACTATGTTAAAGGTGCTAGATAGATGTAAATTGTTGTTGTTGACTATGCAAGGTGGATCTTAGAGCCGGGTCAGAGTATGACCATGTCATCTTTCCTAGTTCAGCCATCAGTCATCACATCTCAGTTGATTTCATTTCTCAAGAGATACTCCTAAGGATAAGTAAACTCATGGAAACTGAGCTTTCAAAGTGGAGTTATAGGACTGCAAATCCCACTGCCAACCATCATTTAACCCTCACTTAATTGAGCTTCACTGGTTCTCAACTGTATCACTAGATGGAGCAATATCCGACAATTGAGTGCTTCATCTTAGAAAATCTGTCATGCATATCTTCTCCTATAGACCAATCATAGAATAGGACCAATTGTGACCAGAGACATATTGGCAACCAAGACCAGTCCTGTCTCCTAGCTCCAGAGTGTAATTTATCAGTCAATTGCTAGTTAACTCACCCTGAGTTAGGGGGTTGGGATAAACAAGGATTTCAGCATAAATTGGTTAGCCCCTCAATGCGGTGCTGAGGAAGTGCTACATTGAAGGAGTTTCACGTTGTGAGGGAGTCATTAGACAGAAATGCTATTTGCCAGCTCTATCATGGTCGTTTTCAAAGATCATATGGCACTATTTGATGAAGAGCAGGAGCTCCTGTGAACTGTCCAGGATTCCTTCTTTAATTAACATTACTATTAAAAGAAAAGGCAAACTTATCATGCACCTCACCTGCTTGGTCATTACAGAATGGTCACACATTTTCCTGTATAACTGCAGTCACTGCGCTCCAAGATAAACTCACTTTGCAAACTAGGTTGAGATATTTCAACATTAACATGCAATATAATGCATTATAATGCAACAGATCAGCCATGATATAATTATGTAGCAGGATCTGGGAGGTGTCGGCATAATGGTAATGTAATCCAGAGGCCCAGGCTAATGCTCTGAGGGACATGGGTTCAAATGCCACCATAGCAGCTGGCGGAATTTGAATTCAGTTCATAAAAGTGAAAGCTAGTCTCAGTAATGGTGACATGGTGACCATGACAACTATCATTGAATTCTGGAAAAATGCCCTTTAGGGAAGAAAAAATCTGCTACCTTTACCCAGTCTGGCCTACCCACAGCAATGTGGTTGACTCCATAACTGCCCTCTGCAATGGTCTAGCAAACCATTTAGTTCAAGCGCAGTTAGGGATAGGCAACAAATGCTGGCCTTGCCAACGACGCTCACATCCAATAAAGAAAAACAACAGAATTGAGGGGCTGAATGGCCTAATGTAAGGAAATAAATAAATAGGTCCAGGGCCTTCCTTCCTCGTTAAAATTATTTTGAATACACCCTCTTTTGTTTTATAGCGTACAATGTCACACACAGACACCTTGACCAGTAATAAATTGCCATATATTTTATTTACAAAAAGCTTTGATCTGCTTTTAGGGGGAAAACATGTCTCAAGTCTCTCCTGCTGCTAGGGTAACCATTTATCCGCATTGTGATTGCATTCGCTATCAAATGAAGATGTGCTTCTTGTTCTTAAATGTATTTATATGGTTTAACTATTGTCCCACCAGCTCAAAAACTGCTTTATATCCTCAGTGCTGCTACCGGATACAATCAATGCTACTCTTTGATTGACCACAAAGTGGAGCACTTGCATGGGACAGGAGTAGCCCTGTCAGTTTTGCTGCAATGGATCCCACCTCACGACACATCTACTACCATCCAAGATGAAGCATAGAATCAAAGGATGATGACATCATTCATGGCCATTCAGCACACTATGCACATGCCGTCTCTCTGCATGAGTAAATCCGCTCTTCCCACTCCCCAGCCTCCCTTTTTCCCTTCGGGTGCTTATTCCAATTCTCTTTTGAAAACAATGATTGAATCTGCCTCCAGCAGTCTCTCAGGCAGTGCATTCCAGATCCTAACCACTCACTATGTGGGAAAAAAAGTTTCTTTGTGTCCTCATTGGCTCTTTTACCATTCAATTTACATTGGTGTCCTCTGGTTCATGACCCCTCCATCTAGACACCTCATGCTTTTGACCATCTCTATCAAATCTCCTCTCAAGCTTCTCTTCTTAAAAGAGAACAACCCCAGCTTCTCTGTCATCCCTGGAACCATTCTCATAAATCTTTTCTGGACCCTCTCTAAATCCTTCACATCCTCCCTAAAGCGTGGTGCCCAGAATTGGACACAATGCTCCACTTGGAAGTCAAGCTAGTGTTTTCTCTGAAATAAAGGTTCATCATAACTTTTATTTTAATTCCACAGGATACAGGCATCGCTGGCTGGGCCCATCCCTAATTGCCCTTGAGAAGGTGGTGGTGAGCTGCCTTCCTGAACCGCTGCAGTCCATGTAGAATCATAGAATGATAGAGTCATAGAAAGTTTATGGCACAGAAAGAGGCCACTCGGCATATTGTGTCTATGCCGGCCGAAAAATGAACCACCCAGCCTAATCCCACTTTCCAGCATTTGGGCTGTAACCCTGCAGATTACGCACTTGAGGTGCATCTCCAGACACTTTTCAAATGAGTTGAGAGTTTCTGCCTCTGCTACCCTTTCAGGAAGTGAGTTCCAAACCCCCACAAATCCTCTGGGCCAAAAGACTTTTCCTCATCTCCCCTCTAATCTTTCTACCAATCACTTTAAATCTATGCCCCTTGGTTACTGACCTCTCTGCCATAGTAAATAGGCCCTTCCCATCCACTCTATGCAGGCATCTCACAATTTTGTACACCTCAATCCAATCTCCCCTCAGCCTCCTCTGTTCCAAGAAGAATAACCCAGCTTATCCAATCTTCTCTCATAGCTGCAATTTTCCAATCTCAGCAGCATCCTTGGAAATCTCCTCTGCACCCTCTCTAATACAATTACATCCTTTCTGTAATGAGGCGACCAGAACTGTGCAGTACTCAAGCTGTAGCCTAAATAATGTTTTATATTGTTCCAGTATAACCTCCCAGCTCTTCTATTCTAAGCTTCATCTAATAAATGAAAGGTTCCCATATGCCTTCTTAACCACCTTATCTCCCCGAGCTGCCACCTTCAGGGATCTATGGACATTCACTCCAAGGTCTCTCACTTCCTCCCATTTATTGTGTAATCCTTTGCCTTGCTGGACCTCACACTTCTCTGTGTTGAATTGCATTTGCCACAATTCTGTCCACCTGGCCAGTCTATTGATATCATCAATGTGGTGCGTGGTGGAGGTACACCCACAGTGCTTTTAGGGATGGAGTTCCAGGATTTTGAGAACTTGCACTTGGTGGTGTTCCCATGAATTTGCTGCCCTTATCCTTTTGGGTGGTAGAAATCATGAGTTTGGAAGGTGCTGTTGAAGGAGTCTTGGTGAGTAGCTATGGTGCATCGTGTAGATAGTACACACTGCTGCTACTGTGTGTTGGTTGTGGACGGAGTGAATATTTAAGATGCTGGAAGGGTTGCCAATCAAGCAGGCTGCTTTGTCCTGCATCGTGTCGAGATTCTTGAAGGTTGTTGGAGCTGAACTCATCCAGGCAAGTGGAGACTATTCCATCACACTCTTGACTTGTGCCTTGTAGATGATGGACAGGCTTTGGGGAATCAGGAGGTGAGTTACTCGCTGCAGAGTTCCTAGCCTCTAACCTGCTCTTGTAACCACAGTATTTATATGGCTAGTCCAGTTCAGTTTCTGGTCAATGGTAACCCCCAGGATGTTGATAGTAGAGGATTCAGAGATTGCAATGCCTTTGAATGTAGAGGGGATATGTTTAGATTCCCTCTTGTTGGAGATGGTCATTGCCTGGCACTTGTGTGGTGTGAATGTTACTCACCACTTATCAGCCCAGGCCTGGATATTATCCAGGTCTTACTGCATATGGGCATGGGCTGCTTCAGTATCTGAGGAATCGCGAATGGTGCTGAACATTATGCAATCATCAGCGAACATCCCCACTTCTGATCTTATGATGGAAGGAAGGTCATTGATGAAGCAGCCGAAGATGGTTGGGCCTAGGAAACTACCCTGAGGAACTCCTGCAGTGTTGTCCTGGAGCTGAGATGATTGACCCCCAATAACCACAACCATCTTCCTTTGTGCTAGGTATGACTCCAACCATTGGAGATTTTCCCCCCACCCCCTGATTCCTATTGACTCCAGTATTGTTAGGGCTCCTTGATACAACACTCGGTCAAATGTTGCCTTGATGTTAAAGGCAGTCACTCTCACCTCACCTCTTGAGTTCAGATCTTTTGTCCATGTTTGGGCCAAGGCTGTAATGAGGTCTGAAGCTGAGTGACCCTGGCGGAATTTCTTTGTTTTTGTACTCTATGCTTCTAATTATAAAGTTCAGGATCATATGTGCCTTTTTACCACTTTATCAACGTACCCTGCCACTTTCAACATTTTATGCACATACACCCCATTGTTCTAAAATAAAAGCAAAAATCTGCGGATGCTAGAAATCCAAAACAAAAACAAAAATACCTGGAAAAACTCAGCAGGTCTGACAGCATCTGCAGAGAGGAACACAGTTAATGTTTCGAGTCCGAATGACCCTTCAACAGAAATAAGTAAAAATAGAAGAGAGGTGAAATATAAGCTAGTTTAAGGGGTGGGGGGGATAAGTAGAGCTGGATAGAGGGCCAGTGATAGGTGGAGATAACCAAAAGATGTCACAGACAAAAGGACAAAGAGGTGTTGAAGGTGGTGATATTATCTGAGTAATGTGCTAATTAAGGGTAGAAAGCAGGATGAGCAAGGTACAGGTAGCCCTAGTGGGGGTGGGGTGGGGTGAAGGAATCGAAAAAGGCTAAAAGGTAGAGATAAAACAATGGATGGAAATACATTTAAAAATAATGGAAGTAGGTGGGAAAAGAAAAATCTATATAAATTATTGGAAAAAAAAGTGGGGGGAATCAGAAAGGGGGTGGGGATGGAGGAGAGAGTTCTTGATCTAAAATTGTTGAACTCAATATTCAGTCCAGAAGGCTGTAAAATGCCTAGTCGGAAGATGAGGTGCTGTTCTTCCAGTTTGCGTTGAGCTTCACTGGAACAATGCAGCTCACTAACCTCCTCATGGTTCACAATACATCCAAGGTTTGTACAATCTAAAAATTTTGCCCTGCAGACTCAAGTCTAGGTCATTAATATTTTATTTATTCTTGGGATGGAGGCTTCATTGGCTAGGCCAGCAGTTTTTGGCCATCCCATTGCCCTTGAGGGCATTTAAAAGTCAACCACATAGGTGTGGGTCTGGAGTCACATGTAGGCCAGACCAAGTAAGAATAGCAGATCCCTTCCCTAGAGGACATTAGTGAACCAGATGGGTTTTTACAACAATCAATGATGATTTCATAGTCACCACTAGACATTTAGCTCCAGATTTTTATTGAATTCAAATTCTACCATCTGCTGTGGTGGGATTTGAACCTGGGTACCCAAAGCATTGCCCTGAATTACCAATCTAGTGGCAATACCACTATGCCACCACCTCCCCAATATATACCAAGCAAAGCAGCAAAGCAGTGGTCCTAATTCCAATTCCTGGGAAACACCGCTCTACATCTTCTCCCAGTCTGAAAGACAACCATTCATCACTAATCTCTGTTTCATGCCACTCAGCCAACTTCATATCCATGCTGCTCCCACTGTCCCTCTCGTTCCATGAGCTTCAACTTTGCTGTCAAGTCTATTATGTTGCACTTTATCAAATGCCTTTTGGAAGTCCATATACGTCTTGTCAACCCTCTGTTTCCTCATCAAAAAAACTCAATCAAGTTAATTAAACACAATTTGTCATGCTGGCTTTCCTTAATTAATCCACATTCCAAGTGACTGTTAATTTTGCCCTGGATTATAGTTTCTAGAAGCTTCCCAGCACTGAGGTTAAACTGAATTGCCTATACTTGCTAAGTTTATGCTTACACCCTTTATTCAACACCCTCCCCTCCCCCGCATCTGAGGAAAATTGGAATATTACGATCAGTGCCTCCTCAATTTCCTCCCTTACATCCTTCAGCCTCTTCGATTGCAGCCAAATCAGTCGAGGTAACATCAATTTTAAATACTTTTTCATCCCTATTTGGCCTCATCCCTCCTCCTATTTATTCTATTATTGTTTTTATGCCAATAGATGACTTTTGGATTCCCTTTTATGTTAGCTGCCAGACTCTCCTCGTACTCGTTCTTTGCTTCTTTTATTTCCTTTTTCACTTCCCCTCTGAACTTTCTATATTCAACCTGGTTCTGACTTGTATTACCAACCTGACATCTGTCATACACACCCTGTCTCTGTTTTATCTTATTCTCTATATCTCTCATCAGCCGGAGAGCTCTGCTTTGCTTGCTCTCTCTTTCCCCCTGGTAGGAATGCACCACAACTGTACCCGAACCATCTCCTCTGTAAAAGCATGCCCATTCTTCTATTCCAGTTTTGCCTGCCAAACTTTGACTCCAATTTACCTGAGCCAAACCTGTTCTCACCCTTCTGAAATTGTCCCTCCTTCAATTAAGTACTTTTGCTCTAGATTGTTTCTTTATTTTTTTTCCATAGCTAACAGAAACTTTATGATACTATGCTCACTGGTCCCTAAATGTTCCCCAACTGACACATGGTCCACTTGACCCTCATCATTTCCCAGATTCAGCAATGCCTTCTTCCTCATTGGACTACAAACATACCAATCAAAAAAAATCTCCTGAATATGTTTCAAAACAGTTTCCCCTTCTCTGCCCATTACAGTATTAGAATCCCAGTTTGCATTAGGATAATTGAAGTCCACCATTATCGCTATAGTTTTTGCACCTCTCTGTAATTTCCCTGCATATTTGTCTGTATGTATCCTTCCCAATAATCAGTGACTTATAGTGTATATCCTTTAGTGGAATTATATCTTTATTATTATTAACTCTACTCAAGTAGATTCTGCTCTTGACCTCTCTACAGCATTCTCCCTGTCTCTAGCACCATAATTTTTCCTTCAATCAATAGAGTCGCCCCTTCTCCTTTTTGCACTCCCCATCTTTCTTGAAAGCCTTGCATCCAGGATCACCATCTGGTTCATCCTATGCTTCAGGACGGTCAACCAGATCAAACAGTGATGTTAAACGAGGCCAGTCGGCCTCTAACCCAAGCTTTGCAGTTGAATGTCCTGCACGCTCAACCTATGGATATTTCCATGCTGTGATAAAATAAAGCACTTAATAAAATGGGACAACTTACATTCAGACAAGCAACGATGTTTCAATCTGGGAGATTGCTTTAAGAACTTTGCGACGCCCAGCTTTTCTGCAATTACATCATGTCATTTCAGCATGTTCACTGTTGCCGTGAAGTGGCACAGACAAGCTGGTTTGCTTCCTAATGAAACATAAAGGAAATACTTGAAGGAACCTACAACATAGGCTAGCAAACATCACAGCTGAGTAATGATGGCACCAGAAAAGTAACGTTAACATAAAATAGCTCTCAGGTGAATTTTACCCCTTTGTTGTTGGAGACATGCCAACCCCCCCACACCCACCCTCCACAATTTGTTTCTTTCAAAAGTGCCAGTTGACTTAGCTGGTGCTGTTTAAGCATAATAATTGTAGATGAGTGCACTGTGATTACTGTCCCTCTAGATTCTTGCCTCGGAGGCAAGCTTCTTACTGTGCACAGTTCATAGGTCACCTGTTTTGCAGCTAAATCATGCATGCCACAGTATCCCCTGTGAATTCCGCAGTTGACAAACTGCCTGCAATGGTTAGTACAACGTACATTAAAACTCTTGTGCTTAAACCGATATTACATGAGTGATGGATTGCATTGCTCATGTGCAGATTATTACCAGTAACGACACTATTGCCCAAGATTGTGCCTAAATACGGCCAATAGCTTTTCCCATTGTCAGATCAGTGCACTCGAAAGGTGATTAATTTTTACCATTTACCGAGCAATTTTTTTGCACAGAATTAGGTTTTCATTCGAAGCCTGAAAAATGACTGGTGCTGATAAAAAAAGGTAACTAAAGCAGTAGGCCTTTTTGCAGCTGAGGAAAGGCTTTTCTTATTGGAACTGATAAGCTTCACTGGGGGCTCGAGGCTCTTGTTACATCCTTTTGAAAGACTCACACAATCTCTGTATTATGAATGTTTAACTAGTACATTTTACTGCAGAAAATGTATCCCCGTTACACCAATATTGCTACTCAAGTCAACATCACCTACAAATTGGACGAACACTTCTTGACACGTTTTCAATATTATTACATTAGGACAAGTGGGTTTTGATTGATAACCTAATATTCAAGGCATGCAAATCATCAATCACAGTGAGTATATTAATTATTCAATATAGCAGCCTAATGCAAAAATCAATGTAGGGAGTGAAGAAAAGGAACTCGGTGCTCCCAGTGGGGTCCAACGGTAGATAATAGAAAAGAAATAAAGAAAAAAAATCTCCAAGTCTGTCTCCTGGAGTTCAATAAAAACATTTATCCACCTGTCAAAGTGCTCTATGTTTTCTTACCTTTGAAATATTGAATAAAATCCGTGTCCCCAGCTAAAAAAAAGTTTCAGGATTATTTCAAAGAACAAAAATACTAATTGGAGCCCATGTGAAAGTCAAAAATATGCAAAGATCTGAAGGCTACTGAGCATTGTTATGCTGCAAGACAGATTCTCGCTTAAAAGCAGCACAAAAAAAAAAACCAGGCAGTTTCCCATGTTTTAAAAGAGGGAAATGATGTTAGAAAGACAACATCCTATTTAGGCTTTTTTTTTCTCCTCGGTTCTGGTGTGGGAAGAAAAGTTAGGTCTACAAACGCCAAGCAGATTTTCCCATTTAGAAGGTACATTTTCAGAATTCCCAATTAAGGAGCCAGACTGGGATGAATTCAGATGTAGGGACAAAAGGATACCTGCGTTTCAGCACTTGATGCCTTCCCAGCCTTCTAGCCAGCTCGCTAGAAATCTTCCAGTTATGGTGAGCGGGGAATTGCTTCTAGTCTCCAATCTAATACCCATTTTAAGATTTAGAGAAAAAACAAAAGCTTGATTCTGCTTTTGAAAAAAAAAATAACAGCAATTACTGGACCTCTCGTACTCAGGGACATAAATTAAAGATGCAAAATGGGGGAAAAAAAGGCAATTACACAGATATTTTTTCGGTGAAATGCTAGCAAGAGAGAATGGCTATTTATCATCCGCCACTCCAAATTGGTTTCCTGTTCCTGCCTCCACATGTGAATTCTCAGAATAAACTGCTTTGGCTTAGTGCAACTGTCACAAGCGCAATAAATCACACGTGCATTTCAACTAGGGGAAATAAAAATTGAATTAAAGGCAGAGGATGCAGAATCAGTGGCCATTAAACACTCTTAGTCTGAGGAACTGTCAAGGTGCTTTTTTTAATATGCGGTTTCTTGGTATAATCAACATTTACTCGATTGTACACCTGTGGCCACATGAGACGGATAAAAATGGGGCCTTGGTGACTCTGGGTGTAAAACACCAGGAATACAGACCCTGCTGCCACTTCAAGTATACTGCTTAAATAAGGTAACTCTCTTCCTACTTGTTCCCTCCCTCATTTGTCACAGGTACCCAGCTTTATACCTTATTCATTAAAGTCCTGATCGAAGTTAATATTTCTTTCACACCGTGTGTTTTCTTTTTAAACTATTTAATTTTAAGAATAGGAAACAACCAACTAATAAGAAAGGTTGTGTCTCTGTAAATACAGCGTAGCCTTAAATGAAAGGCCAGCTAGATGGTACACGAGGCAACATGAGTACATGAAGAAATAGGTTTGGGAGGTGGCTCGTGTGCAGCATAAACACCGGCCTAGACCTGTTGTGCAAAATGGCCTATTTCAGTGTTGTAAATACTACGTCATTCTATGTAACAAAAAGTGAGCATTACTTCCACTTAGAACTGGAAATAAAGCATTTTAAAAATAAAGACTTGCATTTAAGTAGTGACCTTCATGAGCTCAGGCTGTCCCAGCCTATGAAGTGTTTCGGAAGTGTAGTCACTGTCCTAATGGAGGAAGCGCAGTAGCCAATTTGACCACAGCAAGCTCTCAGGAACAGCAAGATATAATGGGCAGATAGTCTGTTTTTATGACATTAATGAGGGTAAATATTGGCCAAGTCGCTGATGATAACTCCCCCGCTCTTCCTCAAAATACTGCCACAGGATCTTTAATGTCCACCTGAGAACTCAGATGTCATGTAAAATGTGATCTGTTTTAAGTTTTAGCTTTCTTTATTAATTGTTTTATTTTTGGATTCACTCTTTAGATATTTTCAAAGTCCTCCTTCGAATATCACAAATGTGGGGAATAGCAAGTGTGCATGGATATCCAGAATCTCAACCTCTTGCGCTAAACCTCAGTTTTCATCATTCCACCATTGACAACTGAGCCTTCAACTTCCAAGGTCCCAAGCTCTAGAATTATCTCTTTATGCTTTTCTGTCTCTCTTTAACTCTATCCTCCTTTAAGATGCTCCTTTAAACCAACCTCTTTGATCAAGCTTTTGTCCTAGCATCTCCTTATGTGGCTCAGTGTCAAACTTTGTTTGATAATCACATTTATAATGTTTCTTGGTATGTTTTACTACATTAAAAGAGCTATATAAATGCAAATTGATGTTGCCCCATCATTCAATGTCCTAACTATTAAGCACTCCAATTTGATACTGTGCCCAGAATCACAGTGGAATTTTAGTTTGAGCATATTGTTGGGTTTTAGAGTCACATGCAGAACAGACCAGGTAATGATGGTGGATTTCCTTCCCTAAAAGACATTAGTAAACCAAATGGGTTTTTACAACAATCATTGACAGTTTCTTGGTCACCATTATTGAGGCTAGCTTTATATTCCAGGTTTTACTAATTGCATTTGTTATGATCCCAGCTGGTGTTACTGCTCAACAAATCAGATCCCAGAGTGGAACCTGGCTTGATGAATCCTAACTTGTGTATTTACTGTTACTGAAGTTACTGAACATAGTCACAAGAGACTGCTCGTGTACTTTTAACACAAAGAATAAAAAGTTTATTTAACAAGAAAAATTAACTGGACACAAAGGTTGGAAAGATTTCAATACAAGCACCAGTAAATGAATCAAATCACATTATTCCTTCACCCCAACTGTACCTTTACAGATACATGTAACTTCGTAAAGATAACACAATTTACAATATCTATCTTATGCTCTAATATTCAGTGTGCAGTACAAGTCAACTAATAGGCGAGCTGTAGTTGGACACACTACTCTCCAAGTAACAGATGCCAACAAAGCAGATTCTATGAATTTCTCATTAACACACCCCCAGACACTTTTTTTCATTTGTTCATGGGATGTGGGCATCGCTGGCTTGGCCAGCATTTATTACCCATCCTCAATTTCCCTTGTTCAGAGGGCATATAAGAGTCAACCACATTGCTGTGGGTCTGGAGTCACATGTAGGCCAGACCAGGTAAGGACAGCAGGTTTCCTTCCCCAATGGGCATTAGTGAACCAGATGGGTTTTTATAACAATCAGCAATGGTTCCGTGGCCATCATTAGACTTTTAATTCCAGATTTTTATAAGATTGAAATTCCACCACCTGCTGTGGTGGGATTTGAACCTGGGTCCCCAGAGCATTACCCCTGGGTCTCTGGATTACTAGTCCAGTGACAATACCACCACACCATTTTTGCCTCGAATTCAAGTTTTTTCAGTTCCTTTTCATGTTCAAGTTGCTTCATTCACAGCTGAATCTTAGCTAACTCAGTTGACTCAGCCCCTGGAGAACATGATCTCTCTGTTATCCTTTCCAGTTTCAAATGGTGTGCTTTCCTCACCCCTTCAGGTAATTATAACTCCAGCTTATCCACCAATTCCATTGGCAAGCTCTTAGTTAATTTCTGTAAACCCAGTCATGATTACATTTCCCATCAGTGAAAATATCTCAGCAATTTCCAACACTGTTTTAGTTTACCAATGTATAAGGAACCTGGTCTCTGTCCTTTTATCCCTTATTATTCTACGTCCAATCACCCACTGTCTGTGAATCAAATCCCATAAGAGCCCCCAGTTTATGTTATGACCGGGATGGGAGGAGTGTGCGAATTATCAAGCCTCACTACTGAGCAGGCCATACCATTAATTTAAATCAAAAACAAAAATTGCTGTAAAAACTCAGCAGGTCTGACAGCATCTGTGGGGAGAAAGACAGTGTCTGTGGAGAGAAAGACAGAGTTAATGTTTCGAGTCCACATGGCTCTTCCTCAGAACTGAACCTGGTCTCTGTCCTTCTGAAGAAGAGTCTTATGGACTCAAAACGTTAAATCTGTCTCTCTCTCTCCACGGATGATGTCAGACCTGCTGAGTTTTTCCAGCAATTTTTGTTTTTGTTTCAGATTTCCAGCATCTGCAGTGTTTTGCTCTTATCTTAGCCATTAATTTAAATGTTTAATCTTCTCACCGGAATGGCCAATTGTGTAGCTATATCTCGAGGACCCAGAAGAAAAGAGACTCTGACCAGGGTGTTTTCAAAAACTCGGAATGAGTAATTTATTTTAAAACAAAACTTCTTTTAACAAGTTGCAAGTAATGGTTAACCTGCTATTGTAATCAGGAAGTATAACTATCTATCTCTTGCTAAACAATTCCCCCAGCACACACACAGGGCAAACAGATAGAGTCTCTCTGCAAAGATGGACTTTGGAGGATGGGCGTCATAAAATAAAGGATAAAGTCCGCAGGGTCTCAACTCCGTCGACCTGGAGTTCTCTTGTGTGAAGATGGGACACTGGTCCCAGTGGATGCCTGGAAGTTCTCACCGCTGGTCTCAGCTTTGCAGGTCCAAATGCAGACTGGTTACACTCAGGTTGATAGCCACGCACAATTTTAGGCAAGGTAGAGAGAGAGGAAGCCAGTCAAGGTAGCCTTCTTTCCTCAGCTTATTCTCCAAGAAGACTGCGATAAAACGATGTTTAGCCGTTGGCCGCAATGGTGGACTTTCACACCAAATCGTCACAAACGCGCCACACTATTCATGCATTCATGGGAAACACGCCATTTCCATGGCGAGCGGGTTCTCATTCACCCGCCCGCCATCACCTCGCTGCTATATCACACCGGGTGCCATGTTTAAAGTATAGCCAGACGCAGATCTTTCAGTGGTTCCAGACCACGGCTGCTACAAAGAAGACATGGCTTTGAAAGGCAAAAAGACTGCAGCCACCCCCCCACCACAACCAACGCCACCCACCTTCCCCCCCCCATCCCCACCCCATTTCTGTTTCCCCCTTCCTTTTTTTTCCAATAAATTATAAAGATTTTCCTTTTCCCACCTATTTCCATTATAAAAAATAAATAAATAAATAAAAAAAACCCCACTAGAGCTATACCTTGAGTGCCCTACCATCCATTCTTAATTAGCACATTCGTTTAGATAATATCACCAACCTTAACTTTAACACCTATCTGTTCTATTGTACTATTGTCGTTGACATCTTTTGATGATCTGCTTCTATCACTGCTTGTTTCTTCCTACAACCACACCCCCCCACCCCCCCTCCACCTCTCTGTCTTTCTATCTCTCCGCCCCCCACACACACACCTTAAACCAGCTTATACTTCAACTCTTTCCTGGACTCGAACACAAGTTCTGTCGAAGGGTCATGAGGACTCGAAACGTCAACTCTTTTCTTCTCCACCGATGCTGCCAGACCTGCTGAGTTTTTCCAGGTAATACTTATCATCTGGCCTGGCATGCATCCTGCTCACACTTTATCCATCTCTATTCATGCAGGACAAGCTAGCACACAACAAGAGGGAGACTGGTGGATGAATGCCTGGAATCAAGATCCTCACCAACTTTGAAGTCAGAGCCATCCAGCTGGCCGGCGAGGATCTGGACCAGTCCTGTGCTAACAGTGAGGTTGGTGCTGCTCTACCAACTGAGGATCCAGCAGTGCAACATACATCAGACAACCATGCCGTGAGTGATGTGTCCTCTTTCACAGGCCACTGCCATGCACTAATTATCTCCCCTTGCTTTCACAGGCACATCTAGGAAACAGCCAACAGAATCCATGACCCAGGGCCTCCAATCAAGCCCCGAGGAAACCTCTGAAGAGGAATCTGAAGGCACCCTCCCTGAAGTCCCATCCCTGTGCTCACCCACACCCTCCACCAGCGCAGAGACACACACCTCACTGGGACCTAGCTTTAGAGTAGCCTCAGGATCACAATCTGGTGAGCACATCATATTGTCTGATCCACAGCAGGTGGCATCAGGGAATTCCATAGTTTCTGGCACTCGGAGGACTGATGGGGGCCAGAAATTTGCTGAGTCCAAGTCAGATGAGGAGCCTCTGGACTTGGCGTCGTGTCACAGTTGCTAGAGCTGTAAAGGCAAGCTTAGGAACATCAGGAAGGGATGTCCGCTGCACACCTCATACTGCAAAGCACAATGGAGGAGTCCATCCACCTTCAGGCTGAGGTGATAGCGCCGGCATGCCAATGCACTGAGGTCAGCACTGGTAGGATGGCGGCCGCCATAGAGACCTTGGTCCAGGACGTCACCCCTGCACAGGCTCAATTGCACTGGTGACACCATAGTTGGCCTCCAGCAGTGTATATGTGAGAGGGGTACTGGGCAGCTCGATCTCACTCCAGCTACCCCTCCTCCTCAAGGGATCAGCCAGGGGCCCTCGGGCACCCATAGGGAGGAGGATCAGCAGGTGCCCATCCCGGACAATCCACCCAGGTGACTCCGGGAGTGTCTGGCCCATCTGAATCCCCTCTTCCTGTAACCTCAGCAACTCCAGCTCCACAGGCCGAGGAGGGTGCCACTGCCACACAGCAGGACCTCGAAAGCAGGCCAGGGGTCTCCAAGTCTCAGCCCTCCAGAGTTTGCCCAGCAATGTCATCACAGACAGGGTATTACAGTCAGCAGGCTGCCTCCACCTCCACTGTGGATGTATGGGGAGCACCAAGGCATAGTGACCGGGTTAGGAAAATTAAGAAGAATTAACTCTTTCTGTGTCAAACAATTAAACTAAATCAACAAAATGAGGGATAAAATAAACACATCCCCTAAGTCAGGTCAGCTGTAAAACCAAGGACAAAGTTTAAAGGAAACTTACAAACATCAAACCAAAATGTGATTAAGGGGGTAAGAAGAATTAGATGCACAGCCTGGGCACGCGTGTTAATCACTTGTACATAAAGTTCACGATTGTAAATAAACTCCCAAGAATGTCTCCCTGCCTATGGCTCCTTGTTCTGATGAGCTGTGTTCTTGTCACTCAGATGTGAAACCTTTCTGCACAAGATAAACGCAGGTGTCTCATTCCAGGGCTTCTTCCCTGTGCTCTGTGCAGCCTTCGGACCAAAGTGATGGTCTAACCTCACTCTCCCTGGACACATTACTGATGCTTGCACCTCGGCAGTGTTTGTCATTGCTGCCAGAATGTAATGGGCAGACGCCAGGGTTATCCTACTTTCTCGGTGTGCTCTCAGCACCTTTAAGGTGGGACTGGCCCCCGTCTCGTCAGCATCTGTGACCAGTGACGCTGTGCTCCTGAAGGGCTCAGGTGCTGAAGGCGGACAAAGGATCAGATGCTTCTAAAGTCTCATGGCTGCGTCTCCATGATATGACCCTGATCACAGAACGCAAGCGATCTGCCCTTGGCCAGACAGGAGTCAGGCATTCTCAGAGGCTATGTGAGGATTTATGAAGTGCCCTCACTTCATGTCATCATCATCCTTCTGCAATTGAGCGACTATTAGGGCCTCCACTGTATCTCCATGACAGGAGCATTCTCACAGAGGGTATTCGTGCTGCCATAAGCCAGACAAATATTCATAGATGCAATGTGAGGATCTATGGGGTCACCTCACTGTTTGTCGCCATCACCCTCCACAAATCTGGCAGATATGAGGGCCTCCTGAGTGCGCCTGCCTCATCTAGCCAGTGCGAGGGCCTCATCCCCATCATCGTCACCTCCGGGGGACCTCATTCCCATCAGTGTCCTCCTCATCGGAGGAGACCTCCAGCTCCTCCATCTCCTCCTCAGCCAGCTCCTCTCCCTGTTGCAGCACCAGGTTGTAAAGGGCACAGCAGACAACGATGATGTGCGACACCCTCTGTGGACTGTTTTGCAGGTCTCCACCAGACCGGTCTGGGCACTGGAACTGCATCTTCAGCACCCCGATGGTCTGCTTCACCAAGTTGCGAGCTGCTGCATGAGCCTCATTATACCGTTGCTCTGCTGAAGTCTGAAGCCGCTGCATGAGTGTCATCAGCCACGGCCTCTGCAGGTAGCCCTTGTCTCCTTGGACCCAACCGTGCAGCCATTGTGGACCCTTGAAGACTCCAAGGATCTGTGACCAACTGAGGATGTAGGCATTGTGCACGGTCCCTGGAAACTGCATACACCTGCAGGATGTGTTTCTGGTGGTCGCACACCAGCTGCAGATTCAATGACTGGAGCCCCTTGCAGTTGACGTAGTTCACTGTGTGTTGCGATGGAGACCTGAGCGCCACGTGAGTGCAGTCGATCACACCCTGCAGCTGTGGGAAACCTGAGATCTGGGCAAATTCAATCGGCCTTGCATCCTGGCTGTCCCGGTTCCGGGCGAAATGCACAATGTTTTGTGTCCTCGCAAACATGGCATCCGTGACCTCACGGATGAATTTGTGGGTGGCGGATTGTGAAATCCCACAGAGGTCACCAGTGGGACCCTGAAAGGAGCTACTGGTGTAGAAATTGAGCGCTGCAGTCACTTTCACAGCCACTGACAGTGGATGCCCGCCATGTCCATTTGGTGCCAAAACCTGCAGTAAGTGACAGATGTGATCGACCAGTTCCCTCGACATGTGCAGTCTTTGGCAATACAGGTTGTCAGTCATCTGCAGGAATTACAGGCGGCATCTATAGACGCTGGGTGTCACTAGGCATTGACCAGCAATGGTTCACTGTGGCTCGTCAGTAGTGTGAGCTGTCCCTTCTTCCTGAGGTTGTTGTTCCTCCCTCTGTGCAGCCAGGAGCCTCAGTCGCTCTCTCCTCCATCATCTTCACTCTGTGTAGGCCATCGGGCATACAGCTAGTTCACCAGTCTCCATGATCCTGCAGGATGAAAGCCAGAGACACGTGGTTAGCATGGGTGTACTAAGGACCTATCCTGGTTAAGTGTAAAGGTCCCTTAATGAGTCCCAGAGAGTGCTGGCCACCACTTGGATGGGCAGAGGTAAGTGCACTGCATGGCTACCCGAAACCCCACACCTCCACCCTACTCCACCTGACCGATTGGCAGCAGCTTTGCCCATTGGACTGCATGCTGTGCTCTCAGCTCAGGTGCAGGCATTCTCCTAACCTGCACTGCAAGGCTGCACTGTTAGCTTGAACCATGGGGGAGACTAGTCCGGGATGCTGACATTGCAAGAGGCTGTGAGTGCCTCCACCAGTGACTGATCCATGGCCAGCATTACTGAGGAGGGTGCACAGAAAGTGCAGTCGTCCAACTGTTCTGCAGTTCACCAAAAGGCTCATGACTTTGCAATCTGTGCCGGGCGGGCAATTGGGGACGGTGAAAAGCTTTGGAGCACTTGGTGGCATTTTGATGCGTCTGCGTTGCTTGAGTAGGCAGATAGGACAGAAGCCCAACTCCAATCATATCAAGGATAGGTGGAGGGACAGGTAGTATTGAGGAGGCGGGGAGACCGCAGAAGGATTTGGACAGGTTAGGAGAATGGGCACAGAAGTGGCAGATGGAATACAACGTGGGGAAGTGTAAGGTCATGCACTTTGGTAGGAAGAATAGAGGCATAGACTATTTTCTAAATGGGGAGAGAATTCAGAAATCTGGAGTGCAAAGGGACTTGGAAGTCTTAGTCAGGATTCTCTTAAGGTTAACTTGCAGGTTGAGTCGGTAGTTAGGAAGGCAAATGCAATGTTGGCATTTATTTTGAGAGGACTAGAATATAAAAGCAGGGATGTGCTGCTGAGGCTTTATAAGGCTCTGGTCAGACCACATTTAGAATATTGTGAGCAATTTTGGAACCTGTATCTCAGGAAGGATTTGCTGGCCCTGGAGAGGGTCCAGAGGAGGTTCACAAGAACGATCCCAGGAATGAAAGGCTTAAAATATGAGGAACGTTTGAGGACTCTGGGTCTATACTCAATGGAGTTTAGAAGGATGAGGAGGGATCTGATTGAAACTTACAGATTACTGAAAGGCCTGGATAGAGTGGATGTGGGGAAGATGTTTCCATTAGTAGGAGAGACAAGGACCCAAGGGCACAGACTCAGAGTAAAGGGAAGACCTTTTAGAACAGAGATGAGGAGAAACTTCTTTAGCCAGAGAGTGGTGAATCTATGGAATTCATTGCCACAGAAGGCTGTGGAGGCCAGGTCATTGAGTGTATTTAAGATCGAGATAGATAGATTCTTGATTGGTAAGGGGATCAAAGGTTACAGGGAGAAGGCGAGAGAATGGGGTTGAGAAACTTATCAGCCATGATTGAATGGCGGAGCAGACTCAATGGGCCAAATGGCCTAATTTCTGCTCCTATGTCTTATGGTCTTATGGTCTTATGGCTGTGCCTGAACTGTCTCAGCTGCAGAGGAATGTCATTTATGCAGGTTTCCCTAATGCCCACCCTACCCCTCACCCCAAATGCTTGTGTGATATATTCAATGGCAGGGCTGCTTTTGCACCCCCTCCCCACCCCAACAGGTCATCTCAATGGCTGGGCTGCCCTTAACCCCGACCCCCCCAACACCTCTCAAGCTTGAAGCTTGAGCACTGCACAGTGTTACTGTGTACTCACCCCCAAGTTCCCCTCAAAGTGCAGGCCACCAACTGCATGCCTTTTACATGCTGTTGTGAAGCACTTCAGTGTGCTTTCCCGCTGAGGCGGATGGAGGATCCAGTGGGGAATGATGATTCCAGCGAGCAGGCCTAATAAGTATTACAATGAGGTTCCCGATGTCCAATGGCGGGAAACTCGGCCCGCCATCGACGGGCTGAGTGGACAATCGTGAACTGGTTTCACACCGTCATGAAACCGATCGCGCCATATTGTCCACTCATGACACCGAACACGCCCGACGCCGGTGGGCATGGAACATTCCACCCTATATTTCTATTTCTCAACCTCAAAACAACTCAAAGCACTTTGCAGCCTATGCAGTAATTTTTTGAAGAGTAGGCAACACTGTAATGAAAGAGAAAATTATTTCCACCACAAGCTGTTAGAACTGGCCAAGATTTCTTCATCCCTCAGTATAAGAAGCATTTCATGATAATGCAGGATACCGTGTAATGCTATGAAGGGCTAGAAAAAGAGAGAGGGTTGTAACTGTGTAGAAGTTATCTGAAGTGCAAGTGTCAATTTGTTGTTTAACTAATCCCTAGACCGTTGGAGCTTAGGGCTGACAGTAGGAGGTGCACCAAATGCATAGAAATTAACAGGAGCTTTTGGTTTTACCAAGGTCTCAACAGCAAGGTTTTTGAAGTCATCCAAACGTACAAAGTAGAAAGAAAAAGAACTTGCATTTCTATAATATCTTTCACATCATCTGATGTCCCAAAGCGCAACACAGCCAATGAAGTACCTTTGAAATATGGTCACTGTCGTAATGTAGGAAACACAGCAGCCAATTTGCACGCAGCAAGCTCCCACAAACTGCAATGTGATAATTACTGGATAATCTGCTTTTGTGAAGCTGAATGAGGGATACGTATTGGCCAGGGAACCAGAGAGAACTCCCCTGCTCTTCTTTGACATAGTACCATGGGGTCTTTTATATCCATCTGAGAGAGTAGATGGGCTGTTGGTTTAACTTAAACCACTTGCAATTTCAGTGAAAGGCAAGTGTTTCTGGTTAGCTAGAGGACTCTTGAATAAATTCTAACTTGCATTTTTCAGTTAGCCTATTGAGAATAGGTTCAGACAATTCAGGGCTGTCTTAGGTACATGGTAGGAATGTGAGAAGTGATTCTAGCGGTCATGCAACTTCAAATAGCTGAAATACGGATTCAGAAAGACAAATAATATTTTGCACTATATGTCTGATGCACAATGTATTGCTGAACTTGGTTCTTCCATTTCATTTTTAAGCAGCATTTTCCATTGGGAGAAATAATGTAAAATTCCAGGGCAAATGTTCTTTTTGCCACTGACTCCAACGGTCTATTTGCTTGTCTGCCAGTGACAGCTCTAGTTGGTTTTCATACTGTACGCAAGAGAGAACCAAGCTGATTAGAAAATATGCAGCTCAGCAGTATGTCCTGTCAACTTCCTTGTTTAATCTTAATGCACTTCCCATATGCTTCATTTTTCTCTACTCTTCTCTTTAAATTCAAGCTCACGCACAAACCCATCCCTGCTTCTGCAGCAATTGATTATCCTGCTCGAAAAGGTTACAAAGATGACTGATGTAGGACCCTGGCCACTGAGTCAGAAAGCTGTAGGTGTAAGTCCCACTCCAGACATGTGAGCACAATATCCAGGCATTCTAGTGTAGTATTGAGGGAGCACTGCATCACCTTTTGGATGAGCTATTATGACCCTGCCTTACTCTCTCAGGTGCATGTAAACAGTTCCATGGATTGTATTCCAGAAAGCCAGGCGGTGAAGGATAGAACTGGAGCCAATCTTTACACCCTTTAAAAGTAGTTATTTACAGAGATACACAATGCAAACATGTACCTTCTCACCTCAACCCCACAATTTCAGACTGTGTCTGTTTATACAGGTATGGTTAATGCCCACAAACTGTGTATAAGTAAACACAATTAACACACACTTAACAGATTCCATTCTCTCTCCTTAAATAACAATTGACTTTTATTTGTGCAACCAAAGTTTTGAAACAGATTGGATCAAAGACCTCTATATTCTGTACAAAGCATTATATTTCATGACACCCCTCTTCTAGGGCTCCTAACAATTTCTTTGTACGTCGTTTCTTTTCATAAAACAATTCGGCAGTTGATGACTTGCACCTACCCATTTGATTTAAGAGATTTCCTTTCTCTCCAGCATTTTCTCACACACTTTTCATAGTGTGTTCATTATTCCACAAGGAGTAATTATCTACATAATATTCAATGGGTGTTCTTTTTTCACTGCACCCATTGTACAGAATTTCACTTAAAATATTTGGCAAGTAGAATTGCATATCCACAACCTCCTCAACAAATAGTGTTTCAGCAGCCAAAGTACTTTCAACAAAACTTTTTGTGTTCTTAGCCTCCCAAGCTAAAGGACAACATTTCGCATTTTAACCCTTCTGAAATATTATGAAATTAGCTGCACTACCCATCAGGAAGAGTAGCATTGGAAGCATGCCTAAAAATGATTAGCCTCATACTCTTTGGGTCACCTAAGTATGCATTTATCCTGATTTAACTTTATGGGGTAGGTGTTGGCATAATGCTATTATCACTGGACTAGTATTCCAGGATACTCAGGGTAATTCTCTGGAGACTCAGGTTCGAATCCCACCATGGCAGATGGTAAAATTTAAATTAAAAAAACCTGGAATTAAAAGTCTGATAATAACCATGAAATCATTGCTGATTGTCATTAAACGCCCATCTGGTTCACTAATGTCCTATAGGGTAGGAAATCTGCTGCCTTTAGCTGATCTAGTCTAAATGTGACTCCAGACCCACAGCAATGTGGTTGACTCTTAAATGCCCTCTAAACAGGTCAATTAGGGATGAGCAATAAATGCTGGCCTAACCAGTGATGCCCACATCCCATGAACGAATAAAAAAAACTTGCTGAATGTTTTATTTGCCCTTAAAACATTCTCAAATTTAAGATCTTTCTCATAGTACTCAACAGCAACATGTCAAAACAAGTATCTGGCCTAGTCTGAGTACACAACTAATTCAACTGATCAATCAGCTTTATAACGGCTCTGTCACTTCTTCAGATGTCATCTTTCTGTAATGGTCTGGTATGGTTAATCAGGATGGGAGTAACATTCATCACATAGTGTTGTTGATTTGAAGTTATTCTAGACCGACTTCCCTTAATATCTAAACCAATATATTCAAAAGCCCACAAACATGAATCCCAATTTTAAATTCCTCTGTAATCATATCTCAAATTCCACAGTACCAACCCATAAGAAATCATCAATATGTATCATGAAGATGCTTGGAAATTATGAGACCAATAAAACATTGTGGGATCTGTTTTCACATGATCAGAACCTATTTTCAACAAAATAGATCTCAATGAAAAGCATCGCAGCATGCTGGCATCATTCAAGCCATAGATGCATTTGTTTAGTCTCCATAGTTTTGCTTCTGTATCTAACGTCTGTACCACCCAGTCACTCTTCAAAAGCCCTAGCAACAAGCCTCACTTTGCCTTTTAATCCCATTTGCAAGGACTTTTTCAGTACACACCCAACTATGTGACAAAGTTGGTTGGCCCTTATCGGATACTTCAGAATAAACTTCAAACTCTCTCCAACTACCGTTGTCTCTTTATTTTGCCTCTGTTATTATTTATCCTCAAGCTTATTGGCAGCCACCAAAACTTCAAGGTCATGAGAGCTCCTGCCACTAGCCCTGCTGTGAGATGGCCCTGCGACTTTTATTTCATTATCGAATCTATTCAGTTACAGCCTCTACTTACACTTTTATGTCTGTTCGGACAGCTACCATGAGATCTCCCTCTTGTACTGTTAGAGAGTCAGTATGGGATCATTTTCTGTTGTAAGAATCACTATTAATACTTGGACTGCACTTTCTTACTTCCCACTCTCTCTCCAGTCCATGGACCTCGCTTCTTGGCTGTCAACCTGAACAACCATACCAGTAGCTTTTCATGCATGTCCCATGATTGTCACATCCATCCATTCACTAGACTCCTCTGGAATACATGTCACCCAAGTACACACTCTGGGCAATTGGCCTTTGGACGCGATAGTTCTGTATATCACATCACATCAACTGCTCAGAGTCTGAGATTTTGTAATTAATTTCCGATTAATCATGAGGAATTGAACCCTAACAGTTTGATTGACCTGTTTGATGTGTTATTTTACCATCATGATCTATTACCTTACCAAACTCTTTCCATTCCCATTGGCCCTCTCTTTTATAATACACCAAATCTCCTGATTTGAAGTCTGTCTCAGATCCTCTAATACCATGCCTCAGCCCTCTCCAGGTTTTCTCTGAAAACTGAGCCTTGATGAAAATCTGTCTGCCTGCATGTAAAGCATTCAAACCTGCAGAAAATTGGAACTAATTATAGTAACTTCTAGTGCAGGAGGACTATCACACAGAACAGAAGGCAATTTGGGATTTTAGCAAAAGCCTACTTAATAGGGATGATACCCTCCAACTATCTGGAGTGAATGCTTTGCATGAACTGCCTAAACTAAGGTGGTTGTCAACTTGCAGCTTAGTTGATCAGCTAAAATTTTATGCAGGATTTCATCAATCACTGCATGATTCACTTTTGCAGTGTCCATTAGTGAAAAGACTGTGGTTGTGGCTGCGGATTTCATAACCATAGTGTTCATATTTTCACACACACCTCTGAACTCATCATTATCAAACTTCCTCTCCACCCCCCACACCCCCCCCCCCCCCCCCCCCCCCCCCCCCACCCATGAGAGATTCTGCTGCTGCCCCAAATTGGATTTCCGGTATCCGCAGTTTTTTGCTTTTTTTTCCCCACTCCCTGTCTATTTCTCCATGATTTTTGATTGCACTTCAAATATATTTATTTGGATGTGAAGCACTTTGGGATGCCCTAACGTTGTGGAAAGTGCTACATAAATGCAAGTCTCTCTTTCCTTCCATGTGAGAACTGCATTTCTAACATATTTTGATTTGACTTCCACAACAGAGTTGTCAGCATTTTATCTAAAATCAATTTCTTCAATTTGACACAAAACCAAAAACAAAAAGGTACATGTACAACAAACACAATATGACGCCAATTTAATAATGCACCATAATGTTTAGATGCGTGGTTACATCGTGGTTGTTGCTGTCAGGAAATCTAACATATGAGGGAGCATTTATAGGTGTCAGATGGGCATTGGTCATTAGCAGTATATGTTTTGGCATAATTATTTTCTGTGCATCTTGCAGATGTTTAGAATTTAATCTCTTGCCACTTTTAACCAATGGTATCCTTCTCTGGGAAAGAAAGAAATTCTTGCTGAAATGTAAAAGTGTAAGAAGGATTGCAATTAATATTTGGTGAGGGATCTTGGATTTTCAGAGTGGTGATAAGTTATACTTAGTGACAGGTTTGTGCCGGGGTTAACTTTCAGCTGAGGTAAGTATGGAGCAGGTCATGTCACAAATCATCCGGTGATTGCTCCATGATTACCCTGTGACATTGTATAGTTGATATCCATTTTAATTACAATTTCCAGGCTTAATTTGAACAAGGTTAGACAAGCTGTACATCATTTTATTTAGGGTGGTCTCCACTACAATTAGGCACTGTGACAAGAGTATTTTAATATGTTCAATTTATTTAAATTTATGCGGAAAGAATGTAATGTAATTTCTTATTTTGGGAACGAATTATTTTCCTTTTGTGGAGTTGGGGGCGAGGGGAAGGCATCTCCAACTTGACGGATGAACAACGGGCCATAACATGCACTCCTAACCTCAAGGTTATGGGTATGTTGTGTGTGTGCTCCCTCAGGCTCCTCCAATAAGTCCAACTGGTTCGGGACAAAGTGAAGCATCAGCAGATCTTGGAGGTCTACCACAGCAGGACAGTGTCAGTGACTTTTGAGCTGCCAGTGAAGGTTTCAAACGTTTCTCAATCATCCATCCTATGCCACCCAGCTATTGCCATTGATCCCTCTAGGTTCAACTGACCATGATTTCTGATTCCCATGATTTTCATCAGGCCTAATATCGCCTGTGTGGCTCATTGTCAAATTTTGTTCCACAATTCTGCTTGGTAAAGTGTCTTGGTATTTTTTATTTTACTGAAAACCCAATGCCAAAAGAAAGTTGGATGGGTTCTTAAAGAAAATAAACTTGCAAGGCTATGGGGATAGGATAGGGAAATGCGACTGACTAGATTGTTCTACAGAAAGCCAGCATGGACCCAAAGGGCCAAATGTCCTCCTTCTGTGTTGTAGTGACTCTATGACTCCATAAATTGTTGTTGCTGATTTCTGCAGAAAGAAATTCAAAGTCCACCACCACCACTACAGCAATGCTGGACACCAAAGACTAACAGAGATTTCAGTATACAGCTGATAACATCAGAACACGAACAGGCCTTTCAGTCCCTCAAGCCTGAACTGCCATTCAACTAGATCACGGCTGATGGGCAGAATCATCCCACATTTGCACTAACTACAGTAGCGGGCGGGGAGAACGATGTTTTACCCGCCGGAGGCAATACCAAACCCGCCACATTAATTACGTGTTCCTCGGAAACACACCGTTTTGATGGTGGACGGGTTCTCATTCGCCCGCCACGCCACCTCATCACGCCAGGCGCCACATTTAAAGGGCAGCTGTGCACACACCTCTCAGTGCTTCCAACCAGGAGTGCTGCACAGAAACAGGACAGCCTCAAAAGGAAAAACAGACTGCACCCCCCTCCCCCCCCCACCCCACCGGATTAGCGACACCTCCCTCAAGCAACTTTTGGACGCTGTGGAGGCCCGCCATGATGTCCTCTACTCCCTGCTGTGACCACAGGAGAGGCCGCAGCATCACCAATCCAGCTTGGGAGGCATTGGCAGCAGTGGTCAGCACCAATGCCCTGCAAAACAGGACAACCACCCAGTGCCGCTACAGGATGAATGGTCTCATCCATTCCGCCAGGGTAACTCACTCTTCTCATCACTCTCGACTCACACACTCACAAACCCATCACACATCCACGGGGATCTCACACCTCAAGGGACAACACCACTAACTCTCTCACACACCCTCACATCTCCATCAGGCTCATATCCTCTGGAGCTTGCATCCTCATCCTGTCCATGGCTCTGCTCACCACACAAACATCCCACGCAGAGCCATGTGTCCTGCTCACACCCTCTCCATCTGTCTCCATGAAGGAGAAGCCTGCTCACACCAGCAGAGAGAGGTCCCAGACCGGGGGGTGGAGAGGCCCACATTAGGCCCCTCACTCACTTTGAGGAGCATGCCAACACGCTGACTGGTGAGGACATGGGCTGTGCCTGCAGTTGGCGGTGAACACCCTCATTAGGATCCTGCACCACAACATCCCTCTCTCAATGCAAATGCGAATGTGCTCTCTCTCTCTCCTGCTTTTGACTGTGCTGCCATGCACTTTAGTTTTTATTCATTCATGGGATGTGGGCATCGCTGACTATGCCAGCATTTATTGCTCATCCTTAACTGCCCTTGTTCAGAAGGCATTTAAGAATCAATCACATTGCTGTGGGTCTGGAGTCACATGTAGGCCAGACCAGGTAAGGTCAGCAGATTTCCTTTCCTAAAGGATATTAGTGAATCAGATGAGTTTTTACAACAATCGGCAATGGTTTCATGGTCATCGTCCTTTTGGGACGTTTAATTCCAGATTTTTATTGAATTCAAATTCCACCTTCTGCCATGGCGGGTTTTGAACTCAGGTCCCCAGGGCATTACCCTGGCTCTCCGGATTACTCGTCCAGTGATAATACCACGACGCAATCACCTCCCTCCCCCCTCTCTACTTTGGTTCACGGGGAGCTCTGCCAAGCGACTGATGCCCCCAGCCAGCCGGTCCCTCAGCAACATCCGTGTCCTCACCTCCAGCCAACAGGACACCTCCTTCATTGAAGAGCTGGAAATAAGCAGCCTGGAAGACCCATCACAGTGCTCACCCACACCCTCCACCAGCGCAGAGACACACACCTCAATCTAAAGCAGCCTCAGGTTCACACTCTGGTGGTCACTGCACGGACATGTGTCCGCAGCAGGAGGAGAGAGGTTCAGCCAAGCTTCCCGTCACTCGGATGACTGCTAGGGAACAGGCATTTTGTGAGGTCTGAGTCAGAAGATGAGCCTCTGGATTCGATCTACCAACTCATCCTGAACAGCCAGCGGAAGGCAAGGGTATCATCATGCAGATCTGTTCGAAGCCCTCAACAGGTTGGCTCCCAAGTCAGAGAAGTGCATCCACCTGCACTCTGATGCAGTGGTGCCCACATGTGCGTATATGGAGGTCTCCATGGGAAGAATGGCGGACGCCATGGAGACCCTGGTCCAGCAGAATGTGGAGATGTGTACAGGCCTGCACTCCATCGCAGGAACCATGGGTGGGTTCCTACAGTGGCAACGCGAGGGGGAAACAGGGCACCTCGACCTCCCCTCCAGGTGCTCCTTCCCCTCAACAAGTCAGGCCAGGGATCCCAGGCAACTGAAGGGAGGAGGGGCAGCAGCTGGACACCCCTGGGTCATCCACTCAGGAATCCCAGAGGCTGTCCACTCCCTCCGAGTCCCCTTTGCCTGTGACCCCCCTCAACATCATCCTCGGTCCCCACAGAGGGAGCAGCTGGTCAACGAGTGATTCTGGAGAGAGATGTGCGTCTGTGGCAGGGCTTTTCCAAGCCTCGTGCAAGCACTCTCCTCCACACACAGAGCCTTCCCATATCACACACACCTCAATGTCCTGAGTGTTTTCAATGCTGCCTGCTAGGGTTTGCTTTCAGTTGATCACTTGAGCTGACCTGCATCTCCACCCACCCACTGAACACACACCCTTGAAGCACCTGATCTCGCCCACCACGACTCTCGTTTCACTTTCGACTTAGCACAGTAGTGATTCAGTTCTTCATTCATTCTCCCGTCCTTTCCCCTCCCACAGTCAGCCAATTCATTTCCCCCATCACTGTTTCCCCCCCCCAGCATCACCTCCCACCTCCCCTCCGTGACCTACCAGCCACAACCCTTTTCCTTCGGCGATGTCCAGGTGAAAGTGCACATTCCTTTCTGCCCTGAAAATCCCACCCCCATCCATATTAACCTCCCTGACGCCCTCTTCCCCACCCCCAAGGTCTGTGTCTGCCTCCGAGTCCCCTCCAAGCACCCTCACCATCCCTTCTACCGCTACCGTTGAACACTGAGTCTCTCACCCTACCACCTCATTCTGCCCTCCGTCATTCTCACCATTCCCTCATACCACGCTCACCCTCAGTTTGCTCCCCAGGAGGCAGTCATGGACACATCAGAGCCCTCCCATGCACGTTCACGTGGACATTCCCTTGACTGGACCCTTCCTCCGTCCGGACACCAACCCCACCTCCCGCCCCCGATTAGTCCTTCCCCCTGCTTGACTCCTTCGGACAACTTTACTTCTTCCATCACCATTAGTCCTTCCCCGCCTCCCGACTCTTTCCTCCAGCCTTACTTCTTCCTCCAGTCTTACTCATTTCTCCTTTGGACACCCACAGTGCTGTTAGGGAGGGAGTTCCATGACTCAGCGACAGTGAAAGAATGTCAATATATTTCCAAGTCAGGATGGTGAGTGACTTGAAGAGGAACTTCCAGGTGGTAGTGTTCCCATCGATCTGCTTCCCTTGTCCTAGATGGTAGCGGTTGTGGGTTTGGAAGGTGCTGTCTAAGGAGCCTTGAAGAATTCCTGCAGTGCATCTTGTAGATGGTACACACGGCTGTTACTGTGCATCGGTGGTGGAGGGAGTGAATGTTTGTGGATGTGGTGCCAATCAAGCAGGCTGCTTTGTCCTGAACAGTGCCAAGCTTCTTGAGTGTTGTGGGAGCTGCACTCATCTAGACAAGTGAGGAATATTCCATCACACTCCTGACCTGTGCCTTGTAGATGGTGGACAGGCTTTGGAGAGTCAGAAGGTGAGTTACTCATTGCAAGATTCCTAACCTCTGACCTGCTCTTGTAGCCACAGTATTTATATGGCTAGCCCAGTTCAGTTTCTGATCAATGGTAACCCCCAGCATGTTGATAGTGAGGGATTCAGTGATGGTAATGCCATTGAATGTCAAGGGGTGATGGATAGATTCTCTCGTGTTGGATATGGTCATTACCTGGCACTTGTGTGGCGTGAATGTTACTTGCCATTTGTCAGCCCAAGCCTGGATATTGTCAAGGTCTTGTTGCATTTGGACATGGACTGCTTCAGTGTCTGAGGAGTCGCGAATTGTGCTGAACATTGTGTAATCATCAATGAACATCTCCACTTCTGACCTTATGATGGAAGGAAGGTCATTGATGAAGCAGCTGAAGACGGTTGGGCCTAGGACACTACCCTGAGGAACTCTTGCAGTGATGCCCTGGAGCTGAGATGACTAACCTCCAACAACCACAACCACCTTCCTTTGTGTTAGGTATAACTCCAACCAGAGGAGAGTTCTCCTCCTGATTCCCATTGACTCCTGTTTTGCTAGGGCTCCTTGATGCCACACCTTGTCAAATGCGACCGTGATGTCATGGGCAGTCACTCTCACCTCATTTAGGGAGTTCAGCTCTTTTGTGCATGTTTGAACCAAGGCTGTAATGAGGTCAGTAGCTGAGTGGCCCTGGCGGAACTCAAGCTGGGCATCAGTGAGCAGGTTATTGCTAAGCAGGTGCTCTGTTGATGAACACTTCCATTACTTAACTGATGATCGAGAGTAGACTGATGGGGCAGTAATTGGCCGTGTTGGATTTGTCCTGCTTTTTGTATACAGGACATACCTTTTCCACATAGCCAGATGGATGCCAGAGTTGTAGTTGTACTGGAACAGCTTGGCTATGGGCACGGCAAGCTCTGGAGAACAAGTCTTCAGTACTATTGCCAAAACATTGTCAGGACCCTTAGCTTTTGCAGTATCCAGTGCCTTCAGCCATTTCTTGATATCACATGGAATGAATTGAATTGGCTGAAGACTTGCATCTGTGATGCTGGGGACCTCTGGAGGAGGCCGAGATAGATCACTCACTTGGCACTTCTGGCTGAAGTTTGTAGCAAATGCTTCAGCTGTATCTTTTGCACTGATGTGCTGGGCTCCCCCATCATTGAGGATGGGGATCTTTGTGGAGACTCCTCCTCCAGTGAGTTGTTTAATTGTCCACCACCATTCACGACTGGATGTGGCAGGACTGCAGAGCTTAGATCTGATCCACTGGTTGTGGGATCGCTTAGCCACGTCTATCAGTTGCTGCTCCTGGCATGCCCTCCTGCACTCTTCATTGATCTTCCAAGTCTGACAAGAACACACTCAAGAAGAGTTGTAAAGCCTCCTGGCATATTGAATCTGTAATGTCAGAGACTTGAACGATGATGATGTAGTATGTAAATATGAATGTAAAAAATGTAGATGAACACTTGGGGGAGATGTAGTATTAGTGTTTGTGAGGATTAATGTGTGGGACTATGTAACTAGCACCTCCCATAATGATGATGTAAGAGAACACATGACTAGGAGAGGAGAGGGAGAATATTCATTGCTTCAGCAGTGTAACACCCAGTCATGGATATAGTTCAGTTGCATAAAATAAACCAATTGTTATTTGAACATACCAATGTCTCAGTAATCATTCCAAAGCTGGACCTAGCTCTAACTTCAAGGTTAAGCCTCTTTTATCTGCATGTCCCAGAGGAAACAGTTTCCACCCCAAAAATTCTTTACATATCTTAACCACTTCAATCAGTTCATCCTTTAATCGCCTATACTCAAGGAAATGCATGCCTAGTCTATGCAACCTGTCTTTATAAGTTAACCCTTTTAGCCCTGGTATCATTCTAAAGCATCTGCATTGCAACCCCTCACAAGGCCTTCCTGAGGTGCAGTGCCCTCATGCTGACATCATCCATTTAAATAAAAATTCTTGGCAGCCATGGTAACTGCTGTTTCTGGGCACATTGCCCCAGGCTGTTAGAGGAATTTAGAATCAGAACAAGCTCGTGGGACCGAATGGTCCACACCTGCTCATGTGAATTGAGCACACCAGACCAGAAAACTCCCTGAAGGAGCAATTGCCACCTTCCTGAATCAAATTTACACGGGATTGTGGCTCACTCACTAATAAAACTTAAATGTGTGAGAATAAAATATTCTAATAACAGGCTGTTTTTATGGTCCCACGAGCGCAGGGGCTGGATCGCGAACTCAGAGTTTCCATAAACTGAGCAGCCTAGCTCTTCTTCCGTGAGTAAAGACAACCCATTTTTGATGCAGGAAGCAGGAAAAACTGACAATAATTCATTCACAGGATGTGGGTATCACTGGCAAGGCCAGCATTTATCACCAATCCCTAAATAACTTTACTTTGCCAGGCCATTTCAGAGGCCAGTTAAGACCAGGGCCTGGGTTTTTCTGAGGTGGCGGGGTACTGCCACCAGGGCCAAAATCGAGGGGGAGAGCCTGGGTTGCATTTTACAGGCCAATTAAGAATCGGTTGCTGGAGGAAGGCAACCTGGCCCACCCCCCCAACCAAGAACTGCCAGTCCAATCAGAGGGCCACAGCTCAGCAACCTCAGAGTGCCACCAGCTGTAGTGACCAATCTCAGGGCTGTACCCCAAGGGATAAGAGCACATCAATGGACGTGCGCCCTCACAACCAAGTAACTGGTGTCTAGGGGTGCCAGGGGCAGTCAGATAGGCCTCAGCAAGGTCATGGAGGGTAGGGTCACTTAGATCAGACAGTGCCAATGCTGTGGAGGTGCCCTTGGTGAGTCAAATCATGTCAAAAAAGGGGCACCAAGCCCCACAGCCAACTGGGAGGTCACTAAAAATTACCCGGTGGTAGAGGGTCCCCACCTGCTGTTAAAATGCTGTAGAGTCTGGGAACCGCCCTTAATCGGTTGCTTAAGCAGCTCCATTGAGCAATGGATGGGCTGTCTGTCATATTTTCTGTCAAAATGGCAGTGGAAAGACATCAGCCATGCCATGTCTTGTCTTCCCGACCCACTTTTCCAGCCTTCCCACCTCTGACCCCAGCCTCAAAGGGCCTGGAAATTCCCAGCCACATTGCTCTATATCTGGAGTGCTATGTAGGCCAAGCCAGGTAAGGAGAGCAGATTAATATAAAAGCAAAATGCTGCGGATGCTGGAAATCTGAAATAAAAACAGAAAGTGCTGGAAAAACTCAGCTGGTCTGAAGAAGAGTCAAACGAACTCACGAAGGTACCTCTGTTTCTCTCTCCATGCATGAGATTTTCCAGCATTTGCTGTTTTTATTAAGGAGAGAAAATTTCCTTCCCTAAAGAACATTAATGAACCAAATGGATTTTTATGACAATCCGATAGTTACATGGTCACTGTTACTGATAATAGGCTTTAATTTCCAGGTTTCTTTATGAACAAATTTCAAATCCTCAGCTGTCATGGTGAAACTTGAATTCCTGTCACCAGATTATTAGCCTGGTAACATAACCACTTTGCAACCATTCCCTCAAGTAGCACATGTTGCATTTTAAAGAACAGGAAAAGGCTATTTAGATTCAACAATCCTATCTCTTTTTGGAAGGTCTCATCTGCCTTGCACAACTTACCCCTCAATCCTTTCTTTGTCAAGATATTTTCTTTCCTGGCAACTTGCCCGATGAATCTACTACCCAGTATGTTAAAAAATTCTCTGCCTCATTTCCTCATTTATTTCAGTCTTGTGGTATTTTTTAATCCCTTTGCCTTAGACAGCAAATTGCTTGAATCAACTGTGGAGAATTCCCTTCAGAATTATAAAATTTTCAGTTAAATAACTTCTTAAGTCGCCTCTTTTCCCAAAGATATATATTTTTAAAAATCCTTTAACCTTTCCTAATAAATGTAATACCCAACACCCGGAATCATCCTTTCTCTGTGCTCTCGAGAGCAATAATCTCCTTCTTCTGGTTAGGTGAAGAGAATGGCACTCAGTGTGGAGGCTGATACAATCCCATGTAGCAATGGTACATTTTTTAAAAATGCACTCTATCTATCTCATTAATTTTAATTTGCTTGAAGGAACAATTTGCTGCATTTGTCCTGGTAATTGCCAATAAGCTGAATGATGACAGATTAATATAATATTTTGATAATGGTTCCCAAGCAAAGGCAAAGATTACAGGGATATCACCTGCATTTTAACAGTGTAAGGTTTTTACCTACTGCTGGAAGCATTTTTTTCAAATCAGCTATGTGTTTACTGAAACTGATAGGCCACAATTTTTTTCTTTTCAATGTTATTTATGTAGAGTTTCTGTGTGATGTTCATGAACAATGCTACCTAGCACCATACCTAACGAGTTGTCATGATCTAGAACACACTACCTGAAAAGATGGTAAAAGCAGACACAATTGTAGCTTTGAAAAGTTAACTGGATGTATACTTGAAAAGGAAAACTTTGCAGAGTTATGGAGACAGCGTGGGGCTGGGGGCACGGTGGGAGAAGGAATTAATTGGATAACTCTTTTTCTAAGAGCTGGCACATGTGTGATAGGCTGATTGACCTACTTCTGTGCTGTAAGATTCCATGAAGTGATTATAAAGGTATAGGGACTAACTGTTGGATCCTTGGTCACCAGCTTAGTTGGACTAATGGATCCAGTTGCACACTTGTTTCGAATGACCAAGTTGGTACCATGGGCATTGCAGATCAGTAGATATTTCTTATGTAGAACACATTCTATTTGTTTACAAAGGAACTCAGCAGCTACACTTGTCTATTTACAACTAAAACCCTGTCTCTACATTACAGACTCTTACTCTAGGTTGCTCACTACTGACTACAGACTACTAAGGTAGCCCATGCTACTCTGTCATTGAATAATAAGATCATGTGATCTTCTATTATAATGTTCTTCTTAAAGGTATGTTACACACAGATTACTACATTCCTTCCCCTTTACTCAGAAATATGTTTTAAAGTTACAATTACAATTTTTCTCAAAATATCAAGTTATTTACACAGATAAGTAATTTACAAATTCAGTCTTTCTGGGGGGTTCCTTATGCGTGTAGAATGTCACAGCTCTACAGCTTCAGATGCTTTGTCAGGAACCTGCTTTTCTGATGTTGTCCAAACATCAGGTTCTTTGGTGAGCATCTGCAAATCTGTTTCCTCAACTCTTGCAGGTACAGTCGGTCCTTCAGACACATCTGTACTCAGTTGAGTTCTTTCAACAGGAGATGTTGATGCAGCCATGAACACTGAAGGAATCATTTCCTGATACTTTGTTTCTCTCCTCCTTCTATGATCCATATGTCCACGTATGATTTGATTTTCTTCTTTCACATAGTAAGAAAGAGGTTCAGTAACTGCACTTATCTCACCTGATAACCAATTAGGTCCTTCATCAAATTTTTTCACATATACTGCCTTTCCTACGATAAACTTTCTGTCATGGCTACGCCAGTCACGTACAATTTTCTGACTTCTCTGACACCTTTCCACCTTCCCCCCTAAATTTGGCATTGCTGAGCTCAATCTCATTCTGTGACAGCAATTCATCAACAATTCCTCAGGTGTGACACCTGTTGTCGTGTGAGGGGTGGTTCTATAATGGAAAATAAAACGTGCTAACCTGGTCGCTATGGAGTGTCCAGTTAATTTCTTCATACCATTTTTGAACCGCTCGCTTGGCCAACCCATTTGAGGAAGGGTGGTACGGTGAAGTTTTTACATGAGTAATACTGTTGAGGCTGATAAACCGATGAAGCTCAGTACTTGTAAATGCTGTGCCGTTGTCTGATACAATCATTTCTGGTAGTCTGTTGATGGCGAAACTTTGTGGTAGCTTGTCAATTGCAGTAGAAGATGTTGGTGACTTTATGTCATATATGTCGATGCATTTTGAGTGAGCATCAACAATAAGGAGAAACATTGTTCCCATTAAAGGTCCCACATAGTCAATATGCAATTGTACCCATGGCCACTGCCACGATATAACGGACCTGCTGGAGGTAACTTTTGCACTTGCTGACACTGCAAACAACTCCTCACTAAGCTCTCTATTTCTCCATCCATTCCAGACCACCACAGATAGCTGTGTGCTATCGTCTTCATTTTGGGAAATTCCTGGATGTGCACAATGTAATTCAGTTAACAAAGGGTTTTATCTGTATGGAGGAACAATTACTGTAGCTCCCCACAATAAGACACTATCCTGGTTGGTTATCTCATATCTTCTATGAAAATACGGTTTCATTTCGTCAGATTCCTGTTCCTGTGACCAACGGTGAGGAACTTGATCTCGTACTTTGGATAAGACTGGGTCTCGACATGTCCAATCTCTGATCTGTCGAGCACATACTGGTGCTGAATCAAAGAAGTTCAATAATGAAACGAGTTCTTGAGGAACTGGAACATCTTCATTGTTTTCTTTCAAAATAAAATGACTAAGTGCATCAGCATTTGCAATCTGATTTCCAGGCCTGTGAATGAAAGTATATTCATACGCTGCCAGAATCAATGCCCATCTCTATATTCTTGCTGAGGCTATGAGTGGTATAGCCTTGTACTTGCTGAGCAATCCTAGCAAAGGCTTATGGTCTGAAATGATAGTAAAATGGTGACTGTGTATATTCTGGTGACATATTTTGACACCAAAGATGATTGACAGGCCTTCTTTTTCTACCTGGGAGTATCCTTGAGCATTCTTGATACATCTCCAATAGGCCGTTCTGAGCCATTGTCCATTCGATGGGAGAGCACTGCTCCCGCTCTATAAGGAGATGCGTCACATGTCAAAACAAACTACTTTCTTTGTTCAAAATGTACTAATAGGGTGGATGAATGAAACAGCTGTTTCATTTTTGTGAAAGCTTCTTCCTGTGGTGTTTGCCAAGACCAACATTGGTCTTTCTTGAGTAGGTAATACAAGGATGCCAGTTCTGTTGACAAATTAGGCAAAAAGCGTCCAAAATAACTGATCATCCCCAAGAATGATTTGAGCTGGGAGGTGTTCCATGGTGCTGGTGCCTCTCTAATGGCTCTCACTTTTGCTTCAGCTGGGTGGAGGCCCTGTGACCTAAATAGACTAACTCTTTCACTTGGAATGTGCACTTTTTTTTTAAATGCACTTCCACCTGTGAAAAACACTTCAAAACTCCTTCCAAGTTTGCCAAATGTTCCTTTTCAGTGAGTCCTATCACTAGAATGTCACCTAAATAAACTACAACATGAGGCAATCCCTGCAGTAAACTTTCCATTGCTCTCTGGAATATGGCACATGCAGAGGATACACCAAAAGGCAACCGGGTACAAATTGGTACAACCCTTTGTGTGTATTAATTGTGGCAACCTTCTGGGAGGCCTTGTCTAACTCCAATTGTTGATAAGCATGGCTCATATCAAGCTTCGTATAGGCAGTTCTACCTGCCAACTTAGTATACATGTCTTCAATTTTTGGTATAGGTGTCTATCCAACTTAGCCACTTTATTGACAGTCAATTGTAGTCTCCACAATTTCGAACACCTTGGTCAGGCTTAAGTACAGGGACTATTGATACTGCCCATTCCGAGAACTACACAGGTTGTATCACTCCCAGTTTCTCTAATCTGTCCATTTCGGCATCTACCTTTTCCCACATTGTATAAGGTACTGGTCTTGCCTTCATAAATCGAGGGGTAGAGTCTGGATCAACATGGATTTTTGTTTGTAGCCCTTGGATCTTCCTGAGTTCATCTTGGAAAACTGAGACATATTTTTGTAGTAGCTCAGGTAACCCAGTGACTCTCAGTTGAAAGATCTCAGCACAATCCAATTTAATTTCTTTCAGCTAGTTTTGTCCAAGGAGACTTGGCCCATTACCTGCTACCACCATCAAGGGTTATATCACTGACTGTCTTCCGTACTGTTCAGTAACCCTGCTTATGCCTTTGATTCTGATGTCTTCTCTCATGTAAGTTTTCAATTTGGCATCTGCCTCTTCCAAATTTAATTTATATTCCCCATGATTCAGGTATTTAAAAGTATGCTCACCTATCATCATAGAGGGGATTCCCGTATCCACCTTCATTCTGATAGGCCCATTATTCACCCTTATGGTTACATAGATTGGTTCTGTTCTTCCTACCTTTAAGTTATACAATGAATAAGTATCTGAATCTGTTACTTCAGGCTCTTCTATGTTATGAATCACACAGGGTTTTTTCTTTTGATTGAAAGTCTGCCTGATTCTATTCTTGCAATGTCCCATGAGGTGTCCATTTCGATGACAGTGAAAACATTCAATTTTTTTAAACTTCGATTCATTACAAGGTTGTCTGCTTCCACTTCTGTTGCCATTATTCCATGTTTTCACTGCTAAGTCACTTCTTTTTATTTGTTAACAAGCAGTGGCTGCTTCCCGCTTCTCATCAGAGCTGTACATTTTCGTGCCCTTTTTGGCTGGGGCTCCCCACCCAACGCAGAGGAGGGCGCCATTTTGTGCTCCCTGCATGGTTTTCAAGTGCCTCACTGCACCTTCCACAGCCAGTGCTATTTCCCGTGCCCTCTGAAAATCCAAATTTGTTTCAGGCAGTAATCTCTTCTGAATCGAATCTTCACTTATACCGCACACCAAATGATCTTTAAGCACATCATTCATAGATGTACCAAACTCGCAATATTCTGTTAACTCTTTTAGACTTGCCACATAACAAGCAACTGTCTACCCTGGGGCTCTATTCCTTGAGTTAAATTTAAACTGTTGCATCATTACCAAGGGCTTGGGCTGGTAATGATTCTTCACAAGGTTCACAAAATCATTAAAACTTTTCGAATCCAGGGCACTGGGTGCCATTAAATTTCAGATCAATCCATAAGTCTTACTCCCACACGTGGATAAGAGGATTGCTCACCTCTTCTTCTCCCCCGCAATGCCATTAGCTTGGAAAAATAACATAATGAGACATACATAATGACAACATAATGAGACCAATCTACCACCGTTGGGTCGAATGGATCAACTCTTCCAAACTGCAGCATGCTTCGAGAGGGCTGCTTTGACAATTAGGACAGAAATTCTACTTACAATTACCATGCAAGGTATGGCCCGATCTTTCTGTGTGCTTAGCTGAGCAGGTTAAAATTATGATCAGCGACTCCAGGGTGGGTAAGTAATGTGCCCGATATTAACTGACCACCTGCCTGGGCAGGTAGGGTTAAAACCGTCATCTCCTTTTAATGCATTTTAAATTATTATCCGAAAAGAAATGTGCAGGGCTACAGGGCAAAGACAGGAGAACGGCACTTAGTGAATTGCTCCTTCAGAGAGTCAGCACAGACAAGATGGGCCAAATGGCCTCCTTCTGTGCTGTAACTACTCTGTGATTGTGTAAATTTTAAACACCTGAATCATTTTCACATTAACTTTGTTACTCAGATTCCTAAAAATCTACCGGCATGGGCAAGTTTAGGAGTTTAACACGAGATGTTTCCTTAAGTCTGACACCACCAGCCACAACCTTAAGCAGGCTTCACAGCCCCTTATGGTCTGGAGCATGTTTTAACTTTGACAAATCGTCAGAAGGACCAAGGAGTTGCAACAGTGGGTTTTCTTAACATTTCAGGTGAATATGATGAAACGGGAGGGAATGGGGAGGGGACGCAATAAAGTTACTCCTGACATCTGAGGGTTTATATTATTGTGAAGTTAGAGCTTTGTTCACCATCAAAACGCACAAGATGAAAACCTGCAAAATATCTAATGCAGGATGCCTGGAATTTTCTTTGGAGCTGCCATTAACCTAAGGGATAAGTAAATTACTATTGCGTTATTTTACAGAATAGTATTATCGAAATACAAACTGTCTTAGCTCTGTCAGCAGGATGAGAATTTCAACATTAAGACTCTGGATCAATAATAATCACTGCTGCAACTCCCAGCTTCTTTACAGAGAAAGAAAGAATGCTTCACACTATTGTCTGAAGTTCCCACCCACCCCCACCCCCACATTGTGCACAGACTGTGGGGGAAAGCAGAATTGCATTTGGGTGTGATGCCCAATGGTTGAGTAGTCAGTTAATGCTCAATATGAAACTTCACACATAACAAAAGGAGATTTGGATAAGTTACAAGAGGTTCCACTATAGGCTTCTACATCCCCTTGTGTGTTTGAACCCTCAAAGAGGAGTTAAGTAAGGGTGGAAGAGTGTGGGCTCGATTATCCTCAGTTGTGAGTAATAAGTTGTAAGTTGGGGGTGAAAAATGAAGAAAATGTGGCCGAGGGCCAACTCTCCACTGGCCCCCAAGGTCTTTCTGATTTGTCCTCCAGTTCCATTGCAGCAACTGCTGAAACCACCCTGGAAACTTTAAAAGCTTTGTGTGAAAGTTTTCAATGGGCAAGGTTGAATTTCTCTCTGCAACCCTGGATTGCTGCTCCCGAATCTCAAGGCCACTATAAAAGTGTAGAAGCGCCAGAGAGCTGGAAAGTGGATTTTATAAAATTCTTTCAATTGCTTCACTGAACGACTTGCTGTGGAACTTTACTGACCTGCAAATTTCTGAAACATAGTTTTAAGAATTGCAGAATCATTGCTGATTTTGGTATCTCTCCACGTGCTCCCCAAACAATGTTCTTTTCACCAAGTTATTCCTCTGTTTTGATGAGGAAAGTGGAGAAGATCTTGAGGAAGTCCTGAGAGGTGCCAGGTTGATAAGGCATCGTGGTCACAGTCTGGCACTAATCTCACTGCACAATGTCTGCAGACCCAGGTGCCCTTGACTAACATTTTTCCATTAAAAGAGCTGCAATTCTGAGAGGAGACCATTACAGAATTTGCCAGCTGGTTGCCTAGACACAAAGCCTGCATCAGTCATGGCACAAACAAAGGCAGTGAAATTGACAGCGCCATTCAATTTCTCCTCCAAAGGTCTGTTTCAGTCAACATGTGGTACCTGTTGCGTTAGTCAATTGGCAATCCACTTCTGTAATAAGGCAATTTTCATGGGCTCCCTATGTCAGAATGTGCTCAGTTCATTTACTTGCCAATGGTGATATTGGTTTATCTATCATTGTTGATGATGACAACCTATAGTTACATAGAGAAACATGCCATTTGACTCAACTGGTCTAAGTCAGAGTTTATGCTCCACACAATCCTCAATCCTATTTCATCACACTATACTTTTCTACTTCTTTCTGCTTCATGTACTTATCTAGTTCCTCCTTTATAACTTACCTAATCGCTCAGCATGGTAACAAATTCCACATTCTCACTTCTCTAAATAAAGAAGTTTCTCCTGAATTCCTTACGCAATTTATTAGTGACTATCTTACAATTACAGCTCCTAGTGAAAACATCTTCTCAACATCTCCCCTGTCGAACCACTTCATAATTTGAAGGACCTTTATCAGGCCATATCTCAGCCTTCTCTATTCTATCTTTCCTGGCAGTTGTACCTTCTCAGTTGAGCTACCATCTTTGCATACCTTTTTTGCACTTTTTCCAATGTCTCTATATCCTTGATTCACTTCCTTTCCAATGCATGTAGCCTATTAGCAGGAAAGGCTGACACCGTTAAACAGAATGGCAGCATTCCTCCTGGTCCAGAGATCCATTGACAGGACACACACTGTTATATGTGCAGAATTCAATGCAAACAAAAGGGCTTCATTCCCTTCACGTACAACTCATATGTGATGCCAGGCACATCATCATACATGTAAATCCCTGATACCTAGGGAGCTGTCACAATTCATTCATCCTAAGACAATCAAGAAGCCCAGCATTGTTCACTGCCCCAGGCCAAGGACCAATTGGCTGCTCAGGGACAAAGACTACATCGAATAACAGTGGTTCGGAACCCCACTGATTAAGGTCAGGGCCTTCCAAACTGACAAGGCATAATGAGGCTATCTCTGGCACAGGATAACTTATATTCTAAAGGGTTGATGCGGATACTTTGGTCAATGGAGGGTCAACCTCCAATACGATCCAGTCAGGATCATTCTGTCCTGCTGAATGTTGCACAGTTTGGGTATTAGAGAAGGACTTAAGCTAACAAACACAAGAGAAACCTGGCTAAGGTGGACTGCATCAGGCCATTATCCATGAGAAAATTAATTTCCACTTGGAAAAAAGTGGATAAATTAATAGCAGACAGCACTGATTTGTTAAAGGTAAATTGTATCGGAAAATGTGGTTGAGTTCTTCGATGAAACAATGAAGAGGATTGAAGGATTTTGTTTCCATTACTACAAAAAAATCCTCCTACACTGTCTCCAGGTATCCACCAGTGGGAATTCCAATGATAGATTCTGGAAATCATTGTTCCTTCTGGCCCAAGAAACTTGCCTCTTGACATTTCTTCTTCCTTTTGAATGATGAAAGTGGCTGGATCCTTAAAAAGGGCACAGGTAGCACTGGGAGAACTCTTACCTCAAGCAACAGGCACAGTAAAAACAGGCACGGTAATCCTGGTATGTGAAAGTCCAGTCCACATGTTACCTTGACACTAAATTCCATGCTGAAAACAAATCACACCCCATGTGCAGTAACAGACGTTGTCACATAGCACAGAGCTTGGAAGGGATTGACATAAAGGTCATTAGTATACCATGGGTGAATTTTATGAATTTTAAGGGTTGCAAAATCATGGAGATTGTGCCCATCATTTCCCAACTGACAATCCTGTCAGGTGAGGTTCTGCACCACAAGCAAAAGTTGAGATAATCAGCACTCACACATATGGACATTCCTGCAATGGGTTACACTGAACAACACACTTTATCAAATGGAAGTACGGACTTACGAATTAGGAGCAGGAGTAGGCCATTTGGCCCCTCGAGCCTGCTCCGTCATTCAATAAGATCATAGCTGATCTGATTGAGGCCTGAAAACACATTCCCTACCCCTGATAACCTTTGAATCCCTTGTTAATCAGGAATCAATTTACCTCTGCCTCAGAAATATTCAATGACCCCACCGCTCTCTGGGGAAGAGAATTCCAAAGACTCACAACCCTCTGAGAGAATATTTCTTTTCTCATCTTCGTCTTAAATGGGAGGCCCCTTATTTTTCAACTGTGTCCCCTAATTCTAGTCTCTCCCACAAGGGGGACCATTCTTTCAGCATCCACCCTGTCAAGTCCCCTCAGGCTCTCATATGTTTCAACAAGATCATCTCTCATTTTTCTAAACTCCAATGGATAGTAAGTAATGTTGATTCCAGATCTTGAGGGCCATGTGAGTCATAACCCATTATATATTAGATATAATTTGCAGTACCCAACAGGTCTATACGCTTTATATACATCCATTACATTAATGGTTCTAACTTACAACAGTGATAATAGTGCTTTGGGACACCCTGAAGTTGTGTAATGTGCTATATAAATGCAGATTCTTTCTTTATGTTATTTTCAGCAAAAATACATTTTTAGTAGCACTCTATGATGTGGTTTAAATAAAACAACTGATTTTGAACCTATTATACAGTTTGTACTTATTGATGATAAATCAGTGTGTGAAAATATTCCAGTTCCATTTTACCCTTTGAACTGGTCTTCTATATTATTTCCCAGTATTTGCATGTCCCACCTGTTCTCCCACACCATGCCCTCTCCCCCAATCAGTCACTCTACTAAAGTTAAATCGAACCTGTGTGAAAATCAATAAATGACTTTTAAGAAGTTAGTGTAGACTGAAATAGCTTAAGATAGAGTCATAGAGTTATACAGCACAGAAACAGGCCCTTCGGCCCATCGTGTCCATGCCTGCCAACAAGCATCTAACTTTCCTAACCCCATTTTCCAGCACTTGGCCCGTAGCCCTTGGCCCCTAGATAAAGCAGATCAAAAGATATTTAATCACAGATAAAACACCCCAAGTTTGAAAATTATGTATTCCTATCGTACTGCAACGTTCATTCAATTGGTACAAATTTCCTCTGGCTGACTATTTATGACCATTGATTGTCAAAATCATTGGAACACCTTTAGTTTTGCTGCATTTTATAAGGATCCATTATTAGCACACTCTACAAAACATATCTAAAATGCATAATTTCTTTTGCAGTGTATTGTAATGCCACTTTTTTTTTAGATCAATGGAATTTTTAATTTTCAATGGGATCTTTCTCATACAATTCAATTTTAAATATTATTGAATCTGAAAAGAAAAGTGTCATGTTGGCAAAGGTACCTAACAATGGAAGTAAAGCACACCTTAGCAATTAATATCGGTTTTACAGCAGGAAACTGTTTAATGAAGACCCTACAATATGCTTGAATTTAAACTAATTCCAACTATGCATGCAGAGCTCTGATTTTAATATGTATTTTTTTATTGGCATTCATTCAGCCTAGCAGTGCGTCTTATAATTTAAGATAGAAATCTTTGACAGCTTCCCTTGACTTAGGCATTAAATTGTTGCCCCAAGGAATTCTTATCCTTGCCAGTCCGTACTCAAGCACTGTCATCACCCTCTCACATTAGCTATCATTCTTGACATGATTGAATCAAAATTAATCATCACATGCAAACATAAATTCTTCGACAGCGAAGAAGAATAATGAGTTGTGAAAAAAATTGTCCAAATGTCATAAAAATGGTGTTTTGCCAATGCACTCTCTCACATAATTCTGATTGCAATGATAAGGGGCAGATGATGTTTATTAAACAACGTAATAAGCAGGGCTGAGCACAAAAGTCGTCCTGAATCCGAATCAGTCCGATTCCAATCTCTTTGGATTACAACGTGCCTGGTAATTTTCCGGAGAAAAGAGAAAGTAAAGAAAGACTTGCATTTCTGTAGCGCTTTTCATGGCCACCAGATACCTCAAAGCACTTTACAGCCAGAAAGGTACTTTTGAGGTTTAGTCACTGTTGTAACATTGGAGCAAAAGCTGAACAATCAAGTGCTGTAAGAAGCCCACATAGCAAACCTGGTCTGTAAATGAAGCTGCAAATCAAAGCACCAATGAATTTATCTTGGTGGGGAGAGAGCTGAGCACATCAAAACAAGGGTTGTCGGCGAAGGGAAATGGAACAGCCACCAGCAATTTTGCCCAAGTGTCAATATCGACCAACTCTCTGATAGGCTATGACCTGGGCTAATTGAAAAGTGCTTTCAGTGTTCAGCCTTAACTTCTATCTCAAAAGATCAGCCCTGCACAGTGCCAGAGTGGCATTTCCACTGAAACACCAAGCATTGTTGTGATCTTGCTGAGTGAGATTGCCAATGCAATGCCCATTAGCACCAATCTATGGGCAGTTCTGTGTTTTTTACTCTAATTACACTGATGTTTTCTGGCCACCTTATGCTCTAGAATTACCCCCCAAACCTTTCCACCTTTTTACCTTTCCTCCCTTAAGACACTGCTCAAACCCACCTTCTCATCCAAACTTTCAGCCATCCTGTCCTAATATCTCCTTAGATGGCAGCGACAAATTTTGTTTGATAATGGTCCCTTGAGACATTTTATTATGTCAAAGGTGCTTTATAAATACAAGTTGTTGTTGTTTTAGCTTGCAATGGAGTAAATGCAGTCCAAAAATCCCAACTGGCTGTGAAATTTGTCTCCATTGAACCAATTTCTTTAACTGCCATTTTGCCTCCACCTGGTGCTACCTGTGCTGGACACTATTTCGATGAATGCATTCATGCACAACCAGAAAACTGTAAATATTACCCCATTGTTCAAGAAAGGGTATATGGATAAGCCCAAAGACTACAGGTCAGTCATTTTAACCTCGGTAATGGGAAAGCTTTTATAAATGACAATTAAGGACAATATTGAAGGTCACTTGGACAAAAGTGGATTAATTAAGGTAAACTAGCATGGAGTTGTTAAGGGCAAATTATGTTTAAGTCACTTACTTGAGATTTTTTGATGTGGTAACAGAGAGGGTTGATAAGGGTAATGCAGTTGATGTGGTTTACATAGACTTCCAAAAGGTATTTGATCAAGCGTCACATAACAAGCTTGTCCACAAGGTTAGAACTCATGGAACAAAAGGAACAGTGACAGCATGGTTACAAAGTTGGCTAAGTGAGGGCAACAGAGAGTAGTGGTGAATGGCACCAGACTCCACCATGCTCCTTGACCATGACAGCTGGTTTTCTGGCAGGCCTGCAAATGCATCAAGCATTTCATCGTGCATTCCATCAACCTTTTTCAGTGGGCCATCCCATCAAAGTCCTCATCTGAGTCCTCTGCAGCCAGAACTCATGTACGACCTCACGTTCCATCGAGCTGGCACCTATGTTACCCTTGTCCCCTGCCCTGGCAGCAAGGCAATTGTACCCAGTGTCTCACCACACGCAGATTCCACCACTAATCCTCCACTAACGTACACAGAGGGCTGAATTTTCTGGCTTGCGGGGGATGGCAGAGTGGGCACCAATTAAGGCCCACCCAGCATGAATCACGGATCCTGAGGACAGCGGGAGTAGGCGGAGGGCAGCAGGTCTGGAATGACAGTCGGGTCCAATGGTGACCCGGCGGCCTGTTTTAAAGGCTGCGAATCAGGGCCAGTGGAAGGGCTCCCCAGACAGCTGCTGGTGAGCAGGTCAGGCAGGAGGGTAGGGCAGGGCAGGGGGGCACTGTGCCCCTCGTTTTTCCGATGATTGCCTTGCTGCCCTCCTCGAGGAGGTGGCAGCACGATGGGAGGTCCTCGTACCCCAGAGGGGAAGAGGAGGCCACCCCCCCTCCCCACATAACCAATTGTGCCTGGGAGGAGGTGGCGGAGGTGGTGAGATCCCGCGACGTGGTGTGGTGCACCTGGGTCCAGTGGTGAAGGCAATTCATAGTCACTGGAGGAGCTGGCAGAGGCAGAGAGTGCCCACGGCGCCAGCAGTTGGAGGACTGCAGGGGACCAGGCACATGCTCAGTCGGTACCTGATGATGTGCCTCTGGAGTTGACCGCGACACAGCAGCTTCAGGAAATGCGGCTGAGTGTGCGGGAGCATCTAGGGGGGGCAAATGAGCCTATGCTTGGCTTGGTCTCCGTGGTGGAGGAGTCTACGCAGACAATTGCCAAAGCAATAAGCCACATGTCTGAGCGCCCTGTACCCCCCATGGAGAGAGTGGTGACTCTCGTGGAGAGGCTTCTCCAGGAGACCCATCAGGGCTTCATGGGGATGCGCTCGGACCAACAAGCCCTCACATTGGCCTCAGCTGGTCAGTGCCAGTGTGGGAGATGGTGTGGGTACTGTTTCCCAGCTCGGTGCCCATCCATCCACGGTGAGCAGGGAGGTCCGAAGTGACCTCACGTCGGTGCAGCAGCTGCCGTCTCTGTGGGCACCTCTCAGGGTGCTCCAGATGAGGGCGGCAGCTCCTCCACCCCACTCCCAGTGACCGTAGCATCCGGTGAGGCTGTGACAACTGGGGAGACGCCAGCTGTGGAACTGGCAGCTCCCTCCCAGGCGGGGCCGGCACAGGCTCCACGGGCCAGAGAATGACCGCCAAGGTCATCGAGGCCAACAGGACAGCACAGTGAGCAGGCTGGCTCAGATGCCGGTGCCAGCGAGGGGACAGCACCTAGACGTAGCGCCCAAAAATGTAAACATAAGGCACCTTAGGCACACCACGGGTTTATCACAGGTGCTTTTGTGTTGGCCCGAGATGAGGTCTTTCTGAGTTGGTGTGATTTTTAACACCTTTTTCATTTTGTTTCATTAAGTTTCCTTGGTTGCAATATTAAATTCAGACATGTCACCATGGCTGAGGATGCCTCTTTTGTTCTGCAGGTGGAGGGTTTCCAATAATGTAATAAGTGCTTTGTGGGACATTCAGCTTGATTAACGAGGATCTTAGTTAATGTTCATAAAGAGGTAGATTTTGCACTTAGGTATCGAGTATGGAGCCTGCAGCCCAGGCTTGTCCTGGAGGTCCATCTGTGGTGTGCTAACTGAAGGTTCATTGGATTAAAGCCTCCCAGATGTCACTGCGTCCCTGGAGTATGCCCAGGTCAGCGTTTACCCCCTCAGCATTTCCCTGTGCGTGCTCATCCTCGGACTCACTGCTGGACTCTCCTGTGCAGCTGCAGCCACTGCGTCTACATCTTCATCGTCCAATGCGTCCCCCCCTTTCCAGTGCAAGATTGTGGAGAATGCAGCATGCAACCACTATCAGCAACACACGATCTGGGGGCTACTGGAGTGCGCCCCTTGAGCGGTCCAGGCATCGGAAGTGCATCTTGCGCAGACCAATGGCTCTCTCCACCACAACCTTTGTGGTGCCATGGCTCCTATTGTACCGCTGCTCAGCTTCTGTTCTTGGATGGCGGAGAGGCACCATGAGCCAACTTCTGAGGGGATAGCCCTTGTCACCCAGCAGCCATCCATCCAGCCGGGCTGGAGCACTGAAGAGCCCCGGCACCTGGGAGTGTCTGAGGATGTAGATGTCGTGGGAGCTGCCTGGGTACTTTGCACAAACTTGTAGAATCAGCATCCTGTGGTCACACACTATCTGCACGTTCATGGAGTGGAAGCCCTTCCTGTTGACGAAGGCACCGGGCTCACCTGCTGGCGCCTTGATGGCCACATGTGTACAGTCTACAGCACCCTGGACACGGAGGAAGCCAGCAATGGCCGCAAAGCCTCTGGCTCACTGTGTCTGGCTTGCCTGCTCCCAACAGAAGTGGATGAAGGTCAATGCCCGCCTGAACAGAGTGTCTGTAACCTGCTTGACACAAGTGTGGACAGCTGATTGGGAGACACCACAAAGATCACCCACCGAGCCCTGGATGGAGCCAGAGGCATAGAAGTTGAGGGCAGCTGTGACCTTCAGAGCCACTGGCATGGGGTATCCACCCACACAGTTAGCTGTAATCTCAGGCCCAATCATCTGACCGATATAGTTGACTGTTTCCCTTGAGAGATGGAGCCTTCTTCGGCACTGCACCTTAGACATATTGAGGTAGCTGCTTCGCTGCCTGTAAACCCTGGCAGCAGGATAGTGGCATCTTCTGTGGCCCCTTCCTCCTTAGACTACCTCTTGGCCCTGCGCCCCTTGTGCCTGCACCCGACCTCCCAAAGGAGGCTCCCCTGGAGGCTGAATGTGCACTCTTGGCCTCCTCCCCCTTCTAGCCCTCCCTTCCTCCTCAGAGGTGCTGCCTTCAGTGGAGAGTTCAGCTCCCATTCCCAGGCTAAGGGAAGGCTTCCTGAAACACGCAGGCCCAAAAAAAGATTCTCACTGCAGAGTGCTGACCTGAAGGTTGTGACTCCAGACCAAGCAGCTGGTATGCATTTTGAAGTATTACAGATCACACAGGCAAGTATCAGTAACTTTGAAGCATCAATATTTGACAGGGCACACTCACAACCCCACTGAGCCTTCTTATCCTGTCCGTGGATGGGGTTTATACAGATGTGTCCTATCCACCTGCCCATTATGCCTTTGCGCCAACCCGAAGATTGCACGGGTGCCAAAAAATCGCAGTTGATTGGTGCCTCAAGGGCCTTCAGTGGCCTGTTAATTAATGGCGGGTGTGCATTGGAGAGCATCATGTGCCCACCCAATGAAATATCACAGTGGCACGCAGTGACATCGGGACGCTCGCCTGAAGTCACTGCGTGTTATTTTACACGCGTGTGTACGGGGCCCGCCCCCACAGGGCAACGGGAAAATTCTGCCCATAGTGTCAGTAACTGGGCTGGTGGCTGCTATTGTGAGAGTCAGTGATGGTTTTTCTTCATCATTCCCCTCGTCCTGCTCTTCCACCATCCTATCTTCCACCAGTGCCTGAGTGACCAGGTGGAAGTTCCTGGGTATCTGAAAGGAGAAGGCACAAGGGTAGGATTGTGGCGAGCTGGCGGGCAGAAAGTAAGGGGTGCACGTGCCATCTGCAGTTGGTAAGTCAGAACAGAATGTGAGATGAGGATGAAATGAGATGTGAAAAGGAGGCTTAGGCATGGGCATACCTTCACTGTCAATCCCTCAATCCTTCCAGCCCTACCGATGGCCATGGTTTCAGTAAAGGTGATGGTGAGCAACGTCTCCTCCATGGGTGTGAGGGCACACAGCCTTGCCTGTCCACCGCTGGTTCAGTGCTGCTGCTTCTGTTCATGTGCCACCCTTCCAGCAGGAGTGAAGCAAGTGTCGTGCAATCAGGTTTGGTGATACGCCTATCTTGGCAGAATAGCTGCCAGCGTGTGCAAGTTGTGAGTGTGAGGTTTGCAGGGTTGCTGAGTGTGTGAGGTTCCAGTCAAGCTATCAATGTTCAGTATCAGTCCTGCTTAATAAATATTGTTGGTAGATGAATGATGGGGAGATGGTGCATTGAACCATGTCTGAGGTAGTTAGTGGGATTTGAAGGTGCTTTCATTAACCTAACCACTTGTGTGAGATCATTGAATTTCTTGCGGCACTGCATCCATATTCTCTAGACCAAACTGCTGGCAGTGACCTCCATGGCTATCTGCTCTCAGTGCCTTCGTGAAGTTTGTCTGGAGGGCCTCCTGCCCCCCACTCCCCACCACCCCCCCCAACCCCCCCCCCAACCCCAACCCGTGGCTAGAGGCCATCCATCCCCCTTCAGCATCTCCTGCACCAAGGCCTCCAGTGCAGCGTTAGAGAATCTTCGAGCCCACTCTTTCCCATGTTGTGCCAATTTTGTCTCTTTCCCAAGTCAAATTCAGTTGTAGAATGACTTCCAGCACCTGCTTCAGGCGAAATGTACCTCCCCTTTAAGAGGTGCGGCCTGGCTTTACGTAGTGCAGCCTGGCTTTAACTGGAGTTCGCCTCTTATGATTTTACAATCCCCGCTCAGGCATGCAGCTATTCAACAGCAAGCTTAGCGCTGGCTGCGTGCTGCAGTCATGTTAATCAACAGGCAGCACCATGACCTCCGTTAAATCCATTAAGGCAATGGCTGCGGTCTGTCAGAAGGGTAACATTACTTCACTGCTCGAGCCCCACATAACCTGTAACTATGAGAAAGAAGTTACTTATTGGCACAAAGGCCAGCGTTTAGATTGACCAATGATGAAGCCTTCAGCAATGCCCTTGGTCAGGTTACACTGTTTGCTCAGGGTGGGTATTCTGATTTGCTCACAAATATGAGGATGAGGATACCCTCATACAAATAATTTCATTCTAGTTTTTGGAGGGAGCGAGGTATTTGAGTAAATTGAGCACACTATTGAGTAAAGCCACCAGTGCAATGCGGGCAAGCATTATTCAATAGATGTTTAAAATTTGTTCCTGAGGAATGGGCGATGCTGGCAATGGTCGGCATTTGTTGCCCATCCCTAATTGCCCAGAAGAAAGGCATTGTCAACTGTGGGTTAAATATTACCTTAAAAAACGGATTGAGATTTCCCACTCGGATCAGACTCCCTCAAACTCAACTCACCTGGGACCTTCCAGCCATCCTTCCTTCAGCCTGGAATAGATTGACCCAGAAAGTCGAGGTATAACAAAATGATGATGTGCCCTATAACATGTTGTTCTTCAAACACGCCCGATAAGCTCAGATGCTGAGTCCTGTGGCATACAAGCAGCAATCCCAGCAGTTTTATCCTGTAAAAGGAACAAATTCAGTTGACTGAAACAATTCTGAACAAAAAAGGATACACATCAGGAAACATGCAGGAGGAGACAAAGTGCTAGCTATCCATGCAGTGGAATTAGATCTCACACGTTTTGTCTTGTCATACCTGTAATAAAAAAAGCCCTTGTACAACAAAAAAATCTGTGACAGCAGCTCTCATTGTTAACCTCAGGGGGCCACAACAGGTAAAGAATATTCAAGAATAAATTTAGGAAACAAAACCCGTATAAGCAGGAACTTATTCTCCCAAGGCCCAAATACGCTAATTGAAGTGTGCATTTTATTAACTCTTGAGCAGCTGCCAATTCATAAATTATTAAAACTCCATTCTAACATTTCCAAAATCTCTTTTATTGCGAGTCCTTGCTTTTAAATGCGACAAGTTTGAAATTGTTGCAAAAGAATGCTTAAAAAATTTACAACAAGCCATTTCATTAAACCACTCCGATGTCAACCTGGTTCCTGGTGGGCCAAAGTACACAGGCTTGAAACTCTCTACATTTGGCCATTAAATTGTCATTCACACTGACAGCCATTGTGGGAAATGGGAATATCAGACTAGGGTAGTATGGGTGAAAGCACATTGTTAAGGTACTATAGAGGAGGATTTTCTCTGCATCTGCCATGACTCAGTGGTTGCACTCTCGCCTCAAATTCAGGAGGTTTTTTTTTATTTATTCTTGGGATGTGGGTATCACTGGCTAGACCAGCATTTATTGCCCATCCCTAATTGCTCCTGAGAAGGTGGTGGTGAGCTGCCTTCTTGAACCGCTGCAGTCCATGTGGTGTAGATACACCCACAGTGCTGCTAGGGAAGGAGTCCCAGGATTTTGAACCAGCGATGGTGAAGGAACGATGATATAGTTCCAAGTCAGGATGGTGTGTGACTTGGTGAACTTCCATGTAGTGGCCTTCTGATGCATCTGCTGCCCTTGTCCTTCTTGGTGGTAGAGGTAGGGGGTTGGAAGGTGCGGTTGAAAGAGGCACCCCCATGTGGACAGACCACCAGGTAAATCCAAACGCCCTTTCAGGCTCGTGGAAGGGCCTTTCTTGATGGGCATTCCATGGCCCGCAGATGGGATCCCAACATAAATGGGCACTCCCACAGCAATGACATCACTTCTACACCGCAAGCCCTTTCACGATCGCTGGGGCCTGCCTGCCAGGGCCCGGCTTCCCCGAAAAGCCTACCAATTCTTCAAGGGCACCGTTGAGGCATCCTTATTCCGGAGCTGCAGCCTCAGCAAACAGACACCAGTGGCAGTTGCGGTGCTGAGGCTGCTGAGCTGCCAGCCCTGTGATTGGGGCCAGCAACTCGTAGGGAAGCTCTGCCTTCCTCAACTTAGTGGCGGTCCCAGCAGGTACCTCTTAATTGCCCACCACCAGCAAAATGCTGCCCCTCACCACCCCCTTGACATTTACCTGAGCGGGGTTGACTCCCGCTTTTAACCCCCTCTTTTTCCAGTACAGCGATGATTGTTTCGGTGCCATGTCCTGCTGTTGGCTTGAATTGGAAAACTTCATCAACTTTGCTTCCAATTTCCACCCTTTTTTTCAGTTTCAGACGGTCCATCTCCAACTTTTCTCTTCCGTTCCCTGACTTCTCTGTTTCCATTCCTGATGATAGCCTATCAATAAATATTCATTATAAGCCCACCGACTCCCACATCTGTCTTGACTATTCTTCCTTACACCCTACAAGCTATAAGGGCTTGTATTCTATTCTCCAAGTTCCTCCGTCTCCACCACATCTGTTCTCGTGATGCAACCTCCCACACCAGCATTTCTGATATGTTTTCTTTTACCATTAACCAAACATTCTCCTCCCACCATGGTTGCCAGGGCCCTTGACCGTGTCTGTCACATGTTCTGCATCTGTTCTCATTTCTTCCCTTCCCTCCCTGAACCACGATAGGGTTCCCCTTGTCTTCACCTTCCACCATACAAGCCTCTGTATTCAACAGGTCATTTTCTGCCAATTCCATCACCTCCAGAGTGATGCCACCATCAAACACATCTTCCCCTCCCCTCCCCTTTCAGCATTCCAAAGAGACCGTTCACTCTGCGATATCCTGCTCCACTCCTCAATCGCCCCCAACATCCCATCTCCTTCCCACACACCTTTCCATGCAAACACAAGAGAACTAACACCTGCCTTTTCACCTCCTCTCTCTTCTCATTGTCCAAAGCCCCAAACACCCCGTTCAGCTGAAGCAGCGATTTACATGTACTTACTTCAATTCAGTATACTATATTTGCTGCTCACAATGTGGTGTCCCCAAAGGTGATTGCTTTGTGGAACACCTACGTTCACTTCACAAGCACAATCCCAAGGTAGCCTATCATTTTAATTCTCCATCTTGGTCTCACACTGACATCTCTGTCCTTGGCCTGCTGCACTGTTCCAGTGAATGTCAACCTAAGTTTTAAATAACATCTCATCTTTCAATTCACTTTACTGCCTTCCTGATTCAACACTGGGTGCCACAATTTCAGACCCTAAACCATGGCCTCCCAGTTTCTTTCCCTTTCTTTGCATATTCCATTTTTTCCCTTATTTTTCTCTTAGTTTTTTTTTCAGACAGCAGCACATCTGTTCTAGGCACATCTTTTGTTTCTTTGCTTTTTTGTTTCTTGTCCCATCATCAATCTCTTTGGACATGTAAAACTAACCCCTGTCATTCAATCTCTCCTGTCTTCCACCATGTCACAGGCCTCCCTTTTGTCCTTGTCCCACCCACCCCTTTGCTCAAAACCTATGACATCTCTAACTTTTCCCAGTTCTGGTGAAAGGTCATTGACCCAAAACAATAACTCAATTTGTCTCTCCACAGATGTTGCCTAGCCTGTTGAGTATTTCAAGCATTTTCTGGTTTTGTTTTGCTTTCCTACCTACCTTTGTATCATCAGGAAATTTGTTTACAATACAGTTTGTCTCATCATCCCAAATTATTAATGTAGATCATAAATAGTTGTGGCCACAGCACTGATCCCTGTGGCACTCCGCTAGTTACAGTTTTCCCACCTGAAAATGACCCATTTGTCCGGACTCTGTTACCTGTTAGTTTGCCAGTCCTCCACCCAAGCTAATGTATCACCCCCAACACTATGACCTCCTATCTTGTGTTGTAACCTTTCATTTGACACCTTCTTGAATGTCTTTTGGAAATCCAAATGTACTACATCTACTGGTTCTCCTTTATCCAACTCGCTTCTTACATCCTCAAAGAACTCCAATAAATTGTCAAACACAATGTCCTTTTCACAAAACCATGTTGACTCTGCCTGGTTGCATTATGATTTTCTAAACATCCTACTACTACCTCCTTAATAATGGACTCTGGCATATCCTCAATGATAGATGTTAGGCTAAGTGTCCTTTAGTTTCCCACTGCCTGCCTCCCTCCTTTCTTGAATAGTGCTGTCACACATGGGCCAGGATTTTGCTGTTGTCCGGTGGGTTCGGTGGGGGCGAGCGGGAGCTGTCGGGAAGCCGACCACCACCCAGAATGGGGCCACAACTGAGATTTCACGCTGGTGGGCCAATTAATGCCCGACAACCGCAAAGTTGGAGGGTCAGTGACATGCTGAACTTAATTATTGCTTTAATGGTCTTAATAGGCCTTTCAATTGTCGGCGGGCATGCTGTCCACTACCGCACTCGTCTGCCGACCGAAATAACGTGCATGTGCGATGACGTCGGGAATCTCGCCCAACATCATCCTGCGTCAATTTACATTCATTCGGGTCGGGCATGTGCACGCCTGATGAACAAAAATTCTGGCCATGGAGTTTTCCAATCTGCTGGGACCTTTCCAGAATCCAGGAAATTTTGGAAGTTTACAATACATCCATCAGTTCTGCAGCCACTTTATTAAAAATTCATTCACAGGGTGTGGGCTTCACTGGCTAGGCCAGCATTTATTGCCCATTCCTAGTTGCCCTTGAGAAGGTGGTGGTGAGCTGCCTTCTTGAACCGCTACAGTCCATGTGGTGTAGGTACACCCACAGTGCTGTTAGGGAGGGAGTTCCAGGATTGTGACCCAGAGACAGTGAAGGAACGGCGATATATTTCCAAGTCAGGATGGTGACTGACTTGGAGGGGAATTTCCAGGTGGTGGTGTTCCCATCTACCTGCTGCCCTTTTCCTTCTATAGTTGTCGTGGACTTAGAAGGTGCTCTCTAAGGAGCTTTGGTGAATTCCTACAGTGCAAATTGTAGATGATACAAACTACTGCTACTGAATGTCGGTGGTTGGGGGAGTGAACATTGGTGGATGTGGTTCCATTCAAGTGGGCTGCATTGTCCTGGATTATGTTAAGTTTCTTGAGTGTTGTGGGAGCTGCATTCATCCAGGCAAGTGGGGAGTATTCCATCGCACTCCCGACTTGTGCCTTATAGGTGGTGGACAGGCTTTGAGGAGTCAGGAGGTGAGTTACTCTCCATAGGATTCCTAACCTCTGAACTGCTCTTGTAGCCACAGTATTTATATGGCTAGTCCAGTTCAGTTTCTGGTTAATGGTTACCCCCAGGATGTTGATAGTGGGAGATTCAGTGATGGTAATGCCATTGAATGCCAAGGGGTGATCATTTGATTCTCCCTTGTTGGAGATGGTCATTGCCTGGCACTTGTGTGGCATGAATACTACCTGCCACTTGTCAGCCCAAGCCTGGATATTGTCCAGGTCTCGCTGCATTTGGACATGGACTGCTTCAGTATCTGAGGAGGCACGAATGGTGCTGAATATTGTGCAATCATCAGCGAACATCCCCACTTCTGACCTTATGATGGAAGGAAGGTCATTGATGAAACAGATGAAGATGGTTGGGCTGAGGACACTAACCTGAGGAACTCCTGCAGTGATGTCCTGGAGCTGAGATGACTGACCTCCAACAGCCACAACCATCTTCCTTTGTGCTAGGTATGACTCCAACCAGAGGAGAGATTTCCCCCTGATTCCCATTGACTCCAGTTTTGCTAGGGCTCCTTGATGCCACACTTAGTCAAATGCTGCCTTGATGACAAGGGCAGTCACTCTCACCTCACCTCAGGAGTTCAGCTCTTTTGTCCATGTTTGAACCAAGGCTGTAATGAAGCCAGGAGCTAAATGGCACTGGCAGAACCCAAACTGGGCATCAGTGAGCAGGTTATTGCTAAGCAAGTGACACTTGATAGCACTGTTGATGATCCCTCCCATTACTTTACTGATGATTGAGAGTAGACTGATGGGGCGGTAATTGGCCAGGTTGGATTTGTCCTGCATTTTGTGTACAGGACATACTTGGGCAGTTTTCCACATAGCCGGGTAGATGCCAGTGCTGGAACAGCAGGCTAGGGGCACGACAAGTTCTGGATCACAAGTCTTCAGTACTATTGCCAGAATATTGTCAGGGCCCATTGCCTTTGCACTATCCAGTGCCCTCAGCCATTTCTTGATATCATGTGGAGTCAATCAAATTGGCTGAAGGCTGCATCAAGTGATGCTGGTGACCTTCAGAGGAGGCTGAGATGGATCATCTACTCAGCACTCCTGGCTGAAGATTGTAGCAAATGCTTCAGCCTTATCCTTTGCACTGATGTGCTGGGCTGCCCAATTATTGAAGATGGGGATATTTGTGGAGCCTCCTCCTCCAGTGAGTTGCTTAATTGTCCCCCACCATTCACAACTGGATGTGGCAGGACTGCAGAGCTTAGGTCTGATCCGTTGGTTGAGGGATTGCTTAGCCCTGTCTATCACTTGCTTCTTTTAAGACCCTAGGATGCAGACCATCCAGTCCAGGGGACTTGTCAGCCTTTAGTCCCATTAGTTTTCTCAGTACTTTTTCTCTCGTGATTGTCATTGTTTTAAGTTCGACCCTCCCTTTTGGCTCTTGATTTTCTACTATTCTTGGGATTCTTTTTTGTGGTTCCTACTGTGAGGACAGAGACAAAATACTTGTTCAAAGAATGGAGTTTGGATCAGGAACTGAAAATAATTGCTTCTCTCCGCAATATTTATTTGGAGGGAATTACTGCTCATCCAATACTGTGTCGGATAAGCAGATTGACAATTTAGCAACAGCGAGCGAGTTGAGCGAGGTGGAGCTGAGTTTCATCAATGTCCATGTGAAAACTAACACTATGCCTTCGGATGATTGTGCCAAGGAACAGCATATAGATGAGAAATAGGAGGGGGCAAGAATACATCCTTGGAGGACACCAGAGATAGTGGTGCAGGATTAAGAAGAAAAGGCATTACATAGGAGATTTGAAATGGGACGGTAGTTTGCAAGGATGGTGGGTCAAGAGTTGGTTTTTAGAAGAGAGGGATGATGACAGCAGATTTACAGCAAAGAGGGACAACACCTGAAGAGAGAAACATTTACAATATCAGCTAACATGGGGGCCAGGATGGGAAGTCAGGAGATCAGCAAGTTAGTAGGAATAGGATCGAGGGAACAGGAGTTGGGTCATATGGGGAAGTTGAGCTCAGAGAGACCATGCAGGGAGATAGGAGGGGAACTATAAAAAGATGCAAGTTCAGGGCCAGGGCAAGGGGGTGCATTGAAACAAGCTTGGTCAAGTGGGCTAGTGGAAGGGAGGACCTGGTAGAGGCAATTGGTAGAATTATCTGAATCTTAGCAACAAAGAAGCCCATGAGCCCCTCGCATTTGTTATTGGGTGGAGGAGAGAGGGGTTTAAGAAGGCAGTTTGCAGTAGAGAAAAAGAAAGGCAGTTTACCCTTACATTCCAGGATAATCCTGGAATAATGAGCAGTTTTAACAGACGAGAGCAGTTCCCAATAATATAACCAGTTGTCCGTAAAATCCTTTCAAGTCTGCCTCCCTCGGACTTAAGGAGGTAGAAACAAGAGTAATACGAGGGGAATGGTCAAGAGAGATTAATGGATTTATTGGGGACTAGGACATCAAAGGTGGAGTTGAGAGTCTGGTTGAGTAAATAAATAGCCGCAAAAGAGTTGTGATGAATGGAAGGGCAGAGCCTAGATGGGTGGGACTTCGAAAGTGCATTTGTAAGTGAAGCAGGGATAGTTTTTTTGAGGAGGATGTAGAGTTGGGGTCTTATAAACAATTCATTCTGCTTCTCTTTCAATTTCATCCAAATTTTGCAAGGAAATACAGTGCTAATCTGCAGAGTAATTTTTTTAAAATTCTGTTTATAATCTACAAGATTGTTAGAAAAAATGACTCCACATGTTCAAAATCATTCATTCTACAACTGGAGATTTGTAGATAACACCAAGTATTTATTAATTACAAAGGGGAATTAGGAAAAAATGTACTTACCAAGTGACAGGTTAGATTGTGGGATTCTCTTTCACAATCCATTGAGGAAGCCGAATTCAGATGTTCTTTTTGGAAAGAATCGTTGCTTGAAAATTAGATTATTAATGGGCAAGCCATGAGCTGGAGACCGTGATTAGAGGAGTTGGTTTTCATGAAGGAAAATACAGATACAACCTTGATAGGCTATCAGCTCTTTCCATTCTGGAGTATTCAGTATTTCAGTAATTCTAACATAAAAATAGATAAAGGGAAGCTTATTTGAAAGGAAAGAAGGTGACCTTGATTCAATTGGTGGCGCTTTCACCTCTGGGTCCAGAAAGGTGGAGTTCAAACCTTGGACCAATACATAAGAAGAAAGTTTTGGATAAACACCAGGGCTAAACTAAAAAAATGCTGCAACATCAGAGAAGTGTTCCTCAAGACAAAATGCTGAACTGAGTTCTTGTTTGCTCATTCAGATGAACAAGTCTCGTAGGGAGGGATGACATTCTGCGAGGACAAGGTCAAGTGGGCCGAACAACCTTCCTTAACTGAGCCAATGACCCACCTTAGTGTGTGCACAATTAGCAATGTGTAGAATACATAAGATATACAGATTCCAATCAGCATGATCAAAGGTCTGACATGGAGTACAGTTATCCCCATAGGTGCTTCACTACTTCCTCTACAATACTCGATGCACCGTTCCATTAAGTTAATGTCATAGAGTGGCCTATATGGGTTGAAGTGTGTCAAACATGCAATGATGGTGCCAAGACCATTTATTTTATAGCCTAAAGTGTGAAGTAGAAGAAAATATGATAAACAGTTGCCTTAGGCACTGGCCCACACAGAAACTAATTGAGTACGTTTCCATACCATAGCTTCCTAATTTTTACCCGTCATGTATCCAGATATGGTTTCAGCTACAGAAAACCAAGAAGCAGAGTAGTTTTTTTTTTAAATTCTGTTTATAATCTACAAGATTGTTATAAAAAATGACTCCACATGTTCAAAATCATTCATTCTATAACTGGAGAATATACCGGAAACAAGAGCAATTCTAGTTGGAGCTGCAAGCTGATGAAAAAAATAATCAACCCTTTTAAAGTCCAATGCTGCTGAAAGATTGCCAAATGCTATTGCTGATCATTTCTGAAAGCACAGATTTTAAAATGGTCAACAATAGCTTATAATTATATAGCTTTTATAATGTAGTAAAACATCCCAAGTACTTCACAGCAGCATTAACAAATGAAGCTTTACGTGGTGCCACATAAGGAGGTGTTCAGACTGGAGACCAAAATCTGGATCAAAGAGGTGAGTTTTAGGGAGAAGCTTAAAGGACGAGAGTGGTAAAGAGGCAGAGAAGCTTAGCGAAGGAATTCCAGACCTTAGGGCCTTGAGGCACAATCAGGAATGATGGCACAATGGTAGAGTCTAGTGCATTGCTTTAAATGCAGTGAATTCTCTGGTTTGCCAGTGCACTACCCTATGTCATTGTATAACTTGACCCTGTACCTATGATGCCCCATAAGGTGGGCTCCTGAAAAGTGAAGACAAGGGACTTCTCTCCGAGGCAAGAACAGTGAGCAAAGGGTGAATCAGTGCAAGCAAATCTTGCTTACTTCCCTTAAATTAGTCACAAAATAGCATTGGCACAATCATGGGTAAAGTATCTTATTGACCTCAGAATATTATCTGGGGGAGAATTTTCGGCTCGGCAAGCGGAGGCGGGGCCTGCTCACCAAGGCATAAAATGACGTGGCGTGCATCCCAACATCACCGCGCGCCGAACTGTCAAAGGCCTGTTAAGGCCATCAGTTAACTAATTAAGCCTATTGAGAAAGATGCCTGTCCAACCTAAGGTTGATGGGCAGGCGAAGAGTCCAGGCAGCCTTCGCATTTTTCATGGACGGGATGAGGTTTCATGAAGGGTTTATTAAATTAAATACATTTTTTCATTAATGTTCATTGACATGTCCCAGCTCATGTGACACTGTCACATGAGGGGACATGTCTTAAATTTTATTTTTCTTTATTAAAATTTTTAAAACATAAAACTCACCTCCCTGAGGCAGCTCTGTGTCTCAGGGAGATTTCTGCACCCTTGCGCACTCCTGACTCAGGGAACCCCCCTCCCCACCCACACAGGGAGCGCTCAGCACTTCTGGGTGCGCGTCACGCTGGGTGGGCCTTACTTGGCCCACTCCCATAAAATGGCGGTGCAGACCCAAACAGGGGTGCTGATCAGGTCCACGCCCACCCGTGTCCGCCCCCACACAGCCCTCCCGACAGGGGGAAAATTCTCTCCCTGGAATTTAGGGATTTAAGACTGGGAGAAGGGAAATAAATAAAAGAACAAACAAGTTCTTACAAAGGAGCATCAATACTCAAAGTTTCTTGTGAAGTAGAACTGAGGAAATTTTGCACAGTTGTGGTATATTTCTAATTCGAAATTTTCAGAATGGCGAGGGCTGCGATACTGATAGAAATAATTATTTAAATCTATATTTGTTTGTATTTCTTTTCTGAGGTATTGGATCTCCTTGACAATGGTGGCCTTTTGACAGGCAAATTACGGGAAATGCTGAACATAGCCCAGAGTCTCTCCTTCAACAAATATGGGAGGTAGAAATTTGACTGACTAGGCATAGGTTGATAAATGAGGTTTTTTTAACAACATTCAAGGATAGGCCAAGTCTCTTGAATCCAGAATTGAAGAGATTGAGAGTGCCCTGTAAATCTTGTGCAGAGTGGGCAACAACACCACAGTCATCAGTAAACATTAGATCGTGTATGTATGTGATGGTCAGTTTCGTTTTGGCATGGAGGCAACTGAGGTTAAAGAGTTTTCCATTTAGGCGGTGTTTAATACTCACACCAGAGAGCAGTTGATCTTTGATGAGGTGAGTAGCTACCGTCATGTAGACTGTAAATCATATGGGGGTTATCACACAGCCTTGCTTGACGCCATTCTGAATTTTGAAGGCGTCTGTTTCAGATCTCCCATTGAAGACAGTTACAGTCATATCATCATGAAGCAATTTTAGGATTGTGATGAAGTTTCTTGGACATCCAAATACCTGGAGCATAATCCACAGAGCCTCGTGATTTATTGAGGCAAATGTTTCGCTCAGGTTGATAAATGCAGTGAAGAGCACCTGATATTATTCTCAACAATTTTCTTGGATTTGCCTAGCAACAAAGAACATGGCAGAAGTTCCTCTTGAAGGTCTAAAGCCACACCATGTCTCTGGGAGGATTTCCTCAACCACAGGAAGTAGGCGAATGTGTGTCAGGATTGTCCCTGCTTTGGACAAGAGGGAAATACCATGATAGTTTCCACAGCATGATTTATCGCCTTTCTTGAAGGTAGTTACAACTGTCACAATCCTGAAGTCATGGGGGAGAGGGAGTTCTTTTTCCTCCCAAATCCATAGGATGAGTACATGGAGTCTTGATGTGAACAAAAGCCCGCCAGTTTTGAAGGCCTCAGCTGGAATACCAGCGGGGCCACCACTAACTTTGTTGTTTCTCATCCATTCGATTGCTTGTTGCAGCTCTCCTATTAACAGTGGATTCTACCAGCTCGTACTGGGAAATAGCTTGGAGAGTAACAACTGCCACTATGGATTTACCGTTGAGGAATTGTGAGAAGTATTCTTTCCAGCGTTGAGTGATGGCATTGCCATCATTAAGAAGGGAAACAGCATCCTGTGAGTGAAGGGGATTTTGTCCATTTGACCTCCGTCTATAGATGGTCCAGGTGGCTTCAAAAAGTTTTGTATCTCATGACGATCAGCATATTGTTGGATCTCTTAGACTTTCTCTTCCCACCACTTGTCCCTTATCTTCCGGATTCGTCTTTGGGTGTCAGCCTTGAGCTGTTGGAATGCCGTCTTCTTGACCTGCAACCTTGGGTCGTTTGCAAGGTAATGAAGGCTACTTGTTTTGTGGCCACCTGGAACACTTGTTGCACAGAGGCAAAGAGTAGGGGGGATGCAAAATTGCCACAACGTGAAAGCATCATTCCAGCTACCAGGAAAATGCTCCAAACTTGTGTGCTGTGGGTTAGCACACACCAGTTATACTTTAATGGACAGGAAGCTCTTTTGAATGATAAAATCATGTGCTCAAGAGCCCGTCGGGCACTGAGAGCACAGTCAATTAGGTGCTGTACTTCGGGAAAGCTTGCAAACCCCAGAGTCCTATCCTGCTGCTTCCCGGTGCCCATGGTGGAAAGTGGTGGAAATGATTGCTCTAGCAAACTGGGCATCAGACACCTGCGTGATGCAAGCATAAACAGAATACTGACTAATGCTATTACATCCCCTGTGGCAGCCTGGAGGGAGCTGGAGATAAAGACGTTGAGGGCAGCGGTGATGCTCTTTGTGACAGGCAACACTGCACCAGCTGACACATTTGGCTCAGGTGACACTGCTTCCCTAGAGAACATAAGAAATAAGAACAGGAGTAGACCATTCGGCCCCTTGAGCCTGCTCCACCATTTGATAGGATCATGGCTGATCTTCTTGTGTTTTGATTTCCCCATTCCCATCTAACCCCGACTAATAAGAAGCAACCTCCTGTTGCCCTGCCCCTCAGGTAAGCTGTCCTAGACCTTTAAAATCTGTTCGGGGGTTTAAGGATGCAAGCGGGCGCAACTGCTTGTGTTTGTTCCTCCCTTTTGCTCTTCCTCGTGCCAGAGTGGAATTGTCTCAAAGATCTGCTGTTCAGAAGAACGTGTGCTGCCCCTTAAGGGTTCTGAACAAGTGGTCCAAGTAGGAAAAGACCACGATGGAATACTTGCAAAGAGATTCCTAAAACTTTCTTTCATTTCAACCAAAAGCATCTGAGGATCTCCTGTGGAAAGGCTAACTCCTGATATGAACCACCTGCAGTGGGCAGTAGAGCATGAGCAGAGATGAAAGTGGCCTTGGGCATCTTGACCATGTTATTTGACCCCAATTTGCCCTTATGGATTAGGCCCCTACTTATTTCTGCCAGGATCTCCCAAAAATCAGAAAAGGCGGATAACCAGTAATAACTCCACTTCTGTTCTCCACATGATTTATTGGGCTATTGCCACGTTTTTAACTATAAATATGACAGCAGTGAGACATATATTGCCCTGGGTGATGATGTGCCTGGACTCTTCAAGCTGATAACTAACCTCTGTGGGCCCTACTTGTCCGTCAGTCCATATCCTGGTCTCTGAAGATGAAAACAAGAGAATATTTTTTAAAATGAATTGAATTCATAATGAATTGAATTCATTACTCCTACTTGGGGCACTTCCTATCACTTTCTCGGGACTGCCTGGACTTCATTTCCCCCAACCAGACAATGCAGAGAATGGCGGATTTTTCATGTGTGCAGGTAAGCAAGCAACCTTGATATGTATGTACGATGAAAGCAAAATACTGTGAATGCTGGAAATCTGAAATAGAAACAAAAAATGCTGGACAAACTCAGCACGTTTGGCAGCATCAGTGGAGAGAGAAGCAGAGTTAATGTTTCGAGTCCGTATGACTCTTCTTCAGATCCTTGATATGTACCCAGTTGGTGTAAAGGCCACTGCTATTTAGAAGCAAATCAAGGGTCGTTCCATGTTGGCCACCAATGAGCAGTGATGAAATCAGGGTGGAGGGTCAACAGTCCAGGTCCAGAATGGACACATCCCAGATGGATTTTGCCACCTCCCAACCCCATAATTTGTCAGCCTTAACATGGGTTTGTCTGATGAACTATAGCCCAGTTAGCTTAGCATCGGTGGTGGAAAAAATAATGGAATCCCAATAAAGGAGAGAATGAAGAACATCTAGAAACCAAAGTCTAATAATGAATAGTTAGCATGGATTGCAAAAGGCAAAACTTCACTTGACCAACCTTATTAATTTTTTGAAGAGGTAAGAGAGATTAGACAAGGGGAATTCAGTAGATGTAATTTATCTAAACTTACAAAAAGCCCTCAATAAGGTTGGACATAAGAGACTACTGAATAAGATCAGAGACTTTTGAGGTAGGGGACAAGTGGCAGCATGGTTTGCTAGCTGGCTTCAAGACAGAAAGCAGAGAGTAGGGGTAAAGGGTAAATATTCAATGTAGCAGAAGGTGGGAATTGGTGTTCCAGAAGGATCAGTGTTGGAACTAATGTTGTTCGCAATTTATATTAATTATTTAGACTTTAGAAACAAAAACACAATTTTTAAATTTGCAGACAACGTCAAATTTGGGGCAGGAGGGGGGCAATACTCAGGAGTACTACTGCAAATTACAGGAAGACATTAATACACTTGCAGAATTGGGTATATAATTGGCAAATGAATTTCAACATAGGAAAATGTTGTCAAGAAAATGAATTCTTAGAAAATAAGAATCTAAATGGGGGTAGAGGAGGAAAGGCACATGGGAATACAAATACACAAATCACTAAAACAAGTGATACAGGTTAACAACTCTAAGCACTAGGGTTTATATCTAGAAGGATAGAATTGAAAAGTACAGAAGTTAAGCTGAACTCATATTGAACCAAGGTTAGACTATTTCTGGAGTACTGCCTACAATTCTTCTGCCATATTATACAAATTATACAGGGGAACGGAGAGAATGCAATAATGATTTACAAATGTGATACCAGAAATACAGGGGTATACCCATCAGGCGAGACTACACAGACTGGGTCTCTTTTCTCTTGAAAAAAGGCCAAAGGGTGTCCTCATAGAGGCCCTTAAATTTATGAAAGATTTTGATAGATTAGACACAGATAGAATGTTCCCACTTGTGAACAAGAGTAAAGCTGCAGGCCTATAATATAAGATAGCCATCAAGAAATCAAATAGGGAATTCAGGAGAAACATCATTACCCAGAGAGTGGCGAGGATGTGGAACTCACTACCACAGGGATTGATTGAGGTGAATAATATAGATGCATTTAAGGAGAGGCTAGCTCAGCACGAGTGAGAAAGGAATAAAGGATTCAGCTGATAGAGTTAGATGAAGAACAACAAAGGGGGCTCGAGTGAAGCTTGGGGCTCGTTTGGCTGAATGGTCTCATTCTGTGTTGTATAATCCTATGTAATTCTACGTAAACCTACATAACTTCTGTTAATTTTGGACAACAACTGTTTTCTTTTCTGCATAATGAAAGGACAATAGACGAAGACTGATCTGGATTCAGAGCCATCATGCAAAATTGGTCAAATTCATAAGTGACATTGAACTGGGAGCATTTGTGGTGGTAATAGAGTCAGTTACAGCAGCAAAAGAATTGCAAGCAGACATAGACAATGGGGAGAACTTTCTCCCCGTTGGGGGGGCGTTGGGCGGGAGCGGGTGCGGGAGGGCACGCAGCCGATCGCCACCCACGATCGGCTGGATGCCACCATTTTACGTGGCACCCACCCGGATGCGCTGAGCGCTCCCTGTGCTGGCCGGGGGGGGGAGTAGGCCGAGTAGAGGGGAGTGTGCTCTTCTGCACATGCACACAAAAGAACACAGAACTCTCCCTGAGGCACAGAGCTGCCTCAGGGAGATTAGTTTAAGTCCTGAAAAAAAAAATTTTAAGACATGTCCTCTCATGTGAAAGTGTCACATGTCTATGACTGCTATTAAAAAATTTCATAAAGCTTTAAACACTTTCATGAAACCTCATCCCGCCCGTGGATGAGGTTTCATGATAAATGCGAAAGCCGCTCGGGCTCTTCACCTGCCCCCAACCTTAGGTTGGACAGGCAGCTCAGTTTATTGTTTTAATTGATATTTAACTGGCCTTAATAGGCCTTTGACAGTTCAGCGGGCGTACAACTGACTCGGGCGCACACTCACTGAACTGAAAATCTGAGTGACACGTCGGCGAGCAGGCCCCACCCCCGCTCACCGAGCCAAAGATTCCGGCCAATATTTGAAAATGGACAGAATTGTGGCAGATGGAGTTCAACTGATACAGGCAAGTTGTTCCAAAGTGGAGTAATAATTGAGTATCATGGTTACTAAATAAATGTCATTGAACTAGCTGAAAGGTATCTGGAAGTGGCAGTAAACTCAAGTATAACCATATCTGTGCAGGTCAATAGTTAATGATGGAAACAGAATGCTGGAATACAGTGAATAATTAGCAGAGTTTAAGCCTGAGGCCAAACTACTGAAGCTGTATAATGGCCCCAGTCTACTCAGACCTTAAATATTGCGTTCAGGTCTGATAACCAAGGCACAAAGGAAACATTCAAGCAAGAAGAGTGATGAGGCTGATCACTGATGTCGGAGGAATGAGCTATGAGAAAAAAACATTAGGAGTACTTTGCAGAAGGAGCATTGAGAGCAATTGAGGTAATCGTGAAGGCACTAAACCACCTGATGTATAAATTAATAGTATTCCCAGGTGCACTTCCAGTGATCCCTTTAACTTGTGTTGCACTTGGCCAATTCCTGCCGTGGAACACCCATGAAAGCTAAGCAGGGACTAGTGACAATGAACAGGGCATCAGAGTCCTAAAGATATTTTGAATGAAGAAATGAGCCACTCACCTGTTTCCCATGGGAACGCAGACTGCCTACATCAAGGCCCGCTTGCCAATAGCATTGGCTTCAGACTGCTAGTCAATAGCAAGATTATTTATAATACAGCTAATTTCTCTGCCAGTCAAGTTTGAAGAACAGCAACAACTGGCATTTATTAGCCCCTTTGATGCATTAAAACATCCCAGGGCACTTCATAGGACTGATTATCAAACTAAATTTGACACCAAGCCATAGTGGCAGAGCGATAAGAATGCCCCCCATTAGATTCAGACAGCATCGAGATCTTACCTTTCACACCTTCTCTCGGCACATGTTTTATTTCTTTACTTATCCCTTTACCACTCCCTTTGGCCTTGCACCTTGAACCCTTTTGTCATTTAATCTCTCCTGCTCTCCACCCAATCACAGACCTTCCCTTTTGCTCTTCTCCCGCACCCCCTCACTTGCTTGAAACCTATTACATTTCAATTTTTTCCCAGTCCTAACAAAAGTTCACAGACTCTGAAACGTTAACTCTGTTTCTCTCTCCACAGATCCTGCCAGACTTGCTGAGTATCTCCAGCATTTTCTGTTTTTATCTAACATCTCCTTACATGGCTTGGTGTCAAATTTAGTTTGATAATCAGTCTTATGAAGTGCCCTGGGATGTTTTACTGCATTAAAGGAGCTATATAAATGCCAATTGTTGCTGTTGTTACAAATGTCCACACATATTGCTGTTCTCTCCTGCTTAAAGGTTTCTTCATTCTGAACTCCACATGGACAGGTGACAGTCACTGAAACAAGGTTACAACCTTTTCAGCCAAATATTTTACAACAGCCTTTACACCCTCCACAGCTGAACTCACAAATGTTTCATCAATGGTTAACTGGCTTATTAGCTGCAGAAGAAGTATTATTGCAGGTGGATTACTTTCCATTTATGCTAAAAGTATCACCCCATTTTAGAATTGATCAGGGCCACCATTTAGCCAATTGACCATAAATAACCACAAGAAGTATGATTAACCCTTAAAGAACCTGCAAATCAGAATATAACACGCTTATCCAATATAAAAGTATACTACATCCTGTTCATTAAGCAAACATAGGCAAATCTGGCCCAATATTTTTGGCTTATTGACATTAAATTATGTGTTTAAGAATGTAAGAGCATATTACTTGGCCCAGGACAACACTCTTTAATTGATGATACCATCCCCAAGTGAAGACAGGTTTACACCTTCCTGCAAAAGGTATAAATATTTTAATTGGTGTTGCTCCTTTTTGGGACATATTCAACAGGAATTATATTTTATATCCAATGTCTTTTTTTGCCGATATGTTACAAGGTATAAATCTGCATAAGTAATTTTCTTTTTAGGCTCGCTATCTTGTCATTCGGTTTAGGCGTGCCTATTACGTTGTATGTTCTTCAGTATCTACAATTCTCCACGATTGCTCAAATTAATTCAAAAAATAAGGTTAGGAGAAATCTGTTTTGAACTGACAGTTACACAAAGGAGGTTAATTGCCATATTAAGAATCATATCAGAATTACATTGAAACACACAGCACATTACTCCCTTTATTGCATTATGCCAATCTGCTGTATCATAGTGTTGGCAGATCCCCTTGTGTCTGAGAATATAAGCATCTTGTTTGGATAATCTTGGATGATTTGGGCTCCTTCAGCTTGTATTAGCATGGAGAGTTTACCAGAAGTGTTATATTCTGATGTACAATCATATATATATAAAGAAAAAAAATCGCAGACTGTTGTCCTTCAACCTTTTTCTTTTGCCCATATCACTGCAGTCATGAACAAATATGATTTCTGATTAAACATCACTCTGTTTGCAGGTTCTGTGGTCTCTTCTCATCTTGTTACACACTTCTCAGGCTTTGTGGTTAAATTATGTATTAAGGTCAATGTCAAAACATGGAAGATGTGTAATCTACAGGGAGCTCCCTTTTATTCGTTAATACAGTGAAGTCTGAGCACAACTGTCAGCAAACTGAGGATGTGCTCAGCATGCGGGCCTTGCTGCACAGCAGTTCCATGCAAAGTCTATCTCCTTGTTCTCCCAGGATAGACCCTTGATAGATTTTCCCAGATAGCCCAGCTCACTTAAAAGTTCCGCTGCCTTTGCAGCAATCTGAGAGCTGTCAAACGTACATATATAGTTATGTCATAAATCACAGATAAAATGCTCACACTGGAGACATCAAAATGTCTTACAGGTTTTTGTTGTATTTTGGGACTTTTCTTAAGTAAAATGTTTTTCGAAAACGGAAGCCAAAAGGCACACACTCGCTTTGCAAAAGGTATAAATATTTTAATTGGCGCTGCTCCTTCTTGGGACATATTCAACAGGAATTATGCTTTGTATCCAGTGCCTTTTTTTTTGCCGATATGTTACAGGGTATAAATCTGCATAAATGGTTTTCTTTTTAGGCTCGCTATCTTACCATTCCGGCACCCTCACCATCATTAATTTTGCTAAAGTTTTGTCTTTTTTTTTTCATTTCGCTGCCCAGTTTTTATGCAGAAGTAGTAATATGCATTTTCTTTTTAAATCCCCAATTCTAGATGAGTGAAGATGGCATCTGACTACGAAGCCCTAATTACAGACATGACTCTGACCTCTGCATCCTGCCCTTATCAAAAACGTTACAGTACAGCTGATTCAACATGAACTGCACACCAGGCAAAACCCAATCCTAATGAATAATAATGAATAATAATTACAGGAACCGAGGGCACAGAGACCCTGGTGGAGGAAAATATGCTAATGCGGCTTTTTATTCTGAAAAAAAAAACCTTACAGAGTTTTCAGCTGCAGCTACAAAACTGAGTGGAGAAAGTGGGTAGAAATCACACAAAAAACATGTAAGGTAACCAAAGGTATTGCCATGCCCCTCAAAAAAAAAAGTGTGGCTAATTGAGTAATTATTTCAAATTCTCCCCGAATCAACACCTTCCTAATAAATGTGAGTCAGTACCAGAAGTCGCATTGAGGGAGTCGAACCAGTGAGGTTCATAATAATGTCTTGGATTCATGCCAACTGCACAGCAAGCAGATTCCCGCTGTCACATTTGCTACACAGACTTGCAAATATTTCTTTCAGAAGTGACATGTTGTGGCCCTGTTAGCTGTACATGTGTTTTTATTATTGCATTTTACAGGATCAGACACAAAGGTTTGTGAAAATGTTCAAGCATCCTCAATAGTTGCCAGCATGCTTTTAGCACTGATCAGAATTCCTGTTTCTTAAATGCTGCGCGTCACCGTCTTGCACGTTTCCAACCTTGAGTCAGGATGTGGGCTGCCATTATAAAATGCTTGCCCCCCTCCTCTTCCCTTGAACGGCGGGTAACAGTATTTTTTTTTCTATTCATAACACTATTATTCACTATAACACTATACATTCGCATTCTCACAGACAAGGGTGGTTCCACACACACACACACACACACACACACCTGCTTTGCACACTTACCCCATTGATCCCACATTCCGAGTCTGCCAACTCGGGAGCAAAGGTTAGAGGCCGGCGGCAGTATAAGCACAGGGAGAAAAAAACTGCTCTTTCAAGAACTTGGCCTGTCTTGTGGCAAATTCACGATGCAAAGAATTATAGCTCAAACCTAGAAAATAATTCTGCCACAGCTGAGGTCTGTGGGCCAATGCACCTCCTGCAGTTCATTTTATTTCTTATGTTATGCCATGGACTTGATGGGTTGGATGCTGCCCTTTCACACAAGGAAGCTGGCTCTTGTTTTTATTCATTCATGGGAGGGGGACATCGCTGGCTAGGCCAGCAGTTATTGCCCATCCCTAATTGCCCTTGTTCAGAGGGCATTTAAGAGTCAACCATATTTCTGTGGGTCTAGAGTCACATGTAGGTCAAACCAGCAGATTTCCCTCCCTAAAGGATACTAGTGATGGGTTTTTACAACAATGGTTTCATGGTCATCATCAGACTTATAACTCCAGATTTTTATTGAATTCAAATTTCACCATTTGCCATGGTGGGATTCAATCCTGGGTCCACAGAGCATTACCCTGAGTCTCTAGAATACTAGTCCAGTGACAAAACCACTATGTCACCACCTCCTCCCCTCTGTCCCAGAGATCTCTAACCCACTCTGATGGGGTGACTGGGCTGGCTATAAGGGGCTGATGTGAGGTAAATTTGGGAGCTCTCAATTCTAATGAGCATGGGATACAAAGAAAAACTGGCTCTAATTTGCGCCCAGTCGACACTAAACTCACTGAGGGAGGCCATAGAATGGCTGCCTTTTCAGATAGTAGTGCAACCGAGACTGGGAAATCAGTCCTATAGGAAATGGTGGTGGAGTTTGGGGATGTGGGGCAGGGGACAAAATTATAACACAACATCCAGGCAGGAGAACTTCTGCACCAAGGACAGTTTAGATCAAGGTTCAAATAACTGATGGAGTCAGAGGCACAGATTGCAAGTGCTATGGAGGATAAGATAGCTAATGATTGACTTGCTACTGTCACCCTGTCTGGAATGGAGCAATAGCAAGATAAAAATTCCCAGCGACAACTTTCCTGTTAACTTCGTGCAGTTTTGGAGTGCGGGGGTGGTGGTGTGGGGTGGGAGCTTAAAATAGGTAGCTAGGGCTCCCACCAGAAAAGATAGAGAGCCTCATTAATACATTTAAATCAAGGTCCTTTAATGTACATCAGATCCCATTGCAATTTAGGTGTTTACACCTGCAATGCCAAGCCCCAACCTTTTGCACTGGATGCAATGTGGCCAACCCTTAGAGGGATCACCGGATCACTCACAAAAGACCGAGAAAGCAATTTATGGTGAATTCCTGGGATGGGGGCAGGAGGCTGAGGGGTTTCTTACCTATCTGGACAACCAGTTCCCAGGCACAAAGAAGAGGAGAAACAGGAGGAGGCACATGCCACCAATTTTCAACCCCCTTTACATGGGTCTGGAATTTCAGGGGTTTGATTTGAGGGCAGGGTGGGCAGCTACGAACAGATGCCAATGTCAAGCATGTTACTAAGGGTGGAGGTGGAATTCCTGGCTCTCCTGCCTTGTATTGCTCTCCAGTCACCTGACAGGAGCCCATATGAACACATAAATTAAGGGGATGGTAGCTTAGTGGGAATATTACTGGGCTATTAATTCAATGGCCTAAGCTAATGCTCCAGGGACACAAGTGAGTTCAAACCCCGCTAAGACAGCTGGGGAAATTTAAATTCAATTAATTAATGAAAATGGAATAAAATGTTAGTCTTATTAATAATGATCATAAAACCACTAGATTGCCACAAAAACCCATCTGATCTATGCAGGGGAGGAAATCTGCCATCTTTACCTGGTCTGGCCTACACATGACTCCAGATCCACACCAGACAACGTGATTGCCTCTTAACTGCTCCCTGAAATGGCCTAGTAAACCACTTACTTTCAAGGGCAATCAGGGACGGGCAATAAATGCTGGCCTTGCCAATGAGGCTCACATCCCAAGAAAGAATAAAAGAAGCCCTAAAAGAAATGAACTTCTGGCCCAGCCCTGCCCAGATCCTCCATTCTAACTGCGGCCTTGGCACCACTTGACAGCGTCCATTAGGTGGTAAGTTCCTTTTTTCATAAGGTTAATTGTGGTTTTTTTTGGACGACAGCTAGAACCTCCTGCCCCAGCAGACATGCTAACTTTACAGACCTCTCAGACCCCTAAGGCATGGGGTGGGCCTGTCCTGGGAGCATTATAATACCCTGAATATAGAGTACTTTATATATTAGGTCAAGATCCATTGTGCAATCAAAATTGGAAAGGATTGAAAGGAAGACAAATTAAATCAGGAAATAGTGATTGAAGAATGCCTGACTTTAGAAATTTGAGATTTGAAAAGATGGTAGAAGGAAGGAGAAACTGAATGGGGAAAGAGTACCCACCATTGTGAAACTCTGAAAAACAGCATTTCATTAGGAAACCACAATGGGTTACAGTTGTAAACACAAGTGCTATCTGAACATGGAAGATGAACCACTTGGAAGAACAAGGGGAGCTCTGATTATCTGCGAGTTAAATATGGAAATTAAGAACTCAGTGTCTGGGCTTTTGGCAATCAGTACTAGCTGTAAGCTTAAATCTTATTGAAATTAATAATTACTGAAATCATAGCAATTCTGTTAAATAAAAGATTCCCCTATAGGGATAGCTATATGGCAATCCAGTGATCAGATTTATCCACGGTCACTTGTCTGAAATATTAGACTAGTTGTAAGTTTAATGAATGCAGAAGCTTGCCCTTCAGACACTCGGAAGGGAACAACTCATCATGTCTGGGTTTTCAATTGATTCTATGGCAAGGAAGGCGATCCAAAGCTGACAACTACTCCCAAAATACTAATTAGCTGCGGCCTCATTCAAATTAAAGATCCGCTGCCTGCCCTCAAGTTATAGACATAGTTTTTTTTCCCAAAAAAAAAGCATTGATGAGTGGGTCACTGAACAGGTTGGACGGCAGACTGTATGTAATGTTCCTGATGGCACATTGGAACTATTTCTTAAAAAAAACTCTTTATTTCCCAAAAGGAAGCATGATTTGGAACTGGCGACAAGTCAATACTTAAATAGGCATTTGAAAGATAGGAACACGAGCAAAGCTGGGCCTCATTATGGACAAACTTTCTTTCCAGTCCCATTAGATGCATCACTATCATCAGTTGAGGATCTCAAGCCCAATAAGATGAAAGCTTGATGATTAAGTAATTACTTCCCCATTACTTTGTAGTACTAAGATGTGATTGCACCAGTAAAATCTTTTTTTTGCATCTTCAGAAAAAATTCTAAATAATTCCCTTTTTTGGTTGTTCCCTGCTCCAGTTTTCTCCCCTTATTCCCTGATGACACTGATCATAATATCATAGGAAACAGGAGCAGGAGGAAGCCTATCGGCCCATCGAGCTGCCCCACCGTTCAAAAAGATCAGTGCTGATCTGACTGTGGCCTTAGCTTCATTTTCCTGCCTGTCCCCCACAACCCTTAATTCCCTTGTCTGATAGGTACCATGGTGTACTTCCACAGGTGCCGATGCCCTCCTGTGAATGACCCAAATGGATATTCTCTATGTGTGAACCAAGACAATGAATATCAGCTGACTGTTTTGACCACAAAGGCCATTACAGTCCAATTAGTGCCTCACCTCACACCCACATGCACACATTTGCCAAAGATGGCTTCTCCCTAATGAGCGGGACCTGACAACCACTAATTTTTCCTCTCCTTGGTGCAGGCAGGCTGAAACCCTATTCTTGCCTGGACTGTTGTATCCCAGCCAAGGCCCAGTTGATAGTACTCTCACCTCTTATGCCTTAAAGTTCTGTGATCATGTCCCACTCCAGGGTTTGAGCATGAAAATCTAAGCCTGAGCCCCCAATGCAGTACTGTGAGAGTACGGGGCTGCTTATTCCATTACTTAATGGCTTTTACGAGAAAGGAACAAGAATCTTTGTACTGAGAAAGTACTGCGCTGTCAGAGCTGGTGTATTTTGGATGAGATGTTAAACTGAGGGCCCACCCACCGCAATGTGAGAGATCCAATGGTGCTATTTTGAAGAAGAGCCAGGGAATTATCCCTGGTGGCCCAGCCAATATTTAGCCCTCAGTCAACGTCACAAAAAGACAGATAACCTGGACATTATTACATTGCTGTTTTTGGGAGTTTGCAGTGCACAAAATTCACTGCCCCATTTCCTACATTACAATAGTGACTTCATTTCCAAAAGCACCTTGTCAAGAGCAATTAGGAAAGGGCAAAAAATGCTGACCTTGCCAGAGATGTCCACAGCCCATGATGGTCATGAAAAGCGCTACATAAATGAAAATTTTCTTTTTTCTTTTGGACTGAAATCCAACACAGGCCGAGAATCCTACCTCGGGCCTTCCTGGGTAGTAGCACTCTGCACAACAATGGCTAATGCATTGACTCATGAAGCCATTGTGTGCACAGACTAATGCGCATTCAAAAGAAAGCTTCTTTATTTATGCAACAATAACAAACTTGACAACCAAAGGCACACGCCAGTGCAGATCTAACAAAAGTGCAGGACAAAATGATGTGAATATTCCAGTGGCTAATACAACAACAACTTGCATTTATGTTGAACCCTCACATAGAACAGTGTCTCAGTGTGCATTATGAGAGAAGGTGTCCAACAGGGCATTTAGTCCATTACTTAGATAGGTCCTAAGTAGTTTTTACAAAAAGGAGCAAAAGACTTGCACTTATATAATGCCTTTTATGATCTCAGAAAGTCCCAAAGTGTTTTACAGTCAATGAGGTACCTCTGAAATGTAGACAAAATTATGATGTAGGAAATTAGGCAGCCAATCTGCACACAGCAAGCTCCCGCAAACAGGAAATGTGACAATGACTAGATAATCATCTTTTATGTGTTGGTTAAAGGAAAATATTGACCAGAACACATGGAATGACTCCCCTATTCTTCTTCAAAAACAGTTTTGTGGGATCTTTTACATCTGTCTGAGAAGGCCTGTATTTAACCAGGCATCCAAGGCTCCAAAAGTGCAGCACTCCCTCAGTACTGCACTGGGTTGCCAATGTGGATTACATGCTCTAGACGCTAGGTTGAAACTTGAACTCACACCTTCTGACTCAGAGGTGAGAGAGTTACCACTCAACTATGGCTGACACCTGAGAGCTTTTGTCTTTATTCATTCATAGGATGTGGGCATCGCTGGCTAGGCCAGGATTTATTGCTTATCCCTAACTGCTCTTGAGAAGGTGGTGGTGAGCTGCCTTCTTGAACCGCTGCAGTCCATGTGGTGTAGGTACCCCCACAGTGCTGTTAGGGAGGGAGTTCCAGCCTTTGACACAGAGACAGTGAAGGAACAGCGATATATTTCCAAGTCAGAATGGTAAGTGACTTGGCGGGGATCTTCCAGGTGGTGGTGTTCCCATGCATCTGCTGCCTTTGCCTTTGTAGATGGCAGCAGTTGTGAATTTGAAAGTTGCTTTCTAAGGAACCTTGGCGAGTTCCTACATTGCATCTTGTAAATGTTACACACTGCTACTACAATGTGTCAGTGGTGGAGGGAGTGAATACTTGTGGATAGGTTATCAATCAAGCAGGCTGCTTTGTCCTGGATGGCATTGAGCTTCTTGAGTGTTGTGGGAGCTGCACTCATCCAGGCAAGTGGAGAGTATTCCATCACACTCCTGACTTGTGCCTAGTAGATGGTGGACAGACTTTGGGGAGTTAGGACGTGGGTTACTCGCCGCAGGACTCCTAACCTCTGACCTGCTCTTGTAGCCACAGTACTTATATGGCTAGTCCAGTTCAGTTTCTGGTCAATGGTGCATAGTCAATGGCCAGTCAATGCTATAGAAAGCCAAAGTGGTTTGGGGAAATAGTATGAGAGCAGGAGCATTTCAGTCAACAGTTTGCCCTGTAACGGTGAAGTGAAAGATGTACAATAATTTGGAGCTGGACGACTGGAGGATGCTGGCTATGACATGCAGCTGAAGAAAAAACTCTAAGGTAAACAGTAACAAGATCACCGAGGCATTTGAAAACAAGAATAAAAACCATGCAATCAAAGCATCATGTCACAGTTTATTGTATTGAAAATTATACATAATGCAAGTTGTTGTTGATCCATTATGAGATGGGAAACTAGTGGAGGGATAATGGGTATGTGGAATTTTGTGTGACCGAGAATATAGGCTACATAGGATGTAATGAATTGTTGATTATGGAAAACACTACCAAATAGTGTGTCCTAGAATTCAATCATTTCAGTAATGGAAGTCAATGTCAAAAGTACGATTATGCAGATAATGGAAATTTCAGTTTCTCCTCCTCCAACAGCTAAAGAGGAACATGTACAAAGGGCAGCAAATAGCTCTGTACTGAATTACTAGGCATGATAAAGAACATCCCATTGGTTCCATGGCCTCAGGGGACTAACAGGCAAATGTAAAATTTTATATAGGTAACACCAAAATAAAGCAGGTGCCATTCAGATCCAGCAGGGCACCAATTTGTATCTGAATGGGGAATAGGCTACAGAGCAGTCGCACTACTGCAAGTCAAGAGCAGCTACAGGTAAATGGTGGATTAACAAGTGATGCAGCTTGTTGAAAGTGAATCCCTTATGAGCTCCCACTATAGATGAACATGGAACGGCTCCCTATGAGCCAGTGCACGGTGCAAAATTACATCTGGGCATGTGAGGTTTCAGTGCCAAAAAGAAAAGAATTATCTTAAAATTGCAAATGATGTAATCTGAGAACCTACACAATCCTCTTTGAACAAATGATTTTCTAGAGCATCTGGATTAAGACAGGTCCTCAAAGGCATGAGTGCTTAGTATTGCATGAGCAGGGTGCGTCAATGCACTTTTTTTAAAAGGCCAAATCTCAAGAGGGAATAACTGCTGGAAAAAGCAAGTGTTCTCAGAAAATCCATAAAGAGCACTGCATCCAAACAAAAGCATACAATGCATTTGATGTTAATGCTGAATATAGCAGGTTATCTATGCCAGACTATGGATCTGCCTCAGATAGTTCAAGGCACTTAGTCTGTACACGTGAAGGTGTTTTTAATTAGGCATTGTTTCAAATATTGGTGCAGTTTCTTTGAGGATTTTGCTGATCTTCCTGTAGTTATGACAAATTTTCCTGGAAGTTAAATGGTTTTGCAGCAAGTAGTTTTGTGGGCTGCTGCATGACTATACAATTCTAACAGTCCGTGAGAATGATGAGCCATCAACCTCACAATGTAAGTTTACACTCAAAGCCAGCAAAGGTTACTGAATCTGGCCAGTAGAGATTGCTGTTTCTTCAATGAATATAAGGTATAAACACATATCACAATATTAGATTTACTGTCTCACTGTTGTACTACTTTGAGTGTTTAATTAGAGATACTTCCCACAGATTTTAATTCTCAGATTAAAGCATTCACTAATAAAATGCTTGTGAATGTTTTTAAGACTTTGTCAAACAAATGTAAGTCCTATTATTTTCTTCCTTTGTCCTTCAGATTAGACCTGCACTTGTGGTTCGAGCCTAGATATCTTGAGAATCGACACAGAACCTCAGAAAGTTTGTGTTTGTTTGTGTCTAGGTTGGCTATGGAAAAAGACAAGGAACAACCTAGAGTACAAGTACTTAACTGGAGGAGGCCTAATTTCCGTGGGTTCAGAACAGACCTGTCCCAGGTAAATTGGAATGAATAATTGGCAGGCAAAACTTTAACTGAATGATGGGCTGCCTTTAAAGGGAAGGTTGTTGAGGTATAGTCAAGGTACATCCCCATTAGGGGGAAAGGGAGAGGAAAACAAAGCCAGAGTTCTCTGAATAACAAAAGAGATAGAGAGTAAGATGAAGCAGAAGAAAATGATGGGTATGACAGATGTTAGGTTGGTAATACAAGTGAGACCCAAATAGAATGTAGAAAATTCAGTGGGGCAGTGAAAAAGGAAATAAGAGAGGCAAAGGGAGAGTATGAGAGTATAATATAACGGGGAATCCAAAAGTCTTCTATAGGTATATAAATACTAAAAGGGTGGTAAAAGTATGAATTGGGCTGATTGTGAACCAGCATGGAGTCACTAGGACCAGATCAGAGGCATTCAAGATGCTGAGGGAAGTAAGGGTGCAAATTGCAGAGGCACTGGCCTAATCTTTCAGTCCTCCTTAGATACAGGCCTGGTGCCATGGCATAGGAGAATTGTAAATGTTAGATCTTTTTTCAAGAAAGGGGGTAAAAATAAACCCAGCAATGATCGGTCAGTCAGTTTGACCCTCGTTGGTGGGAAGTGATAACCTGCAACAAAATTAATAGTCTTTTGAACAAGGTTGGATTAATTAAGGAAAGCCAGCATGGATTTGTTAAAGGCAAACTGTGCATGTAACTTAGTTGAGTTTTTTGTTGAGGTACAGGGAAGGTTAATGAGGGTAACACAGTTGATGTGATGTCTGTGGACTTCCAAAAATGTTTGATAAAATGCCACATAAGAGGTTTGTCAACAAAGTTAATGCCATAGAATAAAAGGGATGGTAACAGTATTGTTACAAATGCATAATTTTAAGATTAATATACTATAGGATTATAATTTTTGGTTTATGTGATATTATTCTGATTCAGGAGACTATAGCTGGGTATTCCAGCCCCGCCCACCGCTGGGATCTTCCGGTCTCGCGGAAAGCCGATGAACTTTTGGATGGCCCACCCCATCCCCCGTGGCAGGTTCTGCCCTAGCAGGGCCAGAAAATCCTGACCTATGCTTTTAAATGTGGGATAAATGAAAGAAAGCTTAGTCTGAATGGCTTATCAGATAGGTCTGGAGTTCCGGATCAAGGGGAAAAGTTATCATTCTGCTGGCATGTTAGTAAGAGGTATTGACACCAAGGATTTATAGTGGCCTCTCTGAATATCTGTTCAGAAGACAGGCTGTCTGGAGAAGGTTTGAAGTTATGATAGAAAACAGGGGGCTTAAATTCTTCATGTAATTTCCATGGATCAAAGAAAGTTTTGAAGGCACCTGGTAAACAAAGGAAGGTTTTGAATTATCCATATACTTTTCAGATCAAAGCACAGGTTGAAAGTTAAAGATAATTAATTTGCATGTCTTTCTGGGAATAGGCCATGTGTGTCACACTGCCATTGAGATGGGCCAAGGGGGTGTTAAGGAAGTGTTTTTTTTTATTTTGCTACATCTCAGCTGTATTGGGCAGTCTTGGCCTGGACCAGCTTGGAAAATGCAGACTGAGGATCTGCTGGCAGTTAGAACAAGGAGCTGAGGTCCATCAGAATCACTACACAAGGATGCGTATAAGGCCTGTGGTAATTATGGTTTTATTTAGTGTGTAATAGTGTGTAGCTTTAAGAGTAATGCTTGTTAAGGAAGATCACATGATCTTTAGTACCCAATAGGAGAGTAGCGCAGGCTACCTCAGTAGTCAGTGGTTAGAGTAAGTTGTGTAGAGATAGAGTTGAGTAGAAAGCACACGTGTAGTTGTTGCTGACTACCTTTGTCAATAAACTTAAAGTTTCCACTTAAGAAGTGTCTACAGATCAACTCTACCAATAGCATCAACTCGGCCACCATTCACAACAAGGCCCATACTCGGGCTGCGGAAATCCAGCCACGCGCACACATCTCATACTGCCAGTCCTCGACTACAGCAGAGAAAATGCCCACAAAAGGCAAGAAGACTGCAGCCCCCAGGTTTAATGATGTAACACTGGAATGCCATTTGGAGGCCCGCCATGATGTCCTCAACCCCCGCTCTGGCCACATGATAGGCAAAGGCATTACCAATCCAGCATGGCAGGCAGTGGCAACAGTGGCCAATGCCAATGCTGCCCAGAAGAGGTTGGCAGATAGAGGTTGAATGATCTCATCCATGCAGCCAGGGTATGGCAACCATCTCATCATTCTAAACTCACACACTCAAACATTCACTGGCATCTCATTCACTGCCAGCTCAAGGGACATCACCACCCATTCTCACACATATACCCTCACATGTCCATCTGGCCTCATCTCCTCTGGAGACTGCCTCCTCAGCAGACACCATCTTGAAGCCACTTGCACAGATCAACATATGCCCCTGGGATACCTTCCTTCCCCAGTACAGCTCTTGTTCTGCAGCCTCTTCCCTTACCTGAGGCCACATCCCTCCTTTCCCCAAGTAAGCCCTAGCCCAGCAGTCATTGAAAAGCCAACCAAATATGGCTGACACTAGAGCCGTAAACCTCCCCAAAAGCCACCCAAATATGACTGATACTAGAGCCATGAGCCTCCCTAAAAGTGATGTGGTACTATCTGCGAAGCCTGGCGCTGATGACTGTGAGTAAGGTAGGAAGCAAGGTAGGAAACAAACCTTGAAGTCCCGAGCGAAGTGCAGCCCGCCAGGTGCACATCGCTTATGTGCTGTTGTGAAACATGTCAGCGTTCTTTCCCGCCAATGTGGGCGGACAATCCAGCGGGTGGCAGGGTTGGTGGGGGGGTGGTGGGGTGGTGGAAATAAGTCCAGCAGGCTGGCCTTATAATGATATGCTGATGTATTACAATGAGGTTCCCAACGTCCAATGGCGGGAAACGCGGCTTGCCATCGGTGGACTGAGCAGATGATCACTAGCTGGTTTCACGCCGTCGTGAAACCGATCACGCCATATTGTCCGCTCAAGCCCGACATCAGCGGGCGAGGAAAATCACGGCCATGATGTGTGCTTAAATCATTGCAGGTGGTAGGACAGGTGGAGAAAGTGGTTAAAAAGGCATATAGAATCCTAGGCAAAGAGCAAAGAAGTTATGATGAACCTTTAGAACACAGAACTTTGGCCTCAACTGCAGCATTGTGTTCACTTCTGGGCACCACGCTTTAGAATGGATGTGAGGGCTTTAGAGATGGTGCAGAAAAGATTTACGATAATACTTCCACAGATGAGGGACTTCAATTACAAGGATAGATTGGAGAAGCTGGGTTTGTTCTCCTTGGAGAAGATGTTGACAGGAAATTTGATGGAGGTGTTCAAAACCATGAGAGATCTAGACAGAGTAGATGGAGAGAAACCATTCTCTTTGGCGGAAGGATTGAGTGGACTCAGATTTAAGGTGATTGGCAAAAGAAGCAAAGGCGACATGAGAAAAACATGCAGCAAGTTGTTACGATCTGGAATGCACTGCCTGAGAGGGTGGTGGTGGCAGTTTCAATGTGGCTTTCAAAAGGGAACTGGATAAGCACCTGAAATAAAATAATGTTTAGGGTTACGGAGTAAAGGCAGGGTATGGGGCTGGCTGCATTACTCTTGCAGAGAGCTGGCCCAGACTTGACAAACCAAATGACCTCCTTCTATGATTCAAACTGTCATTTTGAGAGGGGACATTCCAATGGCATTTCATCTATTCCAATTAATTTGGGGGAGTGAAGGTCATATAGCTTCAGATGCAAACTACAACTATCCATGTAGCTATGTCTACAGGCAACTAACTAAAGGGTTCTAAAATTTGGTTGCAATTTTTTGTCAAGGCAATTTTCTTGAGATGAAAAAGAATGAGGTAATAGCAAATGCAAAATGCCAAATGAAAACTAACTTCACCGGCTTTGCTTCTCTAAGGAGGCAATGATGCCATGTCCTAGAATCTGAACGCTAGCTAAACTCTGCCACAGGCACAGCACTGCCTATGCTGATGAAGCTGGCCATTACCATAACTTATAATGCCTCATGCTCACTCCTTCTCTGAGGGACATGAACAAATTTAGTCAGCCTGCATCGATCAAGCTGATGATTGAAATTTTTATTCACCAGGGTCGAGTATTTCAGGTACAAGAACAGGTCAAATAGTTTTTAACATTGTATCCCTGCTACGTTCTCCAAAACAAACGTAGACTGCAGGATGCTTTGTGACATTGCCATCCAAGGAGGCAAATAGAGAGCGGGTAAAGAAGGATGGCACCACCTGCAGTCAAAACTAGAGCAAGACAAAGGTAAGGAACCTGAAGAGGTTCCTGCTAAATCAGCTTTACATTAATAAGATCTTCATTTAAGTGCCTTAACCATCTACCATATGTCCTTTCCATTGTGCACAATGTAGGAGCCAACATATCGGCACTAACTCAACTGCCACAGATTTCCTTATGTTTATTTGCTATCACCTCATTCTTTTTCATCTCAAGAATATTGCCTTGACAAAAAATTGCAACCAAATTTTAGAGCCTTTTAGTTAGTTGTGTATGCTTCCCCTGATGGCAGAGTGTGTTTTTGTGATTTACAACATAGCCAGTGCTTTTCTGTGCTTTTCTAGTAGTGCAGATAAGTTGTGTGCTGCTGTGTATTAGTGGGAGACTTTTGGGATTGAGGTGACCCTACATCATTGTGCTTATGAATTGGCCCTGCGATTGGTTGTGCTGCCTTGCCTGTTCCTGCTCACCTTGGGATGCGAGGAGATGGACATTTTTCAAAGCGATACAAAATCTTGCTTAGACCACACCTGGAGGAATGTGAGCAGTTCTGGCACCACACTTTAAGATGAATATATTGGCTTTGGAGGGAGTACAGTGCAGATTTTCTAGAGTGATACCTGGACTCCAAGGGTTACATTGCGAGGAGAGATTATGTAAAGCCCCTGGAATTTAGAAGGTTCAGAGGTCATTTGGCTTAATTTTTCAAAATATTAAGATGAATAGATAAACTAGATAGAGAGAAACTGTTTCCTTTGATTGGGGAGGCTAGGACCAGGGGACATAATCCTGGGTCAAAATCCTGGGTTAAAATCCTGGAACTCCCTCCCTAACAGCACTGCAAGTGTTCCTATACCATATGGGCTGCAGCAGTTCAAGAAGACAGCTCACCACTACCTTCTCAAAAGCAATTAGGGATGGTCACTAAGTGCTGGCCTAGCTAGCGATGCCCAGATCCTATAAATGATTTTAAAATTTTAAAAATTCAAGCCAGGCATTTCAGAAGTGAAATTAGGAAAGACTTCTACATGTAAAGGGAGTAAAATATTTGGAACTCTTTTCCACAAATAGTAATTGATATTAGATTAATTGTTAATTTTGAAACTGGGATTGATCATTTTTGTTAACCAAAGATATTAAGAGATATGGACAAAGGTGGGTATATGGAGTTAGGTGCAGATCATCCCAGGCATTGAATGGAGGAACAGGTTTGGGAGCTAAATAGCATCTCCTTGTGCCTATGTTGCTACCTTCCAGTATATTTTCTTTCATGACTGTCGGGTTGCTTGAAGGGACAATCCCACTGATGGTCATTGCCTCACAATGACCAATGATCTATATGGAAACAGATCACTGAGCAGCAATGAGGGCAATGAAGTCCTCCACAAAGACTTCCTCCATCCAAATCCCCAGCATGTTATAACGAAACAAGGCAGTCTCTTGGAGATTAGAAGTCCTCTATGGTAACAGCGCTGCCAATACGCTCAGAGGCATCACTGGAGACTTGGTTTTAGAGGACCCTTTAGGTGTCATATGCCCCTGATAACCAAATCCTGACAAGCATGGTGCTCATTTCTACTAAGAGGATGATGCCCTGGGAAACCAAAGGTCCCCACCCATCCTTTGTCATACTTCTTCTTAGAGCAGATCCCAACCCACATCCAATAGTAGAGCAGAGTTGCTTATTTCCTGCAACCATATCTCCTTCTCTGCCCAGCAATAATTAATGTTCTCCTTTCTGTTGAGCTGCAATCTTTTTGGAAATCAGCTTTGTATTATTTCCAGCCCCTGTTTATAAGCTCCTATAGGGAAACCCAATCCTGGCTTGAGGCTTGGTGTGCATACATAATCACACAAGATTGTTCCAGCGATATCTGAGCTAGGCCAAAGCTGGTCACTCCTTAACAAAGGCAGTTTCTCTTCCAAAATGATAATTTGCTTTCCACTCCGCACCCACCACCCGCTCCTTGAGTTCTTTCTGTAGTTTACAGCACTCACTCTTTCTATTCAGTTCAAGCATTATGGATGACTTATGCTATCACATCAGCAGAGCACATGTTATCTACAAAAGCAAAATACTACAGATGCTGGAGACCTGAAATACGAACAGAAAATGCAGGAAAAGCTCATTAAGTCAGGCAGTATCTGTGGAGAGGACATTTCAGATCAATGACCTTACATCAGAACTGGAGAAAGATAGAAACGTAAGAATTTTTAAGCCAGTGGAAATGGGGGAGGAGGCAGGAAGAACAATGGAGAAGCTCTGTGATAGGGTGGAGGCCAGAGAAGATTAAATAACAAGATATCATGATGCAACAGCCAAAGTGAGCGGTACTGGATATAGAAAAGAAGCAAAGGTTGTGTCCAAGTGAATTGCTACATAACAAACATCCAAATGCAATAGGAGGAGATAAAGAAGAAGACAAGACCAAGAATGACTCAGCAAAGACTCAGCAAAACCGAAACAAAGAAGAAAACACATAGAACAAGATGGAGGCTGAGGCTATAATCTCAAGTTGTTGAACTCAAGTCCAGAAGGCTGCAGAGTGCCAAGTCGAAAGATAAGGTGCTGTTGCTCGAGCTTACATTGAGCTTTACTGGCACTGAAGCAGGCCAAGGACCAGGAAGGTCAGCATGGCAGCAAGGTAGAAACTTAAAATGACAAGCTCAGGGTCATGCTTGTGGACTGAACAGAGGTGTTCCACAAAGCAGCCACCCAGTCTACGTTTGGTTTCTCCAATGTAGAGGAGACCACATCATGAGCAGCGAATGCTGTATACTAAATTGAATGATATAAAAGTAAGTCACTGTTTCATTTGGAAGGTGTGTTCAGGGCCTTTGAGAGTAAGAAGGAAGGAGGTGAAAGGACAGGTATTCCACCTCCTGGTACAAAAAAGGTGCCATAGGGAAGAGATGTTAGGGGTGACTGAAGAATGGACTAGGGTGTCACGGAGGTAAGGATCCCTACAGAATGCTGGAAGAGGGGGGCAGGGGAAGATATGTTTGGTGTTGCATCACGCTGGGGCTGGTAGAAATGGCGGAGGATGATCTGTTCAGTAAGGAGTCTGGTAGGTTGGGGAGTGAGGACAAGGGGAACCCAATCATGGTTCTGGAAGAGAGGGAAGGGGGGGAGAGCAGGAGTGCGTGGAATGGATTGGACACATTGGAGTGCCCTGTCAACCTCACTGCAAAAGGAATCATCAGTTAAGGAAAACAGAAGACATGTCAGAAGCAGTGTTGTGGAAGATTGTATCATCAGAACAATGGAGTTGCAGAAACTGGGAGAATGGAATGGAGTTCTTAGAGGAAGCAGAGTGTGAGGAAGTGTAGTTGAAGCAGCTGTGGGAGTCCACATTTGTAGTGTTTGTAGTGAGCATTATAGATAGCCTATCTCCAGAAACAGAAACAGAAGATTTGAGGAAGGGAGGTGAAGAGTCAAGAGATGGACCAGGTGAAGATGAGGGAAGAGTGGGAATTGGAAACAAAGTCAATAAAACTTTCCAGTTCATGGCGGGAGCAGGAGGCAGCACCAATACATTCATCAATGTACTCGAAAATGAGATGAGGGAGGGGGCCTGAGTAGGACTGGAATAATGAATGGTCCACATATCCCACAAAAAGGTAAACACAACTGGGACCCATGCGGGTACCCATAGCAACACCCTTTATTTGGAGGAAGTAAATGGAGTTGAAGCAGAAGTTGCTCAGAGTGAGAACAAGCTTAGCCAGGTGGAGGAGCTATCAGCAGTGTTTCTTAACAACAACAGGAGACAGATAACCTGCCATTTAAAGCATAGAAAGTGAACAAGTGAAATAATGTTTCAAGATGGTCCTAACTCTTAACAGATATAACCATTCTTCTTAAATTCTTAAGTTTGCTCTGTATTATTGTGCATTTAATTTGGCATGCACCTGACATGGAATTAAGGCTGGGCTGAGCAAGATTAGATGGGAGAGCTTGCATTTATGGATCGTTAAATTTATATTTTCCAAGGTGTAGGAACATAATGGTAGAAATCTGTCTAACTGTGCCTCTTTCTGAAAGTTGAAGCTGCCTAAGCATATTAGAAGAAAATAGCAAAACTGGAAAGAAATGCAGATTCATATCAACACAGATGTTAAGAGGGTGGAAGCTAAACACAGATGTCTCATGGTTGCTACTTGTGACAAGATTATGCTACTGCAGCAGGTGTTAAAAATGGCTGGTCACTTCACCCACTGAAGTTTGAAAAGTTCAAGCTGGGAGGATAGAGGCTGAGTGGCATGGTCAATCCAACTATTGCCCTTTCACCTTGGCAACATGGATAGAATCCAGCTCTTCTTAAGATAAAAGTCTCACATCTTTAATGGCTGTAAGACACTTTAATGAAATTAGTTGGGTCATCCCAGCAATGTTTTTGTGAGGCTGGATGCCCATAGTCAGCACTAATTTGCCTTAAATTGACCTGGATCTCTTCATCAAAGCCATAACATTACCTAGTTTGGAAAATTGAAGTAACGTTGAAGGGGGCTGTCTTCAGAGGCAAGTGGAGTTGTGAAGGTGGGTTCAGGCAGATGATCAGCCATGATGTTATTGAGCGACACAGCAGGCTCCAAGGGCCTACTCCTGCTGCTATTTCTTATGCCCTTATGAGGTGGTGGTTAAGGCACCTCATTGGGGTGCTAAAGAATATGCTTTATGCTGCTTCTAAATCTGACCTCGGAGTGCTTGATGTTGGCATTGTGTGCGAAAGATAGATACAGCATTCTAGTCCTCAGCACTGACATTCCTTACATTAATGAGCACAAAATGCCCTCCAGCAAAATGGAAAGAATCAAATGCTAAAGACACAAAGATGTGCTATTATAGACTTGTTGGCTTGCAATGGGCGTAGTTAATTTTATTCTAATCGATCACATCAATATTTTCAAACTATAGTAAATTTAATCATTTTGATTAGCCTCTGTTAAACATAATAGACCCATATTTTCTGCTTAAGATAACAGTGAGGCAATCAGTGCTCACTGTTATTAAACAGTAAATCGTACGGCAACTTCCAGCACATGTTCAGTTAAAAACAAAAATCAGAAAGCTGTTTCCCAAGTTGTTCTGCTTTCCGGAAGTGTCTTGCCAAGAGATATGAAACATTTGAAATGACATGAAGTTGCAGTCTTAATGTGATAGATAACCACTAAATTTGCAGAAATGTCTAAAGGCTTCTCCAATCCAGTGCAAGTACTTTTTTTCAATGACTTGATAAGTACTAATTATAGCCAAACAGCCTCTCTGGCCCTGATTTTAACTTTTGCAAGTGTGGAGTCACATTTCTTCAGCTTTTGACATATTGTTGGTGATTTTTGAATTAGATACTCTAACTTAGATTTCCTGATTCGGACTTTGAACGCCGTTTTAATAATTCTTCAATTTGATTGGTTAACAAGACGCTTGTCTCATTTCACAGGTCCAAGAACCCCTGTAGAGAGGGGCTGCACAAAAATGGCTTTCTAATTACAGCAAGTTCCAGTGCAAAATGTCGCAAAACATCAGCTGGCACTGTTTTTGCAGCCCTGACGACAAAATCAGGACCACTATGCGAACCAGGATTAATTGTGCTTAATCAACACTGAGAGTTGCATTCAGGTTTAGCAATCTTAATTCATGGGCAGAATTTTGCCCTTGGCGAGGATGCTCGGCGGGGACGGGGGAGGTCAGGAAGCTGACTGCCGCCGCAGAGGCATGTTTTTAATTCAAGTGTAAAATGTATATTTTATTTTTATTTGCTTTAGGAAACCCCATCCCGCCCATGGATGAAGTTTCCTGAAAAGTGCAAAGGCCACTTGGTGTTTTCGTCTGCCCGCCAGCTGTAAGGTTGGACGGGCAGCGTAAATTTGAATTTAATTACCTTTTTAGTAGGCCTTTTAATTGTCGGGCGGGCGTACTGCCAACTCTGGCGAACAAATGCCTACCGAACAAAATATTGCGGGACTGCGCGGTGATGTCAGGACGCTCACCTGATGTCATCGCGCATCATTTTATGTTCAGTCAGATCGGGCGTGCGCCCACCCGCCAAGCTCAGTATTCTGCCCCATGTTATATTCAATGTTAAGGAACATATACTGCAGTCACTTGTCCTTTTCAGTATAAAGTTGCACTGTTTAATAATCCTGTAAGAGAGGTTGAGTTGAATGAGTCTATACTCTCTGCAATTTAGAAGAATGAGAGGTGATCTCACTGAAACATATGAGGTTCTCAGAAGGCTTGATAGGGCAAATGGAGAGATTCTGTTTCCGCTGGCTAAAGAGTCTAGGGGATATAATCTTAGAATAAGGGGTCGATCATTTAGGACGGAGATGGGGAGGAATTTCTTCCCTCAGACGGTTATGAATCTTTGGAATTCTCTGCTCTCAATGTCATTGAACATATGCAAGACTGAGATAAATAGATTTTTGGACTCAGGGGAAATCAAGGGCAATGGGAATCGGGTGGGAAAGCGGGAAAGTGGAATTGAGGCTAAAGATCAGGCATGATCTCATTGAGTGGCGGAATAGACTGGAGGGCTGTATGGCCCAGTCCTGTTGCTATTTCTTATGTTCTTAAAAGATGAGACCAGGTCAGTTTAAACCAGGACTAAGATATTCCCGCAGCTAATCTATCACCGGCATAGAAATTGGACAGAATTTGCAGTAATCAGAAAATTATTTCCAGTGAATACACAAGAAAACAAGAATCAACCATTCTGAAAAGGTCTTCCCAACACTTGTGCAATTATCTATGCATTTACTTTCTGCTGTTTCTTTGTCTGATATCTTCTTATCTGCATCTTTGCATAGGAAGAATGTGCTGCACTTCTTTCTAATTCTCAGCAGCTCTACACTGGCTACTCCTAAAGCTATAACATAACATCGGACTGCATCAATTCTGAAAGTGGAATTATAACATCTAAAGCGGAGTCCTCATCGAGGCTTACAATATTTTGAAAGTTTTGGAGAGAGTAGATGGTGAAGGATTGTTTGCACTGACTGGTGAACGTGCAACAAGAGAACATTAACTCAGGATAATCGCCAAGAAGAACAAAGGAGGAAGTTGGCAGTATTTTCAACATTGCGACAGAATTAGTAAAAGGTGGGACACTTTGATCACAAATGGCTCATGAGGTGGATAGCACAACATCAGTCAAAGGACAACTGTATAAGTAGATGAAAAGGAAGAATCTGAAAGAATGCGGGATTAGAGTCAAAGGCCTAGAAATTGGATTGCAGCCTATTTAGGGTGTGATCAGGTGTCGCACAGGCTGCACAGGTCTGTTAAGGCAGGACGACAGTAAATTGGTTCATGGAGTACCTGTAAGCTGTGGGTACCAGAGGTAGCTGTGGGACAAGCTTCCAAGCCATTTTGAACTGAACCCCATTTTGAGAGCACACTTCAGATAAACTGCTTCCCCCACTCTGCTTGAAGTTACCCTTCTGGTGATTGACAAAGCACATTTCCTGAAAGTGTCAACCTTCCCATTCTGGTGACAGGCTAATGTTGAAGGTGGAACCTATCTTTCTCTCTCAGCTGCTGACCTCACTGCTGCTTTTTCCAATATTTCTCAGTTTAAATTTCCAATATCCATCATTTTTCCATTTCATTTCTCCTATATGTCAACCACACTGGCATTTAAAGGACCATTGCTACACATGTCTTAGGCGTTCTTGAGTTAAGGAACAACTTTAACAATGCTCCATCGCTGCTTCAATATCATACAACCATTCTTCTCATGAAAATATATAAATTATTCATACGCTTGATTTTTTTTTATGCAAATGTTAAGTAATTGCTTTCATGAACTAAAGACAACCAACCTGATGCCACAACAGGGGGTGGAGGGACAGTTACCTCAAAGGTCTGAATTATATTTAGAATGGACCAATTATTCTGAGGAAATTCCTTTTATGTTATCCTCAATTAAGTTTTCTCTGAAATTCTTCCTCTCTGCTACTTTAAATTGTGTAGTTGTCAGTAATGCGGATCAAAGAAAGGCTGCTGCAATCCGCAAATCATAGATAACAGGATTTTAAATAATAAATTGTCACAGTGAAGATAATCTGAGAGTCTGCAATCAAGATTTATCATCCGGCTTCAGTAACACTATAAAGTTATGTGTCAATGGGGAGAGGAAGATGAAATCTTATAATGCATATTTTAAGGAGTTTACTGGGGCTTTAAAAGCATGCAAAATAAATATGCAAATTAAAATGTTACACTAGGTAGGGTACGCAGTTTAACATCTCCCTCTAAAGTAGAGTTTCTCTCAAATTTTCAGTTGAGATATTGAGTACATTGCACCCAGCTGGCTTGAAATTGTGTGATGCAATATGGGCAAATTATTTTCAATGGACTTTGCCAAGATAAGAGAGTGTGAAATTTCACAGAAATACACATTGCACATTGATTCTGACTACCATATAGTGCGGTCTCAATCCTGAGAGACAGGAATAAATCAGAATGCATCATAACACTTCTACCCTGTATGATAGTTCAACTTCCAACATTATCCAAGAGGCCAAGTGACCACTTCTCACATGAACTGTTTTATTTCATGTGGGTGCATCTGAGAGAAATATTACAGTAGATGTCAGCACTGAGCCTCCGGAGTAACATGTCTTGGAAACAAAGAGGGAAATTTTACCGGATGTCTGGAGTTTAAAAGCGGAGGGAGAACAGATTTAGAGACACTGGGCTGATCTGCCAACATCACCTACCCACCTCCGTTGGTATTTTACCATTTGTCTGGCATCCCAACTGCCCTTTGGCCATTGAGGCACTTAAGCGGCCAGTTAATAGCCACTTAAGGGGCTCCTCCCACCGCTGCTGCTGTTTTGCCCTGGCCACCTGGCGGTGGGTGTGGGGGAGAGATCCTTCTTCTTCAGGCACCCAATACCACATGGAGCTACCCACCCCCCCCCCACCCCCCCACAACCCCCACCCAATAGAAAGGGCCATAGGGCCACCCCTGCTTGAACCCTCCCGCTCCCTGATCAGTGCTGACCTTCACTTCCCCTGCCACCGCAGCTCCACACCCCCCAGCCAACTGAATGCAGTCCCAGCAGTGGCCACCGCTCCCAGGATGGGACAGGACAGGAGAGTTGCTGGCCATCTGATTGACTAGCAGCTTAGTGTTTCTCACGTGTCAGTGCAGACTCGATGGGTCGAAGGGCCTCTTCTGCACTGTGTGATTCTGTGATTCCTGGAGCAGGCTTGTCCATCCTCATTTGTGTGAGGGGTCACATTTCCATTATTTTTTCACTCAGGGGGCCGATTAGCAAATTTAGGAAAGATAAGGTTTGGCATGACATTAAACGTGAATTACAATAAAATATTGAGGTATGAAGAGAAGAAACATTGCTCAGCAAAAATAAAGCAATGTCAGAGCAATAAATTGATCATTTTTAAAAATCAGTAATTAATAAAGATGACAATTAGAGTGTTATTGTGTCAGCTTGTGTGTGCCCAGCTCACTCCCAGTCTCAGGGTGCTCACTCGCTCACCCTCAACCACACCCACTATGTTGATTGTGGGGTGAGGGTGAGCGCAAACCCTGAGGCTGGGAGTGAGCCAGACACACACTCACTCTGTCTCATACAGACACACTCACACTCTGTCTCACACACACACCCATACTCTGTCTCACACTCTCACACACACACACACGCACTCTCACACTCACTCACACACACACACATACACTCTCACTGTCTCACTCACTCTCTCCCCCCACCAGCAATCAATTTCTCCTGCTCAGCAGCTACTCTCTTCCTGTTCAGCAGTCACTCTCTCTCCCCCGACCAGCAGTCACTTTCTCCCACTCCACATTCACTCTCTCCCTGCTCGGCCAACTCTCTCCCTACTCAGTAGTCACTGTCTCTCTCTCTTCGCCCCCCCCCCACCCCGGCTTAAAAACTCCCTCTCTCCCCAGTAGACTCACCACTGCCTGCTCGCCAGTGTACAGGTCTCAGGGTGAAGGAACTTGCTCCTTCAATTAGAGACTGTTTCTCTCTTACTTTTGCTGCTGATAGGCTCACTAGTGAGCCTGTCAACAACAAATTCAGGAGAGAAATGGCCTGTGATTGGAGGAGCAGCACCCCGCAGAATCTTCAACTTCGCTAACCACCATTTTGACCACCAGACTTGGTGGGCCAGATAGAGTGACATGGCAGGACAGATAGTGGCTAGAGGCCACGTGTTGGACAAGCCTGTCTCTTAGAGGCAGAAAATCCTGTCCCTGGGAGGCGGAAACCGTGATCTCAGGCAATTAACTGCCTGAGCCATGCAGAATAGCGTCGCGGCTTCCCAGGACAGTAGAGGTGGGCTCGCCCTTGACTTTCCAGCCAATGGGCAGGGCCACCACCATACATAAAATCCAGCCAGCTGTGTCAGCACTTCAGTGACTCAGAGGAGGTGGCTGCACAGCTGGAGGTTGGAACAATGTGGAAATTTTGAATTTCCTGGCCCATGGCCAAAGCTAGTGTCTTCCACTTATTGAGTCTTGCCATCACAAGAGGAACTTTAAGGGATTGCAATCAGTGCTGTTGATGACACAGTGCCAGCCAATCAGGCTGACTGCATCCCTCTGCCCCACCAAATCCCCTCCGCTCCATTCCCATCAGTGGCACTCTCCCTACCGACACAGTGAAGGCTGCTGGCCATCCATGCAACTGGGCAAGATAAATCGACTTCCCTCCTCCTCAGGCCATCCACCATCCCTAGCCAAATGGTGATCCCAGAGGCAGCTTCTTAATTGGCAACCTTGCAGAAGATTGAACCGGAAAGTACGCTGCTGCAGAGAATATGGTCCTATAAATGATACCGTGAGCCAAAAATGTTGCAAGTCTAGAAAATTCTGCACAAACATTCAGCCCTGTATTGAAAACATTGAGAACTTAAATGGTAAATTGAGAGGGTAATGGAAGGAAACACTGTTTAAAACAAAGTTACTGTAATTAAAAACTGCCAATTATGCATATTGTTGAAAATTGGTAAACTTGCAGCTATGAATTAGCATATCTAATTTAAATAAAGAAAGATAAAGTCCATAACACAGTTTGTCCTCCCATTTTCCACAGACTCATCATAAGGACAAGTTGGATATCTTGTTAAAATCCTGCTCTGTCTCCCCTAGATACTGAATTAAAAGCAGAAAATGCTGGGCACACCGGAAGAATAATGTTTACTGTAGGACCTGTGAGTAAGCCTATGTAAATCCTACATAAGAACAGTCGCTGCACTTCAAAGCAATTCAGACTGGAGTCAATGGGGTTCAGGGGGAAAGCGCTCCACTGGTTGGAGTCAGACCGAGAACAAAGGAAGATGATGGTGGTTGTTGGATGTCAATCATCCTCAGTTCCAGGACAACACTGCAGGAGTTCCTCAGGTTAGATTCCTAGGCCCACCATCTTCAGCTGCTTCATCAATGACCTTCGTTCCATCATAAGGTCAAAAGCGGGGGTGTTCACGGGTGATTGCACAAAGTTCAACACCATTCGTGACTCCTCAGATACTGAAGCAGTCCATGTCCAAGTGCAGCAAGACCTGGACAATATCCTGGCTTGGGCTGACAAGTGGCAAGTAGCATTTGTGCCACACAAGTGTGAGGCAATGACCATCTCCAACAAGAGAGAATCTAACCATCGCCCCTGGACATTCAATGGCATTACCATTGCTGAGTTCCCCATTATCAACATCCTGGGGGTACCATTGACCAGAAACTGAACTGGACTAGCCATATAAATACTGTGGCTACAGGAGCATGTCAGAAGCTAAGAATCCTGTGGCAAGTAACTCACCTGCTGACTCTCCAAAATGTGTACACCATCAACAAGGCAGAAGTCAGGAGTGTGTTGGCATACTCCTCACTTGCCTGAATGAGTGCAGCTCCTACATAACTCAAGGAGCTTGACACCATCCAGGACAAAGCAGGCCACTCGATTGGCACCACATCCACAAACATTCACTCCACCCACCACCAACACACAATGGCAACAGTGTATACTATCTACAAGATGCACTGCCGGAATTCACCAAAGCTGCTTAGACAGCAGCTTCCAAACCCACAACTGCTACCATCCAGAAGGACAAAAGCAGTAGATAGAAGGGAACACCACCACCTGGAAGATCACCTTCGAGCCACTCACCATCCTGACTTGGAAATATATCGACATTCCTTCACTGTCACTGGGTCAAAATCCTGGAACTCCCTCCCATACAGCACTGTGGGTGTACCTGCACCACATGGACTGCAACGGTTTAAGGAAGTAGCTCACCACCACCTTCTCAAGGACAACTAGGTATGGGCAATAAATGCTGGCCTAGCCAGAAATGCCCACATCCCGTAAGCAAATAAAAAAAAAACATAAAGTGCTTTCATGGACAGAAGGCTTTCTCCCACTCATCCTTCAGTGGAAAAGTAATGAAAGTTCCAGGAAAATGGTACAAACAGAATTTACACCATTTTTCAGCAGCTTCCATAGCTCTTCTGCCAAAGTTACAGAAGACTAATGGGAAAATGCTTGCAGGGATCACCCCCATGGCCTTAGGACTTGAGCTAAGCTGGTTAAAAGCAAATACTGAGAAAACATTCTTCACATAAAGGGTTGTGAAAATTTGAAACATACTGACCCGCCAAGATGCAAAGTCAATTGTTCTGTTGAAAAGAGAGATATTTACTTAGGTAGGAAGGGCATTAAGGGGAATGGTGGTAAGGAAGAGAATTTAGGTTTAAAACACAGAATTTCCATGAATTCTAAAAGACTCTTTGGGCCAACTTTTATCTGGTCTTCATATAATATCATTGAATCATAGAATATACAGAACAGAAGAAGGCCATTTGGTCCATCATGTGTGTGCCAGCATTTTTGAAGAGAAATCCAGTTAGTCCCACTTCCCCAGCTTCCTCCATGCCCTGCAATTGTTTCTCCTTCAAGTATTTATCAAATTCCTTTTTGAGGGTAACTGTATCCATTACCCTACTAAGCAGTGCTTCCCAAAATTAACCAGTTGTTCTTAAGTATAATGTTTTTTAATTCATTCATGGAATGTGGGCATCACTGTCTAGGCCAGCATTTATTGCCCATCCCTAATTGCTTGAGAAGGTGGTGGTGAACTGTCTTCTTGAACTGCTGCAATCCATGTGGTGTAGGTAAATCCACTGTGCTGCTAGGGAGGGAGTTCCAGGATTTTGACCTAGCGACAGTGAAGGAACAATGATATATTTCCAAGTCAGGATGGTGAGTGGCTTGGAGGGGGATTTCTAGGTGGTGATGTTCCCATGTATCTGCTGTCCTTGCCCTTCCAAATGGTAGCAGTATTGGGTTTGGAAGGTGCTGTCTAAGACTCTAGGTGAGTTCCTGCAGTGCACCTTGTAGATGGTACACACTGCTGCTACTGTGTATCGGTAGTGGAGGGAGTGAATGTTTGTGCATGGGGTGCCAATCAAGCAGATTGCTTTGTCCTGGATGGTGTCAAGCTTCTCGAGTGTTGTGGGAGCTGCACTCATGCAGGCAAGTGGGGAGTATTCCATCACACTCCTGACTTGAGACTTGTAGATGGTGGACAGGCTTTGGGGAGTGAGGAGATGAGTTACCTGCCACAGGATTACTAGCCTCTGACCTGCTCTTCTAACCACAGTATTTATATATTATTTATAACTGCTTTTAAAAGCATTTATCTTTATTTCAAAATACTAGTGGTCAAGAAGAAAATAGAAAATCTGTACGGACAAGGTCTGAACTTCTCCCTCCTTCCCTACAACCTCCTTCGCCCATCTCACTCCCAATACCTTTCTCTGCTTAGGCACCAGGGAGCAATGAAACCTATTTCAAATATAAATGCAATTTGACCAAAATTCAAAGTTTGAACCTAATGCTAAGTAACAGATGTGAATTTGTGGGTTATGGATTGGATTACAGGTTTTAAGAAACCCAAAATCCAGTCAAGGTCCCTCAATGATGTTTCTATTTGGCTGTAGAATATCCCATTGAATGGCTGACGTGAGAATGAAGTAAGTGAATCCTAGCTGTTAGCTTGCAGTGCATTTCCTCACATTGGCCCCAGAAACTATTTTATTGGCAAGGTAAGTTTACCTCAGAGCATATAACTCTTAACATGAGATGTTGTGAAGATGCTAGGGACACAACGTCCGAATACCAAGTCACGTTCACTATAAATAAACCAGCACAGAAAACTTAACAAGTTGCATTGGAAACTCCATCGGATAAGAATTGTTCTGGTAGCTGTGTGCAGTGACGCCATTAGTGTGCGACAATTTTGTCTGTTCATAATTTCTAAGTACATTGGAAAAGAAGAGCCTTTTTATATTTCTTAGAAGTACTAAATAACATCTTAAGCAAAGCATTTATGATCTGAGAGTAATGAAAGGAGCTCTTACCCAAGTGCAGCAGGCACTGTAAATACCTTGACTGGTGCTTCAAGGGTTAAGCTCCGCCAGCTCTCCTACTACTGCCTGAAGTGCCTTGTCCTTCCCCAGTGCCGCATGTGGTCTAATGGCATAAGTAAGTCTACAGGGACTATCCTGAGCCACTAATGAAGCCTTGGCTTCAAAATTATATTTAAAAGGGATATTATAATTGAGGGAAGAAGAAATTTTCACCCCATCAATCTGCTCAGACAATATTTTACTTTTGGACCATGGCTCTTGTAGCAATGGTCTCTGTAAACAAAATTGTGCGTGGGAAAAGACAAACAAATTAATATTTTTTATGGTGCACTTACAGAGTGATAGGGATTTGCCAATGAAGTGTTTTAGAGTGCTGTCCCTTTCCCTCTGGGAACTGAGTTCAAAATAAGTCTCCTTTTGCTCTGACAGCTGTTAGGGGCCCTAAGTGAAATGAATTGAGACAATCGCAAATCATTTCCCTGTGGACCTGAGTTCACAGTACAAAACTGCCCTCAAATTTGTTGCAATTGGCTTCTCTTCGGCATTCTCAGGACATAAGAGTAAACAGCCATACTGTGAAAACGTGAGAGGTGCCACAGGTGCAGCAGGAGCTGCTCTTCTGAGGCTAGGCACATTGTTCAGTGCAACTCAGGACTAGCTGAGTGTAGCAACTGAGATATGCTGAGAGCTCAGTTTAAAAAAGAATTGTTCCATCCATTAAGGGTGATACATCTCACTGCAGTGGTTGCAAAGGAGCCAAAAATCAGCTGTAAGCGGGGCAGTGGAGTGCCATGATAACATGCCAAGACTTGATCTTTATGCTGACTGCCCAGAGACCATTGTTCAGCAAAGATCTGGCGGAAGGAACCTTAGGGATGGATGACAGGGGTGGGAGGTGGGCAGATATACTTGCCATCGTGGGAGTGCAAGAGAGGTTCACCAAACTAATCCCTGGGAAGGCAGGATTGTCTTATGAGGAGAGATTAAGAAAACTGGAACAAAAACAGAAAATGCTGGAAAAACTCAGCAGATCTAATAGCATCTGTGGAGAGAAAAACAGAGTTAACATTCCGAGCCCGTATGACTCTTCTTTGGGCTAAAGAGAAGGAGTTAAAGGGCTAAAGAGAAGAGAAAACTGGGCCTGTGTTCTCTAGAGTTTCGAGCAATGAGAGGTGATATCACTGAAACTTACAAAATTCTTTCATGGTGTGACAAAGTGGATGTGAATAAGTTGTTTCCCCTGGCTGGTGAGTCTAGAACTAGGGGACACAGTCTCAGAATAAGGGGCCAAGTCGTTTAAAACTGAGATGAGGAGGAATTTCTTCACTCAGAGGTTAACCATAGAACCATAGAAAAGTTACAGCACAGAAGGAGGCCATTCAGCCCATCTTGTCCATTCCAGCCTGAGGACACCCAGGTGCCCTTTCTAATCCCACCTTCCTGCACCCAGCCCATAGCCCTGCAGCTTACAGCACTTTAGGTGCAGATCCAGGTACTTTTTAAAAGAGTTTAAAGTTTCTGCCTCTACCACCAACTTGGGCAGCAAATTCCGGCCCCCCATTACCCTCTGCATAAAAAAGTTCTTCCTCATGTCCCCACTACACCTTCTGCCACTTATCTTGAATCTATGTCCCCTGCTTCTAGAATTCTCCATCAAGGGAAACAATTTTATCCTGTCCACTCTATCTATTCCCCTCATAATTTTGTACACCTCAATCAAGTGAACCTTTGGAATTCTCTACCCCAGAGAGCTGCGGAAGCTCAATCACTGAGTATGTTCAAGACAGAAATTGATAGATTTCTGGATACTAATGATATCAAAGGATGTGGAGATAGTGCAGGAAATTGACATTGAGGTAAATGATCTAATTTAATGGTGGAGCAAGCTTGTCTGGCCCAATGGCCTATGCCTGTTCCTACGTAAATGGGGGTAGAGGCATTTCCAAGCTGGTTGTTTCTCTAAGCTCAACTGGTAGAAGAATAGTACTCCCAAATCAATGACGCATGTTAGTTGATGTCAGGCCAGGAGTTGGACCCCACCTGGTAGTCAGGCCCAAAGGGTCACTAAGAGGAGCAAAGGAGCATTAACTTTGAGAGAGAGGTTCACTGGCACCCTGGGGGCAACATTCAATCACCACTTCAGCTTCCCTGCTCAGTTGGGTACTCAAGATGCAGACATAATGGTGTAGGCACCTGCCATTGAACTGCCAAGTCCTGTGAGCTAAGTGGCAGAGGCTCCCAGTTGACACTTTCCTGGGCTTATGCCAGAATGTCAGATCTGTGAATTTTTGGCCCCTTAATTGGATTTATTTTTCATAGTCATTGATTCAGGGTGTCATTATGGCACAGAAGGTGACCATTTGACCCATTGAGTCCATGATGGCTCTCTGTAGAGCAATCCAGTCAGTCCTATTCCCCTGCTCTATCCCCATATCCTGCAAGTTCATTTCTCTCAAATGCCCATTCAAATTCCTTTTCCAAGTAATCAATTAAAAATAGGTATATACAAGTTTATTAATTCCATAAAATTTCTATTTTGTGTTAAAATGGATTGAAATTATACGTATAATATATGTAGAACAAATGCATTCTTTTATTCCCCTTTTTTAAGTAACGTTTTAAATTGGGTCTGTTTTTTGTGTTAATCAGTTTAATACTTCTGTTAAATGAATGAACAGATACAAATGCCTTTATATCATATTCATTACTAATCATCTAGTGCACAATTTGAACATATGAAGTTCTAAAGCCTCCATCTGTCTATTAATTGTGTGTTTGCAAATGTAAAAAGTAATGGCCCACACTCTGTTAAACACGCCACAATATCTTGTCAATAGTTTATTGAGATTAAAAGATTACAGTATGTACTAGCTCCCTATCAAAAACAGCTGATTTACGTTAAAGACTTACTGGGCTCAATGTTAACTATATGATACTTTAATGCTGGTCTTAACCCATTTACTTGAAGCAGGATGATACCTCCATTAAGATACTAGAAGGAGGAATGTAGCCTGAACATAGTCAGCCTTTGTCAGTTTGCTTCAGTGCATAATACTCTCACCTCTGAGGTGGATGATTATAGGCTAAAGCCCCATTCTAGGACTTGAGCAATTTAGTGTATTACTGAGGGGCTGCTATATTGCGAACCTGCAGACAGAGTATTAAAATTAAGCCCTGTCCACCTGGTCAAGTGAATGCAAAAGATCCTGCAGCATGATTGAAACAAGAGCTGGAGATTCTGCTGGTGCTCCAGTCAGCATTTATGCCTTTACCAGTTGCAACAAATATGGATTATCTGGTCATTTCTCTCATTGTTGTTTGTGTGTTCTTACTGTGTATACATTCAGTGCTACATTCATCTGCCTAAGAACACGATCACACTTCAAAAATAATTCTTCATCTGAATCACTTTGGGCATATCCTGAAGTTGTGAAAGGCACTATGTCAGTTCAAATTCCTTCCTGCCTTCCTTCCTCCTTTTAGTATCATCAACATTCTAATAACTTACAATCAACATGTAAGAGAAAAGGACACAATAAGGAGATTATGCATCAGGCGTTTCTACCATCTCCACCACGACTTGTTTTCAGTAGTTCGCTGATTTTTCAGGATTGCCCTAAGTCCCTACTTGCAGAGTCCTGCATGCCTAGGTGTTCCGTCTTTGCTTCCAGTCCTGCCACATGTCAATGTCAAGGTTCTTGTCCTTTTCACAACCCACAAGTGTCTTTCCTAATATTACATGAATTACTTTCTTCAATCTGTCCTCTGTCACTGGACTACTGCTCATCTGTGACCACCTAAGGCCGGTCCATTTAGCAGTCATTTGGAATTCTTTCTCAAAATCACTTAGGAACAGGGATAGACCATTTAGCCCCTCGCTACAATTTTAACCTAGCCATAACTGCCCCTTCCATGAATATTTAAAAATAAGAGGTCACCCATTTAAGACAGAGATGAGGAGAATTTTTTTTTTCTCTGAGAGGTTCGTGAGTCTTTGGAACTCTGTTCCTCAAAAGGCAGTGGGAGCAGAGCCTGTAAATATTTTTAAGGCAGAGGTGGCTAGATTCTTGATAAGCAAGGTGAAAGGTTATCGGGGATAGGCAGGAATGTGAAGGTGAGGTTACAATCAGATCAGCCATGATCTTATTGAATGGCAGAGCAGGTTCGAAGGGCCGATTGGCCTATTCCTGCTCTTAATTCGAATGTTTGTAAGTTCAACAGACCCTTCTACATTAACCTATTAAATATGCCTTCAGCCCCTGTTTCCTTTGATCTTTCCCAAGTCCAGCCAGAAATCCTCCTTTTCCCTCTCTAAAATATTCCAACACATGAGGAGTGGTTTATAAATGCAAGTTGTTATTTTTCTAGACAATTTTTTTTGAAATGATCCCTAACTTAAACATCTATTCTTCCACACATTGTCAAAATTGATGAAATCCAGTAATTATACTGCAGGAAGCACCCACTAAATCATTGAAGCCATAATCTTAGCAACTTTATACCTGCGAGAGAGTGTTTATCTAATGAGGAGGAAAACTTTGACACGGGATACAACCACTGGAAGATTCCACTATAACAGATGACATTAGTCACTTTGCAGTTATTAGTGAGCAAGCAGGGTTAACTATGTGTTAATTACACTTGACTGTTGGGCATGGAAAGGCATGATGTTTGAAGTTTCATGCAACATTATTTGCCATGTCAGTAGTAGCAGAGAACTCAGAACATTCCTCGTTCTGAAGCTTGGGATCCAGAGGATAAGGAATGAATCATGCAGCAAATGTTGTAATATCTGTGTGATCCAGGTCCTGAGTGGTTAGGTCAGTAGGTTTGGTGGAGGTGGGGTGGGTGGAAGAGTATAAGCGAAAACTTCAAATTGCATTTTGCATTCTTGACTTGAATAACTTATGAATCATTCGCTGCAAAGAAAATCTTTAAACCGTAATTCACATGCACACAAGAATAATACAACTGTTCTGATTGTGGCTAAAGCATTTCAGGCCTTAAGTGTGCTCATATAACAAAGGAATAGTGTTAAAATGCAGATAGCATCTCCATCTAGTGGTCATTGGTGTCTAGCTGGTAATAAATGTGTTTGTACACTTTACATTGCTGTTTGCTTTGTTACAAGATATACCCAATTGCCTTGTATTGAATGGCAGACTGTGAGAGGAAGTGTCATTATCTTTCTAAGCAGTTCATAGTTTTGAGTTTCATGCTTCGTTTTATTTTAAAACAATACAAGTGCATTTGGGCTTGGTATGTAAGACAATTACAGACATACGAAATAGGAGCAAAAGTAGGCCATTCGGCCCCTCGAGCCTGCTCCACCATTCAGTAAGATCATGGCTGGTCTGTTTGTGTTTTGAATTCCCCATTCCCATCTACACCCAATAAATTTTGATTCCCTTGCCTAAAAGAATCTAAAAGTATTCAATGACCCTGCCTCCACTGCCTTCTGAGGCAGAGAGTTTCAAAGTTGCACACCCCTCTAAGAGAAAAACATTCTCCTTACCTCTGTCCTAAAAATGCAATCCCTAATTTTAAAACAGTGCCCCCTAATGCTGGACTCACCCACAAGAGGAAATATCCTTTCCACATCCACCTTGTCAAGGCCGTTCAAGATGTTGTACACTCCACTCAAGTTATCCCTCATTCTTCTAAACTCCAGTGGAAACAAGCCCAGTTCGTCCAACCTTTCCTCATAAGACAACCCACTCATTCCAGGTATCAATCTAGTAAACCTCCCCTGAAGCGCTTCCTATACATTTACCTTCTTCCTAAATAAGGAGACCAAAACTGCACATGGCATTTGAGATACGGCTTCACGAATGCCCTGTATAACTGAAGCATAACATCTTACTTTTATGTTCAATTCCTCTCGTAATAAAGGACAGCATTCCATTAGCCTTCTTGATTATGTGGTGTACCGCCATACTGATTTTCTGTGACTCATGCACCAGAACACCTAGATCCCTCTGCACCTCTGAATTCTGCAGTCATTTTTTGTTTAAGTAATATTCTGCATTTTTTATTCTTCCTGCCAAAGTGAACAACTTCACATTTTCCCACATTATATTCCATCTGCCAGATTTATGGCCACTCACTCAACCAATCTATATCTGTCTCCAAACTCCTTATGCCTTCCTCACAACATACTTTGCTACCTATCTTTGTGTGGTCTGGAAATGTAGCTACCATGTCTTCGCTCCCCTCATTTAATATAAATTGTAAAAAGCTAAGGCCTAGCACAGACCCCTGTGGGACCCCACTAAACATATCTTCCCAATCAGACAAAGAAACACTTATGCATACTCTCTGCTTTCTGCCAGCCAGCCAATCCTCTATCCATGCTAATATGTTACCCCATACACTATGAGCTTTATTTTCCACAAGAACCTTTGATGTGGCACTTAATCAAACCTTTTGGAAAACCCAGTACAGTACATCTACAGGCTCCACTTTATCCATAGCAAATGTTACTCCTTCAAAGATCTCTAATAAATTGATTAAACGTGACTTCTCTTTCACAAAACCATGTTGACTCTTCCCGATTATCTTGAGTTTTCATAAGTGCCCAGCTATAGCCTTTTTAATGATTGATTCTAACACCTTCCCCATGATAGACATCAAGCTAATTGACCTATAGTTTCTTGTTTTCTGCCTCACTCCCTTCTTGAATAGAGGGGTTATATTTGCTACTTTCCAGTATGATGGAACTTATTCAGAATCTAGCAAATTTTGGAAAATTAACACCAATGCATCTACTACCTCATTAACCATCTCTTTTAAGACCCTAGGATGAAGTCCATCAGGACCTGGAGATTTGTTAGCCCACAGCTCCATCAACTTGCTCAGTACCACTTCTCTAATGATTGTAACTCCACCAAGTTCCCCTCTACTTTCCACTTCCTGATTTACAGCTATTTCTGGAATGTTTTTTGTATCCTGTATAGTGAAGACAGAAGCAAAGTATTTGTTAATTTCACCTGCCATTTCCTCAATATCTACTATTAACTCCCCATTCTCAGCCTCTAGCAGACCAACAGTCACTCTACTTACTCTTTCCCTTGTTAAGTACCTATAGAAACTCTTGCTATCCGTTTTTATATTTCTAGCTAGCTTCCTCTCATACACTAATTTCTTTTTCCAGATTAACCTTATAGTCATTCTCTGCAGTTCTTTATACTCTGATCAATCATCTGACTTGCCATGTATCTTTGCGCTTTTTCCTTAAGTTTGATGCTTTCCCTAACTTTTTTAGTTAAACATGGATGGTGGTCCTCCCTTTAGAATTTTTCTTTATAGTAGAAATATACTTATTCTGAATATTCTGAAAAATCCCCTTAAATGTCTGCCACTGCTTCTCTATTGGTCTATCCCCTAGCCTAGTATCCCTGTTCACTTCAGCTAGCTCAGTTTTCATGCCTGCACAGTTGCCCTTATATAAGTTTAAAATACTAGTATTAGACCCACTCTTCTCCCTTTCAAACTGACATAAAATTCAATCATATTGTGATCGCTGCTACCTAGTAGTGCCTTTACTCTGAGGTCATTAACTAATCCTGTCACATTACACAATAACAAATCTAATTTAACTTGTTCTCTAGTTGGTTCCAGAACATACTGCTCTAAGAAACTATCTCAAAAGCATTCTATGAACTCCTCACCCAGGCTATTACTGCCAATCTGATTTTCCCAGTTTATACGTGGATTAAAGTCACCCATGATCATTGCCATCCCTTTATCATAATATTTCTTCCTGTATGCTTTGTCCTACATTGTGGTTACTGTTAGAGGGCCTGTACACTGCTCCCATGAGTGACTTCTTTCCCCTGCTATTCCTGATCTCCACCCAAACCAATTCTACATCCTGATTTCCTGAACCAAGGTCATCTCTAACTATTGCACCAATGCCATCCTTGATTAAAAGTGCGACCCCTCCGTCTTTACCTATCTTCTTATTCTTCTTGAATATCATATACCCCTCAATCTTCAGGACCCAATCCTTGTCATCCTGCAGCCACATCTCTGTAAGGGCTATCAGATCATATTTGTTTCCTTCAATGCACGCTATCAATTTGTTTACTTTGTTATGAATGCAATGCTTATTCAGATAAAGAGCCTTTAGCTTTGTCTTTATGGGAAGAATTTTCCCATCGGCAAGCGGGAGCGGGGCCCACTCGCTGACTTGTAAAATAAGGCACGGTGACGTCGGCTGCGTGCCCGACAAACTGTCAAAGGCCTATTGAGGCCATTAACAAAGTAATTAAAGTTGTTAAGAAAGCTGCCTGTCCAACCTTAAGGTTGGCGAGCAGGCGAAGAGCCCAGGTGGCCTTTGCATTTTTCATGAGACCTCATCAATGGGCAGGATGAGGTTTCATGAAGGATTTATTAATTAAATAAAAAATTTTGGAAAAATTATTGGCATGTCCCAGCTCATGTGACAGTTTCATACAAGGGGTCATGCCCTTAAAAATTTTTTCACCTTTATTAAATTTTCCAGAATTTAAACTAATCTCCCTGAGGCACCTCCATGCCTCAGGTAGATTTCTGTGCTCTTTCACACACCCCAACTCAGGGAATCCCCCCCCCCCACCCGCACAGGGAGCGCACAGTGCTTCCGGGCATGTGTTATGCTGGGCGGGCTTTAATTGGCCTGCCCATGTAAAATGGTGGTGTGCACCCAATCGGGGTGAAAATTCAGCCCTATGTTATCTTTGTAACAGCTAGTCTTGATTGTTGGTGCTTTCTTACGTGCTTCTCTCTGTCCCTAGTTTACCTTTCCTAGTTACCTAGATGGACCACGACAACTGGACCCTCCCCTTCCCAATGCAAGTCCCTCTCCAGCCCTGAGCAGATATCCCGAACCCTGCATCAGGCAGGCAACACAGTCATCTGGACTCTCGCTCTTCGCTGCAGAGAACAGTGTCAATCAACCTCACTATACTGTCCCCTGCTACCTCTACATTCCTCTTTGCTCCCCCCACTTGAATCACTTCCTGTAATATGGTGCCATGGTCAGTTCGCTCATCCACCTTACAGCCCCTGCTCTTACCCAAATAAGCTGAGAGAACCTCAAACCTATTCAACAATCGCAGAGGGTCACACTCCTGCACTCCTGCCCTCAGAGTCCCATTACCTGCCTCGCTCACAGTCACACCCTTCTGTCCCTGACCACTGACCAAATCAAAAGACCCTATCCTAAGTGGTGTGACTGCCTCCTGATATAAAGCATCCAGGTAACTTTCCCCCTCCCTGATGTGTCACAGATTCTCCAGCTCAACCTCCAGCTCAATGACTCTGAGTCAAAGTTCCTTGTGCCACAAACACATACTGCAGACATGTTTGACCTGGGTCATAATGGTATCCAGGAACTCCCACATGCTGCAGCTGTGACACATCACCTGTCCTGCCATCCTTAATTAGTTATCTAATTATATTATTTAGCTATTTATTTTTCCTTTTTATATATTTTATTAACTTTATCGCTAATTTGTTTACTATTTTAACCCTTAGTATTAGAAAAGACCTTAACCACTTACCAGGTACTCACCAAACAGCTAGCTCCTTTCCCTGTAGTAGAGTAAGAACCAATTCCTACAGGGTGAGAAAGGTAGAAAAAGCAAAAGGAAACAAACTATCCCAGTCATCATTTAAGCTACCAAGTGTTTGCAAGTAAGACTGCAGCACTGAAATGGTTTTCTCTTTTTTATCACGTTGACAGTCCCAGTTACTCTGTACACATATTTTCATTATGTAATGTCAAATGCACCCTTGAAAGGCTTATTGACAAGTTATAATAGCCCTGAAATTCTATGGAAGTATGAGCCTAACAAACTTGTGGTATGCGGATGACACGGCACTACTTGCAGAACCAGAAGAGGCCCTACATAATACCATCGATCAAATAAAATCTAGAAGTTTAGAACATGGATTCAGAACGAACATCCAAAAGACAAAAACAATGGTAGCTAGAAGGAATACATTAGAAGAATCTAGATTGAAGTGGATGGCGTCACACCGGAGCAAATAGATAAGCTTGTCTATTTAGGACAAATGATAACAGAAGATGGTAGATGTGATGCCAAAGTTAGAAGGATACAGATAGCCAAAAGTAATTTCATGAAGATGAAGGATGTGTGATCAACAAGAAAACTCAATTTTGTAACAAGGGAAAAGCTCATTAAATTCTACATTCTACCCACTTTCCCAAATGCCACAGAAACTTGGACAATAAGTCAAGATCTGTGGAAGAAAATAGACGTCTTTGAAATATGGATGGTACGATGGATGCTTAAAATTCTCTGTACAGACTATAAGACAAATGAAGAGGTGCTTGAAATTGGAAGAGCAAAAATAACTCTAAAAAGTGACATCCAGAAAAGAAAATGCCAGTATTTCGGCCATTTGTTCAGAGCTAAAAAGCTACAGAGATCTCTTCTAGAAGGCAAGGTGGAGGGCAGTGGAAAAAGGGGTCAACCTTGGCATGGTTGGACATCACAGAATGGCTGCAGACGAGCTACAGAGGATGTGTGAGGGTGGCGCAAGACAGACGAGCATGACATTGCAGGACAGCAGATCCCCTGGTGGGAGTAGCTACAAGCAGCAGGAGCAGCAGAAACTCTTTGAAGTCCGTATCCCTTATGGAAGGACAGCAAAGAGGAATCACCTCTCGCTCAAGCCCCCATTTGTAGACTGTCACGAGTGAGATGCCAGCACCAAAAGGAGTACATCAGCTTCATTCTTCCCTTTAAGACCGAGTGGTCCACAGGCCATTCTAGCAGAAAATGTAAAGAACCAGAAAGGAATGTAAACTTTATGGAGTCTTTGACATCACAAGGAATTATTTCACCTCCAGGTAAAGTGATCTATATCTTCTTGGATTACCCAAGTCTGGGTAAGATTTAGGACTTTTCTGATGGTCAGCTCTCAGCCTTTCAAAGGCGGAAGAGGAAGAGTTTCTGGAGTAGTATAGGGGCTCCCCCAATATAGCATCTTGTCATTGGGAAGGACAAATGGGAGATCCACATACAGCCAAGTTGACTAGAATTTAAAGAGTTCCAAGAAGTGGGTGAAATCCTGGCATAGCTGGGTTGCACCTATAATCTGGGCTACAGGAATTTCACTTTCTGCCCTCTCCAGACCCAGGAATTGTGAGGCCTTAGATCTTTAGGGACCTTATTTGTACGACATTGGTGACACCAGCTGATGATTTATTCTGGTGTTACTAGAACACAGTTTGGGGATTTTAGTACAGCAGTTTTTTCCTGACATTCCTGGCACCCCTCCAAAAATTCTGTGTGGCATTAGCCAGGAGCCATCATGGCAACAATTTATCCTGATGAATGGAATTACTAAGTGTATCTAAAAAAAAAATTAGAAACAGACTGTGCATGTCTTCCAAAATGCTTCATTTTGTCTTGAACTTCACACTCGCAAATGTGATTGCTGTCTTCAAGAGGGAGTTGGACTAGTTCTTGACCGAGGCAGAGGCCACATCATGTAGAGGGTAAGCAGCTTCACAAGTTTCACATGACTCATCCTGAACTAGATTCAAACAAATGAAGGGGATTCAAAGAAGAAATTTCTGGAGCTTTTTTTTCTTTTATTGGCCTTGGGTTTTTCTCTGGCTTTTTGCCTCGTCCAGGAGATTACTGTAGGGAGGAGGATTTAAAGTGTCTAGTCATGATGCTCTAGTCATCATGAATGTGAAGCAGGATTGATGGACCAGCTGGCCTTTTCCTGCCCATCACCCTGATATGTTCATTTGTGAGGTGCTGCTGTGAGGATGGAGTGACAATTCCATTGTAGGGGGAGATTGACACCTTCACAGACCATGGTATGGATGTCTCAATAAAGCAACACATAGTGTTCATTCTGGACAAGGAACAGCAGGTGGGAGTGGCTGAAGAACAAAAAAGACTTTGTAGTTCTGCATTGTGCCTATTATCCCTGGGTTCTGCCAATGAGCTGCACCAAGTAAGAAGGAAAATGGTCAGTATAAAATCCTGCAGGAAGGACAGTGAAGGACCCACTCAAAGGTGCATAGAAGCATTCAAATACATGCCAGTTAATGAGGAAAAGAGGAACCTGAACGAAAGCATAGGGCTGCAGATTTGGGGTGCTACCAGGGTGGGTAGGGTAGATCTTGGATTAGGGAACCTGTTTCCATCAGGTCTGCACGTGATTTGATAAATGGCAAGGTCCCTCAAGCAGGTTTACATGGACTTCTGTGGAGTCTGGAAGGGTCTCCAGTCATGGTTTCATACCTAGTTTGGGGACATAGTCAGTCATGAGGGACCTTCTATAGAAAAGGGAGATAAATTGTTACAAATCTCGTGCCTGCTTTCTATATTCTCTCAGATCCAATGGACCTGGTCACTCCCATATATGGTCCAGAAGTCTTACATTCAGGAGTGCACCCAATATTTCATCGTATTTCAATATTTCATCCAGATATAACCCAAAGGTTAACAATATGATATGGATAGAGATCTTTCCTATGTGCTTTCAATCTTTAGTGCAAGATTACCCAAAAATAGTCTTTGATACTAGACAGCAGCCCAAAAGTCAGTAGTCTCCTTCCTTAAGAAAGGATATAATTCATTAGAAGCAATTCAGAGAAGGCTCACTCAGCTGATTCCTGGGATAAAAGAGTTATGTTATGAGCAAAGTTTGAACAGGGTGGGACTGTATCCATTGGAATTTAAAAGGATGAGAGGTGATCTTATTGAAACATAAAAGTTCCTGAGGGGATTTGTGCCATCTAAAATGGAACAGGTGAGGGAAGTTCTTGGTCAAAACTTTGAAAATAACTGATAAGATTTGTTTATTTTTTCCATCATAACATAGAGGAAGCTGCACTGATATCCCCCTGATCCTGATCACTTTGATGCCTAATGATCGCACTTAATGCCTATAATATCTAATGATCACTTACGAACACAAATGATGGCTTCCACAAATTTAACAAGCTGTGATGGCTTTTGTTGAGTGCTTCAATGATCTATGATCAATACTCATTCTGATACACCATTTGATGTCAGATTGAGTACAGATTGCTTTGAGCTATATCGAACACTGAATCAATGTCAGATCTTTCAGGTAGGGGAGGGTTGATGCTGTGAGGATGTTTCCCCTTGAGGGGGAAACTATAACCAGGGGGCACAATTTAAGACTGAATTGAGGAGATTTTTTTTTCTCTCAGGGGGCCATAAGTCTGTGAAATTCTTTCCCCCGGAGAGGCCATGAAGAAACATTTGAGCCAGCAAATTAAAATGGTTAAACCACAGAATTGTTGTGAAGCAGAAGGAGACCATTCAGCCCATCGTGTCTGCACCAGCTCTCCAACTGAGCGTTATGGCATGGTGCCATTCTCCTGCTTTTTCCCCGTAGCCTTGCACCTTGTTTCTATTCAAATAATCATCTAATGCTCTCCTGAATGTCTCAACTGAACCTGCCTCCACCACACTTTCAGCCAGTGCATTCCATACTCGAACCACTCGCTGTGTGAAAAAGTTTTTTCCCACATCATATTTGCTTCTTTCGCAAATCACTTTAAATCTGCGCCCTCACGTTCTCGATCCTTTTATGAGCAGGAACAGTTTCTCCCTATCTACTCTATCCAACCCCCTCATGATTTTGAACATCTCTATCAAATCTCCTCTTAGCCTTCTCCTCTCCAAGGAGAACAGTCCCAACCTCTCCAATCTATCTTTATAACTGGAGTTTCTCATCCCTGGTACCATTCTTGTAAATCTCTCCAATGTGTTCACATCCTTCCTATAGTGTGGCACCCAGAACTGTACACAATACTCCAGCTGAGGTCTAACTAGCTTCTTATATAAGCTCAGCATAACCTCCTTGCTCTTGTACTCTATACCCCTATTAATAAAGCCCAGGATATTGTATGGAGGCAATCTGGATCAGGGAGATAGTGCAGACCTGGGAGCTCAAGATTGATGGATGAATGGGTGTGAGTTAGGATACTGGCAGCAGAGTCTGGCATGGGTTTAATGAATGAAGGGTGCAAGATGAGATGTCAGCCAGAAGAGGGGAAAAAAAACTGCTCCATTGAAAATGATTAGCCCTGCATATAGTAGTGATAAAGTGTTCCACAATGAAACAACCTATTCTTTTGTTTGAATTGGAACTTTCAAATTAGAGAAATCCTATTGGATCTTATGCTGCTGGCTCTTCTCCCCTGCTTTTCTCCCCAGAAACATTACAGCCTGGATTTTCACAATGACAGAGAGCCTCTCATTGCAAAAGTGCTGAATGAGGCCAAAATCTGGAAGTCCTGTCCCCAAACATTGCACCTAACATTTTCGCGGGGCCGGGAATGGGGGCAGGTCAAGATTTCATGGAGGCAACTGCCCATATAAAACAACAGCTGCCTTCAGTCATGTCTGATTTTCATTAGCCAGGCGTGAGAAACACAGCCTCTGCAGATTTAGACCTGGTAGTAGCAAGTCTAAACTTTGCAGAGTCCTTTGGAGAAGTGGGATACTTTTTTGGAGAGATAAGGTACCCCTTTGGATATGGTCCCAGGACACCTTAGAGAGGCTCAGGTGTCCTTTGGCAGTGGTAAGGTGCCCTTTGGGATTGCTAAAAGTGCACATGAAGGTGTGTGAAAAGTGCATAAGCTCATTGGAACAGTCAAGAGACCTGTCAAAAGGAACTGTCAAAAGCAACTGTCAAAAGTTACTCTGAAAAGTAACTGTCAAGCTGTCAAGGCATTTAAAGCCCCAGCCCTTTAAGCCTTTAAAAAAAACCTGTGAAGTGTTTTTAAAAAATCATTGCTTGCTATTTCATCCTCTCTGTTGACATAAGCTTGAGTGTTACCATTAATGGATTAGTTCTGCATGACTGACATTGCAACCTTCCATTATCATGGTGGGGTGCTTGCAATTTCAGAGTTTGATTGACAGCTACAAGTGACCATAAACTCTTTGAGGTAGGACTACGAAGTCCATGGTTTGTTTTTATAAGGGATTAAGCAATTGACTGAAATGTTTGTTTCTTTAGGAAATGTGTATTGAAGGAATGTGAATGTAGTGAATGGGTTCCTATAATGAGAGTGTTTTATTTAAATAAAGTAAATAGGCAGTTATTTTATCTCAGTATGGGTCCTGAGGTCGGCCCATGGTGAATACTGGATCAGTTGGCATGGACAGTGGAAGGTTAAAGGGTGATGGGTGGGGGGGGGTGGTGGGTTGGCTTGAGTTGGCACTAAGTTGGCATTGGGGCTATAAAGAGCATGAGGTTGTGAGTAGAGTGGCTTAGGTTGGCATAGAGGATATGAGGGTCCAAGAGGGTGTGGGTAGAGGGCCATAGGTTATCATGGAGGGTATGAGGGAGCCATGGGGAACTGGCATGGGTATAAGATGGCATGGGTTGGCATAGATAGAGCAAGACGAGTGTGTGGGTGGGTGAGGTGGTGTGAGGCATGAGGGCTGAGGAGCTGTTTTATGTTTTATCATTTTTTTTTTAAAACTCCCACACAGTGCCAGTGTGCCATGAAGGCCTTCCACTCAGCCCCCGGCACACCCAGCCTCCTCCACATTTGTTCTGGGTGGCCTGCCGTGACTCCCATTTTCACCCATCACCCTCCCTGTAACACCAACAGCGCTCCCCCCCACCCCCACCCACCCCCCGCACCCCCACCCTGTTCCTCCAACCAGACAGAAAATCCAACATCCTGGGGCACTCTCACCCAAGTTTACAGAACTGGGAATTGTTCCGGCTCTAAGTTCCCAATCCAGGAGCGAAAATTCCGGCCTAAGTCAATACGTGTAACTTGCCAGCATCTCAGCATCTGCTGACAAAAGTCAGCTTGGACCGTGGCTCATCTCCCACTCAAAGCTGCTCTTTTGTGAGTCCATCTGCTAATGCAAATGATCCCAACTGCTTCACACTGAACTGTCATGAAAGCCAAAGTTCCAACCTGTAGATTGTACAGTGGCCAAAATCCTTTCCTTTAACAGCAAGTTTCTGAGATGAGAAGCACTCAAGATGGGGGGGAAGGGAATGGTGGGGGTGGTGGTGGGTAATGAATATCAGTAAAAGAAAAAGGATCAAATGGGTGTAAATGAAGAGAGCCATAGACGGTGAAGAGGAGAGAGAAGTAGATGGCAAAGAAGACATGGGGAAATGAGAAAAATGGAAAGAAAGATAGTGAAGAAGTGGCAGAATATAATAAATGGAGAGAGAAAAAATGGACGGCAATCAAGGAGTCAGCAGAGGGACAAAAAAAAGGGACAGAAGCTGGAAGTGTTACTTTTGGGGGATGGGGGAGAAGCTGGGGCAGCACTGTGGGCTGGAAGAAGTGAGTAGGAGTACGGAGAAAGAGAAAGAGTGTACCAACAGTGACTGAAACTGGGGTGGATTGGGGTTGAGAGGAAAAGTAAAAGCTTGAATTAGGCGGAAGAAATTTATTATCTTGAACTGGGCTGTGGCAAAAGATTAGTGGGCGTAGAATAGTGCCAGCTTAAGATGAGTTGGAGGGCGAGAAAAGTGCCAAGAAATTGAGGAGTGGAGGTCAGAAAAGTACCAGATTGATCTGTAAAGAGAGAGGGAGAAGAGTGCTAGCATAAACAATAGAAGGGGAAATCTCTGTGGAAGAGTACGGAGTTGACGGTACAATGTACAACCCGGGAATTACTAACATCATTAATTGAGAAACTTTTATAGACAATAATCTGAGACAAAATTCTTTAGCATTTGGAAAAAATATGGGTTAATGAATGAAAGTTAGCATGAGTGTGGTTGATGCTGTGTATATGGACTTTCAAAAGGCATTTGATAAAGGAGCACATAATAAAGAGGGCACAGGAAGAGAGATACATGGGCTGCATACATAAATCTTTGAAGGTAACAGGACAAGTTGAGAAGGCTGTCATAACTGATGGGGAGCTGTCGGTCCAAATCATTTATTGCAAAATCCCATGTGCCACTCAGTTTATATAAAGTGAGGAATCTTAGCTCAAGTTCTAGTGAACACTTTTCATTTCAAGGGGTATTAAATATCAACATCAGGCACTGTCAGGTCAGATATAATGGGTTGAATTTTAACACCCAAATGGATGGGTCAGGGTCAGGTCGAGGGTAAAATTTTAAAAATCTGAAACCCAATCCCAATCTGTCCACTTCCAGCTTTAAAGGAGGTGAAACAGGGATTGATGAACTAGCCTGATCCACTAATTTAAATATTCTAATGAGGCTGACAGCCTCCAATACAACTCACTTTGCGGGTTTAACCCTGGCCGTCTGGGTTTTCCAGGCCTTGGAGAGCCCAGCAGCTGAAGGGAGGTGAGGACAGGTTTAAGGAAAAGGTGAGTACCTTTACAGCACTACTTGTTGGCCAGGAGGAGCATGAGTGCTCCATCACCCCCCGCAACAGACCCCACCCCATACAAAGATCTTTGGCATTGGGGATCCGCTACCCCTGGGATCAGACTGCACCCATCAGTATTCGGGCCAATATCTTTGAATGTGTAACTCTTTCGAGTACAAACCCATTTCCATCTGTTTCAGATGAAGTTACATTGTTTCATAGTTTGCCATTGTGAGATTTGAACTCTTGATCTTGGGGTTACAAACCCAGTACCATAACCACTTGGCTATTTAGGCCAAGCTTGAATGTGTAAGAGTACAGCAGTCTCCACCCTACTTCAATGCCGCAAAAGAGCAGCACCTGTCATAAAATAGCTTCCCACTTCCCAGCCTAATTACGCCAATTAAAGTGCTGTATGTCCATGAACATGTGGAACTAAGGTAAGATTGCCTAAACATTTCGCAGAAACCAGGAGAGGCTGTTAACAGTCAAGGCTGGAATTGAACCCTGATTACTAAGGCTAGTATCTAATCCACTATATCGCTGAGTCCACAAGAACCTCCACATTTTCGTAAACAATTTTTGCGTTCAGAAGCAAACAAAACAACATTAATCTGAATCAGTTTGTGGATTTTCCTCCCCACTTTTTTGTTAATGTCCTTCTTGATGCCTGATTAAATTATACAAAAAAAAATAAGCAGAGTGGGTCAGGAAGAGACAGAGAGTAAGGAAAGTAAGAGGACATTAGCCACCAAAGTGGTGTCAGGGAAATTTAGAAAAAAATCAAAGCGAAAGGCGTTATATCTGAATGCACAAAGCATTCGCAATGAATTAGCTGAATTAATAGCACAGATCGAAATTAACAGGTTTGTGAGCACTGAGGAGGGCGTTGAGAGGCTTCAAGGTGACTTAGACAGGTTGAGTGAGTGGGCAAATATATGGCAGATGCAGTATAACGTGGATAAGTGTGAAGTTATCCACGTCGGTAGGAAAAACAAAATAGCAGAGTATTATTTAAATGGTGAAAGATTGGGAAATGTTGATGCACAAACAGACCTAGGTGTCCTTGTAAACCAATCACTGAATGCAAGCATGCAGATGCAGCAAATAATTAAGGCGACAAATGGTTGCCCTTCATTGCGATTGGACTTGAGAACAAGAGAAAGGATGTCTTCCTGCAGCTGGACAGAACCTTGGTGAGACCACATCTGGAGTATTGTGTGCAGTTTTAGCCTCCTTACCTAAGAAAGGATATACTTGCCATAGAGTGGGTGCAGTGAAGGTTCACCAGACTGATCCCTGGGATGGCAGGATTGTCATATGAGGAGAGATGGGGCTGATTAGGCCTATATTCACTGGAGTTCAGAAGAATGAAAGGGGATCTCATTGAAATGTATAAAATTCTGACAGGGCTGAACAGACTGGATGCAGAGAATATGTTTCCTATGGCTGGGGGGCCTAGAACAAGGGGTCGCAGTCTCAGGGTACAGAGCAGGCCATTTAGGACTGAGATGAGGAGAAACTTCTCCTCTCAGAGGTTGGTGAACCTATGAAATTCTCCACTACAGAAGGCTGTGGAGGCCAAGTCACTGAATATACTTAAGAAGGAAATAGATAGATTCTGGACTCTAAAGGCATCAAGGGGTATGGGGAGAGTGCAAGAGTACGGCATTGAGATAGAGGATCAGCCATGATCATATTGAATGGTGGAGCAGGCTCGAAGCAATGAGTGATCTACTCCTGCTCCTATTTCATATATTTCTATGTTCTAATTACTAGTATGGAGACATGGTTGCAAAATGACCAAGGTTGGTAACTAACTATTCCAGGATACTTCACTTTTAGAGTTAGGCAGAATGGAAAATGAGGAGGGGAAACCCTGATTGATAAAGGATGGGATAAAGACAAGAAAGGGAAAGGACCTTAACTCAGAAAAGCAAGAAGCAGAATCAGTTTGGATGGGGCTAAGGAAAAGCAAAGGGCAGAAAGCATTGGTGGACGTTGTTTATAGGACACCTAATATGTATTGTGATGACAGGCAGAGTATAAATCAGGAAATTAGAGGCACATGTGACAAGAGGGATACAGTAGACATGGGGGACTTTAATCAAATGGACTGGGCAAACCAAATTGTCAGTAAAAGTCTGGAGGGTGAGTTCATGGAATGTATACAAGATTGTTTTCTAGATCAGCATGTCGAGTAACCATCTAAAGAAGAAGCTGCAATGGAACTGAATAAGACTCTGTTTAACAGGCAGTCAGCCTAATATCAAGAGTTTTATATCACCGTACAAGACAAATTACTAGCTCTATATGTTTCAATGCTCAAAGTCTAAACCAAATGTAAATGGGACCAAGTTAAAACCAACTTGAATTCACATTTGTAGTTATTAGAAACGATCGTTTGTGTAGCATGGGCACAAAAGTTGTTGTCTTCACCTGTTGCTAGAAGATAACATTCCCTCTCATGTACAGGGTATACATCGAGATAAATGTGTCAATTTGTAGGGATATGATAGAATTCTGACATATCTGAGTAATTTGCATAGTTAGCCTGTGTTGTAGCAAGAACTCTAGCCTGTAGAGCACATATGTGTTGTCATTTTTAGTGAGTAATCTGGATTCCCAAACTTTTGAAAACTTTGGCATAATTTAGTAAACCTTTGAAAACTATTATAAACTTTTAAAAATATAAAACAAAAGGGAAAGTGTATTGGACTTTTTTTGAAAAGATGACCTAACTGAAGCAGTATTTTTGAAAATCACTTATTTACTTGCTTGCAGGAAAGAAGATGCATTGCAAAAGGCAGATAAGAGGAACTAATATCATACAGACAAGTGTAGGGTGCCTAGGAAAACTCACATCTTGATGTAGAAGGATGCCGCAGAGGCTGTGACCGCTAACAGCACCATTCTACAGACCATAGAGCAATGCCGCAAGAAATTGAATGACCTAAAGCAATCTGCCAAGGTTTGTAGAGTTCTAGGAGTTTTTTCATTTAAATTGCTATTCAAGATTTAAAAGGTTATGAAGCAAAGATGTTATCTGTGGGTGCATAAGGTGTTCAGAGTTAGATGACATCAGGTAGTCATAAAATTGAGTTGCTTTTGAAAACAGGGCTCATCGTTAGTGCTTGTAAAGGTCTCTTATCTGCTTCGGACAAGATGGATGTGTGAAATTGTTTCCAAACCACCAAACAAGTGTTACCTTAACCAACAAAGAAACACCAAGTTATATTTATATTAGCCGTCTTTTTACAGTAAAATGACTCATAATACCACAGAGTGCTCACAGAGCAGGATTTTTTGAAGAATCTTAATGAGTGTGAAAGGAGAGTCAGGCAGTGCTGTGTTAATTATTGGAAGCTATATTTATAAATTACTGAGATAAAAGCAAAAAACTGGATGCTGGAAATCCAAAACAAAAACAAAAATACCTGGAGAACTCAGCAGGTGTGACAGCATCTGTGGAGAGGAACACAGTTAACGTTTTGAGTCCAAATGACTCTTCTAAGAGTCATATGGACTCAAAACGTTAACTGTGCTCTTCTCCGCAGATGCTGTCAGACCTGCTGAGTTTTTCCAGGTATTTTTGTTTTTGTTTTATAAATTAATGTTTGTGTTCTGCTTGAGTCTGTTGAGGAAACATCCTGTCAACAACTACATTGTCAAGACCATTCAGGGTCTTTTATATTCAATCAAGTCACCCCTCACTCTTCTAAACTGCAGTGGAAACAAGTCCAGCCCGTCTAACCTTTCCTCATAAGACAACCCACTCATTCTAGGTATCAGTCTAGTAAAGCTCCTGTGAACCACCTCCAATGCATTTATATCCTTCCTTAAATAAGGAGGCCAAAACTGCACATGGTATTCGAGGTGCGGTCTCACCAACGCCCTGTATAACTGAAGTATAACATCCTTACTTGTATATTCAATCGCTCTTATAATAAAGGATAACATTCCATTAGCCTTACTTACTGTACCTCCATACTAACTTTTTGTGTCTCATGTACAAGAACATCTAGATCCCTCTGCACCTCAGAATTATGCAGCTATTCTCCAGTTAATTAATATTCTGCTTTTTTGTTCTTCCTGCCAACATGAACAACTTCACATTTTCCCACATTACACTCCATTTGCCAGATTTTTGCCCACTCACTCAACGTATCTATATCTATCTGCAACCTCCTCATGTCCTCTTCACAAAGTACTTTCCTACCTATCTTTATGTCATCTTCAAACTTAGCTACCATGTCTTCACTCCTCTCATCTAAGTCATTGATGTAAATCGTAAAAAGTTGAGGCCCCAGTACAGACCCCTGTGGGACTCCACTCGTCACATCCTGCCAATCCGAAAAAGAGCTACTTATGCATACTCTCTGCTTTCTGCCAGCCAGCCAATCTTCTATCCATGCTAATATGTTACCCCCTACACCATGCACCTTTATTTTCCTTAATAACCTTTGATATGGCACCTTATCAAATGCTTTCTGGAAACCAGATCAGATAATTGCTCGGTGTTTATTGTGCAAACTCGGAAAAAACATTTTTGGACCCAAAATGTGATTAGTCTACCTCACATTACCTTGCAAAATCAAGATATCTCAAAAATTTGAGCAGCTTAAGCAAACTATTTCACACTGCTACTATGCAATTTTTTTTATTCATTCACGGGATGTAAGCAACACTGGCTGAGCCAGCATTTATTGCCTATCCCTAGTTGCCCTTGAGAAGGTGGTGCTGAGCTGCCTTCTTGAGCCATTGCTGTCCATGTGGTGTAGGTACACCCACAGTGCTGTTAGTGAGGAAGTTCCAGGATTTTGACCCAGCAACAGTGAAAGAACGGCAATGTATTTCCAAGTGAGGATGGTGAGTGGAGTGGAGGGGAACTTCCAGGTAGTGGTGTTCCCATGTATCTGCTGCCCTTGTCCTTCTAGATGGTAGCAGTCGTGGGTTTGGAAGGTGTAGTCTAAGGAGCCTTGGTGAATTCCTGCAGTGCATCTTGTAGATGGTACACACTGCTGCTACTGTGCATTGGTGGTGGAGGGAGTGAATGTTTGTGGATGTGGTGTCAATCAAGCGGACTGCTTTATCCTGGATGGTGTCAAGCTTCTGGAGTGTTGTGGGAGCTGCACTCATCCAGGCAAGTGGGGAGTATTCCATCACACTCCTGACTTAGGCCTTGTAGATAGTGGATAGGGCTTGGGGAGTCAGGAGGTGAGTTACTCGCAGCAGGATTCCTAGCCTCTGACCCACTCTTGTAGCCACAATATTTATATGGTTAGCCCAATTCAGTTTCTGGTCAATGGTAACCCCTAGGATGTTGATAGTGGGGGATCCAGTGATGGTAATGCCATTGAGCATCAGGGGGCGATGGTTGGATTCTCTCTTGTTGGAGATGGTCATTACCTGACACTTGTTACTTCCACTTGTCAGCCCAAGCCTGGAAATTGTCCAGGTCTTGCTGTATTTGGACATAGACTGCTTCAGTATCTGAGGAGTTGTGAATGGTGCTGAACATTATGCAATCATCAGCGAACATCTCCACTTCTGACCTTATGTTGGAAGGAAAGTCAAACCGTATTCAGCCAGCCTGCGCTTGCAAAACCCAAAATAAAACATCTACTGTTATATGTGATTCTGTGATTGGGCAGCACTTGCTGAACAATCCTGAATGCACTAACAGCTACACTGACAACTGATTTAAGATAATCAAGTTCGTAACGTTGTGGCCATTGGCCCATTTGCAAGTTTGTGAGGTACACAGCGAAGAATGATCTGATCAGGATAGCCATTGTTCCACAAAGATCTTCTGCCTACCACACAGTTCAACAATGTCATGGATGAATTCCATTGCCGATGCAATGCCAGGTACATAGGCCATACATTCCAGTGATTGGCTGATCGAATCAAACAGCATATTCCTTCAGCTGTTTACAATAGGCAAAGTTCACACTGTACTGAACTAGCCTGTGATTTCCAAACCCAAAACAAAACATCTATTCTTAGGTGTGATTCCACTATTGGACAGCACTTACTGAACAATCCCGAGTGCACTAATAACTACACTAACAACTAATTTAAGATAATCAGTACAGCTCATAATGTGGCTCATTTACACATGCTAGAAGCGACATGCATTGATACACAGGGGCCCATTCTCTGCAAACAAAACGGACTCACCAACGTTCTTTAGACAGCACCTTCCAAACACAAGACTACTGCGATCTAGAAGGACAAGGGAGGCATACATATGGGAACAACACCACATGGAAGTCCCCCTCCATCCTGACTTGGGAATATATCATCGTTCCTTCACTGTCGCTGGGTTAAATTCTTGGAACTCCCTCCCTAACAGCACTGTGGGAGTACCTACACTACATGGACTGCAGTGGTTCAAGAAGGCAGCTCACCACCACCTTCTCAAAGGCAATTAGGTATGAGCAATAAATGCTTGTCTAGCCTAGGTCATCCCATTAAAGAATTTTTAAAAAATATGTTAAAAGCCTTGAGCCTTTCTTGAATTACTCAGGAGCTTGGGGAGCCTGTAGTTCCCCATTGCTTTCTCCATTACAATTCCTCGGCCAGAGTCAACCTGCAAACCAATCAGCACCCTTTTCTCCTGTATTATAAATTATGTGATCATTTGTAATTTTGCATTCTTCCATTTGTCCTGATGAGTGCAAAATGAAGAACTAAAACAATATGTCAGCAATATCCAAGTTCTGTGCTACCAAGCAACTGTTTATTTTTTATTTTTCTAGGGATGTGGGCATCATTGGCAAGGCCAGCATTCGTTGACCACCCCTAATTGCCCTTGGCTTACTAGGCCATTTTCAGAGTCAACCACATAACTGTGGGTCAGGAGTCACATGTAGGCCAGACCATGTAAGGTCAGCAGATTTCCATCCCATAAGGGATGAACCAGATGGATTTTTACAACAACTGATGATAGTTTCATGATTACCATTACCTAGATGAGCTTTCAATTCCAGACTTCTTTTTTTAATTGCAATTAAATTTCACCAGCTGATATAGTGGGATTTGAACCCATGCCCCCAAAGCATTAGCCTGGGCCTCTGGATTACTAGTCCAATGACATTACCCCCACACCAGTGTTTCCACCACACACTGTTTATACATTAGCCTGTAATCGGTTTAAAATATTTAAAGTAATTTTATTAATGTGAATCATTTTTACATGACAACTTTTTAAAAAGAAAAAAAGCTAATTAGCACAAGTGGTACTAAAAGTCTTTCACTATGCACTGAAGTTTATATTGTTCAACAATGACAACCTCAAAAGTCTTGCACTGCGCCTTTGTTGCTAAAAATCACTCGTTTCACTTTCTGTTCTTTTGTCCAATCTCTTGGGAGGAGGGAGAGGAATTTTGTCACTCTCAAAGCCCAGAGGCATCAGCCACCAGCTGCTCCCTCGCCGCCCTGGAAGCTGTGACCAAGTCTTCCTCAGGTGGTCCAGCAGGCATGGCTGCAGCGACATCTGTATTGGGATCCTCCATTTCCAGCACAACTTTCTGCGGGATGGACAGTCAGTCCTTCCAGCAAGGAAAAGTTGTGCAATGGTGCTTCCTGATCAGGAATGTACCTGACTCCTTGTTGATCCCTATGAAGGGCTGTCATCTAACAGGAACCATTCAAAATGGTGCCCAGAGCGGAAAAGGCAAGTTTCTCGCAAGCTTAATCTTAAAGGTGAAAAAGACAATCTCAGTTATTTTGAAGTCATCTAACAATGCCATATGAATGTAAGCAGAATTTTAGAGCATCAGATTTTTTTTAAAAACTCAATTCGATCTTGCTGAACAGTCTTTTACATTGAAACATAAAGTAAGTCTGACAAATGTGAATAAAAAGTCACATAGGTTTAAAAATCTTTTACAAGCAACTTCCATCTTGTTAGACTTTTATATTGAAATATCAAAGCCAGGTAAGTGTTATTAAAAAGCTATTTACGTGTAAAGATCATTTAAAAGTCACTTCAATCTTGCAAAAAAGTCAGATAAATAAAATACACTTAACAAGTCTGAAAAGCCATTCAACAATGTTATACAAAAAATTAACAAATAAAATTCATTTAAGATGCATGTCTGCACTTAACTATGAAAATTCCTATTTGCTGCTAGCTGTGCCTTCCTGGACAGAATTCACCCTCCTGAGCAGGCTCTGTGCATTAAACTAACAGCTCAAAGCAAAACAATGTAAAACTTAGCATTAGTTTTGGGCAATTAGCCCAAATTGACAAACCATTGGTCCCCGCCACTCCTAAAGCAGGATGGCAGGACTATCAGCAGAGGCTGCTCTGGAGTGCATTCTTGCATACCATGGTTTTCTTTGCAACTATGCACATCCCATATTTTAAGGGATTGTCCCTTGTTCTGACTGTTTGCCCCGTGTCCCTTAAGGGAGTCCTTTTGTCCTGTATTTCTAGGACAGCCTGAAAGACTGAGTCTGAGAGTCTCAGTTGAATGATTTCAGTGGGACTGCAAATCGGAGAGCCAGCTAGCAGACAGGTGATAATGACTTCACAAGATAAGTTGTAAATTTTGAGTGCCTTTAACAACACCCACCCCCTCCACCCGCCATCCCCGCTCAATCGGTCACCAACACCTCCCTCTTCACAGTCCCGCAGACAAAGCATCTCTATTTTATTTCACAAGAGTCGGTCATCCTGATGGAAGCATCATGGATGATTTGGTCGTTCACAATGATGAACAAGACAACTTTCCAAACTATTATCGTGATGTGGTACGTCAGACTTCCTGAGCCGATAGGTTGAATTTTAACTCCTGAAAATGGAGGGGCTTGGTTTGTGTCAGAGGTTAAAATGCAAAACATTTGAAACAGGAACCCAAATTGTCTTGGATGCACCTAGTTTAGTTTTACTGGATGTGAGAGGAGGGGCAAGAAACCAATCTGTTCACGGGAAGTGAGTTGGTCATTTAAATATTATCATGAGGCTGCCCCCTTCATTTTGACATTCCCATTTTCAATCACAGGCAGCCAGGTTTCCAGGGCTTCGGGAAAACCGACAACTTAAAGAAGGCAAGAGGTGCTGAATCAATGAGCTAAATGCCTTCACAGCACTGCTTGTGGGTCAGGAGGACATGTTTCCTCCAGGCTCGACAAGCTACACAGTCAACAGTCACACTAATGCAATTGGTCCCATCCCACTCCTCTTGACCATGAACTCCTTCACCCAACCACTATACTTTTCTACCGACCATCATCAATCCACCCCCAGCACCATTTCCTAACCCGACCCACTACCGGATCCCCCACCCACCAACTGCTCTTCACCCGACAACCAGCGGGCTCCCCCTGCCTGGCGATAAGGACTACCCAGTCCAAAATGAAACCCTCCCTCTAGGACCCTCCGCCGCCACAATCTAAGCACTTGCACACCCCAAACACTGTATTCCAAACCACTTCCCAGACTACCTGCAATCAGGACTGCCTCATGATCTGCCTCACCCATCTGTTCTTGTAGGTTTCAGCCTTGTGAAGTAGGCACGTCACCTGTCAAGTAGGTTGTCTCTGGAGAGAATCCCCATTTAAAGGAACCCTGCAGCTAAATCCTTCCCAATCTTACAACAGTCACTAGAGGCTAGGAATTGTGCGATGAGTAACTCATCTCCTGACTCCCCAAACCCTGTCTACCATCTACAAGGCACAAGTCAAGAGCGCGATGGAATACTCCCCACTTGCCTAGATGAATGCAGCTCCCACAACACTCAAGCAGCTCGATACCATCCAGGACAAAGCAGCCTGCTTGATTGGCACCACATCCACAAACATTCACTCCTTCCCTATCAGCACTGTGGACTGCAACAGTTCAAGAAGGAAGCTCACCACCACCTTCTCAAGGGCAACTGGGGATGGGCAATAAATGCTGGCCTATCCAGCGAAGCCCACATCCCATGAATGAATTTTAAAAAACCCTACCTCAATTCATCCTCCCAGGCCACTTCAGGCTTATGCAAGGCAATAAAAGTTTAGCTCTTTATTCAAACTTACAAAGATACCAATTCCTAATTCAGAGTCTCAAACTTCTGGGGGTACAAAGTGCAATCTGAAATCATTTTAAGAATAAAACATGAGGAATTATCTAGCCAGGGCCTGCCTGACCTCTTATAATAACTGGAGAGCTCTTTAAAGGAACAGGCACAGGCACAATGGGCTCCTTCTGTGCTCTACATTCTATGATTACATTAAGCATGATGAGATTACGTAAGACTATTTCAAAATTGGAAAATTAAATTCTACAGCTTGGAAAGAGCAAGGTATCCAAAATATTGTTCTCATGCTCACATTCCTGTCCTTGGCCTGCTGCAATGTTCCAGTGAAGCCCAACAGAAACTGGAGGAACAGCACCCCATCTTCCGATTAAACATTTTACAGCCTTCAGAACTCAACATTGAGCTCAGCAAAATCAGACCGTGAACTCTCTCCTCCATTTTGATTTTTCTCACTCCCACCTATCCCCCCACCCAACTCCGTCAACCCCAAGTGCCAGTATGTATCTTGTTCTCATGTTTTGCTTTCAGAAAACGCTGACCCTTGTTCTGCTATTAAGGCATTCTGCTATCTTGCTTTCAGGCCTTTATGTCATAATTAACACTCGCTTTAGTCTTAAATACTATCATTACCACTCCCTTTGCCTTGTGTCCATGACATCTTTGTCATTTAATCTCTCTTGATCTCTAGCCTATCCCTGACCTTCTGTTTTGCTCCACCTGCTCCAACCCCGCCTCCCCCCCACTCCCCCCACCCCCCCACTCCCCCACACCACCGCCCCCCCCCCACCCACCCACACCCCCACCACCCGCCCCCCACTTCACTTTGCAATAGCACAAAACCCACCACATTTCTACCTCTCTTCAAGTCTCATTAAGAGTCATATTGGACTTGAAAAGTTAACTCTGTTTCTCTCTCCATAGATGCTGCTAGATCTGCTGAGTTTTTCCAGCAATTTCTGATTTTATTCCAAAACATTAAATCGGCCAATTAGGCACAAAGTAGATTTTCACATTTTCTTTCTAAAAAAGTAAACTAATTCACAAAAGAAACATTTAAGCAGAAAAATGCATTTCATTCCAAGATAATCCTTTCATGATCCAGTGGCTGGAGTCTCTTCTGTTGTACTCTTGCTCCAGTCATACATCAAGAATTTCGAAGTACTCTTTCTCATCCTGTAAATCTACAGAAAAAGAAATGATTAGAATCGTATAATAGAATGATTTAAAGAATTAAGTATAAATGTTTTTTGATAGAGTAGGTAGGGAGAATGTACTTCCACTGGCAGGTAGATTGGTAGCCAGAGGGCACAGATTTAAGATATTTAATTGACAAAATAATCAGAGGCAAGATGAGATTTTTTTTGTGCAGAGGGTTGTTAAGATCTGGGCTGCACTGCCTGAAAGGCTTGTGGAAAAAGATTCAATAATAATTTTCAAAGGGGAATTGAATAAATATGTGAAAAGGAAATGTTTGCAGGGCTATGGGGAAAGAGCAAAGGTAAAACTAACTGGCAAGCTCCTTTAAAGAGCAAGCACAAGCATGATGGGTCAAATGGCCTTTTTTCTATGCTGTAAGATTCTACAATTTGATGGAACATCACAACTCATTGAAGATCTGGAGGGGTCTTCTCTTTTCACTACTTCTTTTGAAAATTGTAACCCATTCATTTAAATATGTTGCTTGAAATAGTGAACAGCTATGTTTACGATAAAAGCAAAATACTGCGGATGCTGGAAATCTGAAATTAAAACAAAAATAGCTGGAAAAGCTCAGCAGGTCTGACAGTATCTGTGCAGAGGAATACAGAGTTAACGTTTTGAGTCCGAGTGACTCTTCATCAGAAGAGTTTATGGTGTTTACAATACCACAATGATCTGTAGAGGGAGTGTGGTTGCTAAGACAAGTTGGGAAAGCCTTAAAGGAGCATTGAGGTGTATGTGTCACATAATAATCAGTTGGGCAAAATATTTTAGTCTCATTGCTTCCATAACATCCTCATTTTATTTTATTTCAGACTGTATGCTGGGCAATGGACAGAATGCAAATAGAAATCGGACAGGTTCTCTTAAGGGTGAGCAATTCCCTCCATCAGTTTAGCACCCATGTGGTGAAGGTGAAATTATCCTCAATGTCTTTGCCTGGAAATGTATCTCCTGTGCACAGTATATTTAAATATGGAGTTAATGTGTTACTTTCAGAATGGAAATTGTTAGGCCGTGCACTATGGTATGGGGAAACTCACATGCATGATGGGATCCCATTGGAAGTCTATTTGTGTGCACAAGGCTCAACCTTGTGAAGTGTCTTTTCTAATAGTTGTTTTGTTTTGGTAGTACAGAACTTGAGTACTGCTGAAAGAAAAGAGACATACTGTCGAAGCATTTCATCGTGCACTCATCAGGACAGTTTGCGAAGTAAAGCGAACAACAATTTTTACTGCATGAGAAGAGAGTGCTGATTGGTTGGCAAGTGTTCTTTCAAACTACAGTTTTTCTTCAGCAGTGCCTTGTCCTGCCACCTTTTAAAGATGCCTTTACTGGTGCAACAAAGGACTTCACAAGCACCCCCCCAAACCTCCGCCATCTCAAAGGACAAGGGCAGCAGCTGCATGGGAACACCGCCATGTCCAAGCTTTCCTCCAAGTCACACACCAACCTGGTTTGAACACATGTCACTGTTCCTTCTTAAATGTTCAGGACCCAACAGCACTATGGGAGAGTCTGGACTGCAGGGGTTCAAGAAGGCAGCTCACCACCGCCTTCTCAAGGGCAACTGGGCATGCTCAATAAATGCCGGCCTTATAATGATTTTTTTTAAACGTTGGCCAATTTTCCTGTTTCTCCTCTTGTCTAGCCTGCTGTGCATTTTCTGTTTCACTGCCAAAAAAATGAATTGTTATCCCTTCCTGAGGAGGTAAATGGTAGAAAACACAAAGGGAAAAATAGAGGGTGGGGGGAGGTTAGGAGGAGGAATAATCACACAGATCACTGCTTTCTCAGCTGCTGGGAGTTCTCATATTGATGTAATTCATAATAACAAATGAAAATCAATATAATAGAAAAATATTGACAAATTAAGTTGATCTGACTGACACTGACTGGTGTGGAGTGTAGGCATCCTAACAGATATAAATGAAATGTAATCAAATTGACTCTCTGGATGAAAACATGAAATTTGTAAGTTACCTGCCAATTATAAAAAACAAGGCAAGCAAAAAAGCAAAGTGTCTTGATATATGAACTTAAATCAAAGCTTAATTCAATTTATTTTATTTATTTTTTGAAGACCAGTGTTTGAATGTTAGTGTAATAAAGAGAGCAGTGTTTGTGCTAAATGAATCAGTTAAGTTGATAAGAAAAATTGTTTTGAGAATGGATTGAAGGATTTTTCTGGAAAAGCCCAGATCAATCAGTCTGTATCTGTTTGGCATGGGCTCCAATGCATTCTGATTTTCTTGTGTTCTGAAAGGATGGAGCTCCACACATTAGCTTATTCGCGCATGGAACTTAAATGCAATACGAACTAGTAAAATCCCCACATCCAGACTGAATAAAGCTGTGATATGAAATCAGCAGGATTTCACCAGGATTGCATTGCTATAATTGACATAGCTAATTGAACTTTTCAAGGTGTCTTGCCTCAATTGTTGAGCCCGCCTTTCCAGGTTACGAAGCTACCAGTTTGAGCCTCATGCCATCAGATGGTGCATTTTGAAGACCCTTCAACATGCAGGGAGCTCACCTGGTGGCCTGGCCAACAATCAATGCTACCCAAAATAGAATAATTGGCCATTCATTTAACTTCTGACTGTGGAACTTAGTCCCATAAAGAACAGTCACTGCACTCTGAAAAATAATTCTGACCTATCAAAACTTCAAATTTTAAGAAAAAAGAGGTTATGACTAAGACAAATTGCTCGATAGGGCAAATGTTTCTAATGCAAATGAGGCCCAAGGAAAATATTGAGAAATCCAGCAGAAGATGGGATGTCAAGTGGATTTTTAGATGGAGAGAATAATAAAGTTGAGGAATAAGTCATCAGGGAAAGAATTTGAAGTTTGAGGCCATAAATGAGTTCAAGAGTCAACTGCATGGGGGGAGAAAAGATTGAGAGAGATGAGAGATGGAACACAAGCAGATGGGGAAACATGAGTTATCCAAAACTCTGCTGCCCATGTCTCAACTCGCACCAGCCCCATTCACTTACCACCACTCTGCCCACTGACTGACATTGGGTCCAGGTCAAGCACTGTTTGATTTTAAAATTCAGATCCTTGTTTTCATATCACTCCATAACCACACTCTTCTCTCTCACTGTGATCTCCTCCAGCCCTCCGAGATATCTGCGCTCTTCTTGAACATCTGGCCTCTTGAACATGCCCAATTGTAATTGCTCCATCATCGGTGGCTGTGCCTTTGGTTCCCTAGGCCCTAGCTCTGGAATGCCCTCCTTATAGCTTCCACCTCTCTACCTCGCTTTCCTTCTTCAAGACATTCTTTAAAGCCCACCTCTTTGAGCAGGTTTTTGCTCATCTGACCCAATACCTCCTCATGTGACTCAGGGTCATATTTTGTTTTTAATAATGCTCTGTGAAGTCCCTTCGACATTTATTACATTAAAGGTGCAATATATATCTATAAATTGTTGCTATTATTGTAATAAAAGAAAGATGAACATGTTAAGCCTAAATATTCTTTTGCTATTCCTAAGTATTTTGTTATCTGACAACTCAAGTTTGCTCTTTCCACGGACATGAGCACAAATAAAACTAACTCAGCCCCTCCAATGTAACCTTTAGCCATCACCTCAGGTGAAACCTATTTCAACAACCAAGCGCAATACTGTATATTGTTTACCCATGTCTTTCTTTTCAAAGATTTATCAACATGATACTGGAACCAAGAAGTTATAGCTGTGAGGATAGACTGAATTGGCTGAAGCTCTCAGAATAGAGAACAGTCAGGGGCTCTTTTCTCTGGAAAAGAGAATTCTGAGGGGTGACCTGATAAAGGTCTTTAAGATTGTGAAGTGGTTTGATAGGGCAGCTGTAGAGGTGTGGGACAGTCCAAAACTAGAGGTCATAAATATAAGTTTGTGACTAATAAGTTCAATAATAGGACCAACTTCTTTACCCAGAGATCAGTTAAAACGTGGAACTTGCTACCACATGGAGAAGTTCAGACATATAACATAGATGGATTTAAGGGAAGTTAGGTGAGTACATGAAAGATACAGGAATAGGATTAGATAAAGCAGGCTTTTGTGGAGCATAAACACCGACATAGACCAGTTGACCTGTTACTGTGCTGTAAGTGCAATTTTACCACTGCTAACACAATTTGTAGCAAAATTCCTTTTTTTTTAAAGTTTATTCGTTCATAGGATGTGATGGCCAGCATTTATTGCCGATACCTAATTTCCCTTGAGAAGATGATGGTGAGCCACATTCTTGAACCCTGAAGTCCATTTGTTGTAGGTATATATGTTAGAAAGGAAGTTCCAGGATTTTGATCCAGCAACAGTGAAGGAATGGCAATATAATTCCAAGTCAGGATGCTATGTGGCTTGGAGAAAAACTTACAGGTGGTGGCATTCCCATGCATCTGCTGCCCTTGTCTTTCTTGGTGGTAGATGTCACGGGCTTGGAAGGTGTTGCAAAACACTGCCTCTTTGTGGGAGTTAAACATTTGTCATTTAGAAAGAAACAAATGGAAAAAAACAAAAAGACGATCTTGTGCCAAGCACATTAAATTACAATACAACCTGAGCTGCAAATTATCATGCTGGATATCAAACTGCTTTCTGTGAGGAGCAAGAATTAAAAGAAAACTAACAAAGACGGTCTATCATAATATTAAATTAATTTGCTTCTAAAGGATGCTCACAGGAATTTATTGATCTACTGCCATCTTTTTATCAGACCAGTGGAAGAGATATGAAGAAATGGGGACTTCTGAAAATTGAAAGAAACCAGATTTTCATTGCCCTACTAAACGAACATGGAGATAGAGAGTTAATAGTCAACCATTGCACTTCAGAAAGGCTGTGTGCAGTGAGGTATGAGTTTGAAGGAAGTTTACAAATCTAACAAGTTGATGATTTTGTTATGATCCTTGGCCAGATCCTGGGACATGGGGGGAGATCTGGCTAGGGTCACTACCATTTTGTTTAAAGTAGATAAAGACACTTGGTTTTGGAATAGAGCCACAAGAGTCATTGGGTTTTGAACAAACAGTAACAAACATTACTATACAAGTTCAGAAAGATAAAACATTTTACAGTATGTATTTTATACTCTAACATTCAGGATAAGTACGGGGTCCATGTGAATTAACAGACAAACTGTGGTCAGGCACACCGCACCACAGAGCAAATGACCGATGCAACCAAAACAGATTTCATAGATTTCTCAACGTTAGTCCCACTTTGAGTCAACCAATCTCACCGAAACTTCATCTTTCTCACAAGGATTTCCAATCTCTACCTTTGAAGATCCTGCCTTGGAATTCTCTCCAAAAGTCACTCCCCCTCAGATGGCTTTAACAATGGCCCAACTCACAGGGTTTCAATCTTGCCTTCTGAGGTTCTTTCTCCCTGGATACCCAAGTACACTCAAACTCTATTTTACAAGCACACTTTCAGATTTATGGCCATGCTAAGCAGAATGCCACTACTCTAAAGGGGTACCTTTGCCCCAACGACCCTCTTTACTTAGAGTCTGCTCCCCATAGCTCTTTCTTTAGCTTAACTGGGACCTGTTTCTGTCCCTTTGGTCTTTGTGACACTTGCTGGCTGGCAGACTGCCTCAAACTGACTGCTTCAAGAAAGATGTTCACTGACCTATGAACTGATCTGGGGACCTTTCGAAATACTCCCAGAGCATCCCACCCTTGTCACTAGGCAGGAACCAATGTAACAAACGTTGGAACATCCTGTACCATAAATCACAAAAGGCTAGTATGCAGGTACAGCAAGTATTTAGGAAAGCTAATAGAATGTTATCATTTATTGCAAGGGGAATTGAATTTAAAGGTAGGGAGGTAATGCTTCATACATAATTTAAAAGCAAAATACTGCGAATGCTGGAAATCTGAAACAAAAACAGAAAATGCAGGAAAAACTCAGCAGGTCTAGCAGCATCTGTGGAGCGAGAAATAGAGTTAGCGTTTCAAGTCCGTATAACCCCTCTTCAGAGCAGGTTATGCTTCAGTTGTACAAGTCACTAGTGAGAGCACATTTGGACTAGTGTGTACAGTATTGGTCACCTTATTTAAGGATATAAATGCATTGGAAGCAGTTCAGAAAAGGTTTACCAGACTAATATCTGGAATGGGAGTGTTGCCTTTTGAGGAAAGGTTGGACAGACTAGACTTGTATCTGCTGGCACTTAGAAGTCAAAGAGGCAAGTTGATTGAAACATCTAAGATCCTGAGGGGTCTTGACAGGGTAGATGTGGACAGGATGTTTCCTCTTGTGGGAGAGTCTAGAACTAGGGGTCCCTGTTTAAAAATAAGGGGTCACCCATTTAAAACAGATATGAGGCAAATTTTTTTCACTTGGAGGGTCATGATTCTTTGGAACTCTCTTCCTGAAAAGGTGGTGGAATCAGATTCTTTCAATATTTTTAAGGCAGAGGTGGATATATTCTTGGTAAGCAAGGGGGTGATAGGTTATCGGGGTAAGAGAGTTCAGGTTGCTATCAGATCAGCCATGATCTTATCAAATGGCGGAAGAGGCTCGAGGGGCTGAATGGCCTACTCCTGCTCCTTGTTTGTATGTTCGTAAGTCCAGAGACTTCTAATTTAGCACCCAGGGACACAAAGATCAATGATTTCATGATAATTTATATATTCAGATCATAAAAGCTTTGCAGATGCCCACAGATGATGACAAATGAACTAATAAAGGATCCAAGAACAGTGGTGCATAAAACATGCAAGGATACTACAGTCAAAGGTCCATGCTAAAAAACATACTGTAGCAGTAGCAAATGCAGTAGGACCACTGTCGCTGAATCAAAATCCTGGAACTCCCTTCCTAACAACACTGTGGGACACGGACTGCAGCGGTTCAAGCAGGCGGCTCACCACCAACTTCTCATTGGGCAAGTAGGGATAAACAATAATTGCTCGCCCAGCCAGTGACGCCCACGCCCCTTGAAAGAATAAAGAAAATAAGTCATCCTAACAGCTTCAGCAAGGAAAGTGGTAGCCCCCAGTGGCATAATGGCACCCTTTGAGGCAAACTAGAAGCCTATGGGAGGGTATCACCAGCCCCAGGGAAGGGTAGCATGTCCCTCAAGTCCCTTTGTTTTTGAGGAGGTTTTTTTTGCATATTGTTGTGTTTAATCATTGTGGCCTCTCTTGGTGATTCACCAACCCTAGGAATATTATTCATCTGAGAATATTCGTGTTTGCAGTGAATTCTACTTGTTAACGATCTTTAAATTAAAAGAATATTTCAATGCACACGAATGAATACGAGCTGGGTTTAAAGGCTGTAGTCAAGGTTACCATTTGAATTTGCAACTTTTGCACTTTCATTTCTGATCACAAAGGAACTAAACACTTTGTATTTGTGGGTGGCCCAATTTCCAAATCATTTTTTTTGAGAGATCATACATGGCAGGTTTGTTGTTGCTATGTTCTCCATTTCTGCATGCTTTCGCAATCAGAACAGCCTATGATTCACTATTAAAATAAAACCTATTTCTAACAATCACTCTTTGAAGGTGTGAATGTGGTGCGCGATTGGCATAAATGTGCTTTCTGTAGTTTTCTGTGGAGATCTGCAACTTCCAAATCACACACCATCCTGCCTTGGACATGACTGCTCATTCCTTCATCATCACTGGGTCAAAAATCCCAGAACTCCCAGCCTAACAGTAATGTGGAGGTGCCTTCACCACACAGAGTGCAGCAGCTCCTTCTCAAGGGCAACTCCATTTGGGCAATAAATGATGGCTTCGCTAGTGGTATTCATATTGAAAGAATGAATTAAAAAGAACCCTCCCTGCTCTTACAATAGTGCCATGGGATGTTTTACAGGCTGTATAAGCTGGCAGGCAGGACCTTTATTTAACCTCTCATCTGAAAGATGGCACCTCTAACAGTGCAGCAGTACAGAAGTGTATTAAAGTGAAATGTCACCTTGTAGATTATGTACTCAATTTCTGCAATTGAGCTTTAACCCACAACTTTCTGATTCAGTAGCGAGAGTCATACATCCAGCATACTAATGATGCTTTCAGCAAGTTCCTTAAACCTTGTGATATTTGGACAGTTTCCATTCATCAGCATTTTTACCTATAAGAAAACAGTAAAGGGAAGTGTCTTCTTAACACACAGAAGGAGGAAAAGAATCAGCTTTGTATTTTTCAACTACTGTTTTTATAAATTTTCCCCAATTTAATTTTAATCAAGCCAATCTTTGTCTACTTTTCCAGATCAGACTATAATTAAATGGTTATGTAATAGGGAGCAGCTGAATAAATCTTACCAACTTCTCAGATACTTTATTCCTTCTAAGAGTTCTGTAAAACTGACAAAATACATAAAACGTCATTCTCAATACCAACATCCATTCTACCCAGAGTTTGTAACAGCATCTAACTGTACCTTGATGCTTTGGAGACACCCTGGTCATATTATTTAATGCTTGGAGTCGATCTAGATGTAAACATGCACCAGAACTAGGTTAATGACACCCACCATGATGTTATCAACCATATATGTAGGGCCTTATGGAACTGCTGCAAATCCAGTTATCACCTTGAGGAACGAACTAACAGTGGTGGGCAAGGTTATGGCCACACTCCATCTGTTTTGTCCTCACTGCTCTACCATTTGATGCAGCTGTCTGCTCCCATGCTCTGAAACTCCATCCCCAAGCCCCTTCACCTTACTACGTACATTTCCCCCCACATTCAAATTTGTCCTTTAAACCTGCATTGGGTCACCCTCGCTACTTCTATTACTGACACCAATCGGTGAAGCACCTTGGGGCAAAACGAATAATGACACTGAAGACTTTTTCAGCTTTCATCAACTCTTGATTTTGCCCATCACTTCCATATTTGCACTGATGAGTGGTCTTAAACTTCAGATCTTTTTCTGCTTACCAGCTTCTTCCATCCGCACTGGCACCACATTGTGTATGGTGTGTTTGAAAATGAAAAGTTTTTCACTGCTGGCATCATGTTGTGTTTTTCCTTTCCTTGAGCTTACTTAGTAGATAAACACCAAGGCAATAACCACACATAAGGGACTGGTTAACACAAAAATATGTATGTTTATTTATTAAGGATTTGAGTAGTTGGTAGTAATATTGCACAGCTAGAGAATTTATACATACCTCTGAGTTGGGAGCTTACCCAAAACAAACTTGAGACTAAAGCTGAATCACATGATACATTGCATCATTTCCTCCTCTAGTGATGCATGCAGAAAACATAATCATACCCACTTAAAGGTGTACCACAGCACATATTAAGGCTTTTTCAACAGCACCTCCCCCAAAGCCACCACCTGAACACCTAGAAGTTTAAGGGCAGCTGATGCATGGGAACATCATCACCAGCAAGTTCCTCACCAAATGACACACCATCTTGACTTGGACACATCGTCACTGGGGTCAAAATCCTGGAACTCACTGTCTAGCAGCACCTTGCAAGTACCTTCACCATATGACCTGCAGAGATTCAAGAAGAAATCTCAGCACCATTTTCCAAGGACAACTAGGGATGGTCAATAAATGCTGTTCTTCCTAGCGATGCCCACAATCCTAGAATGATTATTTAATATGCATATATAAATGCAAAATTAATGCTATGAAGGCTCCCACATGAAGATTCATCACTTCTGCATTCCTGGATTGTACCCCACCACGAGCAAGCACCATCACAACAGGCAGTGAAGAAGAAATTGAGAAGATAAATAATGTAGAGCCATGGAATAGCAGTAGCAAGGGACAACTGATGGGTTTGAAAAAAATAGAAAAGAATCGGCCATAATTTTTAAAAAGAGAAATTCAAACTCTCAGTTATTGTCTGAAAGAACTATGCAAATAGATTTCACATTTTAAACAAAAACATTACTGTACAAGAATTAGACAAAACAAGCAGTAATAAATTAACACTATATTTTGTAGTTGCTTTGGTTTTAATCCTGTTCTACTTTTTATTTCCACCCAAGATTTCCCTACACTTTGAAATCTTGAGAGTTCATTTGCTTCTTCTGGAATCAAAGCAAGGTACGCCACAGCTCTCTGGAATTCATTTTGGTTCGCCTTCGTGTTCCAGTTATTCTCCAAGGCAAGCGATCTCTTGGGGCCCTTCCACTAGCTTTCAGTTAAGCGACTCTCCAATTCTTCTTCACTACCTCACAACTATAGACTTCTCAGATCAACATTGGGCCTCAGTGAACTCTTGCTGAGTGGTTCCACATCAGAAAACTCCCTTGGTTTCTAATAGCCCTCTTCTACTGTACCTACAGCTGTTTTACAGCCATTTGCAGGTCCTATCTCTGCTTTCTCCAAGCTGCAAAGTTGACTGCCTGTTTCTGATAGGAAACAGATAAACCCAAAACAAAAGAGTACTTCCCACACAATCTATTTCCATATCAATGTGGGTATACTTGGGATGTTCCAAACAGAAAAGTGAACTAATTATCTTTTACCTTCAAAACAACCCTTTGATTCTGTGATCCACATGAACCATTTATTTCTCTAATGGGACGACTATAGGCATCCTGCCTCTACCAAGAGCTCAGAGATGGGTCATCCATTGTTTAGGGTTTTACCATTCCAACTCTGATCTTACTAAATAAACATGGCCATCCTTTGAACTGTAATGACCTGAGGCCTATTTGATTTGATTTACTTTAAGTTTGTTTACCAGCTCTTCAACCAAGTGTTCCAATTTATCTGCACTTTAAAATTCCTCAAAACCAAAAGCTACCTCAAAAATATTAATACAAACCACGAGACCAGGAGATTGTAACACAGGTCCCCCCAGCAAAATTACCCACCACACATGAATAAAGTGAACAGGACTTTTTAAATCACTCACTAACATATACTGCAATCTAACATTGTAACCCCCATGCCACCTTTATGCTTATGGTCACTATGATGTGGTGCGACTCCAATATTTTTAACTGAGGTGGAGGCAAGCTGACGACTGCAATGCCTCATTGCCTGGGATAACCTTGATGGCCGTCCTCTGGTTGCCCGAGGCCTGGAGGGCCCCAGCATGCAAGTGCAACCTCTTCGGCTATAGCTACTGGGTCCCTGGCAGAAGGGTTGAGGAGCAGCTGCTCATCCTCAAAGCACCCCGAGAGAAAGCCCCTTAGTGGCTGGCTGGTGCTCCTCCTCCCCATCAGTGTGGAATGGCATCCCCCTGATGACCAGAGGAGAAGGGGCACCTGCAGGGAGGTCCAAGCACCTCATGCCCCCTCACCTGGCCAACCCCATATAGAGCCCAAGGCCAGAACGGGGGTAAGCAGGTTTGATCACATATCTCGTAGCCACTGACTGGACTGCTGAGCCTAGTTCTCCATGGCAGTTGCCAACCTCACCCACCTGAGACATGGCAGAACACATGGACTGGATGCACTCCTCTACTCTCTGCACAAAGCTGCGCATAGCCTCTGGCAGCTCTGCCAGATTTTCCCCTACTTCCCTCTGTGTCTTCAGTAGGTTTCTTCTGGCTGCTGCCAGAGGCCTATCTTCAGCCTGGGGCTCAGCATGGACCTGGCCTCCAGCAGTCCTCTGTCAGGGCTCTCGGCTGTAACAGCCTTCATCAGCTGCTCTAGTGCATCTGTGATGTTTTCACCAGATTGTGACCCCCAACTCCAACCCTGGGTCAGTGGCAGAGAGGAAGTGTAAGATGATGCTACTGGGGTGCCTATCAGCTGCTATCAAACCAATGCTGCTCTAGGCACTGAGTTCATATCTGGGTGCCACTTAAAAATGGTGCCTGGACCTCCAACACCATCAACTGATAGCGGGTTCATCAACTATCTGCCCACCCTTCCATATAATTGGTGAGCCCTGTGCCTAAGCATATTTTATTGGCTGGCATCACATATTGGCCGGCCAGACATTCCTGCTGCGAGTGGGAGTTCCATCCACTTCCAGGTCCACTGTCACAGCCTGCACCAGGAGACTAAATTCCTCATCATATAAATATCTCATCTTAAGTTGTCCCTCTCCCTCGCTGATGCAGTACAGCCAAGATACATTTTAGAGATAACATAAAAGTGGCTTTAAGCTGCCTTCAACCGTGGGCCTTGGTTCACTGACCTAAGGCTCCTTGATGTCAAGAGATAAAATCATTCCTGTTGATAATTTTACTGAAAGAATTGTATTTGGGCTGAATTTTTTTTTGAGTGACAGAGGTGGAAATGTCTTTCATTCCTGAATACTAGCATCTTTCACATCAAAACATGCAATATTTTACCAAGCATTTAATTTATTTACTTTTGGGAATTACATGAATGTAAGTGCTAAAGCAAATGGCAGACAGGAAATCCTTCATCACCTCATCAAAGTGTTTTTTTCTAAAGTTGCAGTGAAGCATCCTCATTACCATCAGGCAGTAATTAGATGAAAGGTAATTTTGTGTTCTTTTACTGTGGCAGTATAATTTCACAATAATGAAACTCTGAATCATTTCTTAGGCCTGCAGTGCAACTATTTACCCTCCAGTGTTGCAGGTGTGGCTTACATCAGTGCCTTTTGGCCTCTGAAAGGTCTTTGAAAGTCACTTTGTGATTTATGCTTTGTGAAGGCTTTTATTCTTGCCATGCCAATGTCATGCTTGGTCGTGACACATCACAGACCGGGCACAAAAAGGAATGCTACAGATCCTGCTATGATCAGGTGCATCTGTGCCAGGCCACAATTAAAATTCAACAGACAACTACCATCTCAATCACAAATCTGTTTGAAATACAGGCAATGCTGGAAAAGCAGCATCACAAAATGAAAAGGCAGATTAATGCCTTGGATGTAGGTGGTCACAACTGGTTTCCACCAAAAATATTTGCAAGCATTTGCTATTCTTGTTTCTCATTTCCAGCTTTTCTCGTTCTTCCCTATGGAAAGGAAGGAAAAATTAGAGGATAGAGTCACACAGACCTTAGCTTGTGGCAGCTGTTGAGAGAGGGACATAGTTTGGGATTGGCTGGCAGGCCTGTATCATGCTCGCAATTTACAGCAAAAAGTGCACCAGGCTGCTAAGAGTTAGATGTTAGATGTTTACAGCACGGAAGGAGGCCATTCGGCCCATCGTGTCCACTTCCAGGTCTGGTGTCACGACCTACAGGACCAGCCTAGGATGTTTCGGTAGCTAATGTTCCCTACTTTTATTGAAGGGAGGGGGGGGAAAACGAAGTGGGGGGTTGACCCTGGGGGAGTTGGTGGGGGGGGGGGGCCGTGAGGGAATGGCAGGGGAAGTGCCTGGCCCTTGTCTATTGCTTCCTTTCACTGCTGTATAACATACATCAGGACCTTGCTGACTGGGGAAAATCGATGGTATATACCCATTTCCCAGTAAATAACCTTGGACCCAAGACACCATACACCAGAAAACCCCTACTTTGCTTACTGTATCCAAAGAGTCACCCATAGCACAGATCAATTTCCACAGTTCCATATTTACAATTTTGATAAGTTTATAATCTCACAATGAGTCAAAAATTCAGAATGACTCATTTGAAAGAAAAACAAAGCATATGATCATAATTTAGAGTGTTTCATTCTAATTGGAGTGAAACTATAGTGGGGAGTATTTTCAGTGTAAATTATTACCAGTTTCTTAAAATGTTGTTTGTTATTTCAATCAGCTATGAGAGAAAAAGCCAGGGTTTTTTTTTCCCACTTGCAGTGCAGAATGCCCAAGATTCACTAGACAATGGGGAGAGCATGCATCATAGAATCCATGGTATGGTTGCATGGAAGGATGACATTCAGCCCATCGAGTCTGTGCTGGCTCCTTACAAGAGTAATCCAGCTGTTCCAGCTACCCTGCCCTTTCACTGCAGCCCTGCAATATTTTTCCATCAACTAGATATCTAATTCCCCTTTGAACCTTATGCAGCTACACTTTAAAGATTAAGAGGGTGAAATGGGTCTTGAATGTTAAAGCATATTGGGTGACGGCAAAACTGTAGCTCTTTCTACAGTCTCCCAAAACAGACTGTCAATTTGCTGTTGTCCAATTTTCATTACTATACAAGGCCAATTTCACCCTCTTAGGTTTTAGAAATAATTACACGATCTCCTCATGGCCGCGTGGGTAATTGTTCCAACTTTGGGGTACAGAGCCATATAGACTAGAAGAACCCTCCCAGCTCCCATTGTTGAGGTATCTGATTTCACCAAGAGAAGATGCTACCTTTGGTCTCCTGGTGTAGGGAGGGGAGAGCAGAAAAATCAATCAATTATCCCATTCTTGACCATTGTCAAGTGGTGACGATTGGAAAGTATATCGTGAACATTAAGGGAGGCCAGAATCAATCCCAGGCCACTTGCAATTGGAGAAGATATTAACCTTGGATGCTCAAATCAAGGATCTGGACACTTGGGCAGGATATTAGTGAGCTGAAACACCTGCACCACCATAATCTAGCAAATAGTTGTTGATTTGGTTGAAGATGAGGAAAACATCTAATGGGGCCAAGAGATAGATACATGGAGTTGCCTATGAGGCCAAGAGATGATCATTGATTTAAATGGATTATCTTCCATCCCATTTACCGAGCTGTCACAGCACACCAAAGCCATGAGCATCACTTGACGTATCTGCAATTTTACCAAAAACCTTTTCTCCTATTATTTGTTTGCCCAGTTTAAAACTGTGAGAGCTTAAATACACCATCAACATATAAGTTGAAAACAACTTCAATTGCAGAACCATAAGCAGGCCAATATATAAATACTCTTGACATAGAGATTGCATGCTCACCTACAGGTAATCGAAAATACGGAAATTAAAAGATCAAAAAAGGAGAAAAAGACCCAAAAAGCCAACAATGAACACAAACTTCATGTTATCAGGTAATAATAGATGGTGTGATAAGCTTGACATTTGAGTGTGCTGATAGTTCAATGGGGGGGGGGGGGGGGGATAACAAAGCTCTGTTGTTCATAATTTATTTTCCTTCCTATGCTGAAGGCACTGACCCTTTCCAGAATTTGATTCTGTGGGCACCATGGCCCAGGAGATCAGGGTGGACGAGATGCTAAACACCAGGGCCCGGGCGCTATAAGGCGAAGAGGGAGGGGGAGCCCTGCCTCAAATGCTCCTTTACCATATAGAAAGTCGATGCTGTGCATCGTCCGTCAATGGTTTCAAAGTGAACTCTGCCAGTGAGAAGTGGGCGCGAGAGAGGGGGGGGGGGAGCTGTACTTGATTGACGTGAGGTTTCGGCTTTCCATTGGTCCACAGCTCTGTCCATCAAGCCAACGCCCGCACAGGGAATTGGTTGGGCTGGCGCGAGCGGGGACAGACATGCGCGCGGCGAGCGGAGGTGTTAAAGCGCTGGATGCACCGGAGAGGTGAGATGTTTTAGCGCAAGTCTGTAAACCTGGTTAGTTCCTTTGGACTTTAGCTGCTTCGTGCGCACCAAGAATCCAAGCGTGCGGATTCTGGAATTTATAAAAGGGATCGTATTTGATTCACTATTTCCCTCTCAAATTCGTCACCTATTTAGACCGATAAAAGGCAACTTGTTACATTCGTACAGCCCATTCCAAGAAATTTCAATTACATTTTTGAGGCGATAGGGGTTTTATTTTATATCAATTGGACAACACTGTACAGTGCATTTTAAGTGATTCTGAACACCCAACTTTCTTAGTAACCGTTGTTGACTGTGATCGTCTGGACTTTAATTCGAAACCTGCAACTTTGAAAGCACTGGAACAGTTCCCAAAAAGTAAATAAGAACACTTTTTTTTTAAAGGGAGGCGAATAACTAGATCCTCGGGTGATTGCTGCTGTTCTTTTGTACTTGGGGATGGTTTGTCCTACGGGACCGTTTTATAGAACCCAAGCAGTGGAGCCCAGGCCATTGCTGAGTGAATATAAGTGCACTGCATTTCCCTTCGAATCTGCGGTATAGTCAGTCAGAACATTCATAAATGTATAATTTATCCAATGTGGTATCAATTAGGCACTTTGCGTTGGAAAGCTCAGCTCAGGGTTGAATGGGACACAGATGGCAATTTAGTTCAGCTGGAGACGGTGAATAGGGAGCGAGAGAGAATGGAGCTATTTTAACATGCCTGACTGGAGGATATTACAGCTCATTTAAGACTGGATCTCTGTTGAGGAGGCTGACAATATAGAAGCAGTGGAGGTGTAGTGAGATTTGGTAGAGCTGGGTGAGCTCAATCAACATACGTGTGGCAGCTAGCATAAACAGGAGTGGGAAGAGAAGCCATTTTTGGAGAATCTCTGGCTAGGACCAAACAGTTAAGACTTGGACCAAATGAGGGGAATCTCACTGAGCTGGATGGCAGCAAAAAGGAATTAGAGAAAGGATGGAATGGTAGGACCAGGTCAAAAGCTGCAGGAGGATCAAGGCTAGATAATGCACCACATTCACAGAGACAGAGGAAGTCATTGCGACTTGGCTGGGTGCTGTTTCAATGCTGTGACAGTGATAGAATCCGGATTGCAAAGATTCAAAAACAGACTTGCAGGAAGGTTGGACACTTGAGGCTACAACATGTTCAGAGGAAAGGAATGTTGGTGATGGAATGGTTGTTTGCGAGGACAAAGGGACTGAGAGTTGTTTTCTTTAGGAGAGGAGCTTTGAATGTGGAAGGGACAGTACTTGAGGATAGCGAATTAAACAAACCACTTCAGCTAGCATGGGAGCAGGGACCAAGAAAGGAAGCTAGGTAGTCGGCAGTTTAGTGAGAGTGAACAGAGTGCAAAAGTCAGGACGTTATTCCAAATCTCTATAAAACACCAGTTCACCCCACCTGGAGCACTGTATTCAATTCTGGGCACTACGCTTCAGGAAGGATGTGAAGATTTTGGAGAAGCGATAGTGGGGATTTACTAGAATGGTTCCAGGGATGAGGGATTACAGCTACAGAAGCTGGGATGGCTCTCTTTAGAGAAGAAAAGGCTAAGAGGAGATTCGATAAATATATTCAAAATCATAAGGATTTAGAATGAGAAACTAAAGACAAGCTGTGTCCAATGGCTGAAGGGTCAAGAACCAGAACACGCAAATTAAAGGTGATTCAAAAGATCAGAGGCTTCACAAGAAAAAGCTCCCCTTTTGCACTGAGAGATTGGAATGCTATGCCTGACAAGGTGATGAAAACAGGTTCAAAAAAAGCTTTCAAAAGGGAATTGGATAAGTATTTGGAAGGAGAAAGGGTTTACAGGGATATGTGGAAAGAATGAGAATAACTGGATTCCCATTTCAAAAAGAGAAAATGCTGGAAAATCTCAGCAGGTCTGGCAGCATCTGTGGAGAGAGAAACAGAGTTAACATTTCGAGTCCGTATGACTCTTCTTCAGACCTGAGTTTTTCCAGCATTTTTTGTTTTTATTTCAGATGTTCAGCATCCACAGTATTTTGCTTTTAGTTTGCTCTTTGAAAGAGCCTGCCCAGCTTCGATGGGTCAAATGGCCTCCTCCTGTGTACTATTCCATCCACTTTTTAAGATTCCATGGTCCATGGCTCTCTTTGTGTGGGAGGATGGTTCTTGACTCCAAATTACAAAGGTTAAATCTTACAAATGACAGATGGATTCCCCCACTATCAACATCCCGGGGGTTACCATTGACCAGAAACTGAACTGGACCAGCTATATAAATACTGTGGCTGCAAAAGCAGGTCAGAAGCTGGGAATTCTGTGGTGAGTGACTTAGCCCGTGACTCCCCAAAGCCTGTCCACCCTCTACAAGGCACAAATCATAAGTGTGGTGGAATACTCTTCACTTGCCTGGATGAGTGCAGCTCCAACAACACTCAAGAAGCTTGACACCATCCAGGACAAACAGCCTGCTAGACTGCCACCCCATCCACCATTATAAACATTCACTCCCTCCACCACCAACACAAAGTGGCAGCAGTGTGTACCATCTACAAGATGCACTGCAGTAAACCATGAGACCTCCTTTAACGGCACCTTCCAAATCCACAACGTCTACCATTTAGAAGAACAAGGTCAGCAGATGCATAGAAACACCACCACCTGCAAGTTCACCTCCCAGTCACTCACCATCCTGACTTGGAACTATATTGCCGTTCTTTCACTGTCACTGGGTCAACATCCTGGAACTCCCGAACAGCAGGAGTGTACCTATCCTATATGGACTGCTGCAATTCAAGAAGGCAGCTCACCACCATCTTCTCAAGGGCAATTAGGGATGGGCAACAAATGCTGGCCTAGCCAGCGACACCCACATCCCATGAAAGAATAAACAAAAAAAATTCACTGCTTTGTGTTAGAGGATATAAAATGAAAGATTTAGCTGTTCAAACGATTTCCGGAAGGGCTTTTGGACAGTTCATGAAAATGAATATGGTGTAGTGTGTTTTAATGAGCTGATTGTTCAATCATTGCCGTATATATTATATATAGATGTATAGTTTAACATAGCATATTCAATTTTAATAAAATTGGTCTTGCATGCAAAGAAATTGAAATTTCAGAACAAACAGACTTGGCAAACTTATTTAAATTCAATAATTTAAAATTGTTACATAATGTGATCTGTGGGCCCGGAAAAAGAAGCAGCTGAGCCCATGATTTCTCTCCCTGGCCCTGTTGGGTGCCTACCGGCCTCCAAAACCTCAGTCAAGTGCACATCCCACATATGAGAGCTCTCAGAATGAGCATTTAATAGGTATTCAAATGTGGATCATAGCCTTCAACAAACACCCACCTATGCACTCCTGCGTAAGACACCATTGCGACAGCAATGGCCTTTAGCTTTTCTGAATCTTTTACTTCTCCATGTCAAGTTGTTATTTGCAAAAATCATTTTTCATGAAGACAGTACCCCTTTAATTGAGGGATGGCCTTTGAATATTAGGCAATAGCAATATCTTGGGAGCAAGTACATTATATAGAATTCACGGCATAGAAATAGACCATTAAGCCCAACTATGCAAGTATTTATCTTCCACATAAACCTCCTCTCTACTTCACCTAACCTTATCAGCATACCCTTCTGTTTCTTTCACTCGCATGTATTTTACCTATTCGCCTGAACTACACCTTAGATAACTCTACTGCCTTTTAAGAACATAAGAGCAAAAGAAGTAGGAATAGCAGGAGGCCATTTGGCCCCTCAAGCCTGCTCCACCATTCAACAAGATCATGGCTGATCTGCTTTGGGCTTAACTCCACTTTCCTGCCAGCATCTGCTCCATAATCCTCTACTCCCTTGTCCATCAAAAGTCTGTCTAACTCAGCCATGGTTATACTCAATGACCCAGCCTTCACTGTTCTCTGGGGAAGAGATTTCCGAACACTAACAACTGAGTGAGACAAGAAATTCCTCCTCATCTCCATCTTAAATGGGAGACCCTTATTTTGAAACTGTGTCCCCTAGTTCTAGATTCTCCCATGAGGGAAAATATCCTCTCAGCATCTACCCTGTCAAACCCCCCTCAGAATCTTATATGTTTCACTAAGATCACCTCTCATTCTTCTAAACTCCAATGAGTATAGGTTCAACTTGCTCAACCTTTCCTCATAAGACAAACTCCTCACCCCAGAAAATAGCCTCTGAACTGCTTCCAATGCAAGTATGGCTTTCCTTAACTAAGGGAACCAAAACTACACACAATATTCTTGTGTGGTCTCACCAATGCCTTGTACAGTTATAACAGGACTTCCTTACTTTTATACTCCATTTCCCTTGAAATAACAGCCAACATTCTGTTGACCTTCCCAATTATTTGCTGTACCTACATGCTGACTTTTTGAGATTCATGTACAAGGTCACCCAGATCCCTCTGTACTGCAGTAAAGGAGCAGAGAGCCACATTCTTTTCACAGTTTAAGATGCATGGATACCACAGCTGCCAGTTTAATGCCAGTAACTGGTTACAAAACGCAACTGTCAAACCTCTGTTAAACTACACACAGACCTCAGTTTAATGGACCCTGAGGTGTACTGTGACAGAGCTCTGTGCATGTCTATTTTCACCAAGTTCCCCTTCTCCTCAGTTTTGATGTTACGAAGAACATGAGTGGAGGATTAGGCCATTCAGCCCTTCAAGCATGCTTCACCATTCAATGAGATCATGGTTGATCTTCTACTTCAACACCATTTTCCTGCACTATGCCCATATCCCTTGATGTTTATAAGAAGAGACATTGTTCTTTTGCAACATTAGAAAGATTCTGTGCCATGATGTGAAAAGTTCCCAGAGGTCCAGGGAATCCTTAAAATAAGGATTCTAAACAGACCAGAGTTGCATTTCAGTATTGCGAGTTGGCCTTTTGGAGAGGTCTCACACCAATATACTATCCAACCAGGTTTTTTTTATTGGGTCATGGGATGTGAGCGTTGCTGGCCATGACAGCATTTGTTGCCCATCCCTAATAGCTCTTCAGGAGTTGGAGCCGCCTCCTTGAATCACTGGGGATCTAACAGCCGAGGTACCCTGCTACGTTTGCAGTGATGCATACCCATGAGCTGTTTCAAATCAAAGTATAACTGCACCCTTAGGTGCAAGGGGAGCTTCAGCAGGCTGAGTCCCACAAATTATTTTAGCCATACACCAGGTGGGAAGGGTTAAAATAGCTCCTGAAGTTTGCCTTTTATAAGCAATGCTTGTACTGCCCCTATGTGACCACAACCACCCAATCACCAACTTGAATCCTGATTCCCAGCTGCACCCAGCATGTACTAACAACAATTCACTTCATCTTAACAATTTATTTGTACCTAACCAAGGTTCTTGACAAATTTAAACAAAGTTAATAGTGGCACCGCTGTGTTAAGAATGAGCTGGAGATGGAGCAGCACTTATGTTTTTGATTTACGCAACTGCAGCCAGTAGAGGATAATTACATAACACAAAGAGAAGTTATATCTACTGGTAAAGATTTAACATGCTTAAATTCTTTTCTCTAGAGAGAGTGGAGAGGTGACTTGAAAAGTCTTTAAGATTCGGAAGGGTATCAAATCTGCTTCCACCACTGCTGCAGGCAGTGCATTCCAGATCAGAAGAACTCACTGTGTCATAAAACTTTTCCTCATTTCCAACCTAGATTCTTTGTCAATTAACTTAAATCTCTGGTTACTGACCCTCCTGCCAGTGGGAACAGTTTCTCCCTAGCAACTGTATCAAAACACCTCATAATTTTGAACATTGCTATTAAATTTCCCCTTAATCTTCTCTGCTTCAAGAATAATGATACCAACTTCCCCCGTCTCCCTACATGACTGAAGTCCCTCATCCCAGGTACCATTTTGGTAAATCTCTTCTGCACCCTCTCTAAGGCCTTGACATCTTTCCTGAAATGTGCTGCCCAGAATTGGACATAACACTCTAGCTGAAGGCTAACCAGTGATTTATGAGCATTCATCATAACTTCCTTGATTTTGAGCAATACGCCTTTATTTATAAAGCCCAGGATCTTGTATCCTTTCTTTACAACTTGTCCTGCCATCTTCAAAGATTTGCACATGTGAATCCCCAGGTCTCTCTGTTCCTGCACCCACTTTTGCCCTTACAGTGGTCAAAAGTCACAGAAAGAGACTGCACAATTATATTAATGAGCACGTTGTAAAGGCAGTGAGTGTGTTCCAACTGATCCATCATGAGCATAACAGCCTCATTTGTGTCCTAAAGGCTTATATCAAATAAAAGAAAATTGCAATATGCCATTACACAGTCTGACATTCTTTTATGGCCATTAGTTTTTTTTGCTCCCTTTTGAACATTTTATTCTTGTGCTCATTAAAGTGTAAAATATCAGTGATCAGAATGAAGTTCTTTTCCATTTCAGCGTCGAACTCCAGATAGACTCAGGGCATAAACGCGGGTGTAGCTAGACTCATCACCATTAAGATTTAAAAAGTGTAGGAGAGACAAGGAGATAAATCAAGGATTCCAGGTCAATGGCAAAAAGCTTAGGTTTTAAAAGTCTGAATACTTTGGAGAATGATAAGTACTGCAAGTCATTGGGTGCATAACTGCCTCTCCGCAGTTCCAGCAACTATACCAACAAAGCCCCAATATGGCATAATAAACTGCATCCAAATCCATTCCCCTTCATGGTTTAGAATTTCTAGGCATGTGACAGAAGGGCTTCTGCTGGTCCATGTGCAACATCCAGGATGAAACTGTGAGGTGAATTTGCGGTGAAAAGGAGAAGCGATTGCAGGGAAGGAGTGTTCCTGCCTCCAGTAATCTCAGGAGGTGGAATCAACCTCAGAGTGGGCACAAATCTTTGCCTTTAAGCCTCTTGCATGGTGACTTGGACTAAGCAGCTGCCTATACACATGCCTTGAACTTGGAAATCTAGAACATCAAAGTGGCTGGCGCACTGCAAACTATCTTGATTAGGCCCTTCCATCAAACTAAGGGTGGATGTTCATCTGATGAGGAAGCTAAGATTGAGTAGCAGCTGCTGGAAAACATTGTCCTGAAGCTGAGAACCTGTGCTCAAACATCCAGGGTTTGACACTAACTATTCTTGGGCTGCAGAGAGGCAATCGGATGCCCCTGAACCTCTTAATCGAAATTTAAGATGTTAAGTGGAACAGGTAGAGAGAAAAAAATTCCATTAGTTGAGGAATCATAGGGAGGATAGAGTTAGGGAGCATAGTCTAAAAATTCAGGTCATTAATATCTTGACCCTTTCTATGCAAAAACAAACGAGTTTCAGAAATATGACAGCATCAAATAAATGTTAGTTTTTCCACGACCTTCTTAAACCTGAAAGCCATTGGTTCATCAAAACAAATAATATACCTACCTCTAGATAATAGAATAAATTATATTGACACATACACATTTTACCTTTCTCACCTTCATTCTGATTTCGGGTTTTGTATGTTCTATATTCCACTGGATGCAGTAATGGTGCAACGGTACCTTGGCCTGGTTCCTCATAAGTTAAAATAAGTTTTTCTATGCTGCTGAAAAACCGAGGTAGAACTCCTTTCGATGTCTGTTATGTGAAAGAATAAAATTAAAGTAGGTTATCGAGTCTGTTTTTTTTTAATTATTCATTCATGGGATGTGCGTGTTGCTGGCAACCCCGGCTTTCATTGTCTCAGACTTTTACAGCACAGAAGGAGACCATTCAGCCCATCGTGTCCATGCTGGTCAACAAAGATCTGACTGCACTAATCCCATTTTCCAGCGTTTGGCCCATAGCCCTGAAGGCTATGGCAACACAAGTGACTGTCTAAATACTTCCTAAATGTTTTGAGTGTTTCTGATTGAACCACCCTTTCAGGCAGTGAGTTCCTGACTCCCACCACCCTCTGGGTGAAATAATTTCTCAACTCCCCTCTTAGCCTTCTACCTCTTACCTCTACTAATGGAAAAAGTGCCTTCCTATCCACTCTATCTATGCCCCTCAATATCTTATACACCTCTATCAGGTCCCTTCTCAACCTTCACTACTCCAAGGAAAACTACCCCAGCCTATCCAATCATTCCTCGTAGCTCAGACCCTCCAGCCGAGGCAGCATCCTGGTAAATCTCCTCTGCACCCTCTAGTGCCTATCAATTCCTAATTGCCTTTGAGAAGATGGTGGTGAGCTACCTTCTTGAACCGCAGGGAGTTCCTGAATTTTGACCCAGCAACAGTGAAGGAACGCCGATATACTTCCAAGTCAGGATGGTGAGTGGCTTGGAGGGGAACTTCCAGGTGGTGGTGTTCCCATGTGTCTGCTGCCCTTGTCCTTCTAGATAATAGTGGTCAAGGATTTGGAAGGTGCTGTTTAAGGAGCTATGGTAAGTTCCCGCAGTGCATCTTGTAGATGGTACATACTGCTGCCATTGTGTATTGGTGGTGGAGGGAGTGAATATTTGTGGATGTGGTGCCAATCAAGCAGGCTGTGTTGTCCTGGATGATGTCAAGCTCCTTGAGTGTTGTTGGTGCGGCACTCGCCCAGGCAAGTGGAGTCCATCGCACTCCTGACTTGTGCCTTGTAGATGGTGGACAAGCTTTGGGGAGTCAGGAGGTCAGTTACTCGTCACAGGATTCCCAGCCTCTGACCTGCTCTTGTAGCTATAGTATTTATATGACTAGTCTAGTTCAGTTTCTTATCAATGGTAACCTCCAGTTGATAGTGGGGGTTTAGCAATGGTAAAGCCATTTAATGTCAAGGGGCGATGGCTAAGTTCTCTCTTGTTGGAGATGGCCGTTGCCTGGCACTTGTGGGGCATGAATGTTACTTGCCACTTGTCAGACCAAGCCTGCATATTTTCCAGACCTTGCTGCATTTGGACATGGACTGCTTCAGTATCTGAGAAGTTGCGAATGGTCCTGATCTTTGTGCATTCATCAGCAAACATCCTCGCTTCTGACCTTATGATGGAAGGAAGGTCATTGATGAAGCAGCTGAAGATGGTTGGGCCTAGGACACTACCATAAGGAACTCCTGCAGTGATGTCCTGGAGTTGAAATGATTGACCTCCAACAACCACAACCATCTTCCTTTGTGCTAAGTATGACTCCAACCAGTGGAGAGTTTTCTCCTTGATTCCGATTGATTCCAGTTTTGTTAGGGATACTGCAGTATAAGCCAGTCAGAATCGTAAGCTCACCAGGTTGGCTGTTAATTAAACAGAGCCCAGCAGCTCTCAAACTGCTCCGTAGACCCAGCAACAGTGAAGGAACAGTGATATATTTCCAAGTCAGAATGGTGAGTGGCTTGGAGGGTAATTTCCAGGTGGTGGTGTTCCCATGTCCTTCTGCCCTTGTCCTTCTAGATAGTAGTGGTCAAGGATTTGGAAGGTGCTGTTTAAGGAGTCATGGTAAGTCTATGACTTCCACCACCTAAAAAGGCAAGAGGCAGTAGGTGCATGGGAACATCATAGCATCCATGTTCCCTTCCAAGTCACACACCATCCCAACTTAGACACATGTCACTGTTCCTTCATGATCTGAGTCAAAATCCTGAAACACTCTATCTAACAGCACTGTGGAAGTATCTTCAGTACTGCAGTGGTTCAAGATGACGCACCACAAGCTTCTCAAGCATAACTAATGTTGGGCCAAAAATGCCAGACTTGCTGGTGACATTCATAACCAAAAATTCTTTATTCAATGTCAATAAATCTGAGAATCCCATGTATGTAATATTAATTGTACAGTTAAAAATGAGTAATGCTCAGTATATTGTGATGTTTAAAAGACTGTGCTCTAAATTGTATTGGGTAACTTGCCAATGCCTTCCAGTCAGAAAGTGACATAAATGCATTGTGCCAGAACACAATCTGCCATTTACTTTCAGATGTTATTCCAGCCACTTTAATGACTTACTCCCTTTCAATTCAAAACAAGAAAACTATTGCAAAGATTTTTACTGGGACTGTATTGTTGAAAAGGAATTGTGGAACCAGCTGCTCTAGATGTCATCATTTATGTCTGCTTCTCTGAACCTGACCTTCCGTGCACTTAGAAGCCTTCGAGATTCCTGCATTCCTCCAATTCGTACCTCTTACACGTCCCCGAATTTCATTTCTCCACCATTGTTTTTTATTTATTCACTCATGAGATGTGAGCATCGCTGGCAAGGCCAGCATTTGTTGCCCATTCTGAATTTCCCTTTGAAAGCAGGTAAGAGTCATTGCTGTGGGTCTGGAGTCACATGTAGGCCAGCCCAGTAAGGACAGCAGATTTCCTTCCCCGAAGGGCATTAGTGAACCAGATGGGCTTTTACATCAGGTGGTGGCGTAGCGGTATTGTCACTGGGCCAGTATTCCACAGGCCTTAGGGTAATCCCCTGGGCACCACGGTTCAAATCCTACCGCAGCAGACGGTGAAATTTGAATGCAATAAAAATCTGGAACTAAAAGTCTGCTGATGACCACCGGAACCATTGCTGATGGTTGTAAACAGCCCTGTCATTCACTTATGCTCTTTAGGGGAGGAAATCTGCTGTCTTTACCTGGTCAGGCCTACATGTGACTCCAGGCTAATAGCAATGTGGTTGACTCGTAAATGCCCTCTAAACAAGGGCAATTAGGGATGGGCATCACATGAATGAAACCAGCTTTCAATTCCAGATTTTGCTTTTAATTAAATGAATTTAAATTCCATTAGCTACTGCTGTTCCCTGGATTACTCGTCCCAGTGACAGTACCACGTAACCACTGTCTCTCCAGGTTGCATGCCTTCAAGTGCTTATGCCCTAAACTCTGGAATTACCTCCCTCAACCTCCACTCTCTCTTCTCCTTAAAACATACCACATTGACCAAGCTTTTGGGCATTTATCCTAATGTCACCTTATGTGGCCCAGTGTCTAAGTTTTTCTTTTTGATAATGCTCCTGTGAAGCATCTTGTGATGTTCCAGGCATTCCAGGCATTATTTCCAGGTGGGTAACTATTTATCAAATACTAGCAATTCCCATGCACTACTGCCCCTATGTTTGGGATCTTGTCTCTAAAAAACAGTTAAATGGATATCCAAGGGTTGTTAGGGAACAGACTGTGGAATTGGCTGCTTTAAAGGACACAGATGGGGTGGAATTTAGTGGGGGCCCTCGGGAATGAGTTATAAGATGATGGCACCAGAGGATTGGAAGAGGAGACGAGGAAGAAGGGGGTGTAAGAGTGTCCTTCACCTTCTCAATGCCCCAAAATGTTATCAGTCCCAGAGAACGACCCTCCCACCCAGAGGCCAATTAAAGCCCTTAAGTCACCAATTTAGGGCCACTTATGGGCCCTCTGCCACATGAGGAGACCACCCAGTGAAATATGGCAACCTCCCTCTGGACTTGTGATGGAAGGGGCCCTCCTGATCAGGCACTCTGTGGCCCACAATGGGGCCTCAGTGGCAAAGGTCACGCCTGCAGAAATGCCTCTCCCTCATGCTCAGGCCCATCCCCCATCACAAACCCCCACATTCCCCCACCCACCCCACTCGCTGAGGCCTGCCTGACTGGCCCCAGCAACCCCTACCCCACTTCCCCAGGTCCTAGGGCAGCATCCATGCTGCTTCTCCAGGCTGGACACAGTTCCAGCAGTGACCACCGCACTCAGTGGCGCTGCTGAGATTGAAGAGCTGGTGGCCCTCCATTTGGTTTTCTGGCCCATCATCAGAGCCACCACTGCCAGACAAAACTCTGCCAATAAATACATCAAACCTGCAATATTTCAATCCTTTGTTGGCCCGTTCTCTCCACAAGAAATTCTGAACCTTCCCAGGTTTTATTCTTCCCTAAGCTGGCAGTTGTTGTAGGGTGCTGGATACCACTCATTGGTCTTAGCGAAATCTTAATTAATCTTAAATAGATTAACTGTGTGTATTTAGTAACTATAAAAACTATGTACATGTACACAGTGAAGGCTGCTCGGTGGGCACTGCGGGGACTGGGGTGTTTTATTGACCCCTTTAATCACATTTTGGTTTAAAGTTGTAAGTTTCCTTTAAACTTTGTTCTTGGTTTACAGCTGACCTAAATTAGGGGCTGTGCCTGATTTATCCCTAATTTTGTTAATTTAGTTTAATTGTTTTAACTCGAAAGAGTTACACAGTGAAGGCTGCTCGGTGGGCACCGCGGGGACTGGGGTGTTTTATTGACCCCCTTAATCACATTTTGGTTTAAAGTTTGTAAGTTTCCTTTAAACTTTGTCCTCAGTTTTACAACTGACCTGAATTAGGGGCTGTGATTGCTTTATCGCTTATTTTGTTAATTTAGTTTAATTGTTTAACTCCAAAAGAGTTACACAGTGAAGGCTTCAAACTAGGAGCTGTCTCCATGCTTGCTCATACATATGGCTCAGTTCAACACTAGATTGACCCCTAGGTACAAGTCACGTTATTTTTTCCTTTATTCATTCACAGGATGTGGGCTTCACTGGCTGGGCCAGCAGTTACTTCCCATCCCTAGTTTCCCTTGAGGTGGTGATGGTGAGTTTCCTTCTTGAATCACTGCAGTCCATGTGTTGTAGGTACACCCACAGTGCTGTTAGGAAGGGAGTTCCAGGATTTTGACCCAGCGACAGCGAAGGAATGGCAATATATTTCTAAGTCAGGATGGTGAGTGGCTTGGAGGGGAACTTCCAGATAGCGGTGTTCCCAAGGTCCTCAATTCCGACCTCATGATTAGAAGGAAGGTCATTGATGAAGCAACTGAAGATGGTTGGGCCGAGGACACTACCTCGCGGAACTCCTGCAGTGATATCCTGGAGCTGAGATGACTGACCTCCAACAGCCACAACTATCTTTCTTTGTGCTAGGTATGACTCCAACCAGTGGAGAGTTTTCCCCCTGATTCCCATTGACTCCAGGTTTGCTGGGGCTCCTTGATGCCACACTTGGTCAAATGCGGCCTTGATGTCAGGGGCAGTCACTCTCTTACATCGCTGTATGAACAGTACTGTACTCAGTCCCACATATACCCTTATACTACCACAGTCACCTTTAATCTTCTTTTCTGTTTAAATGTTAGTTTTACACAACGTACTGCTCTTGCCAATAGTGTGTTCCCTTTACTCAGTTGTGTGCCACTACCACTGTGCTAAATAGGATAGATTTCAGACAGATCTAGCAACTCAAGACTGGGCAACCATGAGGCACTGTGGGCAAACAGCAGCAGCAGAATTGTACTCAACTACAATCTGTAACATCATGGCCTGGCATATTCCCGACTCTACCATTACCATCAAGCCAGGGATCAACCCTGGTTCAATGAAGGGTGCAGGAGGGCATGTCAGGAACAGCACCAGGCGCATCTAAAATTGAGCTATCAACCTTAATGGTGAAGCTGCAACACAGGACTACTGACATGTCAAAAAGCACAAGCAGCTAGTGATAGACAGAGCTAAGTGGTTCCACAGCCAACAGATCAAATCTAAGCTCTGCAACCCTGCCACATCCAGTCGTGAAAGATGGCAGACAATTAAACAGCTCACTGGAGGAGGAGGCTCCAAAAATATCCCCATCTTCAATGATAGGGGAGTCCAGCACATTAGTGTAAGAGATAAGGCTGAAGCATTTGCAAGAATCTTCAGCCAGAAGTGCCGAGTGGACGATCCATCTTGGCCTCCTCTGGAAGTCCCCAGCATCAAAGCCAATTTGGTCATTCCATTTGATATCAAGAAATGGCTGAAGGCACTGGATACTGCAAAGGCTATGGGCCCTGACAATATTCCGACAATAGTACTGAAGACTTCTGCTCCAGAACTTGCCACGCCCCTAGCCAAGCTGTTCCAGTACAGCTATAACATTAGCATCTAGCCAGCATAGAAAAATTGCCCAGTAATGTCCTGTACACAAACAGCAGGAAAAATCCAACACAGGCAATTACCGCCCCATCAGCCTACTCCTGATCATCAGTAAAGTAATGGAAGGAGTCATTAACAGTGCTATCAAGCCATTCTTGCTTACTGATAACCTGCTAACTAATGATCAGTTTCGGTTCTCCAAGGGCCACTCGCCTCCTGACCTCCTGACATTCTTGGTTCAAATATGGACAAAAGAGCTGAACTCCAGAGGTGAGGTGAGTGTGATTGCCCTTGACATCAAGGCAGAATTTGACCGAGTGTGGCATCACAGAGCCCTGACAAAACTGCAGTCAATGGGAATCAGGATAAAACTCTTCACTGGTTGATGTCATACCTAACACAAAGGAACATGGTTGTGGTTATTGGAGGTCAATCATCTCAGTTCCAGGACAACACTGCAAGAGTTCCTCAGGATAGTATCCTAGGCCCACCATCTTCAGCTGCTTCATCAATGACCTTCCTTCCATCATAAGGTCAGAAGTGGAGATGTTTGCTGATAATTACACAATGTTCGACACCATTCATGACTCCTCAGATACGGAAGCAGCCAATGCCCAAATGCAGCAAAATCTGGACAATATCCAGGCTTGGGTTGACACATGGCAAGTAACATTCGCGCCACACAAGTTCCAGGCAATGACCATTTCCAACAAGAGAGAATCTAGCAATCACCCCTTGACATTCACTGGCATTACCATTGCTAAATCCCCGTGTACCAACATCCTGGAGGTTACCATTGACCAGAAAGTGAACTGGACTAGCCACATAAATACTGTGGGTACAAGCGCAGGACAGGGGCTAGGAATTCTACGGTGAATACTTCACCTCCTGACTCCCCAAATCTGTCCAACATCTGCAAGGCACAAGTCAGGAGCGTGACAGAATATTCTCCACTTGCCTGATCTAGTACAATTCCAACAACACTCAAGAAGCTCGACACCATCCAGGACAAAGCAACCCACTTGACTGGCACCCCATTCACAAACATTCACTCCCTCCACCACTGGCACACAGTGGTAGCAGTGTGTACCATCTACAAATTGCACTGCAGGAACTCACCAAGGCTCCTTAGACATCACCTTCCAAACCCACAACCACTACCTTCTAGAAGGACAAAGGCAGCAGACATATGGGAACATCACCACCTGGAAGTTCCCCTCCAAGCCACTCACCATCCTGACTTGGAAATATATCACCGTTCCTTCACTGTCACTGGGTGAAAATCCTGGAGCTCCCTCCCCAACAGTACTGTTGGTGTACCTACATGACATGGACTGCAGCGGTTCAAGAAGGCAGCTCACCACCATCTTCTCAAGGGCAATTAGGGATGGGCAATACATGCTGACCTAGCCAGTGATGCCCACATCCCGTGAATGAATAAAAGAAATGTTAAATCAGCCCCTGATGTTATGTGAGTGAGCCAATCTCAGAAATTTGAACACCCTTCAACTGGAGTCTGCCTAACCCACACCAATACAGACCTGTAGCGGAAATCCATTCCTTTTTTAGAGAAAATAATAAGTCTCAATCCTGCATGAAGACTGTCTAAAAATCTGAACTGTAGATATAGTTCCTTAGCAATGACTTTATATTGATTCATTGTCTAATTGCTTATGACATTTTCTGCTTCCCTTTTGATGGTCCCAGAAGAACTGGTGAACCGTTTCAAGTTTCCCAGGAACAAAGATAATCAAAGGAAATAAAGTTGCTAAAGTGTCAGCCTTGGTTCTGTTGTAACACTGAGTCAGGGGATTCTGGACTTAAGTCTCACTCCTGAGACTTGAGCATATAATCTAGGCTGACACTCCCATGTAGTGCTGGGAGAGTGCGGCACTACTGAAGGTGCCATTTTTCAAATGAGATGTTAAACCAAGACCCCTTAATGCTCTTTCAGGTGAACGCAGAATATTCCATGGCACTACTTGAAGAAGAGCAGCAATGTTCTCCCAGAGTCCTGGCCACCATTTAACCCTTTGCCAACACCTAAAAACAGATGATCTAGCTATTTATCTTATTGCTGTGTATAAATTGGCTGCCAAATTTTGTGCATTACAACAATGACCACATTTCAAAAGTACTCTTTTGACTATAAAGTGCTTTGGGAGAACCTGAGTGAAAAGCAATATGTAAACACGTGCATTTCATTTTCCTTCCTACATATGCAAAGAATGTGCAGAAAGAATCTGCAGTAACCATTTCATAAATGCTGAATACCGATTCAACAGGCTTGATTTTGTTGGGGCAACAGTAGCCCTGTTGACAGCCCAGAAGGCAGGGGACATCCACTATCTCGACCATTTAGGAATTCTATGGTAATCTAGAGGCAAATGAGCTGCTCCCTTTAAGATCCCACCTCCACAGCTGCTGGCCAATTGAAGGGAAAGCAGCCCTTAGTCTCAGCAGTACCACTGGGAGCAGTGGTCAGGAAAAGCAGCATATATACCCTCTCAGGATAAGGTAAAGGAGGTGGGGAGATCAGGATCATCAGGACCAATCAGACAGGCTCTAGTGAAGAGGTCGGGGGGGGTGGTGGTGGTGGCTGTTGGTAAGGACAAGGGGCTGTTGCTGCAGGCAGGGGTCCCAGAGGGAAATGCCAGGGTTCACCAGCTGGTCTCCCCCACATATTGCTAGCAGCAGCAGAAAGAGGACTTAATTTATTTCAATTTCATTCATTTCAATTGCCCTTGAGAATGGAGTGAGAGCATTCAACCACATTGCTGTGGGTTTGGAGTCACACGTAGGCCAGACCACGTAAGGATGACAGATTTACTTCCCTAAAGGACATTAGTGAACCAGATGGGTTTTTGCAACAATCAACAATGGTTTCATAGTCATTAGACTTTTAATTCCAGATTCTTTATTGAATTCAAATTTCACCATCTGCTGTAGTGGGATTCGAACCCGGATTTCCGGGGCATTACCCTGGGTCTCTGGATTACTAGTCTAGTGACAATACCGCTACGCCACTGCCTCCCCCTTAAGTGAGGCAATTAGTCACTGGCTGGGAGGGCCATCTGTCCTCTACCTTCCCCAGCACTGGCAGAACGCCAAGATAGCTGGAAGGCACCACTCTCCCTGCCCTCTCTCCTGATTTTTTGGTTCCCCATGCCTCCCAGCCCACTCTATTGAGCCACATAAAATTCAGCCCAGATTGTCACCTCCTTCACTCTGAATGGGCCATTCAGCAAGTATAAGAAGCTATTGTTCCATTAGTTCTTAGCTGAAGAACATCTAGCACTAAGGAAACCGAAAATGAAATGTTTTTGCATGGCAAGGATGTCCAAACTATTTAATTGAATACAAAAAGCTTGCTGCAGCAGGTTGTGTTTTTGGGCAAAATCCTGACGGAGATTAAATTTAAAGTGGCTGTCAGCTCCCTGGACATAAATACCAAAATGCAGAAACTTAATTATGAATACAATCAAGACTAAAATTCCGTGTTGTTCACAGTGCCCAATAACACTGAGAAGACTTAGATTCTTAGTTAGCCAATTTTTTGTGTGGTCTCTTATTGGAAATAGTCACACCATCTGCACTGCCCATCCTCGCCGCTGCCACCAAAACAAGATCCCCAGAGACTCTCAGCTAATTAGCCTTATGCACAACATCTCGTTACTGAGCCAGATAAACCAGGCGCTAGGGTCCCTATAGGCTCTGGACAGAATTAACTGGACTCAGCTGGGTTAATGGGAAGAGGGTTATAATTGTAGAAGAAACACTTGCATTGGTATAGTGCCCTTTACAAGCTTTGAAGGGCCAATGAAGTACTTTTGACTTGTGGTGGCTGTTGCAATGAAGGAAATGCAGCAGCAATTTGCACACAGCAAACTCATTCAAACAGCAATGTGATAATGACCAGATCATGTTTTTTGTGATATTGACTGAAGGATAAATATTAGTCAGGGCATCAGGGAGAACTCCCCTGTTCTTCTTGGAAATAGTGCCATGGAATCGTTAGCATTCACCTTAGAAAGTAGTGGGGACTTCAATTTAACGTCTCATCAAAAAGACGGCTCCTCCAACAATGCAGCACTCGCTCAGTACTGCACTGAAGTGTCGGCCTAGGTTTTTAAGCTCAAGTCTCTGGAGCAGGACTTGAACCTGCAAACTCAGAGGACAGGGTGCTACCAACTGAACCACAGCTAACACATCACCTTGTCCCTGCTTGGAGAGTGTGCTCATGTACAAGTCAGGTGTAGATAGGATCAGGTTGTTAGAATCATAGAAAGATGCATCACAAAAGAACACCATTCGACCTATCGTCCTGGTGCTATGAAAGAACTATCCACTTACTCCCTCCCTTCTACTCTTTCCCCATATTCCCACAAATTTTTCAACTTCCAATACTTCTCTAATCCCCTTTTGAAAGTTATTCTTGGAACTGCTTCCACTAACCTCTCGGGCAGTGCATTCCAGATCGTAACAACAAAAATGCTTTTCCTAATGATGCCCCAGGTTCTTTGGCCAACAACCTTAAAGTTCTTCCACATTTGGAATAGTTACAAAGGGGGTGGAGTGCGGGATTACTGATACCAATGGAACTAAATTGCTGCTGAGAGGATTCTCTTTTTAATGCTAATGCAAAAGCCAGGTGCCAGACTCAGTTTTCTGTACAGAACATAAAGCACTTGAATTACATGCCTTAAAAATTAAACTCAACTGATAAAACAAAAACATAACAAAGCTAATGAGCACCAAGAAGGATAAGAACAAAATGCCCCCAGCATATGGCTTCCCTGACCTTGGCTGGCAGTAAGGGTTAAGGATGAATGTCTGCAGTGGCATAAATAGGGACAAAACATTAGGTGGGGCCGGCACCACATCATATGCATGAAAGTAGCCCCGTGACATTAATAAATCTTTGCAAGTGACCCATTACTCACCATGTCACACCTGGGGTATAAACCTGCATTACTATTTGAGAAAACATCAGCTTTTTCTCATGCATGGTAATGAAAGCTGTCATCTGTTTCATAGTACAAGTGCATAGCTGATGGAAAACAGGTGCAATTCTGTTATTATGTGCCTTAAAAGAGTGATAGCTGAGCCATCTGGGTCAAAGACTCTTGATGTTCTGAAGCAGCTGCTCAGAATGTGCGCTCTGTCTGGAGGAATGGTGAACGCCCCACCCCCACCCCCTTTCACTGGCATGCAGATCATTCAATGTCAACTCCCGCTCACAAAGGCAAGATCTCTGGCCGTCTTTTAATTCATACCACAACTGTAAGAACAGCCATTGGAAAGTGAGGGCTATTGCTGTGTGCAAGTATCTCTAATACTCATGATTATTAGATAAAGATGACCAAATGAAAATCCTGAGCCCGCACTTGCCAAGAGCCAGACTAGGGGAGTTATTTTCCTCAAAGCAGTATGGTGGGGGGAGGGTGGAGGAGCACTCTGCCACTGCAAAATGCCAACGGGCCCTCCAAATCGCCACTAATTGGAGCCATCATGATGTAAGTTGGCTGCCAGCCTCCATTCAGCAACCCGGCCCACCTCTGGGCAACTTCCCAATGACGGGAATGCGTCAGAGAGCCATTGTGACCTGACTCCCCACTATTTCATCCCCCCGCCCCCGCCCCATTACCAAGCCCACTGCAGGGAGGATCTCCTGAACAGGAATGACAGGGGTTGGGTGAGGGAAAGTCTATGTTGGGGCGTGGGGGTGGGGGGGGGGGGTTTAATTTCCCTTTTTGAGTCAGGAGAAAAACTCCCAAATCCCACAAGGGAAACGAAGTTAAAAATTATACCAGTATGGGCCTATTCCAACCCAGTTTGTCCCCCATACGGATGGGAGTCACTGTGTCCTTCCATTCTGCCTAGTGGAAATTGCAGTCAGGTCCTGATGAGATCATCATGACCCAATCTGCATATGTGAAGATGTTGGAAAACTTTAAAATTATTTGTGGCCACAGCTGTCAGGTCCTCACAGGATACCCTGTGGCCTCAGCTGTAGACTTGTGACAGATGCAGCTCTGGGCTGGGGGCAGGAAGAACGGTGGGGAAATGAGTAACGCAAGGCTTTGCTGGCTTTCCAGCATGCCTTTGTGATGCTGTGTCTAGGGGCCTGCTGAGCTTTGCCCTTAAGGTTGGGCCCATCCACTGCTGATAAGCTCCGAGTAGCCACTCCAAGCGGCCAGTTAATTGCCACTAGGTGGCTATCCGCTATCAACAGGCAGGTAGCCACCTCCATTGCTCACCAGCCTCCAGCAAGGTTTCCCAGTGGCCGAACATGTCGGACGGTTGACCCAACGTGCCATGTTCAAAATGTTCTCCCAACCCACCACCAAAGTCACCAGCCCACAGCTGGTAAGATTCTGTCCTCAATCCTCTGCTCTCCACACTATGGTTTCTGCTAGGCAAGTCGGGTAAAAACTACCTACTAGCATTTCCTTACTTAGACAGTGGACTCTTGCACTCTAGTCCGGCACATGAAGAATGGCAACTTGGATCAGATCAGGCCTTGCTGTACTCAAGCTCAAGCCATCATATAATAGTCACAATAGAACTGAATTTTACCCGCAAAGGGTTAAAAAAGCAGGAAGTTATTCTAATCTTATATAAAGCACTAGTTCATCTTCAGATTGAGTATCGTGTCCAATTCTGGACATCACACTTCCGGAAGGATGTGAAGACTTGGGAAAGGGTACAGAAGTGATTTACTAAAATGGTTCCAGGGATGCGAGATTATAGTTACATGGATAGACTGGGGAAACTAATGTTGTTCTCCCTCGAGCGTAGAATGCTGAGAGAATATTTGATACAGATGTTTAAAATTATGAAGGGATTTGATAGAGTAAATAAATAGAAACTATTGCTAATGTCTGAGGAAACAGATTTAAGGTGACTGGTGAAAGAACCAGGGGCAGGGGAACCAGAGGAAAAACCATTTTACATGACGAGTGGTTATGATTTGAAATGCACTGCATGATAGGGTGGTGGATACATGTTCAAAGGGAATTGGTTAAATACTTGAAGGAGAAAATGTTGCAGGGATATGGAAAAATAGAGGGGAAGTGGGATGAAATGGATTGCTCTTTCAAAGAATTGGCACAGATTCTCCTCCTGTGCCATCCTATTCAATGAGTCTGTGATTTTTCTAAGTGTATTAATATCTAATTTTCAGCAAGAGGCAAGTTACTCACTGTAGAATCTCCAAATTCTGGCCTGTTCTTGTAGCCACAGAATTTATGTGGCGGATCCCGTTAAGTTTTTAGTTAATTAGAGTTCATTAAAACCCCAGGATGTTGATAATGGGGGATTTAGCAATGTTAATGTTTGAACATCAGATGGTTAGATTCTTTGTTGTTGAAGATGCTCATTGTCTGGCACTTGTGTGGTGCAAATGTTACCTTCCACTTTTCAGCCTAAGCCTGAATGTTGTTCAGATCTTGCTGCATGCGAGCACAGACTGCTTCTCTAACTCACACAGTTACTCAACTGCCTCAAACCAGCCAAGAGTTAAAATGGGGACTATGGGCATCCTTTTTAATGAGGCACATTTAAAATGACACACATGTTATCCAAATGAACAGAGACAACCTCCTTCTCCAAACCCTACCCTATCTTCAATTCACAGAAGTGATCTTGTGACCTTGGTGCAGTTCCTACTGCTCTCCCTAGCTGCATCTTCTACCTGACGTTGCAGCTTTGAGATCAGATTCAATGCTGCCAAGAAGAAGGGGGCAGTACCAATACTGAGCAGCAAGGTGGCAATAGCACTTTAAGGATTTGCAAAAACTCAGAAAAAGTAACAGCTTCAGACAGATTTTTGCTATGTAAACTTATCAGGGGGTATATAGGGCAAAGGTGGGTGAATGAAATCACAAGCTACAGGAACAGGAGTAGGCCATTTAGCCTTCAAGCCTGTTCCAACATTCAATGTGATCAAGGCTGATCTGCGACCAAACTCCACATACCAACCTATGCCCCACATCCCTCAATACCTTTGATTCATAAAAATCTATTCATATCAATTAAAAATGTATATCAATTATTAATATCAATTAAAATTCATACTGGATCTAGTACGAATTGCTGTTTGCAGAAGAGAGTTCCAAACCTCTACCACCCTTTGTGGTAGAAGCGTTTCCTAAATTCATTCCCGAAACATCTGGCTCTACATTTTAGACCATGTCTCTGAGTCCAGATCACCCAACCAGCAGAAACACTTCCTCCCAATCCCTCCCTACCTGTCCCTCTTCATATCTTGTAAGGGACGATAAAGTGGTTCAGGTACAGTACACTGTGACTTGTTCTTCAAGTACTGGACATGCCTTTAGTTGAATACAATGCAAGCTCAGCAAAGTGCTGCCTCAGGGAGATCAGCTCCAATTTAAAACTTTTATTGAATATGTTTAAAAACTTTCCCTGCCATGTCCCCTCATGTGACACTGTCACATGAGTTGGGACGTGTCTATAAGTTTTATTGAAACCTTTCTTAAAGATTTAAATACCCTCATGAAACCTCATCCCACCCGTGGATGAGGTTTCATGCTTTTTCCGAAGCCCGCCAGGGCTCCTAACCTGCCCGCCAACCTTAAGGTTGGACGGTCAGGTCCATTAACGACTTTAATTACTTTTTCAATGGCCTCAATAGGCCTTTGATGGGTTGGTGGGCACGCAGCTGACTCAGCTGCGCCCCCGCCGACCTGAAAATGGAAATGTCGCGGGGTGACGTCGGGAGTTCCACCCGCTCGCCAACCGGAAGATCCCTAGAATTTTGCTCAAAAGTCTGTATCAAATGCCTTTTGAAAATCCATATACACCACATCAACTGCATTTCCTTTATCAACCTTCTCTGTTACCTCTTCAAAAAAGAACTGTGTGAATGTGCGGAGTAAGAAGTGGCGAGCACTCCCTTTTCCGGGTTTTGAATGTGTAAATTAAACCAACCTTCTTTCTAACTGAACTTTGTTGTGGATTATTTGTAAAACTGGATCACAAAATCCAAGTGATTGGGAAAACACGCCTATTCTTTTAAAAATACTAATTCAAAACACGTTCTGCTTATGGACAGGGGCTAAGAAGAAACCAGTGCAGTTTGACTGTCTCTCTCCTGTCCGTAACACATGGAACACCACCGCCTGCAAACACCCCTCCAGGCCATGCACCATCCTGACTTGGAATTATGTCGCTGTTCATTCACTGTCGCTGGTTCAAACTCCTGGAACTCCCTCCCTAACAGCACTGTGGGTGTACCTACAACAAAAGAACTGCAGCGGTTCAAGAAGACAGCTCACCACCATCTTCTTCAGGGCAATTAAGGATGGGCAATAAATGCTGGCCTAGCCAGCGACGCCCACATCCCAGGAACGAATAAAAAAAAAAAAATTCCTTATCCCCAATGGTAACCAAGTAAAAGTCCAAACTAATCATTCATCATCACAGCTTCACTATTTTTCTCTAGCCTATTATCATTCATATAACAAATCCCCTAGTCTCAGTAGCACATGAACCATGCTGTCCTATTCAGCACAACAAAACCAGGAAATGCTGGAAAAACTCATCAGGTCTAACAGCATCTGTAGAGAGAGAAACAGAGTTAACGTTTCAAGTCCATATGACTCTTCTTCAGAAGTCATGTGGTCTCGAAACATTACCTGTTTCTCAATATCAACTGCTTTTGCTGGAATTATGCTTCTACTTCAACATGGGGGAAAAAAGTTTCCCCTAACTTCTAATCTTTCTTGAAAGTAGCTAATGTTAATCTTGCCCCTTCTAGTTATGTGTGCATTAGTTCCCAGTCCAGCAACACATCAGTTCTAAAGTTCTCATCCTTGTTTTCAACTCGATCCTAATTTCATCTTATCCCTATATCTGTAAACTTCTCCAGCGTACAACACTCCGAGATCCCTGCACTCCTCCAATTCTGGCCTCTTTAGTGTGGGGAGTGAATGGGGGGGCGCGGTGCAGGGGTGGTCCTTACTGCTGCTGAACATGTGTGCAGCCGCGCATGACTATGTTGACTGCAGTGTTGAGCTCCAAAATGGCAGTACGGGCTTCAAATCAGTATTATGTGTTGATTGACATTATGATCTGCCTACTCCACATACTCCTGGTGGACACTCTCTGTTACCTCCCCCCACACTAATATCACTTCCAGTATAACTTTTACCAAATGTGTGAGAGTGCCCTCGACACCATTTTGGACCTCCAAGGCCTCTCAAAGCACCCAAAACACTGGCGCTAAACATCCAAATTTTGCAGTGATTGGGTCTAAGTACAAACAATTTGTTCTTGGCTGAAATAGAGCCTGACTTCCCCTGAATACCATAAAAGAGGCGCAGAGTGAAAGTGTAATCACTATCCGTCCACATTTAGAAACCTTTTCCAAGAAAAATGTTATACCTGTTGTCGCATTGTGGCAAGTTGAATTTGGGAAGGCATAAAATATTTTTTTTGGGATATCTACTTGCAATTTGGGAGGCGTGGTCTTGAGAACAGTTGTGATTCAGAAGGGAACAGAATCCTGAAGAGCTGAGCACTGGGCGAATTAGTTAGACTATATAATATAAACAGGAGGGGATTTCTTTGAAATAAGATGATTTCTTTGAAGAACTGAATTTGTTTTGGAGTCCTGTTGAGCAACACAATGGAAAGAATTTAACATGATGCCATTTGGAATGCTTTGACCTTGAAATGAAGCTGTGAGGGACATCAATAACACTTAACACATATGTTTCTGTTCACAGCTTAACAGAATCCTTAACCTAAAACAAAAACAAAAATACCTGGAAAAACTCAGCAGGTCTGGCAGCAGACTTCAACAGAACTGTTCTGTTGAAGGGTCATTCGGACTCGAACCGTTAACTGTGCTCCTCTCCGCAGATGCTGCCAGACCTGCTGAGTTTTTCCAGGTATTTTTGTTTTTGTTTTGGATTTCCAGCATCTGCAGTTTTTTGCTTTTATGCTAGACTCCTTAACCTGTTGTTTAAAGGCCCTTTCAGCTTTAATAGAATAGGTTTTTGTTTGTTAAAAGTTGATCACAGCTGAAGGGGAGTTAGGGTTGTACAGATATTAATTGAAACAATATGTATTACTGAAGCATTTCTTCAATCTACAAAGTGCAAGGTTATTATTAAAACTTTTGTAAATTTATTTTTCAAAAAATACAACAGAAATGCAAATCTGATCAAGAAATTAATGTGTGATTGTATCTGTTTCTCAGTAGAAACAAGCTTTTACATTTCTGATGCTTAGTATTTTTGATATGAATCAGTGTGGCTTTATGAGGTTTCACTGCACTGGGTTCTCTGCAATCGATCTGTGGCAATTAAGTATTTAATGGCTTTCACCAAATCATGCAAATGTCATGAGGCTATGCCTCTTTAAGTTTGAAAATTTGGTTTTGAAACTTTCAACTGACTAGAAATTTTGCAATTTAAAATGAGACGGAACAAACTACTTAAAATGCAAGGCCACCTTCGAGGTGAAGGTGAAAAAACACAAACCTTCAGACCCATCAAACCTCATCACTGTCTAAGGAAGAGACATTAAAATGAAAAGTACTGGATATTAAAACAATGGCTGCCACAGATAGAGCCACTAAAAACCCCTTAGAAATACACAATGGGTGAAGTGTAACAGATCAGCCTGCAGCCACTGCAGGGAGATTGCAAGTAACACAGGGAGGATCAAGAAAGTTTTCAGCAGAGGAAACAAGCTGAAAAACTGCACTCTCTCACTTTTTGGAAAAGGTGTGAGGCACCAGTTCAAGAAGTCAACTATCAGAAAATTACCAGCAAACCGAAATCTTGAAGATTGTAGCATCTTCTACATCTGACTGTATCCAAGGAACCAGCTGACCTAAATTGGCCACAACATTCAAAGTCTACATCTCAAGGAAAATCAAAGGACATTTAACTGTATATTCTCTCAACTTTTTTTAATGGACTTTAACTCCCCTCATTTCTGATCACTGTGCGTGTGTGATGTCATGTTTTTATTAAACCTCCTTTGATTGGCTCAATGCATAAGTAGTTAAATGCATTCTGCTTTGAAAAAGGCATATCCTCGTGAAAAGGAAACAAAAACCTTTGTTATGACCAACTGAAGAGGTTGAATAGAGAGGAGCCAGCTCACTCCTTCTCCCCTGGTCACAACACAAACCAAAGGTTAAATATTACAATACGACAGTAAATCATTGTATTAATCCAATAGGGAGTAGTCAAGGTAATTTTAATTTATTTTTATTTCTAGAAATCGATGCAAGTTATGTGTATGTAACGTGAAGTTATGCTAATGGGGGTTGAGAGATAGAAGACAAAGAGAGTACAGTCTTTCGGCTTGCTTCCTCTGCTGAAAGCTTTCTTGACGCTCCCTGTGTCACTTGCAATCTCCCTGCAGTGAGCGCAGGGAGACGGAAGTGAGTGCTTTTGATACTTAACATGTTATAAAGGGGGAAAAACTCAATAGCCGAAAACGGATGCGGAGATTATGATGTGGTATTAGCCCTGTGCTCAATCCTTCTGAAGCACAGCAAGCTTGTGCTGCCTGCTGATTCGTCTGATTCTGCGCGCAGGCAGCACTGTTGAGTGGCTGCACACCTCAGCCGGGGCCCAAGTTTCTGTGAGGCTAGAACCACTTGAGGTTAACCTGAACCACCTAATGCCGACCTGCACTTCTTAGAGGGGAGGTGCTTTCTGCAGCAGGTGCTGGACAGCTGAGAAAGGCGTCGCAATAGGAAGAAGAGTGAATAATGGAGCGAGAGGGGAGACAACATGCCCAAGGTTCTCAAATAAAGCACTGGGCACCTTGGAGGAAGTGAATAGGAGGAGAGATGTGATTTATCCACAGGGCTCACGAGGCCCTCCAGACAATTATGCGAAGGCAGCAAGACCAAGTAGTATGGTAGTCAATGCCAGAGATTCAGCCATAAGAACCTGGATGCAGGGGGGTAAAAAATTCGATGATCTTATGCGAGTGGTCAAGGTCAGAGAATGTGTCTCCGAATCTTATATTCCACCAACTGCGCCATTAGACTCACACATTGCTCAATTCACCACATCCACCCACCTACCAACATCATCATCGATCCATCATGACTCAGACCCAACATTCTTAGTTTTGTCCCATGCTTACACAAGTAGCACTGCTGCAAGCCTCATGCCCACATCTCTCAGCTTGCACACACTGTCAGCCATTCAACCATGACAGCCACATCACCCAAATGCACCACACTCACTAAAGCACTTCCCTCTCTGCTGCAGCACAAGGGACACACAACTGAAGGCAGCAGGTGCTAACTAGCTGGGACAAGTGCAGTTGCATGTCCTTAACCCCATTTAGGAGAATGGTGCTAGCCAATATTGAAGCCGCTGTTGCTGAGGCTGTGGCCAGAGTCAGGGCTGAAACAATAGAAGGTGACAGCATTTTCACACCTAATCCTCCTCTCCATTCCACTTCCCCCTCATCCCACAATCTCTTCTGATTTACAAGTTGCAGGTGGTGTACTTTCCACCAGATTACAATCCTACCCTTGTGCCCTTCTCTTTTCTTATACCCAAGAACTGCCACCTGGCCACACAGGTGGAAGAGAAAGAGGTGGAAGAAGAGGAATACTATGATGAAGAAGCAACACCATCACTTGCTCTCACACTCGAAGCTACCAGGTCAGATACTGGCACTGCACATAATTTAGAGTATAACTTAGAAGCGAGACACTGGGTACAAGTGACCTGGCCACAGCACCAAGGTAGCAGAGATGTCTGTTCCCAAGAGGGTAAGGTTGAACATGGGTTCTGCTGCAGAGGACTCAGATGAAGACTTTGATGTGTGGCATCCATAAGAAGTGTGCCCACTGAAATGCTTGGTGCACTGGCAGGCCTGCCAGAAAGCCACATGCAATGTTAAGGAACATGGAGAAGGTTGGCGGTGACTTTGTACAGGGCTTGGAGCCTGTCTTTTCCAGTAGGGGAGTGGTTGGCAATTCCATTAGCACAACCCAGGCATGATATAGTGTTCAGTGGTCAATGTCTCAGTTTCCATTGCAGCACAAGCAGAAACCACCCAATGTCTGGCTGCTGTAACGAAAGCTCAGCCTTCTGCAATACAAGGACAGCTTGCTGCCACACAAGTTCAGACTGCTGCCATCATGGCTGCAGATATCAACTTTCCTATGGGCTTGCAGGATGTCACATCTGTCCAGCAACCTGTACTCCAACTGATTACTAGGATTGCTTGGGCACCAATCCTGGGGAATGGCAGTGGCTCCATGGACACACTTGGTGTCCTCTTTCAGGATGACAGCATTCCTGCTCCCATCACTGCCACTCTGCCAGTTGCTGTTGCTGGTCATCCAGCCAGCCCAGGCTAATACTGCACATGTCATGATGGTGCAGCCCAAAGCCAGGGCGTCCAAGCCCAGTGCTGTTCAAAGATAGCCTGCAGGGTCAAGTGAAAGTCAGCAGTCTTCCACCTATCCTGCTGCAACCATTTGGGTAGCACCTCAGAGGAGCACTGGGACAGGCAAAGGCACACAGAAGACAAACACCAAGGGAATGCACAAGCCTGATTATTTGATGTTTATCTGCAATAAGACATGATTTGATTCATAAATTTAGTATGGAATGTTTATTTTGTAATTGCTTTTATTTTTGCATTTGGCCTTGAGGATTGTAATGGCCACTAACAGAGGGAAGGTAAAGTATGGGACTGTTGGTGAATGGGGAATTGGGGTTGTCTTTACTGGTATTACATTGGGGTGAACCATTCACAGGTAGCCTGGCCAGAAAGGGGCATCAGTTTTGCCACCTCCCCTTTTCCTCCTCTTCTTCTTGCCCCTCCTCCTGCTCCACAGCATATCGCTGCATAGCTGGTGTAAGGGCAGTGCCCTTATGACGTTAAGGTTGTGCAACTTGCAGCAGATCTCCATGAATCTTGGCACCTGCTCTTCAGAGTACTGCAGGGCACCCCCAGGCAGCAGAATGGTTGCTTCAGGACTCCCAACAGTCTGTTCAATCGCATTTTGTTTGGTAGCATGGCTTTTTTGTTTGCACACTGCCTACACGTGCATGGGTGACGCACAAGATTCGTCAGCAAATAGTCCTTGCCATCCAGTAGCCAGCCTCTGTCACGGCTTGCCATATCTGCTCAAATGCAGATGGCACCATGGACTGCCGCAGAATGAAAGTATCATGATTGATTCCAGGATACCAGGCACCAACTTGCATAATGCTATGCGTGTGGCCACACACCAGCTACACGTTGAGGCGGTGGAATCTCTTTTAATTGCAGTACATCTCAGAGTCGACATGCACCAGCAGCAACATGACAATACATGCTGTCAGTGACACCCTGCAGCATGGAGAAGCCTGCAATCCTTGCAAAGTCATGTGCTTGCTCTGCCTGCTTCTCTCTGGCAAGAGAAAATGGAATGTATTCTGCTGTCTTGGAATTATAGAGCCTAAGTGCAAGAAGGGACAGCAAGCTTTTGCAAATATTGTCTGTTCCAGCCTGGAAGGATATTGATGCATAAACATTATGGCCACGGTAACCTTCATAGCCACGGGCAATGCCATCTGCACCCTACTTCTTACCCAAGGCAACTCAGTGATCTAAACAGTACATCAACTCTCTATTTTTAATAAAGAATGCAGGATAGCAACAAAAGAGCTCTGGGCCTTTGAAAAAAGTTGAATTTGACTCAGTCCCTGTTGTTGATTTAAGTTGTTCGAAAATTAATCATGAACATTAGGAGGGTTGACAGGCCAGGGATTGGTACATTATACTTAACTGGACTGCTACCTGTGTGAACCAATAATCCGTTGGCTACTGTCAACTTTGTCATATCATGCTCTGAATCCCAACTGTTAGTTTTCTGGTACCTGTGAACTATGGCATCTATAACACAAAACTACAACTTAGCTGCATTCACATTTCTTGAGACTGCTACCAAACTCTTTTTTTTTTAAAAGGTTGTTTTCCCTTGTGTTTCAAGATCCATTCAGGGAATATTTTATTGTTCATCTATGAATCCTGTCGTAGCCATTTAAAAGCAGATGAAGAGCAAATTGTTGCAGAATCAAGTGGTTTCCTTGTGCTGGTCACCAAACCCAATGGAAAACAGGATGGAGATAAAGCAGGCATGGGATAATAATCTGAACTATGATATTTTATTTGCTTTTGATAAAAAAAATGTAAAGACTTAATAACAAATACCTCCAAAGAAGAGACAGAACTAGAAATTATTTTGGAAATAATGCTTCTGGTAGCACTGGTAATTTAAATCTTAATTATTTCCAAGTCAAAACTCAAACTCAAAGTTATTCTATTGATTGGACCCTATTTGAATATTTCAAAAGACAGTCTGACTTCATGAGAGGTTGACTGTGGTTTTCATATGACCAGGCACAAATTATTCCCCCACTGAAATCATTTACTAAATAAAAAGGTCTGATCTGTTGTGACAATCATGGGTGGAGGAGGTGTCTGTTATCAGCAGCACCTTACTGTTTTTAGCTCCTAAATTTGAGCTATGCTTAATCATCCCTATCTCTTAAAGGTCACCATCAACTCATTAATTCAAACAGGCAGGACCTGCAGTTAGTTCAAGGCTCACTGTTGAAGAAAACGTCTATAGTTTGGTGGTTGCTTGTAAATTCCAGCTCCTGTCCCTAAAGGGAAGAATTTCTGACATCAGAAGGATGTTAAATGTTGAGTACAGTTGCCCTGCTGCCCCCTCCCCCACCCCATGACCCCCGACCCTGGTGAGTGCAGTTGGGTGTCCATGCAAAAAACAAAACCCCAAGAAGAGACATCTGCCGCAATTGTAGAAACAGTATAAGCTTTCCACAACCACCAATGTCAACTTGTTGGGGCAACCCTTCCCCCAAAAGTCTAAGCTTTCAAAAAGCAGGAACTTGTAAATTAAGCAAAAGGGGACATAAGAGTAAAATTGATGTTAAATACAGTCTACCAGTACTGCTAGAATTTTATATACACTAGCTGATCGCCCATGGCGATGCTCTGAGGTAATTCAAAGTTCAGTTCTGATATTTAGCCGCTAAGATGGCGCTGTTTGTAAATTGGCCTGTCCCTTTAAGGCCACTCCTCTTTTGTGAAGCAAACTTATGTATCCATGTCAGAAGAAGCCAGCAAGAAATGCCTGTCTTTCTCTGTTTAAAACATGCTTTGTATCTGTAACAAGCCTGTCATTCCGAAGTTTGGATTTGGAGTATTATATACCTGCGAGATTCAAGTCTTTTTCATTGGTGGATGTGGAAAGTGTTCATGTGCGCTGTTTTCAAATTTTACCACAAGAGGACTGATAGGGACTGGAGTATATTATAGGAATACAGGAACAGGAATTTAGCCCCTCAAGTATTTTCCATCATTCAAAGAGATCATGACTAATCTGGGACCTAACTCCATATTTAACCTTTATATTTAAAATATTTAACCTTTGTCCCATTTCCCTTAATGCCTTCGGTTAACAATATCCTGCTTCAGTTTTGGTGTCCATGCATGAAATTCCAAGTTTTTTTTCTGATGAACAGACTAACTGACTATTTATTTCATGGGTGTCTGTGGCATCTTGCTGTGCCATGTTGGCTGCGACCTTGGCCTGCATAACAACAATTACACTTAAAAAGTACTAGTAACGACAAAACTGCTTTGGAAGGTGCAGGGGAGGTAAAATGATCTACAAAGTGCTTTCTTCCTGTTAATATCAGTCAACTTCAGAGTCTAGTATAAACATCCTGCAACAGGTTACTTGTGGCCAACTTTTGTTTTAACAGTAAACTAATGTTAAAATCCCCCCACCCACCCCCAAGTGCAGTCTGGTGTCTGTACACAAAACAAAGCCCCAAGAAAGAGACATCTTCCGTGATAATGGAGACAGTAAAAGCTGACAATGGCTTGGACCTGAATATTCAAGGTTACATGACATTTCAGAAGGACAGGAAGGTAGGGAAAGGTATGGGGATAGCTTAAAACAAAAACAGAATTACCTGGAAAAACTCAGCAGGTCTGGCAGCATCGGCGGAGAAGAAAAGAGTTGACGTTTTGAGTCCTCATGACCCTTCGACAGAACTTGAGTTCGAGTCCAAGAAAGAGTTGAAATGTAAGCTGGTTTAAGGTGTGTGTGTGGGGGGCGGAGAGATAGAGAGAGAGAGAGAGGTGGGGGGGGGTGTGGTTGTAGGGACAAACAAGCAGTGATAGAAGCAGATCATCAAAAGATGTCAACGACAATAGTACAATAGAACACATAGGTGTTAAAGTTGGTGATATTATCTAAACGAATGTGCTAATTAAGAACATTCGTTTAGATAATATCACCAACTTTAACTTTAACACCTATGTGTTCTATTGTACTATTGTCGTTGACATCTTTTGATGATCTGCTTCTATCACTGCTTGTTTGTCCCTACAACCACACCTCCCCCCCCTCTCTCTCTCTATCTCTCCGCCCCCCACGCACACACCTTAAACCAGCTTATATTTCAACTCTTTCTTGGACTCGAACTCAAGTTCTGTCGAAGGGTCATGAGGACTCGAAACGTCAACTCTTTTCTTCTTCGCCGATGCTGCCAGACCTGCTGAGTTTTTCCAGGTAATTCTGTTTTTGTTTTGGATTTCCAGCATCCGCAGTTTTTTTGTTTTTATGGGGATAGCTTGGTTGATTCAGGATGACATTAGTACATTAGAGAAGGGTGACCTTAGTTCTAAATATCAAGATGTAGAATCAGTTTGGATCGAGGTAAGAAATAGTAAAGGTAGGAAGTCACTTGTGGGAGTAGTTTGTGGGCTCCCTAACAGTAACCACACTGTAGGACAGGATATACAGCAATAAATAATAGGAGTTTGTGACAAAGGTATAATGATAATCATGGGTGATTTTAATCTACATATAGATTGGATGAATCAGCTTGGCAAGGGTAGCCTGGAAGGTGAGTTCATAGAGTGTTTTCAGGATTGTTTCTTAGAGCAGCACGTTCTGTAGCCAACCAGAGAGCAGGCTATTCTAGATCTGGGAATGTGGAACATGAAGGATTAATTAATGACCTCATAAATAAAGGTGCCCCTAGGTAGCAGGATTATAACATGTCTGAATTTTAACATTCAATTTGAGGGAGAGAGAGTGGGTCTAAAATTATTGTTTTAAACTTAAATAAAGGCAATTATCAGGGTATGAAGACAGAGCCGGCTAAAGTGAACTGGGAATAGGTCAGTAGAGATGCAGTGGCTGACATTTAAGGAGGTATTTCATAACACTGAGCAAAGATACATTTCAGTAAGAAAGAAAGACTTTAGGAGAAGGACACACCAGCCATGGCTAACTGAGGAAATTAAATAGTATCAAATTGAAAGAAAAAGCATACAATCCAGTAAAGGTTAGGGGCAGGTCAGAGGAATGGACAGAATATAAAAAACAGCAAAGAATGACTAAAAGAATAATACGGAGGGAGAAATTAGAGCGCGAGAGAAAGCTAGCTAGAAATATAAAAATAGATAGCAAGAGTTTCTACAGGTATTTAAAAAAGAAAAGAGTATCTCAAGCGAACGCTGGTCTAGAGTGAGTTGGGGGAATTAATAATGGAAAATAAGGAAATGGTGGATGAATTGAACAGATATTTTGCATACCTTCTTGTAGGAGGGTACATAAAACATCCCAGAAATAATTGCAAGTCAACAGGTGAAAGTGAGCGAGGAACTTTAAACAGTTACAATCACCAGGGAAAACTATTAGAACTAAAAGCTGACAAATCCCCAGCTTCTGAAAGACTTCATCCCAGGGTCTTAAAAGAAGTGAGATAGTAGATACATTGGTTTGGATTTTCCAAAATTCCCTAAATTCTGGAAAGGTGCTATTAGATCAGAAAACAGTGAATGTATTTTGTATTTTCTATTCAAGAAAGGAGGGAGACATAAAGCGGGAAACTAGAGGCCAGTTAAGGGGGAAAATGCTAGAATCTATTACTAAGGAGGTTATAACTGGACAAGTTAGAAAATGCATCAGGTAGAACCAACATGGTTTTGAGAAAGGAAAAACCATGTTTGACTGATTTATTAGAGTTCTTTGAGGAAGTAACAAGCAACGTGGATAAAGGGGGACCTGCATGTGGTGTACTTAGATTTCCAGGTGTTTGACAAGGTGCCACATCAAAGGTTACCACACAAAATAAGAGATCATGGTGTAGGGAGTAACATATTAGCATGGATAGAAGATTGGTTAGCTAACAGGAAACAGACCATTGGCATAAATCGGTTATATTCAGACTGGCAAGTTGTGATGAGTGGAGTGCCACAGGGATCCGTGCTCGGGCTTCAACTATTTGCAAACTATAACCATGATTTGGATGAAAGGACTGAAATTATAGTTGCTAAATTTGCTAATGACACAAAGATAGGTCGGAAATTAAGGTGTGAAAAGAAAATAAGGCATCTGCAAAGATCATAGATGGGTTAAGAGAGTGGGCAAAAATTTGCCAGATGGAGTATAATGTGGGAAAATGTGAACATGTCCGCTTTGGCAGGAAGAATTGAAAGGCAGCATATTATTTAAATGAAGAGAAATTGCAGATAATGAGTGTATGCATTAAATACTAATTGTATTATAATTGTATTGAAGCACCTCAAGAGTGCAGCATGATGTATGTTGATAACTCCAATACCATTGTCTGATTGTCTGTAATGACCATATTGAAATGATTGTAACATTCATTGATTGTATGGATATACCTCGTGATCTATGTGTAAAAGTTGAAGCTGATTGTACATTTTGTGATGGCGATTTTGTAATGTTCTTCCAGATATTCTATGAATAAAGTATATTTTTAATTTAAAAAAACTCTGAGGTACAGAGGGATTTGTGTGTCCTGGTACATGAATCATGATAAATTAACGTGCAGTACAGCAAGTGATTAGGAAGGCAAATGGAATATTGTTGTTTATTGCAAGGGGAATGAAATATAAAGGTAGGGATGTTTTGTTAGTTGTACAGGGCGTTGGCGAGACCACATGTACAGTACAGTGTGCAGTTTTGGTCTCCTTATTTAAGAAAGGACATAATTGCATTAGAAGCAGTTCAGAGATGGTTCACTTATACAAAAACAGAATTACCTGGAAAGACTCAGCAGGTCTGGCAGCATCGGCGGAGAAGAAAAGAGTTGACGTTTTGAGTCCTCATGACCCTTCAACAGAACTGGTTGAATCCAAGGAGAAGGAGAGGGATGAAATATAAGCTGGTTTAAGGTTGGGGATGGGGGGGTGGGGGGAGAAGTGGAGGGGGGTGGTGTGGTTGTAGGGACAAGCAAGCAGTGATAGGAGCAGATCATCAAAAGATGTCACGGACAAAAGAACACAGAGGTGTTGAAGTTGGTGATATTATCTAAACGAATGTGCTAATTAAGAATGGATTATATTCTTATACCTGGGATGAAGGTGTTTCTCCTAAGGAAATGTTGGACAATTTGGGCTGCATCCATTAGAGTTCAGAAAAATGAGAAGTGATCTTATTGAAACAAAGATCATCAGGGGGCTTGACAAAGTGGATGCTGAAAGGATGTTCCCCCTTGTGGGAGACACCAGAACTCAGGGACACAATTTAAGAATAAAATCTACTGGAATTTAAGACAGAGGTGAGGAAATACTTTTCTCTCAGAGGGCCATGAGCCTGTGGAACTCTCTTCCCAAAGAGTGGGAGATACAGCGTCAATGAATGTTTTTAAGGCAGACATAGATAGATTCTTGATTAACAAGGGAGTCATAGGGTTTCAAGGATAGTCGGGTAAGTGTTGAGGCCACCATTCAGATCAGCCTTGGTTTTATTGAATGGAGGAGCAGACTTGAGGAGCTAAATGGCCTATTCCTGTTCCTAATTCATATGTTCATATGTTTTTCACAACCAGCAACATTTACCTTGTTGGGACAACCATTCTCTCAAAAGTCTAAGCTTGCAAAAAGCAATCATTTGTAAATTAAGCAAAAAGGGGACATAGAGTCAAACTGATGTTAAATACAGTCTACCAGTACTAATGAGTACTTGTTCGGTGTCATTATATATAGATCATGGGCTGTGCAGATTATGTTATGTGGAGTACCACAAGCCCATGATGCAAACAATAACTGAGCATTAAAGTGAATGCTTGGTGTCTTTGTTCAATCGACTGTAACATTGCACCAAATTGGAGCATCTTTAAACTCTGAACCAAATGTCAGGATCAATTAATCCCACTGGTAACTTCAAGATTTGAATAGCTTGCATTGCTCTAGACCAACCTTTACCCCTTTTTTGTAAGGTGTTTTCATTTTTGCCCCTTTAAAAAAAACATTTTTTTGAAAAAAAGGGAGGCAGAGAGAAAACGGAATTATAGACCAGTCAGCCTGTTGGTAGTGGGAAAAATTCTAGAGTCCATTATAAAAGATTTAATAGGTGAGCACGTGGAAAACAGTGGCAGAATCGGACAGAGTCAGCATGGATTTATGAAAGAGAAATCATGCTTGACAAATTTACTGGAATTTTTTGAGGATGTAACTAGTAGAGTTGATGAGGGGGAGCCAGTGGATGTGGTTTATTTGGACTTTCAGAAGGCTTTCGACAAAGTCCCACATAAGAGATTGGTGTGTAAAATTAAAGCGCACAGGATTGGAGTTATGTATTGAGATGGATAGAAAACTGGTTGGCAGACAGGAAACAAAGAGTAAGAATAAATGGGTCCTTTTCTGAATGGCAGGCAGTGACTAGTGGGGTACCGCAGGTATCGGTGCTGGGACCCCAGTTATTCACAATATATATTAATGATTTAGATGAGGGAACTAAATGTAATATCTCCAAATTTGCTGATGACGCAGAGCTTTGGACAAGCTGAGTGAGTGGGCAAATGCATGGCAGATGCAGTATAATGTGGATAAATGTGAGGTTATCCATTTTGGTAGCAAAAACAGGAAGGCAGATTATTATCTGAATGGCTATAAATTGAGAGAGGGGAATGTGCAACGAGAACTGGGTGTCCTTGTACACCAGTCGCTGAAGGTAAGCATGCAGGTGCAGCAGGCGGTAAAGAAAGCAAATGGTACATTGGCCTTCATAGCCAGAGGATTCAAGTACAGGAGCAGGGATGTCTTGCTGCAATTATACAGGGCCTTAGTAAGACCACACCTGGAATATTGTGTGCAGTTTTGGTCTTATCTGAGGAAGGTTGTTCTTGCTATAGAGGGAGTGCAGCAAAGGTTTACCAGACTGATTCCTGGGATGGCGGGACTGACATGAGGAGAGATTGAGTCGATTAGGATTATATTCGCTGGAGTTCAGGAGAATGAGGGGGGATCTCATAGAAACCTATAAAATTCTAACAGGACTAGGCAGGGTAGATCCAGGAAGGATGTTCCTGATGGTGGGGGAGTCAAGAACCAGGGGTCACAGTCTGAGGATATGGGGTAGACCATTTAGGACTGAGATGAGGAGAAATTTCTTCACCCAGAGAGTGGTGAGCCTGTGGAATTCACTACCACAGTAAATAGTTGAGACCAAAATATTGTATGCTTTCAAGGAGGAGTTAGATATAGCTCTTGGGGCGAAAGGGATCAAAGGGTATGGGAAGAAAGTGGGAGCAGGCTATTGAGTTGGATGATCAGCCATGATCATAATGAATGGCAGAGCAGGCTCGAAGGGCCAAATGGCCTACTTCTGCTCCTAGTTTCTATGTTCCTAATGTTGTGTTCCTCTTTTGAAATTTGTTACTTCTTGTCACTATAATGTGCGTGGGCTATTGGGTTGGTTGAGGTTTTTAAGAGATTTAGAGTATTATTAGTTTTATAAGTCATAGTTTCCTGGCATTCCCCATTCACCTTAGGAGCTCACAAGCTGCCCACTCTCTCCATCCATTATTTAATTCCAAGGTACCTGCCTTTCTGGGTAAATATCTCCCTATTTTACCACAGGTCGGGCCAGTAGAATGGACAACCTCCCTCAGATCTGGGTGTAAGTGTCATGCCAATAGTTTAATTAAACGGGCTGTATTCCTTACCTTAACTGACCAATTTCCGGAAGTTTCAAAAATCCGGTAAGTATGAACAAATGTTTGATTCCTGGAGATATAAAAAAAATACATTTTTGAATAACCAACCAGTAACAATTTAAAAACCAATACCCACTCAAAATAGAGAATGGGACACGATGTGTCTTAAAACCTTGGCCATATAGTCAAGATTTATTGGCCCAAAACTTCCAATCAGGGTCAGAAACCTCCGTGTCCAACGTTGATTATACAGAAAACTACCCACTTACCTGGATACATTGAAAAGGCTCTGACTTCCAATGCATGATGTAGAAGAACTCCCCAAGCGCAGGAATCCTCAGAGAGTAGCAAAAAGAATCAGCGCAGAAATCATAGTCCCTTTTAATGGTGCTAGCTGCTGTATTCAGTTAAGTGTTTAAAGATCGCCAAGCTTCTCAGTGTGTTAGTGAATGAGTGAATGGATGACTGAATGGGTGAATGTGTAAGTAGGCAGATGGGTGAAGTAAGTGGGTAAGTGGTTAGGATGGCAGCTGGGTAGGGTGGTAGGTGGGTAGGATGATAGGTGATTGGAATGGAAGCTGGGTAGGGTGGCAGCTGGGTAGGGTTGGTGAGTAGGATAGTTGGGTCAGATCGGGAGGGGTTGTCAGGTCAGGGGCTAGTCAGTTTGGGTCGAGGATAGATGGGGGATCGAGGGAGGAAATCAGGGTGGGGGGAGATTGGTGTGATTGACTGGGAGACTGTCAACTGTATTAGTCAGGAATTAGACTAGGATTTTTCTGTTTCATATTTCCTGGCTAACTATTCAGGTAAGTGGAAATGTCCAAAGTCTCTGACGCAGAGTCCAAGACTTTTCTGGAGGGTCCAGTGGAAGCAGGGGAATTGCACACAAGCAGTTCAAACTTCCTGAGCAATCCCCACAGAGTCAGTGTGTAGGGCCTCCCAATGCTGATCTAGAGGGTACGTCCGGTCTCTGACAATCCAGAGACTGGAAGATCTGAGCCAATTTCAAACTGAAATCACTGTCAGTCTCTTTCAGCTGTCCATGTGGACCTATTGTGCATTTTACACCATTCTCATCATGAATGTGTGAGAGTGTTTCGTATTTCCAGCATTTTTGCTCCGGCAAGCTATTAGTAGGAAATTCTTCTTTTGGCTGGCACGCTCTCAATTTCTCAAGTAGCAGCTATGTTGAACTGAAGTTGAAATTGCTTTGCACCAGTTCCTGTGTGAAGACTGCAAGAGCAATAGCTCTCCTTATCTGAAAAAGTGCAAATGGATGTGGTTTACACCTCGCTCTGTCCTTGTTTTGCCTTTGTCTCCATTTTCATTTCTAAACAACTTGCTCTTTACTCAGTTCCGCAGATGCACAGAGTAGCACTGAGGACCAAACAATGAAACGCTGCCCACAACTCTGAGCGTGCACATCCAACCGAACCACATAAAACACCAATTTTGAAACGGCAAGCGGAATTGGTGAGCGAGTTGTGGAAAAGGGTAAACTGACGAGGGGCGACTAAAGGTAAACCACGGTTCAGCAATCAGCCCTTTGACATTCATCTTCAAATGGTGCTGCAAACAAATGTTCAAAAAGTCGTGTTAATACAGATAAAACATTCAAACCATTGGACTGATTCTGTCTGAGGTGGAAATAGCCCAAGCTGATTTATGAATGGGCAGTATAAACCTCAAACTAAATCACAGGGCAGTGGCACATTCCTGTTAACTATTGTCCTAACTATTTTTTTTACAAAAAGGACATCATGCTGTCCAATAATAATTTAAAATAATAGATTTGCTCTTTTGGTTAATCTCACGCCTGTACAACATACTCAGAATAGCTAGACCAGTCAAATAGGTGAGGCAAAGAATCTCTGGGTCCTTTTTTTAAAAAATTAGTTCATGGGATATGGATGTCCCTGGCACGTCCAGCATTTGTTGCCCATGAGGCCAGTTAAGAGTCAACCACATTGCTGTGGTTTTGGAGTCACGTGTAGGCCAGTCCAGGTAACGATGGCAGATTTCCTTCCCTTAAGGACATGAGTGAACCAGATGGGTTTTTACAACAATCGAACAGAGTCACCATTACTGAGACTCGCTTTCAGTTGTAGGTTGCTTTTCTTTTTAATGAATTGATTTTAAAATTAATTACTGTGATTGAATGTTGACATTCCACCAGTTGCCATGACACAATTTGAACCCGTGTCCCCAGATAATTAACCTGGGCCTCTGTTCATCGTGGTCATGACCTCTGTGCCACCTGGGTATATTTACTCATGAGCTGGGCACCCAGAAGGCATTACATCTGGGGGGGGGGGGGGGGTTGTATCCGCTGTCTGCAATCAACATTAGTGAGGCCACAGCTGGAGTCCTGTGTGCAGTTCTGGTCACCACATTATAGGAATGATGTGATTGCACTGGAGGGGGTGCAGAGGAGATTCACCAGGATGTTGCCTGGGATGAAACATTTAAGTTATGAAGAGAGGTTGGATAGACTTGGGTTGTTTTCATTGGAGCAGAGAAGACTGAGGGGCGACCTGATCGAGGTGTACAAGATTATGAGGGGCATGGACAGGGTGGATAGGGAGCAGCTGTTCCCCTTAGTTGAAGGGTCAGTCACAAGGGGGCATAAGTTCAAGGTGAGGGGCAGGAGGTTTAGGGGGGATGTGAGGAAAAACCTTTTTACCCAGAGGGTGGTGATGGTCTGGAATGCGCTGCCTGGGAGGGTGGTGGAGGTGGGTTGCCTCACATCCTTTAAAAAGTACCTGGATGAGCACTTGGCACGTCATAACATTCAAGGCTATGGGCCAAGTGCAGGTAAATGGGATTAGGTAGGTAGGTCAGGTGTTTCTCACGTGTCGGTGCAGACTTTATGGGCCGAAGGGCATCTTCTGCACTGTGTGATTCTGTGAAGTGTAACTATTTCGTTAATAAAAGAGGAGCAATGTGGTTGACTCTTTAAAACGCCCTCGGAACAAGGGCAATTAGGGATGGGCAATAAATGCTGGCCTGGCCAGCGATTCCCCACACCCGGCAAATGAACGTTCAAAACGCCCCCACCTCAATCAATTCCCCCGTCTCACTCAACCCCTTGAATGAAGAGAACGGGAGCTTTGTTGAGCAATGCGCAGACCACGAGCCAAGGTGGGTTAAACATGCTGAATGCGTTATCGTGGATAATGCTGACAACTCGCTCACCAATTCCGCTTGGCTGTTTCAAAGCTGGGTGTTTTCATGTTGATTTCGGTTGGACGTGCACGCTCAAGAGTTATGGGCAGAGGTTTCATGACGGCTCTGCGTTTTGTGTCTTAAACTCCCGTTTAACAGGAAGATCCTGAACGGGACGGGTGTGTGTGTGTGTGTGTGTATAAAAAAAAAGCACTTCATGGGTCGAGATCAAAAGGCGCCTCAAATAGCACCTCAGTTTGGTGCAAGGTTCTATAAATATCAAAGGGTAAAATTTTCCACTGAAACTAAGTAATGATTTTTTTTAGACAAATCTGCGGGGTTTTACTCCGAACGTGTTCCCCTCGGCCTGGCTGGGAGAAGGCAGGGAGCTCCAGAGACCAGGCATTTATTTTTTTTTAAATATCATTCAGCATCCAAGGCAAGTGGAGCCGTCCGTGCATTTCGAACCTTGAGGGAGACTGGCTGTAAATGAGCCGGGGCTGTTTCAATGCGGCTATTCAATATTCCAACCCCTGGTCGAAGGAATGTGGTGGGAGGGGAGAGGGGGTGATTCCAGACCCCGATGAGGAAGGCACATTTCCTCGCCCGGGAGTGATTTGAACAAAAACAGAATTACCTGGAAAAACTCAGCAGGTCTGGCAGCATCGGCGGAGAAGAAAAGAGTTGACGTTTCGAGTCCTCATGACCCTCTAATTCTGTTTTTGTTTTGGATTTCCAGCATCCGCAGTTTTTTTGTTTTTATCTCTGTGATTTGAACACTTGTGTAAAATCTCCTTACAAACAAAAGGAAAGCAGCAACAGGCTGGAAAGAGCCTCCCCCAAACGGGCACCTGCCGCTCCTCCTCTTCCCAGCTCCCCAGTCACCCACGGGGCCCCTGCCCTCTACATGCTTCCGAAGTTATGAAAATAATATTAATAATGAATCATCTTCTCGCGGGGGTGGGTGGGTGGGTGCAAAACTGAACTGTCTGCTTTCAAAAGGTCAGCCCCGCGGTGTGGATTAATGAAACTGGGAAGGGGCAGGAGAGCAGGAGAGGGGGCAAAAGGTCCGCTCGCCGCGCTCAGACCCCTTTTCATTGAAGTAACTTGCTGCGGATTTCAAGGCGGTTTACACTACCGTAGACACGGTTTTTAAAAAAAAACACAAATAAGTCCAAGCAACCGAGTGAATTCCTTAAGGTTCACAAGTTGAACATAGAAAGGTCGAGACTTGTTTCAAAGTTTCTTTCTTTTTTTAAAAAAAAACCTTCTCGAATGAAGGATTCGTGTCTATTTCACACCAAAGTTTACAAAACAGATGAGGATTGGATCAGATCCCATGACGAATTTCACTGGGCAAAATGATCAGTTTGCTGTGAAGAATTTGGCGGATTTCCTCGCAGCTCCACTGTGTTTATATATATATATATATATATATATATAAACATGTGTGTGTGTGTGTGTGTGTTTGGGTAATTTCCTTTTTACGCTTCAGTTTCAACCTCGGTCTGAAAGCATTGCTGTTTTCATTTGCTGGGAGATATTTGGAATTGTGTTTTGACGGTCCCGGAAAGATCGCCCGCCGTGGGGGGCGGGCTGTGAGAGAGTGCAGCTTTCTCATTTCCATGTTTATCAAATCCTCCCTGGACCTTCTATCCCCGGTGGCCATTGAGGGTCCCAAAGGCGGGGAAGCAGAATATTGTTACTTTTTGCTAACGCAATTTCCCTGCTTGCCTTCAGCGACCTCGTGGTCCAATTTCCACCCTCTTCCCTGGAGGCGCGATATATTGTAGCACATTATTATATCACTGGAAATACTGTATGCGAGGACAACTTGACTCGCATCGGAATACTCGAGCGGTTTTTTTTTTTCTCTTTGAAGGCATGATCGATGCAGGGCTAAATGTTTTGACTCGTGTACACCCAAAAGGGGCCGATTTAAATGGTTATTGGAGGGGTTGTGCGGAGGGGCTCTATTTTGAACCTGCTTCTGCCCTGGGGAAAGCGTGGAATCGATTTCGACCAACAACAAAAAATAAACACATTCGCACACAATCCACGCGGTTTAACTGTACTTTAAAATAGATTTTGTTTTTAAAAAGTCTATTTCGTTATTCCCCCCCCCCCCCCCCGAAACTGGAGGCTGGCTCCACCTTGTCACATTTGTGTTTTTTACATTTTGTTTTACCAACTTTCCCTCGAGGGGGGTTTGTAAACTAATGTGAAATTAATAATGAGAAAGGAAATCAAAATTGGGCAGGACGGAAGAAAGATTCCGGGTGTATTTTTTTTAAACCAGAGAAACATAATTTGACAAATCCGGTAACGGTTCAATGGACACTCTCCCTGCCGAAGACTTAGAAAAATATACGCTATTTAAGTGTTTAAGAGTCCATCCAAACCTCTACCTCAAACCTGGAGTAATTGTGTAACTTCCGAATAACCCATTGATCACAAATGATATCCATATATTTTGATTTATCGAGGTAGATGCAGGAAGCAGTTTACAAAGGTACTTTTGACACAGTCAACACTACTGATTTTTGCATTACATTAGACAAAGACGCTCAGAAAGAAATAATCAAATTGTTTCGTCTGGAGTAGGCGGGCTGCACTTGAACTTTTATAGTCGAGCACCTAAAATTAGCTGCTGCGAGTTTGGACAATGAAACTGATCCCTTAATGCTGATTCTTGTTCGCCGCCGTGTATTTAATAGGTTAATAGACTTGATACATACAAGGGGATTAACTTAATGAGGTTGGGAGCGAGTGACATGGCACGCCTTAGTCAATAACACTTTGGAAATTGATTGTGCTGAGCACACCTCGACCAGGTTCATTCAGCCTATCCACATATCTCAGATCCGTAACTGTTTGCAAACAAGTAGATTCCAAGGGCAGCTCATCCATGCAATGTGGTAGGACTGATCTCAGATGACCACTACTCAAAGAAGCGCCAGTACAATAAACAGAGTATCGAAACAGTTTCTTGCATTACTGCACTGACCAGGCTTCATTGGCTCCAAAGCGCTTGGGGTCGATCTAGGGGGTTGGGAAAGGCGCTATATAAATGCAATGTTTTTCTTCCAAGCGGGCTAGTTATGTTTCACTGCCTCGTTTCCTAATCTGTTCGATACTTCGTTCTCGTACATGGGAGTCAAAACTCAATGCAAAACGACCGAGTTAACGCCACCCCAGTCCCTTTGAACCTCCCGGCTCGCTTGTGTCAACGTAGTTGAATTTGGAGAGACAATTAATATTTATGCCTATTCTTGAACTCGCCCCCTCGCCTCCTTTAACGACCAACTTGCTACTCAATTTTCGTACTTACAGCACACACAGACAATAGGTCCCAGGTATGGTTTCGCTGTCTCGGATCAAATAGCTGCCGTCTTTGCCTGACAACGCCAACAAACACTCGGTCTCTGCCTGGCTGATGCTCCCGTGATAGAACGATAACCTCATGGTTTCTATGAAGTGCCTCTGAGCGTCAGGGGTGCTTTCCTTCCCTCTCACCCCCTTGCTTCACTGCATGCAGAAAGTAGTTGGGGAGGATGACAGAATTGAATCTTCTGGCGTTTGTTGTGTTTGCTAACCCGCCTGAGTGATAACAAGACCATGTACAGCCACTTCCCTATTCTGTGTCTGAGGCTATATAACTTTTTTTTAAATCTTCTCACAATCAATTTGAAACATCCGGCTGCTCTAGACGATTCGACAGGAAACACATCGATGTCGATAAATTTGCACCTGGTTTTAATGCACATGTTCCAAATTGGTTGTTACACCTACTGCTCTGCCGCCTAACTTTAAAAAAAACCCCAAAAGTGTTTGGGGTTCTGAAACTGTCCCGTTGAGGTCGCCGAGCTGGGATAATGGAATTCAATGATGAAGTCATAGAATCAGCGAATGGACATAGCACCATTCGGTCCATCCTGCCTGTGCTAGAATTAGCCACGCTCCCCTGCTCCACCTCCTCAAGTCTGACAATATTATTAAAATGTGATTAAAATAGTTTGGCCGTTTTGTCTGTAGTGAGTTATTATGCGTAGGGAGCCCCCCACCCCGACCGGTTTCAGCTTCAGTTTATTGTAACTCTTTCGAGTACAAACCCGTTTCCATCTGTTCCTATTCAGATGAAGTTACATTGTTTCATAGTTTTACCATTGTGAGATTTGAACTCTTGATCTTGGGGTTACAAACCCAGTACCATAACCACTTGGTTATTTAGGCCAAGCTCCTGTTTCAGCTTCAGCGTGCCTCGGCCAGAAGTGAACGGCAAATGCCTGGAAAACAATGCCAGAGTCCCACCCTTTCTGTGTTTGCGGCATCTCTCTCCTGAAGGATTCACCCGCTGGAGGGGTGATGAGCTGAGAGCGAGCCAGTGTGGGCAGCAATAGAGTGGGAGGACCTCTAGTGGCACAAACCGGATTTTTCTTTTAAAAAAAAACACATCAACTGAACCGCAATTCCTGTACAAAGTGTGCCGGCTGCAACTGGTTAATCCAGCTGAAGGTTCTTTTAAAAGGTCATTGAGCACACAAGCCTTAAAATTGGCCCGCCAGTGTGAAATCGCCTTCCACCAAGCCTGCCCGACGGGGCAAAATGCTGCCCCATGGGACTGGCAGAAATTTCTCCCCTGTTCAGTTTCTCAGAGGCTTGCACACCAAGGTTTGCTGACCGGGAGAGCACAAGGGCAGTGTTTGGATTGCACAATATATGGGCTGAAATTCTTGCTAGAAGCTGCCACGGGCAGAGTTTCAATTTCACAAGGCAATCAGGTGACAAGATGACTACACAGTTTGGCACCAAAACAAAAACAGCAAATTTGAGTCTGTTTTCATGGGTCACATACAGGGTGGATGCACTGCCCTGCATCTTAACAGCACAGTCTGTGATAACCCAGAGTTGAAGGTCTGGACAGGGAAGGGGAATGGTTTCAGCGGATGAAAGGGCAGATTGTGCCATTTAGAAGCTTGTGCAGAGACTATTTGTCCAATTGATCCTTTCATTGGACTGACACCCAACAGATCGGCGTCCAAGGGGGTTGTGTATGAGGCACACTGAGGAAGGACTCTCAAAAGCATCTTGTAGGCTCCAATGAAAGATCTCCTACCAGAAGCTTTCCCTGATGCAGATCTGGTACAGAGTGGCCACATGGTGTGGGCTAGCTTGCAAGATGCCCTGGGATGAAATCCATCCCAGAATACATGTAATCTTAGGGCAGGTGAGTGCTTTAGAGTCAGACAGGCAGACATCACATCTTGACAGAGCATGTAGCACATGTTGCCAGTTGTGAAGAAGTTCTTCAGGATTGTTACCACCATAGGAAAGGACTACAAGCTTGACAACTATGCTCCTCTCTAGGACAATTTCTCAAGGACAATTTCATTTGCAGGCATGCCCATGGCAGATCACATGTATACACCACCACCCTTGTAGGGTGTGACCACTCCACACTACCTCATTAAAGATCACACTAATGGAATCTGATAAAAGGCATTGGTCAGATCTGTTGCAAAGATGTGTTTCCGCTGAACAATCTTGCGTAAAGTTGAGTCGATACCTGGCATGAGCGAAGGTTGCGGCTTACTGCAGCACCCAAAATCGGCGAACGCTGTGACAAGTCCAAAACCCCATTTGACTTTTTCACAATAAATGATGGATTACGGTACTCCACAATGACCCCCCACAGCTTTAGGTCGAGCAAAGACTCCAAGGCCTTCAAGGTCATCAAATGTTTGTTGCAATTCAACCAATTTATGTCTGGCATACTGGGGAAGGTGACCCTTGTGTTGTAGGGGATGGACAGGCCCCACGTTGACATTCATCTTGAAGGATCCAGCCTTGCCATTGTAACCTGGAAATCCTGGATCAAAGATGTCATCATACTCCTGAAGGAGTGTGTGGAATAGAGAATGTGAGTGCTAAGGCAGTGTGTGATCCGGGTCCACAAGAACAGACTCAAAACAGCTGATGGTGTCACGCTTGCATTGCTTGGGGAGTCATGTCACCCTAAGAAGGCTGAGAACCTTGGTTGCTGGTAGTTAAGGTTCACAGGAGAGATGCACAAATGATGTTAGCAATGTTGGTCAAAATATATGGTGGAGGCCAAATGTTGGGTGGCTTGGTACACTTTATCCTCAAGAAAGAGAGTTTGGGTCAACTGAAATTGTCGTGAGGTCTGCAAGATCATTCTGTAGGATCATCTCAATGAAACCCCCTGTCCTGATTGTCATTGACCATGAGGGAGCACGAAGTACATGGGCTCATCTCACCCTGCATGTGCTGGAGGAAGCATGAGATCCATAAACATAGGTGGTGGAGTCAACTACTAGCACGAAGCATTTGGCTAGTTGAATTGACACATCATTAGTTTCTATGAAAGCAGTGTCTGCAAGTATCTCAACATCTAGATTCTCCATGACAGGCTTTCGAAGGCAAGCTTGTGATGACCCCCGAACAGAGAGAAGAGTGTTTCACCAACAACATGTAATGGTGATGAAACACCATCCTGGTACGCATATTGGGATGTATTCTTGACTGGGACACTGAGTCTCATAGATGTGGAAGCACGGATCATGTTGCCAGTGGCTCCACAGTCAATAGTTACCCGAATAGCAAGGTGCTCAAAGAAGGTGTCTAAGCAGGGTGACGGATAAATCCGTACATGGAGTGCAGCTGATTCCAACAAAACATCAGCAGGCTCCCCATTCCCTTCATTTAAACAACACTGTCTGCAATGACATCATCGTCAGCCAGGATAACATTTATCTTACACACTTTAGCCTTCAATGGCACTCTTGATCTAATAGAAAATCATACTTGGAGAGGGAATGTTTATCTGATCAACCTAATTGCTTACATAATGGGCATGATACTTGTTCTGTGCATGAAGGAAGGGAGTTATGAGGTCTCTTCATCTCTCTCTCTCTCTGTCTGGTCTGGCTATCTCATGTTAGGCGAGGACCAAAGTGTCAGGCAATTCTGGAAGGAGGAGATGGCAGTGCAAAGAGCCTTGGCATCAGTAGATGCATGAATCTCATCTAACAGAGAATCCAAGGCTTGGGAGATCTCTTGGTGGATGCCAGGGTGTATGATATGAGCTCAGTCCCATACCTCTGCTTCACTAGATGTGGTAGGCTGGGATGAATAAGTTGTAGCCAACATAGGACCACTATGTCTTCCAGTGAGGGTGACATCTCTTCATTCTCATCAAGAGGTAGACCATAATGACTGAGCCCACCTTTCAGCCACAGCTTATCCTCAAAGAAGGCCATCAGATATTGATACAAATCCTCAAATCTGTCCTCTGACTGCATTCTGATATCAGCCAGGTCTAAAAGGTGGCCTGGAATCCATAATGCAGGCAGACAGTCTGCCATATCAAAGCAAATAATGTTGATCCTCTAACTCTTGTTGCATGACATAAGGCAATAATTCACTATCTGCCCTAGCATCAGATACAATAAGCTTACCTTTTGTTGAACAGTGAGTCTGGAAAAGTTTTATCACTTTCTGTGTTCCTGAATCCACGGTGAGGATTATTCATGATTCCCTTCTCCCAGGTGAAACTGTTAACGAAGAAGGGGGCAAAGTTAGAATCAAGTGTAGATTAGGTTCCGACACCAATGATCTAATGAACCAACTTTCTCAATCTTCCCTAAGTACCATTGTTTCATTGTCTGGTATGTGGCTACCACGGTGTCCGCTGTTACTGGACCATAATACTATAGACTAAGTAGAGGTCAATATTCGTGTATATGGGCTGCATAAACTCAGCACTTTCCTTTGATGAGAGGCAAGAAAACATTCCATCACTGCTGCCACACCAATTGGCTGTATTTACCATCAGGTTGATACAAATACTGGGTCACAATATCAACAGTATTTAGGCGAAAATGTCGAGGTTTCATGCAACCTCAAAAATCGAACTGTACAATACAAAATGGCCCTGCCCCAATGAGAACAGGTTGTCAGCCTCAAAAGGACAATAACAGATAATTGCGCTGTAATTACTGTAATAGACGGAGGCGGAATTTAACATGGCTATTTGAGCCCTTGAGCTCGAAACCTCTTTGTAAAAGTAGCTTATGGACAGGATTTTGAGGTCGTCAGGCGGGCTTGATGGGTGGACCTGGGAGGGCCCGGGAAATGGCTCACCACCCGCGGCCGGGCCCCCGACCGCAATTTCACGCTGGCTGACCAATTAACAGCTAGCCAGTGTGAAAAGCGTGCTGAAAGGCTCAGCGCTGCTGGGATGGGGGGGGCGGGCGGGAGGAGGGCGCGTGCTTAAGGGCATGGTGGGGGGTTGGGGAGGGGGTGGCGCGCAATCAAAACTCCCTGATGGCAGAGAGCTGCCTCAGGGAGCTGAAGAATTTAAAATCACGAAATGAAGCTTTGAAAATGCAGAAAAAAATTTCCATACAGCAGACTCACTCACATGAAAATATAAATTATAAAAACTCTGTCCAAAAATGTTTATTTTGTTTTAAATTAATATTGGAAACCTCATTCTGCCCTTGGATGAGGTTTCCTGAAAAATGCAAAGGCCGCCTGGACGATTCATGCACCCGCCAACTGTAATGTTGGACTGGCAGCAACAAATTGCAGCTAATTAATACATTAGTGGCCTTAATAGCCTCTGAATTGTTGGCGGGCGCGCTGCCAACTCTCTGCACGCGCCCACCGACCGAAACACCATGCAAGTGCGCAATGACATCAGGACACTCACCCGATGTCATCGTGCGCAATTTCACGCTCGAGCGTGTCAGGCGCCCGCCTGCCCGCACAGTGAGCAAAAAACCCTGCCCTAAGAAGCAAAGGCTGGCTTTTCTGTAATGGTACTGAATTCCAAAATGAGCCTAGTAGGGGAACTTTCAGGCTTAAACTCTTTCTAATATTAAACATCAATGGCAACACATTACAAGTGCCAACACTAATTAATGAATTAATGCTACAGCTGCTATATTAGCAGAGAAAAGATGAAGAATATAACATACAAGGATATAGAGTGCTATGAAAGGAACTCGTTTAGCTTTCTAAAGATAATTCTATAGTTTAGGTCTCCAGGCGCAGAGTTTTAGCGATGAGAACCTGCATCAGCAATTTAGGCTTAGTGCTCAACATACCCAATTCGTGGCTGCCGCAATCGTCTAAAGTGGGACAAACCCATGGAACTCATCACAAAATATCTGGGATTTCTGAGAAGCTAAGAGAGTAGATCATTGTCAACACAGCAATCTACATAACTAAAACAAAAACAAAAATACCTGGAAAAACTCAGCAGGTCTGGCAGCATCTGCAGAGAGGAACACAGTTAACACTTTGAATCCGAATGACCATTCAACAGAACTAAGTAAAAATAGAAGAGAGGTGAAATATAAGCTGGTTTAAGGGGGGTTGAGACAAGTAGAGCTGGATAGAGGGCCAGTGATAGGTGGAGATAACCAAAAAGATGTCACAGACAAAAGGACAAAGAGGTGTTGAAGGTGGTGATATTATCTGAGGAATGTGCTAATTAAGGGTAGAAAGCAGGACGAGCAAGCTACATATAGACCTAGTGGGGGTGGGGTGGGGTGAAGGAATCAAAAATGTCTAAAAGGTAGAGATAAAACAATGGATGGAAATACATTTTAAAATAATGGAAGTAGGTGGGAAAAGAAAAATCTATATAAATTATTGAAAATAAAAGGGGGGGATTGGAAAGGGAGTGGGGATGGAGGAGACAGTTCATGATCTAAAATTGTTGAACTCAATATTCAGTCCGGAAGGCTGTAAAGTGCCTAGTTGGAAGATGAGGTGCTGTTCCTCCAGTTTGTGTTGAGCTTCACTGGAACAATGCAGCAAGCCAAGGACGGACATGTGGGCATGAGAGCAGGGTGGGGTGTTGAAATGGTAAGCGACAGGGAGATCTGGGTAACGCTTGCGGATAGACCGAACGTGTTCTGCAAAGCGGTCACCCAGTCTGCGTTTGGTCTCTCCAATGTAGAGGAAACCGCATTGGGAGCAACGAATGCAGTAGACTAAATTGAGGGAAGTGCAAGTGAAATGCTGCTTCACTTGAAAGGAGTGTTTGGGCCCTTGGACAGTGAGGAGAGGGAAAGTAAAGGGGCAGGTGTTGCACTTTCTGCGGTTGCATGGGAAGGTGCCGTGGGAGGGTGTTGAGGTGTAGGGGGTGATGGAGGAGTGGACCAGGGTGTCCTGGCGGGAACGATCCCTGCGGAATGCCGCCGGGGGTGGATGAAGGGAAGATGTGTTTGGTGGTGGCATCATGCTGGAGTAGGCGGAAATGACGGAGGATGATCCTTTGAATGCGGAGGCTGGTGGGGTGAAAAGTGAAGACAAGCGGGACCCTATCATGTTTCTGGGAGGGAGAAGAAGGTGTGAGGGCGGATGCGCGGGAGATGGCCGGACACGGTTAAGGGCCCTGTCAACCACCATGGGTGGAAAACCTCGGGTATGTGGAACATTTCATGTTCCAGTCCTACTCCGGCCCCCTCCCATAACACTTTCTCCGGTACATCGATGATTACTTCGGTGCTGCTTCCTGCTCTCGTCTGGACCTGGAAAAATTTATTAATTTTGCTTCCAATTTCCACCCCTCCATCATTTTCACATAGTCCATCTCTGACACTTCCCTTCCCTTCCTTGACCTCTCTGCCTCAATTTCTGGTGATAGACTGTCCACCAATATCCATTACAAGCCTACCCAACTCCCACAGCTACCTCGACCACAGCTCCTCACACCCTGCTTCCTGTAAGGACTCCATCCCATTCTCTCAGTTCCTTCACCTCCGTCACATCTGTTCTGATGATGCCACTTTCAAAAACAGTTACTCTGACATGTCCTCCTTCTTCCTGAACAGAGGTTTTCCACCCATGATGATTGACAGGTCCCTCAACCGTGTCCGGCCCATCTCTCGCGCATCCGCCCTCACAACTGCTTCTCCCTCCCAGAAACATGATAGGGTCCCCCTTGTCCTCACTTTTCACCCCACCAGCCACTGCATTCAAAGGATCATCCTCCGCCATTTCCGCCTACTCCAGCATGATGCCACCACCAAACACATCTTCCCTTCAGCCTCCCCCCAGCGGCATTCCGTAGGGATCGTTCCCGCCAGGACACCCTGGTCCACTCCTCCATCACCCCGCACACCTCAACCCCCTCCCACAGCACCTTCCCATGCAACCGAAGAAGGTGCAACACCTGCCCCTTTACTTCCCCTCTCCTCACCTTCCAAGGGCCCAAACACTCCTTTCAAGTGAAGCAGCATTTCACTTGCACTTCCCTCAGTTTAGTCTACTGCATTTGTTGCTCCCAATGCGGTTTCCTCTACATTGGAGAGACCAAACGCAGACTGGGTGACCATTTTGCAGAACACCTTCAGTCTATCTGCAAGCATTACTCAGACCTCCCTGTCGCTGGCCATTTCAGCACTCCACCCTGCTCTCATGCCCACATGACCTTGGCTTGCTGCATTGTTCCAGTGAAGCTCAACGCAAACTGGAGGAACAGCACCTCATCTTCCGACAAGGCACTTTACAGCCTTCCGGGCTGAATGTTGAGTTCAACAATTTTAGATCATGAACTCTCTCTCCTCCATCCCCACCCCCTTTCCAATCACTCCCTTTTATTTGCAATAATTTATATAGATTTTTCTTTTCCCACCTACTTCCATTATTTTAAAATGTATTTCCATCCATTGTTTTATCTCTATCTTTTAGCCTTTTTCGATTCCTTCACCCCACCCCACCCCCACTAAGGCTATGTGTACCTTGCTTGTCCTGCTTTCTACCCTTAATTAGCACATTCCTCAGATAATATCACCACCTTCAACACCTCTTTGTCCTTTTGTCTGTGACATCTTTTTGGTTATCTCCACCTATCACTGGTCCTCTATCCAGCTCTACTTGTCTCAACCCCCCTTAAACCAGCTTATATTTCACCTCTCTTCTTTTTTTACTTAGTTCTGTTGAAGGGTCATTCGGACTCAAAATGTTAACTGTGTTCCTCTCTGCAGATGCTGCCAAACCTGCTGAGTTTTTCCAGGTATTTTTGTTTTTGTTTTGGGTTTCCAGCATCCGCAGTTTTTTGCTTTAATCCACCTAACTACTCTGGTTGGACATTTTTACTGCAAAATTAGCAAACTCTGTGCCAGAGTTTCCATTCAGGATAAGAGAGGCAATCCATGAAGTGTTCAGTCGAATTATATTATGCTTGTATCCGCTGGAGTTTAGAAGAGTAAGAGGAAACTTGATTGAAACATTGATTGATCCTGAGGGGACTTGATAGGGTGAATGTGGAGAGGATGTTTCCTCTCATGGGAGAATCTAGGACTAGGGGTCACTGTTTAAAAATAAGGCGTCACTCATTTAAAACGGAGATGAGGCGAATTTCTTTCTCTCAGAGAGTCGTGAGTCTTTGGAACTCTATTCCTGAAAAGGCAGTGAAAGCAGAGTCTTTGAAAATGTTTAAGGCAGAGGTGGATAGATCCTTGGTAAGCAAGAGGGTGATAGGTTATCGGGGGTAGGTGGGATGCAGATTTCAGGTAACTATCAGATCAGCCATGATCTTATTAAATGACAGAGCAGGCACGAGGGGCTGAGTGACCTTCTCCTGCTCCGTGTTCATATGTTTGATATATTGATATAGTCAAAAATTGGTGCAATTGGAGCTGTTGTCCATTAAAATTTTAAAGCAGTTTTTAAAGAGTGATTATACTTGTAAGACATTTAATGCTTGTCAAAAGCTTACTTTATAGGAGAAGATATACTTCTGTTTGCAAATGCAGATTTTGCCAGAGCATTTTGCACTAACCTTTCAGTGAGATATAGGATTGTGGCCTCTTCAGTGTTGAGGTGGACCCCTCCAGTTGTGTAGCCATGGACAAAGCTTCTAATTTCTGGTTGGCAAGTAGCCTCCACATGGTCTTTTGCAGGCAGAGAAAAACCCCACATACGGTGATACCTGCCTGTCCACAGATAGAGGGAGCAATACTGAAATAAGCAACAACAGCAAAAATGGGCAGCTCTTTAACATTCAAGTTCCAGGTTGCAATAGAAAAAGGATTACATCCAATAAAAGTGAGATGTGAGACCATCGGTGAATGAGATCTAAATAATGGAATCAGTGCTTTATTGTCCAGATAGATGCACTCCACGGAAACAAAAATAGTTGAATGGGCCATAATGTATCTGTACTTTGTGGCTGCGTAAGGATTTCTAATGAGAGAGAAGGGGTGATGGTCATCAACATGGCTGCAAAGCATAGCCCAGGTATTCCAAGAATTCAGTCAAATAGTGCAGATGCAATAATGAAAATATCAAAGCTGTATTTCTCTGGTCTGAAACCACCTGCAAATTTACATGGAATGGTACATTTTTGTATAGATATACACTTACGGGTTGACATATCGTGTTCTGATAGCTACATAGATTCCACCAGTAATGCTCTGGACTCCTGGGAAGCATCTATGATGATAAAAGTTCTGTGCATTCTCCAGTTGGTGTCTCCCTTCCCTAGAAAAATGAAGAAGGTGCTTGCCTTGGCAAATATGGCATCAGACTGCACTTTGCGCAGGAATGAACTCCAGAAAGACTTGGTTGAGTGATAGCTTCCATTGTGCCCTTGGGTGGGGTGGGGGTGGGGGTAGTTGGTGGGGCATGGAGTGTTGGGGAAGGAGGTTAGAATTTAACATTTAATTAAACCAGTAAATATTGCTAGAAGAGCTTTGAGAGACATCCCAAAGCACGTTAGATGCCTTGAAATATTAGACACAAAAATGAAATAGGCATTTGAGATCAAGCACACAATTTTTCCAACTTGCCTCTGTCACCATTCAGGCTCTGGACTGCTCATGTAGCCTCACTAAGCATGGCTCATTGTCCTTGCTATAGGATTGTGGCAATACATATTTCAAATATTCAGAAGTTATTTTAGCTCCGTTCCTATGGGAGCACCTTGAACCTGAGTTCCAACAATGATTTACATTTTCCGATGTCTGAAATTAAATCTTCCAACATGCCCATATACATGATGACATTATTTGGCTGAAATAGGCAAGTGGGTTTCAAAACTTCCGTCAAGGGTTAAATTACAAGGATATTTACATAAACTATCATTTTATTCCCTAGAATTTAGAAGGTTGAGGGTGATTTGATCAGAGTTTTCAAGATATTAAGGGAACAGAGAAGGTAGATGGAGAGTAAGAGTAATGTAATATAAGTGTCGAGCACCTAATAGGGTTAAGGTGGGACTGAGTACAGTACCGCCCACAATAATGTAAGAGAGCACATGACCCACACCCAAGGTCAGTCTAGTGTTGGACAGAGCCTTCTGAACAGCAGGCATGGAGACAATAACTAGCTTGTAACCTTTACTGTGTATTTGTAAATAGTTCTAAGAATCAATAAGGATTTACAGTTAACCTACATATGACTACCAAGACGTTGTCAGACCTACCGAACTGTAGCCAGCACCCTACAACAAACAGTAGAAGCAACTGAATAGAGAAATATTTGAGCTACTTACTTCTGTTCTTTATAATGAGTGTAAAGGGAGCAATGCACAGGTACTTAACAAGACACTAAAATGAAAGCAAAATATTGTGCATGCTGAAAATCTGAAATAGAAACAGAAAATGTTGGAAAAACTCAGCAGGTCTGGCAGTATCTGTGGAGAGAGAAACAGAGTTAGCGTTTCAAATCCATATGACTCTTCTTCATCCCTGTTTCTCTCTCCACAGAGGCTGCCAGACCTGCTGAGTTTTTCCAGCATTTTGTTTTGATTATTCAGCAAGATGGTTGATAATATAAAAAAAAGGAGCCTGGATTTACCGTTGACTTGCAGAGTAGATACAGCTAATATTTATACAATGATGTTTCCATTACATTTATATATTTCCATTGGGATGCTCTGACTCATGTGCCATAACCTCAGCAGAAGAGGCACAGGGGCACTGCATAAACGTTTATGTCATTTTTCTGTGGTGGATGTGGAGGGTAGAAAGATCTTCCCTGCGTGCTATGTGTAACAAAATCATAAACCTGGTAGTAAAAAATATCAGATGTAACACAAAGAAAGAGAGAAATTCTGCTAGTTGGGGAGCCTAGGACTGGAGGCATAGTCTAAAAATTAGAGCCAGACCTTTCCGGAGTAAAGTAAGGAAACGCTTCTACATGCAAAGGGTGGTAGGAGCTTTGAACTCTTTTCCATTAGTAGCAATTGGTGCTCGATCCATTGTTATTTTAAAATCCTGAGATTGAGAGATTTTTATTAACCGAAGTTAATCAGGAATACAACTAATAGGCAGGTGGATGGAGTGAGGTCACAGATCATCAGCCATGGCTCTCCACTGAGTGTTAGAATGGGCTCAAGGACGTAGTGAATCAACAAATAAAATAAAATAACAACAGAAGAGAGACTAGCAAACATATTTCATAATGTGAAATTGTGACTGCCTGAAAGCCATGTGGTATACAAATAAACTGTACGGCATAGCAACTCAAAACAGCAGAGCATTCCACCTCGAGGTATATTGCCTGTAATGGATGACTACAATTATGCTTCTTATTTCCAGTGATGGAATTGTATTTTCGCAGAGACAATCAGAACTGCAACATTGTTCTGGTGGAAGAGGCTGCACAAAGAGTAAACAGCATTTTAGGAAACATAGGAACAAGGAACTTGTTTTGACCTTGATCAGGCAAAGGGTCGCTCCTGGCAAATTAACTTGCCCTTTCTCTTCTATATACCGACTGGCCCGCTGTGTGCTTCCAATATTTCCTTTTGTTTATCTTAGTGCTGGTATTTAGAGATTTTCTTTTTAACTTGAATAGTGAGAACCTATTTTTTATTTCAATTAGCTGTGAAAGACTTTGGGATGTCCTGAGAATGCAGATGAAGCTATGTAAATACATATTATTTCTACTTTCTAAGTATGCCAATGATTAAGCATTGTAAAAAGAACTCTGTTGCTTTGTGTTACATCTGATTTTTTTACTACTGGGTTCATGATTTTGTTACATATAACATGCAGAGGCGATATCTCCTCCCTCCACAACCACCATAGAAAAGTGGTTTAAAAATTTATCCTGTTTATACAGTGCTGCTGAGCCTCTTCTGCCAAATTGATGTTTACTGAGAGTTAAAAATTGGCCAGGATACAATGGAGTATTCCCATGCTCTCCTTCAAAACAGGGCCATGGGATCTTTTATATCCAGCTGAAAGGAAAGATGGGGCCCTTGGTTTAATGTTTTATTCAGAAGTATAGCACTCCCCTGACTTTGTGCTCATGTCTCTGGAGTTGACCTTGGACCCACAACCTTTTGACTCAGGAGACAAGAGTGTTACCAACTCAGCCCAGCTGATACCTGTCAGAGGAAAAGCCTATATAGGAAATTTGTCTTGCAGTTAGTACTAAAAAGAAATTGATTTTGTGGATCAGGTTAGTGATTATGTTTCAAAGTTGTGTATTTTTAATTATTTGTTCAGTTACACAAGAACTGCATGTACTGACCTGAGTGAAGAATGATGAATAAAGACAGTGTAAAGAAATTATTTGATCGACATCTTCTATTGGCTAATTGATTTTGATTGCTAATTCTTCACTAATGGTTTTCCTATCTGCTTCAAAGGCAGATTCCTTGTATATTGAGTGCTATTTCAGACAATTAGCAGAATGCAGTTAATTGCTAAAAAACAGAAAATGTTGGAAATACTCAGCAGGTCTGGCAGTATCTGAAACATCGGCTGGGATTTTCCAGTCCCACCCGTGGCAGGACCTGAAACAGGAGGGATGGAAGGTTTGGCAAAAAAGCAAAGGTCGGGACTAGAAAATCCCAGACATTGAGTGGAATTTTCCCAAATTTGCCCTAAGTGCGGTAGCGGGTGGGTAAAACACCCGCCGGCCGCGATGGCGGGTTTTCACACCGCATCACCCCAAAACCACCTCGTTATTTATGCACTCCCGGGAAACACATCATTTCTAATGGCGGGCGGGCCCTCATTCACCTGCCCGCCATCGCCCCATCGCTGCATCAGACCGGGCGACATGTTTAAAGTCAAGCCGCAAGTACAAGTACACATCTCAGTGCTTCCAGACCACCACTGCTGCACAGAAGACGTGGGCCTGAAACTGAAGACGACTGCAGCCCCCTGGTTTAATGACAGGTCTTGAGTGACTTTTGGATTCCAGGGAGGCCTACCAGGTTGTCCTGTATCCCCGCTCTGGCCGCAGGATGGGCAGCAATGTGACCAATGCGGCTTGGAAAGTGATAGCAGTGGTGGTCAGCACCAACACCCTTCAGAAGCGGACAGCCACCCAGTGCTGCAAGAGGATGAATGATCTCTTCCGTTCCGCCAGGGTAAGTCACTCTTTTCATCACTCTCAACTCACACACTCAAACCCAGCACACATTCACAAGGCCCTCACTCACTGCCAGTTCAAGGAACATCACCATTCATTCTCACACTCACCATCATTGTCTTCATCCTGCCCATAGCATCACTCAACATCCACACAGGCCAGGTATACTTGTCATCTGGCCTGGCAAATGTCCTGCTTACACTTTCTCCATCTCTATCTATGCAGCACAAACTGGCACACAAGATCGCAGACTGGTGGTAGAATGCCCAAAATCAAGGTCCTCATGGACTTTGAAAACAGAGCCATCCAGCTGGCCAGTGGGGATCTGGACCGGTCCTGTGCTGACGGTGAGGTCAGCGCTGCTCTACCAAGTGAGGATCCAGCAGTGCAACATCCATCAGGCGACCATACCATGAGTGATGTGTTCTCTTTCACTGGCCACTGCCATGCACTAATTATCTCCCCTTGCTTTCACAGGCACATGTGCCAAACAGCCAACAGAGTCCATGACTCAGAGTCTCCAATCAAGTCCTGAAGAAACCTCTGAAGAGGAATCTGGAGGCACCCTCCCTGAAGTCCCATCACAGCGCTCACCCACACCCTCCACCAGCGCAAAGACACACACCTTGGTGGGACCTAGCTTTAGAGTAGCCTCGGAATCACAATCTGGTGAGCACATCGCACTGTCTGATCCACTGCAGGCAGCATCAGGGTCTTCCCAGGCGTCCAGCACTTGGAGGACTGCTGAGGCCAGAACGTTGCTGATTCCAAGTCAGGCGACGAGCCTCTGGACTCGGTCATGTCACAGTTGCGGGAGCTGCAAGGGCAAGCTCGGGAACATCAGGAAGGGATGTCCGCTGCACTCCTCAGATTGCATGACATGGTGGAGGAGTCCGTCTGCCTTGAGGCTGAGGCGACAGCACCAGCATGCCAATGCCCTGAGGTCAACCCTGGTAGGATGGTGGACGCCATGGAGATCTGGGTCCAGGACTTCACTCCTGCACTGCTGTGTGGGCTCAATTCCATCGCTGATGCCAAAGTTGTCCTCCAACAATGTGTACGTGAGAGGGATGCCGGGCAGCTCAATCTCACTCCAGCTACCCTTTCTCCTCAAGGAGTCAGCCTGGGGTCCCTGGGCACCCATAGGGTGGAGGATCCGCAGGTGCACACTCCGGGCCCATCCATCCAGGTGACTCAGAGAGTGTTCAGTCCATCCGACTCCCCTCTTCCTGTGACCTCAGCAGCTCCAACTCCACAAACCAAGGAGGGAGCCACTGCCACACAGCAGGACCCTGAAAGCAGGCTGGGGCCCTCCAAGTCTTGGCCCTCCAGAGGACGCCCGCTAAAGTCAACACAGACACAATCAGCAGACTTCCTCCACCTCCACTGTGGATGTCCGGGGAGCAACAGGACGTAGTGGCAGGGGTTAGGGAAGTTAAGGAGAATTTTTTTCCCACCAGAGCAGGGCAACAAAAAATTAATTCAAACTCCGAATGCGCCTCTTCACGGAAATCTTTAGTAAAAGGCAAAAGGTTTATACAATCTGAAGGGAAACCAGAGAATTAATTCTTGGAGTCAACCAAATAAACTAAATTAACAAAATCAGGGACAAAATTAGGGAGACTACGAAACCAAAGACAAAAAAAACTTACAGGAAATTTACAAATATCAAACCAAAATGTGATTAAGGGGATTGATAAAGCACCCCAGACCCTGCGGTGCTCCCTGAGCACAGAGGGCCTCGATGGTGCCAGCAGATACCGCGTGCTCCCTCTCCAGGGACACCCGACTGCGAACGTAGCCATGGAAGAGGGGCAGACAGTCGGGTTGGACGACCCCCTCGATTGCTCATTGCCTGGACCTGTTAATAGCTAACTCAGCCACGCTCAGGAGCAGGTTCACAAGGAGGTCCTCCTCTCTCCCGGCCCCTCTCCGCACTGGATGAAAACCAGAGAATTGGTTGCACAGCCTGGGCACAGATGTTAATCACTTGTACATACTCTTCTCTATTGTCAATAAACTCCCAAGAATGTCCCCCTGCCTATGGCTCCTTGTTCTGATGAGCAGTGTTCTTGTCACTCAGATGTGAAATCTTTCTGCACAAGATAAAAGGCAGGTGTCTCAGTCCAGGGCCTCTTCCCTGTGCTCTGTGCCGCATTCAGACCAAACTGATGTCTCTCACCTTCAGGAGACATTACTGACACCTGCACCTTGATGGTGCTTGTCATTGCTGCCAGAATGTAGTAGGCAGGCACCGCAGAGTTTTCCCTTTAAGGTGGGGCTGGCCTCCATCACACCAGCATCTGCAACCAGTGATGCGGTGCATGCTCCTGAAGGGCTGAGGTGCTGAAGGCGGACACAGCATTAGATGCTTCTAAAGTTTCATGGCTGTCTCTCTGAGATGGCCCTGATCATGAAGCACAAGCGAGCTGCCCTCAGCCAGACAGGAATCAGAAATTCTCAGACCCTGTGTGAAGATTTATGAAGTGTCCTCACTGCATGTCATCATCATCCTCCTGCAATTGATTTGACTATTAGGGTCTCCACCGCATCTCCATGACAGGAGCATTCTCACCGAGGTTATTGGTACTGACATATGCCAGACTGGAGTCAAACGTTCACAACTGCAGTGTAAGGATCTACAGGGACACTTCACTGCACGTCATCAACCTCCACAAATCTAGCAGCTATGAGGGCCTCCCGAGCGTGTCTGCCTCATCTAGCCAGTGTGAGGGCCTCATCCCCATCATTGTCGCCTCAGTGTACCTCCACAGCCTCACCCCCCATTGGCATCCTTCTCATTAGAGAAGACGTGCAGCACCTCCATCTCCTCCTCAGCCAGCTTGTCTCCCTGTTGGAGTGCCAGGTGTAAAGGGCACAGCAGATGGCGACAATGCTTGACACCCTCTGTGGACTGTGTTGCAGGGCTCCACCAGACTGGTCCAGGCACCGGAACCTCATGTTTAGCATTCCGAGGGCCTGCTCCACCAAGGTGTGAGCTGCTGCTTGAGCTTCATCATACCTTCGTTCTGCTGCAGTCTGAGACTGGCCCATGGGTGCCATCAGCCACAGCCTCTGTGGGTAGCCCGTGTCCTCGAGGAGCCATCCCTGCAGCTTCTGTGAGCCCTGGAAAACTCCAGGGATCTGTAGCCGACTGAGGATGTAGGCGTAGTGCACACTCCCTGGAAACCGTGTGCACACCTGCAGGATGTGTTTCTGGTGGTTGCACACCAGCTGCACATTCGGCAAATGGAAGACCTTGCGGCTGATGTAGTCCACTGTATATGCGACGGAGATCTGAATACCACATGAGGCAGTCAATCGCACCCTGCACCTGCGGGAAATCCGAGATCTGGGCGAATCCAATCGTTCTTGCATCCTGGCCGTCCTGGTCCCGGGCAAAATACACAAAGTTGTGTGCCCTCACAAAGATGGCATCCGTGGCCTCATGGATATTTGCTTGAACCATGGGGGAGACTGGTCCAAACTGGGATGCTGAGATTGCAAGAGGCTGTGAGTGCCTCCAGCAGTGAATGCCACATGGCCAGCTTTAGCGAGGAGATTGTACAACATGTGCAGTCCAACTGCTCTGCAGTCCACTAACGTGCTCATCAACGTGCAGCCTGTACTGTGGTGGGGAGGCAGGGAAGGCATGGGGGAGCTCTGGAGAACTTGGTGGCACTTTGATGGCTCAGCATTGCTCAAGTGGGCAGAAAGTAGGAGCCCAACCCCAATCAGCTCAATGTGACTCTGCCTGAACTGTCTCAGCTGCAGAGGAATGGTCACTTTCTACAGGTTTCCCAAATGCGTGGCCACTTCCCTCACCCACCCTATCCCCCCCACCCAGAATGCTTGTGCGTTATATTCAATGGCAGGGCTGCCCTTGTAATTCCAGCATTTTCTGTTTCTATTCCCTTTCTGATGAAAGGTCAAGATTTGACACATTAATTCTGTTTCTCTCTCCACAAATGCTGCTAGACCTACTGAATATTTTTAGCATTTTCTTTTTTTTTATTTCAAATGTCCAGCATCTGTAGTATTTTGCTTTTGGTTTAGATAATGGTAGTTTACTTATTTTTATGGTCCTCTTTCCTTCACAAAGACCACATCTACCTCCACATCCAAACCAATGCCTGTCTCCACCTTGTCCTCAGTCCATCTGCTGCTGAAACTCTTATTCCAAGCCTTTGTCCCATCTAGTAAAACCACCTTGGCTGGGATCAGCTAAATCAGTGAAATTTGGAATCTTGCTAAACAATACAGCTCAATTCTATACCAGGCGATGTTTGTACCAAAGCTAAAGCGCAAACTTAAAGTTTTAGATCACAGTGATCCCTTTATGGGAAAAGAAAAATGAAACCAAGTAGTATTCATGGATTTATATTTTTTCCACTTCTCACACCCAATGCAGCAACCACTGTAATTCCCAATTGTCCATAATGTTACTTGGAGCATTCCACACATGCAAAAGATCCATAGAGGAGTTAGCATGTTTTTGCCAATCCCGCTATGGAAACTTTACTGGTCCAAGATTCTTACTTAATCTGCAGTACTTTTGAAAAAAAGCAACCAAACACATTCTCGAATGTGCTGCATAGAGCATATTTTAGGGCCTTTGCATTCTCAGGAAGCACTTTGTTTGAAGCAAGAAATTTCTTTTGATGCATATTTACAGTTTGTCCCTCTTGCTGTTTAATAATGATACTGGTATTCCCTCTTTAAAAGTATTTTTATGATAGCTCTATTGAGGTCATTCAAAAGAGACCATTTATTATAAATTCTAGTGGGAGAATCTAGAATCAGGGGTCACAGTTTAAAAATAAGGGGTCACCCATTTGAAACGGAGATGAAGTGAATTTTTTTCTCTGAAGGTCGTGAGTCTTTGGAACACTCTTCCTGAAAAAGTGTAAGCAGAGTCTTTGAACATTTGTAAGGCAGGGGTGGTTAAATTCTTGGTAAGCAAGGGGGTGATAGGTTTTCAGGGGTAGGCAGGATGCAGGTTTGAGGTTACTATCAGATCAACTGTGCTCTTATTACATGACAGAGTAGGCTCGAGGGGCCAAATGGCCTACTCCTGCTCCTTATTCATATGCACACAAATCTTTGAAGGTGGCAGGACAAGTTGAGAAGGTTGTTAAAAAGTCATTCACAGAATCCTTAGCTTTATAAATACAGAGTACAAAAACAAGGAAGCTATTTCAAACTTTTATAGAACACTAGTTAGGCACCAGCTGGATTATTGTGACCAATTCTGGGCGCCACATTTTGGGAAAGATGTAAAGTCTCGGAAAGGATGAGGTGAAAATCTACTTGATCAGTACCAGGGATGTGGGATTTCAGTTATGTGGAGAGGTTATTCACTTTAGACTAGAGAAGGTTAAATGGAAATTTGGTGGATGCCTAAAGTATTATGTCCGGTTTTGATAAGAGTAAATGATGTGTATTGCACATGCTCAACTGTAGGCTGCCATTTTAAACCAGCTTTATTTACTCCTCAGAGAGGGCAGTAGAGAGGACAGTATAACAAAGTGTTCAGCTTTTGCAATATACTACAGTAAATAGGGAGAAACTGTGTTTCCAGTGGTAGTAGGATCAAGAATCAGAGGGCACAGATTTAAAGTAATTGACAAATGAATCCGATTTGACATGAAAGAAAAAGATAAGTAGCAAGTTATGATCTGGAATACATTGCCTGAAAAGGGTGTTGGAAGCAAATTCAATAGTAACTTTCAAAAGGCAATTGGATAATTATCTGAAGGAGAAAAATTTGCAGGACCATGGGGAAAGAGTAGGGGAGTTGTAGAGATGTATTACCAAGAGGCTTCTTTAGTTGAACAACAAACTTTATTTACAGAGCTGCTGAATTAGTTGCAGGCTACTAGCAAGGCTACAATATATTCCCTAGACTAGGAAACTCCATCCATTATAAACCTCCCTGTGCTCATTGCTGATTGGCTGTTCTGACCATTTGACCCTTACTCAGTAAGTCTGGCTTTAAAAGCAACAATCACCACGTCCCTTCCCTTTTAATTCCTTGTTATTTACACAAATTATGTTGTGCCAGTGAATAGAAAACAATATCAAAAATCTTAGAAATAATCACACTTGCACTCTCACAAATTCAGATTATACACATATTCATAGGTCTAGCAATTACAAATCAATTCGCCGAGGGGGTTCTGTTCCAGGTAGAGCGGCGTAAATTCTATAGCCTGAAGTTCTCCTACAGGATTGACACTAACAGGAACCATGATAACGGGTACTTCTTTTGGCATAGGCAGTTCATTACTCATCGATTCAACGGGAGGAGATATCAGCTATGTCTATAACAGGTTGAACGGTGCTTATGGGTTCGATAATATTACTTAGTGGCAACACTTGACTGTTGAAAAGTATCCCTGCTCCTCAGACGATCGTGTTTATGAATGATCCGGCCTTCCATGTCTGCTTGGTATGAAAAGGGTCCGGTTTCACAGACAATGACCCCTGAAATCCAACTTGGACTGCTACTGACGTTTCTTATATATGGCTTCATCTATTATAAATTTCAGGACTCTACTATGCAAATCATGGCTTGTTTTCAGATTACGTTGGTTCTTCTCTACCCTCCCAAGGCAATTTGAAAATACAGGGCTCAGTCTCATTCTGAGATTATGCTTCATAAGCAGTTCTGCTGGTGGAACTCCCGTTGTTGCACATGGAGCCATGCAGTAGCCAAGAAGGAAGCGTGAGATTTTGGGTCATCCCGACAATTTTTAGTTCTGGCCTGAAACTTTGGACAGCTCTCTCTGCTAGCCTGTTTGACGCTGGGTGGTCAGGCACAATTCGGATGTGTTTAATTCTGTTTAGATTGGTGAAGTTCTGAAATTCAGCAGTTGTAAATGTGGCTTCATTGTCTGATACAATGACTTCAGGTAATCCGAGAGTCAAAAAGCATTGGCGTAGCCTTTCGATGGTAGCATGCGACGTAGATGATTTAACCTCAAAGATCTCCATCCCTTTTGAATGTGCATTGATTATGAGCAAACATATTGTGCCCAGGAATGGACCGATGTAGTCCGTATGGATCCACATCCATAGTCAGCCAGGCCATTCCCGAGGGTGTGAGTTGGGGGGGAGGGTGGTTGTGGCCGGCAACTTTTGTTGCAGTTGGCACTGTTGACAGCGAGAGACTAACTTTAATATCTGCATTTATACCAGTCCACCACACGTAACTCCCAGTGTAAGGGCATAGCGGATGGTAAATGCTGAGCTGTTCAAATCCCAGAGGGAAACCTGAAACAACTGCAGCAACTATTTTGCAAATTTTTGTATTTTTGAGATGCATGCCTTGAATTCAGTAGTAATAAGACCACGGGGTCTCATAGGTTTCTTACAAACTAAATTGAGCCTTTATTAATAAAAAAAACAAGGAGAAGATTTTCAGTACATAGATTAACTAGGGGGGCTAGGAGTTAACTCCCAGTTACAGCTCCGTTAAGACAACAGTAAAACAGATTTTAAAAGACTAAGGCAAAGTAACAATACCACGAACAGTCGAATTCAAAGTGCAATTTCTTTACTTCAGTTCATGTAGCCAGCAATTTGAGGCTTAGAAGCTGGACGCTTTTCACACAATCTTTGAATGCCTTCCTCTTACACAACCTCATCTCCTTTATTCAGATTTCTGCCTTTTTAATGCAAATCCCATTGTCCCAATATATCTTTTCTACTCTACTTTTCTAATAATAAAAACCTCTTTCTTAGTACCAATTTTATCCGTAAGCTTTTGGAAAAATAAACACAGTTTGGCTTCTTCTGGTTAAGTGTAACATTTCACCACCTCTTTTGAAATTCAAATTACTCTGGTTTGTCTAACAATGCAAATTTTCCCTTTACATCTCACATTCTAAAATTTCAGCCACGTTTGCCTGTTTAACATTTCAAACCTAGCTTATCTTCTAATACATCAAAGCCTTCAGACCAGCTGTGTTTAATTCAATTAAGACACACGCACTATTCCTACCTTACAATAAATTCCAATAACATGAAATTTAATATATTTTCCTGACACTGGCCAGCATTTTTATTTTAGAAATGCCAGGATGAGTGTTATGTAATTCGGTTAGGAGCAGTTCCCTGCCTGGTATAGGCATGACTACTCTTGCTCCCCAGAATATACCATCATGACAACTCAGTTGGTATTTGGGAGTAAAAAATGGTTTCATTTCCTCAGAGACTGGCTCATTTAACCATCCTGTGGTCCCTAACTTTGGGCAGAAATGAATCTCGATTGGTTCAGTTCCAGATCTGCTTTGTGCAGACAGGGGACGTGTCTAAAAAATTCAATGCTAGGAGGATTTATTAGGGTACAGGAGTACACAAGATCTTTCTTGCAAGAGTAGGAGGCTAAGGGTGTCTGTGTTTGCTATGTGTATCCCAGGTCAGTGCTTGAAAGTGTATTCATAGGTAAACCTGGTGGAATTTTATAACTCCAAAGACAAGTGACAGTCCTTTCTTCTCAATTGTGAGTAACCTTTTTCGGCCACTGAGAGGGCTTTTGATATGTAACCTATTAGCCTCGCACAGCCATTGTCCATTTCTTGTGACAACACTGCACCGCCATATAGAAAAACATTGCAGGTCCATATCAATTCTTTAAATGTATCAAAGTGCACAGACAAAGTTGAAGAGTGCAGCAGTTGTTTTACTCTGTCGAAGGCTTCCTCCTGTGGAGTCTTCCAGGAGGAATGATGGTGTTTCTTCAGCAGTATGTGCAAGGGGGCCAGTCCAGTCAATAAGTTGGGTTAAAAAAAAAATCGCCTGTAGTAGTTTACCATTCCTAAAAATGATTTGAATTTAGTGATATTTATCACCTTTTCTTTCACAGGGTGTAATCCTTGTGTCCACATGGCGCCCCAGAGAGGTAACCTCAGTGGCTTGGAAAGTGCTTTTCTCCTTTTTTTTTAGACAGACTCTAGCTTCCAGAAATCTTTTTAATACCTCCTCTAAATTTGCTAAATGCTCGGCCTCTGTCGATCCAGTTATGAGGACGTAGTCAAGCTATACTACAACTTGTGGTAATCCCTGTAACAAACTCTCCATCGGCCTTTGAAACATTGCATATGCCGAGGACATGCCAAAAGGTCAGCGTGAATAGACCATTGTGCGTGTTTATTGTGACATAGCCCCCAGGATGTGTTATCTAACTCGAGTTTCTGGTACGCATGGCTCATATCCAACTTAGCGTAGGATTGACCTCCTGCCAGATTTGTGTACCAATCTTCAATTCTTGGAACTGGATATTGATCCAACTTGGCAGCCTGGTTAACTGTTAGCTTACACTCACCACAAATGCAGACAGATAGACAGACAGTCTTACCCAGTTCCAGTAAAGGGACGATAGGTGCTGCCCATACCAAAAATGGAACCGGCTGCATGGTGCCTAGTTCCTCCAACCTGTTTAACTTAGCATCCACATTTTCTCTTAAGGCATATGGTACTGGTCTTGCCTTGAAAAATCAGGTAATTGCCTCTGGATCAACATAAATCTTGCCTTGCAAGCCTCTGATTTTTCCTAATTTGTTGCGAAAGACGCTGTCGTATTTTTTTTTAAAACAATTCTATCAATCCTCCTGCCCACACTTGAAAAATCTCAGACCAAATGAATCTGATTTCTTTTAGCCAATGACGGAAGGCTTGGTCTTTCCCCAGTCACTATTATTACTGGAAGCTGGGCTGACTGCTGCCCATTGCTCACAGGTAACATGGCGGTGCCTTTTACTTTTACGGCTTCTCCCATGCAAGTCTTCAACTGGACAGAAGTTCTCTCCAGTCTTAAGGGTTGGGCACCTTCCCTCAGGTAATGAAATGTGCACTCACCCATCACAGTGGCTGATGCCCCTGTATCCATCTACATAACTAAATGCTTCTCGTTTACATGCAGTGTGACAGTAATAGGGCTTGCCTTGACTGCTTTAAGATTAAAAAGAGTGTAAATGACAGAATTAGTTAGTTCAGACTCTTTCACATTAGGTACTTGTAACATCTTTGCTGGCTGGTTACTTGGCAGTCTGGACTTAGCTCAGCACCGCTTTATCAATATCTTCTTTTGCAACAGTGATAGCACTCGGCCTCCTTAAATTTACATGGTTAGGAGTGTGTTTACTTCCACACTGTTAACTTTTCAACTTCAGGATTGCTTTCTGGTGGCCTGCTGTATATTTTTGATTTCTGGGTGATTGAGAACGATTCTCACTTCACGGCTGCTTCTGCAGTTTTGGCGCTATGCCTGGCTGCAGGTTCCTGCCCTAAATGGTAAACGGTGCCATGTTGCAACTTCTGTAGCTCCAGCGAATCTTTTTCAGCGCTTTCCATGGCCAACGCTATCTCCATTGCTCATTTAAAATTTATATAGACTTCTGCCAACAATTAATGCTAAATGGCATCTTTGCACATGCCACAAACTAACCGATCCCCTGGCATGTCATTCAAGGTCACTCCAGAATCAGAATGCTGTAACAATTGCTTCAACCTAGCAATGCAAGTCATGATCAATTCGCCTGGGGCCCTCGCCCTTATACTAAATTTGAATCTTTGCATAATAACTGATGGCTTGGGCTGAAAATGGCCCTTCACTAAATCCACAAGCTCACTGAATGATTTGGAGTTGGGCACACTTGGGATGGTGAGACTACGAATAAGGTTGTAGGTTTGACTCCCACAGATGCTCAAGAGAATTGCTTTGCCTCTTCCCCTATTTCATTGGCCTGGAAGTAAATCCCGAGGTGCTTGATGTATTGAGTCCAATCCTCCGTGGGGAAGTCAAATGGGTCGATCCTCCCAAAGAGAAGCATCCTGGTGAATATATATCTTTTGCCTTCTTTAAAACAAGATACTCAGAGCTGTAGAGCAAGAGATAGCGCCAGGACCATTTATCCTCGTCACCAGACATAAAGATACACTACCAAGAGGCTTCTTTAGTTGAACAACAAACTTTATTTACAGAGCTGTTGTATTAAGGATAAGCCTCTAGCAACACTGCAACACACCCTACACTAGGAAAACTCCGCCCCTTATAAGTTTCCCCATGCTCGGTGCTGATTGGCTGTTCTGACCACATGATGCTTGATCAGTAAGGCTGGCCTTAAAGCGATAATCATCACATGAGTGGAACTAATGGATAGCTCTTTCATGATAAGCCAAGTAAAATCCTCCTCGCTGTATAAATCTAAGATTCTATGAATGAGAGGTGATCTTAATGATATATATAACATTCTGAGGGAGCTTGACAGGGTAGATGCTGAAAGGATGTTTCCCCTTGTGGGGTAATCTAGAACTAAGGAGCACAGTTTAAAAATAAGGAGTGCCCTATTTAAGATGGAGATGAGGAGCAATTTTTTTCCCTCAGAAAATCATTAGTCTTTGAATTCTCTTCCACAGAGAACAGTGGAGGCTGGATCATTGAATATATTCAAGGCTGAGTTAAAGGTTTTTGATCTACAAGGGAGTCAAAGCTTAGTTGGGGGGTGGGGCGGGGGCTGGCATGAAAGTGGAATTAAGGCCACAATCAGATCAGCCATGATCTTATTGAATGGCAGGGCAGGTTCAATAGGCCAAATGGCCTACTTTAGCTCCTATTTCTTATAGTCTTATGATCTTCTTATGAATATTAATTGTGTTATTCTTCAAATACTTGCAAACACATGGTAAGATACTCAAAATTAAGTAGGAGGAGGTTAAAAAAGAATCTAAGTTTTCAATGCTTCAAATGAGTTTGAGAGGGTAAACAAGATTATTTGCAGCAGTTTGTGGATAAGGAGGCAAGAGAATGATATAGTTGGAACTTTTTGTGCAAAGGGCTAACAGAATGTGGAAGCATTACTTCAAGTGGCTGAATTAAAATGACATTTAACAAAATTTACAGGAATGGATCTGGGGCTGAGAGACTTCAGTTACATAGATAGAATGACAAAGCTGGAGCTGTTCTCCTTAGAGAAGAGAGACAAGATTTAATAGAGTTGTTAAAAATCATGAGTGTTCGGGACAGAGTAGGTAAGGAGAAACTATTCCCACTGGTAGAGGAACAAGAACCCAAAGACAAAAACAGAAAATGCTGGAAAAACTCCAGCAGGCCTAACAGCATCTGTGGAGAGAGAAAAAAAGCTAACATTTCAAGTCTGAATGACTCTTCAGAAGAGCTCTGAAGTAAACCACTGCAGCAATTGGCCAAGCACAATCATGGATCCAATCCAATGGAAGTCCATGTGTCATTGCCTTCTTAAGTCATTGGACCTGAAGTGCTGAGGAAGGGAATTTATTTGAGATGCTAGCATTTGGTGCAATTCCTAAAATTATAAAAAAAAAGAAGCTATTTTCGTTGAAGGCTTTGCCTCTTGCAAACCTTAGCAAGATTGCATCATGAACGCACTGGCCTTTGCCATGTGGCATCAGGGGTGCCTTGAGTATCACTGCTGCAACGCACGCGGGGGCGGGGTTCCCGCGTGGCTCCGTTGCCACGGTAACCGGAGCGCGCGCGGCCGCTGTTCTCGCGAGACGCGGCGCGACGGGAGGGCCGGAGTGGCGGTTGCCTGGGAGTCGCCGAGCGGGGCGGTGGGGGAGGGAAGCAAGAGGCGGGAGGAGCTGACAGGCCGGGGAAAGAGGGAGTAAGTGGAGCGTGGTTACGGCAGCAGGTAGGTATCCTTGGCTGCACTGACAGCAGCAGCTCTGTGGGAGCTGCCCGTGTGCGATTCCACAAACGACCTGCTGCTCAGGGCTGGCTGGCATGGCAACCAAACGCCAGGCTTCAGTCCCCATCTAGGCCAACCCACCTTCCCCTCTCCCCTCCTTCTCCTACCTCCACTCCCTCCCCTTCCACCACTCCCTCCTGTACAGGGTGAGAGCCATTTCGCTGCATTTCCAATTTTTTTTTCATTTTACTGCACCTTTTATGCTTTTTTGAAAAAAAAATGCAATTTGTATATGGTATAAGATCAGGATTTTATTTTTGTTTAATTGTGGTTGCAAATGCCTGTCTTTTGTTTAAAATGATTTCTGCAAAATCATCTTTGTCATTTTAATATCCTTGGGAAATTGTTAATCTGCAAATAATCCATTTGCTTAGAAATAAGTTTGTACTATTTTGCTCTCTCACTCCAAAGCAATACAGGCCAATTTTCACAACGTATTTGTTTCTTTCTCTTGCTTTCTTTCTCTTTCATTTTTCCCCTCCCAAGGTTTCCGAGCACAGCTTTGTGATTGAGTTGTGTGTTATACATGAAACCAAAAAGCCATTAAAAAAATAATTTATGGGGTATTAGTTGCTCATCCCCAATTGCCCTTGAGAAGGTGATGTTGAGCCACCTTTTTAAACTGCTGCAGTCGATCTGTGTAGACACATCCACAGTGTTGTTAGAAAGGGAGTTACCGGATTTTGTCCCAGCTTCAGTGGAGGGACAATGATATAGTCCCAAGGGTGTTCCTATGTATCTGCTGCCCTTATTCATCTAGGTGGTAAAGATTGTGCGTTTGGAAGGTGCTGTCAAAGGGGCTTTGGCAAGTTGCTGTGGTACATATTGCATATGGTACATACTGTGTGTTGGAGGTGGAGGGAGTGAATGTTTAAGGTGGTGGATGGGGTGCCTATCAAGAGGACTGCTTTGTCCTGGGTGCTTTTGAGCTTCTTGAGTGTTGTTGGAGCTGCACTAAACCAGGAATATTCCATCACACTCCTCTCTTGTGCATTTGTAGATGGTGGTCAGACTTTGGGGAGCTTTTACTTGCAAAAGAATTCCTAGTCTCTGACCTGTTTTTGTAGCCATAATACAGAGAAATCACAATGAGCCAAACTCGGATGACATGAAATTCCGGTTACGTAAAAGTTGTCAACCATTGCCACTGGCAGAATGGCAAATCCCTAGAATTAAAACCATGATAAGCCGCAATTCCGCTCTGGGAATTCCGGATTAGCCGAATTTGTCTAAGCTTGTCAGGTGGCCGCGTCAACCAATTAGAGCAGAGTTAGCCTGCACAAGAGCGCAAGATCATGGAATGCTGGGGTGGCCATCATTTGACATCAAGATTTCCCTGTGAAAGGAAGTGGAAAACCTGTGAGTACAGCGAAACCTGAGAGAAAATTAAAAGTTTTAAGTGAATTTAAGTGGAAAACCATGGTGTATAGCGGAAAGTGGACATCGTAAATGAGTGGGAGATTCCAATGTCGAGTTTGGCCCCCATTATGAAACACAAGGCAAACATCTTGGAACAGTTTAACAAGCAGGCATTCTCTCCAGCAAGGAAGAGGATGAGAATAGCTGTCCATCCCAATGTTGAAGAAGCTCTGTTAACATGGTTCAAGGCAGCCTGAGCAGAGAACATTCCCATCTCTGGTCCAATCCAGTAGGAAAAGGGAGACACCCTGGCAAAGAAGCTGGGCCACATAGAGTTCACCTGCAAGGCCAGATGACAGGACCCATTCAAGACAAACATAGAAACATGGAAACTAGGAGCAGGAGTAGGCCATTCGGCCCTTTGAGCCTGCTCCGCCATTCATTACGATCATGGCTGATCATCCAACTCAATAGCCTGTTCCTGCTTTCTCCCCATATCCTTTGATCCCTTTCGCCCCAAGAGCTATAACTAACTCCTTCTTGAAAACACACAATGTTTTTGCCTCAACTACGTTCTGTGGTAGCAAATTCCACAGGCTCACCACTCTCTGGGTGAAGAAATTTTTCCTCATCTCAGTCCTAAATGGATACCCCATATCCTCAGACTGTGACCCCTGGTTCTGGACTCCCCCACCATTGGGAACATCCTTCCTGCATCTACCCTGTCTAGTCCTGTTAGAATTTTATAGGTTTCTATGAGATCCCCCCCTCATTCTTCTGAATTCCAGCGAATATAATCCTAACCAACGCAATCTCTCCTCATATGTCAGTCCCGCCATCCCAGGAATCAATCTGGTAAGCCTTTGCTGCACTCCCTCTATAGCAAGTATGTCCTTCCTCAGATCAGGTGACCAAAACTGCACACAATATTCCAGGTGTGCTCTCACCAGGGCCCTGTACAATAACAGCAAGACATCCCTGCTCCTGATAATCTACATCCCAGAGTACTTAAGGAAGTTGCCCTAGAAATAGTGGATGCATTGGTGGTCATCTTCCGACATTCTGTAGACTCTGGAACAGTTCCTGCAGATTGGAGGGTAGCTAATGTAACCCCACTATTTAAAAAGGGAGGCGGAGAGAAAACAGGGAATTATAGACCAGTCAGCCTGACATCGATAGTGGGGAAAATTCTAGAGTCCATTATAAAAGATTTAATAGCTAAGCACATGGAAAACAGTGGCAGAATTGGATAGAGTCAGCATGGATTTATGAAAGGGAAATCATGCTTGACAAATCTACTGGAATTTTTTGAGGATGTAACTAGTAGCTTTGATGAGGGGGAGCCAGTGGATGTGGTTTATTTGGACTTTCAAGGCTTTTGACAAAGTCCCACATAAGAGATTGGCGTGTAAAATTAAAGCGCACGGGATTGGGGGTAGTGTATTGAGATGGACAGAAAACTGGTTGGCAGACAGGAAACAAAGAGTAGGAATAAACGGGTATTTTTCTGAATGGCAGGCAGTTACTAGTGGGGTACCACGGATCGGTGCTGGGACCCCAGTTATTCACAATATATATTAATGATTTAGATGAGGAAATTAAATATAATATCTCCAAATTTGCAGATGACACAAAGCTGGGTGGGAGGGTGAGCTGTGAGGAGGAAGCAGAGATGCTTCAGAGTGATTTGGACAAGCTGAGTGAGTGGGCAAATGCATGGCAGATGCAGTATAATGTGGATAAATGTGAGGTTATCCATTTTGGTAGTAAAAACAGGAAGGCAGATTATTATCTGAATGGCTATAAATTGAGAGAGGGGAATGTGCAACAAGACCTGGGTGTCCTTGTGCACCGGTCGCTGAAGGTAAGCATACAGGTGCAGCAGGCAGCAAAGAATGCGAATGGTATGTTGGCCTTCATAGCCAGAGGATTTGAGTACAGGAACAGGGATGTCTTGCTGCAACTGTACAGGGCCTTGGTAGACCACACCTGGAATATTGTGTGCAGTTTTGGTCACCTTATCTGAGGAAGGACGTACTTGCTATAGAGGGAGTGCAGCGAAGGTTTACCCGACTGATTCCTGGGATGGCGGGACTGACATATGAGGAGAGATTGAGTCGATTGGGATTATATTCGCTGGAGTTCAGAAGAATGAGGGGGGATCTCACAGAAACCTATAAAATTCTAACAGGACTAGACAGGGTAGATGCAGGAAGGATGTTCCCGATGGTGGGGGAGTCCAGAACCAGGGGCTACAGTCTGAGGATACGGGGTAGACCATTTAGGACTGAGATGAGAAATTTCTTCACTCAGAGAGTGGTGAGCCTGTGGAATTCCTTACCACAGAAAGTAGTTGAGACCAAAACATTATATGCTTTCAAGAAGGAGTTAGTTATAGCTCTTGCGGGCGAAAGGGATCGGAGGGTAAGGGGAGAAAGTGGGAGCAGGCTACTGAGTTGGATGATCAGCCATGATCATAGTGAATGGCGGAGCAGGCTGAAAGGGCCAAATGGCCTACTCCTGCTCCTAGTTTCTATGTAATCGAATCCTCCTCCTATGAAAACCAACATACCATTTGCCTTCTTTACTGTCTGCTGCACCTGGATGCTTACCTTCAGCGACTGGTGTACGAGGACACCCAGGTCACGTTGCACATTCCCCTTTCTCAATTTATAGCCATTCAGATAATCTGCCTTCCTGTTTTTGCTACCAAAGTGGGTAACCTCACATTTATCCACATTATACTGCACCTGCCATGCATTTTCCCCACTCTGCTCGTCCAAATCACACTGAAGCATCTCTGCATCCTCCTCACAGCTCACCTTCCCACCCAGCTTTGTGTCATCTGCAAATTTGGAGATATGATTTAGATAAGGGAACTAAATGTAATTAATATATATTATAAATAGCTGAGGTCCCAGCATCGATCCCTGCGGTACCCCACTAGTCACTGCCTGCTATTCAGAAAAAGACCTGTTTATTCCTACTTTGTTTCCTGTTTGCCAGCCAGTTTTCTATCCATCTCAATACACTACCCCCAATCCCATGCACTTTAATTTTACACACTAATCTCTTTTGTGAGACTATGTCGTAAGCCTCCTGAAAGTCCAAGTAAACCACATTCTCCCCCTCATCGACTACTAGTTACATTCTCGAAAAATTCCAGTAGATTTGTCAAGCATGATTTCCCTTTTGTAAACCCATGCTGACTCTGTCCGATTCTACCACTGTTTTCCAAGTGCTCAGCTATTAACTCTTTTATAATGGACTCTAGAATTTGCCCCGCTACTGACGTCAGGCTGACTGGTCTATAATTCCCTGCTTTCTCTCTACCTCCCTTTTTAATTAGTGGGGTTACATTAGCTATCCTCCAATCTGTTGGAACTGTTCCAGAGTCAAAGTATGGCATCATTTTCCGAGCAGTGAGGGTGCGGCGGTTGTGGCAGCAATGACAGACGATTGCCTCTAAAATGGCCTCATCCACATCTTGAATGAGTATGCACCAGAAGCCTTTTTTAATGCGGATGAAAGCAGACCATTTTTCTGTCTTTTGCCAGATTACTCTTTAATGTTTAATGGTGGAAAGCGGAACAATAAACACGTCACTGCTCTGGTCTATGCCAACATGGATGACACTGAAAAACTGCTGCTTCTTGTGATAGAGAAGTACAGGAAGCCACGTTGCTTCGTGAACATGATGACACTACCTACGAAGTACAAGTCCAACAAACCGTGGATGATCTTCAGCATTTTTGAGGCATGGAAGAGGAAAGTGGGCAAAATGTATAAGCAATAGAAAGGGAAGATCGTCATCATGACAGACAACTGCCCTGCGCACCCTTGACATCGCTGGCTTCAAGAACATCAAACTGATGTTCTTGCCTCCCAACGCCACGGTCAAACTCTGGCGAATGGATCAGGGAGTGATTAGGAACTTGAAAACCAATGACTGATGGCACCTGATCTCTTGTTATCGAGACTTTTGATAGAAAGCAGGAGTACAATCCAACTGTTCTAGAGGTTATGTTCATGATGGTGTGGAAGATGGGGACGGACGCCACAATTGCTAATTGCTTCCACGATGCTGGGTTCAAATGGGTTACAACTGCACAAGATGTCAAAGACCAGGAAGAGCAGGGTGAGGCCAACCAACCCAATGATGAAGCACTTTTCGCTCGCGTCCTGGAGGCCGGCATGGAAATTTCAGCAGAGGCAATCATGGAAACTCAAGCGGAGCTGGATGATGTCGTATGCTGCATGACAGAACTGACAGATGAAGCAATTGTAGATGCAGTATGTTTTTGAACAGAGTAGCCCAATGAATGCCCTCCCGCTCACCCGCATATTTCCTTAGCCAATACCGCAGAGGCAGTAGAGATTCTCTGGGGTTTTGCGCTGCAGTTTGAAAACACTGAAAACGTGTTTGACTGTGTTGACAACATATCACACATGTCCCAAGACAACATGATAAGCAGAGAAAGATTACAGAGTTTATTCGTAGCTAATTCCCAACATTTTTCAATCAAAGCTCTGGCTTTTTAATGAGGCCAGGCCATTGTAAGGTGTGAACAAATTGAGGAAAGATTTTTTCTCACACATTTACTGCTTTATTGTGTTTTCATTTAGCATTTGAATCTGTTATTTTGACATAGACAGCATTTGTAGGCATGTCAGGTTACATAGAGATGCATTCATGTGGGAATGGGGCCCCCTTGGCTATCTTGAAGCTCCACTTAACACAAATTTGAAGGTGAATCCCTGGGATTTGACTCATCAGGATTTTATTGTATTTGTATGACTGGCCCAGTTAATTTGCTGGTCAATTGTAACTTCCAAATCATTGACTGTGAAGGATTCAGTGATGGTAATGTCATAGAGTGCCAAGAGGCGGTGGCTAGATTTTCTCTTGTTGCAGATGGTTGTTATTTTCTGGCACTTGAGTGGCTGTGTGAATGTTACGTGCCATTATCAGCCCAGAAATTGTCCAGGTTTTGCTGCACGTGTGCATGGATTGCTTCAGTGTTTGAGAAGTTAACAGTTGGTACTGAACATTGTGCAATCATCAATGAATATCCCCACTTTTGTCTTGATAATGGAGGAAAGGTCATTGATGAAGCAGCTGAAGATGGTTGGGCCTAGGAAACTACCTTGAGGAACTCCTGGGGCTGAGATGATTGGCCTCTAATAACCACACCTTTGTGTGAGATATGACTCCAATCAGCAGAGGGTTTTACCTCTGACTCCCACTGACTTCAGTCTTCTTAGGGCTCCTTGATGCCACACACAATTAAATGCTGCCTTGATGTCAAGGGCAGTCATTCTTCCTTCAGCTGTTGAGTTCAGCTCTCTTTTGTTTATGTTTGAACCAAGCGATAATGAGGCCTGGACCCAAGTGACCCTGGCAGAACCCAAACTGAGCATCTATGAGCAGGTTATTGCTAAGCAAGTGCTGCTTCTTAGCGCTGTTCATGATTATTTTATTTTCTCAATTAATGAGAACAGAAGCAAGCAGTTTGTATCTATCCCTTTAACCCCAGTGGTCACAATTAAGTGTGCAGAAGGATCCTTCATGATGTTTAAAAAGTAATTTCCAACCTTTTGTGTTTGCTAATTCAGATAGTTTGCTAACAGTAAACTAGAATACTAAATTTGTTCCCAACTTGATTTTATCTACTGTACAGAAGTTGTGTTTCACTGAACCCTTTTTTCAATGGGAGCTGCATCTGAAAATTGTTTTTATATCCCATTAATAGCTGGGAGCTTTTTCTAGGAACTCTACACTATTGGGATCTTGCCCTCCTGTAAAACTGCCTGACTTGTAGTATGAGAGATTTGCTAGCAAACCTAGTGGACAGAAAGCCTCAGCCACTTCAAATGCCCCTTCAAATGCATAAAATCGTGGGGCCAAATCTTCTGGTCTCCAGACTCTTAAGAGACCAGACGTACGACTGAGATGCCTGTTGGCACCCTGTGGAAGTCCTGACATGCCGACTTACATGGGAATTGCCCAGGAAGTTTGGACTTCCAATGGCAATTCCCCGGCTCCCCAAGACCCTCCACAAATGTTTCCGACTCTGAGTTAAAGGTCAGACAATTCTGATTTACTTGGTTAGTTATGCAGGAAATGTTAGATTAAAATCCGGTCTAATTCCTGCGTAACTATACTACTGACTCCTCAATCACCCCCTGACCCTCCCCAACTCCACTTGTCATTGCTGCTGCTCAGAACATTCGGACTATAGAAACTTGCAACACGACCATTTGGCCTTCCGTGCCTGCATTGGATAATTTGAAAGAGCTGTCCAGTTGAGACCCATACTCCAGCTTTCTTTCTTTTCAAGTACAAATCCCATTGCCTTTTGAAAGTTCTTATGGAATCTAATTTCACCACCTGTTTAGATAGTACATTCTAGATCTTAACTCTGTGTTTGTTGGCGGGTGTGGAGTGGGGTGGATGTTGGCTCTTGGTTTTTCCCCCCAAATATTTTAAATCTGTAATTTCTGGTTACCAACCCCCACTTGCAGGAGGGAACAGTTTCTCTCTACTTGCTCATAATTTTGGAACCCTCTTTTAGTTTTCCCCTTAATCTTCCCTGCTTCATGGAAAACAATTTCAGCTTCTCCAATCCCCACCTTAAAGCACAAAGCAAAAGCACACCTCTTTCTCCAACCAGCTTATGCAACCGCTGTCATTCTTGTATTCACTGCTTCAAACACAACATTAGTCAGCTACATATCAGCTAAGATGACTACCAAATATTTATTGGAAGCAATTGGAATATTAGAATCCTTTGATTTGTGTTTGGAAAGAAACTACCCACTTTTAATCCTTGATGACCCACTGATGTTTCTTTTAAGTATCTATGGGTAAAACTGTATTTAAGACAGTTACAAAATGTCAGTAAACCATATGTTGTCCTAAATCGATGCACATTAATTGAAGGTGACTTTGAAGCACTGATGATTCAGCATGTTATTAATCTTAATCGTTTTTCTATTTGTGCATGTGGGTGGGATTTGGGTAACAATGTTACGTCAGTTAGTTATCATCCCTTGATAATGATGTTGTGTCGCTATACCTTCCCTCATCACTGTTCCTTGCAACTGTCTTCATGCTCAAGAGCTGAAGACTTTCAGATCTTCAGATCTGCAGGGCTGTAGTAGTGGAGGGCATTCGAGGAGACGACTTCATCATTTGGGATGCCTCTCTGCCATCGCAGTCAACAGAATTCGTTTGTCCACTTCTGTTTCAGGGCCTTGCAGCAGCCGGCACCAGTCCTGAGGCAATTGAGACAAAGCCAATTTAGCCATGTTTTGCTTTAGCAATACCAGCAAGCAGGTACAGATCATCCACTTTAAGTAGTCAATGATGACACTGCAAGCTGCGTTGTTGGGATATAACTTCTTGGCATGGGGAGAATGTTCCCAGTTTGGACAGGAATATTCACCTGCCGAGTAGCACATGGCAAGGGTAGTTGTTCATAATGTTTGTGGGTCAGTTCCCCATTTAGAGTTGGATAACTTCCTTAAGATAATGTTTCTGGCTGGCACCGTCACCTTTAATTTGACGTTATCTTTGAAGCTTCTGGAGTGACCTAATGCTACTCCAAGGTATACTGACTTAAAGTTGTGTGCCAGTATTCTCCCTTACTGATGTATGTAAAGTTTTCACTTTATATCTCTTCCTATCTGATTGGCCCCCAGATAAGTAATTACATATTAGTTAATTGGCTCAGCCAGTGCATCACCAAGGGACTTTTCTATTGTTGGGCTTCAGATGCTATGCAGTCATTAGAGTAGAGGAAAGTTCAGGTATGTGGATAAATGGGCTGGTTGCACGCCAGTCCTTGATGTCCTATTCACCCCTTGTGTGGCACCAGCATCACATGAAGGCGTGACTCACAGTTTCCTTCACTGATGAACATAGTGAACCAGTTGGCTTTTTAATAATCTGACCCAATTAAATATTGGAAACACTGAAGCCATTGTCTTTTGTCCCTAACTACTAATTGCAGCCCAGTCCCTGGCAGCTGTTTTAGGCTGAACCAGACTGTTCACCACCTTGATGCCACATTTAATCCCATGATGATTTTCCAAGTATATATCTTTGCCATCAGTAAGACCGTCCATTTCCACCTCGGTAACGTAATCCAACCCGGCCCTGGCCTCAGCTCTGCTGCTGCTGTAACCACCTTACATGCCTTTGTTACTTCTAGACTAAACTATTCCAACACACTCCTGACCAGCCTCCCCCATTCTATCCTGTATAAACTTGAGGCCATCTGAAGCTTTGCTGTCTGTTACCTTGCTCATTCCAAATCACAGTCACCCATCATCCCCTGTGCTCGATGACCTACATTGGCTTCTGATTGAGCACTGCCTCAATTTTAAACTTCTCATCCTTGTTTTCAAATCCCTCTATGATTTTGCCCCTGCCTACCACTGTAATCTCCTCCAGCCTCGCAGCCTGCGTAGATATCTGTGCTCCTCCATCTCTGACCTCTTGAACATCCCCAATTTTTAAATGCTGCACCATTGGTGGCCATACCTGCAAATGTCTAAGCCTTAAACTCTGGAATTCCATCTCCAAATCTCTTTTTTCCTTGAAGATACTCCTTAAAACCAACTTCTTTGACCACCTGCCTCAATATGTCTGTGTGGCTTTGTATCAGATTTTGTTCGATCATGCTCTTGAGATGCATTACTATGTCAAAGATGTTATATAAGCACATTGTTGTTGTTATTTCTTGATTATTTTTCTGGTGCCAGATCACCAATGACCAAATTTCTTCAATTCAGTTTCACGGGTTGCCATGGTTGAATTTGAAACCTTAACCTCTAAAGTTGCTGTTAGGTTGCTGTCGATAATGTGTTATAATATAGAATGCCCTTAAATTTTCCCATATTGTAAAGTTCCAATCTTGGCTACCATTAGTGTTACAGGATCTGGAATGCGCTGCTTGATTGGGTGATGGAGACAGGTTCGATCATGGTTTTCAAAAGGAAATTGGATAAGCACCTGAAGGGGGAAAAAAGTGCTGGGCTATGGGGAAAGAAACTAGCAGAGAGCTGGCATGGACCCAGCAGGCTGAATAGCCTCTTGTGTGTAATTATTTGGCTTGCTCTTCACAGGAAGGAGGGAAAGATCAGGTGAATTCCCTCAAGTTCCTCTTGTCAGTTGCTTGCTATCTGGTTCATGTTTGTAATTTGGCACTGGCTGCAAAACAGATGGTCTACCTCAGCAAATGCAGGAATAGCAGGAGGAAGAAATGAGCAGCGACAAAAAATGCAGAGTTATTTTTAACAATTTGTGTTTCCTTTGCTCAGGAATTTATTACGAGTGAAGCTGAGGAAGACAGAACAGGACTTTGGCTTTCCCAGAACAGCCTCCAACTATAATCTTGATTAGTTGATATAACCTGAATAAGTTAACAATGCCTGCCGCCCCAGTTCTACAGCCTGTTCTTAAAATGAAAGTTGATGAGCTCTTCCTCTACTGGTTGAGTGAGACGACTACACAGTCCATGCTGAAAGATTACCTGAAACGAATAGAGAGCGGTGAAACAATTGATGCAGGCAATGGTGATACAACAAATGACCAGCCTCCAACTGGAAGCAATAACAACAAACATTCCACCTCCGAGTTGAACTTACTGGGTTACTCAACTTCCCCTTTAGTGACTTCCAAATTCTGTTCAAGTCCTCCATCCCAGCTTACTTCAGCTCTCCCATCTGGCACATTTTCAAGCCCCAGAAATGGATTAAATACTCGGGCAACACGGAGATCATCAGGGTTCAAAGCTGTAAGTTTTGCATGCTTTTCACTTGAAATACCAATTTTTCTATGCCATTAAGAAAAAAAAGTTGAATGTTGCCATATATTTTTAGACAGATAAAGCAATCACACTTACAAAATTGTAGTGATATTTTTCACCTGGAGTTCTCCCATGGCTTAGTTGACAAATACATTGTAATGTGTTGCTGAGCTGTACAGCCCATGAAAGTTCCATGATTTATCCAGAATCTGTGGCAAATTAGCCAATTACAGCAAGAAAACTTGAGCTTTACAATGAAGCTGAAGGTTGGGTTGGGAGGGAACAGCAGATATTGTAATGGGGCTGAAAGTTAGAGATCTGGTGGTGAGATTTAAGAGTATTTCAGAAATCCTTGGTACAAGGGTGGATAATTATGATGGTAAAGACTGGATGCACTATGGTGCAGAATTGTATCAGTGAAAAGTGAGAGGAAGTATGTAGAACTGGAGGGGATTGCAGTGGGACAGAGCGAGGCCAAAGAGAGATTTGGGGTTTCAAACTCCCTCATCCTAGACCAATGTGGGGAATGGGATGCATTGGAAGCCAGTGAGGATAATTAATTTTTTGGGATAGAATCCTGGATAATTTAGTTTGAATGTGATGAAGCTTGGGAGGATGCTGTGTATGATTTTCAAATATGGTATAAATTCAAATAAATTGCTCCATATTGGTTTATTAAAAGCAAACGCTGAACGTTTGACCCTTTATTGATTATTCCTTCCTAACAACTCAGTTTTTTACCATTTTATATCTGTGCTGCCTCATCATCTGTGCAAGTTGAAACATTTGCATGTTTTTTACCTTCAGAGGTCAGTGTTAGTTTTTTCTGGATGATTCTTTTATCCTTTTTACTCTGGTTATTTTTGACTTCTGTATTTCAAAGTACTCACATAGGTGGATCCTTCACTTCTTGTATTCTTGCTTTGATAATTAGGTAAGTATTGTAGCATGTAGTTAACAGAAAACAACTTTTTATTTCCAGACATGGTGTTGATGACATCTATCCTGTGTCTTCAGGATTCTTTGTGTCTTTTGGGCAAACAAATTTATTAATTGTTAAAGTGCAACTGAATAATTGAGAGGCATAACATACTTAGAAAATTTGTTAGTGTACCGGTTACCCATTGAAAATAATAAGTGGTTAAAAGCTTTGTTGCTAAAACTCTGACTTTCAATACTTTTATACATAGTTCAATTTTTTTCAGAGTTTGATTTTTTTTGTTAGATAAGAGCATCAAGGGATTTGGAGCAAAGGTGGGAAAATGAAGTTGATCAACCGTGATCTAATTGAATGGTGGAGCAGGCCTGAGGGGCTTAATGGTCTACTCCTGTTCCTATGTTCCTACAAATTGAATTGTATGCTATTGGGGGCAAGGGACCATAATTACATGCAGTTAATTGTTCATAAGCATTCCATGCAATTATTCCTACATATTGTATCTTTCATTCATAAAAAAACTGACAGTACTGTCCTCCATGGCTGATAAACTATATAGCAAAGTACAGTTCTCCTGTAATCTTTAGTTTTGGTGTCAGCTGCTATTGTTTCCTGGAGAAAGTGAGGCACTGGAGTCCAGGCACTATGATGGGGCAAGATCAGTGGGCAATTCCAATAGTAGCTACCACATGGAATTCAAATTCCATTCCCCCTCACTTTGGCAGAAATTTGTTTTTGAAAATTTATTGAAGTTTCTAGCTTTTCTTCTTCCTCAAGAGGGAGCAATAGCAGGGTAACGAGCAGCACAGACATTTTTCTGTCATTTAATGCTGGCTTGTGATTGGAGAGATGGGGGCAGTTTCATTTTAATAACTAGCTCCAATGCAGAGGGAGAAAGTAAAATTTGGCCTAAATGTAAATAAAAGGTGGAATAAATTGTAAACATGTTCACAGAACCACAGAAATCTTACAACGCAGAAGGTGACCATTCTGCCCATCATGTCTGCACTGGCTCTCCGAATAACCAGTATACTTAGTGTCATTCTCTTTCCTTCTCCCTGTAACCCTGCACATTCTTCCTTTTTAAATAATAGTCTAATTCCTGTTTGAATGCTTCAATTGATACTGCCTCCACCACACTCTCGGGCAGTGCATTCTAGACCTTAATCACTCGCTGCATGAAAAAGATTTTCCTCATGTCGTTTTTGTTTCATTTACCAATTAGTTTAAATATCTGCCTTCTTGTTCTCGATCCTTTCACAAGTGGGATAATTTTCCCTATCTGCTCTGTCCAGACACCTCATGATTTTGAAATTCTCTATAAAGTCTCCTCTCAGCCTTCTTTTCTCTAAGGAAAACAGTCCTAAATTCTCCAATCTATCTTCATATTTGAAGTTCCTTATACCTGGGACCATTCTCTTGAATCTTTTCTGCACTCCCTCCAATGCCTTCACGTCTTTCCAAAAGTGCACTAACGTGCAACTACACGCAGTACTCCAGCTGAGGCCAAACTAATGGCCTAGACAAATCCAACATAACCTCCTTGCTGTTGTATTCTATGCCCCAATTAAAGCCTCAAATACTGTATGCATTATTAACCGTTCTTTCAATCTGTCCTACCTTCAATGACTTATGCATATATACACCCAGGTACCTCTGCTCTTGCACCACCCCCCCCCTTTAGAGTTGTGGCCTTTATTTTATATTGTCCCTCCAGTTCTTCCTATTAAAATGAATCACTTCATGTTTCCCCTCAATGAACTTCATCTGCCAACTGTCCACCCATTCCACCAACTTGTCTACGTCCTTTTGTGGTCTGCACTATCCTTCTATAATTTCACAATGCTCCCAAGTTTTATATCATCTGCAAACTTTGAAATTATGCCCTGTGCACCAAGATCAATGTCACTAATATATATCAGGAAAAGCAAGGGTCTCAGCATTGACCCCAGGAAAACACCACTACAAACCTTGCTCCAGCCCGAAAAGCATCCATTGACCATTTCTCTGTTTTCTGTCACTCAGCCAATTCCATACCCATGTTGCTACTGCCTTTTATTCTGTGAGCTGTAATTTAGATCACTGTATCAAATGCCTTTTGGAAGCCCGTGTACACCCCATCAACTGAATTGCCCTCATCAACCCTCTGTCACCTCTTCAAAAAACGCCAGCAAGTTAGTCAAACATGATTTTCTCGTAACAAATCCGTGCTGGCTTTCTTTAATTAACCTGCATTATTCATGTGACTTAATTTTGTTGATTCTGTGAAAGAGCTGCTGGGAGGAAGCATGGGGTATGAAGCACTGAACAGGTTTGGACATGTTTCAGATGTAATTTTTCTCCTGTCTCCGAGCTTTTGGCAGCTATCCATTTATTATTCTAATCATGCCCTCCACTGAGCCTTAGTTTTTAAATTCTCCTCATTACTTGCCAATCGACTGACGTTCCTGTAAATTCAAAGAATTTTTAAGTTGTCCACACAGTTGTCTTTTAAAGCTATTTAATAAATAATTAAGAATAACCCAATTCTGCCATTAGTGGCAGATGACCCAGTTGCCTGCTTAAAACTGGAACTCTAGCTGTTGCCCACATCAAATTTAGGTCAGCTGCACTTCTTTTCTGCCCCAACTCCAATGTTTTCTTGCCTATTCCCACCTCAGGAACCATAGCCTTTCCATTATCTTCCGGGCTTAAGTCCCTAGGTTTTCTAATGTTTACGTGTCCTAGCAACTCTTGGATTTGCCTTTCTAAGTTAGAGTTGCAGCCCTATATCTATTGTAGCACTGACTTGAACAGCAGTTCAAGGTACAGGTGCATTCCAGGCGTGAACTTCTTGTCAGGCCAGATCCTGCACCCCGCTGCTGCCCCCACCCCCCCCACACCCATTTTGCTTTGCGCAAAATTCCCCTTCCTCAATACCCCTCTACCCCTACCCATTGCTGCCCCCCGGTTCTTCATTTCTCGCTCGCTGTGCTCAGTTCCTGGTCTTTGAACACCTAGAAGAGGCACCATCTCCAACCTAGTAAATTATAGCTGTCATTTTGCTGTTTTGCTAGGTCTTTTTCTTAAAAGAAGGACAGTACCACAATATTAAATAATGTTAGAGTAGCTTACAGTGAAAGACCAACAGAAGAAGCAGAGGACTGAGGAGGAATAAAATAATTGAATTTAAATTCCACTTGCTGCCCTGGTGGGATTTGAACCCAAGAGCATTAGCCTGGGCCTCTGGATTACTAGTCCAGTGACATTACCACTATACCAGCATCTCCTCCAAGATCCCAGAGGTCCAGGCTGATGCCCTGGAGCCACGAGCTCAAATCTGACTGTGGCAGCTGGTGGAATTTATATTCAATTAATTAAGAAATCAGGAATTGAAAGCTATCTCAGTAATGGTGACCATGAAACTATCATCAATTGTTGTAAAAACTCATCAGGTTCACTAATGTCCTTTAGGAAAGGAAATCTGCTGTCATTATTTGACCTGGCTGCTTGTAACTCCAGACCAAACAGCAGTGTGGTTGTCTCTAACCTGCCATCTGAAATGGCCTGGCAAGTCACTCAGTTCAAGGGCAATTAGAGATGGGCAAAAAATGCTGACCTCACGAGAAATCCCCACGTCCCATGAAAGAATAAAGAAAAAGATTTGGAGAGAAAGGAAGACAAGCAACAACGATGAGAAAACAAATGTGGCTTGAACCTATATAGAAAGGAAGAGACAAAATAAGCAAGCAGTAGTGTAACAGTGGGACAATTGCAGTTTTTACCTTTAACTGAGGAACACCATAAGTGACCAACTCTTGTAATCATTTTGGGACTTGCTATTTGGGTGAATTTTTTGTCTGAGTCATGTTGAGACTCAGATCTAGTATACTGTATTGGCTTGTACTACAATATAATTAGGTTTGCTCTTCTATGTAGCTTCTAATAGCAGGGTGTTTTGATCTGATTTTTAAAAACATATTCTTCTAAGTAATACTAGCTTTGGCCTATTCGGTAAATATTCTTCAAATTTGGCTAATATGGCTTTCTCTAATGTAAGAGAAAAATGTTTAAAAAAAAGCATTAGGTGATACTTAAATAATAGCTTGGAAATTTGAGGAATTGTAGAAAACAATAAAATTATTCAACATCAAGTTTTTTGGCCTCCAGCTTTGAATCTTATTATACACACATTCTGGATTGGGCCTATATTTGTAATGTTCTACATGCTTCGTGAATTAGCACTATATTTGTATTGTAGCATGCACACATTCTGGATCGGCACTATATTTGTACTGATATATTATAGCAAGAACATTGCTATCTAATATAAGAACTTGGGACAGCTGATCCTAATCAGATCAGCTCCTGGTAATTTCTGACATGGTAGTTGCTATACGAGAAGGCAAGAGTATTTGGCTTTTAGATATTGATAGCTGCAGCCTATTCAAGAGCTGCTAAGTTTAAAGAAAGTACCAAGGATGCCTTTGTAAGGGACTTATATTTCTGTCTCTTCATTCATCCCATCTGATTCCCAAACAAATAATTTATCTTTTTCAAGCAATGCAGAAGATTAATGCCTCATATAGCCCTGATCGATAGTACATTTGTCAGACAATACTGGCATGTGTAGGGTAATCTAAGTAATTTTGCTATTGAATTTTATTAAATGTATTGTGGAATATAGGGGAGGTGGGGGCAGAGTGATAATGTCGCTGGACTGGTCATCCAGAGGCCCATGCTAATCCTCTGGGGACACGGGTTCAATTCCCACTACATTTGGTGGAATTTAAATTCAATTAATTAATAAATCCAGGAATTAAAATTTGAAACTATTGAGGATTGTCATAAAAACCACCTGGTTCACTAACCTCCTTTAGGGAGGGAAATCTGCCATCCTCACCTGGCCTGCCTTAGGTGTGACTCCAGACTCATGGAAATGTAATTGACTCTGAAATAGCCCCGAGCAAGCCACTTTTTTTTTTATTCATTCATTCATGGGATGTGGGCTTTGCTGGCAGGGCCAGCATTTATTGCCCATCCCTAGTTGCCCTTGAGAAGGTGGTGGTGGTGGTGAGCTGCCTTCTTAAACCACTGCAGCCCATGTGGTATAGATGCATGTGATGTTAGGAAGGAAGTTCCAGGATTTTGACCCAGTGACAGTGAAGGAATGGCAATATATTTCCAAGTCAGGATGGTGAGTGACTAGAAGGGGAACTTCCAGGTGGTGGTGTTCCCAACTATCTGCTGCCCTTGCTCTTTTAGGTGGTAGTGGTCATGGGTTTGGAGGTGCTGTCTAAGGAGCCTTGGTGAGTTGCTGCAGTGCATTTTGTTGATGGTGCACACTGCTGCTACTACTATGCGTCGGTGGTGGGGAGAGTGAATGGCACCACATCCACAAACAATCAAGTGGGCTGCTTTTATGCTGGATGATGTCAAGCTTCTTGAGTGTAATGGGAACTGCAGTCATCCAGACAAGTAGGACATATTCCATCACACTCCTGCTGTACCAAACCTCTACAGAGTTGAAAAGGAATGAAACTGGAGGGACCACCTGGGCACCAGAAATGAGAACAGCACACCCAGCCCTATCAATCCTGAGATTTCCTCTTACTAACATCTGGGGACTGTGCCAAAATTGAGAGAGCTGTCCTATAGACTTGCCAAGCAACAGCCTGACATAGTCATCCTCACCAACTTATACCTTACAGACGTTCTCTTAAACATTGCCATCACCATGCCCTGTCCCCACTGGCAGGATAGATTCACCAGAGATGGTGGTAGAGTGGTTTACAGTCGGGAGGGAGTTGTCCTGGGTGCCCTCAACTTTGATCCTGGAACTCATGAAACCTCATGGCAGCAGGTCAAACGTAGGCATGGAGACCTGAATACTAAACCCCCCATCCCATCCACTTTACTGCCTCCTCAGCTGATGATTCAATCCTCTCCCAAATTGAACACAAGTTGGAAGAAGCACTGAGGGTAATAAGTGTACAAAATGTACTTTAGGTTTGATCTTCAATGTCCATTACCAAGAGTAGCACAGTACCACCACTACTGACTGAGCTGGCTGAGTCCTGAAGGACATGGCTGCTAGAGTGGGCCTGCAGCAGATAGTGAGGGGACTAACAAGAGGAAAAAATCTGCTTCACCTCATCCTCACCAATCTACCTGTCACAGATGTCTGTCCGTGTTAGTATTAGGAGCGACCACCGCACAATCCTTTGGAGACAAAGTCACGTCTTCATATGAAAGATAACCCCTATTGTGTTGTGTAGCACTACCACCATACTAAATGGGATAGATTTAGATCTAGCAACTCAGCTGGGCAACAGCATGAGGTGCTGTTAGCCATCAGCAGCAGAATTGTATTCGACCACAACCTGTAACCTCATGGCCATGCATATTCCCACTCCACCATTACCATCAATCTGGGGATCAACTCTAGTTCAGTGGAGAGTGCAGGAGAGCATGCTAGGAGCTGGACCAGGCACACCTAAAAAGTGGTGTCAACCTGGTGAAACTTAAACACAGGACTGCTTGCAAGCCAAACAGTGGAAACTGTTTAAACAGAGCTAAGCATTCCCATGAACAAGGGATCAGGTTCCTCCTCGGAGAGGAAGGCTCCACAAATACCCCCTTCCTCAATGATGGGGAAGCCCAGCACATCAGTGTAAAAGGAAAGGCTGGTGTATTTGCAACCATCATCAGCCAGACATGCCAAGTGGATGATCTATCTTGGCCTCCTCCTGCAGATCCCAGATGCCAGTCTTCAGCCACTTCAGTTCACTCCACATGATATCACTGAAAGCAAAGATTATGGGCCTTTCCTGTAGTAGTACTGGTGCTCCAGAACTAGCTGCGCCCCTAGCCAAGCTGTTCCAGTACAGCTTGGCAACACTGGCATCTACCCAGCAAGGTGGAAAATTGCCCAGGTATGCCTTGTCCACAAAAAGCAGGATAAATCCAACCCAACCAATTATTGCCACACTTCGATAAACAGTAAAGTGATGGAAGGGATCATCAACATTGCTATTAAGCAACACTTGCTTAGCAATAACCCTCTCACTGATGCTTGGTTTGGGTTCCACCAGGGCCACTCTGCTCCTGACCTCATTACAGTCTTGGCCCAAACATGGACAAAAGAGCTGAATGCGTGGAAATGAGGTGAGAGTGACTGCCCTTGACAACAGGGTAGCATTTGACCTGGTGTGGCATTAAGGAGCCCTAGCAAAACTGAGGTTAATGGGAATCGGGGGAAGACTCTCCATTTGTTAGTCATACCTAGCGCAAAGGAATTTGGTTGTGGTTGTTGGAAGTCAATCATCTCATTCTCAGGCTGTTGCTGCAAGAGTCTTCAGGGTTGTGTCCTCAGCCCAACCATCTTGAGCTATTTCATCAATAGCCTTCCCTCTATCATGAGGTCAAAAATGGGCATAATCACTGGTGACATTCAGCAGCATTTGCAGCTCCTCAGTTACTGAAGCAGTCGATGTTCATCTGCAGAAAGACTTGGTCAGCATTCAAACTTGGGCTGATAAGTGACAAGTAACATTCTTGCCACACAAGTGGCAGACAATGACCGTCTCCACCAAGAGAGAATCTAGCCATTTCCTCTTGACATTCATTGACATTGCCATCACTGAACCCCCCCACTATCTACATCCTGGGGTCACCATTAACCAGAAACAACTGGACCAGCCATATAAGCTACAAGAGCAGGTCAGAGACTAAGAATTCTGCAGTGCTTAACTCCCCTCTTGATTCCCCAAAGCCTGTCCACCATCTACAAGGCACAAGTCAGTAGTGTGATGGAACACTCTCCGCTTGCCTGGATGAGTACAGCTCCAACAACATTCGACACCATCCAGGACAAAGCAGCCTGCTTGATTGGCACCCAATCCACCACCTTAAACGTTCACCCCCTCCCCCACCATCACACGCAATGGCAGGAGTGGGTACCTGATTTACAAGATTCACTACAGCAACTCACCAAGGCACCTTCGACAGCACCTCCCAAACTCACAACCTCTACCACCTAGAAGAGCAAGGACAGCAGACACATGGGAACATCGCCACTTCCAAGTTCCCCTTCAAACTCCCCTTCAAGCCACACACCATACTGACTTGGAACTATATCGTTGTTCCTTCATTGTCGCTGGGCCAAAATCCTGAAATTCCCTTCCTGACAGCACTCTGGGTATACCATCACCACATGGACTGCAGTGGTTCAAGAAGGCGCCTCAGCATCACCTTCTCAAGGGCAAGTAGTAAATGGGTATCAAATGCTGACCTAGCTAACAACCCTCACATCCCGTGAAGAATTATTTAAAATTAAAGGGATACACTATTCTTGGTAGAAGGTTCACTTGTTTTTTTAATACAGCTCCTTTTTGTTACCCTTTATCCTTCGCCTCACTTGCTCATATTTACTGAGGAAATCCTTTTTAAAAAGTTTATATAATATATAATATTTTGCCTTGCTTGTAGCAGTATATTGCTGAAATGTATGCTTTTGAGCTTTGTTCATCTGTACACCCACATTATTTACATATACTAAAAGTCCGCCTCCTTTTACTTGGTTACTGATGCACAAAATGGTTTATAATCAAATTGTCAACATTTACTTGAAGCTTTCATTTTAATAACTGGTTGTCAATCAGGTGCCTACTTTTTTTGTATTTAGTGACGGCAGCTGCCGCCTGTGTTTTTCCAGAAACCAAAATTGAGGAACTTTATGAAGGCATTAAGGTCCTCTTTAGAAGGAAGGGTTGTTTTAGAAAATATTGCTTCATGCAAAGTGTGATAGCAGCATTGGACACTCCCACAAAGAGCAATGGATGCTCAATTATTAATTTTAAAACTAAGATATACTTTGTTAGCCAAGGCTGTTAAGGGAAATATAGCCAAGGTGGGGAGATGAAATTAGGATACATATCTGCCATCGCAAACCAGGCTCGAGAGGCTATATTCCTAAAAATTTGAGATTCATTTGCATCCAAAGCATTATATATATTGGGCATAATAGAAATATATCCAGTAAACCTAAAGCCAATAACTCTGGTTTTGAAACATGACATTAGATGGTTAAGAGTTGATTACAAGATTGAGATTGGAACTATTTATTCTTCTGAATCCTTCAGTTGGACTGCTGTCTTTAATCTTCTTCTCCTTCTTTTCTTGCTGACCTGGAAAGGATGCAAGAAAAACTACAAACTCCAACCTCAGTCTTTCTGACTGCAGCTTTTTCTTGCTTCTGTTAATCAATACTGCTGTGGACAGTTGTCTTCCTGAAATTCCACTCTTGGTCGTGCTAAGCTTAAAATATGTCATTCCATGTGCATTCATTTTTCCATATAATATTCTTAAACCAGATTCACTGCATTGCCAGTTACTCCTACTTTAACTTGTATTTTCCTAGGACCTCAAAATTGCTTACAAACCATATTCTTCACTTTAAACTCAAGCTTGACATCACGGAACAATCATTTTTCTTTCCTTGTTTGCTGATCTTAGCAAAAACATGAATATGGATAAAAAGCCAGTGCCACCTCCTCCGCGCCATAAATTCATTATGTTGAAATCTAGACTTTCACACTTCTTTCCCATCCTAAACTTCGCCATCTCACATTCACAAATCCATGGAAGTGACCCAGCTTTGTCCTGTAATTCCTGATTTACCTGCTGTTTCATCAATCTTGCACTATTAGTCTTGGTATTTATCCAGAATTTTTAATTTGAATGAAAAGTTCAGAGCTGAATGTTGAATTTGCAACCTGCACTGGTAAGATCTGACTGTCGAGTTGGTAAAGTAATTGATGCCTTGCATGATTTATTGCAGATGATTGATCTGCTCTTGTTTCTTTGGTAAAGTTTAACCATATTCCTGCCCTTTCAATGATGAAAGAATGCAGCTAATAAATAGTGGAGCAAATGATGTAATATAGTCAATAGTTAGAAGAGAATTAAGGGTGGTATATCATTCCTGTATAAATGAACATTAGATGGGTGAGAAGTAAAACGAGATCGACACTACAACCATCCGCTCAAATGAATCTCTCTATTGGATTGCTCTCTTTAATCAATTCCCAAATGTCTTGTATATTGTAATGAAAAACCCATTACTGAGTGTTTTGCTTTAACCATAGAGAAATATGCAGTTTATTGAGTAATAAACAATTAAATAATGTTATAATATATTGGTTTTAAATTGAATTTAACATTTTTGATAAGAGCTTTAGTTGTGTGCAGGTTTATTTTTTTCATTATTTGTTCTCCTGATGTGGGCATGGCTTGCAAGGCCGATTATTTGAGTTTCATGCCTAGTTGCATTGGGAAAGTGATGGAAGAGCCACCAACTTGAACCATGGCAGGTTATTCTTTGTAGCAGTTTTGATACAACACTGGCTTGTTAGGCCACACAGAGGGCAGTTAAGAGTCAACCACATTGGTGCAGGACTGGAGTTACACAGGTAGGGATGACTGGTTTTCTTTTTTTTTCAATAGTCTGTCAGCTTCATGGTCACTTACTGATACCAGCTTTTTATTTCCCTTGTTTTAAACTGAAATCAAGTTCTCAATTACCATGGTGGGATGTGAACTCACTCTCTCTGGATTATGAATCCAGGTCTCTGTATTACTAGACCAGTAATGCAGCCATAACAATACTGGTATTTAGTATCCTTTAAAGCTGTAAAAGTGTAGATGATAATGTTGTTTCTCTTGTTTTATTGCATTAGCCTTGTGATTGGTGTGCCATGCTTTTGGTTTTCACCACTGACTGTTGTGGCTTTTTTGGTTTTTTAGTCTGATGGAATGTATACAGACTAAAAGTCAAATGGAGGGAATTGGTCTTCTGGAATTGCAGCATTTATAATCGCAGTAATTGTTCGAATACTGGCCTCCTGAAAGTGTTATTTCCTGAAGTACTGCTTCCAAACAAAACACGCTTTTTATTATCAGATAATAGCTTTTGCAATTCAGGTTTGTGCAATGTCATGTACGGAAATGTTGAAATCCAGTTTGTTGATTAACTCTTTTGGGGTGGTTGTTAGATATTGTCCTTACTTTTGGGGAGACTATTTTTTTCCTTTTAATTCGAGGTCATAGAATGTTTTCTCATAGTCTTCAGGTATAAACCAAAGAAAGTGAACAGGATTTTGGCTGATGTTGGTGAGTAGAATGAGTATTCTCAGACATTTTGCATTTTCTAATGGTGTCTTAAACTTAAAAGCAATTACAAAGGTATGAAAGCAGAGTTGGCTACAATGGACCAAGAAAATAGATTAAAAGGTAAAATGGTAGATGAGCAGTGGAAGACATTTTAAGGAGCTATTTCATAATTCCCAACATAGATCTTCCATCGAGAGAGAAAACTTCCTTCATAGAGTCCAAGGATGGTTTCAAACTTAAAAAGCATACAATGTTGCGAAGATTAGTGGTTAGCCAGAAGTTTGGGAACATTTAAGAAACCAGTAAAGGATGACTTAAAAAAAAGAGGAAGAAAATATATTGAGCGAACTAACAAGAAGTACAAAAATAGATGGCAGGAGCTTCTACAAGTATATAAAAAAGAGAGTAATTAAAGTAAATGATGATCCCTTATAGGATGAGACTGAGGAATTACTGGGAAACAAGTAAACAGCATAGATTTCAAAGAAATATCTGCCTTCATTTAAGACACTTTAAATACATCCCAATAATAGAAAGCAGGGGGCAGTAAGGAAGGAGGGACTGAAAACATTCGTTATCACTAGAAAGCAAGCATGCAGGTGCAGCAAGCGGTTAGGAAGGCAAATGGTATGTTGGACTTGCAAGAGGACTTGAGTACAGGAGCAAGGGTGTCTTATTACAGCTATACAGGGCCTTGGTGAGACCACACCTAGAATATTGTTTGCAGTTTTGGTCCCCTTACCTAAGAAAGGATATATTTGCCATATAGGGAGTGCAGCGAAGGTTCATCAGGCTGATTCCTGGAAAGTCGTATGAAAAAAGATTGGGCTGACTAGGCCTGTATTCACTGAAGTTTGGAAGAATTAGAGGGGATCTCATTGAAACATATAACATTTTGAGGGGGCTGGACAAACTGGATGCAGGGATGTTGTTTCCTCTGACTGAGGGGTCTAGAACAAGGGGTCACAATCTCAGGATACATTTAGTACTGAGATGAGGAGAACCTTCTTCACTCAGAGGGTGGTGAACCTAGGGAATTCTCTACCACAGGGCTATGGAGGCCAAGTCATTGAATATATTTAAGAAGGAAATAGATTTCTAGACTCTAAAGGCATCAAGGGGTATGGGGAGAGAGTGGCAGTATGATGTTGAGATAGAGATCAGCCGTGATCCTATTGAATGGGGGAACAGGCTCAAAGGGCCGAATGACCTACTCCTGCTTCTATTTTCTCGAGAATAGGTAAAAGGCAAACTAATAGTATTAAAGATTGTCAAGTCCCCTGGACCTGAGGGACTGCATCCTAGGGTCTTAAAAGAAGTGCCTGCAGTGGTAGTGAATGCATTGGCTACAATTCCAAAATTTCCTAGATTCTGGAAAATCCAGTGGATTAGCAAATGTAACACATCCTTTTCAGGAAAGGAGAGAGACAACAGGAAACTATTGGCCAGTTAGTCCAACATCTGTCAATGTTAAACATTAGACATTGCTAAAATCCATTATTAAGGAAGCAGTAACAGGATACTTAGAAAATCATAATACAATCAGGCAGAGTCAATATGGGTTGTGCAGGGAAGTTGTGTTGACAAATTTATAGAGTTCTTTGAGGATGTAATGAGCTGGATGGATAAAGGTGAATAAGTAGATATAGTGTAATTGGATTTCCAAAAGGCATTCATATAAAAGGTTACTACACAAGAAAATAGCTCATGATGCTACGGTAATATATTAGCATGGGTAATGGGTTGGCTAATTAACAGGAAACAGTTGGGATAAATGAGTCATTTTTGCATTGACAAACTGTAAGTAGGGTTATTAATTACTTAAATTTTTTATTGAAGGGGAGGCGATGGCATAATGGTATTTTCACTGGACTAGCATTCCAGAGACCCAGGGTAATGCTCTAGGGACCTGGGTTCGAATCCAGCTACAGCAAATGGTGAAGTTTGAATTCAGTAAAAAATCTGGAATTAAAAGTCTGATGATGACCATGAAACCATGGCCAATTGTCGTAAAAACCCATCAGGTTCACTAATGTCCTTTAGGGAAGGAATCTGCCGTTCTTACCTGGTCTGGCCTACATGTGACTCCAGACCCACAGTAATGTGGTTAACTCTTAAATGACCCCTGAACAAGGGCAATAAATGCTGGCCTAGCCATAGATGCCCACACCCCATGAACGAATAAAAAAAATGAATAACTTGGATGAAGAGATCGAGTATGTTGCGGTCAAATTTGCTGACGATACAAAGATAGGTGAGAAAGCAAGTTGTGAGAAGAACAGATTCAGCAAAGGGCTGTAGATGAAGCATAATGTGAGTTTATCTACTTTGGTAGGAAGAATAGAAAAGCAGAATGGAGAAAAACTACAGAATGCTGGAGTACAGAGGGATCTGGGTGTTCTTCTAGATGAAACAAAAAAGGCTAGCATGCAGGTGCAGCAAGTAATTAAGATGGATTGAATGCTGACCTTTATTGCAAGTGGGGGTTGGTGTATAAAAATGGGAGGTCTTGTTATAAGGCATTGGTGAGACTACTTAACATATTTTTAGGAGCTATAACATATTTAAGGAGCTATATACTTGGAGGCAGATCAGAGAAGGTTCACTGGGTTGATTTTTGGGGTGGAGGGGTTGTCTTATTTTTTTAATTCTTTCGTGGGATGTAGGCATTGTTGTCTAGGCTAGCATTTATTGCCCACCCCTAATTGCCCTTGAGAAGGTGGTGGTGAGCTGCCTTCTTGAATAGCTGCAGTCCATATGCTGTAGGTACACCTCCAGTGCTGTTAGGGAGGGAGTTCCAGGATTTTGACCCAGCAATATTGAAGGAGCGGTGATATATTTCCAAATCAGGGTATTGTGTGGCCTGGAGAGCAATTTGCAGGTGATGGCGTTCCCATGTTTCTGCCAAGTCCTTCTGGGCGGTAACAGTTGTGGGTTTGGAAGGTGCTAAGGAGCCTTGGTGAGTTGCTGCAGTGCATCTTGTACATGGTGCGCATTCCTTCCACTTTGCGTCAGTAGTGGAGGGAGTGAATGTTTGTGGATGGGGTGCCAATCAAGCAGGTTGCTTTGTCCTGGATGGTGGAGCTGCACTCATCCAGGTAAGTTGAGAGTATTCCATCACACTCCTGCCTTGTGCCTTGTAGAGGATGGATAGGCTTTGGGGAGTCAGGAGATGAGTTACTTGCTGCAGGATTCCTAGCCTCTGACCTGCTCTAGTAGCCACGGTATTTATATGGCTAGTCCAGTTCATTTTCTGGTCAATGGTAAGCCCCAGGATGTTGATAGTGGGGGAGTCAGCGCTGGTAACGCGATTGAATGTCAAGAACAATATGAGGAAAGGTTGAGCAGGTTGGGCCTATGTTCATTGGTGTTTAGAAGGATGAGAGTTGCTTTTATTGAAATATTTAAAATTTTGAGGAAGTAGATGCTGAGAGGATGTTTCCCCTTGTTGGGGAATCTAGAACTGGGGGGCATAGTTTCAGAATAAGAGATCACCCATATAAGACTGAAATGAGGAGCAATTTCTTCTCTACCCCAGAGAGTCGTTAAATATGTTCAAGGCTGAGATAGACAGATTCTTGTACTATGGGGAGTTGAGGTTTTGTGGAAAAGACAAGAAAGTGGAGTTGAGGCCAAGATCAGGTCAGCCATGATCTTGTTAAATAATGGAGCAGGCTCAATGGGCCAAAAGTCCATCTCCTCCTCCTTATGTGCTTATGTATTTTTTGCACAAGTATGGATTTTCAACTTGAAATCACAGTATTTGCACAATTCATAGTTGATTTGGATTTGAGTCCTAGAATTTTCACTGATTGCAGTCAGTTTATGTTTTCCCTGATATCTCTGTATTCTACAGCTTGTGAATTGCTAAGTAGACACTGTATTTTGAAGTTGCTCCTTTAGAGATCATAGCACTTGATTGTCCTGAGCATGCTGTATGCCTATACTGAAAATGGGCATATGCATGATTCTATTTTTAGTAGCAAATAGAAGCCAAATAAATGCACGATTCAGCTGCTGTATGGCACCATAAATTACAGGACTTGAGAAACAAATTGTTAGCACATATTCGTGGAACAGTGTTTGCTGTCTCTCCCCACATTAAACTACCAATCAGCTTTCCACATTCAAATTCTAATGTCTTCCTGCTGATTTCATTAAACTCAAACATGAAAAGTGAAACATAACCTAAAATTAAAGGAGAATGAAATGTTTTTATTCCTTTTGATATGTAGTTCAGATTTACATGTTGATGGGAGAAGTGAAAATATCTGCAGTGTATGTTGCCTGTCTGCTGGATGCTTACACGTGGGGCCAACAATTTACTCAGCTCCTATAGCAACATTTGTGAGCTATCCTTATCATCTTCCCTTTCCCCCATCATCCCCTCAGCTTTTACTTTTTTCTTTGTGTTGAATAGGAGCTTTTAGTTATCGACCTTCAAGGTGAACCTGGGGATCCCGAGATGTTTCACTAAAAGGATACTTCCATAAATTGATCTCCTCCTTTGAGTTCAAGAAGTATTACAATAGCAGTGCTGAAAAACTCCAAAGAATTAATTTTATCTCTAATGGATACTATTGAAGTACTAAATGTTTTGGACTTAAAGGTTAATCCATGTTCCCAGGAATTTATATACATTTCAAGTTCTGTTACTAATGGAACTAGGTGTTCTGACTTGGGATTTAAGAAAGAATGAAATTACATTTCTTCAGTGCTATTTTTATCTTCTGGATGTGATAAAGCACTTCACAGCCAATAAATTACTACTTGAAATGTCGTCACTGTTGTATAAGCAGGTGTGCAACCATTTCTGCCCAAAAGGCCTCACAAATGGTAAATGTCTAGGTGACGAGATGATTTGATGGAGTGTGATTTTGACCAGACCAATGGGAATGCACTTGCTGCCCTTTGAAAAATGGGATAGTTTATATCCACCTGAACTAAAAGGAAGAGCCTTGGTTTAACATATCACCTAAACTCTACATCTCTGGCAAGGCCATACTCCCTCAAAGTTACACCAAAGTGTCAACATACATTGTGTTCAGGTCCTAGAGTAGTGGTATTTGAACCCTCAACTTTCTGAATATGCACCAGAGACAACAGTGCCAAGAATAAAAACTCCCAAACCTCCATACTCAATTAAAATAGAGTTAAAAGTCTGTGAATAGAAGTACAAGTTTTCTTGCTTCAAAAACTGGATTGCCAGGGATTGGTATCTGCATGTGGCAGTTTGGACATGCATTCATTCGCAGGTTTTCAAATTGGAATTCCTGGCCCTTGGGGGTAATCTGTGAGGAATTAGTATGGAATTTGCAAAGTATCTAGATTTGTGTGTCTCAGAGTTTTGTATATTTTTATGTTGATTCATCAGTACTTTTTTTGCTGTATTAAAAATATTTTGCACAAAGATGACCAAAGGCCATCGACCTGAAATGTTAACCCTGTTTCTCTCTGCACAGACCTGCTGAGCATTCCTAATAATTTTCATTTGTATTTCAGGTTTCCAGCATCTGCAAAATTTTGCTTTGGTAATAGCGTCCATATGTAGGTTCCCTTTCATCTGCTAATGTAGCCAAACAATCACACTGAGCATGGACTATATCTTTATACTCTTTGGGATTTACACAACTTTGTTACTTTTATCTATGTAGGCCCCTCTTCTGCTGATAGTCAATGTTGCATTTGAGTCTGCTGTGTGGGACTTAACTGTTGGATTTTGTGCTTCTGAAGAATTTTCTTCCAATCCATCTTAATCAGTTTGGAATTAGGGGACACGAATAAGGGTTTTCACTTAAACACTGCAGTTGAAGTTTTTGTATTTGCTGCTTGTGCATAAGCAATAGGTTTGGTGCTATTTTCTGCTCATGAATGTGGATAAACAAACTGCCAGCATAATGGGAGTTTTAGTATGGGTCATTCCCATTTCCCTATCCCAGCAAGAGCTCTTCTACCACTACTCGATGGTACACCTAAACTTAAAAACTTGCTTTGTCAACTGTGAAGTGCTTCAACATGAATGAAGCGAATCCTGTGCTGAAATCCGAAAGGCGCTTAGCTCTCAGTGGTGTGAAATGTGGAAGAAAATATACATTATTGATGTGGCTCAGCTGAATGGAAGGTTACAATCTCCATTTATAAATGCCATGTTTGGTCAATAGACTATAATTTCCAAGTAGCATGTCTTAAAGGCATTTACTTTTATAACACTTGCTAGACTATCCAGTTGCTAATAATAATACTTTGCTGATCTTACATACTGTAATGTTCTAATTTAGGAAATGGTAAAATACCAGAATCCAAGTGCATTCTGGAAGGGATTAGTTAAAAATACAAATTGCGTCCCACTGATGCAGTGCACAACAGCTGGTGTATATGTGTGCATAACTGTAGCATGAGCCATTGACAAACATAGCCAGCATGTCTCTTTGTGATTTTGTATTACTGAATTTACTAAAGATAATCCATTCATGTGTCTAAAAATTAGTACTTTAAAAACTGGTGTTGAATGCAGTGTACGCAGACTTGCAGAGATGTACTGCAGCTGGAATTTCATCACTGATAAATTTTCTTTGCCTTTAAAGTGATGTGGCCTGTTATCTAGGCATTGCTTTTTGCTTTATACTAAAGGGTATAATGCTAATTTTAAGAGTAAAGGAAATGTCTAGTTCTCTAAACATAAAGAAGAAATGTGTTTGGCTGCAATTCACTGATGTAGAAGAAATAATTGCTTCCTGAAAAAACTGGAAATTGTGGTTTAAGTAATGATTTATGATTGGTCGCCAGATGTGAATTTCATTAGTCTCCAGGTTAAAGCTTGTGGGGAAACAGCTGACATTTTACTAACATTCACTGAAATGACAGAGTTGATACAAGATTGAACTTCCTTAAGCCAGAAATTCAAATAATGACCATTTATCTGGATGCCACATACCCAAACTGAAAAGTTATGTGAACCAGCAGGACCTCAGTTTTCCCAATGTATATAATTATTTAATCCTACTATACAAACTTTTCATACTGAATTCAGTACAATTATAACACCAGCGATAAATCAGCATTGTCATTAGGATTTCAGTATAGTGGTGCGCATGAGTAATTTTCATACTATGCTCATTTCAACTGAGAACAAAACTCCTAGCAGTGCAATTCCAGATTTTTAGATGCTTGGGTTGTGTCTAAAGTAGCATCTTAAGCTACATTACTAGGGTAGTGCATAAGTTTCCCATTGATAGAATTTGAAATAAGTGGTTGGTTGTTGCAAAAGAAAGCATATTAACTTGTATAAACATAAAAAAAAACTGCAGACACTGAAAAAATAAAATACCGGAAACGCATCACATCAGTCTTATGAAGACTGCACCTGAAACATTGACAGACACACACATCTGCTTTCTGCAGGTGCTGACTAACCTGACTGTTTCTAGCATTTTCTGACAATAGCTTGTGTCTTTACTTCCTTACAGATTATTAATACAGATATGCTAAATAAGCCCTATCACAAAGTAACTCTGTTGTCTGAATAGGTTATTTCCTGAACTGTAGAGGTAAATAGCATTTCTGTAAAACTAGCCAGGTCAAGCTGTTTACTATCAAATTTAGTGCTCTGTCCAAAGAAGCTTATATCTATGTATAGCAGTTTTACTTTTGGACTAAATACTATTGGAATAAATCTTGCTGGAGTGGGGAATCAACATGGTGTGTGCTGTTAAGACATTTTCCTCAACCTTGCGCTTGCAAAATCTTTGAATCTTATCAGCTCACATTTCCAGCAAGTTAATGGTGTGACTAGGGTAACTGGGACATTAGAGTGAATGATGGGGCCAACATAAGAATAAGGAGCAGAAGTGGACCAGAAAGCCCTGCGAACTTGTTCCATCTTTCAATAAGATCATGGCTAACCTTTGCCTTTAATTTCACTTTCCTGACTGATACCCATATCCCTTGATTCCCTTAGCATTCAAACATCTGACACCCTTAGCCTTCAATATACTCGAGGACTGAGCATCCACAGCCCTTTGGAATACAGAAGTACAGAGGTGAGGTGAGCGTGACTGCCTTTGACATCAAGGCGGCATTTGACAGTGTGTGGCATCAAGGAGCCCTAGCAAAACTGGAGTCAATGGGAATCGGGGAAAACTCTCCGCTGGTTGGAGTCATACCTAGCACAAAGGAAGATGGTTGTGTTTGTTGGAGGTCAGTCATTTCAGCTCCAGGACATCACTGCAGGAGTTCCTCGGGGTAGTGTCCTAGGCCCAACCATTTTCGGCTGCTTCATCAATGACCTTCCTTCCATCATAAGGTCAGAAGTGGGGATGTTCGCTGATGATTGCACGATGTTCAGCACCATGCACAACTCCTAAGATACTGAAGCAGTCTTTATCCAAATACAGCAAGACCTGGACAATATCCAGCTTGGGCTGACAAGTGACAAGTAACATTTGCACCACACAAGTATCAGGCAATGACTATTTCCAACAAGAGCGCATCCAACCATCACCCCTTGATGTTCAATGGCATTACCATCACTGAATCCCCCACTATCAACACCCTAAGGGTTACCATTAACCAGAAACTGAACTGGACTAGCCATATAAATACTGTGGCTACAAGAACAGATCAGAGGCTAAGAATAGTGTGATGAGTGACCCACCTCCTGACTCCCCAAACCCTGTCCATCATCTACATGGCACGATCAGGAGTGTGATGGAATACTCCACACTCGTCTGGATGAGTGCAGCTCCTACAATACTCGAGAAGCTTGACACCATCCAGGACAAAGCAGCCCGCTTGATTGGCACCGCATCCACAAATATTCACTCCTACCACCGATGCACAGCAACAGCAGTGTGTACCATTTACAGAAGGCTCCTTTGACAGCACCTTCCAAACCCACGACCACTACCATCTGGAATGACGAGCAGCAGATCGATGGGAACACCACCACTTGGAAGTTCCCCTCCAAGTCATTCACCATCCTGACTTGGAAATATATCACCATTCCTTCACTGTCGTTGGGTCAAAATCCTGAAACTCCCTTCCTAACTGCATCATGGGTATACCCCCATCACATGGACTTCAGCAGTTCAAGATGGCTCCTTCTTAAGGACAACTAGGGCTGGGAAATAAATGCTTGCCCAAGCAGCGAAGCCCATATCCCAGGAATGAATATTTTTTTAAAAAAGAATTCCAAAGAATCTACAACTGAGTGAAGAAATTACTCCTCGTTTTGTGCTGAACGGCTGACCTCTTAGATTGAAACTCTGTCCCCTAGTTCTAGACTGTCCCACATGGGAAACGGCCTCTCTCCATCAGCTCTGTCAAACCCTCATTGTTTCATTGAGATCACTTATTATGAAATCATCTCTGATTCTTCAAAACTCCAGAGAGTATAGGCCCTTTCTACTTGATCTCTCCTCATATGACAACTCTGCCACTCGAGGAATTAAATCTAGTGGACCTTCGTTGCACCCTCTCTAAGCCTGTATATCCTTATGTATTAAGAGACTATACTGCATCTAGTTCTCCAGGTGCGGTCTTCCCAAAGGCCTGTACAATTGCAGCAAGACTTTCTTACTCTTGTGCTCCAAACCCCTTGCCATAAAGGCCACTGTGCTATTTATCTATCTAACTACTTTCTGTACCTGCATGTTAACTTTGTGTTTTGTGCACAAGGCCATCCAAATCCTTCTGAACAACAACATTTAAGTTTCTCACCATTTAAAAAAAAAAATTCTGCTTGACCGAAGTCTTTTTTTTATACTTCCACAGGATGTGGGCCCCACTGGCTAGGCCAGCATTTATTGCCTCCCTAATTGCCCTTGAGAAGGTGGTGGTGAATTGCTGCCTTGAACTGCTAGATTCCATGTAGTGTAGGCACATCTACTGTGCTGTTAGGAAGGGAGTTCCAAGTCCTTGTCCCTAGCACTCGAATGTTATTTGCCCCCTTATCAGCCCAAGCCTGAATGGCCCAGGTCTTGCTGCATATGGACGTGAAATGTTTCAGAATCTGAATAAAACTGAACACTGTGCAATCATCATCGAACATCCCCACTTAGTTTTATTTCTTCATTCATGGGATGTGGTTGTCACTGGCTAGGTATTTATTGCCCATCCATAATTGTCCATTTTAAGAGTGGACCACATTGCTGTGGTTCTGGAGCCACATGTAGGCCAGACCAGGTAAGGACAGCAGATTTCCTTCCTGAAAGGGCATTTACAACAATCGACAGTAGATTTATGGTCATCATCAGACACTTAATTCTGGATATTTTTATTGAATGCAAATCCCACTACCTGCCGTGGTGGGATTCAAACCCTGGTTCCTTGGAATACCAGTCCAGAGCATTACTCTGGATCTCTGGAATATCAGTCCAGTGACAATACCACTACATCACCATCTCTCCACTTCTGATCTTATGATGGAGGGAAGGTTATTGATGAAGCAGCTGAACATGGTTGGACCTAGGACCCTGAGGAACTCCTGCAGCGATATCCCAGCACTGTGATGATTGACCTCCAACAACCACAACCATCTCCTTTTGTGCCAGGTATGACTCCAACCTGTGCAGAGTTTCTCCCAATTCCCATTTACTCCAGTTTCACTTGGGCTTCTTGATGCCGCACTCAATAAAATGCTGTCTTGCTGTCAAGGACAGCAGTCATCTCACCTCACCTGTGAACTGAGCTCTTTTATTTGGACCAAGGCTGTCAGTAGGGAGGCAATAAATGCTGGCCCAGCCAGTGGCGCCCACATCCTGTGGAAGTATAAAAAAAGAGGTTATTGACTTTGGTGGAGCAGAATTTTTATCTTAAATAGTGAGAAACTTAAATGTTAGTGTCCAGAAGGATTTGGATGGCCTTGTACACGAAACACAAGGTTAACATGCAGGTATAGAAAGTAGTTAGACAGATAAATAGCACAGTGGCCTTTATTGCAAGGGGGTTAGAGCACAAAAGTAAGAAAGTTTTACTGTAGTTGTACAGGCCTTTGGGGAGACCACACCTGGAGTACTAACTAAAGTATTGAGGTCAGGAGCTTCGTGGCCCTGCTGGAACCCAGACTGAGTGTCAGTGAGCAGGCTATTGCTGGGAAGTGAGCTTGATAGCCCTGTAACGACGTTTTCCATCGTTTTGCAGATGATCGAGAATAAACTGATGGGGCGGTAATTGGCCAGGTTAGATTTGTCCTTTTTGTGGGCAGGACATACATGGGTAGATGCCAGTGTTGTAGCTGTACTGGAATAGCTTGGCTAGGGGCACGGCAAGTTCAGGAGCACAAGCCTTCACTACTATTGCCGGAGTGATGTCAAGGCCCATAGCCTCTGCAGTATCCAGTGCCTTTAGCTCTTTCTTGATATCACGTGCAGTGAAAAGAATTGTCTGAAGACTGAAACCTATGATGCTGGGCACCCAAGGAGGACACTGAGGTGGATCATCCACTCAGCACTTCATGGCTGTAGATGGTTGCAAATGCTTCGACCTTGTCTTTTGTGCTGGGCTCCCCCATCATTTTCCCAAATTATACTTCATCTGTCACCTTGTCCACTCATTTAACCTGTCTACATCCCTTTGCAGACTTTTTTGTGTGCTCCTCACGGCTTACTTTCTGACCTTGCTTTGTATTGTCAATAAATTTGGGTACATTACACTTGGTTATTTCAAGTAAGTAATATAAATTGTAAATACCTGAGGCCCAAGAACTCATCCTTGCAACATCCTACTGACAATATCCACCCCACCTGAACATAACCTTTATATTCCTACTCTGTTTTTGTCCTTTGACCAATTATGATGATCTTTGACCTGGGATCAATCTGTAAGGAAAACTTGTAATTTCTCCAAAATGCCTTTGGAATCTAATTGTCTTTAAGAATGTTTGAAAAGGACTTTTAAGAGTTTGCATCAATTGTAAAGGGATCAGTTTTAATTTTCTTGAATAACAAATGCTGGTCCATGTGACCTGGCGACCTTTGACCTTGGAGCAGTACCATTAAGAAGGAAACAATGCTACAGAAGCTGTGAGATCAGAGACAAAGATTTGCAGCAGGGAAAGAACATTGAAGGCGCGGTTACAAGGAGCTGTGTGTGTAAAACAGTTAAGGACAGAAAGCTGAAGCCAGGGTTAGAGCAGAAATTGTGAATTGGACAATTATACGTCTAGAATAAGTTTTGCTAGAGGTTTACCGAGGTTTATTAAAGGAGTCTCTGGGGAATCTGTGCCATCAAGACTATCATGAACCTAGCTAAAATTAGTATGCCGTTTGGGTTGCTGTCTCTGTCACTGGGGAACTCGGATGGAGTGGAACGATCTTTGCAGGTGAGTCGAGGATCAAATCCATTGAGTGGGAATAGTGAGAGATCCTGCATTCTGGTTGCCAAGTTGGAAAGACTGTGAGATTGCACATGATGCCACATTTATGTGGAGTGTGTTATGAATGCTTGTAACCTTGTGAGGTAGTTTCATTGTATCTGCTATTCCATGTGTAATTTATAGTTCATATCTGACCGTAATTTACCTGTTAATTCATGTTTAATTTTATGGATTCTAATTTGTATTAAAGTAAAAACCACAAAGTTAAATCTTTTTGGTAATTTCTTCATTTGAGGGTAATTTAGTAAATTTGGTTATTTTGTTTTACGGTTCCCCACAGGGATCAAAACACCAATCCTGTTATCTATGCTAATATATAAGTCCTATAAGCTTTTATCTTGTATAATAGCCTTTCACGTGGTACCTAATCGCATGCCTTTTGAAAATCCAAATATATTATGGCCTGGATCTTCTGGTCAGGGCGAAGCGGTGGCAAACATTACTGACTACATTTGAAACTGCACTGTTACTTCTCTCTATTGAATCAGCCGAGACCCCTCTCCTGGCTGCGGTACAGAGTAGTCATCGAAGGAACTTGGGCAGGAGAGCACACATGGTGAAGCTATGCCCGCTTTGAGGTCATCGGAGGAAGACACACCCCTTGAGATCCAATAATGTGGTGCTTAGAGGGGTTCCTTCATTCCTTCATCAAACTTTTAATTCTAGCCCCTGCTCTGCTCACAACCACATCCACACCCCCAGATCCTCAGTCCCACCCATAACTGATTTTTTTCTGAGCCAAGATCCTTCCTCACCACTGTCCTTTAGTATTAGGGCAACAGTGCCACTCCACTCCTAACCCCAACCCCCTTCAATCCCTACCTTCTCCATTTTATTTGTCTTTTTTAAATATCAAGTATCCACGAATATTTAGTTCCCAATCTTAGTTACCTTCCTTGCATACGAACATATGAATTAGGAGTAGGCCACTCAACCCTCCGAGTCTGCTCCGCCATTCAATAAGATCATGGCTGATCTGATTTTAACCTCAGCTCCACATTCCTGTCTACCCCCCGATAACCTTTCACCCACTTGCTTATCAAGAATCCATCTACCTCCGCCTTAAAAACATTCAAAGACTGCTTCCACTGCCTTTTGAGGAAGAGAGTTCCAAAGACTCACGACCCTCTCAGAGAAAAACTTTTTTTCTCTGTGTTAAGTGGTCGACCCCTTATTTTTAAACAGTGAGCCCTAGTTCTAGATTCTTTCAGAGGAAGAAACAACCTTTCCACATCCATCCTGTCACGTCCCCTCAGGATCTTATATGTTTCAGTCAAGTTGCCTCTTACTCTTTTAAACTCCAGTGGGTCTTTCTTCCCACCCATTCCAGGTATCAGTCTAGTAAACCTTCTGTGAACTGCTTCCAATTAATTTACATCCTTCCTTAAGTAAGGAGACCAATACTGTACACACTACTCCAGACGTGGTCTCACCAATGTCCTGTATAACTGAAGCATAACCTCCCAACTCTTGTATAAGAGCAAGATACCGCAGATGCTAGCAATCTGAAACAAAATAGAAAATGCTGGAAAAACTCAGCAGGTCTGACAACGTCTGTGGTATGCAATTCCCCAAGCAATAAATGATAACCTACTATTAATTTTTCACCCATTCATTCACCCATGTTTCTGTAACAGCTATTAGATTAACTAGTTTGTATTTGTTAGTTAAGCTGGACACTGCTTTTTACAAAATATATGGTAAAATATGTAGAAGCTGCCATTCATTCTAAATGTTGCCATGCCATATTTTGATTACACCCATGTGGCTAATTGACATCAGTAAAGCACATCTCATATTTTAATATGCTCTGTAAACTGATGAATAATTCCTGAATGCAAAGATTGAAACAACTTATTTCATTGGATTTAAATTATGCCAGACTCTGAATACATTTTTCTTGTATAACTTTATTACATCAAAACTTGGGACTACCAATTTTAATATTTTGATAGCTGGAAGCTGTTAGACTGCTGTGAAGCGCAATCACTACTAAAATCACTAGACACTGTAAGTGTAACTAATGTGAAAGCCAATAATCAACTGTATGTAGAATTCCATTTAATTTCAAAATGTATATTTCCCACAGTTGTACCTGTTCGGCAGTCATACCATTTATTGCAAATCCTTTGTGTGTCTTCTCCTATAACAGAACCAGAGTAGAAAGGTAGATTCAGATGCTAATAAGCACTTGTGCTCATTCTGATGGTGCCAGCATGTTTATTGACGTCAGTGGGACTGACTAGCATTGTGCTGATGCCATGCCATTCTGTATATCAAAGGCGCTGTTTTAATTTATTGTATGATGGAAGAGCCTTCTAATTAGTTTTCCAGTAACTTTGTAAAATGTTGGCTTTACGTGAAACTTGTATAAATTCCTTACTGAATTTTAACAGCATGTAATATTCAAAACCATAGGGGCCAGTTTGTATGTCAATTAACTTTCCTTCTGCCTTTTGAGTAATACACAGGCAACATTTCTTCTCTGACAGAATCCTCTCCTCTGCATTGGTTTTAAAAAGTATTTTTTTTACCTCCTCCTCCAATTTTCTTCCTTGTCCTCCAATTGTTTTCCTGTTATTTCATTTTTTTTTATCAGTGATTCAGTAGACTATAGAATGAGGGTTGAATTTATGTTGAAGTAGAAGTATTTTGCAATATATACATGTGGCCCTTGTGCAGAAGCCAAACTGAACAAGCACCCAGTATAAAAATAGGATTTGTCCAAACTTGTCAGCACAATCTCCTCTTATTCTTATTGGCATGAAGGTCAGGTGAATCTGCATCAAAAATGAAGGTATAGAAAAAGCTCGAAATCAACTGCTGTTGCATTGCTTTGGAGTTATCTGAGCATCCTGCAGGGCATGTTACTATTTTGGTGCTTTTTAAAATTAAAAGTAAAAAATAACATTTCAAAAGCACATGCAACTGCTTTAAAAATTTGGTTCATGTGGTGATGTTGGCATTTAAAATGATGCTTCCCAACTTTCTAAAGGGAAGGAAGGATTTTTCAGGATGCTTAATTTAGAAGAAACGTACCTCCACTTATTGGAATTGTAGGCCATCCTATCTCTGCTTAATGCTACTGTAATTAATGTGATTGATTTCAGCATGACTTTTATTGTTAATTCATGAGTTACTATTTGGAAATAGTTTGAGTTTTGCCATTTTTAGGATGAGACTTTATATCGGATATACTGTAAGTTTACTACTTTTGCTCACTCTTCTCCAATTCTGGGTGCAGATTTAAAACTATTGTATGGCTTTTTTTGAGCAGTAAAATACTTAAAATTGAGATGTATGCTTTTACATGATTTCATAATACTTTTGTGCATCACTTCATCCTTCAGTGGGAATGCTGCAATGTGCCAATTTACAACTGCTATGCATTGTATTATCCTAAAGCTGTATTGAGTGGGATAGCATTGCTCACAGATGTTGGGAACATAGATATACTTAAAGATTTAATTATTGCATTATGGTATTGGTGTGTTTCACAACATTAGTTTTGATCACACAACTTATCGCTGCTTTGTACAGTGTCTTCACAAATGGGATCTACTCATTTGCAACAAAACATATTTAAAAGGAAGTAAAATACTGCAGATGCTGGAAATATAAAATAAAAAGACATAAGATCATAAGATATAGGAGCAAAAGTAAGCCATTTGACCAATCGAGTCTGCTCCAGCATTCAATGAGATCATGACTGTTCTGATAATCCTCAACTCGACTTTCCTGCCTTTTCCTCATAACCATTGATTCCCTTACTGATTAAAAATCTTTCTCTCTCAGCCTTGAATATACTTAATGACCCAGCCTCTACAGCCCTCTGCGGTAAAGAATTCCTCAGATTCACTACTCTCTGAGAAAATAAATTTCTCCTCATCTCTGACTTAATTGGGCATCCCTTTGCTCTGGGATTATGCCCTCTGGTCCTAGGCTCTCCCAAGGAGAAACAATCTCTCAGCATCTACCCTGTCAAGCCCCCTAAGAATCTTATATGTTTCAATAAGGTCACCTTTCATTCTTCTAAACTCCAATGATCACAGGCCTAACCTACTCAACCTCTCCTCATAAGAAAATCCCTTCATATCCAGGATCAACCTAGTGAAACTTCTCTGGACTGCCTCCGATGCCAGTATATCTCCCCTTAGATAAGGGGACCAAAATTGTTCACAGGGTTCTAGATGTGGTCTAACTAGTACCTTATATAGTTTTAGCAAAACTTCCCTATTTTCATACTCCATTCCCTTTGAAATAAAGGCCAACATTCTATTTGCCTTTCCTATTACCTGGTGAATTTGTATGTTACCTTTTTGGGATTCATGCTTGGGGGCTCCCAAATCCCTCTGTAGCTGTAGCTTTCTGCAGTCTTTCTCCATTTAAATAATATTCAGATGCTCTATTCTTCCTGCCAAAATGCATAACCTCATATTATCCCACATTATATTCCATCTGCCACGTTTTTGCAGTATATACCCCCAACACTATGGGCTCTTATCTTATTAAGTAGCCTTATGTGCGGTACCTGATCGAACACCTTTTGGAAATCCAAATATATTACATCTTCTAGTTCCCCTTTATCTATCCTGATTGTTATCTCCTCAAAGAATTCTAATAAATTTGTCAGCCATGACTGCCCTTTCATGAAGCCATGCTGACTCTGCTTGATTATATTATTTATAGCATTTCTAAATATTTGCTATTACATCCTTTAATAATAGACTCTAACATTTTCCCAATGACGGATGTTAAGCTAACTGGCCTATAGTTACCTGTTTTTTGTCTCCCTTTTTGAATAAGGGCGTTATATTGGCAGTTTTCCAATCTTCTGGGACTTCTTCAGAATATAAGGATTCTTGGAAGATTGCTATCAGTGCATCCACTATTTGTGTAGCTACTTTCTTTAAATCTTGGGATGCAACCCATCAGGGTCCAGGTGACTTATCGGTCTTTAGACCCATTGGTTTCCCTAGTACTTTTCCCCCATTAATAGCTATTGTATTTATTTCCTCCTCCTGTTTTGTCCATTTGATTATTTAGTATTTTTGGAATGCTATTAGTGCCTTCTACCATGAAGACACAAAGTATTTATTCAACTCTTCTGCCAAGGTTCCCCATTATTATTTCCCCAGCCTCATTCTCTAAGGGGTCTATGTTCACTTGGCCTCTCTTTATTTATATATTTAAAGAAGCTCTTATTGTCTGTTTTTATATTACTAGCTAGTTTGCCCTCAAAGTTTATTTTCTCCCTCTTCATTATTTTTTTGGTCATCTTTTGTTGCTTTTTAAAAAACTTTCCCAATCCTCTGGCTTACCACTAACCTTTGCCATATTGTATGTTTTTCCTTTCAGTTTGATACTACCCTTAACTTCCTTGGTTAACCATGGTTGGCTTAACCCCTTCCTAGGATCCTTCTTTCCTACTGGTAAATATCTTTGTTGAGCCATGAACTATTTTCTTAAATGTCTGCCATTGTTAATCAACCATCTTTTCTGCTAAATTCATTTCCCAGTCCACTCCATCCAACTCTGCCCTCATTCCTTTGTAATTATCCTTATTTAAGTTTAGCACAGTTGATTTCGACCCAAGTTTCTCATTCTCAAACTGAATGCTAAATTGTACCATGTTATGGTCACTGTTTCTTATGGGATCTTTTACTCCGAGATCATTTATTAAACCTGCCTCATTACACATTACCAGATCCAAAATAGCCTGATCCCTGTTTGGCAAACATTTTTTTCTAGGAAACTGTCCTGAATACACTCTATGAATTCTTGCTCGTGGCTACCTCTGCCAATTTGATTTTCTCAATCTACATGAAGATTAAAGTCACCCATGATTAATGTACTGCCTTTTTTACATGCTCTCATTATCTCCTGATTTATTCCCTGTCCTACAGAATAGCTACAGTTAGGGGGCCAAAAGATCACTCCCATCAATGTATTCTTTCCCTTGTTATTTCTTACCTCCACCCATATGGATTCTACATCTTCTGATCCAAGATCATTTCTTGCTATCATACTTATTCCATCTCGTTCTAACAAAGCTATCCCACCACCCTTTCCTTCCTGCCTGTCCTTTCGAAAAGTCACATACTCCTGAATATTTAGTTCCCAGCTTTGATCTCCTTGTAATCACACCCATTATCCTCTGTTTGAGCTGTTAATTCATTTATTTTGTTCCGAATACTACGTGCCCTTAAGAGCCATTAATTTTGCCTTTTTACCATTTTCCCCCTTTGACCCTATTTTCTTTTTTTTATGTTTGTACACTCTGTCCCTTCCCATCACACTCTGGGTATCAATACCTAAATAGCTGCCCTGCAATGCTGCCTTATCCTTTTTGCTTTGTTAGCCTACATATCCCCTCCACATATCCACCTGGAGTCACATCCTCCTGTCCCTGATCACAGACCAAATTTGAACTATCTAATCTGAGAGGTGTGACCACCTCCTGGAGCAAAGTGTCCACGTAACTTTCCCCCTCCCTGATGTGACGCAAAGTCTGCAGCTCGGACTCCATCTCCTTAACTCGGATCCGAAGTTCCTCAAGCTGCAAACACTTACTACAGATGTGTTCGCTCTGGATCACGTTGGTGTCTGGCAGTCCCCACATACTGCAGCAGTAACGCATCACCTGTCCTGCCATCGCTACCATATTTTATTTAATTATTTTATTAATTACTCCAGTATCACTGCTCTTTACACTTCATTCTATTTTTTTTTACACACCAGTATCAATCATATACTTAACAAGCTATTTTTAAGAAAAAGAGAAAAAATAGAGACTGGAGACCCAAATACAAACTAAAGACCTTTTATTTTAAAGACTGGAAATAGTCACCAATCCTCCTCACCAAACAGCTGCTCTCCATGCTCCTTAATGGTCTCTTGCCTCTCTCTCTGTGCTCTTTAATGGTATCTCACTCTTCTTCCACTCTTTCACTGTTTATGGCCACGCTACTCCTCTCTCACTATTAAAGACCACACTGCTCCTCTTGCACTCTCTCACTGTTAATGGCCACACTGCTCTTCTCTCTCTCTTTCTCACTGTTAATGGCCCTGCTGCTCCTCTCGCAGAGTGTAAATGCTGGAAACGCTCAGCAGGCCAGGCAGCATCTGTGGAGTGAGAAATATAACTGGTAAAGGGTCATCGACCTGAAATGTTAACTGTGCATCTGTTTCTTTTCTGCACAGGTGCTCTCAGACCCTGCTGAGTGTTTCCAGCATTTTTTTATTTTAAAAGAGAAGCCTGACTTAATTAAATGACCTGTATCTGCAGTTTGTATACATTACTTCTTAGAAAGTAAAACTCCTATAGTTCTCCTGTATAGATTATGCTGCATATTTTAACTTGTGGCTGTTCTTGTGCACTATCTCCTGCAAATCTGAATTGGGTTTTGTGAATGTGCATTTGTTGATGTCAATAAAGGGACAAATTCAAAACAGCAGTCCTTGCCTGTTGGGTTTCAGATGAAATCTAACTTGATTATTTTGAATAGTAGACTTATTTTTTGGACAAATATCAGATAAAACTAAACAGAAACTTGGCTATTTTACTTAGGATGGGATATAGCAGCATCCCATCAGTTTGATAAGTAAGAGCTATGTTCATACTGACTTTACACTGTAAAATTAGCTCATTTCAAATTAGAAACCTGAAAACTATAAAAAAAATGCAGGGAATTGGAAGACATTGACAGGCTGGCAGAGTCGCAGATAGATGGACGAAGCAGCTCATTGCAGAGAAATGTACAATATTACATTTTTGGGGGGAAAGGATCAATAAAAGCCAAGTGAAGGATCTGGGGTAAAAATACATTGGCCTGGGTTTTGACAGTGATTGCCATGACCTCTAAGAAAACTACCTACAAATATCTAGTGACTTTTGTAACATGGATTTCACCTTTCCTTCTGGTGCCAATTCTAGGGGATCTCCAAGTGTTCAGCAACAATAATGTCATCAAGCAGTGTAAGCAGTCACTGAAGAATTCTCACAGCAAGCCAGGAACTAGAATGCACTGATTATCCTTCACTTTTTTTTAAAACATTTATAGTGATTAAAAAAATTGGAACATAGACATGGGAACAAGGTAGAGCCAGAAATAGTCATTTTAAAAATTCTATTAAAAGCTTATGGAATTATTGTAGAAATTTGTAATTCCACAAATATAAAATTAGTTTTCCAAGGCCAGAGAGTTTGTTAAGAAGTTGTAATGACTTAGTATGCCTTTTGAAAGCCAGGTTATAACCCATTCAACAAGACATAACTTTTTCAGGGCTTTCTTACAGTGACGTTACAGTGAAAAAGGGGAAGTTCAAGTCAGTTCTATAATTTCTCAAGAATTGTAGTCTGCTGGAACTTCAACAGCACACCCGGTGGAGGAACAGGAAATCACTGACAGCAGCTTCTGAATTTCTGCATTTAACCTTTTATGTGCAGACACTAGAAGTTGCTGACAGTTTTGTAGTTGTAACGATGGCAGACATTGACTGTTGCACCTTCACTACAGCTGTAAAATCCAGCCTATTGACCTTTAAAGGTGTGAGTGCAAATAGAAAAGACCATTGGGGAATAAAAAGCCTTGGGATTCTGAATTTTATGTATGATGCATTTAATTTAAAAATATTTGTTTCTGTAAGTGCTGTTTCATTTTAGTTTAAATGCTTCTACTACCATGCAGCTCAGCTCTTCTCTTGTAGCATTTGGATATTAAAATTGGTTCAGTGCCTCCTGAGTGAGAAGTGGTGGGGCAAAATCAGCTTAAGATTTCCCTTTTGATTTGCTACTCTGATGCATGGGATTTTGTAACCATTCTATCTGCAACTGTTATGCATTGTAGAACACGCAAATAGGATAATTTATCGAATTAGTTGGGATTATTGGATCCACAGTCGTTTTCGACACTGATTTGTCGATCTCTGGCAGAAAAAAATAATACATTTTAAATACTAAAACACATTCCATTGGCACATTCTGTTTTAAACCATAGAACAAATCAGACCGAGCAGTTAAACTGAAAAAGTAAAGTAACAAAAAGGCGGTTGAGCATTGGGATTTGCTTTTTTTGTCCTGCACGAGAGCTTACTGTAAAGCCAACTTTGACCATAAGGAAAACTGTCAGCCCAGGCCTGCTATTGCAGTAATTAACAGGTGGTCTATTGGTAACACACATGACGCAGTTGCAACTCTTGCTAACGTGCTAGAGGCCACTTTTAGAGGGTGAATCAACAAGGCAAGTGAAGCTTGTTTGATTGACCTGACGATGATTGGCCCACAGCTGGAAATTTCAGTCAATCGAGCTCCCCTCTGTAGTCTGTAATTGAAGGCAAGTGGCCGCAAGAAGCTGCTGTGAAAGCTGAGCTTCTGAGCATTCTTTTATATCCCTGTAGTTTTTGGCTGGATTGATTGTCGCTTGTGCCTGCACGACTGGGTCCCAAACAACAGGTTTGTTTCTTTTCATAACTACCCATTAAGGCTTTGGAATGTGGGCTGCAAAAAAGGGCAGACCCTGAAGTGACTTTCCCAGATTCGTACTTCGCCTAAGCCAAGATCCTTGTGATGTATGAACAGTATGTTAAGCCTACTCTGAGTATCGCAGCACAGAGACGATTTGATAAAACTGCAAGGAAGTTGTTCTTTCTGTAGCCGCAATTCATTTCAGGATTTTTGTTTTCAAAATACTCTTTCCAATCTTGAATCTGTATACTCATCCTATCTTTGACAATGATGATAAAAGACACTTCACTGCGGCAAGATCCAGATTTGAGGAAAGAATTGGCTTTGCTAGCCCAGGGATGTGACCTTGTCTTTCCATCAAGATTCAAGAAGAGGCTGAAAGCTTTTCAGCAAGTGCAGGTTGTGCTCTGATTCAACCAATTTAATTTTAAGGCGAAGCAAAACTATGGTGTGCATTGTGAATTATAGTGACTCAGGACTTGATTGTAAGCTGTATATTTGGGACAGAAGTGAGTGACTTGGTTTAATTGCTTAATAATTATGGACCTTGCTTATTAGTAAATGGATAGTTGTATTTTTAAAAAGTTATATTTTAAAGTAAACTATATAACATTGGTAAACAGTAGATTATTGAACTTATTTTGCGTTCTCAGTAAAAGTCATTCAATGAAAATTACTTTTGAGTTGTCATTTCAGCAAAAAAAATAAAATTTATGCACTGTGATATGAAACTTTGTAAATGGCCTTGAGGAGGATTTTCTTTTTTGCAAGATACAGTTTTGAGAGGGAAAAGTGTGGGCAAAAAACGATCTCTGAACCTGTGGGAAATTGTAGGAATTTGGAAAGCTGAGCATTGCAGTCAGTTAATGTATGTTACGGTTGCACAAGCTGCTCTGTGTTTTTGTCTTGCCCTCCCCTCCCTGTTCTACTTGACTCTCGTGCTCAGTAAGTTTCTAATATTGGCCCCATCACATTGGAAATTGAGACCATATCATACCCCAAAGTCCATTGTATCCTTAGCTGCATTTCTGTTCATTGTTGTTTACTAATGACTATCTCCATTTTATTTGACAAGTTAAGGATTCTGTTCATAATGTCACTGCATTTGAATCTTTGGGCCTGTTTCACTTTCATTCTTGAAATATTTTTTGGAGGGGGGGAAAGGGTAGGCAAAAAGATCTCTGAACCTGTGGGAAATTGTAGAATTTGGAAAGCTGAGCATTGCAGTCAGTTAATGTATGTTACGGTTGCACAAGCATGCCCATGACATATTTCTTTAATCTTCATTCAGTTTGCTGCAGTTTTCTTTTATAGAGAAGCCATGAACACATTGGCTTGGATTTGTAGTAGGAGTAACGGTGAGAGTATCAGTGTGCACCGTTATTGTGGAGTAAATCAGACAGGCACTTGGAGTAAGCGCGCTCTTAAATGCAGAAATCAGGAAGTTGCTGCCCAAGTTGCCCTGCTCCTCTGCAAATTTTGCTGCACTTGTCATTCACAAAGAGATTCAGCATTAAAGCACACAAAGGTATGAACTTGTGGTACTTACCAACTGAACACATCAGAAAAAGTTAGTGCTTCTCCAGTCACATGTAAGTAAATTTCTAAATGTGCTAAGTCTTAATTATTACCAAGCAACGTCTCTGGCACTGAAAATTTACTTTTATAAGTGTGCAATTTCAATCATTGTTGAAGATTTAATTTTTAAAAAGCTTTCTATTTATAGCTCTTGCCTCTCTCCTTTAATTTCTCTTTGTTCCCCCTATTATTTTTCTTTCTGTACATGAATTTGCATAGAATACTTAATTCAGATGTACACTTCCTGGTTTAGATTTTTGTCTCAAAGGGTTCTTGAGTCTGACTTGTGGAAGAGATACAGTGCTGCTTAACTTGCTCACATTAGTCCAGATCTACTATAGGGGGCCATGCTGAAATGGATTTTTAAAAATTCTTTCATGGAATATGGGCATCGCTGGTAAGGTCAACATTTGTTGCCCATCCCTGATTGCCCTTGATCTGAGTGACTTGCCTGGCCAATTCCAAGGGCCACTAAGAGTCAACATTGCTTGGGTCTAGAGTAACAAGCAGGCTAGACCAGGTAAAGATGGCAGATTTTCTTCCCTAAAGGACATTAGTGAACTAGTTGGATTTTTACATCAATCGATCATAGTTTCATGGTCACCATTACTGAGGTGGCTTTCCATTTCAGATTTATTAATTAGTTGAACTTAAATTCCATAAATTACCATGCAAACGTGCACAAAAGGGGTGTGGGCAGCTGAACTCCACTGACTGTAACATGCCCATGATTCTTGGCATACTTATGGTGCTGGGAACAGCTGCAGTGTAATTTGAAAAGAAGTGGTCATTCTACCTGATCACCACCTCTCTCAACCTTTGCATGGCCTCCATGCTGTCAAACAACTTGACTGACATTTGGTATTGATTGATGTAATTTCCCCCAATTGTGCATTGCAAAGGCCAAAGCTATATCTTTTAGGTGCTGTCATGAACTCCATTCCCGTCCACTGATTTCCATCGCCTTCCCTGGACCCTGTCTCAGACTAAACTAGTTTGCAACCTTGGTGATCTACTTCACTACGTTAAAGCTGCAATATAAATGTAGGTTATTGCTAATGTACAATATGAGAAATTGCTAACACCAATATATTCTGTACAGAAGGAAGTTTGAGTTGAGGAAAAAAATCATGAAGCTAGAAACAGCACAAGAAATCTACATTTTTGTTTCTTTATGAAGTTGTTTCGTCTTCTCTCCCTTTCTGTTCAAGCACGTTCTTTAAAAGACTCTTCACAGTAGTTCAGCAAGAACCTAAACCAATGCTCTTCATTCTTGCCTCCTGTACAGAAATTGAGCATTTGGTTCACTATATGTTTAGCATGAGGATGTTGTAGGTTACACATTTGTAATTATTTTAAGTTTTACCTATTGAATCAGACTATAGTAACAGAAGTGTGAGGTATCCACTTTTCAGAGCAATTGAACGTGTTTTCCCTTTCTGATAGCTTAACCAATAAAGAAGATGCAGAACCTCAGTAAACACAAACACACTAACTCTGTTAGGTTGCAAGCAGAAACTAATGCATCAAGATACTACTAGCATTTTACTGTTCCAAAGCATTTTGTTGAAGCTGTTAACAAGTAAATAACTGGAGTGAAACTTGTCTGTATCTGAATTGGAACTCATCCTTGTAAAAGTTTTGAAATTGGTTAAATTTTTACTTGACTGCAGTTTGACTTAATTTAAAAAAACAAACTGCTCATGTGTAACCACTAGAACCAGTTCATAACTTAGTATTCATAACATAGTCTATGTTAACATAGTGTATAACAAGTGGCAAAAATCATGTACATTGTTTTCTGTCAATCTGACCACAAAGCTAGTAGATCAGGGGCTTGCAATTTCTTGCTGCTGAGGCATTTCAGATTCTTTCACACCTTAAGAGGTTAAGAGTATGAATTTTTAAGAAATATGTGAATTGTTGTGAATTATGATTTTTTTTTTGGTGACTTGGAGTTCTGAAAGTGATGCTGGAGGATGTAGGCCAAGGAAGATATCAACTGAATTTGTGCCATAAGATGCAAAAGTACACTTAATTATATTCTTGGTTACATCCTTGTTTGTGATAATTTATTAAATATTCTTATCAATGGAAAATACAGTGACCAGAGTCACCTTCCACAGGGGAGGCGGTGGCGTAGTGACATTGTCATTGGACGAGTAATCCAGAGACCCAGGGTAATGCTCTGGGGACCCAGGTCTGAATCCCACCACAGCAGATGATTTGAATTCAATTTAAAAAATCTGGAATTCATGGAGTTCCCATGAAAGAATAAAAATGATGACCATGAAACCATTGTAGATTGTCGGGAAAAACACATCTGGTTCACTAATGTCTGTTAGAGAAGGAAATCTGCCAACCTTACCTGGTTTGGCCTACATGTGACTCCAGACCCGCAGCAATGTGGTTGACCCTTAAATGCCCTCAGAAATGGCCTAGCATGCCACTCAGTTGTATCAAATGGCTAAAAAGTCTCAAAGGAATGAAACTAGACAGACCGCCTGGCATCGACCTAGGCAGCAAAAATGACAACAGCAAAATCAACCCTGTTGACCCTACAAAGTCCCCCTTACTAACATCTGGGGGCTTGTGCCAAAATTGGGAGAGCAATTAGTTAAGCAACAGTCTGACATGATCATACTGATGGAATCATACCTTACAGATCATGTCCCAGACACTACCACCACCATACCTTGGTATGTCCTGTCCCACCGGCAGGACAGACCCAGCAGAGGTGGCAGCACAGTGGTATACAATCAGTAGGGAGTTGCTCTGGCAGTCCTCAATATTGACTGCGGACCCTATGAAGTCTCATGGCATCAGGCCAAGCATAGGCAAGGAAACCTCCTGCATATTAACATGTACTGTTTCCCCTCAGCAGTTGAATCAGTGTTCGTCCATGTTGAACACTACTCGGAGAAAGCACTGAGGGTGGCAAGGGCGCAGAATGTACTCTGGGTGGAGGACTTCAATGTCTATCATGAAGAGTGGCTCGGTAGCACCAGTACAGACTGAGCTGACCGTGTCCTAAAGGATATAGTTGCTAGGATGGGTCTGTGGCACATGGTGAGGGAACCAACAAGAGGGAAAAACATACTTGACTTCATCCTCAACAACCTGTCTACCGCAGATGCATCTGTCTATGATCGGTCCATGACAGTATCAGTTGGAGTGATCACCATGCAGTCCTCGTGGAGATAAAGTCCTGTCTTCACATTGATGGAACCCTCCATTGTGTTGTGTGGCACTAAATGGGATAGATTTCAAACAGATTTAGCAACTCAAGGCTAGGCACCCATGAGCTGCTGTGGGCCAAAAGCTGCTGTGGGCCATCAGCAGCAGCTGAATTGTACTCAATCACAATTTGTTACCTCATGGCCTGGCATATCCTTCACCCTATCATTACCACCAAGCTGGGAATCAGCGCTGGTTCAATAAAGAATGCAGGGGGCATGCCAGGAGCTGCACCAGCCATACCAAAAAGTGAGGTGTCAAGCAGCTGATGCTATAACTACTTGTGTTAAAACACCTAAGCAGCAAGTGATAGACAAAGCTAAGCAATTCCACAACCTACGGATCAGATCTAAGCTCTGCGGTCCTGTCACATCCAGTTATGAATGGTGGTGGACAATTAAACAGCTCACTGGAGGAGGAGGCTCCACAAACATCCCCGTCGTCAATGATGGTGGAGCCCAGCACATCAGTGCAAAAGATAAGGCTGAAGCATTTGCTACCATTTTCAGCCAGAAGTGCCGATCTGCATCTCCTCTCAGCCCAGAGCTAACAGCTCCCAACTCAGCAGCTCAAACGGCTACAGCTGCTACCTCAACAGCTCCAGCTCAATAGCTATCCCCAGCTAAATCTCACAGCTCCACAGTAGCTCTAAAACATCTGTTTCCATTGTTCTCGCACCTCTTTGAACTCTAATCCTTCCAAGTATAAAATCCTTCATACCTCTTTCTTGTCTTTGCTTTGGGATCAATAAAATAAAATATACTATACTGTTGACCTATGGAACTCCTAAAAGATGCAACATGTTTCTTTTTACCTCTGACTCCCCTTTGATATGCAAACTCTCAACTTATCATAAATGCAAATGTTAGATCTAATCCATTTACTTGTACCTCAACCTAACACCTCTATCCTTTTCATGTTTTAAACCCACCCAGGCAACATGTCTCCTATTAATCTCTGCCCAGCTTAATTAAATCATACACAGACATACAGCCTTTTCCACAGCATAACACAATATTCCCCAAAAATATATTTTAAAAATCATCTGTTTCTCACAACTGTGACTAGAAGAGCAGGTCAGAGTCTAGGAACCCTGCGGCATGTGACTCACCTCCCGACTCCCCAAAGTCGGTCCACCATTTACAAGTCAGGAGTGTGATGCAATGCTCTCCACTTGCCTGGATGAGTGTCACTCCAACAACACTCAAGAAGCTTGACACCATCCAGGCCAAAGCAGCCTGCTTGATTGGCACTCCATCCTCAAACATTCACTCCCTCCACCACTGACTCACAGTGGCAACAGTGTGTACCCTCTACAAAATGCACTGCAGGAATTCACCAAGGCTCCTTAGCACCTTCCAAACTCACGACTGCTACCATCTAGCAGGACAAGGGCAGCAGACACATGGGAACGCAACCACCTGGAAGTCCCTCCCAAGCCATTCACCATCCTGACTTGGAAATATATTGCCATTCCTTCACTGTCAAAATCCTGGAACTCCCTTCCTAACAGCACTGTGGGTGTACCTACACCACATGGAGCGCAGTGTTTCAAGAAGGCAGCTCACCACCACCTTCTCGAGGGCAATTAAGGATGGGCAATAAATGCTAGCCCAGTGAGCAACACCCACATCCCATGAATGAAATTTTTACCATCATTATATAGTTTGTTTGGAACAACAACTTACATTTACATCTGTGACAACGTTTGACCTGGAAACATTAAGGGAAATTTGTAATTCCTTCAAGGTCTGTGGAATTGTAATTGCTTTTAAGAATGTTTTAAAGGGTCTTTTAAGAGTTTGCATTAGTGGTGAACAGATTGATTGATTGAAATTTTCTTGGACAGTAAAAAATATTGGCCCATGTGATCTGGAAGTAGTTCCAACAGAAAGTAAGTTAAGACAGAAACTGTGTGGCCATATGCAAAAGAGAGCTGAAGGATGCAGGTGATCAACATACACACGCAGAAATAAAAATAAAGCAGACAGAAAGAGGAACACAATACATGCAAGGAGAAGCCAGCAAAGCACTACAAAAGGATTGGTTTTCTGTTTGGCAATAAGAAGGGAAGTAGAATTCCAGAAGTTCTTGGAGAAGCAATGCATGAGCGAGCTGAAAGGGAAGGAACCCTATAAAATGGTGTGACTACAAACTCTCTGCCCTTTTGTATCAGAGGACCAGACCATGAACTGGGTGTTATTGGTTGTTTGGCTGAAAAGGAACTCTGGAAAGCTATGCCATAAAACCTGAGTGGGAGAGGGTTGGTAGACGTGTGCCGTGTTGGTGCTAACCATATCCAGGTACCTCAGATGGACTACGCCTGCCAGTGAATGCAACTCCAGGGCTCAATCAATCGAGTTGGAAAGATTGAGATTACACATGGTGCCACATTTGTGTGGGAAGTGATGTGAGTATTTGTGGTTGCATAAGACATATCTTTGTGTCGACTATTTAAAGTGAAGTTTGTCTTTTTATTTAAAGTATCATTTGCCTGTTAATTTGCATTGGTTCTAATTTGTGTCAAAATAATGTTACAAAAAGTGAAGCCTCGATAATTTCTTCATTTGAGGGTCATTTGGTAACTTTAGTTTATGGTTACCCCATGGAGATTGTAACACAGCACTTCTCCCATGCATGAACAGCGAAACACTTCATGATGAAGCTACTGATTAAACAATAGAGGAAGTTAATGAAGAGAATTTAGCCCAAGAAGTGAACTGTTATGATGCTTTTGAATGCAGAGAAGGGAAAGCTGTTTTGGTAAAGCATTCCAAAGGCATGGACATATTGGAGTAGGAGTAAGAAGCAGCTTTGAGAAGCCAATTTTCAAATTAGTCCGTGTATTATCTAAGAATCACTTTTAACCCTAATTCACTGCAAGGCTTCAATGTGAACGGAATTCAGGCGACTTTCATTCCAGTTCCTAGTGAGTAGGTGCCTGTGCCAGAATTTGACAGTTTCACGCTGAGTCTTGTACTAAGCGTTTTAAGTTGCACAGTTGAAGTAAGGGGACATGGGGAATCATTGTTGGGACTTGGTGCCCCAGTAGAAAAGATTAATCTCCAAATGGTACACCTCATGTTGACCACTACATCCAAACAAAAAAAGCAATAATATAAAGAGAAAAGTAAATATTAAAACTGGATAGCTCCAAGCTTTTGCAATCATTAATCCTTCATTTATGGTTTTATTACACAATTTTATTTATTCTTAGATGGGCTGCTGAGAAAACTGTCTTTTCTCTAGCTAGCCCTGAGAATGTGATGATTTATCTTCTCCTTGAACTATTGATAGGGTTCCATAGCATTAAGTAGTGAATTCTGAGATTTTGGCCAAGCAGTGAAGAATAGCGATGTATATGCAAATCAGTGTGGCAGGTGACTTAGAGGTGATGGTATTCCCTTGATTTTTTGCACTTGCCTTATTGGCAGAAATTGCAGGGCCTTGAGGTTTAAGTTTAGTGAATTGTACAGTCATAGTGTGCTAGTGATATGAGAGGGGAAGACATTTGAATTTGGTGTTTGTGATGCTGATCAAGCAGACTGCTCTGTTCTGCATGATGTGCAGAAACTGGTGTTGTTGAAGTTGTACTTGTCCAGACAATTAGTGAGTATCCCTTCACTCTTCTGACTCTAGCCTAGAGAAACTTTGAGAGGTTAGGAGGCGAGTCATTTGTCGCAAGAGTAACCATCATCTTCCTTACACTTGCATTGTTTTTTGTTCAGTTTGTTCCGTTCATTATGATTCGTGAGTACTAAAAAAAGAAAATGATTGTGAATTAATTCCTTCCTCTCTGCCTCCCTGGAATGATTCTGCAGTTTAGTATCTCTGACTCCTCGATTACTGCCTTTTAAAATTAATCTGGAGGATCAGTAATTTTATATACATGGTGTAAAAACTATGATCTTCTCTGTGGGTTCAGGTTACAATAACAAAATCAATTTTTGCTCATGCTCTATCTTGACCCAATTAACCAAATTATTTCCTTTCTCAGCTACCTCCCAAAAATAAGCCCCTGGCCTGTGCCCTGATTGTTTTGTCTGCATGAAATGATGGGAAACATTAGAACACTGCCATACATACTACCTGTATGCGGATGTAGTGTGTCATATGATTTACTGAACTGGCATCTTCAACATTTGTTCACGCAAATCTTGTATGATATCACCTTTTCCCGTTGTTCTATAAGTTAAATCTATTTGAGATGGCTTTTTTTTTTGATGTAACAACAGACTTGGAATGTTGCATATGTACAATTTTCTGGTAATGTATTTAACCTCGTTACTTTGCAATTGGAAGTTAATTTGCTCATGGGTTGGGTTTAGTTTATTAAGTATCAACTAACTTCTGTATGCTGAAAAAAGAGACATGTTGCTGAAGCTTTTTGTCTTGCACTCATCAGAACATACACAAGAATGTGAAATTTCAAGTGATCGCAACAGTTTATACTGCAGGAGAAAAGGGTGCTAATTGGTTAGCATGTTGACTCCTCTGGCCAAGGTTGTGCCATGGAGAATTTGGCACCCTTATGTTTGTCCTGATGAGTGCATAACAAAAAGCTTTGCTAACTTGTCTCTTTTTTCAGCATTATTCAAGTTCTGAACTTACTTTTGCTTCTTGCCCCACCCCCTCCCCCCAAAAAAGCTCTGTTTTGAGTACTTTAGGGTGTTTAGTCTTGTAAGTTATATCAGAAGAGGTCGTTTACATTTCTGTATTAATATTGACACTCGTAAAACTTCACTTAATAAGATGCACAGATAGTTAATATGCTGTTTCCTTTTCAATTTTTTGGGGCGTGGAGACAGGAATAAACCTTTCGCAAATCTGTAAATAAGAATGGTTTGGAGCTAGATGTTCTCATCACATTAGCAAGCATTCTAGCCACCTCACTTGTAAGAACAAAAGATTGTTCCTGTTCAGAATTTCACCTTGCCATGGTAGGATGTATATAATTCACTGCAATGTAAATAAAGCTTCACAATTCCTCCCCCTCACAGCTTCTGTCAGCAACTACCATTTGGAGGACTTTTGAGAGCTGATGTAAGTTTGAGCAGTGTCTCTATCCGTGGCTTTAGGGGGTTTCTTAACTCAGCATTAGAATTGCTGTATCACTGATGTTTCAGCATTATTTTCTAAATTTATGTGAAAACAAGCACTAATTTTTGTTAAGAGAACAGAAAATGCTGGACACATTCAGCAAGTCACTCAACATCTGTACGTGGAACACACAAGTGAATGTTTGTGTGTAAACCCTTTATGAAAATTAGAAGAAATTACAAATGACCAAATAAAAAGGAAAGAACAAAGGAAGAAAATCTTGCACACAATAAAGAGGGGAGTCAAATGTCGTGTGACATCTTAAGTCAGAAATAGAAGATGGTTAAACGTCTGAAGGGGCACTAACTTGAGGGAATCGAAGATGAAATGACTGAAATTAAAACATTTTCCAAGGTACAATAATTTTATCCTGCAGAATGCAGGTAAGGTATTGATTTAAAAAAAAAATAGAAAATGCTGCAAATAGACAGGAGGCCTGGTGGATCTGAAAAGAGAAGACTGCTTAAGTAAAGAAAGACTTGCATTTACGTGTTGCATTTCCCAAACTCAGGCTATTCCAAAGCACTTTACTGGCAATTAAGTACTTTTGAAGTATAGTATAGACACTGTGTAATGTAAGAAACAAAGCCACCAATTTGAGCACAACAAACTCAAACAGCAGTGTGATAATGACCAGATTTTTAGCAGTGTTGATTTGAGGGATAAATGTTGGCCAGGACAATTCACTTCACTTCAAGGTTCAGTGTGCAACAGAACTGGAAGCTTGGTGACTTTAGTAAAATTGGGAGTTGCAAGTTCCCTCCAACCCTCACGCCATCCTGACTTGGAACTATATCGCCATTCCTTCATTGTCTCTGGGTCAAAACCTTCTTAACAGCACTGTGGATATACTTACACCAGATGGACTGCAGTGGTTCAAACAGGTAGCTCATCGTACCTTCTCAAGGCAATTAGGTTTGGGGAACAAATGCTGGCCTTGCCAGTAATGTTCACATTTCATGAATAAAAAAGTCAAAAGTTTACTCCCTTTTTTTGCAGCCTTATTTTTACCTCTAATATCCTGGAACTCGTAAGTTAAATCTAATCGCTGTATGGATTTTAGTGCCACTCAGCTGATTACTGTGCTGTAATCATTGGAAACAAAGGTAAACTGCATGCTTTTACGGAATTGAAGAAAAAGAAGGAGAAAAGAAAACCACAAGTAGAAGTCAAGAGCCCGGAATGCTGACTTCTGTCACAGAGGCAATTAATGTTTTCAATGGGCTGTAAATAGTTTTTTTAAGCATAGAAAGGTAACCGTGTAGGATACTAAAGAAGGAAAAGTGAATTCCTGCATAGGTTGGTGTCTTTGAGAGTCATGGAAAGGTTGGGATCCAGTTATTCAGTGAAGCAGTCACCAAATCTCCATTATTTATTTTTTCATGGGATATGCGCATCACTGGCTAGGTCAGCGTTTGTTGCCAATCACAATAGGAACACGGATTGGCAGAAACTGGGAGGAAAGGGTGGAGTGTTTTAGCATAAGGGTTAAACCATTCAATTAATTGTGGCTGTGTTGCCAATTTGTTGCAGCAATCCAAAACTAATTCCACTCCCCGGCTCTCTCCCCATAAATTTGTTTTGCTTCAAACGTTTATCCATTTCTCCCTTAGTAATCTCTCCTTTAGCTACTCCCTATAGCAAAGCATTCCATATGCAACAACCTCCATGTAGAGACATTTCTCTAACCTTCCCCATCATCCTTTCAAGAGTAATTTTAAAATGGCAACTATTTCTCACAGACTTCCCAACCAGACTCAATTTACTCTATCAAAATTAATTTTATTCTGCACTATAATTTTTTGTGTTTTATAAAAAGGAAACTTAAAAACAAGTTTTTAACTTTTTAGGCCTTCTTTGCACCATTGTAAATAGTTCTAAATCTCTACCCTCCTCATAACTACAGTTTTCACTCTCTAGCATCCTGTGAATCTATGCTGTATGTTCTCTGGGTTTAATGTCCTTTCCACAATGGGACTCCTAAAATTGGGTAATATTTATAACTGTGACCTAACCATTGCATTCTACATGGACTCTAAAAACAGAGAGGTTAAAAAGATTACACATATTTATAAAGCTCAAAATACTGTTGACCTCTTTTGACTTAATCTATCTGCACTTGCGCAGTCAAGAAATTGTGTGAATCTCCATGTCTCTGTCCATTCACATCTTTCCTGTCAAGAGTATTCTCTCATTCTTTATTTCCTCCCAAAATGTATAGCACTTTTCTAGATAGCCTAGCTTTTTGACAAATTTGCTATCTTTGTGTTATCGGCAAGTTTCAATACTTGCTCCCTCTTGCAAATCCAAATCTCTCTCTCATTAAGAACAAAGGTGGGCCCAATACTGACCTAGGTACATCATCCAACTCGTCTTCAATCCAATCAACACCCATCAACCCTAACCCTTTATTTCTTTCCCAGCAATTGACTGCAACTCGCGCTAATGTCCAGGGAGGTGAAATCTATCTTATAAGGAAGAAATCAAAATTTTTAGTCTCGTACCATGAAATATATGTGTTGCAGTAACGATCAATGTCTGTTCCAGAAAAAGTGAGTTTCTTTACTTGCTTCTGAGCTTTCCTTTTGCTCCTTCAAATGCAAAACTTGAAAAGTAAGACATCATGAAATGACATTTTCTGAAATTTGTATCTACATTGAAAGCTTCAGTGGAACATTAAGGAAAAACATTAAGCAGCAAAAGATTTTCTGCTAGGGAAAAATAGTTATGGGAATCATTCGGCCTTTATAAACAGAGATATAGAACACAAGAGTAACTTTGCTTAAGTATGCTGTGAATTTGTTGTTAGTATACCTCACACTCATTCCTTAGGGAGCCAATGACAAGGGACCAAGAGAGTGAGGAGAAATATCTTTATGTAGAGGATTGTTGGGCAATGGAATGTTTTGCCTTGAAGTGGTTACTGCTGTGTTCATTGCACCTTGTATGTCTACATTTGCTGTTCACAGTCTTTGTCTTCATGTTGACCTTATTAAAGTGGCTGACTATATTCTGCACAATTTGAAAGAATAGTAGTATACCCATAATATCGGAACCTGGTAGTGTATTTCCAATGGCCAGAAAGCTGGAATGCAGCATGTGAAAGTAGTCTACTCCAACATCACTTACAGTGGGTTAGGTAGAGCTTACCTGCCTGCCTCAACAACAGAATGAGTTGTGCCTCTGTAAGGAAGTAGGAGAACCTATGTTTATAGTTGTGAAGGAGATTGGAGTTGGACAAGAATCTGACTTCCGTTTGCCCTGTAAATCTCTAAATCTGGAATCTTGGAATAAAGATTTGTCATAAGCCTAATCACTCCTCCTCAGTCAGCACCTGTTTGGCATTTGCTGATACACTTTTAATTAATGCAGAATATTAAGTAACTATATCCACTAAAATAAATAGCCCAATTCGAGCAAATATGCAGTTGTGTATTTGAATCCTGTATCCTTATTATGGCAATGGCTGTTTGAACTCAGCAAAAAAACTAGAGAGTGGAGAGAGAGGATATTTGAAACAGTTCACAATAAACTTTGAAGGCAGTGGTTGTTATGTAAACAACACTGACAGCCATTATACTGCAGCAGTGATCACAAATAACTATCTTCTTCTGAGGCAGTCCCTTGGGCTCAAGGGATGACTTGCTTCCACTCTAATTTGATGGGTTCTAAAATGGCTAATGAGTCCAATACATGATCTGCAGGCTCTAGCATATGTGGGATTGGGTAGAGGGGTTGTTTGGAGGTTTTATCACTCCCTCCAATGCCTCAACTTTGCCTCTGCACATTCCCAGTGAAGAATTTCGATGTGTTTGATGCCTTCCCGAATGAGCCTTCTCCATTTTGGTCAGTCACAAGCCAGGGCCTCCCATCAGTCAGCAGGTATGTTTGACCTCTGTGGGGATGCTTTGAGGATATCCCTAAAATGTTTCCTCTGTCTCCTTGGGAGTTCCGAGTAGAGCAGTTGCTTCGGGAGTCTGGTGTCAGCCATATGAATGACATGTCCAGCTGAGCAGAGTTGGTTTTGAGTGATTAGTGCCTCGATGGATACTGCTGTTGGATGGCCTTCTTGCCACTGGATTTGGAGGTTCTTGTCATGGCATCATTGGTAGTACTTCTGCAATGCTTTGAGGTCCTGAAGGAGGTCATCCAAGTCTCCGAGGCATATAGGAGTGCTGGGATCACTGCTGCTTGGTGGACCATGACCTTAGTCTCTGGTCCTCAAATGCACTTTCCTCAGTCAGCTGAAGGCTGAGCTGACACGTTGGAGGTGATGGTGAATTTCATTGTCTATGGCTGTCTTCTCCCAAGATGATAAAAATGGTCCGCCTCTTCTAAGATCTCACCGTTGATCTTTATCGACCGGGGTGGGGGGGAGGTGTTTTGCTGTGGGTGCTGGTTGGAAGAGGACCTTAGTTTTCCAGGGGTTTAGTCAAAGGAGCATTTTCTCAAAGCTTCAGAGAAGCAGTCAACAGTGACCTGGAGCTCAGTTTCGGAGTAGACACACACACAAGCGCTATTTGCATCCTGAAGCTCTTTGACTGGTTTTGGTTTCGGATTAAAGGTGACATGGTTTGAACAGTTTCCCGCCTGCTCCATAGATTATCTCCATCCCTGTGGATAATTTACTGAAGGTGAGGTGTAATATTGCAGTGAGGAAAATGGTGAACAAGGTTGGTGCAATGACACAGCCTTCTTTGACCCCAATCTTCACTGAGATGGGGTTTGTGATGGTCGCGTTGATGAGGATCATGGCGTATGTGTCGTCATGGAATAGGCTGAGGATGGCAATTAAATTTTTGAGGGCAGACAAATTTGAGGAGGATATTCCATAAGCTTTTGCGGTTGACAGAATTAAAGGATTTTTGTGAGGTTGAATAAAGTCATGTACAATGGCTGGTGCTGTCTCTTGTACTAAATAGCAGTGAGATGAATAACAAGTTGATCTGCTTTTGATGCTTTGAATGAGAGAGAAATGTTCGCCAGATGGGCAACTCACTGCTTCTCTTCCAAGTTACAGGGAAACATATTTTTTTCTTTTGCTAATAGTACCTAAATTTCCTAGGAAATAATCTCACTAAACATTTTATCTGGCTTTTCAGTGGAGAAGGAACATTTGTGGATGTGCACATGTAGTGTAAATAGAAAACTGGATGCTTGCCATTGCAGACAGTTGTCTTTTAAACCTGATATACAATTGGATTGAATTGAAGAACGCATCCTTTCATGGCTTTCTCTAGCAGCTGAGGAACTCTCAGAAAGCTTGCAGTGAGTTATACTTATTCTGTGAACATGCAAGACTTTTTTTTTGTCTGCTGGCTGTCTGAAACTGCAAGTCATTTATAAAATGTTTTTCTCCCACTCACTGCCTTGCAACATATCAATATCTGTTTATCAACATTCCTAATCTTTCATTCTTTGACACCATTTACTTTTTTCTGTGCCTCTATGAAGCATAAGATTTTTGTAACCTTTTTTCTACACCTAAAGTCCAATATAGAAATGGAAGTCCTAATTTTACTTTCACTATTATCTTTATCTGGCAGTTTAAACATTGTTTTGGCTTGACTGCTCTTTGCTAGCTTTCATATCTACATCCAGTTTTCGGTATAGGAAATCTGATTCGTATATGAAACAGAAAAGGAAAAAATACAAACCGCTACTGCAAATAAATTAAATGCATGTAGCAAGCATGATCTTCCCCTTTATTTGAATATATTCAACTTCCTACATGTTCCTCAGATCTTTTTCTATCCCTGTATTAAGGAGTTGCATTTAAAATATTTTATTTGTTTACATTTTATATTCTTTTACATTAGTTAAAGTGCAATGGATGTGGTGGTGGTTCAAACCTGGTATACAATCGAGTTGGGAAATACGCTGCAGCAGTTCAAAGTTACCTGATTTCTCTCTCTTTTTCACAAATCTTTACTGGAGATGGTATATTCTGCTTACGCACACGCCCTCTGTTGTCAGCTAGCCTGCTCCACATGTCATATTTGCAGTATAGATGGATGTAGGCTTGTAAAACTTATTTTTTAAACTTTAGTCCTTTAGGTCTTCATCTATTCCAAGGTGCATTGTCATTTTGCCAAGCATAAGTGAAGGGTCAATCATAGGCCCAGATTTTCGTTCTCGAGGCAGGTGTGCAGAGACTGGAAATTTACCAACTTGCTGAACCAGCCTCAGGAACAACACCCTTGAATGGCTGGATTTTCGCTCCAGTGGGATGGGGGGCATGCTGGAGCCAAGCTCGCTTCCGTCCCCCACGGAAACAATTCGGAGGCAGCCACAGGCTGCTGAGTGCCAAGGTGGACTGGTTCAAAGGCCTGCCTTGGTGCCTCTAGAACTTTGTCCCAGTTGTGATAAAAGCAGTTAGCCCCTCACAACACCTCAACCTCCATCCACTCCCCATGCCCCATCTATGCCATCTTATGCCCCACCCATCCCTCCATGGCCTTTCCTACCCTCCATGCCAACCTATACCCCATGGCCCCTTCTTTCATCCATGCCAACCCATGCTCCTCCCTGTGATCTCTTATAGCCCCTATGCCAACTTAGTGCCAACTCCGGCCAGCTCATATCCCGATATCCACCGACCTTTGCCTTTACACCCTCCTTGCCAACTCACCCAGTATCCACCATGGGCAGACCTCAGGACCATGTAAGTATTTAATTCCTTACAAAAACAAACATTTATATGCATAGCCCCATAACAAAGACTCCTAATCCCTGAATAACGTCTTGGACCTATCAGTCATGCAGGGAACTTACAACAACCCACTGCCCTGCTGTGATAGGTTATGGATGCAGTCAAGCAGTAATGAAACTATAATGATGGCCCTCAGGTTATGTCAACAAACAGCTATTGAAATTGCAAGCAATTTTTTTGCAATTCTGAAACACAACACTTCTTTTCAAAATTTAAAGATCAGGGGATTTAAATAACTTGACAGCTTGAATGTTCCACAGACCTTAACCTACTCACATCTGCTCTTAAAAATCGTAAGTCACACACTGGGGGAAATTGACCTCGCTCCAGTGAAAATGGAGTCTGTTTGAATTCAACACAGCCCTGCTGTGTTCGGGTTTCTTCCATATGTGAATGTTATTCTGCCCCCTCCTTCTCTGCACCCCTGTGGTTTCCAGATATAGGGTCCTGTTGTTATTTTGGTTAAGGTGCACAGTCTCTGAAAATCCAGGCCTTAATCTCAGTCTTTAAAATGCTGTCAGTAGATGATGGGCAGGTGTTGGTTGTGGATGACAATGAGCCGTTAATTAATAGTGGCAATAAGAATGTAGGAGACTTTTGCAATCCATTTGGCTAGTCCAAAATTTTGTCACAAACAATCTAGTGTCTCTCTGTCTTTTATTCATTTTTTATATTTCTGCCACAACTCAAGGATGGTAGGTCAAAACCATCCAAAGCTATCAATGGATAAATGTTCACTTTTACTTGGCTAGAAAAAACTAACTTTCACATATATCGTGCTTTTCATGGCCTTTAGATATCAAAATCCTTCACAACCAATGAAGCCTGTACAGTTGTAATGTAAAAAATGCAACCGCTAATTTGATGCAACAAGTTCCCACAAGTAGCAATGTAACAATGTCTAGAAACCCATTGTAATCTTGATTGAGGAATAAATATTGGCCAGGACACCAGGGGAACATGGCAGTTCTTCTTTGAATTGTGCCATGGGATCTTTTATGTCACGCAAGATGGCAAACGGAAACTCAATTTATCATCTCATCTGAAAGACAGCATACCTGACATTGCAACACTACGGCACTACCGTATCAGCCTAGATTTATGCTACAACCTCTGGAATGGGACTTGAACCCACAAATTTCAGACCGAACCAATACTTACTGGGTAGTATTTATGCAGAATCTTTCCTCTGCAGATTAAATCGTAGGATGGAGCCTGTTGTGTACTAGGTTGTTCAGGGTCTGTGAAAGTAGCAAATTTGATGGCTGACTTGTCTTGCAGGCATTTTAAGCTAAATGTCTTATCTATTTCTTGCAGGTTCAAGCAAAGAAAGAGAATCCCTTGCCTCCAGCACTGAGTGAGTGCATTCCAAAGTTTTATTTCCCTCAAGGTTGCCCAAAAAGAGCTCTTAATGTAGACACAGTCATTGCCAGGATAGAAAATGCCTACACACAATTTGAAAATGAAAGAGCAACCCTGGAAGACATGGGAAAAATTGCAAAAGTAAGTACTTTTTGCACTTGCTTCTTTGTGTAGTTTTGTAATATTGTTATGAGGAAAATATAATACCATTTTTAGTTTATTGTTGGTGCAGTTTGGTTTTTGAATTGGAGTGGAATTGTTCAGTTTCCTCTTTCCTCCTATACTCCCCCACCCCTCACAACTTCTGTTTTCCTCCAATTCGTTCCCATATATTATAATTACTTGTAATTTTTATTTAACTTACAGGGGGACCTTTTGAGTTCAGACAGATTGTGGGTGGGTGGAGCAATTGCATTGCCCACCCAAAGTCCTTGGCAAGAGGTCAGAACTATTTTGAGGGCCAGTCCTAATCTGTTTAATACCAGTAATTAGTGAGAAAGCCCTACTATTCTAAATACAGGAGAGTTAGTTTATTGTGACTTTTAATGGTACCAACCTCTTCTACTTCATTGTTATGGGTTTCTCCTTGCATTCCTTTGGGAGAACAAAAGCAAATCTACCTATCTGAAGCAAATTTAATGAATAATCTGGTTGTCTAAAATTTACAGTGTGGTTTTCTTCCTCGGCTTTCAGATTCAGCTATCGGGTTAATTTCAGTTTGTTGCCTGGAGCTGAGTCGACTTATTGGGCTTGTTTAATATTCTGTGCTAGACCAGCACAGGTCTTGACCGTTGCTGTAGTTTTGCTGAGTGTTCGTTCCTTAATGCATTGTATTGAAATCAAAGTGAATATAAGAGAGCTTGGTTTTGTCTGTTTCTGCCTTCACATAGGAGCATAGAAAATTATGGCACAGAAGAAGGCTATTTGGCCTAATAAGGCCGGTGTTGGCTAAAAAATAACTATCTAGCCTAACTTGGTCTGTAGCCCTGTAGGTTACAGCACTTAAGTGCATACCCAAGTGCTTCTTAATTACAAGGAGGGCTTCTGCCTTTCAGTTGGTGAGTTTCAGACCCCCATCACCCTCTGGGTGAAAGATTTTCTCCTTAACTCCCCTCTAGTTCTTCTGCCAATTACTTTGAATTTATACCCCTGGTTGATGGCCTTTTGTCTATAGAGAATAGGTTCTTTCTATCCACTGTATCTATCCCCCTCATAATTTTATTCATCTCAATTAAATCTCCCCTTAGCTTCCTCTATCCAATCGTTCCTCATAGCCAAGCTTTTCCAGTCCTGGCAACATCCTTGTAAATCTCATCTGTAGCCACTCTAGTGTGATCACATCCTTCCTGTAATGTGACCAGAACTGTGAAAACACCCGAGAATCAAAAGTTTGTACTTTTTGGAATTAATTGGTGACCTAAACCAGTTGTCTGCTACCATGTAAATGTTTTCCACTGCTCAGATATAAACCCTGTTCAAGTTAAGTTATTTATTTGTTGAATAAGTACTGTCTGAAGTCCATGGAAAGCCAGAGGATTAAGGGAGAATTAAGCTTATTAATTATTAAGGGTGTTTAAGCCTTTCTGAAATGATAAATACAAAAGATGAACAATGAAAGAACAGTACAAGCCTAATTTTACTGCAAGATTGGACATAACTTCTGTTTTCAGAAATCTTCTCTGCATAACTTCAATTCACATCAAGTTCACCTGCCTATACAAATCTCCGGGTTTGCTCAGTGTAGCCAGTGCCACATTAGGCTTTGATAAAAGCAAAATACTGTGGAAGCTGGAAATCTGAAACAAAAACAGAAAATGCTGGAAAAACTCAGCAGGTCTAACAGCATCTCCACTGATGCTGTTAGACCTGCTGAGTTTTTCCAGCATTTTCTGTTTTTGTTCCATGGTAAACTTTTCTTTTCTGTGCCTCTGGTCTGGTTTTAAACCAGGAAAAAAATATGTCCGTTCCAAGCAGAATCCTAAGATGGTCTGAGTTACATGTTGGATAAATTTGCATGTTTGCGTCGGTAGTGTCTGTGCCTTTATGTGCACTGAGGCATAGTTGATGTGGGCTTTGGCTTCTGAGGATGCATTTGTGTGTGAGTGGCATCAGCATGTCAGCACTGAGGTATGTTTTATCAATATTGATATATCTTTCTTTGTGTTTCTTTGTATATCTCTCTTTTATTATGTGTTGGAATATAAAAAATACAATTAACAAAGATGAAGCAATGAACAAATGATTTGTGTATACCTCTGCCATCTCTACTGTTTATGCTTCATCTGATTCTGTCCTATTTCTGTATTTACTTTTTCCAAATCACTGATACATCCATTTTGGGAGGTATTCATTATGTATGTTCCACTGATTTGCCAAGTAACACCCCCTGATATTTTAATGGCAAATATCTGTACACATACTGATATCTTTCTGACACTTAGTTACCAGTGCTGAAATGTAGATTAACTGCAGCTTGAGAGAAGACATTTAATGTATTATTTCACCAAGAATGGCGAGTGCTGTCTTCAGCTTACTCTTCGTTCCTCATCTTATTGAAAAGGAGATTTTGTACTAAATGTTAGCTGCTGGTTTTCTTACAAACATCTAGCTCTTAAGTAACAAGAGGCAGCTGAAAGATAATTACATACGAACATATGAATTAGGAGCAGGAGTAGGCCACTCAGCCCTTCGAACCTGCTCCGCCATTCAATAAGATCATGGTTGATCGGATTGTAATCTCAACCTCACGTTCCTGCTGCAGTCTACCTTTGATAACCTTGTTAATCGAGAATCTATCTAGCTCTGCCTTAAAAATATTCAGACTCTGCTTCCACTACCTTTTGAGGAACAGAGTTTCAAAGACTCACTACCCTCAGAGAAAAAATTTCTCTTCATCGCTGTATTAAATCAGCGACTCATTTTTAAACAGTGACCCTTAGCTCTAGAATCTCTTGCAAGAGGAAACATCCTCTCCACATCCATCCTGTCATGACCTTTCATGATCTTAAAGGTTTCAATCAAGTCACCTCTTACTCTTCTATACTCCAGTGGATACAAGACTAACCTGCCCAACCTTTCCTCATAAGACAACCTGCCAATTTCTGGTGTTAGCCTAGTAAATCTTCTCTGAACTGCTAATGCATTGACATATTTCCTTAAATAAGGAGACCAATACTGTACACAGCACTCTAGATGTGGTCTCACCAGTGCCCTGTACAACTGAAGCATAACCTCCTCCCTACTTTTATATTCAATTCCCCTTGTAATAAACAATAACACACTATTAGCTTTCCTAATTACTTGCTGTACCTGCATACCAGTCTTTTGTGATACGTGCAGTAGGACACCCAGATCCCTCTGAATCTCAGAGCTCTGCAATCTCTCACTATTTAATAATTTGCTTCTTTTTTATTCTTCCTGTCAAAATGGACGATTTCACATTTGTCCACATTATACTCCATTTGCTTGATCTTTGCCCACTCATTTAACCTACCTAAGTGCCTTTGTAGTCTCCTTATGTCCTCTTCACAACTTACTTTCCTACTTATCTTTGTATCATCAGCACAAAGTAGCAACCATTCCTTTGGTCCCATCATCCAAGTCATTTATATAAACTGTAAAATATTGAGGCCCCAGCACTGATTCCTGTGGCACGCTACTCATCACGTCCTGTCAACCAGAAAAAGACCCATTTATGCCGGCTCTGTTTCCTGTTAACTAGCCAATCTTCTATCCACGCCAATATGTTACCCCAAACACCGTGAGCTTTGTTTTCCACAATAACCTTTGATGTGGCATCTTATCAAATGCCTTCTGAAAATCTAAATACAGTACATAACCCAGTTCCCCTTTATCCACAGCAGGTATAACTCCTTCAAAGAACTCCAATATTTTGGTTTAAACATGATTTGCCTCTCACAGAACCAAGTTGACGCTGCCTGACTGCCTTGATTTTTTCTAAGTGCCCTGCTATAACATCTTTAATAATAGCTTCTAACATTTTCCCTAAGACGGATGTTAGGCTAACTGTCCTGTAGTTTCCTGCTTTCTGTCTCCTTTTTTGAATAAAGGAGTTATATTTGCTATTTTCCAATCTGATGGAACCTTCCCCGAACCTAAGTAATTTTGGAAAATTAAAACCAACGCTTCAACTATCTCACTGGCCACTTCTTTCAAGACTCTGCAATGAAGTCCATCAGGACCTGGGGACTTGATACCTATTGTTCCCTTTGTAATTGTAATCATACAACTCAATTCAATATTATATAAACCTGAAGCAAGTTGTTTTTTGCTGTATAAATATATTTAAAAACAAAGTAGTGCAGATGCTGGAAATGCTCAGGCCTAGAAATACTCAGCAAGTCAGGCAGCATCTGTAAGGGGGCCATTCTTGGACCATTCCTCAGGATTTGATGAATTTGTAGATAATAGATTTTGCAGATTTACATTTTAAGAAGGGACAAAATGTGGAAAAGGTGAAAGGGGAAAAAACAGCTGAGGAAAAGAAGTAGAGTGACTTGTAAGGTCCTTGGTGGAGATGATGAGATAGTCAAATGGCAGAAGTAATATCAGCAGAAGATTAAAGGAGGCACAATAAGAGAGATCAGATGTTTACCAGTCACAATGTGTATGAGTAGTTAAACAGAATTTAAGCAGAAATATCTAGAATGGAAAGTAATGAAAGCTGGTGCACTGGTGTAGGCTTCAGTGGCCTGCAAGACTCGTGGAAGAAAAAAAGCAGGTCAATACCAAGGGTGCATATCACCCAACCAGTCGTGTTCTAATGGAGAACTCCCCTCCCCAGCACCAAAATAGCAACACATTTTTCCTTCATCTCCAGAAATGCCAGTACATTGTTATGACATGGCAGGTGATGTGTGCCAGGCAGACCAAATCCACAAGCGAAACCTGGCCTCGCTATTGTAAGGGTTTTGCAATTTGCATTTATTACTAGAAGATTTGGGCACTGAATTCAAAGAAATGAGTCCACTAACACCTTTAGAGATTTTAAAACTAAATTAAAACATTTATTAGCCAAAGAATTCAAGCACATACATAAGATTATAGTAACTTAATGCTATAACAGACCCCAAAATTCCTAAATAAACTGGCTCCTAACTACACACCCCCTTTAAGGCAACAGTCCAAAATAGGTTTCAAATTTAAATAACAAGCCAGTACATATACCACAGCACCCACTCGACAGTGGAATTCCAAAGGCTTTTCTCCAACTTAAGTTACTGGACACAGCAGACTTTTGCAAACCTGCCTGGAGGCTTCCCTGAGGTGGTTTACACACTCCTTTTAGTTCTTATATGGCCCCCCAACATCACCTTTCTTCCTTCTTTATATATGTTTCTCTCTTTAATCTGTAAATTTCATGGTTCTATATGTTTTGGAAATGTACCTTTCTCATAATATAAAAATCTTTCATGTTGCCAATATCTTCAGTACCTTTTGGGAAAAATAAACATCATAACCTTTCCCTATTTATCTTGTTAGTTATAAACATCCCACTATCCCTTTGAAACCCAAACAACTCCTTCACTTATCTTAAAATGCAAACTTCCTTTGCTAAGATCTCATCCATGTTTACTCTTTAGCATTTCAAATGCCTTTTACCCCAACTTCTTTTGACAATTTCAAGCTTGCAGCCTATCTGACTCTAATTTACTTAAATCACACAGCCAGAACCATCTGCACTCACACCCATAAATCTACTTTACAATAAACCACAAAAATATTATGAAACTTATTATAGTTTTGTGATAACATTCAACTCACTCTGTTAAGAGAGAAAATGAGAGTTGTAGGTAAAGTCTGAAGTTGTTAATGTTATGGATAGAGGGCTGTAAAGTGCTTAGTTGATAAATGAGGTGCTATTCCTCAAGCTTTATGTTGAGCTTCACTGGAACAATGTAGAAGGCCAAGGACAGAGAAGTCAGGGTGGGAATGGACAGTGAGGCCAGGATTTTTCAGTCCCGCCCATCACAGGACCAGAAGTTCCCGCCCAAAGACTTTTGGCTGATCCGTCATTTTCCGTCCCGCCCTAGATAATTCCCAACGTGGTTGGGACCACAAAATCCCGCCCAGAATTGAAATGCGCAAGCAACAGGAAGCAAAGATATTTGGCTCTACACTACAAATCTTTAAAAGAAGCAACACAAGTTAAGCTATAAAAAAGTGCAAATGAAGTACTGGATTTCATTCCTAGAACTCTATTGAACTCTAATTAGACAGCATTTGGAATAATGTGTGCAGTTCTGGTCTCCACACTACAAGTAGAATATTGAAGCACTAGAGGAGCAGTGGAAAAGATGCAACCATGATTGAACCATTGTACCTCTCAAGGAGGATTGATTACTCAGGGGGCTAAATTTTGCCGTCGGCGAGCGGGGAGCGGGACCTGCTCGCCGACGCGTGATGACGTTGAGGAGAACCCCCCAACGTCATCCCCACCTTATTTAAATTTTCAGGAAGGCGGGGGCACAGCGAAATCAGCTGCAGGCCTGCCGACCTGTCAATGGCCATTTGAGGCCATTGACAGGATCATTAAAACAAATTAAGGACCTGCCCATCCAACCTTAAGGTTGACAAGCAGTCCAGGAGCCCCGGCAGGGAATAGAGAAAACGTGAAACCTCACCCACCGGCGGCATGAGGTTTCATGCAGGGATTTTAAAAGTTTACTAAAGTTTTAGTGTAAATTATGAACATGTCCCATTTCAGGTGCCATTGTCACATGAGGGGTACAGGTTAAGGATTTTTTTTCTATTTTTAATGTTTTTAGAACTGTCAGCAATCTCCTTGAGGCAGCACTTAGCCTCAGGGAGATGTGCGCTCTTTCGTGCACGTGTGCGAAAGAGCGCACTCGCTTTTGGGGAATCAACCCCCTCCCCCACCCGCACAGGAAGTGTATAGTGCTTCCCGCCGAATGTTGCATAAGGCCGGCCCATATAAAATGGCAGCGGGGCCCGCTTCTCCGGCGGGGATTGGCTCCCCACCCGCCGGAGATTGAGACGGGCCGGCTCGCCCGGAAGGCAGAAAATTCTGCTCAGGGGCTCTTTTCTCTGGGAAAGACATCGAGGAAACCTGATAAGAGATATTTAAAATTATGAAGATGTTCATAAGATTGGGTATGGAAAAACTGTTACCACCCTGGAACAAGGATATAAGATAGCCAATACACAGGTCAAATACAGGAGAATTTTTTTTACACAAGAGAATGGCATGTTTGAAGCATTATGCAAACAAGGGGCAGCTTGATGCAGTGAGAGGAGACTTGTGTAGAATGTAAACACTGGCATAGGCCAGGTGACCTGTTTCTTAGCTGTACATTTTTAAAAATTCATTCATGGGATGTGCACATCACTGGCAAGGCCAGTATTTATTGTCAATCCCTAATTGCCCTTCATAAAGTGGTGGTGAGCTACCTTAAACAAAACTTGGAGTGGTTTTCTAGGCCATATCAAAAGGCAGTTAAGAGTCAACCACGTTGCTGTAGGTCTGGAGTTGCTTGGCCAGGCCTGGTAAGGGCAACAGATTTCCTTCCCTAAAGGAGATTTGTGAGCCAGATGGCTCAATGACAATCCAGTGGTTTAATGGTCAGCATTACTGATACGAGCTTTATATTCCAGAATTATTTAATTAACTGAGTTTGAACTGCCAGCTGCTGTGGTGGGATTTGAACACATATGTCTCCTTATGATGCCATGCTAATATCACATCCATCATATAAACATCTCCTATCATCCACCCAAGTATGTAACAGTCTTTTCTTTTGAGTTCCTTCCCTTGCCCTTTTCTTGTTCTGCTCGTTTTTGAATGTTGTTTATCTGTAATACTTGCAAGGAAGTGTCCAAAATCTAAAATGCCAAATTTTGTTTTTCCACAGGTCCTGTTTGGCCTGCTGGGTAATCCTAGTTTTTATTTTATCTTTGCTGCATTACTAGTTGCTTCATTTGGAACCAACCTTTCTGTAGCATTGTTTCTGTACTGTAAATTCAAGTTCTTGGTTTAGTGAATGGCATTTTATTTGTCTTGTTTGAAAGGTTTGTGACTGCCCTCTGTATTGGAAAGCCCTGTTGTTTTGTGCTGCTGGTGGAGAAAGAACAGGATATGTCTCTGTTCACAAGTTCATCGCAATGTGGAGAAAGTAAGTGTTTTATTCCCTTGCATGTTGTTCCATTCTGAATAGCAACTTGTAATACTTGTAGCACTTATTGAACAAACTTGTATTTAGATTTGAATTAATTAGAGGAGGGTGGGGAAAAATAACTTATTAGTGCTGACATTTTTTAACATTTAAATTAGTAATTAATTGATAAAAGGAACTTTGGAGCAAAAATAAAATAGATTTTTAAAATTAATTTTCAGCAGTTTGTGTTTTTAGTGCAGCCGAAAATAGAATCTACAACATGCTACACCCTGTGAAATGCAGATACTGAACTAGCTATTTGAAGCTATAGTTTCAAGACTGAGGTCAGATAAGCATCAAAAATTGTAAAACCACCAGTGTTAATTTTCTGTGCTTCTGTGGAAGGTTGTATATTTTGAAGTTAAACGATATTGAACCATAAGATGTAGGTAGTAGACTATTTGGCTCATTGAGTCTGCTGCAGCATTCAGTGAGATCATGGCCAACCTGATAATCCTCAACTCCACTTTCCTGCCTTTTCCTCGTAACCGTTGATTCCCTTACTGATTGTCTCTCAGCCTTGAATATACTTGACCCAGCCTCTGCAGCCCTCTGCGGTAAATAATTCCTCAGATTCACTACCCTCTGGAAGAAGAAATTCCTCCTCACCTCTGTCTTAAATGGATAATCTCTTACTCTCAGATTATGCCCTCTGCTCCTAGACTCTCCCACAAGGGGAAACAACCTCTCAGCATCTACGCTGTCAAGCCCCCTAAGAATCTTATATGTTTCAATAAGGTCGCCTCTCATTTTTCTAAACTCCAATGAGTACAGGCTTAACCTACTCAACCTCTCCTCATAAGAAAATCCCTCCATACCCAGGATCAACCTAGTGAACCTTCTCTGGACTACCACCAATGCCAGTATATCTTTCCTTAGATGATCAAACTGCTCACAGTATTCTAGGTGTAGTCAAACTAGTGCCTTGCGTAGTTTTAGCAAGACTTCCTATTTTTATACTTCATTCCTTTTGAAATAAAGACTAACATTCCATTTGCCTTCCCTATTACCTGTTGAACTTGTTGCTAGCTTTTTGTGATTCATTCACGAGGATCCCCAAATCCCTCTGTGCTGTAGCCTTCTGCAGTCTTGCTCCATTTAAATAATATTCAGCTCTTCAATTCTTCCTGCCAAAGTGCATAGCCTCACGTTTTCCTACATTATATTCCATCTACCACGTTTTTGCCCACTCACTTAACCTGTCTATATCCCCGTTTAGACTCTGTATGTCATCCTCACCACTTGCCTTCCCACCTCCTTGACGATAGAACATTCACTTCTCTCATCCAAGTCATTAATATATATTGTAAATAACCGTAGCCCCGGCACTGATCTCTGTGGCACTCCCAGTTACAGGTTGCCATCCTGAAAATGCCCCCCTTATCCGAACTCTCTGTCTTCTAATAGTTAGCCAATCTTCTATCCATGCTAATATACTACCTCCACACCATGGGCTCTTATTAAGTAACCTTATATGCAGTACCATATCGAACGCCTCTTGGAAATCCAATATATATATATTACATATATTACATCTACCAGTTCCCCTTTATCCATCCTGCTTGTTACCTCAAAGAATTCTAATAAATTTGTCAGGCATGATTTCCCTTTCATGAGGCCATGCTGACTCTGCTTGATTATATTATGCATTACTAAACACTCTGCTATTACATCCTTTATAATAGACTCAACATTTTCTGAATAACAAATGTTAATTTAACTGGCCTATAGCTATCTGTTTGTTGTCTCCCTCCCTTTTTGAAAAAGGGTGTTACATTGGCAGTTTTCCAATCCTCTGTGACTTTTCCAGAATCTACGGATTCTTGGAAGATTACTACCATTGCATCCACTATTTGTGTAGCTACTTCCTTTAATATCCTAGGATGCAACCATCAGGTCCAGGTGACTTATCGGCCTTTAGCCCCATTAGTTTCCTGAGTACTTTTTCTCTAGTGATGAGGAAAAATTCAGAGGACATTTTTTAACTTTCAGTCATGAGGTTTCTGAGTTGAAACTCACTCTTACTGTTACAATCCCGTAGAGACTGATAACTTTTAAAAAGGGAGATAAATTTGCCAATGGAAATAATTGCACAAGATTTCATGCTTTAAGGCTTTTACTGTAACAAACAAACAAAAATCAATATACACTAAACATCACTTAGCAGGCAACTAATACACTAAAATATGAAAAGGTACCTTCCCGCTAACTAACTAACACAACCAAAAGCCCCATGCCACCTTAATACATTACATTGCACTCAGCAGATTTGTAGCCTTGTACATATGTCCCAAACTTTCCAATAGGAGCCCTTCCCCTGCCACACCATAATGAGTCTTCCAGTGTCTTTTTAAAAGTCCCTTCATTTAATCTCTTGAGAATCATTGAATAGTCTTCCCGCTGCAAGGCACTCCTGGTGATTCCTTGGTCTTTAAATCTCTACAAGCTTCATCTCTTCAAAAGGGGAATCCATTCTCACCAGCATTCTACTTGGTGGTTAACACAAAAACAGCCCTTCCCACTGCTTGGCACAGCAACAGCTGTTTCCAGTCTTCCTCCCCAGGTGTCTCTGAGTCTGAGAGTCTGTGTCCAGAAAGACCAGCTGTCCCTCTTTTTTTGTGTCAAGTTTTGAAAACTGACACTTGAGTTTCTATGGATCATGACCCTGGGCCCTCTGTCCCCATGACAACCAAATCACATGGGCTTGTCTCTGAGCAGAGTTCAATAGAATTTTCATTCCCCCATTCCAGGACATTCTGTTTTACCTTAAATTAATATATAATTGTCTTGTAAAGACTTTCATTATTAACAATACTTCGAAGCTGGTATAAAGTCAAATATCTCACAGATTTTATAATTATTTGATAATTTCTCAATTTATGTAGTTGTGAAATACCTCAGCAATGTTGTTATGCTTTCACAAGTGTGAATAATTTGAGGAAAGATATAACATAATTGGGGACAATTATTTAGATGAACACTGCATAAAATTTCAGTTGGCCTCGAGACTGGCAGCCTTTACATGTTTTTTGCTAGGGCTGTTTTCAGCTTTTTGAAAGTTTTTTCCAATCTGGAGATAAGGGGATGATCATTTAGGACTGAGATAAGGAGATATTTCTTCACTCAAAGGGTTGTGAATCTTTGGAATTCCCTACCCCAGATGGTTGCGGATAATCCATTGTTGACTATATTTAAGGCTGGGATGGGCAGATTTTTGGTCTCTCTGGAAATCAAGTGATACGGGGAGCAGACAGGGGATTGAATTCAAAGCCCAAGATCAGCCATGGTCGGATTAAATGGCGGGGCAGACTCTACAGGCCTCATGGTCTACTCCTCATATATCTTGTATGTCTATGTATGAAATGAACATGCCCTAATCAGAATGCTTGTAAGCATGCTCTTTGATATGTGATTTATTTTTTCCCCTTTTGAAAACTATTTAAAGCAGTAAGTTTTATAATTATAATTGAAATCAGATTCTACCACATCACTTGTATCTTGCTAAGTAACCACCTTTCAGAGTAGGACCTTTTACTGCTACAGTTTCTAAAATATAATATTTGGGCTATCAGTTGAGAAGTGATGGTGCATGGCAAGCTCCTGTGGTGAGGTGGGATGTTCCCCAAATGACAGTACAATTCTTTCCGCTTCTCTCAGAAAGATGAATCCATGTCAGGGTTCCTCTAATACCAGCAGTTCTGCATTACCCCTCCCAAATGGCTGTTCTCATGTCACTCTACATAGCAGGTGTCTTCAACCATAGGGTTATTTGCATCCTAGCCGAACTTTGTGCACTTGTACACTTTTCGTACCTGCCCTTCGAATGTAATTATGAATGGGAAATGTGACAAATGATGGGTTTGTGTCTTTTTTTTTTGACTCCCTAACCAGATCATTTTTTAGGAGCCTCCCATTGCTTCAGTTGAAAGTGAGTGACCATGTATAAAATTTAGGACCTTTGTGGTTTTTACGTCATAGTGCCACATCACATTATAGTTTTAATCCTCCAAACTAAGGCAGGAACCAAAGATTGAAAGATTCATAAATAGACATAGCTGGTATACGTTAAATAAGAGTGGTTTCTGTTTTATCCTAAACTTCAAATACCATCTGTGGAACACAACTGGTCAAGTTTCAAGGACACTGATTGTAATCATAGATTGATATTCTGACATTTTTGCTTGATTATCTAAGGAAAAAGTAAGAAACTTTATTCCACCCTTATATTTCTCTTTTGAAAGCTATACCTATGAATGAACTTAGGCAGGGGAAACTCACTATGATAATTTAAATTACACATCATATAGTGGGCTTGATTGGCCTAAGTGACTTTTCTTGTCCCACGCACTTTTTCAGACCTACTAATCAAATAATGGTGTTGTGGTAAATGGAAATATGAAGAGTAGGAAAGATAAGGATAGTCTAGACCTTTTTTACATAACTTGTAACAGAGGGAAATGCTTATTTTCCTATTTTCCTCCTGCATGCTGTCTACTGTGAACAATAACTTCACTTTTGTCATTTATGCTTGTGATGAGGGTTAGCGTCCAGTTTCCCAGCCAAGAATGGAGTAAACTTGTTAGAGAAACATATAATTTCCAATTTTGAGATTGGGAAGTCAACTGATTTACTTAATTATGCTGCAGTGTGAAATGTGATAGCCTGCAAACATTGGAAATAAATATCTTTCTTCTTAAAAACTGTAGGATCTTGCAAAACTGCCATGATGATGCATCTAAATTCCTATATCTTCTGGCAAAGCCTGGATGTAGTTACTTAGAGCAAGAGGACTTCATTCCATTGATACAGGTGCTGCATTTTATTTAAAACTTGTTTTTTCTTGAAAGCATTTTGTGGAATGCTGTCAATGTTCATCTACGCAATACGGAAGCTGTAAGGAATAATCGGGGAGGGTCGAGTATATGTTTTGGAAGAGTAACTGAAATATTATGGTGTTGCTTTAGAATTTTTAGAAAGCAATTTAATAACATTCTTCATGCGCATCTTTTAAAATAAGAATGAGACTGAATTAATTTCAAGTTAACTAGCTAGACTGTTAAGTGATTTAACAGTGTTGAACAGAAGATAATGACAAATGGGAAAGGAGCAGTAAATAACAGAACTCTGCTCTGCCTCTCTTCTGTTAATTTTTCACGAGAATATATGAATATTTTGGAGAAGAGTAAATTTTGTCATATTTGCTGCTGATACCAAGCTGACTAATATAACAAAAACAATGTTCCAAGAGGTTAGCAAACAAGCTAAGAATGGAAGATTTAAAATAAGAACTGGGAAGGTATGTGCATTAACAACCGTGGTGAAGAATTAGGCCAGGATTTTCCCAGTAGCGGGCGTAAAAAAAAAACAGCTGGCTGCAATGGCAGGTTTTCATACCATATCATGCACTTCAAACACAAATACATATTCATGCACGGGGCTCGTGCCATATTGCTGGCAGGCGGCATCCGATTCGCCCGCCCCGCCATGACCACTCTTTAACTCCAGGCGCCATAATTAAAAAGCATCCCTGCACAGCATTTGCATTCTCTGCAGCTTAGGGCAGCTCCACAATGGAAATGATTTCCAAAGGCAAAAGACATGCTGCGCCCAAATTCATTGACTCCTCACTGGAGCATCTGTTGGACACAGTCAAGGCCCACCGCGATGTTCTCTACCCCTGCTCTGCCAGCAAGAGTTCCATCAAGGTGACCAAACCGGCTTGGGAGGCGGTGGTCAGTGCAAACGCTCTGCAGAAGAGGTCAGCCACCCAGTGCAGGCAGAGGATGAATGATGATCTCCATTCCACCTCAAGGGACATCACCACTCACTTTCACACACCCTCACATCTTCATCTGGCTGCATTTCCTCTGGAATTTGCGTCCTAATCCTGTCCACAGCTCTACTCGCCACCCACCCATGCCAGGCATCCTTATCACCTGCCCATACAGCTGGAGGGAGAGAATGTAGACCACGCCTGTGTTGACAGTGAGGTCAGTGGCGCATATCCAAGTGAGGATCCTGCACTACAACATCCTTCAGAGAGCCATACTTACTGTGAGTGCTTTCTCCTGTTTCAGAGTCACCTGTCACACACTAATTATCTCCCCTTTCTTTCGCAGGTACCTCTGGAAAGCTCCTGAGGACATATATGAGCCAGGCCATCTAGAAGGACAAAGGCAGCAGATAGATGGGAACACCACCACCTGGAAGTTCCCCTCCAAGTCATTTGCCACCCTGACTTGGAAATATATCACCGTTCCTTCACTGTTGCTGGGACAAAATCCTGGAACTACCTCCCCAACACCACATGGACTGCAGCAGTTGAAGAAGGCAGCTCACCACCACCTTCTCAAGGCCAACTAGGGATGGGCAATAAATGCTGGCCCAGCCAGCAAAGCCCACGTCTCATGAATGAATAAAAAAAAAGGTCTTCAACTCCAATCCTGGCAACACCTCAGAAGTGGATTCTGAGGACAACATTTTAGAAGACCCGTGACAGCACTCACCCACACCCTCCACCAGCGCAGAGACACACACTTCGGTGGAACCTAGTTCTACAGTAGCCTCGCGGTCACAATCTGGTGAGCACAGTGCACCATCTGGTCCACAGCAGATGAAGGCAGGGACATCCGAGGTCGCCAGCACTCTGAGGACTGCTGGAAGCCAGGAATTTGCTGAGCCCAAGTCAGATAACAAGCCTCTGGATTCGGTCCTAAATCAATTGCTGGAACTGCAAAGACAAGCACGGGAACATCAGGAAGGGGCATCAGGAGCTGCGCTCCTCAGATTGCAACGTCAGGTGGAGGAGACTGTCCGTTTTCAGTCTGAGGTGATAGCGCCAGCATGCCAATGTGCCAAGGTCAACACTGGTAGGATAGCAGCTACCATGGAGACCTTGGTTCAGGACATCAGTTCTGCACTGCTGCAGGAGCTGCACCCCATCGCTGTATCCATTGGTGGCATCCATCACTGTCAACACAAGATTGAGCGAGGCAGCTCAATCTCACTCAAGCTGCCCCTTCAAAGAGTCAGCCAGGGGTCCTCAGGCGCCCATAGGCAGGAGACCAGCAGCTTGGCACCACGGGGCCATCCACCCAGGTGCCTCCGGCAGTGTCCGCCCAATCGAAATCCTTTCTTCTGTGACCCCATCAGCTCCAGCTCCACAGGCCAAAGGGGTTGCACCTGCCCGACAGCAGAACGTTCAAAGCGGGCCAGGCCCTCCAGAGGATGCCCACCAAGGTCATCACAGACAACAGAGCGTAGCAGTCAGCAGCTTACCTCCACCTCTGATGTGGACATCGGGAGCACACCAAGACTTGGTTGCAGGGTAAGGAAAGTGAAAAAGAAGTAGTTGCATGACATTGGCATGGGTGTGAACCACTTGTATATAATATGCACAAGTGTAAATACACTTGCAATAATTTCATGTCTCCTCTGGTCTATGCCTCTTTCTTATAATGAGCTGTGTTGCTGTCAATCATGTGTGATACCTTGGTTCCTACACACACTTATGGCAATTGTCCCTATCCTGGGCCTCTCCTCTGTGCAGTGTGTTACCATGTGACCGCAGCAAGTGCCCTGTTTCAATGTCATTGCCCACATCAATAATGCCTGCACCTTTACGTAAAGTGTGGTTGTTGAACGAACCTTGTTCCCTTGGGTCACAGGGTGCCATCATGTGCATTCTTGACTCTGCATGATTGAGGCAGAAGTGTGCCCCTATCTTGTCAGCATTTTTGAAAGGTGAATTTGTGGTCTTTAGGGGCAGATGTGATCACGCAAGCAGATGGCTCATGTACCATACAACTCCATCTGCCTGTTGTCTCTCAAGGCTTTTGATGATATGAGCCTATAATCAGAGCTCATGTGCACTGCCCTCAGCCGAACAGGTGTCTTGTCATGCTCAGTTGCTCTGCCTCCATTACAGCATTAGGATCAAAGCAGCTCAGGGACCCTCACGTAAACTGCCGACTGTCAGTATCATTTCGGGGAGTGTCCAAAAGACGACTGAGTCATCAGTAAGTACTGTCACAGCAACGGAATCCCAGCGGCTGACTTGTTCCAAGTGTTATGTTTCTGTCTCACCATCGATGTAACGCACTGTGCATGGCGACCTTGCTTCTGATGGATCTCCTTGAGAACCCTTGCCAGATTGAAGGCATGAAACCACTAGCTCATTCAGGATTGTCCAAGTGCCCCTGCATCTTGAAGGGTGCTGTTGTTACTGGGATATTGGATGTAAGTGTGAGGAGGCAGCAGTTTCTGATGTCTGATGCCAGAACATCCTCCTCCAGGTAGCACCTCATCTCAGGACGAACACATGCCCTCAGGGTGTTCTCATCCTTCGAAGCATCAGGACAATATGAGCATGCTGTGCAACGAAGCAGTGTCATCTGGAAGTTCATGGGTGAAATTTAAGGAGTAGCAATGCTCGTGTTCATGCTAGCCCATGATGGAGAAGACTTGTCCAGGAGGATCCTTGGTGCATCTTGTCATACTCCTCCTGGAATCTGCTGGCAATCAGGGCTTCTCGAACACGCCTGCCTCGTCTGGCCCCATGCAAGAGCCTTTTCCCCATGCAGCCTCAGATTCCAGGTCCGCATTACCATCATCCCCTTCGAGGTCCTCCTCATCAGAGATGTGCAACTCCTCCATTTCATCATCTGTCAACTCCTTTCCTCCTTTGCAGAGCCAGGTAGTGTAGCATGCACCAAGCCACGATGATGCATGACATCCTGTGGAGAGTGTACTGGAGTGCCCTGCCAGACCTGTCTAGACATTGGAACCACATTTTCAGTATCCCTATGGTGTGTTCCACCAGTGCCCGGATTGTAGCATGAACCTTGTTACACCTCTCTCGGCAGCTGCCTGAGGCTGTCGCATGGGTGCCATCAGCTACATCCTTTGCGTAACCCTTGTCCCCAAGGAGCCAACCTTGCATCTTGTGTGGTCCCTGGAAGATGTCAGGGATCTGAGACCTACTCGGGGTGTATGAGTCATGGATGCTTCCTGGGTATCTGTTACGAACCTGCATGATATGTTTGTTATAGTCGCACACCAGCTGCACATTGAGTAGGTGGTAGCCTTTGCGGTTGACGTACTGGACTGCTTGTTGCAAGGGAGCTTTTATAGGCACATGAGTGCAGCCAGTGGCACCCTGCACCTGTGGGAAAGCAGAAATCTCAGCAAAGCCCAGTGCACTTGTGTCCTGGCTCACCTGACCTCTGTCGACATTGACAAAATCGTGGGCCTTTGCTAAAATGGCGTTTGTAAACTCCTGGATGTATTTCTGGGTGGATGCTTGGGAGATCCCACAGAGGTCCTCATTGGAGCCCTGGAATGAGCCACTGCCATAGAATTTGAGTGCACTGGTTACTTTCGCTGCCACTGGCAATGGAAATCCTCCAAAATCCTGCAGAATATGGCAAATGTGAGTCCCCAAATCCCCTGACATGCAGAGGTGTCGGCGACACTGGTTCTTGCTCATCTGCAGATAGCACATGTGACACCTATATACCCTGGGTCTAGTGAGGCACCTACAAATGACAGCTGTCTGGGGATCATCCTCTGCGTCCGGAGGAGGACCTGCTGCCCCTTGGTCTTGCAGGTTCTGTTCCTTCCTTTGGCGAACCAAGTGCCTCTATTGCATTCTTCTCTCCTGCCTATAAGCAGTAACGCAGGCAGCAATAACACCAGCTCCATCTTCCTGATGATCTCCTCACTTGCAGGATCAATGAGAGAGCAAGAGTCAGCATTTGTCTCCAAAGGTCCACTTTCGGTCAAGCACTCATCTGTGACTGTGGCCTCAAGGCCTGTTTAGGTATGCCAGAGGGTACTGGCCCCTGAAATTATGCCCAGTGTGCATATAATCTTCACCACAACTGTTCCCTCCCACCGTCGCCCCCACAACCCGACAAGACTGACTGCTGACAGATTCAGCCAGGTGGCTAAGTGTTCTGCTTTCAGCTCAGGTGCTGGGATCATCTTTACCTGCAGTCCAAGACTGTGCTATTTGGACTGACCATCAGGGTGAATGTTCATGGTCTACACGAGTTTAATTTTGCACGTCGGGAGGCTTTGCCTCTGAGAGTGGTGCATGGCCACATTTCCAAGGTGGCCCCAAAGCTTCTCCAATAAACTCCATAGTCCAATAGTTCTGTAGTTCCATAATACTCTGGTGAATTTGAAGGGTGTGCATGAGGGTTGAAAACTAGGGGAACAATCATTGCTACTTTGAGGGATCAGTGTTGCATGAATGGATATAATTGCTTCACTCCCCTGACTCTCATGTCAGTTGAACTGCTGCTGTGGCTCTGTCCCAATTTTGGAAATAACATTTCAGTTGGTTGGCCCTTTAGTGCGTCCCCGCACTATCCCCACCACCACCACCACAACACACACCCCCATCCCCCCAGTCATGTGTTTTATCCTCGCTCGTTTTCCCTCAATGGAGCCCTTGCCCTGCAGCACCTCGCCTTCCCTCAGTCATGTCTGGCCTCTTCCACAATGGAGCACAGCCCTGCAGCACAGTAAAAGCCACCCCCGCCTCCATCCTGGCATGGTCACTGTGGAGACTTGCCCAAGAGACCCATCCCCACCAAGTCCAACACAGTGCAGGCTGTGAGACGTTAAACGTTGTTTAATTCCTGTTGTGAAACACATTGTTCTAATTGCACAATATGGGCTCTTAATCCAGCGTACAGGGATGATTCCAGCAGAGCAGGTGTCATAATTGGATGCGGATTTATGCTGATTAAATTCGTGACAGCAGCAGGAAACACGGCTGCATTGGCTGAAGAGCACAATCGCTTCCACATTTTACATTGTTGGAAATCCTGTTCTGGGCCTTCTCATAAGATTTCACTCTCGCGCCCGCCATGATGCCCGCCCCAAGCAGGAACGGAAAATCCCAGCCTTAGTTTTTTTGTTGCATTTACTTAATGATTCAAGTCAACAAAGTCATGCTGAGCACTTGAGTACGTAACCTCAGCTATGTTTAAATGCAGTGCTGAGGAGATGTGCATTGTTGGAAGTGTCACAATTCCTGTGGGGGGACTGTAAGCCAAAATCAAATTTACCATTTAACCTCCAAATGAAGAAATTACCAGCAAGATTTTACCTTTTGTGTCTTTTACTTTAATGCGAATCAGAACCAACCAAGTTAAACATGAATTACAGGTAAATGATACTTCAAATAAAAAGGTAAATTTCATTTCAAATATTCACACAACAAAGATACATCTTACACAAGCATCCACATCACTCCCTTCAGACCTGTGGCACCATGTGCAATTTCAAAGTTCTCGAACTTGGCCTCTGTTATGTAGGATCTCTCACTTTCCCACTTGATCGATTCAGCCCTCGAGTTGCGTTCACTGGCATTCGCCGGCAACAGTATTCCATCTGAGGTCCCGAGAGACGGTTGTTACCTGAACAGCATGGCTCTGCAGATCCCCCTTAGCTAGATTCCCAACAGTCTTGGTCGCATAGATTACCCAAAGACTCCTTTATCTGAACGCTTTAATAAACCCCATTAATTGTTCTGGTCTGTTGTGGCAAAACTGAAGCGGTAGCAGTAAGATCGTCCAATAAACAATCCCTGCTCTAAACCTGTCTTCAACTTTTTTGTTCTGTTTAATTGTGTTAGACGCACACAGCTCCTTGTAAATGTGTCTTCTGTGTTCTCCCCTCTGCTGCAATTTTCCTTTGTTCTTTACAGCAGTAGATTCTTTGTCTGTCTTCTCTGTGTTTGGTCACAGAACTTCTTATCCCCCTTCCTGTTGTTACTACTACCAGATCAAGGGTCGTCTGGCCACTATGATCAGTATTTCAAGAAAATTATAATTAATCCCTTTACACTTGATGCAGAATCTTAAAAGTCCTTTCCAAACATTCTTAAAAACAATTACAAATTCCAAATCTTCTTTACTGTACTGCTTCCAGGCCAAAGGCCATCACAGAATTCCATCTTTCAGATGAAATATTAAACAAAGGACTTCGCAGCCTGTTCAAGCAGAGGTGAAAAGTATCATGGCAGATATCATTCAAAGAAGAAAAGGGATGTCCTATTGTCTGAAACAACACATCAATCAACACCGCCAAAACTGATTTAACTGTTATTTTGACCTTGAAATGAGCTTCTAACCACATAAGAAATAGGAACAGAAGTAGACCATTCAACCCCTCAAGCCTGCTCTGCCATTCAATAAGATCATGGCTGATCTTCTTGTGTTTCGATTTCCACATTCCTATCTAACCCTGAAAACCCCTGATTCTCTTGCCTAACAAGAATCTATCTACCTCTGCCTTAAAAATATTCAATGACCCCACCTTTACTGCCTTCCGAGGCAGAGAATTCCAAAGTCGCACAATTCTGAGAAAAAATTTCTCATCTCTGAACTAAAAGGGTGACCCCTAATTTTAAAACCATGCCCCCCAGTTCTAGACCCACCTACAAAAGGAAACATCCTTTCAACATCTACATTGCCAAAGCCATTCAGGATCTTGTATACTTCAATCAAATCACCCCTCACTCTTCTAAACTCCAGTGAAAACAAGCCTAGTCTGCCCACCCTTTCCTCATAAGACAACCCACTCATTCCAGGTATCAGTCTAGTAAACCTCCTTTGAACCGCCTCCAATGCATTTATATCCTTCCTTAACTAAAGAGACCAAAACTGCAGACAGTATTCGAGGTGCGGTCTCACTCATGCCCTATATAGCTGAAGCATAACATACTTTTAAGTTCAATCCCTCTCGTAATAACGGATAGCATTCCATTAGCTGCCTTAATTACTTGCTGTGCCTGCATACTAACGTTTTGTGACTTATGTACAAGAACACCTAGATCCCACTGCACCTCAGAATTATGCAGCCATTCTTCATTAAAGTGATACCGTGCTTTTTTGTTCTTTCTGCCAAAGTGGACAATTTCGATTTTCCCACATTAAACTCCATTTGCCAGATTTTTGCCCACTCACTCAACGTATCTATATCCATCTGCAACCTCCTCATGTCCTCTTCACAACATACTTTCCTACCTATCTTTGTGTCATCTGCAAATTTAGCTACCATGTCTTCACTCCCCTCATCTAAGTCATTGATGTAAATTGTAAAAAGTTGAAGCCCCACTACAGACCACTGTGGGACGCCACTCGTTACAACCTGCCAATCAAAAAAGACCCATTTATGCATAATCTCTGCTTTCTGCCAGCCAGACAATCTTCTATACATGCTAATGTGTTACCCATTACACCATGCGCTTTTATTTTCCGTAATAACCTTTGATGTGGCACTTTATCAAATGCCTTCTGGAAATCCAAGCACAGTATGTCTACAGGCTCCCCTTTATCCACTGCCAATGTTACTCCTTCAAAAAACTCCAATAAATTGGTTAAACATGGTTTTCCTTTCACAAAACCATACTGACTCTTCCTAGTTGCCTTGAGCTCTTCTAAGTGCCCAGCTATAACCTCCTTAACGATTGATGCTAATAACTCCCACGCACCAAACTAACTGGCCTATGGTTTCCTGTTTTCTGCCTCCCTCCTTTCTTGAATAGAGGGGTTATATTTGCTACTTTCCAATCTGATGATTCCAGAATCTAGTGAATTTTGGAAAATTAACACCAGCACATCAACTATTTCATTAGCCACCTCGTTTAGGACCTTAGGATGTAGTCCATTGGGACCTGGAGACTTGCCAGCCTGCAGCTCTGTCAACTTGCTCAGTACCGCTTCCCTAGTGGTTTCAATTTCACCAAGTTCCTTTCTCTCGTTCATCTCCTAATTTGCAGCTATAACTGGAGTGTTTTTTGTATTCTCTATAGTGAACACAGAAGCAAAATATTTGTACATTTCTTCTGCCATTTCCTTATTATCTACTATGAACTCCCCACTGTTATGCCCTAGAGGACCAACATTCACTTTACTCATACTTTACCTTTTTGAGTACCTGTAGAAACTCTTGCTATCCATTTTTACATTTTTAGCTAGCTTCCTCTCATACTCTTAATTTCTTTCTCCTGATTAATCTTTTAGTCATCCTCTGCCATTCTTTATATTCTGTCCAATCATCTGTCTTGCCACTCATCTTTGCGGAGTTGTATGCTTTTTCTTTAAGTTTGATCCAAGGTCATCTCTAACTATTGCACCATTGCCCTATTTGATTAACATTGCTACCCCTCCACCTAGCTTTCGATTCTTCTTGAATGTCATGTACCCTTCAATTTTAAGGCCCCAATGTTTGCCACATCTCTGTAATTGCTATCAGATCATGTTTATTAACTTCAATGTGGGCCATCAATTCATTTAATTTGTTATGAATACTATGTGCATTGAAATAGAGAGCCTTCAGTTTTGTCTCTGTTACCTTTGTAACATCTTGTCTTGATTGTTGATGTATTCTTAGGTTTTTTCTCTGTCCCTTCCTGCCATTCTCTGACCCTCATTTCTCACATTACTACTTTGCTCTCCTGTCTTAACTCTACACCTTAAATTGCTACCTCTACTCAAGTTTGATCCCTTCCCCTTCTTGTTCAGTTTAAAACCCTTTCTACTTCCCTAGTTACGCCATTTGTGAGGACACTTGTCCCAGCATGGTTCAGGTGTAAACTGCCCCAACGGTATGGCCCCCACTTTCCCCAGTACTGATGCCAGTGCCCCACAAACCGAAACCCACTTCTCTTACACGAGTCGTTGAGCCACACATTTGTCACCCTAATCTTATTTGCCCAAGCCAATTTGCACATGGCTCAGGTAATAATCCAGAGATTATTACCTTTTGAGGTTCTGCTTCTTAATTTGGTACCTAGCTTATCATACTGAATTTGCAGAACCTCTTTCTAGCTCTACCTATGTCATTGATACCTATATGGACCATGACAAATGGATCCTCCCCCTCCCACTGCAAGTTCCTCTCCAGCCCTGAGCAGATGCCCCGAACCCTGGCACCAGGAAGGCAACATAGCCGCCTGGACTCTCGCTATTTGCTGCAGAGAATAGTGTCAGTCTCCCTCCCTATACTGTCCCTTACTACCACTACATTCCTTTTTGCCTCCCCCCACCGCTTGAATGGCATCCTGTACCACAGTGCCATGGCCAGCCAGCTCATCCACCTTGCAGACTTCGCTTTCATCCACACAGGTTGTGAGCACCTCAAACCTGTTTGTCAATTGCAAAGCCTGAGGCTCCTCCCCTACCGTCTGTTCGGTCCCATTACCTGCCTCACTGACAGTTACATCCTCCTGTCCTTCACCACTGACCAAAACAGATGAACCTATTGTAAGAGTGTGACTGTCTTCTGGAACGAAGTATCCAGGTATTTCTCCCCCTCCCTTATATTGCATAGTGTCTGTATTTAGGCTTCCAGATCTATAATCCTGATCTGGAATTCCTCAAGCTGCTTACATTTTCTGCAGATGTGTTTGTCATGGATTGCCTTGGCATCCAAAAGCTCCCACATCTCTCAGCTGCAACAAAACACCTGTCCTGCCATCCTAACTTATGTTATTTAGCTAATTTACTTTAATTGCTTTCTTCCTATGTATGCTACAATTTACTGTGTTTATTGAATGCTAGTACCACTGACAACTAAAGGTTATATGTGTCTTAACTACAAGGTCTGTCTTTTAGATGTTTGTTTAGATTACTTTATTTTTATTACTTTTTCGTCTTATTGTTTGATTTTAATTTTAAAGTTTTCAAATTTTGGTTTATTATTTTAAAGTTTTTAGTTCTTTTTATTTATAGACCTACCTTAACTCGCCTGACCTAAGCTGGTTTCTCTCACCGTGTCCTTTAGACTGAGCACTTATCAGCAAATCAACTTACTAGTTTCCTGTGATGTCATAGGTGCTTTTTTCTTTTTCCTGGACTGCAGTTTCCCAGCAGCTGAAACAGTGATGCAGCGTGCTCCTCAGCTCCCGACTGTCTCCTGCAGGCCTGCTCCACTCCACTCTGACTCCCAGCAAGGTACCCAAACTGAAGTCCCCGCTGCTCTCCGCGTCCTTTTCAAACTGAAGTCCCCGCTGCTCTCCGCGTCCTTTTCAAACTGAAGTCCCCGCTGCTCTCCGCGTCCTTTTCAAACTGAAGTCCCCAGCCGAGATGTCTTACTGCCTTGGTGAGACTGCAACAGTAGTATTCTATGCAGTTTTTGTCTTACCTAAGGAAAGGTATACTTGTCTTAGACTAAGTGCAATGAAGATTCCACTAAAATAATTCCTGGAGCAATGCATGCTGAGGAAAAATTAAATAGACTGGGCTTCTATTCTCTGGAGTTTAGAAGAATGAGAGGTGATCTCATTCAGGCATACAAAATTCTTATAGGGATTGACAGTGTAGATGCAGGTAGGAGGTTGCTGCAGGCTGGGGGTGCCTAGAACCAGGGGACACAGTCTCAGAATAAGGGGTAGGCCATTTAGGACTGAGATGTGGAGGAATCTCTTCACTCAGAGGGTGGTGAATCTTTGGAATTCACTGCCCCAGAGGGCTGTGGAGGCTCAGTCATTTAGTATGTTCAAGACTGAGATTTATAGATTTCTACACATTGAAAGTATCAAGGGATTTGGGATTAATACAAGGAAATGTTGTTGAAGTGGAAGATCAACCATGATCTCAGTGAATGGCGGAGTGGGCTTGAAGGGCTGAATGGCTGGTTTGTGCTCCTATTTCATATGTTTTTATTGCAAGGGAAATGCATTGAAAAGTAGTGAAGTTTTGCTGCAGCTAAACAGGGCCTTAGACAGCATCTGGAGTAAACTATCCAGTTTTGGTCTATTTACTTAAGAGAGGGTACAATTGCATTAGAACCAGTTCAGAGAAGGTTCACTCGACTGATTGCTGGGATGAAGGGGTTTATTTTATGATGAAACGTTGAGCAGATTGGGCCTATACCCGTTGGAGTTCAGGAGGCTGAGAGGTGATCTTATTGAAGATATAAGATCCTGAGGGGACTTGACAGGGTAAATGCTGAGAGGATCTTTTCTCTTGTGGGAGTAGAACTAAGGAACACTGTTTTTAAAAATAGGGGTCTCCCATTTAAGACTGAGATGAGAAGAAATTTAGTTAGTCTGTGGAATTCTTTTCCCAAGAGACTAGTAGAGGCTGGGTCATTGAGTATATTCAAGGCTGAGTTAAGGTAGATTTTTGATTGACAAGAGAATCGAGGGTTACGGCAGACCGGCAGGAAAGTGGAGTTGAGGCCAGAATCCGATCAGCCAGAATCAGATCAGCCATCATCTTATCGAATGACGGAGCAGGCTTCAGGGACTGAATGGCCTACTCCTGCTCCTAGTTATCCTGTTTTTATTCCAACACGTCCTTCAGACTACAATCTGTGACCAGTGATGGATAGAGAAGCATTTTGTTTTGTGGATCCCAGAGGCTCTCCTGTGCCCGTTCATTAAGCCACTCGATCTCTCAGCTCCGACAAACATCCGCCCTGCCTTCAGGCCTCCCAGCTGCAGCACTTCATCTTCCATTGGTGTAAGGATGGCTGGACGCCAGCACTCTTAGTGGCTCCTTCCCTGACATCATGTGCTCTCTTCTATAAGCACATAAATTTCTATGGTTATTCCCCCATCAGAGATACACATTAGTCTATGCTGATGTCAGCCTGGCTGTCAATTATGTCACCACAGAGATGCCTTCTGCATGTGGCCACTCAGGCTCGGCAGTGCAGGAGTCAACTCACACTGGCCACTGCCTTCCACAGAGAGGCTGACATGTCTCTGACCGTCAATGCTGCTACCTGGGCACCCTTAGTCAAATATAAGGCTGTACGTTTAACATTGTTTGCTGCACTCACCTTGCAAGAATACATCAGGGTATTGATCCTTTTGTGTCACTGCAACCATGTTCCCCACACCTGCTCACCTCCTCGGCAATCTCCACCCAGGCTTGCTTGGATTGACTGGGCCTCTCTCCTCCTCCGCCCTGAAGGAACAAGACCTCCATCCGAGCAGCCTGGAGAAATGCCTCCAGGGAGGCATCAGTAAACCAGGGATGTTGCTTTCATAGCTTCCAGTAAGATCACAGCCATTATCCTCAACCCGACCACAAACTTCATTCCTGAGTCACGGACCATCCCATGTCCCCCCTGCCCCCCTAGTGACATGGAGATACTGTGCTGTTGTCTTGCACCATCATCCCTTTTGTCATTTAATCACACCGCAACTTCCATTTTGTTCTCTCCTTGCCCCCACATACCCCAAACGCCGTAGCTTAAAACCTGTCAATTCGCTGCTATTTCCCAGTTCTAATAACACCTCAGACTTTAATATGATAGAATTCTTCATCAAGATGGAGAGTGACGTAGTTGATTCTGAGACTAGGGTCCTGAATCTTAATGAAGGAAACTACGATGGTATGAGCTATAATGGATTGGGAAAAAGTTACTTAAAGGGGTGACGGTGGATAAGTAATGGCAAACATTCAAAGAGCGCGTGGGTGAACTGCAACAATTGTTTATTCCTGTCTGGCGCAGAAGTAAAACAGAAAAGGTGGCCAAACCATAGGTTACAAGGGAAATTAGAGATAGTATTAGATCCAAGGAAAAGGCATACAAATTGGCCAGAAAAAAAACTTCAGACCTGAGGATTGGGAGCAGTTTAGAATTCAGAAAAGGAGGACCAAGAGATTGATTAAGAAGAGGAAAATAGAGTACGAGATTAAGCTTGCAGGGAACATAAAAACTGACTGTAAAAGTACCTATATGTATGTGAAGAGAAAAAAAATTGGTGAAGACAAATGTGTGTCCATTACAGTCAAAAACAGGGGAATTTATAATGAGGAACAAAGAAATGGCTGACCAATTAACTACATACTTTGGTTGTGTCTTCACAAAGGAGGACACAAATAACTACGAGAACTGTTGGGGAACACAGGGTTTAGTGAGCAGGAGGAACTGAAAGACATCATTGTTAGTAGGGAAATGGTGTTGGGGAAATTCATGGGATTGAAGGCCAATAAATTCCCAGGGCCTGATAATCTATATCCCAGAGTACTTACGGAAGTGGCCCTAGAAATAATGGATGCATTGGTGGTCATCTTCCGAGATTCTATAGACACTGGAACAGTTCCTACAGATTGGAGGGTAGCTAATGTAACCCCACTATTTAAAAAGAGAGGGAGAGAGAAAACAGGGAATTATAGACCAGTCAGCCTGACGTCGGTAGTGGGGAAAATTCTAGAGCCCATTATAAAAGATTTAATAGCTGAGCACTTGGAAAACAGTGGCAGAATTGGACAGAGTCAGCATGGATTTACGAAAGGGAAATCATTTGACAAATCTACTGGAATCTTTCGAGGATGTAACTAGTAGAGTTGATGAGGGGGAGCCAGTGGACGTGGTTTATTTGGATGTTCAGAAGGCTTTCGACAAAGTCCCGCATAAGAGATTAGCGTGTAAAATTAAAGCGCATAGGATTGAGGGTAGTGTTTTGAGATGGAATGAAAACCGGTTGTCAGACAGGAACAAAGAGTTGCAATAAACGGGGCTTTTTCCGAATGGCAGGCAGTGACGTAGGGATCGGTGCTGGGACCCCAGCTATTGGCAATATATATTAATCATTTAGATGAGGGAACTAATTGTAATTTCTCCAAATTTGCAGATGACTCAAAGCTGGGTGGTAGGGTAAGCTGTGAGGAGGATGTAGAGACGCTTCAGTGTGATTTGGACAAGCTGAATGAGTGGGCAGATGCATGGCAGATGCAGTATAATGTGGATAAATGTGAGGTTATCCATTTGGTAGCAAAAACAGGAAGGCAGATTATTATCGGAATGGCTATAAATTGAGACAGGGTAATGTGCAACGAGACCTGGGTTACCTCGTGCACCAGTCGCTGAAGGTGAGCATGCAATTGCAGCAGGCGGCAAATAAGGCGAATGGTATGTTGACCTTCATAGCGAGAGGATTCAAGTGCTGGAGCATGGGGATGTCTTGCTGCAATTATACAGGGCCTTGGTGAGACCACACCTGGGATATTGTGTGCAGTTTTGGTCTCCTTATCTGAGGAAGGATGTTCTTGCTATAGAGGGAGTGCAGTGAAGGTTTACCAGACTGATTCCTGGGATGGCGGGACTGACAAATGAGAGATTGAGTCAGTTAGGATTATATTCGCTGGAGTTCAGAAGAATGAGGGGGGATCTCATAGAAAGCTATTAAATTCTAACAGGACTAGACAGGGTAGATGCAGGAAAGATGTTCCCGATGATGGGTGAGTCCAGAACCAGGAGTCACACTCTGAGCATATGGGGTAGACCACTTAGGACTGAGATGAAGAGTAATTTCTTCACCCAGAGAGTGGTGAGCCTGTGGAATTTGCTACCACAGAAAATAGTAGAGGCCACAGTATTGCATGCTTTCAAGAAGGAGTTAGATATAGCTCTTGGGGCAAAAGGGTTCAAGGGATATGGGGAGAAAGAGGGAGCAGGCTATTGAGTTGGATGATCAGCCATGATCATAATGACTGACGGAGCAGGCTCGAAGGGCCGAATGGCCTACTCCTGCTCCTATTTTCTATGTTTCTATGCTCTCCACGTTCGTCTTCCATAACACCTCTTGATTCTGCCCTGTCTCAGTTCATCTGCTGCTGAAATCCTTATGCCTTTGTTAACCCTAGAATTGACTATTCCAATCCACCCTGGTCAGTCTCCCACGTTCCACCTTCCATAAACTTAAGCTCATCCAGTGTTCTGCTGCCCATATCCTAACTCGCCTCACTGTTTACCCATTGCTTCTGTCCTTACTGTCCTACATTGGCTCCTGGTTAAATGCCTTGAATTTTAAAATTTCCATCCTTATTTTCAAATCCCTCCCTCCATGGCTATGCTGCTCCATACCTCTAATTTCCTCCAGCAGCACAACCTTCATTTATTTCTTACCTCATGAGTATCTGCATTTTTAATCACTCCACCATTGGTAGCCGTACCTTCAGCTGCTAAGGAACTAAACTTGAAATTTCTTCCCTAAATCATTCTTCCTTTTTACCTCTTGTCTCCTTTAAGACACTCCTTAAAACCTACCCTTTTGAGCAAGCTTTTTATCATCTACCCTAATATTGTCAAATTTTCCCTTATCCTCCTGCAAAGTGCCCTAGGATTTTTCATTATGTTAAAAACATTATATAAATCCAAGTTGTTATTGTTTATTTCGTTCGCTGTGTGTGGGATTTTTTTTGTGTTATTGCGTTTGCCGAAATAACAACAATGACGTCACTTCAAAATGAATTCATTGGCTGTGAAATGCTTTGACTATTCTGAGAATGTCAAAGATGCTGTATAAGTGCAACTTTTTTCTACCAAAGTAAGTCAGTGCTGAGATGCATCATAGAAGTTTGACTTATAAGCTAGCATAAATTGTTCCATTTTGTCTAAATCACTAAATTTGAAATAGTTTGTAAAATATTTTAGGCAATGTGACCAGGACAATTTTGTAGCTTATTACTCTTGGCTACACTCCCAGGTGTAAAGCAATTTTCTTTGCGTAAAGGTGATGTGGGATATGATTATAGATGTAGATTATAGATATAGATATGAGAAGACTGACATGATTGAGCACAGATTACAAAACACAAATTTAACTGAAGAATCCCTGAGCAGAGCTGGACTTCTGATAGCATTTCACCTACACTGATTGGAATAATAGTGCTTGTGGAACAGAATTCTAGCAAAAGTATTTGGTTCTGTGTAGAAAAAACTCCTTCAGAAAAGCAAGTAATTAAATACCTGGTTACAGGGACAGGGGAAAACTGACAGTTAAAATTTCATGTCAGGCAATGATACAAAAATAGGTGGGAAAGCAAGTGGTGAGGATGACGCAAGTCTAAAGAGGGATATAGACAGGCTTAGTGAGTGGGCAAAAACTTGGCAGATAGAGTATAATGTGGGAAAATGTGAGCTTATGCACTTTGGCAGGAAGAATAGAGGAGCTGGGTATTATTTAAATGGAGAAAGACTGCAGATGGCTGCAGCACAGAGGAATTTGGGAGCCTCCCTGGTGCATGAATCCCAAAACGCTTTACAAGTTCAGCAGGTGATAGGGAAGGCAAAGGGAATGTTGACCTTTATTTCAAAGGGAATGGAGTATAAAAATAGGGAAGTCTTGCTAAAACTATACAAGGCACTAGTTAGACCACACCTAGAATACTGTGAACAATTTTGGTCCCCTTATCTAAGGAAAGAGATACTGGCATTGGAGGCAGTCCAGAGAAGGTTCATGAGGTTGATCCCAGGTATGGAGGGATTTTCTGATGAGGAGAGGTTGAGTAGGCTCGGCCTGTACTCATTGCAGTTTAGAAGACTAAGAGGCAACCTTATTGAAAAATATAAGATTCTTAGGGGGCTTGACAGAGTAGATGCTGAGAGGTTGTTTCCCCTTTGGGAGAGTCTGGGAACAGAGGGCATAATCTCAGTAAGGGGACACCCATTTAAAACAGAAATGAGAAGGAATTTCTTCTCTCAGAGGATAATGAGTCTGTGGAATTCTTTACTGCAGAGGGCTCTAGAGGCTGGGTCGTTAAGTATGTTCAAGATTGAGATAGACAGATTTTTAATCAACATGGGGAAAAGGCAGCAGAGTGGAGTTGAGTATTATCAGATCAGCCATGATCTCGTTGAGTGGCGGAGGAGACTTAATGGGCTGAATGGCCTACTTCTGTACCTACGTCTTATGGTCTATAGCTTGCGTTTTGTTCATTTAGAGGAGGCTGTGGACATTGTCAGTGTTGTTTAAGAGATGGGTAAATTGTTGCGAAGCCAAGTCTTGGGGATTAAGGACTGCCAGAGTTTTCTCTTTGATCTGTGGATCTATATTTCTATAAACATCTGTCCATGACCCGTTCTATGCTTCTTGTGTAAAATAGCCTTTGGCATCTAAGTGATTTTTGGGCTATTTAACTGCAAATGGCACAGCACATCATAGAAAATCAATCCCAACAAAGCTGTGCTTTTTTTTAAACTTACCTGAACCTAAAATTCAAACAACCATGAATAAAAGTAACCTATGAAAATGTGCGACACAATAGTAACAAAGACTTTTTAAGAACTTGGCCAAAAATGCCATTGGTTTTGTTTTTTCCTGAAAAATAAAAATTCCCAATACTCTCTGTCACTAACACATCCTAAGATCCACATTTTTTTTTTTAATACAGGCTGCATCCTTCTTTCATCCACTTGCAAATTGTCTATATTGTTTTCCCCCCCCTAGCTATTTAAAAAAAAATGTGAATGCTGCCATCAAACCAGTAGTTGATGGGAAGACTGTAGAAGTTATTTCAGTGAAGTAATTAATTCTGGCATTTGATCTTTCTTGCATCATGAGCTGGTGACATTTGATCTGACTCTTTTGATAAATGAAATAAAAATCTGTTTAGAGTGAAATCAATTTCTTCTGGTAACCCTTAAAACATTGATTTATGTGTTCTATATATTACTTCATTCAAGGTGGTTAGGTTTCTGAGTGGAGCCTCACCTTCCCATTTAAAATGCATGGAAACAGTTTATAAGTAAACATACCATCTTAATCAATGCAGCTTTCAAGGTCAGTTTTTTTCCCTTGGCAATTTTTCTAATGTAAAAGTTCAGTTTAGCAACTTTTTAGTATTGGAGCAATAAGGGAAAAATAAGAAATAAGGAAATAAAGTGCGGTTTATTTCTGCAATATAATAGGAATTGAGAAATCAACCTTTGATTAGCAAACGTGAAATTTATTTTGTGGGGCGGAAGTGGTTTTGACCAGGTGTGACGGCAAATTACCCTTGCCAAACACTTTACAATTGACACTATTGTTAGAAAAATGTATAAACTGCATTAGTGCCAGTAGAAGAAATCTAAATATATCTTGGAATTTAGTTACTATATTTGCAATAATCATGTACTTTCTGACCTGTTTACTTACTACCTGTATAATGAGAAATGTGCTAACACTCTAAAATTTGAAAGATTTTTTTTAATGTATCAGGACATACATGTACTCTATAAATACAGATATTGCAGTAGTGGTTTGCAACAGTTGTCTTTTTTGATGGGGGCCTGGGGGTGGGGTGAGGTATTAAAATGAATTGGGAAGATTTTTGCAGAATTAATATATAATCCTAATGCCACCAATGTGATATTCCTTTGCCATGTTGACTCTTAAAACATTATTTCTGTGTCCATTGTCCCAAAATCTTCCTTGGAGTTTCCCTTTCTCCTTGTATTCTCCTCCACAACCATCAATTCCCAGCTGATGATACCACAGACAGTCAAAGTGCTCCCAAGTCTGGTGGTGCTGCTTCCGGCTACTATGCCATTTAAAAATGAGATGGATTAGTTCAATCATCTTATGGTAGCTTAAGTTTAAAAATAAAAGCTAAGCTTCCACTCCATCAGGTGGCATACCTACCACACTGTTCTGCTGCCTTCAGATGATTTGTAGAAAGAGATGGTCAGCTTGTCAAGTAGGTATAGTTTAAAGCATACTCATGCTCCCACTAGCCTGTATCACTACGTCACTTTGGCATCAATTTACTCCAATTTTCAAAAATTGTGACCTAGCACTCCTTACAGCGATTTACAATTAATTTTTCTAAATCCTTTGACAGTTTTTTGTTGCAAAGTGTTTTTATTCTCTAAACAATGAGGTGAAGTACTTTGGGAGAGCTGTCCAAAAGTGAAACTGCAGAAGGAGTACAGAAGAAAATGGGTTGAACATAATGCTTTTGATTTCATCATTCTAGTTCTCTCAAATGCTTGAGTGCATCTGCCTGATTATTGTTTCATTATTCATGTGATATAACATGTTGGCATATTTCCCAAATAGTCTATTTCAAATCATGTTTGTACAAATCGTAGCAAAATTATGCAATGATGTGCCTATTTTAAATTGTGATTGATATTTAATATTTAACTATATAATTAGTAATTAAACATCTTTACTCTTTCTAAAAAAAAATTGTTTTGCTAATCAAAAAGGGAATCATTTTCCCAAAATAACCTCTTCCCTTTTCAGATACTTTTGAGATCACAGCTCATCCTCATTGATTTTGTTGATCATAAATCACTTCAACTAACTGTTCAACTAACTGTAACCAACTAAATGCAGTTCAGAGCATTTTGAGCTTGAATTGAATGTAATTTTGATCATTTTGTAAGCATCTATTATTCTACATATGAATATATGTTTGACATGCATTTGTGTACAGTACTCATGTACGTATTTCAGCCTTACTCTGACCTAAGTTGCCCACTAGAACTCTTGCATAGTCACACATTGTTTAAACAAAGTTCTCCCAGGTGTTCACAGTTTTCACAAATTCAGTTTATAACCTTGTGTTCAAACCACCATGCTTCTATAGCCCTCTCAAGCTTTCCCTGCAAACACTGTAATTTCCCAACCACAACCTAGCACAGCCAGCTTTTAGAGACCAGTTTATGCTTCAGTGTAGCAGCAAACATAGTCTGCTATGCATGAGTTGATTGATGGCTGTTTGTATGTTTACAAGGTGTTAACCATCATAACTTGATGGCAAATTTAGATAAAAACAAAAAACTGCAGATACTGGAAATCCAAAACAAAAACAGAATTACCTGGAAAAACTCAGCAGGTCTGGCCGCATTGGCGAAGAAGAAAAGAGTTGACGTTTTGAGTCCTCATGACCCTTCAGCAGAACTGGTTGAATCCAAGGAGAGGGGTGAAATATAAGCTGGTTTAAGGTGGGGGGCTGGGGGTTGGCGGGGTGGGGGGGGGTTGGTTGTAGGGACAAGGAAGCAGTGATAGGAGCAGATAATCAAAAGATGTCACAGACAAAAGAACACAAGTGTTGAAGTTGGTGATATTATATAAACGAATGTGCTAATTAAGAATGGATGGTAGGGCACTCAAGGTATAGCTCTAGTGGGGGTAGGGGGGCATAAAAGATTTAAAAATAATGGAAATAGGTGGGAAAAGAAAAATCTATATAAATTATTGGAAAAAACAAAAGGAAGGGGGAAGAAACAGAAAGGGGGTGGGGATGGAGGAGGGAGGTCAAGATCTAAAGTTGTTGAATTCAATATTCAGTCTGGAAGGCTGTAAAGTGCCTAGTCGGAAGATGAGGTGCTGTTCCTCAAGTTTGCGTTAGGCTTCACTGGAACAATGCAGCAAGCCAAGGACAGACATGTGGGCAAGAGAGCAGGGTGGAGTGTTAAAATGGCAAGCGACAGGGAGGTTTGGGTCATTCTTGCGGACAGACCGCAGGTGTTCTGCAAAGCGGTTGCCCAGTTTATGTTTGGTCTCCCCAATGTAGAGGAGACCGCATTGGGAGCAACGAATGCAGTAGACTAAGTTGGGGGAAATGCAAGTGAAATGCTGCTTCACTTGAAAGGAGTGTTTGGGCCCTTGGACGGTGAGGAGGGAGGAAGTGAAGGGGCAGGTGTTGCATCTTTTGCGTGGGCATGGGTAGGTGCCATAGGTGGAGGTTGAGGAGTAGGGGGTGATGGAGGAGTGGACCAGGGTGTCCCGGAGGGAACGATCCCTACGGAATGCCGCCGGGGGGGGGGGGGTGGTGAAGGGAAGATGTGTTTGGTGGTGGCATCATGCTGGAAATGGCGGAGGATGATCCTTTGAATGCGGAGGTTGGTGGGGTGATAAGTGAGGACAAGGGGGACCCTATCATGTTTCTGGGAGGGAGGAGACCAATGCGGTCTCCTCTACATTGGAGAGACCAAACGTAAACTGGGCAACCGCTTTGCAGAACACCTGCGGTCTGTCCGCAAGAATGACCCAAACCTCCCTGTCGCTTGCCATTTTAACACTCCACCCTGCTCTCTTGCCCACATATTTGTCCTTGGCTTGCTGCATTGTGCCAGTGAAGCCTAACGCAAACTTGAGGAACAGCACCTCATCTTCCGACTAGGCACTTTACAGCCTTCCGGACTGAATATTGAATTCAACAACTTTAGATCTTGACCTCCCTCCTCCATCCCCACCCCCTTTCTGTTTCTTCCCCCTTCCTTTTATTTTTTCCAATAATTTATATAGATTTTTCTTTTCCCACCTATTTCCATTATTTTTAAATCTTTTATGCCCCCCTACCCCCACTAGAGCTATACCTTGAGTGCCCTACCATCCATTCTTAATTAGCACATTCGTTTAGATAATATCACCAACTTCAACACTTCTGTGTTCTTTTGTCTGTGACATTTTTTGATTAACTGCTCCTATCACTGCTTGCTTGTCCCTACAACCACACCACCCCCCTCCACTTCTCTCTCTCTCTCTCTCTCTCTCTCTCTCTCTCTCTCTCTCTCTCTCTCCCCCCCCCCCCCCCCCCCCCCCCCCCCAGCCCCCCACCTTAAACCAGCTTATATTTCACCCCTCTCCTTGGATTCAACCAGTTCTGCTGAAGTGTCATGAGGACTCGAAACGTCAACTCTTTTCTTCTTCGCCGATGCTGCCAGACCTGCTGAGTTTTTCCAGGTAATTCTGTTTTTGTTTTGGCAAATTTTGATGTTGCCTTATCTCTGTGTATATAAATGTTTAGTCTGTTCCTAGTGTAAATAGCTTCACCTCATGGAAGAAATTAAAGTATCTAAGTTGAATGGAAGCATACAAATAAGCTTATTCATGTAATGAAAGTAACTTACCACTATATAGCACCTTTCATAACCTAAGGACGACCTAAACTGTTTCATAGCAGCTTAACTACTTATGAAGTACAATCACTGCTGTTATATAGGCAAACCTGACAATCAAGTTATACAACGAAGTTCCACAAAATAGAATGGGATGAATGACCATCTGTTTTACTGACAATGGTTAAGTGATAACGATTGGCCACAGTACCAGGAAAATGTTCACCTCGTTAAAAAATTGAATGTTTTGAAATCCACTAAAATAGGTAGATGATAAAACCTGGAACAAAAGTAAAAATACCTGGAAAAACTCAACAGGTCTGGCAGCATCTACGGAGAGGAACACAGTTAACATTTCGAGTCCATATGACTCTTCAACAGAACTAAGTAAAAATGGAAAAGAGGTGAAATATAAGCTGGTTTGGGGGGGAGGTGGTGGGGAGGGGGGTGGTGGTGACAGGTAGAGCTGGATAAAGGGCCAGTGATAGGTGGAGATAGCCAAAAGATGTCATAGACAAAAGGACAAAGAGGTGTTGAAAGTGGAGATATTATCTAAAGAATGTGCTAATTAAGGGTAGAAAGCAGGACATGCAAGGTACAGATAGCCCTAGAGGGGGTGGGGTGAAGGGAAGGGAACCTGTCCAGGTATTTTCATTTTTGTTTTGGATTTCCAGCATCCGCAGTTTTTTGCTTTTATCTTAGATAAAACCTGGGCATGTAACCTCTTCTGAAAGACAATATCTCTGGCAATGCAGCACTTCTGTGGTACAGAATTGACGTATTAGCCTTAATGCTGTGAAGGCTTGGCAAGGGGCTTCAAGTCAATACCTTCTAACACAATGGCGAGAGTTCTACCACTGAGCCAAGCTAAAATTTGGATATGACATATAGATGAAATGGATTCAAGTATCAGGTTGGACTGGAACTTGTTTAACGTCTCTTATGTAAGACAGCAGATAAGGGGCAGCGGGACCCCTGACAGTAATCCCATGAGGGAATTCAGATGAACTCAAGATTGTGGCTATATTTTAATATATAGGCTAAAAGCAAAATACTACAAATGCTGGAAATCTGAAATAAAAACAGTACTGGAAAAACTCAGCAGGCCTGGCAGCATCTATAGAGAGAGAAACAGAGTCAATGTTTCGAGTCCAACATGACTCTTCTCTTGCTTTTTCTTTCCAGAGATGCTGCCAGACCTGCTGAATTCTTCCAGCACTTTGTTTTTATTTTTATATAGGCTTGTATACTGGAGAGTCAATTTTCTGCTTTAGCCTTAATATAGATGTTTCTGTCTGATTGTTGGCACAAAAATAATCATCACTGCAGTGAGCTAACCAGCTAAATTTTCTGTGGCCAGCCTGTGTACTTTATTTGTAACCAAAATTCAGATGTTATATTGTGCTTCTCACTGATCACTTTACAGGGTGAACACTGGGCAGGAAACATGATGGCTTAGTTTGGGGAGGAGAGAAAGAATATTTAGGTAAATGATTAATAGAGGGCCAAGGATATGTGCATTGGGGATGATCTTTCAGACATGAGAGGAGAAACATGTGAAGAAGTTTGTTAACTGTATGGACATACAAACATACGAATTAGGAGCATGTGTAGGTCGCTCGGCCCCTCGACCTAATTTAGCTGATCTAATTTAACCTGAACTCTACATTCCTGCCTACCCCAGTAACCTTTCGCCCCCTTATTAATCAAGAATCTAGCTCTGTCTTAAAAATATTCAAAGACCCGCTACCACCGCCTTTTGAGGAAGAGTTCCAAAGACACACGACCCACTTAGAGAAAAAATTTCTTCTCATCTCGGTCTTAAATGAGTGACTCCTTATTATTCAACTGTGACCCCTAGTTCTAGATTCTTCCACAAGAGGAAACATCCTCTCCCCATCCACCCTGTCAAAACCCTCAGGATCTTGAAAGGTTTTGATCAAGCCGCCTCTTACTCTTCTAAACTCCAGTGGATACAAGCCTAACCTGTCCAACCTTTCTTCGTAAGACAACCTGCCCATTCCTGGCATTAGTCTAGTAAACCTTCTCTGAACTGCTCCTAATGCATTTACATCTATCCTTAAATAAGGAGACCAGTATTGTACATAGAACTCCAGATGTGGTCTCACCAATGCCCTGCACAACTGAAGCATAACCTCCCTACTTTTGTAATCAATTCCCCTCTCAATAAATGATAACATTCTATTAGCTTTCCTAACTACTTGCTGTACCTGCATACTAACCTTTTGTGATTCATGCACTAGGATACATGGATCCCTCTGAATCTCAGAGCTCTGCAACCTCTCACCATTTAGATAATAAGCTTTTTTATTCTTCCTGCAAAATGGACAGTTTCACATTAGCCCACATTATCCTCCATTTGCCAGATCTTTGCCCATGCACTTAAACTACCTTTGTCCCTTTGGAGCCTCCTTATGTCCTCTTCACAATTTACTTTCCTGCCTATCTACTGTCATCAGCAAATTTAGCAACCAAACCTTCAGTCTCTTCATCCAAGCCATTTAGATTAATTGGAAAAAGTTGAGGCCCCAGCAGTGATCCCTGTGGCACACCACTCATCACATCCTGCCAACCAGAAAAAAACCCATTTATACCATCTCTCTGCTTCCTGTTAGCAAGCCAATCTTCTATCCAAGCCAATTTGTTAGCCACTACACCGTGAGCATTTATTTTCTGCAATAACTTTGATGCGGCACCTTATGAATGCTTTCTGGAAATCTAAGTACAGTACATCCATTGGTTCCCCTTTATCCACAGCACACGTGATTCCTTCAAAGAAGTCCAATAAATTGGTTAAACATGATTTCCCTTTCATAAAACTATGTCGACTCTGCCTGATTGCCTTGAATTTTTCTAAGTTCCCTGATACAACATAACATCGTTAATAATAGCTTCCAAAATTTCTCTGTAACAGATGTTAGGCTAACTGGCTTGTAGTTTCTTGCTTTCTGTCTCCCTCCCTCTTTGAATAAAGGAGTTACATTTGCTATTTTCCAATCTAATGAACCTTCCCCAAATCTTGGGAACTTTGGAAAATTAAAACCCATGCATCAACTATCTCACTAGCCGTGCATATTATTGCAAAGGAGGCAGAATGAGGCCATTTAAGGGTCTCATTAGGCCTAAGGGTGTGCAGGGCTGGCTGACGCCTTACCACTCACCATAATATGGGGGACAGCTCAGAGGTGGACTGCTCACCCAGTTTATTTTACGTGCTCCCCTCCCCCGACCTGTAAATACACAGGTGAGGATGGTAAAATACCCCACCACCCCCCCAAGGACAAATTACAGCAGGCGCTTTATAGCACTGGAGAAGTACCACTAGCGGTGCCTTTACAAGATTCTCCAAATCCAGCAGTAAGAAAGGTGGTCCAAGAGCAGTGTCCTCTCCCAAGTCAACATACCCAGCATCCAGGCACTAATGACTCAAAACCAGCTCTGCGAGCAGTATATGTTTGAATGTCTGACACCAGACTCCAGAATCAACTGCTCTGTTCTGAATTTGGTCGAGGCAGGATACTTCCTGAAGGACTGTGGAAAGTGTGTCCCTGGCTTGTGACTGAACAAAATGGAGAGAGTTCATTCTGGAACACAAAAAGAGATTTTGTCAGGGGCACACAGAAGTTAAGGCAAGGCATCAGAGCCAGCACCCAACCCTCCAAGCACCATTTCCCAGCATGTGGGAGAGTCTACAGATCACGCATAGACTTAGTGGTCATCCCAGAACCCATTGAACTGGAGTGGAAGCAAGACCTCTTCGATCCCAAGGGACCGCCCAAGAAGGAGAATTGGTAGTAGAAGATAGCAATTCGACAGTTCGTCTTACAGTGTCTTTTTTTTCTGTATCGATTTGGAGCAAAAATAAGTAGCTTTAAATTGTTGCTTTGCAATTATCCAGTGGCTTGGACATCTGCAATTGCTTTGCAAAAGGTTTTTTAAATTTTCTTGCTCTAGCAACTTTCCTAAATTAATGAAGAATTTCCTTTTAAAAATTGATAATGAAACTGCTTCATTTACCTTTAAGGAAGAGTAGAGCTTCATTGGTTCAGGCTGGCTATCAGCAGCCATGTGGTTTTTGCCACCCTAGAGTTTTCTAATAAGTCAGTGGCATTACACAATGGCTCAGTCTCCAGGAGACAAATTAATGGATTAGTTGCCACTCTTGGTTGACTCACAGGGAGTTGCATATTTTTTGCGATTGACATAAACTATGTTTTTGAATATTTTAGAGTTTTAGATAACTAAGAATGGGCACAGGTAACAGATCCTTTACTATGTAAGACCATAAGACATAAGAGCAGAAATTAGGCCATTTGGCCCATCAAGTCTGCTCCGCCATTCAATCATGGCTGATAAGTTTCTCAACCCCATTCTCCCGCCTTCTCCCCGTAACCTTTGATCCCCTTACCAATCAAGAACCTATCTATCTCGGTCTTAAATATTTCCCAGAACACATTGTAACATCTGGTGGCAGAGCTTAGACTGTCATCTTAATTCGTTTACATCATTGAACCAGGAGTAGACTTTCCAGCCGTGCAAGCTTGTCCTGCCATTCAATTAAATCATTGCTGATATTTCTCTTACCTCCTCCTCTCCAACTCAGTATTGTATCTCTTCATACTTTTGCCTAATGAAAAGCAATCAATTTCAGTTTTGAAATTTTCAATTGACCGAGCATCAACAGCTTTTTGGATAGGGAGTTCCAGATTTTAAAGGAACTAATATGGCTGTAGTGTTTCTGACCTAAAGTCGGCTCATGCAATTCAAATGCTCTTAAAATACAGAAGAGGGTAATGATTTGAAACACTTAGGAAATATTCATGAGAACTGTATTGTTTGAACAACTGCTGGTTTCCTTTTGTAGGATGTGGTGAACACACACCCCGGGTTGACGTTTCTTAGAGAAGCTGCAGAATTTCACACTCGATATATTACCACAGTAAGTACCTCTAGAGGACTGTTTTTAATTAATGTTTTTGTCACCTGTTTCTCAACCACCCCAACTAGATTGCTACAGCCATATTGGTGGTTGATAACTTATAAATGGAGGCTGTTCCGTTTATATGGAGGAGGCAGGGCATGGCTCGTCTGACTGCTGGAATAGGTAGCTCGAGATCGAGGGGTGTGGTAGGTCAGCAGATCATGGGATATTAGGATGGGAGGGTACCGGCAGTTCACTAATAGGTGTCTCTGGTTCAGGGGTTGGTGAAGGGAGTTAGCAGATTATGCAGTAGGAGGATTGGGGATTGGAGGCAGTTTTGGCTGATTGCAGGGCATACAGATAATGATGAGGTTGGAGGAGGAATGGCTGACCCATCATAACAACGAGGAGAGGCCATGAGGGCTGAATGTTCGCCTATGGGACTGGGGTGGGAGCATGAGTGCTCTAAAATGCTCTGGCCTTCTGCAGCCAGCTGATCCATTTCGCTGCTGGGTTTCCTGAGCCTTTTTCCTGAACCAAGCTATTCCCCCTGCCTTACTAAATTACCATAGTTTATATTTTGCTGCTTCAAATATTTATCTAATTTCCCCTTCAAGGAAGCAGTGGTCTTCATCTGAGCCACTCACTTGGTGGATCATAATCATAAGTAAGATCATAAGAAATAGGAGCAGGAGTAAATAAATTGTCCCATTGAGCCCTCTCTGCCATTCAATAAAATCATGGCTGACCTGATTGTGACCTTAATCCCACGTTCCTGGCTGCCCCTCATAACCCTTGACTCCCTTGTAGATCAAAAACCTATCTAGCTCAGCCTTGAATATATTCAATGACCCTGCCTCTACTGCTTTCTATGGAAGAGAATTCCAAAGACTATCAACCCCCAAAGAAAAAACTCCCCCTCATCTCTCTCCAAAATGGGAGTCCCCTTATTTTTAAACTGTCCCCCCTAGTTCTAGATACCCCCACAAGGGGGTATCTCAGCATCTACTTTGTCAAGCTCTCTCTCAATCTTTTATGTTTCAATAAGATCACCTCTCATTATTTTAAACTCCAATGAGCTTTGGATCAACTTGTTCACCCTTTCCTCATAAGAAACCCCTCATCCCAGGAATCAGCCCAGTGAACCTTCCCTGGATTGTTCCAATGCAAGTATATCCATCTTTAAGTAAGGAGACCAACTCTGCACTCAGTACTGTACATTTGGTTGCACCAATGTGCTGTACAGTTGTAACAAGACATCCCTACTTTTATACTCCATTCCCCTTGCCATAAAGTTCAACATTACATTTGCCTTCCTAATTACTTGCGGTACCTACATGCAAACTTTTTATGATTTCATGTACATGGACACCCAGGTCCCTGTGTACTGTAGCATTCTGCAGTCTCTCTCTATTTAATTAATATGCTGCTTTTCTATTCTCCCTGCCAACATGGAAACCTCGCATTTTCCCACATTATACCCCATCCGACAAATTTTTGTCTACTGACAGCTAATTTATGGTCCATTGTATCCTCCTCAAAACTTGCTTTTCTACCTATCCTTGTATCATCAGCAAATTTGGCTACAGTACAGTTAGTCCCTTCATCCAAGTTATTAATATGGATTGCAAATAGTTAAGGCTGCAGCATTGATCTCTGGAACTCTACTTGTTACAGTTTGCCAATCTGGAAATGATTTTTTTCCCAACTCTGTCTTCTATTAGCTCATAATCTATCCATGATACTATATCACCCCAGTCCATGAGCTGTAACTTGTGCAGTATACTTTTTTGTGGCACCTTATCATATACATTTTGGAAATCCAAATACACAATATCTATTGGTACCCCTTTATCCATTCTCCTTGTTACATTCTCAAAAAACTCTAATAAATTTACCATTCACGATTTCCCTTTCACAAAACCATGTTGACTCTGCCTGATTGTATTATGATTTTCTCAATGTTCTGCTACTATTTCCTTAATAATGGATTCTAGCATTTTCCCAATGAGATGTTAGTCGAACTGGTCTATAGTTTCCTTTGTAGACCCTTTCATGAACAGAGGTGTTGCATTTTCAGTTTTCCAATCCATTGGGACCTTTCCAGAATCTAGGGAATTTTGGAAGACTACAACCAATGCATCCACTATCTCTGCAGATTCTGTATGTAAAGAAATTTCTGTAACTTTTCCATAATCTAGATGATTTTAAATTGATGATCCCTCTACATAATTCCTCTATTAAAAACATTCAATTTGAGTCTGCATTTAGCTGCAAGCCCAGGTTATTAGTAGTGCAGACTTATCAAACTTGCTCTGAAATTTTTTTGAATTGCCATTTATTTCCTCTTAAGATAAAACTAATTTCCAAAAAACAATTAAAATATATCTATTTCTCAGTTTTATGATTTAAATTTATCCATTGATTTATCTTGTTTCTCTTTTACTGTCTTAATTAATTCTTTTGTTTGGTTCTTGATGTGCTCAGGCTCTTTTAAAAGTCCAGACTTTGATATGTTTGCCCGGAACTATGATGCTAGAATGAATTTTGAATAAAAAAACTAGTCTCAGTAATGATGACCATGAACCTACCGGATTGTCATAAAAGCCCACCTGGTTCACTAAGATACTTTAGAGGAGGATATCTGCTGTCCTTACATGGCCTGGCTTGTATGTGACTCCACACCTACAGCAATGTGGTTGACTCTTAAATGCCCTCTGAAACAGCCTAGTAAACTACTCAGTTACATTAAACCACTACAAAGAAGTTGAATAAGAATAAAACCGGTTGGATTGCCCGATATTGATCTCTGCACAGGACACAACAAATGCGCAACCAGCCTAGTCGACCCTGCGAAGTTCTCCTTGCTAACGTTTGGGAACTTATGCCAAAATTGGGAGAACTGTCCCACAGATTAGTCAAGCAGCAGCCTGATTTGTTCATACTCTCAGAACTATACCTTACAGCCAATGTTTCAGACTCCCTTATTGCCGTCCCTGAATTTTTAAAAAAGCATTTTGCAGGATGTGGGCACCGCTGGCTAGGCCAACATTTATTGCCCATCTCTAATTGCCCTTGAGAAGGTGGTGGTGAGCTGCTTTCTTGAACCACTGCAGCCCATGTGGTGTCGATACACCCACAGAGCTGTTAGGAGGGAGCTCCTAGACTTTGACGCAGCGACAGTGAAGGAACAGTGATATATTTCCAAGTCAGGATGGTAAGTGGCGTGGAGGGGAATTTCCAAGTCGTGGTGTTCCCATGTATCTCGGCTAGTGGGTATTCAGAATTTGTTGCAAAGTGGGAATTCAGTGCATAAGGGACGAGGTGCTCTTTGCATTTTTTCCTTGCTATCCAACTCATTAAATCTCCAGAGCATGCTGCAGCAGGAGAGGCTACAAGCGAAAGGAATCACTGGTAAATAGTGGTTAACGTATTTACTACTTTAATTGTTTATAGTTTAAGGTCTTTGTGGTTTACAGTTTGTATATTCTACAGTAACGAGGATCAGGAAAGAAGGGCCCTAGAGTAGTTGACTTAAAAGGTTTAATGTAAAAGGATAAGTCACAGCAGGAGCACTCAAAGCCATGGTGTGATCCATGTGGAAAGCCGGGGACATTTCCAGTGCCCAGGGCCAGCGCGTGTGCAGGAAGTGTGTCCAGCTGCTGTGCCCTGGAAGCTCGGGTTTCAGAGCTGGAACGGCGGCTGGGGACACTGTGGAGCATCCACGGGTCTGAGAGCATAGTGGATAGCAGGTTTAGAGAGGTGGTCACACCGTAGATGAAGGGACTTGAGGAAAGAAGGGAATGGGTAACCACCAGGCAGTCCAAGAGAAACAGGCAGGTAATTCAGGAGTCCCCGGGGTCCTGCTCGCAAATCGGTATTCTGTTTTGGAGGCTAATGAGGGCACTGATTCCTCCAGGGAGTGCGGACAGAGCCAAGCTTCTGGCACCATAAGCAGCCTGTCTGTACAGGAGGGGAGGAAGAGCAATAGTAATAGGGAATTCTATAGTCAGGGGAACAGATAGGCACTACTGTGGCCGTCATGTGACTCCAGGATGGTATGTTGCCCCCCCTGGTGCCAGAGTCCAGGATGTTACTGAATGGCTGTAGGGCATCCTGAAGGAGGAGGGTGATAAGGCAGAAGTACATGTTGGTACCAATGACATAGGTAGAAAGATGGATGAGGTCTTGCATCAAGAATCCAGGGAGTTAGGCAGTAGACTAAAAAGCAAGACCTCTCGGGTTGTAATCTCTGGATTACTCCCAGTGCCACGTGCTAGCGAGCTCAGAAATAGGAAAATAGCGCAAATGAATATGTGGCTTAAGAGTTGGTGCAGGAGGGAGGGTTTTAGATTCCTGGATCACTGGGACAGGGAAGGTGGGACCTGTACAAGCAGGACGGTCTACATCTGAACTGGAGCGGGACTAACATCCTTGTGGGCAGGTTTGCTAATGGTGTTGGGAGCAGTTTAAACTAATTCGGCAGGGGGAGGGGACCCAGAATGTTAGCAGAATAGGGACACATCATAATACAGTAAAACAATCAAGTCAGAGGGAGTACAGCTGCAAAAAGCTTCAAGGGAGTAAGGCAAGGCTGGATGGCCTCTTCTTTAATGCTAGGGGTATTACAGGTAAAACAGATGAGTTAAGGGTGAAGATTGACATGTGGAATTGTGATATATTAGCCATCACTGAGACGTGGTTGAGAGAAGGGCAGGATTAGCAGCTCAACATTCCGGCATATAGAATCTTCAGGCAAAATGGGAGGGGGTAAAAGAGGAGGAGGAGTTGCATTATTAGTTAAGAAGTCAGTCACTGCAGTAAGGAGAGATGATATCTGGGAGGGGGCATCAAATGAAGCTTTGTGGGTAGAGCTTAGGAATAAAGAAGGGGCAACCACTTTATTAGGTTTTATTACAGACCCCCAGATAGTCAGTGGGAAATTGAGGAGCAAATATGTGCACAATTTGTGGAGGTGTGTAAAAACAATAACAATAGGGTAATTATATTAGGCAATTTCAACTTTCCCAACATTAATTGGGATAGACATAGTGTTAAGGGCTTGGATGGTGTGGATTTCTTGAAATGTGTACAGGAGAACTTTTTAGGTGACTATGTAGAGGGTCCAACAAGGGACGGTGCATTGCTGGACCTGATTCTGGGGAATGAAGCCGGATAGGTGGCTGAGGTGGTGGTGGGCAAGCATTTTAGCGATAGTGACCACAACATGGTACAATTTAAGTTTCTAATGGACAAAGAAATCGACAAGTTGCAAAAAAATGTTTTGGACTGGGGGAGAGTGGATTTTAGTAAAATAAGGCAGGATTTGGCCAAGGTAGACTGGGAACAGTTACTAGTGGAGAAATCTACAGAGGAACAATGGGGGTGTTCAAAACGGAAATGGGGAGGGTACAGGCTCAACATGTTCCCTCTAGGATGATAGGAAGGAGTAACAAGCCCAGAGAATCATGGATGACCAGTGATATTCAGGTTACGATGAGAAGGAAAAGAGAGGCTTTTAGCAGGTACAAGGGAAGCAAATCAGCAGAGGCATTAGCAGAGTTCAGACAGTGCAGGGTGGAGCTTAAGAAAGCAATTGGGAGAGCAAAGAGGGGATATGAGAAAGCTCTGGCTGGTAAAAGTAGGGAAAATCCCAAGATATTCAATGAGTATATCAATGGGAAGAGGATAACCAGGGAAAGAGTAGGGCCCATAAGGGACCAAGTGAGCAATCTATGGGTGGAGCCAGAGGACATCGCTAGAGTGTTGAATGAATACTTCACGTCCGCCTTCACTCAAGAGAATGAGGATGAAGGTATCGAATTCGGGGAGAGAGATTGCGAGGTTCTTAAGCAAATTGATATAGGGAGTGACAAGGTATTGGAGGTGTTGGCAGGCTTAAAATTGGACAAATCTCCGGGTCTGGATGATTTGTGTCCCAGACTTCTGAGGCAGGCAAGGGAGGAGATTGCAGGGGCTGTGACCCAAATTTTTAATTCCTCTCTGGCCATGGGGGAGGTGCCAGAGGACTGGAGAACAGCTAATGTGGTTCCGCTACTTAAGAAGGGTTGTAGAGATAAGCCAGGGAACTACAGGCCAGTGAGTCTCAGTGGTAGGGAAACTTTTGGAGAACATTCTGAAAAGTGTGAGGTGATACACTTTTGAAGGAGTAATTTGACTAGGAAGTATTCAATGAATGGCATGGTACTAGGAAGTTCTGAGGAACAAAGGGATCTTGGCATGCATGTCCATAGATCTATGAAGGCAGAGGGGCACGTTACTGGGGTGGTGAAAAAGGCATATGGGACACTTGCCTTTATCAATTGGGGCATAGGTTACAAAAGTAGGAAGGTCATGTTGAAGTTGAATAGAACCTTGGTGAGGCCACAGCTGGAGTCCTGTGTGCAGTTCTGGTCACCACATTATAGGAAGGATGTGATTGCACTGGAGGGGGTGCAGAGGAGATTCCAGGATGTTGCCTGGGATGAAACATTTAAGTTATGAAGAGAGGTTGGATAGACTTGAGCTGTTTACGTTGGAACAGAGAAGACTGAGGGGCGAGCTGATTGAGGTGTACAAGATTATGAGGGGCATGGACAGGGTGGATAGGGAGCAGCTGTTCCCCTTAGTTGAAGGGTCAGTCACAAGGGGGTATAAGTTCAAGGTGAGGGGCAGGAGGTTTAAGGGGGATGTGAGGAAAAACTTTTTACGCAGAGGGTGTGCTGGTAAATGGGATTAGGTAGGTAGGTGTTTCTCACGTGTCGGTGCAGACTCGATGGGCCGAAGGGCCTCTTCTGCACTGAGATCTGCTGCTCTTGTACTTCTAGATGGTAGTTGTTGTGGGTTTGGAAGATGCTGCCTAAAGAGCCTTGGTGAATTCCTGCAGTCCATCTTGTAGATGGTACACTCTACTTCTACTGTTCGTCAGTAATGGAGGAAGTGCATGTTTGTGGATAGGGTGCCAATCAAGCGGGCTGCTTTGTCCTGGATGATATCAAGCTTCTTGAATGCTGTTGGAGCTGCACTCATTCCAGCAAGTGGAGAGTATTCCATCACACTCATGACTTGTAGATGGCGGACAGGCTTTCGGAAGTCAGAAGGTGAATTATTGGACACAAGATTCCTAGCTACTGACCTGTTCTTGTAGCCACAGTATTTATGTGGCTAGTCCAGTTCAGTTTCTGGTCAACGGTAACCCCCAGCATATTGATAGTGGGGGATTCAGCAATGGTCATGCCATTGAATGTCAAGCGGCAATGGTTAGAATCTCTCTTGTCCATTGTATGTCTACTGTCCCACTGCCAGGAAAAATCTTTTTGTTCTTGGAATGTGAGCATCTCTGGCATTTATTGTCCATCCCTAATTTCCCTAGGTGGTGCAGCAACTCACCAAGGCTCCTTTGACAAACCTTTGAAACCTGCAATCTCTTCCACCCAGAAGAGCGAGGGCAGCAAGTGCATGGGATCACCACCTCCTGCAAATTGCCCTCCAAATCACATACTATCCTACATGGAAATATATCGCTGTTTCTTCATAGTCACTGGGTCAAAATCCTGGAACCATCACCTAAACAGCCTACCTACACCCCACAGACTGCAGCTGTTCAAGAAGGCAGTTCAACACCATTTTCTCAAGTGGATGGGCAAAAAATACTGGCCTTGCCAGAGACACCCACATCCTATGAATGGATTAAAATAAACTATTTGGCGCTTTATAGTCTTCTGCCTTAAACATTGAGTTTAACAACTTTCAACCTTGACCACTGCTCCAATTTTCACAAACCGCAGGTGCTGGTAATGGAAAACAGGTCCATCAGAGCCACTGGGGAGTGGGGAAGGTGTGGTTGCGATGGATTCCCTATCAATACACAACTGTCAAGTACCCCTGGTATCTACCAGCTTTTTTTCACTATATTCCCTGGGGACAGAAACCTCTGTCCTTTTGCCAGATTTTTCTTGCTTTGTTCCTGCTCTGCTATAATCATTTACATCTCCTCTAGATACATCTTTTTCTTCACTTATCTCGTTACCACCCACTTTTGCCTTGCAGCAGCGCACCCCCTTTGCATTTTATTGCTCCTGCCCTGTTACAGACCATCCCTGGTGTTATTTACTCTTGTTACCCCCGCATAGCCCCCTTTTTAACTTGACTGTACATGCTTAAAAACTGTTATTTTATGAACATCCTCCAGTTCTGATCAAAGGTCACCAACTTGAATCTTGTTTATCTTGTTTAACTTATTCTGTAATCTCTGGGCTACCTCCCCTACTTTGGTATTATCTGCAGATTAGGCTCGTTTTTATATCTTAATTTTGACGTTTTATTGTACAGGTCATACAGAGGATATTTTACACAGTAAACAGATCATGGACAGGGCGTATAACTTGTACAGAAATTAGGAAAAGCAACCTTCTACAGGTATGGTCTCCTGCAATCTATTTGGATATTCTTCCCTTTCTTATACAAATCTTTCTATTCTTTTCCGCTGTTGTCACTCTCGCATTTGAATTTCCAGAACTTATTTTCTCTCAGATCACTTGGATTCAAACATCTAACTCCATTAATCATTGCTGGCATTTTCATCTGTTTATTTTTAACAGAAGCTTTCTTGAAATGGGACTTGTCGGATTCTCCTATACGGCCAACAGGTTGTCCTGTTTTTCAGAGCTCGCACTGAAGTACAGTGTGTTGTGAACATATGATGACTTAAGAGCAACTGCACATTTGGCACCATCAGTCTTGCATTAATTGCGGCTGCAGTAAATTTCAGTATCCATAATTAGAGAAATGTTTAAATCCTTATTATTGTGAGTGAAGTCAACAGTATTGATCCGTTAAACTATTTCTAAATTTTAAAATTAGATTTACACTAAAATTGTGAATGATCAGCCAAAGTTAAAGGATTACAGATTTGGCTGTTGGCTTGCAAATAAGCGATGCATCAACATAGTGTATGTGGTGGGAATATTGCTAATGTTTCAGTTTAAATTCTATTAATTTAAGTTATCCTCAGCTGACGGTTAACCATCTGCAGTGTTAGAGTAATTACTTTATTAATAATTTTATGAATTCTAAAGTAAGGGTATGTTTTTTAATTCGTAGAACCTAGCCTTATTGGAAGAGGAAGAGGACATTAATCAGCTCACAGAATTTTTCTCCTATGAGCACTTTTATGTGATCTATTGTAAATTCTGGGAACTCGACACTGACCATGACCTCTACATTGATCAGAAGGACCTGGCAAGACATAATGATGATGGTATGACATGCAACATGAAGTAGCAGGTTATTAAGAGTCAGCTGCTTGATGTTTAAAATGACAGATTATGCATAAATAAATGGTGAACAGCTATTTGGGAGAAAAAAGTCAGCCTCCTTTACTTGCTAGAACATAAACCTATTTACAAAACAGAAACCTGTATTGTACTGCCTATTTTTCATCCTGCTCATTTTATCAAGGCAAACAGAACGTAATTAAATCACAGCCCATCAATAATAATTTTTATTTTGGAGGAAAATAGTCAAAGGCATGCATATATATAATGTGAGCAGGGGAAATTGTATTAATTCTATTTATCACAGTGAAGACATTAAGTTTGGAAACATTTTTTCTTTCGCTCGGTCAGTCCAGAATCATTCATTGAGCATCCTGTTCATTATTTTAGTTGAAAACAGATTAGGAGAGCTTTAAGGACCATGTCATTGGTCACTTCTGAGGCTGACTGAATAATTGTCATAACTCTGTTATGAATCTTGACCATCAACATTTCAGCTGTTGAGAATCAACAAACCTGAGTTGAGTTAGAGCTCCCTAACATTTACACCAACCTTTTCCCAAAATAGTCCACAGGATGTACAGTGTTTAGTTACCTGCCAGATGCCTCATGCCAGCAGGTTACCCAGGCAGTAAAGGAATGATGCCTCAAGATGGTTGATACCAATAATTCAAATGCGTTTGCAACACACTTAATTCCAAATCATTAATCAAGCTAGTTACTTCAGCTCTGAAGAAGGGTCATACAGACTCGAAACGTTTTCTCTGCCTCTCTCTCCACAGATGCTGTCAGACCTGCTGAGTTTTTCCAGCACTTTTTGTTTTCGTTTCAGATTTCCAGCATCCACAGTATCTTGCCTTTATTCCTCTAGTTACTTCTGTTAATTGAATCACTCGGAGGTGCACATTCATTGGAACTGAATTTCCACAGATGTTCTCAGGATCATCCACTGTAACTTCAGAACTTCGGAAAACCTGGAAAAATGGCTTTGGCACTTTATTTGAGGGTTTATACAGCTCTTTGACAGAAGTTAAGGCTGGCAAACGAGGGAAACCCTGCTGATCAAATTTTTGAGATACCTTGCCCTTCCAGGGTAATCTGCAGTAGACTGGGCACTTTTCAGGGCCAAAAGCTATGGCCTTAGGCCTGTTCATGAGTGTGCATGATATACAGCTCGAAATGATCTGATCAGGGTAGCCATTATCCCACAGGATGCCTTTGATGAGCCCTGTTTCAGCATCAAGCTTGCCTGGTGAGTAAATGGCTCAGGTGCTGTTTACAAGGCTTCCAATAAGACCAACCTTATAACATGTGGAACTGTCAGAATCCCAATTTGAGCAACAGGTGAAGCTAGCTGTTTCATGCTGCTTCTATGCAGTAGCAGCACAAGTGGTATTCACCACTAACAGGATGCTGTCGTCAAGCCGAAAAGACATTTTCCCTATCTCACAAATGAGTAATGTGGTATATGCATTTCACTGCTAATGTGATGCTAGATATGTAGGCTGTACGCCCCAAAGACTGACATTGTATCAAACAGTATGGCCCAGCCACTCTTCTCAACAGGCAAGGTACAGACTGTACCCAACCAGCCCATGCTTGCAAAACACAGTGTGCAACATTGAATGTGATTCAGTGACTGGACAACATTTGCTTAAAAAATCCCCAGTGTGTTAAGAATTACACTGACAGCCAATTTAAGATTCAGTCGGGCTCACGTAGCGCATTTACGTGTACTGGAAGCTACATATATTGATACACAGGGCCTTGTTCCTTGCAGACAGAAAGAACCTGTACACACATTGCACCTGTTTCGGCTAAACAAAATAAGTGACAACCATTCGCTGACTCATTCCTTGGGGCAATGCCTTGACCAATCAGGGTCAAGTTGCCTGGTTTAAATTTCAAACAATGCTTGGCAGTTAATTGTCAGTCACCATCGCTGGTGCATTCTCCATGGCAACACCTCTACCAATCTGAGTCCACTTGCCAACCAATCAGCGCTCCCTTCACATACGATATGAATTGTTGTTTTCCCCTTATGTTGATATTCTTGCGAAGTGCCTTGATGAGTGCAAGACAAAAAAGCTTTGTCTCTTTTTTCAGCAATACTGAAAGTAAACTATAATGTCACCGAACAAGTTTGTGCATATCCTTGTTAAAGCATGACTCTCAGCAACCATCAATTTGAAACAGTCTATAATGTTTTATTAAATTTCTCAATTTTGCAAGGTGTACTATATGAATTATGCTTCTGCTTTTACTTTCAGCTATATCAGGTAGAATGATAGAAAGAATCTTCTCCGGAGCAGTCACGAGGTAAACCTTGCAAATATTTTTAGATGCAAGTCAAAAGAACAATACAACAGTTTGAATTTATATACAGTAGTTGCTTTCAATTTTTACTTTATAGTGGCTAATGGTAGAACAGCTTGTATGATCAGATTTCTTTTGCAGTTTAAGCAGTTAGGAAAATAAGAAATAGGAGCAAGAGTAGACCAATTGGCCCCTCAAGCCTGCTCTGTCATTCAGTATCATGACTAGTCTTATTGTGGCTTTAATTCCACGGTCATGCTTGCCCTGCTTTCTCTCCCCCACACCCCCACCCCCACCCTCCATACCCTTTGACTACCTTGTAGATTTTAAAAAACTGTGTAACTCAGCCTTGAATATATTCATGACCCAGCCTCCGATGATCCCTGAGGTAGTGAATTCCAAAGACAAATGACCCTCTAAGAGAAGAAATTCTTTCTTGTCTCCATCTTAAATGGGAGACCCTTTATTTTGAAACTGTGCCTCTTAGTTCTAGATTCTCTAAGGAGAGACATCGTCTATGCATCTACTCAGTCAAGCCCCATCAAAATCCTTTATTTTTCAATAAGATCACCACTCATTCTTCTAAACTCCAATGAGTATAGGCCCAACCTGCTCAACCTTTCCTCATAAGACAACCCCTCATCCCAAGGAATCAACCTAGTGAACTTTCCCTGAACTGCCTCCTATGCAAGTATATCCCTCCTTAAATAAGGAGACCAAATCTGTACTGCAGTGTGGTCTCACCAATGCACTATACAGTTGTAACAAGATTACCTTACTTTTATGCTCCATCTCCCTTGCAATGAAATACAACATTCAATTTGCCTTCCTAATCACTTGCTGTACCTGCATGCTAACTTTTTGTGTTTCATGTGTGAGAGCACCCAGATCCCTCCAAACCACTACATTCAGCAGTCTTTCTCCGTTTAAATATTCTACTTTTCTGTTCTTCCCAATGAAGTGAACAGCCTCACATTTCCCTACATTATACTCCATCTGTCAAATTATTGCCCAATCACTTAATGGCCTGTACCTTGTATCCTTTTGCAGACTCTTTGGCCGAGTTTTTCTGTGCCCTCTGGCGTCGGGCATGTTCGGTGACGTGAGCGGACTATATTACACAATTAGTTTTATGATGGCGTGAAACCAGTTTGCGAACGTCCGCTCAGCCCACCAATGATGGGCCTCGATTCCTACTTTTGACATCAGAAATCTCATTGTAATACATCAGCATATCATTATAAAGCCAAGCCGCCGGACTCATCACCACCACCCCCCACCCACCGTCCTTGCTGGATCGCCTGCCCACGTTGGCCGGAAAACACGCTGACGTGTTTTACAACAGCACGTAAGCGATGTGCACCTGAAAAGCTGCACTTCGCTCGGGACTTCAATGTTGCCTACCTTGCTTTGGTCAGTACTCGCAGTCAACAGCGCCAGGCTTCACAGACAGCAGCACTTCACTTTTGGCGGGGCTCACAGGTAGGTCTCCACCTACCAGATCAGCCATATGTGAGTGGCTTTTCAATGGCTACAGAGCAAGGCCTTGCTTGGGGAAGGGGGAGAAGTGGCCCCAGGCAAGGGAAGAGGCTGCAGGATAAGAGCTGTACTGGGGAAGGAGGGTATCCCAGGGACATATGTTGATCTGTGCAAGTGGTCTCAAGATGGTGAGAGCTGAGGAGGTAGCCTCTAGAGGAGATAAGGCCTAATGGATGTGTGAGGGTATATGTGAGAGAATGAGCGGTGATATCATTTGAGCTGGCAGTGAATGAGATGCCAGTGAATGTGTGATGGGCTTGAGTGTGTGATTTTAGAGTAATGAGATGGTTGTCGTACCGTGGCTGCTCTGATGAGATCATTCATCATCTATCTGCTTCGGATGGCCATTGCTGCCACCACCTGCCATGCTGGATTGGTGATGCTGCTGCCCGTCCTCAGCCAGAATGGGGGTAGAGGTTATCATGGCTGCCTCCACGGGGTCCAAAAGACAAACCAGTGACGTGTCATTAAACCTGGGGGCTGCAGTCTTTTTGCTTTTCATGGATACCTTCCCTTCCATAGTCATGGGCTAGAAGCACAGAGAGATGTGCTCGTAGCTGGACTTCAAAAATGGCGCCCAGCATGATGAAGCTGTGAGGTGAAGGCATGGCAGGCGAATGAGAGCCCGCCCACCATGGAAATGGCATGTTTCCCGGGAACGCATAAGTAATACAGCGAATTTGGGACAACACAGCGTGAAAACCCGCCATTGTGGCCAGCGGGTAAAACGTCGTTTATCTACCCCAGTGAAAATCTGGGACAATTCCACTTTTTGTGTCCTCCTCACAACTTGCTTTCCTTTGTATCATCAGCAAATTTGGCAACAGTGCACTCAGTCCCTTCATCCAAGTCATTAATATAGTTTGTAAATAGTTGATGCCCAGGCACTGATCCCTGTGGCGCTCCAATAATTACAGCAGCCAACTTGAAAACAACCATTTATCACAACTCTCTGTTTCCTGTTAGTTAGCCAACCCTCTATCCATGCTAATATATTACTCCCAACACCATGAGCTCTTTGTGTTCTGTAGTAACCTTTTATGTGGCACCTTATCATTGCCTTTTGGAAATCTAAATGCACTACATCTGCTGGTTCCCTTTAATCCACCCTGCTTGTTACATCCTCAGAGAACTCTGTCAGACACAATTTCCATTTCACGCAATCAGAGTCAACATGGTTTTATGATCTTCTCAATGTCCCGCCACTACTACCTTAATAATGGATTCCAGCACTTTCCCAATGACAGATGTTAAGCTATCTGGCCTATAGCTTCCTGCTTTCCGCCTCCCTCCTTTCCTGACTGGAGGTGTTATATTTATGGTTTTCCAATCTGAAGGGACCTTTCTAGAATCTAGGGAATTTTGGAAGATTACAGCCAATGCATCCATTATCTCTGCAGCCACTTCTTCTAAGACTTGAGGATAAAGGCCGTCAGGTCCAGGGGACTTATCAGCCTTTAGTCCTATTAGTTTACCATTAGTTTTTCTCTAGTGATCATGACTGTTTTAAATTCCTCCCTTTCTTTTGCCCTTTGATTTCCTACTATTCTAACCTGCAGCTTCATGTGGGCAGGATTTTGCCCTTGGTGGGGGCAGTCGGGAAGCTGACTGCAGCCCGCAATCGGCTCCACACTGCGATTTCAAGCTTGTGGGCCAATTAAGGCCTGCCCAGCGTGGAACGCGAGCGGCAGGGCTCAGCGCTGCCTGTATGGGCGGGAGGAGGAGGAGGGCGGGCGGGAGGAGGAGGGTGGGCGGGCCAAGTGCAACCTTCATGCATGAAAGAGCGCTTCAATCTCCGAGGCATGGAACTGCCTTGGGGAGATGAAGCACTATTTAAAAATAAATATAGGAAATAAAATTGTCATAGAACATGTCCTCTCATGTGACTCTGTCACACGAGCTGGGACATGTTTTTAATTCAAAAATAATTTTTTTATTTGATGTTTATTTGCTTTAGGAAACCTCATCCCGACTGTGGATGACATTTCCTAAAAAATGTAAAAGGCCTCTTGGCCTTTGCACCTACACACCAACTATTAGGTTGGATGAGCAGCGTAAATTTGAATCTAATTAACTTCTTAATGGCCTTAATAATCCTTTTAATTGTCAGTGGACACACAGCTGACTCCAGCACACACCCGCTGAACAAAATATTGCAAGACTGCGCGATGACATCGGGATGCTTGCCCGATGTCATTGAGCATCATTTTACGTTTGGGTGTGTTGGGCGCATGCCCATGCGCCGGGCTTAATGTCCTGCTCCATGTGTGTCCGAAAGAAAGTCCTTCCAGATGTTTCTTCAATGAGAAAACATGGCAGATGATAGGTCATCTCTAAACATCCCTGAAACATCAACTCTGTTTCGCTGCACAGATGCTGCCTAACCTGCTGAACGTTTCAGATTTCCATCATCCAAAGTATTTTGCTTTTGTAATGACATCACTGGGCCCTTCCCTCAGATGCCTTCGCTTAATACTTTTCTGTCAGCAACCTGCACCAGATTTTAGGATTGTAATAATCCATATTGCTTTTAATTTTTGAATGTGATCAAGTACCTCTCAAATGATCTCTTGGAAGCACTAAAGTATTTCAGGTGTTTGTGGTAATTTTTTTACAGCCAGAAGTAACAAAATAATTGAAGTGTTCTTTAAATTGTCATCCTTTGTACCAAGTAATTACTGTCAGTTGAATGCCCTTGCACTGAAAATTAGCCATCACAAATGTAAAGCCTCATTCCTTCAGCTTTTAATAATTGTTGGAGATTTTGAGAATGCAAAAAAAATTAAAAATTGCTTTTTGTTTGTCTCTCTCTTCCTCAATGCAGTTTTACTTTATTTCCCTTTCTGTGCATGATTTGGAAATGAATTAATGCATTCTAACTTGCACTTCTCCATCCTTATTCAAGAAACTTTGCAATCCTTCAATTTGATTGTTTAAGGTGATATACAATTACTTGCCCTGTTCACTCAGGCCCCAGATGCTCTGTTTCTCTCACTGCCATGTTATCAGCTCACATTTTCAGCAACATGTCAAATGAAAATTTAAAAGCATAAAAGTGCAAGGAGTTTCCAATTAACAGCATATGCTGTTGGATGGCCTGCCACAGCAAATTATGGCACTATGTTGAATGATTTTTTTTACAATAATTTGATCCTGCAAATGACCTGGGCTAGAATATTATCCATAAAGTTATAAATTAAATGAGCCCAGCACTAACTTGAAAACTGCTTATTAATTTACAGGCACAGAAAAACTCCAAATGAAAGAAAGATTGGCTATGCAGATTTTGTGTGGTTTTTGATTTCAGAAGAAGACAAAAAGACATCAACTAGGTGAGAAATTTGTAAGTGTGATTACAAGAAGTTGCAACTGATTTACATTTTCTGTTGCAGAATTTTTAATTGAAGAATAAAAATGTGATGCTTGATCATTTTTCAGCACTGACAGTTGGATAGCCAACTTAATTTACACTTTGTGTTTGGACTCTGTCAAGTTTATGAAGTATCCCAGTTTAAGTATTTACAAGTTAAGTAATACCGGTCCATTTCCCACCATTCCCACCCACCCCCATTAAGAAGATGTTGATCTTATTTACATGTTAGAGCAGCAGCATAATTTCTTCTACTTAATTTCTTTGGCTTGATCTGGATTTATAGTCCTACAGTTATTATAAGCTGTTGACATATTTTACTTAAAGGTACAAACAAATAGGAATCTAAAATATGTTCAATTCTCAAATATTGACCATAATGGAGAAGACTTCCTTGGAAGATAATAAAGTCGAGGAAAATTGAGCCTCCGTTGAAATAAGTGCACTGATCAGCTTTTGGGTAATTGAAAGGCTGCCTGTAAGGAGGACCCTATATATTCTTTCTTTCCAAATCTTTTAATATTCTCAAGCTATGTAAATAAGGGGCCTCACTCCTGTTCGACACCCGCACTGAAAGTTTGTTTTTTCCCTGTGAGGCAGCTGTGCCAGTGCTGGCTATACTCAGTTAAACAATGCCATGCCTGTTACAGACTAGGTAGGTTTCTGAAATATACTTCATTGACTGTGGACCCAGGAAGGGCAGCAGTAGATTTAAAAGACCTGTGCGGCTGCTTTACCTCCTTTCTTTCCCGGCCCTACCACCCAGTCTGTCCAATATCTCTCCCTCTCTGACCTCCAATCTTTGACGTTGGAATTTTTACTCTTAACTGTTATGGCAAGTGTGTTTAATTGTAGCAGCTGATCATTTCCTCCAGGACATCAGAACTTGATCAGTTGTGATTCCCATAGTGGTATAGGGCCTTTAATTTCAGGAGCATGTGATGCAGATATATTTTTGGCAGCCTTTTCATCACAATTAGTAGCCATTTAACTAAAAGCATTGTTTCACCCATACTAGTGTTAATCGGCAAGTTTTTGTGAAAATTAGTCTAAACCAGATGAAAAAATTCTATTGATTAAATAATAGTCAAAACTAGTAGGTTAAATCACTAAAAGTTAGTGCCCTAGGTACAAGTAATTAAAATAACTAACGGAATATTGACCTTTATTTCGAGGAGATTGGAATTCAAAAATGAGGAAGTGGTTCCCAGATCTGAATTGGAGTACTATGTTCAGTTTCAGGCACGGAGCCTCAGGAAAGACATTGGCTTTGGAAGGGGTATGACACAGATTCAGAAGAATGATACATAGTCTTAAAGGATTAATTTATGAGGATTGGTCGCATAAACTCTGCTGATATTCCCTTGAGTTTAGAATTTTGAGGGGTAAACAGCTAACATTGGTAGGAGTCATTTATAGGCCAGCAAACAGTAGTGGTAGTGTGGGGCATGGTATTAATCAGGAGATTAGAGAAGCATGTAGCATGGGTAATACAGTAATCATGGGTGACTTGAATAAAATAAAAGCGAAAAACTGCGGATGCTGGAAATCCAAAACAAAAATAAAAATACCTGGAAAAACTCAGCAGGTCCAACAGCATTTGTGGAGAGGAACAGAAGTTAACGTTTCGAGTCCGTATGACTCTTCAACAGAGCTAAGGAAAAATAGAAAAGAGGTGAAATATAAACTGGTTTTGGGGGGGGATCAAAATAGGCTAAAAGGTAGAGATCAAACAATGGATGGAAATACATTTAAAAATAATGGAAATAGGTGGGAAAAGAAAAATCTATATAAATTATTGGAGAAAAAAAGGGGGGGATCGGAAAGGGGGTGGGGATGGAGGAGAGAGTTCATGATCTAAAATTGTTGAACTCAATATTCAGTCCAGAAGGCTGTAAAGTGCCTAGTCGGAAGATGAGGTGCTGTTCCTCCAGTTCACTTCAATGTGCATATAGACGGGGTAAGTGCTGTGGAGGACGAGTTTCTGGAGTGTGTTGGGGATGGTTTGAAGAACTGACTAGAGAACAGGCTATTCTAGATCTAGTATTATGTAACAAGAAAAGCTAATTAATAATCTTGTTGTAGAAGAACTTTTAGGGATGAGTGACTATAATATAGAATTTTACATTATGTTTGAGAATGAGGCAGTTCAAATTGACTGAGGTGGATTGGGAAAATACATTAAAAGGTATGATGATATTACATAGTTTATCATTACATAGTTTTCAGCAACTATACATTCCTTCAAGGCACAAAAGTCCAAAAGGAAAAGTCAGTCAACTGTGGCTAACAAAGGAGGTGAAGGACTGTATAAAATAAAAGGCCTATAAAGTTGCCAGAGCTCATCATAAACCTGAGGATTGGGAACATTTTAGAATACAGCAAAGAAGGACCAAGAAACTGATAAGGAAAGGGAGAATAGAATATGAGTGTAGACTAGTAAAAAACATAAAAAGTGGACTGTTAAAGCTTTTGTAGGTATGTAAAAATGAAATATTTGGCTGAGACAAATGTGGATCCATTACAGGTAGAGTCAGGAGAATTTATAATGGGAAATAGAGAAATCGTAGAGAGGCTAGATGATTATTTTGTATGTTTTCACTGAGGAAGATACAAGAAATCTCCCAGAATTAGGGATCCAAGGGACAAAGGAGAATGAGGAATTGAAGGAAATTAGTATTACTAAGAAGGCTGTATTAGAGAAATCAATGGGGCTGAAGGTTAATAAGTCTACGGGACCTGATATTCTACATTGCAGTGTTGAAAGAGGTACCTACGGAGTTAGTGCATGCATTTGTGATCATCTTCAAAAATTCTATATGTCCTAGAATAGTTCCTGCAGATTGGAAAGTAGCAAATGTCACCCCACTATTTAAGAATGGAGGGAGAGAGAAAACAGGGAACTACAGATCTGTTAGCCTTACATCAGTAGTAGTATGGAAAATGCTAGAATTTATTCTAAAGGATGTGATAAATGGACGCTTGGATAATAACGATCTGATTGGGCATAGTCAACATGGATTTATGAATGGGAAATCATGTTTAATGAACCTGTTGGAGTTTTTTGAGGTTGCTACTAACAGAATTGATAAAGGGGAGTTGGTAGACCTGGTATATTTGGATAGGAGGCAATACAACATTGATTAAGGATTGACTAATAGGCGGAAAACAGTAGGAATAAACGGGTCATTCTTGCGTTGACAGGCTGTGGGGTATTGCAAGGATCAGTATTTAGGCCCCAGCTGTTCACGATATATATCTGATTTGGATGAGGGGACCAAATGTAATATTTCCAATTTTGCAAATTACACAAAGCTAGGTGGCAATGTGTGTTGTGAGGAAGATGCAAAGCAGCTTCGAGGGGACTTGGATAGACTTAGTGGGCAGAATTTGCCGTCAGCAAGCAGGGAGCGGGGCCTGCTTGCCAGCACACAAAATGTCGCGGGATGATGTCAGGCAGAACCCCTGACGTCATCCCGGCCCGTTTAAATTTTCAGGAAGGCGGGGGGGGGCACAGCAAAATCAGCTGTGGGCCTGCCAACTTGCCAATGGCCAATTGAGGCCATTGACAAGATCAATTATACAATTAAGAGACCTGCCTGTCCAACCTTAAGGTTGGCGGGCAGGCCAGGAGCCTCTGCGGGCAATAGAAAAAACATGGAACCTCATCCACCGGAGGGATGAGGCTTCATGTAGGGCTTAAAAGTGTTCAGTAAACTTATTATGTAAATTATGAACATGTCCGATCTCATGTGACATTGTCACATTAGGGGAACATGTTAAGGAATTTTTTTTTCTATTTTTAATATTTTTAAAAGTGTCAGTGATCTCCCTGAGGCAGCAATAAGCCTCAGGGAGATGTGCGCTCTTTCGTGCGCACGCGTGAAAGAGTGCACTTTCGCTTTTGGGGAACACCCCGCCCACACAGGAAGCACATAGTGCTTCCCGCCGGACGTGACGCTGGATGGGCCTTAATTGGCCCACCCACGTAAAATGGTGGCGGGGCCCGCTTCTCCCGTGGGGATCGGCTCCCTGCCTGCCGGAGATTGGGTTGGGCCGAGCCTTCCTGCCTGACAGGCAGAAAATTATGCCCAGTGAGTGAGCAAGAACATGGCAGATAGAATATAATGTGGAAAAATGTGAGGTTATCCACGTTGGTAAGAGGAACAGATGTGTAGAGTATTTCTTAAATGGTAAGAGGTTAGAAAGTGTAGATGTATAAAGGGACCTGGATGTCTTCGTCAATAAGTCACTGAAAGCCAACTTGTAAGTGCAGCAAGCAATTAAGACTAATGCTTTGTTAGCCTTTATTGTAAGAGGAGTTGAGTATATCAGTAGCAAAGTCTTGCTTCAATTGTGAAGAACCTTGGTTAGACACACCTGGAGTAGTGTGTGCTGCTTTTGTCCCCTTACCTTACAAAGCATATTATTGCCATAGAAGGAGTGCAATGAAGGTTCACCAGAATTGTTTTCCGGGATGGTGAGACTGTCCTATGAAGAGAGATTGGGGAAATGGCCTGTATTCTCTAGAGTTTCGAAGAATGTGAGGTGATCTCATTGAAACCCACTAAATACTTAAAGGGATAGGCAGGGTAGATGCAGGTAAAATATTTCCCCTGGTTGGGGAGTCTAGAACCAGGGAACCCAATTTCAAAATAAGGGGGAAACCACTTAGGTCCGGGCTGAGGAGAATTTTTTTTACTCAGTGTTGTGAATCTTTGAAATTATCTACCCCAGAGGGCTGTGGAAGCTCAGTATGTTTTGTATATTGAGTATGTTAAAAGCAGAGATTGATAGATTTCTGAATGCTGATGACATAAAGGGATGTGGCGATAGTGCAGACAGAAAGGCATTGAAGTGACAATCAGCCATGATCCTAATGAATAGCTGAATGGTCTACCCCTGCTCCTATTTTCCTAATCTCTCAGGGTGTTTAAAATGATAAAGGGATTTGATGGGTAGATGCCCATAAAATATTTCCTCCAATGAGAATATTCAGATCAAGAGGCCATAACCTTAAAATTAGACCTGGGCCATTTAGGAATAAAGTCAAGAAGCAGTTCTTCACAAAGTGATGGAAATCTGGAACATTTCTTCCCCTGTTAGACTGTAGATGTTGGAACAATCAAAATTGTCAAGACCAAGATCACTAGCTTTTAGTTAAGTAAGGGCATCAAGGATATGGCACAGAGGTAGTTAAATGGAGTTGAACTGCAGATCAGTCATCATCTAATTGAATGACAGAACAGACTTGAAGGGCTGAATGGCCTAATCCTGTTCCTATGTTAAAGCTACACCTGCAATGCAGTCTAGCAAAAAAAAAAATGAATGAGAATTCAGATAATGGTCAATAGTTTACCTGTGTGGAAACACTAAATATTAGAAAAGACACTGAAAGATTGGACAACATCCAGAAGAGTAAAAAATAAATATAAAAACAAAAAAACTGCGGATGCTGGAAATCCAAAACAAAAACAGAATTACCTGGAAAAACTCAGCAGGTCTGGCAGCATCGGCAGAGAAGAAAAGATTTGACGTTTCGAGTCCTCATGACCCTTCGACAGAACTTGAGTTCGAGTCCAAGAAAGAGTTGAAATATAAGGTGGTTTAAGGTGTTGGGGGCAGCTGTTGGTGGTGTGGGGGGGGGGGGGGGGGGGGGGTGCGGAGGAGAGAGAGAGAGAGAAGTGGGGGGGGTGGTGTGGTTGTAGGCAAAAGCAGTGATAGAAGCAGATCATAAAAAGATGTCATAAACAACAGGACAAAAGAAAACATAGGTGTTAAAGTTGGTGATATTATCTAAAAGAATGTGCTAATTAAGAATGGATGGTAGGGCACTCAAGGTATAGCTCTAGTGGGGGTGGGGGGAGTATAAAAGATTTAAAATATTTAAAAATAATGGAAATAGGTGGGAAAAGAAAAATCTATATAATTTATTGGAAAAAAACAAAAGGAAGGGGGAAACAGAAAGGGGGTGGGGATGGAGGGGCGAGCTCAAGACCTAAAGTTGTTGAATTCAATATTCAGTCCAGAAGGCTGTAAAATGCCTAGTCGGAAGATGAGGTGTTGTTCCTTCAGTTTGCGTTGGGCTTCACTGGAACAATGCAGCAAGCCAAGGACAGACATGTGGGCAAGAGAGCAGGGTGGAGTGTTAAAATGGCAAGCGACAGGGAGGTTTGGGTCATTCTTGCGGACAGACCGCAGGTGTTCTGCAAAGCGGTCGCCCAGTTTACGTTTGGTCTCTCCAATGTAGAGGAGACCACCTTGGGAGCAACGAATGCAGTAGACTAAGTTGGGGGAGATGCAAATTTTCCTCTCTCCTCACTGTCCAAGGGCCCAAACACTCTTTTCAAGTGAAGCAGCATTTCACTTGCATCTCCCCCAACTTAGTCTACTGCATTCGTTGCTCCCAATGTGGTCTCCTCTACATTGGAGAGACCAAACGTAAACTGGGCGACCGCTTTGCAGAACACCTGCGGTCTGTTCACAAGAATGACCCAAACCTCCCTGTCGCTTGCCATTTTAACACTCCACCCTGCTCTCTTGCCCACATGTCTGTCCTTGGCTTGCTGCATTGTTCCAGTGAAGCCCAACGCAAACTGGAGGAACAACACCTCATCTTCCGACTAGGCACTTTACAGCCTTCCAAACTGAATATTGAATTCAACAACTTTAGGTCTTGAGCTCCCCCCTCCATCCCCACCCCCTTTCTGTTTCCCCCTTCCTTTTTTTTTCCAATAAATTATATAGATTTTTCCTTTCCCACCTATTTCCATTATTTTTAAATATTTTAAATCTTTTATGCTCCCCCCACCCCCACTAGAGCTATACCTTGAGTGCCCTACCATCCATTCTTAATTAGCACATTCGTTTAGATAATATCACCAATTTTAACACCTATGTGTTCTTTTGTCCTGTTGTTTATGACATCTTTTGATGATCTGCTTCTATCACTGCTCTTGCCTACAACCACACCACCACCCCCCAACTTTCTCTCTCTCTCTCTCTCTCTCCCCGCCCCCCCCAACACCTTAAACCAGCTTATATTTCAACTTTTTCTTGGACTCGAACTCAAGTTCTGTCGAAGGGTCATGAGGACTCGAAACGTCAACTGTTTTCTTCAGAAGATTAAGGTTGTTTTGTTTCAGGTAATAGTGCTGTAATGAAGGGCTCTAGCATTAACCTGTTTTTCAGATGCTGATTGATCTACTATGCCTTTCCAGCATTTGAGTCGTGCTTTGGTGGTGTAATAGGTTTTTGTCCCAAACTGATGCCCTCAATTAATTCTTTTAATTAAGGCCTGCTTCTTTGTGCAGTTTTGTTGATGTTGCTTTATAACCTCGTAACCCGGAATAAGAGGCTTCTGAGGTGGAAACTACCTGCTCAGAAAGCAGAGAGCTTAAAAAGGAGAGGGAGGGAAAGGAGTAAGTGTAAAGAGAAAATGGGAAAATGCGCAGTTTAATTAAGTGACCAGCATTAAATTAAAAGCAATCTGCATTGATGCATTCGTGTTGGCCAAGGACAGTATCTAGAACAATGTTTTAAATAACTGCAATTTTAAATTAAAATATACCACCAGTTGCTTCTATTTTGATTTTTCTATCTTTCAACATTAAAAATGCCATTCTGAGAAAAATTAATTTCATCTTGTACCTGTTCTGCATGCTGGCATTTAATTTTATTATTAGCCTCTCATAGACCTTATCTATTATTTTCCTCCCTGACAGTATTGAATACTGGTTCCGCTGTATGGACCTTGATGGTGATGGTGTGCTTTCTATGTATGAACTGAACTATTTCTACGAGGACCAGTGCAAAAAGCTAGAGTGCATGTCTATTGAGCCACTGCCTTTTGAAGACTGCCTTTGTCAATTGCTTGATCTTGTTAAGCCAGAATGCGAAGGTATTTTTCTTAAATTCATTCATGGGCATTTGCTAACAAAGCCACTACTTTTGCCCATCCCTAACAGTTAAGACTGATTGAATTACTTGGCCATTTCAGAGGGCAGTTAAGAGTAAATCACATTGCAGCGGGCCTGGAGTCACATGTAGGCCAGACCGGAGAAGAGCAGCAGATTTTTCACTAAAGGACATTGGTGCACCAGATGTGTTTTTATGACAATCCAACAGTTACATGTCGTCATTATTAATACTTCTTTGTTCAAGCTTCAATTAATTGAATTTAAATTTCTCGGCTGCTGTAATGGATTTGAACTCCTGTCTCCAGATCATTACAGAATCACACAGTACAGAAGAGGCCCTTCGGCCCATCGAGTCTGCACTGACACGTGAGAAACATCTGACCTACCTACCTAACCCCGTTTACCAGCACTTGGCCCATAGCCTTGAATGTTATGATGTGCTAAGTGCTCATCCAGGTACTTTTTAAAGGATGTGAGGCAACCCACCTCCACCACCCTGCCAGGCAGTGCATTCCAGACCGTCGCCACCCTCTGGGTAAAAAAGGTTTTCCTCACATCCCCCCTAAACCTCCTGCCCCTCACCTTGAACTTATGTCCCCTTGTGACTGACCCTTCAACTAAAGGGAACAGCTGCTCTCTATCCCCCCTGTCCATGCCCCTCATAATCTTGTACACCTCGATCAGGTCGGCACTCAGTCTTCTCTGCTCCAATGAAAACAACCCAAGTCTATCCAACCTCTCTTCATAACTTAAATGTTTCATCCCAGGAAACATCCTGGTGAATCTCTTCTGCACCCCCTCCAGTGCAATCACATCCTTCCTATAATGTGGTGACCAGAACTGCACACAGTACTCCAGCTGTGGCCTCACCAAGGTTCTTTGCAACTCCAACATGACCTCCCTGCTTTTGTAATCTGTGCCTCGATTGATAAAGGCAAGTGACCCATATGCCTTTTTCAGCACCCCGCTAACATGCCTCTTCGCCTTCATAGATCTATGGACACACACGCCAAGGTCCCTTTGTCCCTCAGATCAAGCTTTTAGGTTTCTAGTGCAGTAACATGACCGCTATACTCCGTTCCTGTACTTTTTATTTTCTCATGGGATGTGGACGTCACTAGCAAGCCCAGCATTTGTTGCCCATCCCTAATTGCCCTTGAACTGAGTGGCTTGCTAGGACATTGTAGAGGACAGTCAAGAGTCAACCGCATTGCTGTGGGCCTGGAGTCGTGTGTAGGCCAGACCAGGTAAAGGTGGCAGATTTTCTTCCCAAAGGGCGCTAATGAGCTAGATGGGGTTTTATGACAATCAGTGATAGGGTCATGGTCACCATTACTGAGATTATCTTTAAATTCCAGATTTATTAACTGAATCCAGATGCCACCAGCTGCCATGGCTGGATTTGAACCTATGTCCCCAGAGCATTAGCTGGATTACTAGTCCAGTGACATAATCAATACGCCACCGTCTCTCCTTAATTCTCTCATTCAACATTAACTGAAGTTCACAGAAAAATATCCAGTCCTGTCTGCAGATGTGATATTTTTGTTTCTTCAGTTTACAAAGTAAATTATAACATGAAGCTTTTAATGTTGTCTATATGTAAAATGCATTTGGTTACATTGGACTTACAGCCCAAATTCTGTTGGATTGAAGGAGAATAAAGGTTCTCTCTGTCTGTATCTGTGCTGTATAATGTCTTTCAGCCGTTGTCAACATGGAGTGCTTATAGTTTTCAGAACTAGGTGAAGAGTGGAATTTCCTCCATTCTAACACAATTTCAGGAGACCTCAGCCAGGCTGTAATAATGGCGCTATTAAAGAATTCAGCAGTTTTCTATGCTTGATTGCTATCCTGTAACTTGCAGAAAGCATGTACAAGCAAGGAGCAGGAGTAGGCCATTCAGCCCCTCGAGCCTGCTCTGCCATTTAATAAGATCATGGCTGATCTGACAGTAACCCGAAATCTGCATCCCACCTACTGTCGATAACCTATCACCCTCTGGCTTAGCAAGAATCTATCCACCCCTGCCTTAAAAATATCCAAAGATTCTGCTTCTATCACCTTTTCAGGAAGAGCATTCCAAAGACTCATAACCCCCTGAGTGAATAAATTTCACTTCATCTCTGTTTTAAATGGTAGACCGCTTATTTTTAAACTGTGACCCCTAGTTCTAGATTCTCCCACAAGAGGAAACATCCTCTCCACACCCACCCTGTCAAGACCCCTCAGGATCTTAGGTTTCAATCAAGTTGTCTCTTACTCCTCTAAACTCCAACGGATACAAGCTGGTCTGTCCCACCTTTCCTCAAGACAACCCACCCATTCCAGGCATTAGCCTGGTAAACCTTCTCTGAACTGCTTCCAACGCATTTACATTCTTCCTTAAAAAAGTTGACCAGTACTGTACACAATACCCCAAATGTGGTCTCACTGATGTCTATACAACTGAAACATAAACTCCCTACTTTTGTGTTCAGTTGCCCTCGCAATTAACAATAACATTTTATTAGCTTTCCTAATTACTTGCTGTACTTGCATACTAGCCTTTTGTGATTCATGCACTAGGACACCCAGATCCCTCTGCACCTCAGAGCTCTGCAATCTCTCACCATTTAAATAATATGCTTCTCTTTTATTCTTTATGCCAAAATGGACAATTTCACATTTTCTCACATTAAATTCCATCTGCCAGATCTTTGCCCACTCATTTAACCTATCTATATCTGTTTGTAGCCTCCTTATGATTCCTTCACAACTTATTTTCCTATCTATTTTTATGGCATCAGCAAAATTGGCAACTACCCCTTCAACCCCTTCATCCAAGCCATTTATATAAATTGTCAACAGTTGAGGTATGAGTAGATAGCTATTTTAGATTTAATATTACTGATATGTGAGTAGATTTTCATCACATTAATACAGTATAGAATTAGTAGTTGTTTCAGCATCACTATAAAAGCTGGGAGCTAGTAAAACCAGCTAATCTACTAGTTGTCTGAGGCTCAAATTTGCTCAACTTAATCTCTTAACTGTCCAGGTTTTATTTTACAAGTGATCCTCAAAGAAATCTGTATATTCATAATTTTTTTTCACGTTAATTTTTTCCCACCTACATTTATTTATTCCATTTATTCAAGGGGGTATCGCACCTGAACCTGACCTTGTCCTCTCCTGACACTCATATATGCACTTTCTAATTGAGGCCACTAGATAGTGATCCATGTGACCATGTTGACTGTAGTATACCTACTGTCACCCTGTTGAGATTCAGTAACTCAGCGCACACTGGGAACCTGATCTGACAGTCACTGGATAAAAGTCTAATTCTTCCAGAGAACATAAAGTAACTGTGTGTTTAACTTGAACTATTAAAATGGTTTCTTAATTTCTATGAAATTAACTGGCATTTTTTTTTAACCAGGAAAAATCACACTCCATGACCTAAAGAGATGCAAGATGGCAAATGTATTTTTTGACACTCTTTTTAACATTGGCAAGTACCTGGAACATGAGCAGAAGGATCCATTTTCTATTCCGAGGGTAATTGTTACATTTATGAAACCCTGTCGTCTTCCTGTAAACTACCTACCTCAAGTCCTCTAATCATGTTCTTTAGCAGAGAGTCTCCACTTAATGTAACAAGATTTACTATTGAAACTATAAAAGGTTCCTTGTACTGTGACCTCATCAGCACTGAGCACCACAGAATCTCGCCATCTGACAGTAGCTCCAGTTTGATAATCACATGAAGAGACCAAGTAGAGGAATGAAACCGGCAAAGCTTAGCACTCATGTCTTTGACTCTTTCCAGTACCAGCCCCAAATTGTCACTATGTAACACCAACCTCAGATAATGCACTACTGGCATTAATCTGCACCAACCGGCACTACATTGCATTCATTTTTTTTTTATTCCTATGGCTGGGGAAGCAGTTATAGTTCAATATCGAGGTTGACAATCCATTCGACACCTTCATCTGACACAGTGTGAATGATTGTGATGCCGCCAGGAATTGAACTCTTAAGGCAGAAGTTCAGTATATCATCGATGGTCTGACTTAGATGACAACAGTCAGAATTTGAGCTGTCCCTCATGTTTCAGTTGTGAAGCAAGTGATCACATCTTCCCTGGCCCATCCTCCAAAGGGTAAGGGTTGTCCAGATTTTCCATGGAAGTTGAAACCTGAGACTTCACTGTTCGGGTCAGGAAACAGGTTGCAGTTGGCGAAGTTCGCAGTCAACCAGGAGGTGCACCATCAAAAGGTGGGGCTGTCATCAGTTTATAGGGTGTGGAGTGTGTTCCATTTGGGACTGTGGGATTTCAGATGAGTGCGTGGGTTTTTCTTTTGAGATCCTGCGTCAATGCGAGTGCTTCATTAGCTGTCAGCAGCTGGTGTGCTCTGAAGAAGATATATTCCCTGCAGACATCAGGAGGTTCAATGTGTGCTGGTGCAGAAAGCCACTCAAGCTATGTTGGTCTCAGTGTCCCAGAAATGATCCTCGTGACTTCCCGGAGGTGGCTCCTGAGCCAGATTAAGCAGCAGTACTCTGTGTATGATGCAATGAGGTGAGTGTTGGCTTTGCAGCCTAAGTTGGTATCCACCAGTTTCTGTTTGAGATTTGTTCTTGTCTTGACCTAGGCTCTAGTGTTCTAGAGGTTTTGCTGGTAGGTCAATGTGCGTTCGAGTGATGGCAAGGTGTTTTGGTGTTGGGTCATGGATGAGTGGTCGACCACAGAATTGAACATGAACTTCTTCCTGGCCTTTGAGTTGTTCGGGTGGAAGGCAAAAATGACAACCTTTACAATTTTTGGTCCAAATTTCCATATTTGGAAGTAGGCTTCCAAAGAACATAGATCTTCAGTGAGTTTTCTCAATGTCCTGAAGGTTTTTCACCTAGAAAGCCAGGGCCAAGCCGTTAGCATATATGAAGATCTGTGGCTTTGTGGGAGGGACATCACTAGTACATATGTTGAAGAGCTGAAATTAATAATTGGTGCAGAGATGTACAGACAAACAACTAAATTGTTGGCAAATCTTGGGGGAAATGACCTGTTCTAAGCTGCTTTTGCACATAAATCTATAATCCTGCTTAAATATAATATTTGTAATGCCTATGCAATTTCAATCTTTCCTATGCAGCAAGATGTGGAGAGTGATGGGCCGGAAATGACTGACTGGGAGAAGTATGCTTTACAAGAATATGAAAATTTGGTGGCTGAAGAAACAGCCAATGAAAACTGGAATGACGGGTAAGAGGCTGCTGATTAATAAAAGTTATTATTTTTTACCTGAGGGTCGTTTGAAAATTAACTAGCCCTTTGCGAATTATAAACAACAAAAGACCGACCTTGCCCTGGAATGCCTTCCCTAACAGAACCGTGGGTGTACAGTTCAGTGGTTCAAGAAGGCGGCTCAACACCACCTTTTCAAGGGCAATTAGGGATGGGCAATAAATGTTGGCCTAGCCAGTGACGCCCACACCCCGTGAAAGAATTTTTTTTAATTCCCATGGTTTGCATTTTAAGCACAACAGCAAAATACAGCAGATGTTCAAAATATGAAATCAAAACAGAAGATACTGGAACTGCTTCAGCGGGTCAGGACATCATCTGTGGAGAGAGAAACTGAGTTGATATTTCAGACCAATGATCTTTCATCAAAACTGAGTAAAGGTAGAAATGTAATATGTTTTGAGCAAGTGAAAGGGGGCAAGGGGTGAGAAAGGGTACAAAAGGGAAGGCCTGTGATAGAAAGGAGTGCGAGGGAGATTAAATGACAAAAGGTTTCGTCTTGCAAAAGCCAAAGAGCGTGGTGCTGGAAAGCGATAGCGTAGTGGTATTGTCGGCATTGACCCAGGGTAATGCTCTGGGGATCTGGGTTTGAATCCCACCATGGCAGATGATGGAATTTGAATTCACTAAAAATATGGAATTAAAAGTCTAATAATGACCATGAAACTATTGTCAATTGTTGTAAAAACCCATCTGGTTCACTGATGTCCTTACCTGGCCTGGCCTACATGTGACTCCAGACCCACAGAAATGTGGTTGACTCTTAAATGCCCTCTGAAATGGCCTCCCCTAGCAAGCCACTCAGTTGTAACAAACCACTACAAAGTCACAAAAAAGGAATGAAACCAGACAGACCACCCGGCATCAACCTAGGCACCAAAAACGACAATCGCAGCCCTGTCGACCCTGCAAAGTTCTCCTTGCTAACATCTGGGGGCTAGTGCCAAAATTGGGAGCGCTGTGTCACAGATTAGTCAAGTAACAGCCTGACATAGCCATCATCAGATAATGCCCGAGAGTTGGCCAGGGAGTCGCCCTAGGAGTCCTCAACATTGACTCCAGATCCCATGAATCCTCATGACATCAAGTCAAACATGGGCAAGGAAATCTCCTGCTGATTACCATGTACCACCCTACCTCAGCTGATAAATCAGTGCTCCTCCGTTTTGAACATCACTTGGAGAAAGCACTGAGGTTGGCTAGGGCGCAGAATATTCTCTGGGTGGAGGACTTCACTGTCCATCACCAAGACTGGCTTGGTAGCACTGACTGAGTTGGCCGAGTCCTAAATGACACAGCTGCTAGACTGGGTCTGCGGCAGGTAATGAGGGAAAAACATACTTGATCTCATCCTCAACAATCTGCCTGCCGCAAATGTATCTGTCCATGACAGTATTGGCAGGAGTGACCGCTGCACAGTCATTGTGGAGACGTAGTCCCACCTTCACATTGAGGATACCCTCTATTGTGTTGTGTGGCACTACCATCACGCTAAATGGGATAGATTTCAAACAGATCTAGCAGCTCAAGACTGGGTATCCATGAGGCACTGTGGGCCATCAGCAGCAGCAGAATTGTACTCAAGCACAATCTGTAACCTCATGGCCTGGCATATCCCCCATTCTACCATCACCATCAAGCCAGGGGATCAACCCTGGTTCAATGAAGAGTGGAGGGATTGCCAGGAGCAGCACCAGGCATACCTAAAAATGCCAGGTCAACCTGGTGAAGCTATAACACAGGACTACTTGCATGCCAAATAGCATAAGCAGCAAGTAATAGACAGAGCTAAGCAATCCCACAACCAACGGATCATTTCTACTCCGTCCTTGACAAGAATTAGATCGGTCTTCCAAAGGGTCCCGTCCTTTCCGAAGAGCCTTGGTTCTAGGTGTGATGTCCAGCCATATTTGGCGACAAACTGCTGTAAGCGGTCCAGTATTTTGTTATGTCTTTTGATTCTCGCATTTTTCACAAACAGGCAGCTGCCGGCGATGTGAGCCAGTGACTCGAAGGGGGCCTCACATCTCCTGCAGGATTTGTTATGGTGTTGTCTGCCTCTGTTTAAGGTGGATCTCGTAGGATAGAGATTGCATCGCAGTAGTAAACTGTTTATGAGCCTGGATTGTTTAATGTTGAAACAGGTTCTCGTCCAGGAATTAGAGGCATAGTCATTTCCGTAATACTCAATGCCAATTCTTTGGCATTGGAGTTTGGTCCACTTCCGGTATTCCACCTCCCTCCAAGCCGCGTATCTGTTGGTGGGTTTGGGCCTGGACATTTGGGTAGTATCCGTCCATCCCATAGCGATACCAATTTCATCCACGCCATTACCCTTCATCAGGTCTCCTCTACATTGGAGAGACCAAACGTAAACTGGGCGACCGCTTTGCAGAACACCTGCGGTCTGTCCGCAAGAATGACCCAAACCTCCCTGTCGCTTGCCATTTCAACACTCCACCCTGCTCTCTTGCCCACATGTCTGTCCTTGGCTTGCTGCATTGTTCCAGTGAAGCCCAACGCAAACTGGAGGAACAACACCTCATCTTCCGACTAGGCACTTTACAGCCTTCCAGACTGAATATTGAATTCAACAACTTTAGATCTTGACCTCCCTCCTCCATCCCCATCCCCTTTCTGTTTCTTCCCCCTTCCTTTTGTTTTTTTCCAATAAATTATATAGATTTTTCTTTTTCCCTCCTATTTCCATTATTTTTATATATTTTTAAATCTTTTATACTCCCCCCACCCCCACTAGAGCTATACCTTGAGTGCCCTACCATCCATTCTTAATTGGCACATTCGTTTAGATAATATCACCAACTTCGACACCTATGTGTTCTTTTGTTCTGCCGTCTGTGACATCTTTTGATGATCTGCTTCTATCACTGCTTTTGCCTACAACCACACCACCCCCCTCCACTTCTCTCCCCCCACCCAACACCTTAAACCAGCTTATATTTCAACCCTTCCTGGGATTCACCTAGTTCTGTCGAAGGGTCATGAGGACTCAAAACGTCAACTCTTTTCTTCTCCGTCGATGCTGCCAGACCTGCTAAGTTTTTCCAGGTAATTCTGTTTTTGTTTTGGATCATTTCTAAGCTCTGCAACCCTGCCACATCCAGTTGTGAATAGTGGTGGACAATTAAACAACTCACTGGAGGAGGAAACTCCACAAATAGCCCTGTCCTCAATGATGGAGGAGCCCAGCACAGCAGTGCAAAAGGTAAGGCTGAAGCATTTGCAACAGTCTTCAGCCAGGAGTGCCAAGCGGATGATCCATCTCAGCCTTCTCTGGAGGGACCCAGCATCACAGATGCCAGTCTTCAGCCAATTCGATTCACTCCACATGATATGAAGAAACAGCTGAAGGCACTGGATACTGCAAAGGCTATGGGCCTTGACAATATTCCGGCAATAATACTGAAGACTTGTGCTCCAGAACTTGCCATGTCCCTAGCCAAGCTGTTCCAGTACAGCTACAACACTGGCATCAACCCAGCTATGTGGAAAATTGCCCGGGTATATCCTGTACACAAAAAGCAGGACAAATCCAACTCATCCAATTTCTGTCCCATCAGCCTACTCTCAATCATCAGTAAAGTAATGGAAGGGGTCATCAACAGTGCTATTAAGCAGCACTTACTTAGCAATAACCTGCTCACTGATGCCCAGTTTGGGTTCCACCAGGGCCACTCAGCTCCTGACCTCATTACAACCTTGGTTCAAACATGGACAAAAGAGCTGAACTCCCGAGGTGAGGTGAGAGTAACTGCCCTTGACATCAAGGCAGCATTTGACCAAGTGTGGCACCAAGAAGCCCTGGCAAAACTAGAATCAATGGGAATCGGGGAAAACTCTCCACTGATTGGAGTCATACTTAGTACAAAGGAAGATGGTTGTGCTGTTGGAGGTCAGTCATCTCAGCTCCAGGACATCACTGCAGGAGTTCCTAAGGGTAGTGTCCTCAGCCCAACCATCTTCAGCTGCTTCATCAATGATCTTCCTTCCATCATTAGGTTAGAAGTGGGGATGTTCGCTGATGATTGTAGAGTGTTCACCATTCGTGACTGCTCAGATACTAAAGCAGCCCATTTCCAAATGTTGCATGAACTGGACAATATCCAGGCTTGGGCTGACAAATGGCAAGTAACATTCGCGCTACACAAGTGTCAGGTAATGACAATCTCCAACAAGAGAGCATCCCATCATTGCCCCTTGATGTTCAATGGCATTACCATTATGAAATCCCCCACTCTCAACATTATGAAGGTTACCATTGACCAGAAACTGAATTGGACTAGCCATATAAATACTGTGGCTACAAGACCAGGTCAGAGGCTAGGAATCATGCAATGAGTAACTCACCTCCTGACTCCCCAGAGCCTGTCTACCATCTACAAGGCACAAGTCAGGAGTGTGATGGAATACTCCCTACTTGCTTAGATGCGTGCAGCTCCCAAACACTCAACAAGCTGGACACAATCCGCTTGATTGGCACCACACCCACAAACATTCACTCCCTCCACCACCGACGCACAGTAGCAGCAATGTGTACCATCTACAAGATGCACTGCAGGAATTCACCAAGGCTCCTTAGACAGCATCTTCTAAACCCACAACCCTACCACCTAGAAGGACAAGGGCAGCACATAGACGGGAACACCACCACCTGGAAGTTGCCCTCCAAGTCATTCACCATCCTGACTTGGGAATATATCGCTGTTTCTTCACTGTCGCTGGGTGAAAATCCTGGAATTCCCTTCCTAACAGCACTGGGTGTACCTACACCACATGGACTGCAGCGGTTCAAGAAGGCAGCTCGCTACCACCTTCTCAAGGGTAGCTCGGGATGGGCAATAAATGCTGGCCCAGACAGCAAAGCCTACATCCTGTGAATGAATTAAAAAAATGTCTAGATGATATGTGATTGGATGGATAGCATTGGACTTCACATTAAGTTTAAGCAATTTTAAATCATAAACTCTGCCTCCATTTTGTTGCAATTTTTTTTTACTGGTTTGATTTTTTTCTTATTTCTTTCATTATTCTTTTATTTTGCATTCACATGGCTGCTATCCAGTCAGCCATCAGAACTGAAACTTTAACAGTTTCTCTCCATAGATGCTGCCAGACCTGCTGAGTATTGCCAGCGTTTTCATTTGTTGTTTTCAAGCTTTGTACCCCTTTACACATGGATTAGAAGTACCATTTTTCCCCCTTAAATGCATATGGTTTTTAGAGCTGATTTTTTTTTAAAATGAATGTTATAATTTGGTAGATCATATTTAATTTGAAAACAAAGCAATGCAGATAATGCAGCAGTGTGTGATTCAAACCAACATGTATTATCAAATTGTTTGTATAGTGTGATGCTGAACAAAGAGGTAGACATTCTAAAATAAGAATGGATTTTGCATACTGTTAAAGTTACAGGCACAGTTTGACCGTTATGTCTTAAAACCAAGTTTGAATTCAACTTGGGTAGATAGCAGGGTCCACTTGATAGAAATTCCTGAAAATTTTTCAAATTAGGAATTTGAGGGGACCCCGGTGAGTGACTTGAAATGCATTTGAGGAGGAAATGTTAACTTGTTGACATAGTATAGTTAATACACTGTCTCGTGCCAACACAAGATGGCCGCTGATACCCGGCAGCAATGTGCACTGGTCCACGCATGCACAGAAATCCAATTACATCACCCATGGGACAACGTAACAGGGATCCAGAGCTGACATCAATTTCAGAGAGTTTAATCCCCTACGCGGACACAAAACCCTCTCCCCTTGCATGGGAAAACTTCTCCCAGAGGCCTGGCCTGTGTGTTAGGTGGGGAAGTCCCCAAGAAAGGCTGCAGCCAAGGAGCAGTGAGATTAATGTTGCGGCTGGAGGGGTGAGCTTGGTCAGGGGTGGGGGACAGTTCGAGGTTGGATTGGTGATAGGAGGTTCATGGTGGAGGAGGTTCACAGATCGTCTTCATAGCCCTCAGGGTCAGCCTCTTTTACAATTTTCTGGGCTGCTTTGTGAAACATGATTCTAAAAAGCTACAAACAGAAAATATGACTTTATTTAGCATTATACCTTGAAGCTGAAACAATGTACTGTGTTAGGGTCACATGCAGTTGCATTATTATAAATCCAACATTCCTATAACAGTTAATATTACGTTGAATGCTCAAATTACTATTTCCCTTAGCTAACTTTATACAAGAATTTGTTTCACACTGGCAGGAGTAAAAACTCAAAGATGGTGCAAGAAATCCACACTTCCTGGTTTTCAGACTGTAACACCGCCCCATGTTTTTAAACCCCATCCAGAGTAAAAAACAAACCTGCACATGCACAATGTTGGCAACAAACGCAGCGTTCTTAATATTATTACAGGACACGACTTATCTTATTGTCAGGCGGAGGCTGAGAACTACATGTCCCAGCATGCCCCTGGGAGTTTTCGGCATGCACAAACCAGGAGCAGGCTGCGCATGTACAGCCCGGTGTTTGAAGTTGTTCAGGCTGAGGACGGACCTAGTGCGCCTACCTAAAAAGAAAAAAAATGGTTTGAAAACTGGATCACGTGACTCAGGAACAGGGTGCCATAATTGGAAAAGAGTCCCAGACAGCGAACAGGGGGAGGTCCCAAAAGTCCCAGATAGGGAGAGAGGGCAGAAAGAAAGAGAGGAGCAAAGAAAGAGGCTCCAAGTGGTAAAAGGGCTGCAGTTGGCAGACTTTAAGTAATGAGGGCTCGGGAGAAGTCCTTTAGATCAAAGAAGGCAGCAGAAGGTTGGTGATTCAGTGCTGCGGCCCATTGGAATAAAGGTACCCATTTGTAGCCAGTAGTGTCCTGCTCAGTGCAGCAAAGAGCTGAAGTTGTGCTGTGTGAGCTGGAGTGTAGACCTGGAAATCCCGTGAAACAGTCTCGGTTGTCAAGATTAAAACCCTGGGAGGTGAGCAGTTATTGAGGCAATCCAAGACAGAGCAGCTTTTGGAGAGAATCCCGAGGCTGTATCTTCAAAGGTGAAGACTGGATTCCCCCGTGAGAAAGACAGGGTTTCACTAAGATTGGTTGTCTCAATGTTTACTGATATCTGGATGGGTTGCTGAGAAATCTGCAGGGTCTGTCTTGGTCGTATTTGAAACTTATCGTGCAGTGTTGTGTGTTCAACCACACTTAGTCTGTTAATTCACCTTCTTTATTCATTCATGGGATGTGGGCATCACTGGCTAGGCCAGCATTTGTTGCCCATCCCTAATTGCCCCTGAGAAGGTTGTGGTAAGCTGCCTTCTTGAACCACTGCAGTCCATGTGGTGTAGGTATACCCATAATGCTGTTAGGGAGTTCCAGGATTTTGACCCAGCAACAGTGAAGGAAGGGCAATATATTTCCAAGTCAGGATAATGTGTGGCTTGGAAGGGAACTTCCAGGTAGTGGCATTCCCATGCATCTTCTGCCCTTGTCCTTCTAAATGGTAGCGATCGTGGGTTTGGAAGATGCTGTCTAAGGAGCATTGGTATGTTGCTGCAATGCATTTTGTAGATGATACACACTACTGCCACTGTGCATCGGTGGTGCAGGGAGTGAACGTTTGTGGATGGGGAGCCAATCAGGAGTGCTGCTTTGTCCTGGATGGTGTTGAGCTTCTTGAGTGTTGGTAGAGCTGCATTCATTCAGGCAAGTATAGAATATCCCATTTCACTCCTGACTTTTGCCTTGTAGATGGTGGACAGGCTTTGGGGAGCCATGGGAAGGCAGCTTCCCTCTGACCTGCTCTTGTAGCCACAGTATTTATATGGCTCGTCCAGTTCAGCCTCTGGGAAATGGTAATCCCCAGGATGTTGGTAATGGGGGATTCACCGATGGTAATGCCATTGAATGTCAAGGGGCGATGGTTAGAATCTCTCCTTTTGGTTGGAGATGGTTATTGCTTGGCATCTGTGTGGCACAAATGTTACTTGCCACTTGTCAGCCCAAGCCTCGATATTGTCCAAGTCTTGCAGCATTTGGACATGGACTGCATCGATGTCTGAGGAGTCGCGAATGGTGCTAAACATTGCACAATCATCAGCGAACATCCCCACTTCTGACCTTATGATGGAAGGAAGGTCATCGATAAAGTTGCTGAAGATGGTTGGGCCTTGGAACTGAGATGATTGACCTTCAACAACCACAACCATCTTCCTTTGTGCTAGGTATGACTCCAACCAGTGGAGAGTTTTCCCCTTGAATCCAGTTGACTCCAGTTTTGCAAGGGCTCCTTGATGCCATTCTCAGTCAAATGCTGCCTTGATGTCAAGGGCAGCCATTCTCATCAGGAGTTCAGCTGTTTTGTCCAAGCTTGAGCCAAGGTTGTAATGAGGTGAGGGACTGAGTGGCCCTGGCAGAACCCAAACTGGGCAGGTTATTGCTAAGCAACTGCTGCTTGATAGCACTGTTGATGACCCCTTCCATCACTTTACTGATGACTGAGAGTAGCCGGAAGGGCCAGTAATTGGCTGGGTTGGATTTGTCCTGCTTTGTCTTCAGGACGTACCTGGGCAATTTTGCACATTGCTGGGAGATGCCAGTGTTGTAGTTGTACTGGAGCAGTTTGACTAGGGTTGTGGCACGTTCTAGAGCACATGGAGAATTGGTAACATAGTAGTATTGTCGCTGGACTAGTAATCCAGGGACCCAGGGGACCCGAGTTCGAATCCCACCATGGCAGATGGTGGAATTTGATCGACAGATGGTCAATCGACAATCAGCTGCTTCATCAATCGCCAATGGTTTCATGGTTATCATTAGATGATAACCATCTGATGATAACCATGAACCCATCTGGGAAGGGAAGGAAACCTGCTAACCTTACCTGGTTTGGCCTATATGTGATTCCAGATCTGGTTGAATCTTAACTGCCCCCTGAACAAGGGCAATAAATGCTGGCCTAGCCAGCAGCATATTAAAAACAACAACATTTAAAGAAAAAACGTCTTCAGTACTCTTGCCGGAATAGTGTCAGGGATACCATCAACCGTTTCTTGATAACACTGAATCGAATTAGCCGAAGACTGGCATCTGTTTTTTTTATTGTGATGCTGGGGACCTCCAGAGGAGGCCAAGATGGATCATCCACTCAACACTTCTGGCTGAAGGTTATTGTCTTTTGCACTGATGTGCTGGGCTCCCCCATCATTGAGGATGGGGATATTTGTGGAGTCGCCTCCTGCAGTGAATTGTTTATTGTCCACCACCATTCACAACTGGATGTGGCAGGAATGACATGTCCAGCAATAGTGAAGGTGGTGTCTGGGACATTACCTGTAAGGTATGATTGCGTGAGTATGTCAGGCTATTGCTTAACAAGCCTGTGGGACTGCTCTCCCAATTTTGGCACTAGCCCCCAGTTAGTAAGCAGGACTTTGCAGGGTCAACATGGATTCTGACCTAGGTCTTTTACTGTTTGCAGTATTCATAAATAAGAGTACCAATGCTGCCGCATTATGAGAAACGCCATCTTTTATGTGAGACTTTAAAGCAAAACCCCTTAAAAGATGCCATGGCAACACTTGAAGAGAAGGGAGTTATTCTGGTGTCCTGATCAACATCTTTCCCTTAGCCAATGCCAGTTAAAACAGATTAAATATTCTTTCTTTAATTTTTTGTTTATGGCACCTTAGGGTGTGCAAAATAGCTGTTCTATTTACCTGTAGAATGCTAACTGCATTTCAAAATTAATGCATTTGATTGTAATGTTCTGTTTCAAAGAATACTTAACTCTGTATTCTACATCCCAAATGTGTCTGTAAACTTGAATATCAGTTAATAACTTATTAATCATATTGAATGCAAGGGTGATTTACAGAGTTCAAGGGTGGACAATACTATATTTAACCAGAAAGTTGACCCCATCATATAACCCTCAAGTTATCAAGTAACTATGTGGACAATTTGTTTATGTATATTGTGAGTAAAATCGGTCTTTGACAATTTAGCACATCTGCAGTCTCCATTTTCCATTGAAATTAGTTGAAAAGCGAATCAAGTGGTATATAGAACTGGCAGTTGACTTGCTATTGAGAGTTTTGTATTCCTGCCAAAGGCCAATTTCACACCCAATATTTCTGTGGCAGTGTTAGCCATTGCATAAATTGTTAAATTCTGATAAACTTAAAAAAAAGCATGAAGCCATCTTTTATTTTTTTACCCACCCTGTCAAACTTTCTTGTTTTGCCTTAATGTCTGCCAGCCTCCTTGGCTTGGTGTATTGTTTGCACGTGTTTGACTCATTTCCAATTAAAACCTTTATTTTCCCAACAATTGTGAGAAAGAGGCAAGAAGTAGTAGTACTAATTCAGATGAGGTCAAAGGCTTGATTATGCATTGACCATGTTGGTACTTGGAATCCATTCTCCCACAGCTTTTTGTCTCATGTATAATGTGTGTACATTACATGCTGCAACAAATTTTAAATGGAATCACTCATTTCCCCCAAAATTAGGTCCCAAGCGATAGTATTAAAATATTGACTGCATTACTGTCTGAAATTCAAACTTTCCGTTAAATTACCTTCATCATGCACAATCCTATGAGTTGTAACACAGACTGTGACAGCTTGCTTTAGTAGCAAGTTGGAAATACTAGTTTATTCTGACTTCTTGTTTTGGCCTGAATGCCTGACTCATTGCTTACCATATTGTGTGCACCTTTGGTTAATTTTGAATTAAGTTCATAATTTTCTCAACAATTGTGAGAGGCAGAAATAATGCTGTGCCAATTGTGCTTAATCACTTCCCATGCATTTGAAATTTCAGTTGCAGTGCTTATCATAATGCTGCATGACTCAAAAGCCATTCATTTGCTTCCAAATTATTCATGTTTGTTTCAGTACTGCAGTTTGATATTTGCTCCTTTTTTATAATTGAAATGTAACACAAGTTACTAGTGATAACAGCAAAGTGACACTAGTGCAATTTAAGGCAGTGAAAGGGGGAGGGAGAATGTAGTCCCATGCTTTCAAAGTCATGAGCACTCTGCAAATAAATATTTTTAAATTTTGCACTTAGTTTTGAGGTCAAAATACATAGATTCCCATTGTGTTAATTTGAATATTGAGTACACAACCTCAAATCTAATAACAGTTGGGCCAGAATTTGTTGTCAAAATAATGAGGAGTTAACGGTGCTCACTGTTATTTATCCATAAATGGTACAGCAACTTCAGATGAGGAGCAGATGCATGGTTAAATGGAATACCCAAAAGTTGCTGTCAGAGTTGAGTTGCATCACTCTACTATTAGTTTCACAAAAACAATATGTAGCATTCTGCATCACCTTTGGCATGCATTAAATGATGCAACTTTGTTGTATTTATAAACCTGCCACATATATTTAGGGCTAGTAATTAGTAGGATAAATACATTTTAAATGATATGTGAATTATTAATTATTGCCAACCAGCCTCTCTGGCACTGACAATTAACTATCACAAAAATCCTTGGGTTTTGAATTTTTCAGGGAGATTTCAAAAATGTCAACAGCAAGATTTTAAATCTTTTTCTCTCTTCCCTTGTCTTTTCCACTCTTTCTTAATCCAATATTTCTTTCCCTCTCTTTCCCTTTACCTGATTTGACATTGCACTCACCTTCTATTAACCAATCTCCTCCTCAGTTCTTCCTATATTTATTTCACAACGCTTAAGTCCTACAGACAAAGAGACATTCTGATGGTTACCATGTACACTCTGGTCCTAGATGCCCTGTCTCCCTCGCTGTGCCATTATCAGTTCTCACTTTCAGCTACTTTATGATCAAAAATCTTTTTTTTTTAGCAGGGCTAAAAGCAGATACAGCTAGATGCCCTATTTACAGCAAATTCTGGCCAGAGATAATGAAGCATGAGGTTTTACTGCCACCTAGTGAATGAAATAAACATATAGTCAAGTAGTTGGTCTGTGTGAGCTTAGAATCATAGAATCTTACAGCACAGAAGCCTTAAACAAATTGATTTTTAATGATCATTAGGAGTGTTTGGAGAGACACTGCTCTTTTCACCAGCAAGGCCCTTTCCAACCATTCTACCCATTTAAAATTACTTTTAAATGGTGAGTACACATAGTAAAATGATAATCTAAAGCAATTGAAGATGGAAATGTTCAAAGGGAAATGCAACATTTTAAACTTGTGCTCCAGATTTATTATAACTCAAATATTTTATTGTCTGGCTTTGATATAGATTTTTATTGGCGTTTTGGTTAGGCCTGAACCCAGGACCTGTTAGCACAGGTCCACTCATCCAAATTGAGACCCTGAAGTTTGTTTACCTTGATCATGATTTTTGGATTTGTTTTTACTTGCTTTTTTTTGTCTAAATTAGAAACCCTTGTTATCTGCCATTCTCTCTTTGAGAGCTCGCACACCTGCAGTGATTCAGTTATTGCGGAGTTGTACTTTAATTCTAAGGATATATCATGCAATCTCATTGGTTGACACCAATGTCTGTAGGCATGGACCATATTAATATTTGGAGTCCCCATCTATCCTTTCTTCAAGTGAAAACAAAGGTTCTGCATTAAATTAGCACTGTTGAGTGAGGAGAGCTAGATGGGCCCTAATTGCCTGAATTAAAGAGACAGTTTACCCAATAGCAATGAGAAATTCCTGTTTGGATAGATCTCAGTTTCAACCTACACAGTATGAAAATTCAATCTACAGTAAATAAATTAACATCCTTTGATATCCAACATATTATCTGTATTTTAAATCCACATTCATTAAAATTTACTGAGCTGCTTGTGAAGTCTGAGATTTTTCGCATGAATTTACACAAAAGATTTGAAGTGGCATTCATTAATGACACTTAGCATGGAGATGAGCTATATAAACCTGCTGTTGTTGGGACATAACTGAGGAGAAAGTAACAACGTTAGTAGTAAAAGGCACGTTCATTTTTTTCCTCCAACCTTCATGAAATAGTGATCTCAAATACAGATTGTTGCATATTTCAGATTCATCATATGAACAGTAGCCTTTCAAACCAAGATGATGGGACCTTGGAGGTTAGCTGGTTAAATGAGAACCTAATTGTGTTGGCTCTAACTCTTCAGCTTATCTTTATTGCATGTTCTTGTCATCATTTCCTAAGACTTAGCATGCCAGTTTCCCATGCAGAACAGTAAATGCCCATAATTGTGTGTTTTTGTAGCATGCTTCTAACACAGTCTTAAGTAAATGTCTAACATTTCCCCTCATGACTGCTTGCCCTGCCAAAGAATTAGAATTAATGATATTTTCACTTAGTGCAAAAAGCACTAGTTAGCAAGGGTTCATAAATTATAGAGGCAAATTGGAGGACAAGAAAAATTTAATCTAGAATTTTCATGGAAGATATTGTAAATCTTTACAATTTAGTGTTTCATCCTGGTCACACCTGGAAGTGTGAATACCAAGGCATCGTACTCACACACAAAGGAGAAGACCAGAAAAGATTCTCCAGGCCATATGATTGGACCCAAAAACAGATGTCTATAAAGTATCCATAAGACATAGAGTTCTAATTAATCCAAAAATAATTATCTGTTAAGGCACCAATCAAATATCAACTGGCTAATGAGAATGAATCAAAAGCAGTAACAAGGAACATGTAACTGTCACCAGGTGCAACCTGCACAAAACTGAGCAACCAAATTCCTCAATTTTTCTTCAAAGCTACCACTCACAATATATCAAGCACCACAAAACCAACCAGTTGAATTGCTGAGTTTTCCACGCTAATTGCGCCACACAAGTGACAGGCAATGACCATCCCCAACAAGAGAGAATCTAACCATCTCCCCATTACATTCAGTGGCATTATCTTCACTGAATCCCCTACTATTAACATCCTGGGGGTTACCATTGACCAGAAACTGAACTGGACAAGCCATATGAATACTGTGGCTACAAGAGTAGATCAGAGGCTGGGAATTTTGCTGCAGTTAACTCACCTCCTAACTCCCCAAAGCCTGTCCTCCATCTACAAGGCACAAGTCAGGAGTGTGATGGAATACCCTCCACTTGACTAGCCGAATGCAGCTCCAACAGCACTCAAGAAATTAACACCATCTAGGACAAAGCAGTACACTTGAATGGAACTCTATTCACCACTTTCAACATTCCTCTGCCATTGACACACATTGGCAGTAGTGTGTACCATCTACAAGATGCACTGCAGCAACTGACCAGCGCTCCTTTGACAGCACCTTCCAAACCTACAACCTCTAGCACCCAGAAGGACAAGGGCAGCAGATGCATCAGAACACCACCAACTTCCAGCCACATGCCATCCTGCCTTGGAACTATATCGCCATTCCTTCACTGTCGCATGATCAAAATCCTGGAGCTCCCTTCCTAACGGCACTTTGGCTGTTCCCACAACATATGGATGCAGCATTTCAAGAAGGCGGCTCATCACCACCTTCTCAAGGGCAATTAGGGATGGGCAACAAGTGTTGGGCTAGCCAGTGCCGCCCACATCCCATGAACAAATACATAACAAAAAACTATCTTGGGCTGCCATTTTCAGAGAATTACATCTTGGAGGTTGTAGTCCTCACTCTGCCACTGGAGGTACGATAATCAAAGTGTATTGAGACAATGTGTGTCACAGGACAACTGGGCAGAGAAGTTACAAATGGCCAAGATGTAATTGGCAGAATTTATTTTTTAAATATCAATGTTATATACTTTAAGACGTTAAATTTAAAATACTGAGTTAATGGTGTTTGAGATATGTTTTTGTTCTTTATTGATGAGGGGGTCAAATGTTTGCTGTGGAGACAGGTATATCTTTACAGAATAGCTTGATGCTGACATTGGACATGATTGCCGGTCAGCTGTAACTGTGGAGAATACCAAGTGTGGGTTAGTGGAGACGTAACTCAACATTAGGAAAAGCTTACTGTGCAGTTCCACTTCAGGAAGAACTATAAATCCACTATGAGAAGTAAAGGGAAGAAAATATCTTTCATAATCCTGTAAAATCACAAACAAAATGGTTTTGGGAGAAGGAAAGAATAAGGAAAATGTAAATGGCCCTTAGGCAAGTGATCCACTTTGGATCAATCCAAAAAAAACCTTTGGATGCAAATAACTGACATCAGTGTGTTTTTGGAGGGTGTGAACAAACTCTGAAGAGTTTGTCTCTGCAGCAAGTTTTGTAAGGTATTAAGTGCATGATATTATGATTATTTACATGAGTATCGTTAACACTTGGATTGTATCCTAACAAATATTTACCAAGGCACCAGGAGAGTTTTTAACCCCTTTACTGTAACTCTTTGTCCAGGAACGATCAGATCTTTACAACCCAGCCTACAACCAGAAGCCTGCATATAAAGATTATTTTTTTAAAAAGAGAACTAAAGACACTAACAACTTGACTTCTAAAAATGGATTTGTCATTTCAAAACACCTCTCATATCCTGGATTTTCAGAGATACCACTCCATTTAATTGACTAATCTGACTGAAGTATATTAGAAGAATTTATCTCTTTTGGGGTTAATTGCCTCAGTTTCATTAGCATACTGATGATCTCAGGTTACCGGAACTGCAGAATTCAGAGCTGTCAGGTGCCAAATTTATTCCCCTAACATTTCTAGAGCTTCTAACTCTCTATCTGAAGAGCATAAAGCTTAATTCCTACTGAGCTATCTCTGAATCTGTGTCTTGATTTAGAGAGTGCCTTGTTGGATACGAGTATTTTACGTGTTTGTTTCCTCGTAATTTAGTATGGCTACTGGCTGCACTTAAGGCAATTCTCAGCACATTATATCTACAATAGTATCTGGTGTGTAATATTTTTAACTCGCATCAGTTATGCCATCTATTGGTTCAGTATGTTAGCATGGTTGCAGCAATCATGTCACCATATAGGCTAAGCATTCAGTGCAAGTATTAATATTGTGGCTACAAGAGCAGGTCAGAGGCTGGGAATTCTGCGGCAAGTAACTCGCCACTTACTTACAAGCCTGCCTATCATCTACAAGGCACAAGTCAGGAGTGTGATGTAATACTCTCCACCTGCCTGGAAGTGTGCAGCTCCAACAATACTCAAGAAGCTTGACGCCATCAAGGACAAAGCAGCCCATTTGATTGGCACCCCATCTACTACCTTCAACAGTCAATCCCTCCACCAATGACACACAGTGGCCCTGCAGCAACTCACCAGAGCTCCTTCAATAGCATCTTCCAAACCCACGACATCTACCACCTAGAAGGTCGAGGGTCAGATGCATAGGAATATCACCACCTGCAAATTCCTCTCCAAGCCATAAACCATCCTGACTTGGAATTATATTGCAGTTCCTTCACTGTGGCTGGATCAAAATCCAGGAACTCCCTTCCTAGCAGCACTGAGGGTGTACCTACACCACATGGACTGTAGTGGCTGACCACCACCTCCTAGAGGACAATTAAGGATGGGCCGCAAATGCTGGCCTGGTCAGCAACACCCACACCCTGTGAAAGAATAACAAAAACATCATCTCCTGCCACCGCACTGGCACACGAAGTCATTGATGCCATCATTGTGCGCCTGGAATAGGAAGTCGGCAGCCACCCAACCCATAGGCACATGCACAGTGCCACTGACATCATCATTGTGTGCCTGGTGTACGCTTGCCGCCCACTTGCTGCACCCCCCCTTGCCACTTCACTCACCGCCCCACTCCACCCTTCAGTCGTCCCCACCCCTCCTCGTCACTTCACTTGCAGTGCCCCTCGTTGGTTCACTCGCTGCCCTGCTTATTGCCTGTAGACAGCAAGGGAGAAGGGCGGTGAGTGAGATGGAGACAGTGAGTGTTCGGGAGCGGGGTGGCCAGTGAGGCAGCGAGCAGGGCAATGAGCAAATCGCAATCCAAGAACTTTTAACTAGTGTTTTGGGGTTCAATATTCTCTGAAAACTGTAGTCCTTAACCATGGTGATTAAAGCACATTGCATTGATACTGCACTTGTTAAAATATCTTTACATTGCTCAATATTACAGATGATCGTGTTCCTTGCTGCAGGCATCAGTGACGTCACAGGCACTGTGACTGTATAGCTGGTGGATGTGCCTCCTGCAGTTGTGGTGGCAGCAAACTCAAACAACCAATGAGTGATAAAGCCTTAAAAGATCCATTAGTGCCAAGGATATAATTGTAAGATTTCTAAAAGAAGGAATCTTTTCCTTTATGTAAAAAAAATAGTGGTAATACTGGCTGAAATTATTCCATCTTGACTCTAGGGACTCTGAGCTGTCTGACTACTAAAAGATACAACTTTAAACAAAGAGGAGTTTTAAGGTAAGGAAACTTCTACAATCATTTGAAGTTGTCTTCACATTTCATGTGAACAAGACATTGCTTTACTTGTCCATTGTGTTTTTTAATCAAAGACAGTGTTCTACAGTTAAAGAAAAGGACTGAATTAACAATCAGATCATTCTCCTTCCCCTTCAACTTCTTTTGACTTTTGGACATTGGGTAAACAGTGTTGGATTATGGCCCTCAGTAAAAGGAGATTTGCATTTATATAACACCCATCAGAACCTCAGGATGCCCCAAAGCGCTTTACATCCAAGTATATATTTGAGTGTATTTTTTTTATTTCCAACCGTTTACCCAGAGAAAGTGGAATGTTCACTCTTTAAGAGCGGTAACTATCTTTCAGATAAAGGTGTGCTGAATACAGTATGCATGTGCCATCAATCCAAAAAATGAACTTGCCTGCATTTTCTTCTTCCTCCATTAACTAGGTGGCTCATCTATGATGTGTCAAGTACATCTTAAAATAAAGAATTGGTACTGCTCTCAAAAAATGAGAAAACTGACTCTACTTAGACCTACAATATATACATCTTTCCTAATCTCCAAAGAATTATTGAGTGCTGAACCATAAAAGGGGGAAAATGGGAAAGTTTGTTAAACATTCTTTTAATAGTTTAATTTTAAAAGGTAATGCTAATGGAAGCTCTTGTTTGAAATGAATGCAAGTACAATACAAGAAATTTCTTTGTGATGCTGCCAGGTAACTTGCTTGTGATTGAGTCTGCATTCAGAGTGAGTCCCAGATCACTGATAATTAGTTACTACGTTACACCAATAATCTCCTGCCTGTTTTCCCAATCTTTTATTCTCTCATACGCTCCAAAGAGCAATGATTTTCCGGTGTTGATTTTGTGCTTTGCAGCCATATCTTTTATTGAAGCAGAATTATAAAATTCAGGGTGGGGCATTTCATTTGAACACATTTGGAAGTATGACAGTGGTGTCAAGAATTATTTTCACAATGTGAGGAACTACCTGGGGGAGAATTTTCTCCCAGTCAGTTGGGAGCTGGCGTGGGCAGGCAGGGAGCCAATCACCGCCCACCATCGGCTGCACGCTGCCACTTTGCATGGGCAGACCAATTAAAGCCAGCCCAGTGTGACACGCACCCATCAAAGGCAGCTTGTTGCACAGTGCATTCCTTCACTTAATTGCTGGCATTGTTTAAACAAACCTGAGCTGCCTCAGGGAGATTAATTTCATAATGTTAATTTTAAATAAAGAAGCTAAAAAATCATTTACACGTCCTGTCATGTGACAGTGTCACATGAGCTGGGGCATGTTTTGCAAATGCTCCAAAAATATTTATTTAAGTTCTAAACCCTTCATGAAACCTCATCCCGCCCGTGGATGAAGTTTCATGAAAAATGCAAACGCTGCCTGGGCTCTTCGCCTGCCCACCAACGTTAAGGTTGGACGGGCAGCTTTCTCAATTGGCTTAATTGTTTGATTAATGATCTTAACAGACCTGTGACAGTTCAGGTGCACATTCAACTCCGATGTGCGCCTGCCGAATGAAAGATCAGAATGACACACGGTGACGTCGGGACACATGTCTGACGTCACCGTGTGTCATTTTACACATCAGCGTGCAGAGCCCACCCCCACACACCAAACAGAATATTCTGTCCCTAATATCACACTCTACATGTTTATGGCCCATGATGTACTAAGAGCAAAATTTTACAGCTTTAATTTTTATTTTAATTTAGACCTTATCGAAATGAGGTTGATCCTGAATATCAGCAACTAAGTCGGGAAGCTGAATGGATAAGAAGACTCGGAAATGCTCATTGATGTGTATGGTGTCTTTTTTTTATATAGATGAATATGATGATGTTTTGCCAGTTTCTATTCACAGTTGCCACAGTTACTAGTCACACTCTGCAGCTGGTCTGCTTTAGAGAATTTGCAAAAGCAAGCAACAAACTTTAAAAAAAAAAATCAGCATTGAGGTACTACCCCACCCACCCCCCTCCCCTGGTTGCCCTTAATCAGTTAAAAGTTATTTTAAAAAATTCAAAATTGAAAATTCAAGTGATTTTTTTTTTCAAGAGTTGGAGAAGTCAAACTCTTCATCTCTTCCAATTGTAAGTTTGAAGACTGTTGTCAAGAATGGAAATTTACAATGGCACTTATGTTAGAAATTGGAAGATGGTGGGGGAAAGAACTCCATGCTTATCTTTCCCCATAAGTGCAGAGTATATTCACTGTGCAGTAGGACATAGAACACTTCTGGAGAAACCGCAAAATCTGGGCAAATTTCCTAAGGTCCAAAGCCAAGTGTATTTTTTTTAAAATAGTGTTGTCTAGCCGCTTTTTGTGCATTAAAGAGGTAACGATAGCTTCTCGGTTCTTTGTTTAAAATTGGTGTTGGCAAACAGTGTATCTATACATAGTGGACAGACGTGTGGAAGTTGCGGACAATAAGAGCACAGAATTTTCCTGTTTTTTGACTCCCAAGTTACTCTTGTGTACGGTTGTGAAGCAGCTGGAAACTTTGTTCATTGTGCACACGCAGAAATCCGGACCGCTTCAAAAAACTTGCAACATAATATTAACAGGCACCTCCAACGTCTAACTCATCATATTCATGTTTGGATCGGTTGTCACTACATTCCACAAGTACAAAAATAAATCACTCTATTGATGTATGAACACAGTTTGAACATTTCCATTCTCAGTTGCCCAGTGATGACTCTGCACTGACCTTAACAATTAAATGTGCCTTATTTTTAAAGGGTAAGATTTTTACATACATAATATTTGATAAATGAAATTCTGCTGTAGCAAACTTGTTTATATGTTAGAATATGTTGTACATATTTGCTAAGTTTGTGTATAATTTCTTGATTTGTAGAGTCTTGCGGTGTATATTTGTGTTGTGGTGCTAAATCATACTTTTCAGTGTTGAGATCATGTTCTTATGCATTTTTGAAATAAAGTATTTAAAATTATTTTTCTCTCAGACTGACTGAATTTGGTATCATCAAGGAATCTGTATTAATGCAAATCCAGAAAGTGGTGTAGTAACACATTGTTTCCCATTAGTAAATAAACAGATGGATGTCGCGACTCACCGGGGATTGTGCGCCGCAATATCAAGCCCCACTGCTCCCTGAGCCACGACAAAAGTGAAAAAGTTTGATCAACCCACCTAATTGTTTAATTCAGGTTAACAGAATACGCACACCAGGTTTGTAAACTTAATAAGTAAATAACTGTTTATTGAACAAATTGTCTTTAACCAGTGGCAAAAGAAAGAAATATGAATCGCTAATTTCTGACTCCATAACCTAAACTCTACCCCTTCTTAAACTCCTATACACACATATATAAGACTCACAAAAACATGGATTTTAAGGATGGGATAAAACCATTCAATAGCACCAATTCTGGAGTTACAAGATTTGATGGGTTAATTTTGATCAATGTCTTCCAAATTCCTTTCAGTTCCTTGTTGATGACACAAAGTGGTCTTCCAGCACTTTCAGTCTGTAGTTCACTGGTTGAGCACATGCTTGTCAATGACCCTAATGGTGATTTTCCCCTTTGCCTCTTGACAGGGGTTTTCAGAAAGAGAGAAAGGGTTATAGAGTTACAAGGAGAAAAAGCCGGCAATCTATTATTGTAGAATTACTGGAATCAAACACACACAGGAGACAAGGATTTTTTTTCCTTCAGGTTAGGAGCTATTCCGCAGCACTGCTGTCACACAAACCCTGGTCACCTGGTCAGGAGCCAATTAAAATGTTGTTGCCAGGCGGTTCCTCATTAGACTGGACGACTCCTCAGCACTACCCTGTCTTTCATGGCACACTCTGTTCCGGGACAGCAACATTGTAGCAACACTGTTCCAGTCAACACATTCTTCAAACTGCAGCCATTGTAATTTTAATCCACAGTCTAACAGAAACCTTTAAATGGGATACTAGGATAATGCAGAGTGTTGGAATAGTACCTTATTAACTTGTCATTGTGCCTTCTGGTCTATGAATTTATTAATTTATATCTGACCACCCCTCCATTTAGTTTTACTACTGATTGCGGCTAGTTAATTTAACGAGCACCACTACTGAATATATTAATCTGCTGGTGCCCAGTGCTTCATTAATTTATTAATTGCAATTGTGCTGTGTTTGTCAGCATCCTTTTATTACTTGTGCATCATGATGTGTTTGTTCAGTTTTCCTTTTGAGATTATATGATTTTAAAAAACTTAAAATTTTTAATTCAAATTCTGCACCATTTTACAGGCAGCTTCTGTTATCCATTGATTTAGGGTGTTTTGTTGTTGTATTCTTTGGAAAGATCAAAATTAGACATTTTAACACAACACAGCTCATGACTCCCCATGTGCAATCACATGGGATCCCCACTAATAACTGTAATACATTAAAATACTCGTGCTTTTTCTGGGCACTCTCTACCCTTAATTCCTGTGTAACAATTTTTGGTCAAGATTTCATAGGTCAACATTTATGAGTCCATGTTCTGCCACCTCATTGGCTCAGTTCCAGAACTCAGATGGAAGCACTGATCATGCCACTAAAGATGGAGGAATGTACAAGGCCAGATTCAGGAAGTCCCAGTGTGCAGAGTCATGGAGGAGAATGCATAGATAGGGCAGGATGAAGCCACATAAGTTTACAAAGACAAGAACAAAAATACACCAGAACTTAAAATAAATTTGCTTGATATTTTCAATTTACAGAAGATGGAACAAATACAACTGTAGCAGTCATAATATATTTACAGTGGGCATCCTACAGTCAATGCAACTAGAATGAGCGAATTAATATCACAGCTTTAAGAACTAAGCTAATGCTTGATTTAAAAGTTAACGTGTTTCTTGAATTCCCTACTGCTATTTGAGCCTTATTAATCACTTGGAAATTGGAATTATTATTCTTTCGGGATTTCAACAGACCCCTTATTTCAACAGAATAGCTACGTGGTAAAAGTGTTATCAGACGACTGAAAAAGAGCTATCACTCGTACAAACTGAACCAATGACAGCGTTACATTTGAACTGCCCTACCTCGAACCTATGACCAAGACCTGCAACATAAGCTGGGATCTTCCGGCCCTGCTCACCGTCAGCACCTTCCAATCCTGCGGCAAGTCAATGGGCTTTTGGCTCACCCACTGCGGCGGGTTCCACCTTGGTGGGGCCGGAAAATCCCGGCCACAGTATTGAAATAAACTTGGTGCACATCTGAACTGTAATAGTTTTTGAACTGCTTGTGCATGGATTTAAAGGAACAGCCAATGAATCAAAATCAGATCACACACGCCATCTTTTTGGCCAGGGAAACGGTATTACTCCAATGTGTAGGTAACAAAAACATGGATGGGGCTGAGCTAAGTCTAGAGTTTAGCTTCGTAAGATGCAGAAATAGGCAAACACGGTCTGGAGAGAATGTGGGATTTAAACCTCAACTCAAGATTGCGCAGGGCGCTACACACTCTTTGGCCTGGCTTGAAGAGGGTTAAGGAGGGTAATGGAGTGACCTCAGGGGAGAAGAGTTTATGACGGGCTGACTGTGATAGCTTCAGTCTTCCAAATGTTGAGCTGGAGAGGAATTTGTGATTCACCCACAAGCGGTAGACCACAAGGGTTGTAGAGAAACATGCTTATGAAAGTTGACTCAATACCGATGAATAAACTTGCTGAGGCCAGTGTGTAGAAAAAGGTTAGATTGTTCGAAGTGATGGGACAAAAGAGTGAATAGAACCAATATTGTTGAATGTGCTGTAATCACACAGGTAGGAGTAGAATCACACAAGGGAAATCCTACAATGGTGTGGCTGACCATGTGGACCCAAAATGTATTATTCAGTTGAGTGTATTTAAGACCGAGATGGATAGGTTCTTGATTGGTAAGGGGATCAAAGGTTACGGGGAGAAGGCATGAGAATGGGGTTCAGATTCCAGCCATGATTGAATGGCGAAGCAGACTCGATGGGCCGAATGGCCTAATTTCTGCTCCTATGTCTTATGGTGAGGCCCAAATTCCAATTTTTCAAAGTAGAGTAGAGCAACTCTCACAAGAAAATGCTTCTCATTGCCTGCAACTGGTGCAATATCCCATATTTAAAATGGTGCTTTATTGGAGTGGAGCTCTTTGATGTCATCCTTCTTGCTTCTCAAAATTTGATTTAATTCTGTGTCTGCCAGCCCTGTGCCACCACAGTAGATATTGTTTTCAAACCATAAACACGTGCAACGGTGTTTTGAAGAAGTGTAAAGATTTAATTAAAATATTTTAAAATCACTGATTTAAGCAAGAAATACGAGCCAGCAAAGTTTAATGTAGAACAAAACTGACAGACCTAACCAACTATGTAAGTCAATATGCCTACAGGAAAATTGCAATTAAGATACATAGACACCCAGTAGCTGCAGTGCAAGCGATTAGTCTGTGCAATTCAGATTCCAGGCAAGTAGGTCTTGTCTATAGTTCTTTGATTCTGCTGGGCTGGATTTTTTTACTGTCCTATTTAGGCAAAAGCCAAACACCCTAGAAACACATTTCCCTAGAGAAAACAAAAAGCTATAGAATGATCCCTAAGAGTATCAGTTAGGAGCGATCGCTTGCTTGGTTAAAATACCCAGGCAGGACTTTTTTTTAAAAGAGAGCAGAGAAGGAGAAATCCATGGCCAGAATTTTACTCTCTATTCCCACCTCCCCGGTGGGTTTTTAGGCGTGGGGTGGGGTGGGGGGGAGATTCCCTCAGGGCTCCCGCCTGCCCTGACCTCAGTGATTTTACACTGGGTGGGAAAGGTCTTGGATGGGAACCCAATCCTTGCCCCAACTGAGGTCCTTGTGGCCAATTAATGACCACTTATGGGCCGTTTCCTACTCAGTCTCAATTTTTAGGCTGACAGGCAGATTGAAGCCCTATGGAGGAAACCTGAAAATACAGTTAGATCTCAGGCAGGAAGTTAGAGGGGAAATGCCTCCATCAGAAACCCCCTTCTGACTGGGGGTGCCCTCCCCTTAAGGCCTGGTGACCTCTAGACCTCCCTCCCCTTCTGGCTGGCTTATCCCTCGAGATACCGATTGACCCCCGCACCCCCCCCCCCGCCCCCCCCCCCACCTCTAGTGACCACCGCCCCCCCACCCACCTTCCCCAGGCCTTCCCTACCCTCCCCGCCCTTAGACTCCTGACAGTTAACCTGCTTCCTGGGACTTCAGCTCAGGCAGCTCCATGCAGTTCCTCTTCCGGCCATTGCAGTGCAGCTGAGTGGGGGGTGGTGGAAGTACTGCCTACTGCCAATCAATCTGATGAAGAGCCATGTGGACTCGAAACGTTAACTCTGTATTCCTCTCCACAGATGCTATCAGACCTGCTGAGTTTTTCCAGCAATTTTTGCTTTTGTGCCAATCAGTGCTCATTTAAGCATAAAGTGGCTGCAGGGTCGTCTGAGTCAGCGGGGATGTGTTCTAAAAATTCAGGCCGATGTCTCTAACCTTTTGCAATCAGGCAGACTTGCAAGGTATTCAGGAGCCTTCCTGAGCACTTCTCAAACAAAGTTTGGCACCGCACTGGATTTACACTATATCCAGCATTAAACTAAAGCAGAGGGAGAGTAATACCACCACAGAGTCTCTGTTTCGCCCTCGAGTTGGATCAGGCTCTGACTCCAGATTTACACTCTGCAAAGCTGAAATTGTTTCACAAAAACACCAAATTTATTAGATCTTTGCAGAGGTACAAATCAACTAAATAGTTTTGCTGTGTACACTGCATTGCATTTCATGCTTTCTACTTAATGAAGGATCATATAGTTTTATATTGGTTTTTTCAACTATTAATAGTCCAGTCAGTGCACTTCTCTGCTAACTTCATGAAACCATTATTTATCTAGCAGTATATAGCATTCGCTGGCCTATTAACAGAACTTGACTGTATCAGTCCAAGTGTACAAAAAATAAAAACACTGGCTGTTGCCATCTTAACAGTTTAGTCTTTTTAAGTGTAAAACAGTGAATGCTTACAAAATGTGAATTTGTGAATTTTTACATTTGAACGAAGATAGCGATTTTCTCATTACCAGTACATTATGAAGAAATTGCTCAATCCCTTTCAGCCAATGATTTTCCATTGTGTTTCCAAATGTGCTAGAACTTCCCTCTGATGTTTTTTGAACCTCAAAATTTTGTGCAATTTGCCAAACACCTGTTTTGTTGGTCCCAAATACTCAGGTGCACCTTTGGTTTTGCTGGACATGTCCTATTTAATTCCCCAAAACATCTACTTAATGGAATGGCCAACTGATCTCACTTACTGACCTCACTTTTTCTTTTGTTTTAGTCTGCACATTCCTTTGAGGAGTAAATTAGAATTTCTTTGCCATAAAACAAAATCTAATGAAGTCTGAATACGAATTGGAGCAGGAGTAGGCCATTCGGCCTCTTGAGCCTGCTCCACCATTCAATGGGATCATGGCTGATCAGACTGTGGCCTCAATTCCACGTTCTTCCTACCCCGATAACCTTTCACTCCCTTGTTAGTCAAGGATCTATCTATCTCTGCCTTAAAAACATTCACCCTGCCTCTACCATTCTCCGGGGAAAAGAGTCCCCAAGACTCTCGTTCCTCAGAGAAAAAAATTCTTCACGTCTTTGTTTTGAATGGGAGACCCCCTTCTTTTTAAATGGTGTCCTAGGTTGACGGTGTGCAACCTGGAAAAGACCAGTATAGTCTAGCTCTGTTAGGCCCAAGATTCTCCATGAAATCATATATGAGGCTCCAGGATTTTGTATGCTTTTTCTATCAGTTCAGGTCTCTCCTGAATTTTACTGTAAAGTAATTAAATCTAAACTCTCCCTTCAATCTCCTCTCTGAGTTTAAGCTTATGTTAACCCTTCAAGTCCATCCTCTACTTTGAAGCACAGTTTAAGGAATATTTTATTTTGGCTCTGACCACACAGATTACTGTTTCTGCATTTTTTTTTAAATCCACAGATCCAGGCCAAGCCCAGCGTACCGCTATATTAGGACTGATGCTGGTGCCTATGCCTATCCCCACAGATTGGTGTTGTATGTAAATAATGTGTCAAATTCTGCCCACTTCCCACCTCCCCAACCACCACACATCGTTTCCAATGTTGAGGCCTGAAATTGTGCTCTTAATGAGGAGGCAGGGGAGATATTTAATGCACAGCTTGAGGCAGTGGCATGGCTATTTTATTCTAATTTATGGGGGACTATTGCCTCAGGCCCATGTCACACGTAACACCTTGGAGAGGTATTCAAGCAGCGTATAGCCACAACTTTTTAAATTCAAAACAATAGAAAATGCAATTCGATATTCCTGAGTCCAATGTGATTTTTTGTAAAAGCTGTGTTGTTCCAAGAACCTGGCTGAGGCTTTGACCTTTTTAAAGTCTGAATGTTAATAGGATTTATTGAGGGTTCAAGTATATTGTGCAATGTCACATATTTCGGAAACATCTCCAAAATGTCATGTTTAAAATGTTTTAATTTGTTGTTACTTCCATTACCCACCCAGCCCAAGCATTTAATCTCTCTTATTCCAATGCAGCACTGAAGCAAGTTGCTTGATGGCTGCTGCTCATGTAAACATGATACAACAGCCATTTTTGCGCATAGCAAAATCTTACAATTAGTAAGGGGATGAATTCCTAATTTGATGTTTGATTGATCTTTCCTGAACCATGAAAGCAGACAGACAGACTGGAAGCTATGATCGATTTTTTGCGGACTGCCTCCCTCCAAAACTCTTCCGTGTGACGCTGAACGTGGAGTATTAGTGATTCATGAATTGAGAAGAAGTGCGTGGTAATCCGCAGATTTCTGGGGTCTTCTTTGACCTGAGGCTTCATGGAGTTGATGGTCAAATATTGAGAATTCCCAGAGCCAATCTCACCAGACTGATTACTATGTCCCTACCTTTCTTGCGTCCATCCTGCAAAGTGGACCAGGCAATACCTGGGAATGGTAATAGAAGAGTCAAGAATTTTGGCTGGAAGATATGGTTGGGATTATAAATATAACAGGCTGTTACTTGACTATTCTGTGGGACAGCTCTCTCAATTTGAGCTCCAATTGCCACATGTTAGCGAGGAGGACTTTATAGCAGGAGCTTGTGAAATACTGTTTAAAAAAATGCCTTTATCAATGATTTTTTTAAAAATACATTGAACCTGGAGGTGCTTTCATAGACCTAATTTAACCATTTGTACCTGATTCATTCCATGGTTTCATTTTTTTCATGTTTTCCTTTCACTCTTTTTCTCTTTTCCTCGTCTTGGTCTTTCCCTACTTCATTTTCTTCTTGGCAATCATCCTTTTATCCTAATTGAGTTTGACCCTCGTCCTTTCTCAGCTCCCACTAGTTGTTCATAGCTCCCTATTCTGAGGTTCGGTAAAATTAGAGGAAGGGGGCATTGGCAAATCCCAGGCTTCAAATGCCTGCTGGGTTGGGCGGGGGGGGGGGGGGGGGGTTGCAGTGGTGGTTTCCTAATTTACAGCCATTTGTCTAAAATTTATGCAGTTGATTGACAGACCCTGATGCACCAGATCACACATAACCATGTGCACCGATACTTGGCCTTATGTTATGCCTATCTGGTTAACAGCAAGTAGGTTGTTGTAATTTTAACAGTAGCATGGCATCTGGATTGAGTTTAATCACATTTCATTGTATGGCATTCAATTCATGATTTGTAAATTCTTAATACTTAACTAGGCTTTGACATTCCATTGAACTGCCTGACATTTTCTCTCATTCTTGCTTCCTTTTTTCTACAGCTTCTCTAAAAGTGATGAAAATATGATTCCATGCTAATGGCGGCGCTCTATTCCTTGATCTGGGTCACCAGCCTTCACATGTGAAAGTGGACAGTGAATGTCTACGTAGTATTCATGGCCAGCTGCAGCTTACACACGTAACTCAGAACAAACCAGGGATCAAATCTAATACTGGTCCTGGTCTGTGTAACTCAAAGGTGATCTACACATTACACTTATACAAAAGCAAAATACTGCGGAGGATCTGTTCTGATGAAACATCGTCGACCTGAAGCGTTAACTCTTGTTTCTCTCTCCAGAGATGCTGCTAAGCATTTCCAGCATTTTATGTTTTTATAACACACTAAACTTGTACATTGAGACATTTTCAAATGTTTTTGTGAGGGAGAAACAAGTTCTTGCTCCAGAAAATATTAGGTCCTCAAAGAACTAACGTTGGTCAGGAGAATGTACTTCTTTCACTCTTGAGGTGGCACTCTGCATGGTAAACCTCTTGTGTTTTCTTCCTGGACATTGTAACATTTATCACCAACTGGTTAGATTGCTTTTTCAAATTCTCCAAACATGTATCATGAAAATTCTCTTTAAAGAGCGTAAAACGTTCTTCAAATTCTTATGATGAGAAGGGTCAGCACAGAAAGTCTCCCAATGCCTTGAAATATAGTAAGTTTTCTATTCTCCGGCATAAGTGGCGGTGCAAGTTAATAATAATAATGTCGGTTATCTGAGAGTTCCATGTTTTCATCCAATCAGAAAGCTCCTGGGTGACCTCGTGGTGATGCGGGTGTTGAAGACTTGCAAGAGGAGCGGGAGCAGTGAATCTAGTGAGCAGTGCCAAGGGAAAATGGTGTTTTAGAATAGTGGGAGGCTCCAGAGTGAGGGCAGGCCACGGATAACAACTATCAGTGAGTTTTTGGTGGCTGTGTAAGAGGGGGACTGACCGGGAACAAATATTAGCGCCAGCTTCTGAGGGATGAAAGACATCTCAGTCAAAAAACAGACCCGATAGAAATTCCAGTTAGTAGAGAATTCCAGTTGATAGGAGTGCCGGATAACACAAAGTTTACTGTAATTCACATCATTGGAGCCTATAAAAGTAACAATAACACAGTAATCTATTATTGACATTGAAGCGCTATGAAAATGCTCTTGACCTTTATAAATATAGCCCTTGGGAGCTAAGCATTCTCTCTATCTCTGTAATTTCCATCAGCCCTACAATCTTTTGAGATATCTGTGCTCCTTCAATTCAGGCTTTTAAGCATCCCCAATTTTAATCACTCCACAACTGGTGGCCGTGCCTTCAGTTGTCTAGGTCCTAAGCTCTGGAATTCGCTCCCTAAACCTCTCTGCTTCTCTACCTCTCTTTCCCCCCTTTAAGACACTTCTTAAAACCTACTTTTTTGTCATTAGCACTAATAACTCCTTATGTGGCTCGGTGACAAATACTGTTTTGTGAAGTGAAGTGACTTGGGACATTTTATTATGTTGAAGGTACTTTTTTATTTACACAGACATGTTGTTGTTTCATTTGTTACAAAATGGCCTATGTCAAGATAAAACATGCTACTGAATGGAGTATAAAGTAAAAGATGATGCAGAAGATACACAAGAGAAATTGGGTTATATCGCTTACCCTATTTATTAATAATCCCCTGGACAACAGTTTGCTGAAACACTCATCCAAACTTTTCTGACCCCCTCGGTTCAATTTCTACAACATTTTTCTTATCAACTTCCCAAGCTCCATCCTTTAAAATCTTTTAACTTGTCCAAAATTCTACTGCCAACATGCAGATGCACTAAGTCTGTCTTACCCCTGGTAAACCGTCTTTGTGGAATTCCAAAGCTCCCTGTACTCAGTGCATTGAGAGTTGAAATTTCACATCAGCTCTACATTCCATCCCGTACCCTGCAGTCTTTCGGCACCCCTCCCCGACCTTTGGCTCCGTCGTTCAGCTATCGCAGTGGCAGCCTCTTATCGTACTCGCCCCCCGTTGCGTAAACAGACTTTGTGTTGCTCCTGCCAGGAGCTGGACCTGGAGTCTTGTCAACTAAGTCTGTCAGTTAAAATGGCTAGAGCTGCACGGAGCACTGCTCGTGCTTGTACCTTTGGCTCCACACTTGCCCCGAGTTATAATTAGGAAATTATAATGCTCAACCTGAGTGACACGAGTAGGTTCTGTTCCCTGGCACTGAGATTCCTCGTCTCAACATCACAAAAATTCACTGCTACTGTTTGTTTTAAGAGCTCAACCCAGTGCAGCTGGGCCAACAGCACAACAGTGACCACGGAGCATGCAGCGAACCTATGGTTTCCAAAATTCTCCACCACAGGGACATTCCCCCATCACATTTTCTGAGTCTGTTGTAGACTAATTAATAGAGATTATCGCTGTGATTGATCAACAACTCCGTTACCATTGGATGGTGGAAGGTGATTTAGATGGCCTTGAGCCTTGCTCATCCAGCAATTCCTACAATTTGTATGATTCTAGTTCAGCGTTAACTAACAATCTCAGTCATAGAGGAATTGAACAGAATTCAAATTGGAACAGCCAAGGTTTAGTCTTTTTGGGGGCATATTGGTGGAACAGTGTAAAGTGAACTATTTCCACAGAATCACAGAATTGTTACAGTGTAGAAGGAGGCCATTCAGCCCATCGCGTTAGCACCAGCTTTCTGAGCATTTTAACCTAGTGCCAATCTCCTGCCTTTTCCCCATAACCCTGCATTTTGTTTCTATCTAAATAATCATCCAATGCCCTCTTGAATGCCTCAAATGCACCTCCACCACGCTTCCAGGCAGTGCATTCCAGACCCTAACCACTCGCTCTGTGAAAAAGTTTTTCCACTCACAGGGACACAAGGGACAGGAGCAGGTGTAGACCAAATAGCCCAGCAAGCCTGCTCCATCATCCAATACGATCATGCCTGCTCTTGTGCTTCAACCCCATTTTTCCCACTTGCTTCCCATATTCCTTAATTCCCTGAGAGACCAAAAATCTGTCTGTCCCAGCCTTAAATGTATTTTAACAATGGAGCATTCCAAAGATGTGGTGGAGAATTCCAAAGATTCACAACCCTTTGAGTGAAGAAATTTCTCCTCATCTCAGTCCTAAATATTTGGCCCTAATCCTGAGACTGTGACACTCATTCTTTAATTGACTTCGTAAAAGAAAAAGACTTGCATTTATATAGCACCTTTCACCACCCTAGGACACACGAAATCACTTTGCAACCAACAAATAACTTTTGAGCTGTAGTCACTGTTCTAATGTAGGAAATGCAGAGCCAATTTGCACACGGCAAGCTCCCACAAACAGCAATGTTATGACGACTAGATAATTCTGTTTTTGTGATGTTGGGTGAGGAACAAATCCGAGCCAGGACACCAGGGATAACTCTCCTGTTCTTCTTCGGAATAATGCTATGAGATCTTTACATCCACCCAAAAGGGCAGATGGAGCCTCATCTGAAACACTTTGAGGCTGAAACAGTGTGCCCCAAATTCCCCAATGCCAACATCGTTCATCTTTGATGAGCAGAAAACTTAATGTGAAATAGGCCATTTAAAAGCTACAGTATTAGATTTAGAGCAAAATGGCAGAAATGACTGTTCAAGATAGATGGGCTTCCTTTCATTGTGTTATTTGCTGTTCTTAGTTTTATTTCATATTTGTCCAAGCAGACAAGTGACTTCAAAATCAGCTCAACCTGTGAACACTCAGGCAATGCAATCAAGCAATTATTTACAGCCTTTACCACAGAGATCACAAAAGAGATATTGCAATCTCTTTTTGAAAACAAAAAATTGCCTCAATATACACGGCAATTTTATTGAATGAGTAAATATTAGTTTTACCTGAGAATTCGCTTTCACTTTTCAATCAATGGTTACAAAGCGTTTGGCAAACAAAAATGAGATAGGCCCATTCTGGGACTTACCAGGTCTGTGTCAGTCATTATCAATATCCAATATTTCATTCAAATCGTCAAGGTCACCCGCGACTAATTTTGCTGTATCTTCTTCCATCAGCTCATCTGTCTTTCTCATTGTTGTTGTCCCATACTCACTAAAACAAGAGCTCATTGTGTTTTAGTACACTTGCCATCAGCAGATACGCAAACATCTTGGTTTCACTTTCAAAACAAATCAATTCACAGTGGCCTAGATTCTGTGTTGAGAATAACGGCGAGGTTGTCAGTGCTCGCCATTATTATTGCAGTAAATCGGACAGCAACTGGTGGAGTCTACACATGCGCATTTAAATGCGGACATCTGAAAGTTGCTGTCAGATACCCTGCTCCTCCACCAACTGGGCTATAACAGTCCACACCGATAGACTCGGCACTGAATTCAATACATTGAGATAAAGCTGTGGTGCTTACCCACCCGTTGCCAACGAAACACAGCAGAAAAAGTTGTGGCTGTTGCAATCATAAGGAAGTGTTTTTTTTAACAGCATAATAACCTATAATTATTGCCAAACAAACTCTCTGGCCCTGAAAATTTATTTTAAGAAGTTCAGAGTTTCATTCTTGGATGAAGTCATTGAAGGTATGGTTGTTAAATTTGCTGATGATACAAAGATAGGTAGGAAAGTAAGTTGTGAAGAGGACATAAGGAGGCTACAAGGGGACATAGATGGGATAAGTGAGTGGGCAAAGATCTGGCAAATGAAGTATAATGTGAGAAAATGTGAAATTGTCCATTTTGACAGGAAGAATAAAAAAGAAACATATTACCTAAATGGTGAGAAATTGCAGAACTCTGAGGTTCAGAGGGATCTGGGTGTCCTAGTGCATGAATTGCAAAAGACTAGTATGCAGGTACAGCAAGAAATTAGGAAAGCTAATAGAACATTATTGTCTATTGCGAGGGGAATTGAATATAAAAGTAGGGAGGTTATGCTTCAGTTGTGCAGGACACTGATGAGACCACATCTGGAGCACAGTGTACAGTCTTGGTCTCCTAATCTAAGGAAGGTAAATGCATTAGAAGCAGTTCAGAGAAGATTTAATAAACTAATACCAGGATTGGGCAGGTTATCTTATGAGGAAAAGTTGGACAGGACAGGCTTGTATCCACTGGAGTTTAAATGAAACAAATAACATACTGAAGGGACTTGACAAGGTGGATATGGAGAGGATTTTTCCTCGTGTGAGAACCTAGAACTAGGGGTCACGGTTTAAAAATAAGGGGTCGCCCATTTAACACAGAGAGAGAAGAATTTTTTTGCCTTTGGAACTCCCTTCCTCAAAAGACAGTGAAAGCAGAGCCTTTGAATGTTTTCAAGGCAGAGGTAGATAGATTCTTGATAAACAAGGGGGTGAAGGGTTACCGGGGGTAGGCAGGAGGTTCCAATCAGATCAGCCATGTTTATTCAATGGCGGAGCAGGCTCGAAGGGTCGAGTGGCCTTCTCCTGCTCCAAGTTCGCATGTTCATATGTTCGTATTCCTTCAAAATTTAATTAATGTTGAATATTTTAAAAATATAAAGAATTTTTTTATTTTCTCTCTGTCTCTTTTATCTCTCTCTCTCAATCCCATCTTTCGTTCCAATCTTCATTTCACTTTCTGTACATAATTTAAAACTAATTTATAATTCCTGGTTTAGACGTTCGGCGGGATTTTCCACACCCGCCCACCGCTACGATCTTCCCATCCCACCGCAAGTCAGTGGACGTCCGGCTGGGGCGCCGCCTCGGCCTGAGGGGGATTCCACCCACAAAGGGGCCTTGGTCTCACTAAATCAACCATATTGATCCAGGATCCTTCCTGTTTGGTGTCCTGCTCACAGGTGCCACAGAGGCCTTGTACAGGGTGCTGCATGGGTCAGACACCCGGTCACAACAAGTCTCCACACAAAAGGCCACAAAAATCACAGGCAGCTGTCAACAAGATAAATGGCCAACACTGTTCCTTCACCCCTGTCTGAAAACTCTTGGCTATTGCTATAAGTCATATGTATCATGGGACTAAAGAGCAGAATTCCGTGGGTGAAATGAGTGTGACTGCCCTTGACATCAAAGCAACATTTGACTGAGTGTGGCATAAAGGAGCCCCAGCAAAATTGAAGTCAATGGGAATTAGGGGGAAAATCTCCCACTGGTTGGAGTTGTGCCTAGCTCAAAGGAAGATGGTTGTGGTTGTTACAGGTTCATCATTTCAGCCCCAGGACATCACTGCAGGAGTTCCTCAAGGTAGTGTCCTCGGCCCAACCATCATCAGCTACTTCATCAATGATCTTCCCTCCATCATAAGGTCAGAAGTGGCGATGTTCACTGATGATTGCATAGTGTTCAGTACCATTTGCAACTCCTCATATAATGAAGCAGTCCATGTCCAAATGCAGCAAGACCTGGACAACATTCAGGCTTGGGCTGATAAGTGTCAAGTAACATTCGTGCCACACAAGTGCCAGAGAAAAGCCATCTCCAACAAGAAGGAATCTAACCATCTCCCCTTGATGTTCAACTGTATTACCATTGCTAAATTCCCCACCATCTTGGTCATCATTGACCAGGAACATAACTGGATCAGCCACATATAATGGTTAAATAGACTGGTCAGAGACTGGGATTTCTGTGATGAATAACTCACCTCCTGACTCCCCAGGGTCTGTCCACCATCTACAAGACACAAGTCAGGAATGTGATGGAATACTCCCCACTTGCCTGGATGAGTGCAGCTCCAAAAACACTCCAGACGCTCAACACCAACGCAGCCCACTTGATCGGCACCACATCAACCACTTTAAATGATCCTGAGGCACAGTGGCAGCAGTGTGTACCATCTATATGATGCACTGCAGCAATTTACCAAGACTCTATCGACAGCACCTTCCAAACCCGTAACCTCTACCATCTAAAAGGACAACAGCAGCAGACACATAGGAAGACTACCACCTGAAAATTCCCTTCCAAGTCATACACCAACCTGACTTGGAACTATATTATCATTGCTTCACTGTTGCTGGGTCAAAATCATGAAATTTCCTTCCTAACAGCATTTTGGGTGTACTCATCCCACTCAGACCACAGCAGTTCAAGAAAGTGACTCACCATCATTTTCTCAACAGCAATTACAGATGGGCAATAAATGCTGGCCTAGCCAGCAATGCCTACATCCCACGAACAAGTTAGATTCATTAATGTCAATGTGTCAGCTAGGCTAAGCGTAAGAACCTAAGTCATAACTGCATAATCTATTGTACAATGAAGAGAAGAAGCTCAGATGATGGGCTAAGGTTTAGAATATCATAAAAATTGAAAAGAGTAGGAGAGAAGATAAGGCAAATCAAGGAGTCATGGTGAGGTGATGCCAACTTAGATTTTGAAATCCTGTAGAGTGTAACAGGGAGCGAGGTGTGGAGTTCTACAGTCTTGACATCCTGGCAAATAATGAGCTAATGTCGAAGGTGTGATGAATGTTGATAAATTCAGTCCTCTTATCTGTAATCAGGGAGTTGCATCAACTGTGGTACCAATACTTAGCTCATCACCAGGAAACTTTCCCATCCCTTTAAATATTTAAGGATTTCATTGCTGTCCACTCATCGATGCTAATTCTTGCAAAAACCATAGTTTTTTTTATTCATTCATGGGATGTAGGCATCGCTGGCTAAGGCAGCATTTATTGCCCATCCTTAGTTGCCCTTGAGAAGGTGGTGGTGAGCTGCCTTCTTGAACCACTGTAATCCATGTGGTGTAGGTACACCCACAGTGCTGTTAGGGAGGGAGCTTCAGGATTTTGACCCAGCGACAGTGAAGGAACGGCGATATATTTCCAAGTCAGGATGGTGAGTGGCTTGGAGGGGAACTTCCAGATGATGGTGTTCCCATGTGTCTGCTGCCCTTGTCCTTCTAGATGTTAGCGCTTGTAGATTTGGAAGGTGCTATATAAGGAGTTCTGGTGAGTACCTGCAGTGCATCTTGTAGATGGTACATACTGCTGCCACTGTGCATCGGTGGTGGAGGGAGTGAATGTTTGTGGATGGGGTGCAAGCAGGCTGTTTTGTCCTGAATGGTATCAAGTTTCTTAAGTGTTGTTGGAGCTGCACTCATCCAGGCAAGAGGAGAGTATTCCATCACACTCTTGACTCATGCCTTGTAGATGGTGGACAGGCTTTGGGGAGTCAGGAGGAGAGTTACTCGCCACAGGATTCCTAACCTCTGACCTGCTATTGTGTCCACAGTATTTATATAGCTAGTCCAGTTCATTTTCTGGTCAATGGTAACCTCCAAGATGTTGAAAGTGGAAGATTCGGCAATGGTAATACCATCGAATGTCAAGGAGCGATGGTTAGATTCTCTCTTGTTGGAGATGGTCATTGCCTGGCACTTGTGTGGTGCAAACGTAACTTGCCACTTGTCACCTCAAGCCTGGAAATTGTTCATTTGGACGTGGACTGCTGTGTGAGTGAGTGATTTCTGCGTGAAGTAATGAATGCTAAAGCTGAATATTGGAGATATGAATGGATGGTGCTTAACTGGATTACTTTGGCAGTCAGAATAATTGAAAATATCACCAGATCTTTCACAGTGTTTTACAACCAATGAAATACCTTTTATTGTTGCAATACCTTGTAGATGGTGGACAGGCTTTGGGGAGTCAGGAGAGGCAGCAGACGATTTCCGCTCAGCAAACTCTCACAACCAGAAAGCTGATAATGACCAATTAATCTGTTTTTTGTGATATTGATTGCGGGGTAATTATTGGCCAGGACACTGGGGATAACTCCCCTGCTCTTCTTCAACATAGTGTTATAGGGTCTTTTACATCACACCGAGCAGGCAATGGGACCTCAGTTTAACGTCCCATCTGACAGAGGGCACCTCTAACAGTGCAGCACTCCCTCAGTACTACACTGGAATGCCAGTCTTGATTTTTGTGTTCAAGGTGTGGAGTTTGACCAGAATTATGGAAAGCTGTTGCCTAACTGGTGGATGAAGCATGCTCTGATTCGTCCAAATCCACCAATTACACAGCACTCTTTTCCAATCCTCCTTGACTTTTTAACAGTTAATGCCAAAACATCAATGCTAATCTGACTTTGACACTTCCTATTAAGAGGCTGACCAGAACAGATTTTTTTGTTTCCCTTCTATGTTATATAAAGACAAAGTTCTCCATTTATTGGATACTTCAACTAAATGATTAAACATAGCAACAAAGCACTGTCCACAATGTTCTTTGCAAGCTTCTTTTTGCTTCATTCACAGGATGTTGGCATTGTTGGCTAGGCCAGCATTTGTTGCTCATCCCCAATTGCCCTACAAGAGGTGGTGGTGAGTCATATTCTTGAACATTGGTAGTCTTCATGGTTAATAGCTTTTCACACCAGTTTTGCTAGAACCACTTGGCCAACTCAAAGGACAGTTAAGAGTTAGCTATATGGCTGTGCATCTGAAGACACATGTAGGCCGGATTGGTAAATACATCAGGTTTCCTTCCCTAAGGGACATTGGTGAACCAGATGGGATTTTTCTGACAATCCAGTAGTTTTATGATCACCATTACTGAGGCTAGCTTTCCTTAATTATCTAACTGAATTTAAATTCTCCAGCTACCGTGGTGGGAATTGAACCCACGTCTCTGGAACATTAGTCCAGGCCTCTGGATTATTAGTCTAGTAACAAAACCAATATGCTGGCATACCCACAAATGCCAGTTAAATTGTGGCTTTATATGTGCTTTTTCAGCCAATAAACAGTCCATCATTTCAAAGTTAAACTCTTGAGCATATTTTACTAATGCAGCACTACTCCTGTGCACCTCCCAATGGACTATATGGACCAGTTTAACACTAATTAGTTAAGCTCATTGGAGAGGTGATGGCATAGTGGTATTGTCACTGGACTAGTATTCCAATGAGCCAGGATAATGATCTGGGGACCAGGGTTTGAATCCCATCACGGCAGATGGTGAAATTTGAATTCAATAAATAATCTGGAATTAAAAGGCTGATGTTGATTATGAAACTATTGCCGATTGTTGTAAAAATCCATCTGGTTCACTAATGTCCTTTAGGGAAGGAAACCTGCTGTTCTTACCTGGTCTGGCCTACATGTTGACTCTTAAAAATGTCTTCTGAACGAGGGAGATAAATGCTGGCCTAGCCAGTGACGCCCACATCTCAAGAATGAATTAAAAAAAGAAAGATTGAGCTCTGGGCCAAGGCTTTAAAAAAAAAGTCGCAATTAACACTGGCACTTGGGCAAAGTACCAAATTGTGTCCCTGAAACTGAGGGAAGGAATAGGAAAAGAAATTGGGAGGAAAATAAAGAAAACTGGAGAATTCAAAGGGAAAATTATGAATGTCAATGTACCTGTAGAGTGACTGCATCCCATCCTTTCCCAGAGGAAGCTCCTTCATATGACTGTCCATTCGGCTCGCCCGCTTCTCATTTTCTCTCAGTGCCACGGACTGAGGCGTCAAGGAACTGGGTGAGATCTTCACACTCTGATCCTCATTCAGTCCTGTATGACTTACACTGTCCTCTGCAAATAAAAAAATGTGGCAAAAATCTATTGTTTCACCAGTAGATGTATTTTAAATCTTACCATTGTTAAAAGGACAATTCCCTGGTGTTACCGAGAGCAACTCACTAATACCCAGATCCTTACATCGACGTCAAAAAGCATATTGTAACTTTGGAACATAAATAGATGTTAGCAATACCTATGGCTTCAAGAAATTGCTCCCACGTCAATAATTAATATCATCACGTTAATCAATGGGACCCGTGCAGGAAGGGGATGCACTGATAATGGGCACTGTGCAACCAGTTCTCTCAATAGGAATGAATTAATAATTGCGATATGAACAGAAGATACTTGTCTTTATACAGCTGGGCTTAAACACCTACTTGCATTCAGAAATAGAGATAGGTAATGACTGGGCATTTGTTATCCATATTGGCAGGCGTGAAAGCCTATAATACACCTCAAGGTACCCGACATGTCCTTGTGTCAGGAGGAAATGTGAAAGACTCGGGAGCCTATGCATTAGTCAGACATCCCAGCTCTCTGACGTCAGTGTGGATTTTGATGGCCATCCCGTAACATAAAGGCCGTCAGTCAGGAACAGGTGCCGAAGGAGGGTTTACTATTAGAGGTAAGAAACAAATCCAGGTCTTCCCACCCTGAGCCCACTGCCTCTTGCTTCTCCTTGCACACCAGAAGTGTGCCCAGCAAGGGTAGTGGTAATGTTACTGGGCTAGTGATCCAGAGGCCCAGGCTAATGCTCTGGGGGAATGGGTTCAAATCCCATCACGGCAGCTGGTCGAATTGAAAGCTAGTCTCAGCATTGATTGTTGTAAAAACCCATCTGGTTCACTAATGTCCTTTAGAGAAGGAAATCTGCTGTCCTTACCTGGTCTGGCCTATCTGCTACTCCAGACCCACAGCAACGTTGTTGACTCTGCCCTCTGAAATGGCCTAGCAAGCCATTCCATTCAACGGCAATTATGGATGGGCAACAAATGCTTGCCTTGCTGGTACTGTGCTGTGCTCTAAGTACATTAGAAATGAGATCCATAATGGTATTCACTGATCTACCTGAATTTATCCCCCTCCCCACACTGCACTATGTTTCTCTTTTTGCTTAAGTGTTAAATGACTCACTGAGCCTCCTGTTTACCCTCATGAACAATTTACTTATTAAACAGTTGCCAGGGGAGTTTTCAATCCTGTAGTTCAATAACCAAGTGTCGTTGAATTCCACCATTAAAAAAATAGATTATTTTGAAGAGATAATTAGTTACACAGGGTAAAAGAAGTCAGTCAATCCAATCTTCAGCTTATGAATGCAGGGTTGTGGCTTTGGTGGTTGTGTCCATGGGCATGGGTGAATGGACAACTCCGAGATGCAGCACATTATCAATTTTAAGGGAGTACGAAGGAGGACGAGGTAAAGAAAGACTACATAGCACCTTTCACAACCTCAGGACATCCCAGCACTTTATAGTCAATGAAGTACTTCTGAAGTGTAGTCACTTTCCAGTGTAGGAAACATGGCAGCCAATTTGCGCACAGCAAGTTCCCACAAACAGCAACATAGTAATGATCAAAGTGATGTTGAATGAGGGATAAATATTGGCGAGGACAGAGGAGAGAACTCCCCTGCTCTTCTTCAAAACAGTGCCATCTTAGTTCCACCTGAGAGGTTTAGGGTCTCATCTGAAAGTCGGCATCTCCAGCAGTGCAGCGCTCCCAGTACTGCACTGGAGTGTCAGCCTAGATGATGCGCTCAAGTCTCTGGAGGGGTCTTGAACCCGTAAACTTCAGATTCAGGTGAGAGTGTTACCCTGAGCCATGTTAAGTCAACAACTGATGATTAAGATGATGTTAAGCTCGTTGTAGGAGGAAGGGCAGGTTAAGGGAGATAAGGAATGTTACATTTTGGAGTCTCAAGGAAGCATGAATTAGAACAGCAGGAGCATTTGAACAGATTAAGGAGAAAGGGAGGATGAAGACCATTTAGCACCCTGTATTAGCTGCATACCAGTGTCTAGTTTCCTTTTCAGAGACGTTGTTTTGGACTTTTGTTGTACTGGAGACGGTAAACTCCTGTCACTACTGCTTGTGGATACTGTGTCATCATCTCTACAATCCAACAAGGACCTTCTGTACGAAATCAGCGGAAGCCACTCCTCTCCACTCTCTGCTGCCATTTGGTCTGTTACAAACCTCTCCAAGTAATTGTACCTGAGTAGAAAGTGAGACTCAATTGAATGGTGGAAACCATTGAAGAGAAGTGTAAGAGGGAAGCACCTACTTTCACGTTACAGAGATCGCATCTGAAACCTATACTTGTTTCATCATAAATGGCAGATTTCTAAAGAGTGCACGGTGACAGGGGAACCTGGGGATTCAAGTGCCTAGATATTCGAAGGTGGCAGGATATATTGAGAGAGGGTTTAGCAAAGCTAATGGGATCTTGGGCTTCATAAATAGAGGTATTAAGTAAAAAAGCAGGGATGTTATGATGAACCTTTTTAAAGCTCTGGTTAGGCCACAGCTAGCGTATTGTGTCTGGTTCGGGTGGCCACACTCTAGGAAGGTTGTGAAGGTCTTTGAGAGGGTGCAGAGCAGATTTACCAGAATGGGTCCAGCAATGAGGGATTTTAGCTACAAGATTAGGTAAGGGAAGCTGAGGTTGTTCTCCTTGAAGCAGAGGAGATTGAGAGGAGATTTGATTGAATTGTACAAGTTTACAGCAGGTTTAAATAAGGTAGACAGAGAAAAGCTGTTCCCATTCTCTGATAGTGCAAGGACTAGGGGACATAGATTTAAGGACTTGGGCAAGAGGTGCGCGAGGGGGAATGTGAGAAGGGACTTTTTTTACACAGCAAGTGATAATGATCTGGAACTCACCGCCCATGAGGGTAGTAGAAGTGGAGATGATGAATGACTTCAAAAGAAAATTGGATGGGCATTTTAGAGAAATAAACTTAAAGAGCTGCAGGGATAGAGCAGGAGAATGGAACTGAGTGGATAGCTCTACAGAGAGTTGACATTGACTTGATGGGCCAAATGGCCTCCTTCTGTGTTGGAATGAAACAATGATTCTGAATTTAATAGCTGAACTAACACAAGGACAGGAAACTTAAGCTATCACAGAATTTAAGTTAGAATCATTGGGTGGGAACGCAGGTTAGGAGTGAATTATGGAGCTAGCACGTTGGGACAGCTCAGCTCCCCAGCTCATTCCCAACTCCAAACGCTTTTGTTGGAGGTGGGGTCAATGCAGAAGCAGCTACCCACCCGATAACAGCAGGTAACCAATTAGGTCACCTTAGGGACTAATTAGGGGCATGGTGCTGCTGCCACTGGGATCTCCCCAACATCAGACAGTCCTCCCACTGAGGACATAGGAGGTTTCTAGAGGCTCCCTCCCATGAGGGTGGTAGAAGTGGAGATGATGAATGACTTCAAAAGAAAATTAGATGGGCACTTTAGAGAACTAAACTTAAAGAGCTGCAGGGATAGAGCAGGAGAATGGAACTGAGTGGATAGCTCTACAGAGAGTTGACATTGACTTGATGGGCCAAATGGCAGGTCAGAGGGCCTTTGACACCTCCTCTAGATACCCCCTATCATGGAGTTGCCAGGATGGGAAGGCCACAGCTATAGCCACAAGCAATCCTGTGGAGAAACTCCCGGTGAGGCTGCTGGCTATCCACAACTTCGGGCCACCTTCCTTCATTGGCTGCCTAACATAAGACTGCGATCATACCATGTGACCAGCTGACATCATTGGGGTTGGAGTCCATTCTTGGTCCCAACAACACAAAAATTTCAGAGATTGTAAGATTCCACCTATAAGGTCCTACAGCACAGGAGGCCATTCAATCCATCATGCCTATGCCAGCTTTTTGAAAGACTTACTCAGTGCCACTTCCCTGGTGTTTCTCCATAGACCTTTACTTGTATCTCATTCAATTATATAAAACACCCAAAACAAATTGCTATCCCTGTGCCTCTATTTATAAAACCAACTATCTCACCTGCTTTCGCAGCAGTGATGTCACCTTAGCTCCTGAGTTTTCAGTTACATCACTCACACAAGACTGTTGGTCTAAAGTAGATGTCTTAGCAACCAAGCAGATGTAAATAAGAAAGCAGAGAGTGTACTGACAAAATAAATAAGGAAATAAGGAAACAAAGGGTGACTGTAATTAGACAGTTAGCAAAGTCGGCAGTGTGCTTTGGTTTGAGTGCAGCATGGACACCATCATGGACTAGTTGGGCCAAATGGCCTGTGTCTGTGGCATATATTCTATGTGATTCTATGTACTGATGGGAAGACTATGTTATGGGTTTGTAAATTAGGATGAATTATTCACTTACACAGTTCTTTTGTCTGTTTTCAACAGCTTTGGGGAAAACTCACTCAAGATGTCCAGAAAAGCCAGGTTCAGGGGAGGCTCTTTCTTACCCTTGGTATTGTCATCTTTGAAGGCAAATTCAATACCATTTCTGTCAAAAGAGATGATGTGAAATCAGTTGACGAGGAAAGTAAGCGATGGTGCAGAGGAAGTAAATCTTTACGTAGTACTAACATTTGCTATGGAGGGTTAGGAAATAGGTGAACGAATTATACTTATGCAGCATGGCCATCGCTTCTCTGGTTTTCAACTGGTCCAAGCCAAATGTCAGTGAGAAACGTCGGGCCAAATCCTTGATGCTGGTGAAGGGTTGAGACCATCTGTCCAAACTGCAACCTTGGCCTTGCAATAGCTCATTGAATAGCTGCAACAATAAGTCAATAAATAATTAAATATCCAAGTCTTCAGCCAAAGTAGCATCAGTTGAAAGATAGAATTTTAATTCTGAGGGGATTTTCCCTCCTGTGTTGTTGCAAAGCAAATGATAAGAAAATTAGTATTTGAAACTCCAGTGCCAAATGCCAATGACTGAATTATGAAGGGTTAACCGATGGGATACTAATGTATGATGATGTACCATTTACACTGGTCAGTCACATGTTAAACTCTCGAGAGACACGTGGGAATCATGCCTAGGAGCTACAGGTCTGCTCTGTAACCTGTTTAGATGTAGTACTAATAAACAAGTGCTTAGCAGCTACCAGCTATGTCTACAGTCTGTCGAAGAGCCAAATGCCACGCCTAGAGTCCAAGGCAGAAGGACCCATCTCAGAACAATCAAGCTGCCTTTTTATAGTCCTATCGCAGCTGCTTAGGAAAACTTCAGGGCAACAACTCCAAAAGACCTGGGGGAGGATTTTCCCCTCGTCAGGTGGGCCCAGTGGGCGGGCCTGGGAATGTTCGCGAGGCCAACCGCTGCCCACGATTGGAATCCACCGCAATTTCACACTGGCTGGCCAGTTAACGGTCAACCAGCATGAAAGGTGCGCTAAGAGCCTCAGCGCTGCCAGGATGGGGGCGAGAGGAGTGTGAGCACTGAAATGTTCACATACGTGGGGGGAGTGCACACTGACAGCACCCTGAAGGTACAGAGCTGTCTCAGGATTTTAAAATGAAAAGTAAACTTTTTACATATTATGTAAACATGTCCCCACATGTGACTCAGTCAGACGAAGAGGGACATGTGAAAAAGGATGTTAAAAAATTTTAATTGTTTTTTTTTAGTAACAGTTGGAAACATCATCCCACCCGTGGATGAGGTTTCGTGAAAAATGCTAAGGCCGCCTGGCCTATTCGCCCGCTCGTCAACCGAAGGGTTGAGCGGGCATCGAAAAATGCAACTTAATTGATTACTTGGCCTTAATAGGCCTCTTAATTGTTGGCGGGTGCGCTGCCACCTCTCGCGTGCACCCATCGACCGAAAGGTCGCAAGAGTGCGCAATGAGGTTGGGACGCTTGCTCGATGTCATCGTGAACTATTTCATTCCCGTTCGGGTCCAGCACGCGTCTGCCCGCGGCACAAAAAATTCTGCCCCTAATCAGAAAGTTTAAGTGTTGCTGTCAAAGGTCAACTAGACTGAGCGAGCAGCACGTATTTAAACTACATTTCCACAAGGCAGGGGAATGGACGTACATTACTCATGACTGAATTTAAGTGTACGGAGCTCTGCAAAATACGCACCATTCAGAGAATGTGATTTATATGACTTCTTTCGGTTAATTTATAAATTGCAAAACGTATTAAAGACGGTCACAGGCCAAATATAATGCAGGCACTGTAACCCTGAGTCAAAAGGAAAGAACTGGCCATCCAAATTTATGGGGGTATCTTCGCTTGAGAATGCAGTTCACATCCAAATTCTCAAGGGCAACCAGGGATGGGCAATAAATGCTGGCCTTCCCAGTGATGCTCACATCCCACAATTAATTTAAATAATATAGAAAACATTGCAAAGATCAATGACCTTTATCCCACCCTTGGCATTGACCATAATCTGGGAGCAAATTCAGGTCAGCCCAGTTGTGGGTTTCAAATCATAGAACCTTTCAGTAAAGATGAGGCTATTTGGCCCATCATATGCTCTTTAAAAGAGCTGTCCAATTAATCCCATTCCCCGGCTTTTCTTCCAGAGTCTTGCAATATCTTCCCCTTCAATCTTATACCCAATTCCCTTTTGAAAGCTGCGACTTAACCTGCTCCCACCACCATTTCACTCAGCGCATACCAGGTGATAACAACACACCTCATTAAAGAAAAAATCTCTTCGCCTTCCCACTGGTTCTTTTGCCACTTACGAGCTTTATTATTCAAGTAACATTCAAGTCATATGATGAGCAAAGCAAGGATAACTGACAGGGATATTAAGGTCGAGGTTATGTTGTAGCTAGGGATTGGTCTCAGCACAAAACTTGTTGCAGTGGTCCTTGAGGCTGGAGCCACCTGTATTCTACAGTGGTCCTTGAGGCTGGAGCCCCCTGTATTCTATAGTGGTCCTTGAGGCTGGAGCTCCCTGTATTCTACAGTGGTCCTTGAGGCTGGAGCCCCCTATATTCTACAGTGGTCCTTGAGGCTGGAGTCCCCTGTATTCTACAGATGAATTCATGAGAGATACTTACCTGCTTCAAGCTCTGGATCAAGGTCTTTGCACACTGAATTTTATCAATCTGCCTCGTCCTGCTGAGTGTTTCCTTAATGATGTCTCCGTAGTCGATGTAATACTGGTGAGAAACAGGTACATATTTTGTCAGTAAAGTGTCATACACGAGCATAAGGCTCGTTTGCTTTTTTCTTTATTGGCAGTGATATCAAATTAAAACACCCACTTGAATTCAGCCTGGACTAATAAGATGAAAGCCTCATCTCTGCACTGAACTGTGAGGTCTTAAATGAAATGATTCTGGACAGCATCAATCTGTTTCCAAGTGGCCAGCTACTCCTAATTTAGTACAAATTGGCACTAAATTGGTTATCAAACTCCAGAGGTGCCACAGGGAAGGCAGCTAAGCAGGAGGAGGAAGAAAGAGCACAAAGCCACACAGTAGGGAATGTTCTCCTGAAGTTAGCCCTGAGGTGTATTCCTGGGCAGGATAGAGGGAGGTTTACTCAGAATCGAATTGTGCTACATCACAAGTGGGCTGCTTTCAAATTGAATCACTTAATATCTTCTTTACTTCAAGGGGGCTGGAAGACAAACGGGAAGGAGCTATGCTTCAACTGTACAGAGCTTTGGTCAGAGCCCATTTGGAAGACTGTGTCCAGCTTTGGGTTCCAAGCTTGAGAGGGTATTCTGGCCGTGAAGAGAGCAGAACAAGGCCAGGGTTAAGTGGGTTAAATTATGAGGACAGCCTGCATAAACCTGGCTTATATTCCATTAGGTATAAAAGATTGATGGGTGATCTAATTTTTTTTTTATTCATTCATGGGATGTGGGCGTTACTGGCAAGGCCAGCATTTATTGCCCATCCCTAATTGCCCTTGAGAGCTGAGTGGCTTGCTGGGCCATTTCAGAGGGCGCTTAAGAGTCAACTGCATTGCTGTGGGTCTGGAGTCACATGTAGGCCACACCAGGTAAGGACAGCAGATTTCCTTCCCTAAAGGGCATTAGTGAACCAGATGAGTTTTTACGAAAATGGTTTTGTGCTCATCGTCAGACTTTTAATTCCAGATTTTTTTTTTATTGAATCCAAGTTTCATTATCTCCTGAGGTGGGATTCAAACCTGAGTCCCCAGAGCATTGCCCTGGGTGTCCAGATTACTGGTCCAGTGACAATACCACTACGCCACTGCCTCCCCTAATCCAGGTGTTAAAATGCTAAAAGGATTCAATCAGGTAGACACAGAGAAATGGCCTCCTCCAATGATGGAGTCTAGAACAATCTTTAAAATTAGAACTAGGTCATTCAGGGTCGAAATCAGGAAGAACTTTTTTTCCACAAAGTAGGAATCTGGAATTCTATCCCCCAAACAACCTTGGAGACTGGTCAATTTGAAGCTTTCAAGACTAGAATAGATATTTGTTGGGTGAAGATTTCAAGGGATATGGAGCTGAGGCGCAGACCAACCCTGATTTAATTGAAGAGCAGAGCAGGATCAAGGGGCTGAATGGCCTCCTCCTTTTCCCATATCCAAACTTAGAAGCATTACGAAACCGTATGCCCAAGATGGAAATGTTTTCAATTTCCGAGCATGACTATCCCTCAACTCGATAAAGATCAGAATAAATAAAGAGCAAAAACAAAAAGTAGATACTTTTCCTCTCTTCTACTAGATTCTGAAAAACACAGTTGTCTGTCCTGAGGAGATTTGCAAACAAAATGTCCTGAAAACTTGCTTTTTCCCTCTGGTGCTAGTCAAGTTTATTATCGGGATTGGGATAGTTTCCCACTGTCTGTTACAACCCCGGCTATGGGAATTGGGACATTCATACAACAGAGGAGGCTATGGAAGCAAGCTCTATAATTTGCCGCTCTCCCATTTACTGCCCCGTCTATCTTGCCAGTATGATTTTGAAGCTCCATGTTTCAAGACTAAGTGGTGAAAAAAGAAAATGATCAGAAGCTACCTCGAAAATTCTGATGACGTGTGGGATTAAAACACGGCTTCCTCAGATGGACCAAGGAAACATTTTCCTTCGTGGTGATTGAGTTAGACTCCTGGAGTCCTCCACCCACCAGTGCCTCAGGAGCAACTTCACCACAGGGACTGCAGTGGCTCAAGAAAGCGGCCCAGCACCACTTTTTAAAGGGCAGATAATAAAGGCTGACCTTGTCAGTGATGCCCACATCCACATCTTTCTGCTACAAAAGAAAATTAGGACACCTGCGGAACTGTACCAAACAAGTCGGAGACGTGGGAGAGGGAATTAAATAGTGCTACTGTCTCTGGACTAGCAGTAACCCAGAGGCCCAGGTTAATGTTCTGAGGCCATGGGTTCAAATCCCACCACGGCAGCTGGTGGAATTTAAATTCAATGAATAAAATCAGGAATTGAAAGCTAGCCTCAGTTATGCTGACCATGAAGCTACCATCAATTGTTGTAAAAACCCGTCTGGTTCACTAATGCCCTTTAGGGAAGGAAATCTGCCATCCTCAATCGGTCTGGCCTACAAGTGATTCCAGTCGCACATCAATATGATTGGCTCTTAACTGCCATTTGAAATGGCCTAGCTAGCCAGCCAATTCAAGGGCAGTTAGGGATGGGCAATAAATGCTCGCCTTGCCAGCGATGCCCACATCCTGTAAACGAATAATTTTTTTTAAATTTGATAAAACTATAGGACTACAATGAATAAAAACAGACGGTTATCCAGAGTTATATTTAATTTTCTTTTAAGTTTTAATATGCTGACTCATTAAATTCATAGCATTCACATAGATTTCTATTCTAGTCCAGACTGCAATATCTCTACATCCATGTATATTTAAGAGCATTCAGCGGATGCCAATTTGGCTGAGTGGTAGCACCCTTGTCCTTGAGTCAGGAGGTTGTGCCTTCAACATCCATCACTCCAAGACTTCAGCGCATAAGCTAAGCTCTGCAGCGTTGAAGTCTTGTCTTCCTGCTCAACTGACTGTTTAAGGTCATGGTCTGTCCTACATGTGGCTCTGAAAGTGGCATAACACCCAGCTGTAGGCAGTCCACCATCACCTGCTCGAGGGCACTGAGGGATGGGCAATAAATGCTGGCCTGACCAGTGATGCCCACATGACGAGAACGAATAATAAAGAAAAATAGTATCTGAGATGCAAAATCTTTACCTTGATGTACTGTTTGAAGATGTCAGCAGCCACATCCATCTCCACCACGCTGAACACTATTAGCTTACAGAAAGCAGCAAGAAGATTTCTCCTCTTGTGCAATTTGCCTACTTTGCATTCGTCATCTGTAACAAAATGAAGGCGGTGAGGGTGAGAAGTCTGATTGGTGTCAATAAGTTTATTGTCCAATGTGTGATATTGGAGTTATCTCAAGTGTCAAAAATGTATTTTCAATGCAACATTCCTCTTCTCCCCTTCACGCTCCATTTTATCAATAACAATTTGAACTTGGCTCAAAATACAATGTCCTGTCCACTGATCCTCCTCCTCCATTCTGCCCGTGATTAAATCAAGATTCATCACAGCCTTTGCTTATCCTAGCTCATTCATAAAGTTTCCTGGAATCTACAGCCCAGAGACAGGCCCGGCTGGTGAATGCTGGGGTGTATGCACTACATGAGCTTCCTCCCACCTTACTTCGTCTAACTCCACCAGCACACCCTTCTATTCCTTTCTCCTGCATGTACCTAACCTCGGGCAGAACATTCCCCTCGTCAGGCAGGCGGGCCCAGGGGCTGCCACAAAGCTGACCACCGCCCGCGATCGAGCCCCGACATGGATTTCACACTAGCTGGCCAGTTAACAGCCAGGCAGCGTGAAACGCACGCTGCAGCGCTGCCGGGGTGAGGGGGGGCAGGAGAAGCACGAGCACGGACATGTGCCCATGCGTGCAGGTACGCGCAGTAAAAGCACAGAGCTGCCTCAGGGAGCTGAAGAATTTTGAAAATAAAAAATAAAAATGTTAATAGCATGTCCCCTCATGTGGCTCTATCACTTCAGCAGGGACACGTTCGAGATTAGTTTGGAAAATTTTTTATTCTTTTTAAGTCACTGATCGAAACCTCATCCCGCCCGTGAATGAGGTTTCGCAAAGATTGCAAAGGCCGCTTAGCCTTTTCACCTGCTCGCCAACCGGAAGGTTGGACGGGCAGTGAAAGATTTCATTCAATTAGAACTTTAATGGCCTTAATAGGCCTGTTAATTGTCGGCTGCTGACTCCCACGCGCAGCCACCAACCGAAATATTGCGTGAGTGCCCGACGGCATTGCGCATCTATCTGCGCTGTTTGCCTCAACCACTCCGTGTGGTAGCATGTTCCATATGCCAGCTAGCCTCTGGGTAAAGAAGCTACAAGATCACTGCACTAAAACAGAAAGCAAACTGAAAGTAACCTGACATCGAAAGAGCTAAAAGATTTTAGGGACTGTGATGCTGTAACATAATAGGCAACTTGTATTCTTGCATTCTTAATTGGATTTATCAGTGACTTTTCATTATTTATAGTCCCTGGTTTTAGATTCCCTGAGACTGTAACCCTCAACCTACAAGATTTTAAAACTGTTTTTTGCAACATTTTCTACTTTGATGTATATAAAAAATTCCGTCTCTTTAATAAGTGGAGAAATTTTTGTAACTTTCTCAATTTGTCTGAGCTGGGTTTTATTAAAGTTTCTGTGAGCAGTTCTCTATTAATAGCTTATATTAAGTGAAGTAAAACCTCCGCAAAGGAAGATTCCATTAGAACATATAATCCACACGTTAGTCACAAAATAAAATCACCAGGAAAAGAGGGAGCCTAATATCACTTTCAATTCTCCCAGCACAACACCATCATTGTATGTTTTATTATGTTATCAGTTTATATTCATCTTCCACACATTGCAATATCCTGGACCCAAAAACAAAATGAGGCAAAAGAATTCTGCCAAGGCTAGCGATGTCAGTTTACAGGTTTCCAGCTCTAACATTACATAGCCTTGGAATGGTCCCTATAAGTGCCAGCAGCAATCACTACCAGTGTGTACATATAAAGATAACTTACTTCATACTGTATCCTTTATTAAAAGGAATTTCACTGTAGCAACTTTATACAGCGGAGAAAAATGTAAAACTCAGTAACACAGTAAAAACAAGACCCATGGAACATGTGAACTTAGGAATACCTCTTGCCTCCCATTCACACCCCATCTCCGTAATTTCACTTCTTCCCTGCTCCCCGGTAAATGCTGAATACGTATTGGGGCCTGGTGCTATGGATTTGGCCCATTGTTTGATCTATTCTCCATCTGGGAACTTAGAGAATTACAGTCAATGAAGTACTTTTAAAGTATAGTCGCTGCTGTAACGTAGGAAATGCAGCAGCCGATTTACACACAGCGAGATCTCAAAAACAGCATTGTCATCACGTGTTTTAGCATTGATGGTTGAGGGGCATGTATTGGCCAGGACACCAAGTAGAACATCCTTTTTCTCCTCAAAATAACATCGAGGAATCTTTTACATCCACCTGTCGGTGCAGATGGAGCCTTGGTTTCATGTCTCATCCAAGAGATGGGACCTCCGGTTGTACACCACTCCCCCAGCACAGCAACAGAGTCTCAGCGTATATTTTTTACTCTAATCTCTGGAGATGGACTTCAGCCCAACAACCTAGTGGTTGTTTGTCAACTATCACTAGTCGAGAATAGCTGCTCTGGACTGTGGAGTGAGCTTCTGAAGCCTTTCACAACGCATTTCATTTTTTTTCCATTTACAAGCCTTGGTTCAGTGGTAGCAATTACTTTCTGAATCAGGAGGCTGTGGGTTCGAGTCCCACTCCAGGTCTTGAGTGCCGAATCCAAGCTTCAGTGCACAAGTGCCGTCTTTCAGGTGAGGAGCTCTGAAGGTGACTCATAAAATATCCCACGGTACTACATGAAGAAAGGCGTGAAGGATTTCTCCAAGTGGCCTGGCCAACATTTATCTGCCAACCAACATCATCAAGAACAGAGTGCATATAACTTCCATCTTTACAGAAAGGCAAACCCCCCCCCCCCCCCCCCATTATCTGACCATTTATCTTATTGCTGTTTATGCCTACATTGGCTGCCATGTGTCAACGTTATGAACATACTGATCCTCTTACACAAGGGTCCTCCAGCTGGTTGTGGCTGGTTCAAAATGCAACTCTCTGACACGCAACACCATGGCCAAGGCTTTATGAAGGAACAGGCCAGAACCCTCATCCCCACCACTCGCATGGCGTGACACAACCAGACTGGTTCCCGCCTGCATGCTGCAAGGCATCATAAATGCAAGCAACAAACATATAGGGGCAGAATTTTCTGCCTGTCGGGCGGGTGGACCCAACTCAATCTCCGGCGGGTGGGGAGCCAATCCCCGCCGGAGAAGCGGGCCCCGCTGCCATTTTACGTGGGGCGGGCCAATTAAGGCCGGCCCAGCGTGACACCCGGTGGGAAGAGCTATGCATTTCCTGTGCGGGTGGGAGAGGGGGTGATTCCCAGAAGCGAGAGTGAGCACTTTCACGCGTGCACACGAAAGAGCGCACATCTCCCTGAGGCTAAGTGCAGCCTCAGGGAGATTGCTGAAAGTTGTTTAAACATTAAAAATAGAAATAAAAAATCTTTAACATGTCCCCCTCGTATGACAATGTCACACGAGATGGGACATGTTCATAAGTTTCACAAAAACTTTATTACACTTTTTTAAACCCCACATGAAACCTCATCCCGCCTGTGGATGAGGTTTCATGTTTTCTCTAGTTGCCGCCAGGGCTCCTGGCCTATTCATCAACCTTAAGGTTGGACGGGCAGGTCCTTTATTTGTTTAAATGATTCTGTCAATGGCCTCAATTTTGCTGCATCCCCGCCTTCCTGAAAATTTGAATGGGGCACGGTGACATCGGGGGTTCCGCCCGACATCACCCGCGTCATTTTATGTGTTGGCGAGTGGGCCCCACCCCCTGCTCGCCGACAGCAAAATTCAGCCCATAGTTTATAAGCAAGATTTATTTTCTTGTTGACTTTGTTTGATTAATATTGATGTAAGATAGAAACATAGAAACTAGGAGCAGGAGTAGGCCATTCAGCCCTTCGAGCCTGCTCCGCCATTCATTATGGTCATGGCTGATCATCCAACTCAATAGCCTGCTCCTGCTTTCTCCCCATAGCCTTTGATCCCTTTCACCCCAAGAGCGAGATCTAACTCCTTCTTGAAAACATACGATGTTTTGGCCTCAACTACGTTCTGTGGTAACGAATTCCACAGGCTCACAGGGCGAAGAAATTTCTCCTCATCTCAGTCCTAATGGTCTACCCCATATCCTCAGACTGTGACCCCTGGTTCTGGACTCCCCCACCATCGGGAACATCCTTCCTGCATCTACACTGTCTAGTCCTGTTAGAATTTTATAGGTTTCTATGAGAGCCCCCCCTCATTCTTCTGAACTCCAGCAAATATAATCCTAATAAGTATTAGTTTCTCAGAAGAAGGGTGATTATGATTATTTTATAACACATATTAGTGTTATACAAACAAAAGTGCTCTTCTGTATTATTAATGTTCATAATGTGAAAGTCCCTACATTTTTTGTTTCTGGTATGAATTAATAATTTACTTACGATATTTAATTTAAAAAATAATACACATAAATTTTTTATATTTAATAGCGAAAAAGCAGTGAGATATTTATAGTATCCATAAGTTCCCATTAATTCTGATGAGATTTTTTTGTGGTGGTAAGTGAACGCTGGGGGGGTAGGATCCTCGGGTGCCCTGCAGGGTCTTTCACCCTACCTCACATGGTCCGTGGGTGAGAATGTTTGAGAAACACTGCCCTAAAGTGAATCAATTTGGGACTTCCTGAGCTGTTAAAGAAATTACGAATTCTTTCTTACATTCATCGACTGACCAACGGCAAATCCACAAGCGATTTGCTTATGACGTACAAGGTTCCTGCACAGAGATGGATTAATCAAGGTCTACGATAGGCTTCCCCATCGTTGGCACAAACCCCTTTTCCACTTCACAAGGCTACACCAGCCATAGAACCATGGAATGTCGCAGCAACAGAGGAGGCCACTCAGCCCATTGTGCCTGTGTCAGCCCTTTGATAGAATTATCCAATTAACCCCACTACACTGCTGTTTCCTCACAGCCCCTGTATTTTTTATTTCCCCTTCAAGTGTTTGTCCAATTCCCTTTCGGAGAACTACTATTGCATCTGCTTCCACTGCCATCTCGGGCAGTGCCTTCCAAATCACAACAACTCACTGTGTAAAGAAATGTTTCCTCATGTTGCCTCTAGATGTTTTGCCAGTCACCTTAAATGTGTCCTCAGGTTGTTGACCCGTAGGAATATAGGAACAGGTGAAGGCCATATAGCTCCTTGAGCCAGTTCCTTCACTCATGGATGATCTGTGGTGTGACTCCACGTTTCACCCCATATCTCTTATTAACGTTGGAAGATTTTTGCCAACTAGTAAAATCTGAGACATAAAGAACTCTGCTGAACAAGGTCAGGAAGAGACAGGTGGAATTTCTTGACACATAATAAGAAATTGTGATTTAGAAAGTCTGATTCTGATGGGAAAGGCCAATGGTAAAAGAGGTTGGAGTAGATGAAGTACGATCTTTCTAAAGAGCCTTGCTAGCTGAATGAATGTACCACCAACCACCTCCAGAGCAAGATTAACATGGAGGTCCATGGTCGCCATTGCCTCTTAAAGCATGGTACCTGAAGAGAGAGAGTCTCAGGTTTAAAAATAACCATTGATCCAGCATCAATTGAATTTGCGGAAGAAGATTCTGAACTTCTAACACCCTTTGCATGTAGAAGTATTTCCCAATTTCACCTCCTGAAAGGTCTAGTTCCTAGTTTTTAGACCATGCTGCCCAGCCATAAACTCCCCTCTGTCACTGGTAACAATTTATCTTTATTTACTCCATCAAAAGCATTTATGATTTTGTACCCTGCTGTCAAATCTTCTCTTAACCTTCTCTCCTCCAAGGAGAACACTCCCAATTTATCTAATCTCCCCCCATTGCTGAAATTCTACATCTCTGGTACTAATTCAGAGTGGGAGAGCCTAATTTTCTTAATTATAAATAAAACTAAGCTTTTAAAAAAAAAAGGTACTCCACCCACATCCCATGAATGAATTAATAAAAAGTCATCCAGTTTTTGCTTTAATTGCAAATTATTTTGTCATCTTCGTTACGTCTCATGTCAGCACTTGGGGCTGACAGGGACATTTCATTGGCCTTACTGCAAGCCCATCAAACCCCTGCACTTCTGGTTGGTTAAAACCTGCATTGGGAGGCAGGGACATGCCTCAGACTGATTTTGTAAATTTCCATTTCTTCTGAAAACTGCAAAAAGAATTAAAATCAAGCGGAACAAATGCAAAATGGAGTTAAACTGGACGCACAGGGCTCAGTTATCTCCGGAGCTTGCAGAGGTTTGGTTTTTGAGTCAGAAAGGAATTTTGAAAGCTCGGAGGTGCTGCAAAAGCTATATCCATCCCTTGGTTGAATATGCTGTGCCTGCGTGGTACCCTGTGTAGTGCCGTATGTGGAACCCTGTGTGGAACCCTGTGTGGTACCCTGTGTGGAACCCTGTGTGGTAACCTGTGTGGTACCCAGTGTGGAACCCAGTGTGGAACCCTGTGTGGTAACCTGTGTGGTAACCTGTGTGGTATCCTGTGTGGAACCCTGTGTGGAACCCAGTGTGGAACCCTGTGTGGTACCCGGTGTGGAACCCTGTGTGGTAACCTGTGTGGTATCCTGTGTGGAACCCAGTGTGGAACCCTGTGTGGTAACCTGTGTGGTAACCTGTGTGGTATCCTGTGTGGAACCCTGTGTGGAACCCAGTGTGGAACCCTGTGTGGTAACCTGTGTGGTATCCTGTGTGGAACCCTGTGTGGAACCCAGTGTGGTACCCTGTGTGGAACCCTGTGTGGAACCCTGTGTGGTAACCTGTGTGGTACCCAGTGTGGAACCCAGTGTGGAACCCTGTGTGGTAACCTGTGTGGTACCCAGTGTGGAACCCAGTGTGGAACCCTGTGTGGTAACCTGTGTGGTATCCTGTGTGGAACCCAGTGTGGAACCCTGTGTGGAACCCTGTGTGGAACCCAGTGTGGAACCCAGTGTGGAACCCTGTGTGGTAACCTGTGTGGTACCCAGTGTGGAACCCAGTGTGGAACCCTGTGTGGTAACCTGTGTGGTATCCTGTGTGGAACCCTGTGTGGAACCCTGTGTGGTAACCTGTGTGGTATCCTGTGTGGTACCCTGTGTGGAACCCTGTGTGGTACCCTGTGTGGAACCCTGTGTGGTAACCTGTGTGGTATCCTGTGTGGAACACTGTGTGGTAACCTGTGTGGTATCCTGTGCAATACCCAGTGTGGTACCCTGTGTGGTACCCTGTGTGGTACCCTGTGTGGAACCCTGTGTGGAACCCTGTGTGGTAACCTGTGTGGTATCCTGTGCGATACCCAGTGTGGTACCCTGTGTGGACCCTGTGCGATACTCTGTGCGATACCCTATGTGGTACCCTGTGTGGAACCCTGTATAGAACCCTGTGTGGTATCCTGTGCGATACCCAGTGTGGTACCCTGTGTGGTACCCTGTGCGATACCCTGTGCGATACCCTGTGTGGTACCCTGTGTGGTACTCTGTGTGGTATCCTGTGTGGTACCCTGTGTGGTACCCTGTGCGATACCCTGTGTGGTACCCTGTGCGATACCCTGTGCGATACCCTGTGTGGTACCCTGTGTAGTATCCTGTGTGATACCCTGTGCGATACCCTGTGTGGTACCCTGTGCGATACCCTGTGCGATAACCTGTGTAGTATCCTGTGTGATACCCTGTGTGATATCTTCTGTGGAACTCTGTGTGGTACCCTGTGCGGTACCCTGTGCAGTATCCTATGTGGAACCCAGTTTGGTACCCTGTGCAGTAGCCTGTGTGGTACCCTGTGTGGTACCCTGTGCGGAACCCTGTGCAATACCCTGTGTGGTACCCTGTGCGATACCCTGTGTGGTATCCTGTGCGATACCCTGTGCGATACCCTGTGTGGTACCCTGTGCGATACTGTGCGATACCCTGTGCGATACTCTGTGCGATACTCTGTGTGGTATCCTGTGCGATACCCAGTGTGGTACCCTGTGTGGTACCCTGTGCGATACCCTGTGCGATACCCTGTGCGATACCCTGTGTAGTATCCTGTGTGATACCCTGTGTGATATCCTCTGTGGAAATCTGTGTGGTACCCTGTGCGGAACCCTGTGTGGAACCCTGTGTGTTACCCTGTGTGGAACCCTGTGTGGTACCCTGTGTGGTAGCCTGTGTGGTACCCTGTGTGGAACACTGTGTGGAACCCTGTGCGGTAGCCTGTGTGGTACCCTGTGCAGTATCCTGTGTGGAACCCAGTGTGGTACCCTGTGTGGTACCCTGTGCAGTATCCTGTGTGGAATACCCTGTGTGGTAGCCTGTGTACTTCAATGCCTGTAATGTAGGAATGGCATATTGATTTGTAATTCTAATATAATTTTAATTCAAACTTCCTTCTAATATTCTATCCACCACTTCACTGTTACATTCTAAATTTGTTTGTCTATTTTTACTACATGGCTGTTATTAATTTGATTACTTTAGTCTTCATATGAATTTCTTGATGTAAGTCACACTCCAATTCAGCCTTTGGGCTGTGAATATTGCTTGAATAAAAAACCACTAATTGATTTTTTTTTTTAAATGCTCAAGAGTCAGAAAAATTGGGAGTCTCCACACTAAACTTTTGCAATGGCCCAAATCACCCAAAGTGCCCTCCCCAGCCCCCTCATGTGGAAAGACAAATTGTCAATCAAGCTTCATCCTTACTCAAAAGAGACCAAAATGGAGTATGATTGCCACCTGGTGGCTATCTGACAAACTGCACACACAAATAGAAAAGATATCCAGGGTAATAAAAACAGAAAGTGCTGGAAAGTGTCAGCAGATCTGGAAGCATCTGTGGAGATAGAAACTGAATTGATGTTTCGAGTCCATATGACTCTTCTTCAGAACAGATTACAGGGAAATGGGGAAATAGTGGAGTTGCTCTTGCAGTGAGCCAGCATGAAAACAACAGGCCAAATGGCCTCCTTCTGTTTTGCAACCAACTTGTGATAACACATTTCAATGTTCGTTTTTTATCTAAGTGAGTAAATCATTTAATCAGAACCTAAATTTTGGTATATACAGTGTACAGGAATGAAACTTTTTTCCTTTCTCTATCCACCAATGAAACTTGCAACTTATGGTGCTCAACCATGGTTTTAAGCCATAGTTCTAAACAATGAGAGGACACACTTTGCGTTTATACTTTTATATTTAATATTCTAAGGCTGTTAAATTGTTATCCTTAAAATGGAGGAGTCAGCAACACCTTGACAGAGAAACAGGACAATCCTTGCAGAACAGATTACAGGGAAATGGGGAAATAGTGGAGTTGCTCTTGCAGTGAGCCAGCATGAAAACAACAGGCCAAATGGCCTCCTTCTGTTTTGCAACCAACTTGTGATAACACATTTCAATGTTCGTTTTTTATCTAAGTGAGTAAATCATTTAATCAGAACCTAAATTTTGGTATATACAGTGTACAGGAATGAAACTTTTTTCCTTTCTCTATCCACCAATGAAACTTGCAACTTATGGTGCTCAACCATGGTTTTAAGCCATAGTTCTAAACAATGAGAGGACACACTTTGCGTTTATACTTTTATATTTAATATTCTAAGGCTGTTAAATTGTTATCCTTAAAATGGAGGAGTCAGCAACACCTTGACAGAGAAACAGGACAATCCTCGCAGGGAGATTTGCTGGTGCTGTTGGGGAGGGTTTAAACTAGCTTGTCAATGGGGTGGGAACCTGAGAGGTAGCTCCCATTGGAAGGATATAAAGCTGGTAACTGGGAGTAGAAAAGTAGCAAGTGAATTTAGAAAGCAGGCGAAATGAAGGCAAGCATCAACTAGGCTTAGAATGCAGAATAATGTTAAAAAGGTAAAGTTAAGGACACTCTACCTGAATGCACACAGCATTCGCAATAATAGATGATCTGAAGGCACAAATAGAGGTAAATGGGTATGATCTAATTGCCATTATGGAAACATGGCTGCATGGTGACCAAGACTGGGAACTGAACATTCAAGGATATTAGGAAGGACAGGCAAAAAAGGACAAGGAGGTGATGTTGCGCTGATAATAAGGGATGGGGTCAGTAAATTAGTAAGAGAGGATCTCAGATCAGAAGCACAAAATGTGGAATCTGTTTGGGTGGAGCTAAGAAACAGCAAGGGACAGCAAACATTGGTAGGAGTTGTTTATAGGCCACCAGACATGGTCGTGTGAGGTAAGGTATTAATCAGGAGATTAGAGAAGTATGTAGCATGGGTAATACAGTCATCATGGGTGACAATCTATATATAGACCGGGTAAACTAAATAAGCACAAATGCTGTGAAGGATGAGTTTCTGGAGTGTGTTAGGGATGGTTTTCTAATGCAGTATGTTAAGGAACCGACTAGAGAACAGGCTATTCTAGATCTAGTATCACGTAATGAAAAGGGCTAATTATTAATCTTGTCAAAGAACCTTTAGAGATGAGTGACCATAATATGCTTTGAATTCTAGATTATGTTTGAAAGTGAGGTAGTTCAATCTGAAACCAGAATATTAAATTTGAACACAGGAAATTATGAAGGTATGAGGGGAAAATTGGCTGAGGTGGACTGGGAAAATACATTAAAAGGTATGACTGTACATAGGCAATGGACAGTCCTTAAATAATTGTTACATAGTTTACAGCAATTATATCTTCCTTCAAGAACCCAAAAACAAAAGTTAGTGGCTAACAAAGAAAGTTAAGGATTGTATAAGATTAAAAGATAAGGCCTATAAAGTTGCCAGAAGTAGTAGTAAACCTGAGGATTGGGAGGTTTTTAGAATGGAGCAAAGGAAGACCAAACTGATGAAGAAAGGGAGAAAAGAACATGAATGTAAATGAGCAAGAAACATAAAAACGGACTGTAAAAGCTTCTCTAGGTATGTAAAAGGGAAACATTTGACTAAGACAAATGTGGGTCCATTACAGGCAGAGTCAAGAGAATTCATAATGGGGAATAGAGAAATGGCAGAGAAGCTAAATTATTACTTTGTGCCTGCTTTCACTGAGGAAGATGCAGGAAATTTCCCAGATTTAGAGATCCAAGGGATAGGGAGAATAAGGAATTGAAGGAAATTAGTATAAATAAGAAGGTTGTATTGGAGAAATTAATGGGACTGAAGGTTGGTAAGTCCCTGTGCCCTGATATTCTGCATCCCAGAGTGTTGAAAGAGGTTGCTATGGAGACAGTGGATGTATTGGTGATCATTTTCCAAAATTCTATAGATTCTGGAATGGCTCCTGAAGATTGGAAAGTAGCAAATGTCACCCCACTATTTAAGAAGGGGTGGGGGGAGAGAGAAAACAGGGAACTACAGACCTGTTAGCCTAACATCAGTAGTAGGGAAAATGCTAGGATCTATTAAAAGGATGTGATAAATGGATACTTGGATAATAATAATCTGATTGGGCATGGTCAGCGTGGAATTGCGAATGGGAAATCATGTTTGACAAACTTGGAGCTTTTTTGCGAATGTTGCTAACAAAATTGATAAAGGAGAGTCAATGGACGTAGTATACTTGGATTTTCAGAAGGCTTTTGATAAAGTCCCGCACAGGAGGTTGGTTAGCAAAATAAAAGCACATGAGATAGGAGGCAATATAGTGACATGGATTAAGGATTGGCTAACAGGCAGAAAACAGAGAGTAGGAATAAACGGGTCATTCTCACATTGGCAGGCTGAGACTAGTGGGCTACTGCAAGGGTCAGTACTTGGGCCCCAGCTGTTCACAATATATATCAATGATTTGGATGTGGGGACCAAATGTAATATTTCTAAGTTCGCAGATGATACAAAGCTAGACGGGAATGTGTGTTGTGCGGAAGATATTAAGTAGCTGCAGGAGGATTTGGACAGACTTAGTGAGTGGGCAAGAACATGGCAGATGGAATATAATGTGGAAAAATGTGAGGTTATCCATTTTGGTAGAAGGAACAGATGTGCAGAGTATTTCCTAAATGGTAAGAGATTAGAAAGTGTAGATGTACAAAGGGACCTGGGTGTCCTTGTCCATAAGTCACTGAAAGCTAACATGCAGGTGCAGCAGGTAATTAGGAAGGCTAATGGAATGTTAGCCTTTATCGCAAGAGGATTTGAGTACAGGAGTAGTGAAGTCTTGCTTCAATTGTATTGAACCTTGGTTAGACTGCTCCTGGAGTATTGTGTGCAATTTGGCCCCCTTACCTCAGAAAGGATATTATTGCCATAAAGGGGGTGCAACGAAGGTTCACCAGACTTATTCCAGGGATGGCGGGACTGCCTTATGAAGAGAGATTGGGGAAACTGGGCCTGTATTCTCTAGAGTTTCAAAGCATGAGAGGTAATCTCATTGAAACCTACAAAATAATTAAAACGACAGACAGAGTAGATGCAGGTAAGATGTTTCCCCTGGTTGCGGAGTCTAGAACCAGGGGTCACAATTTCAAAATAAAGGGGAAGCCACTTAGGACCGAGAGGAGGAGAAATTTCTTTACTCCGAGGGTTGTGATCCTTTGGAATTCTCTACCCCAGAGGGCCATGGAAGCTCATTCATTTTAGTATGTTTAAAGCAGAGACTGACAGATTTCTAAATGCCAATAGGATATGGGAATAGTGTGGGGCAAAGGGCATTGAAGTGGTGATCAGCCATGATCATACTGAATGGCAGAGTAGGCTTGATGGGCTGAATGGCCTACTCCTGCTCCCTTTGTCCCTACGTTCCTAACACCAGACGAGAGCTGGGGCAGCCGGTGCCCTCCGTGGAAAATCGCCTGCTGTCTGGGCTCACACGGCATTGGCAATTTGAAGGCGGCACCAGAGGAGGGCTGGTGCTCAAGGCATTGAGAAGCCCAGGAAGAAATCAGCAGCTTCAGGAGAGGGAGAGAGATTTGTTTAACCGTGCCCAATGTTCCCCCACCCTGTCAAAGTCCAGAAGATCTGAATCCCATCACTGAACAGAAGCCTAGAGAACAGTACAGCACAGAAAGAGGCCATTCGGCCCATCAAGTCAGCACCGGCTCCTCCGAGGAACACTCCAGTTAACCCCGCTCCTGCTTACCTTTGTCAATAAGCTCACTGTCTCGGGCGATGAAAACATGATCCAGGACGAAGGTCACCAGCTCCGACTGCAGGGAGGAGTCTGGGACATATGCAAATGGCTCAGTCTTTTCAGAGCCACTGGACAGGACCTCGTGACTGAAAACCAGCAGGAGGTCACAAAGGATGATGAAAGCCTGCAGGACGGAAACAAACACACCCTTAGTGACGAAAGAATTAAGCACGTTGCACACGGGGAGGGGAACTCTTGCCCCATTCATCAGCGAAGCAATTAAAATTCATTTAACGTCAATTATTGGCCAAGGCCTGGGGTTGCCAACCCCGCAGGATTGCCCTGGTGACACCAGGAATTTAATGTTAATCTCCTGGTCACTGCTGTGAAGAAAACATGGCAAGGGAAAAAAAAATGCATTAAAAACTCTTGCACTTTGTTTCCACATTCACGTCTTAGTCGTAGAAGCAAAAAAACAGGGATGGAGCAGAGGGCGGTGCAGGTAAAAAAGCACTCGATAAATCCTCCAGGAATCTCCCCGGCCGGAGTTGGCAACCCTGCCAAGGTACGGCTTTCTCCGCATAATAATCCCAGGTTGGATTCTGAAAGTTAGTGGATTCCAATTTGACTCAGTGCATTTAAACCGGGGGTGGGGGTGGGGGTGGGGGTGGAGGGGTGGGGATGGGGGTGGGGGTGGAGGGGTGGGGGAGCCAACAACAGGTCAGCCCCCGCTTTAAAATAGCAATCGTTGGAATTTCACGCGAATACCTAAGGCTCGGTGGAAGGGATAATTGGGAACATTACCATAACATTACCATAATGGTAATGTTATTGGGCTATTAACCCAGGAGGCCTGGACTGTTACTCCAGGGACGTGAGTTCAAATCCCAAAATGGCAGTTGGGGGAATTTAAATTCAATTAGTTAATTAATACATCTGGAATAAAGCACTAGCTGTGATTATTAATAAACTACTGGGTTGTTATAAAAAAATCCCATCTGGTTCATTAACACCCTCCAGCAAAGGAAATCTACCATCCTGACCTGCCCTGGCCTAAGTGTGTGACTCCAGACCCACAGCAATGTGGCTGACTTTATCAACTCCCCTCTGAAATGGCCAAACAAGCCACTCAGTTGTACCAAACTGCTGCAGAAAAGTCAAGGAGCCACCCCGCATAGGCCACAGCAGCTCACCGGCAGCTTCTCAAGGGCAATGAGAGATGGGCAATGAACACCGTCCTTGCCAGTGATGCCCACATCCCGTGAACGAGTAAAGAAAAACCTGATAAATTGGTCTGACGGTAGCGGGCGACTGTTGATATTATCCTTACCAACAGGGCAAAGCGCAAGAAACAGCAGGAAGCCATCCCCAGCCTCATCTTGCAGCCTGATATCAATTTTGAATAGAGTTGAAGTTTGAATGGAGTTCAAGGGAGCATCTGGAACCTAGACAGCACAGATTCAAAATAATGGGCAAAAGGAGCGAAATTGGTGTGAGGGAAAAAATTTTTCACCCAGAGGGTGGTTGGAGTCTGGAGCAAACTTCCTGAGAGGGTGGTGGAGGCAGGTTCGATTGAGGTATTCGAAGGGGAATTGGGTTGCTACCTGAAAAGACAGAATGTGCAAGGTTACGGGGATCAGGCAGCAGAGTGGGACTGAGTAGAACGGTCTTTCAGAGAGCCAGTGCAGATGCGATGGGCCAAATGGCCTCCTTCTGCACAGTAAAGATTCTGTGATTCTGCGGTTCTGTGAAGGGACAGAGGACCAAGGTGGGTCAAAGCGATCAGAACCATTTGCTCCCAGGGAGGGTAGGAGGCCAACAGGAGCTGGATGGGCCGAATGGCCTGCCTTCCATGCCGTGGCTTCTATATAATTCTACGAGGGGCGAATCAGTCCAAACTGTGGGTGTTGACTCCACATGTAGCCTGAGGCCTGCTCGCAGACCCTCTCCAGGGTGCCTGTCTACACAAACAGAAAATGCTGGAAAAACTCAGCAGGTCCGGCAGCATCTGTGGAGAGAGAAACAAGAGCCAATGTTTCGAGTTAACGTTTCGAGTCCCTATGACTCTTATGGACTTGAAATGTTAACTCTGCTGCTCTCTCCACAGATACTGCTAGGCCGGCTGAGTTTTTTCCAGCATTTTCTGTTTGTGTTTCAGATTTCCAGCATCCGCAATATTTTGCTTTTATGTTTGCCTGTCGGCACTGACCTGCTCTTTGACAGTACTGCTGGAATTACTTAGGTACTGTCTGCAAATGTGGCAGAACCCCCTCATCTGCTTCCTCAGCGACTCCTGCATGTTCTAGACAGAAACAAAACAAGCTTTAGACCAACAACAAAGGGAGGACTCCCAGTGTCTGTGTGCCGTAGCAGTGATTTCTCAATTAGCTTCCTGAAGTTCGCCTGAACCCAATGGAAAAAATGTATCCTTATATTGAGGGAAAGGAAGAGTGTCAATGCAACTTAACCTCAACAGCTGGCAAACAAGGCCTATGACCTCACATTCATGCCATCAGTAAGACCACCTATTTCCACCTCCATAGCATCGCCTGACATCGCCGCTGTCTCAGCTCGTCCACTGCTGAAACCCTCGTTCAAGCCTCCGTTACCTCAAGGCTAAACAGCGCGCTTCCTGGCTGGTCTCCTGCAATCTCTGACCGCTGTAAACTTGAGGTTATCCAATACCCTGCCGCTGCATCTTCTTTTAAAATGCTCATCCTGGCTTTCGAACCCCTCTCTCTGGGGGCCTTGCACCGCCCCCCCTTCCCTATCTCTGTAATCTCCTCCAACCCCACAACCCTCGGAGATACCTGGTCTCCTCTCATTCTGACCTCTTGTGCATTCTCAATTTTAAGTGCTCCACCCTTGGTGGCTGTATCGTAAGTTGCCTGGGCCCCAAGTTCTGGAATTCCCTCCCTCCGCCTCTCTGCCTCTCAAACCTCGCTTTCTTCCACACTTCTCAAAACATAGCTCAGTGACCAAACATCTGGCCATCTGGTCTAATATCTCCTTATGTGACTCGCTCTCTATATTTTGTGCTCCTGTGAGGGACCTTAGGATACTTTATTAGGTGAATCGTTAGATAGTTGGCTTATTGAGAAGTCATCATGGTGGGAAGTGCCAAATTGGGATGAGAATATAAATAAACAAGTGATCCTAACTCATAACATAGTTCGAGACAATCATTAAAATTAAAATAAAACAGAAAACAATAAACAGATTGCACAATTATCAACATTCAAGTGTACATTATAATTATGTTAAAGGCGCTACACTAATATAATTTGCTGTTGCTGAAGGAGATGCTATCTCTATGTAACGCAGAGTAAAATCCAGAGTGAAACATGGCTCTGTGCCCACCGGGTGGTAAGATACCGTTGAACGGTACCAGTACCATACCCTGCCTCTACAACACAGGAAACATGTCGGAAGCTGCAACTTAGACCGTGAGCTCCCACTGCGCATCAAGGGCTGGATCCTGTCCACCTCACCCCCACCTTCCCAACCACCCGCCCCCACCACCACCCCCCCCCAAGCTCGGTCCCGAAATCGGCAGCCAGCCCGTCGTGTTCAAATAGGCAACCAAGGGTCAATTAGGCTTGTCACCAAGCCAACTGATCCTGATAAGACGTTACCCACGCCATAAAACATTTGGCGTGGGCAGCCGGCAGGAGCGGGCAAGCCGATTTCTAAAATGCAACATTCGAAGGGAGGGATTTGGGGTGGGGGGGGAGGGGGGGTGGGGGTGGTGGTTTGAATCTTCAGGGGCTGCCCTTTGCAGATCAGGAGGAGGGGCCGCTAAGATTGAACCCCATCTTTCTTCCTAAACCCCCAAAAGACTTAAACCCAAACCCCGCCCAATCGCCAACCCTCAACCCCGCCGACCATCGCCCCCCCCTTCCCCCACCACCCCACCCACCTGATCTGCCCAAAAACTCCCTGCCCAAGACCCCGGACTCACCTGTTTCTGGGGGTCTATTGGGCCTTCTTCTGCTTCCCCGTTGCAGTCGTGGCAGCGCCCACTAGTGCGCCCGCGGCGCTGCCAGGGCTGATGGAGCTGCCGGCCAATCGGGTGTGCCAGCAGCTCCAGGGGGCGGGGCTTCCTCCCCAGTGAGGGGCGGAAGTCCCACTCGGCCCTTGTTAAGCCCGTCCACAATGCGTTACGGCTACAGAGCGGGCCAGCGTGGAGACAACCCCCTCCACGCCGACTTTGTCACAGAGTCATTGAGTTATACAGCACAGAAATAGGCCCTTCAGCCCGTCGTGTCCGTGCCAGCCATCAAGCACCTATCTATTCTACTCCCATTTTCCAGCCCTTGGCCCATGGCTATGGTATGCTACTGCTTCTGGGTGGCATGGGTTAGGAGGGGCGGAGTGGCGAGTTGTCAGCCCCCTCCCCAGCTCCCCCTTTTATTCAGTCCCAAAACATCCAAGCATTTGCTAGTGTCTGGCACAATGCGCTTTTGTAGCCAACTGTCTGGGCCGATTTGTTTTCTCACATCAAGTTTGTGATCCCACTTGTTTTTAAATTTCACTCTCAGTCTGTATATTCCACACAAGGGTCATGACAGTCACTTAACCTACAAGAGAAAGAGCAGGACTGGAGTCCTGGGCTTTATAAATAGAGGCATAGGGTAGAAAACCAAGGCAGTTATGCTAAACCGTTACACAACATGGGTTGGAGCTCAGCTAGAGCATTGTGCTTAATTCTAGGTGCCACACTTTAAGAAGGATGTCAAACCCATGGAGAGGAGATTTGGTAGAACGGGATCAGTTATATGGAGGGACTGGAGAAGCTGGGATTGTTCTCCTGAGAGCAGAGGAGGTTAGGGAGAGATTCAACACAGGTGGACAAAATTCCAAGGGTTTTTTTATGGGGTAGAACCATTGGCAGGGGGGAGTTGCATATATACTTGAAAAGAAAAAAATTTGCAGTGCTATGGTGAAAGGGTGGAGGTTTTGTAGTGCAGTGGGTAGCATCCCTACCCTGGGCCAGAGGCTCTGGGTTCAAGTCCCGCTTCAGGGCTTGATAACCATGGAAGGTGCATTCATAACATGGCCAAACATGGTTGATTAGCAGCCTGTAGGCCCTTCCAATACACCTGAATACACAGAAAGCAAATGATGCCAAGCATAATCGTGGACCAATCCAATGGAAGTCCATGGCCACCAATGCCCTCTTAGGGCATCATATCTGAAGGAGGAGGGTGACGAAAGGACAGGGAAGCAGGGCTAATTAGGGAGCTCTTCCAAAGAGCCAGCACAGACACAATGAGCCAAATGGCCTCCTTCTTTGCTGTGTGATAATCATTAAGGTGTTACTTGTGCAGAAGTTAGAAAGTCAGAGACATAACAGGCACAAACTGAGATGAGCTGTTGGTGTTGTTATCTGAACAGCGTGACACTTGCTGCTGCATCCGGTCAGGAAACAATGGGAACAAACTCACAGACTGTACCTTAGAGGAAGTGCCTTCAGATACCTTTGACAGCTGCCACATGATATAGTAATAGCTGCACAGGATTGCCTGAATGATAATCTGCAAAACAGAAAAATAAAATTGCAAACATTGCGTTTAATGTTACATTAAAGGTATACTGGGCATTGTCAAAAGAGGTTTGTGATCCACTATGTTGAAGTCAGAGTGCACAACATACTCAGGCAACTGCTTCAGTATGAGGTTATCTAACACTTTATGATCCAGTTGTTATGAGATGGAACATACTGCCCTATTTGGGCAGTGGAAGCAGATTCATTAATAACTTTCAAAACTTGAAAAGAAAATACTTTCAGTACTACAAATGTGCAGCAGCGGAGCGGGACTGATTGGATAACTCCCGGTGCAGGCACGATGGGCCAAATGGCCTTTTGCTGGGCTGAATGATTCCATGCCGCTGTTTCTATGGAAGTTGTGAAGAGGTTGTGTATCCACGTGAAAACTTGTCTTATAAATGTGGAATCACAAAAAGTTAACAGCAGTCAATGAGGAAAGCAAATGATATGTTAAACTTTATTATAAAGGAATTAGAGTAATTCAATTCTACAATTATTTAGACTATTGTTGAGACCACAACTGGAGTACTGTGGACAGTTTTGGTCTCCTTGCCTAAGTAGTTGTCTTACAGGGAGTGCAACAAACGTTCACTAGACTGATTCCTGGAATGTCCTATGAGAAGAGATTGAGTAGAATAGGCACATATGCCCTAAAGTTTAGAAGAATGAGAAGTGGCCTTATTGAAACATAAAGAATAATTAAGGGGCCTGATACTGAGGGTAAAAGGGTACTGAGAAAATGTTTCCCCTGGCTGGGGAGTCTAAAACTAAGAGTCACAGTCTCAGAATAAAAGGTCAGCCATTTAGGACTGAGGTGAGGAGAAATTTCTTCACTCAGAGCATTGTGAATATTTGGAATTCTCAACCGCAGAGAGCTGTGGATGCTCAGCTATTAACTCTATTCAAGACAGAAAATGATAGATTTTTGGGGATAGGGTGGGAAAGTAGATTTTAGGTAGATCGGCCATGATTTTGTTAAATGGTGGAGTGGACTGGAAGGGCCGAATGGCCTACCCTTTATCTTATGATTTTTGGGTTATTGTACAAACAGAATTTCTACTTCCCCCACTGTAGACAGCAAATGTTGCCTAGCAACATCGGGTCCCTTACACCATTACCCTAGAGCCAGCTTGTGAGAGCATCGTCCAGGGTTTGAACATGCCCCTATTTTGCTCATTATTGGCCTTAAATCCGTTCTCGAATGATGGTTTGCAATCTCTGATGTTGCCTTCGTCAAGGCCAACATTTCCCAGCGATGCTCATTCCTTCAGTTCTAGTTACATGCGACATGTAGAGAAGAATCCTCCTATCTGGAGAGTTTCTCTTGATCCTACCCATAGAAAGCATCACACCGTTTGACATGAATCACACTGCATCATATAAATCACATTGCAAATCAGCTTGAAGCTGAAATTGCTTCACATCAGCACAAGCTGACAGATAGAATTAACAGGTAAAATCAGCGATTTGACAAGAAACAAAGACAGACATATTTTCTGAGATCTGGTCATGGTAACGGGTCAGTGACTCACCTGCTCGGATACATTGCCATTCTCCAAGTCACTCTTCAGCAGTTTACAGGTGCTGTTTAGCAGATTCCATCGAGTTATATCATGAGCACTGAAATAATAAAGATTGAATTCACCACCGTGTCAGGAAGCAGAGCTCTCCCTTTAACACATACAAATTTCGCTTACTGAAACAACACAACTCAACACAACATCACTGTAGGATTGAAGAACGCTAACTCAAATCCTTTCAAAACAGCTTTCAAAAGGGAATTGGATAAATACTTGGAGGAGAGAAAAAAAATGGGAGGGCTATGGGGAAAGAGTGGAGAGTGGGACTAACTGGCTCTTCAAAAGAACAGAATTAACGGGCCTCCTGTGGTTTCTTTTCATTCATTCACAAAACATGGGCATCACTGGCAAGGCCAGCATTTATTGCCCTTGAGACGACTGAGTGGCTTTTTGGGCTATTTCAGAGGGCAGTTAAACATCAACCACGCTGGAGTCTAGAGTTACAAAAAGGCCAGGCCCCAGAAGAATGGCATTCTTTTATCAAGGATATTAGTGAATCAGATTCCAAATTTATTTAACTGATTGAATTTAAACTCTCCCTACACCATGGTAAAATCTGAATTTATGTCTCAGGATCCTTAATCCAGGCCTCTAGGTTACTATCCCAGTAGCATAACCACTATGCTACTTTACCCACTATACTATTCTATGATTCTACAGATAAAAAGAAATTAAAGATCAGAGGCCCTGGTCTACATGAAAAATGGCCACTTGGTCAAGGAACAGGTGGATCACCATTTCCTGACATCTTCAAGAGCAAAGGGGAGTGAAAAATAAAGAAACACCAAAAAAGGAGAGAGAGCAGACATCACGGTGCTTGGCGACAGAATGTACTTTGCACATTTTTAGCTAGGGTACTGTTTGCTTCTCATTCCAAAATATTACAGACAGGGTCTTCAATCTGATTTCTCCATTAGGGAAAGAAACATAACAGCACACATCTTATCAAATGGTTTATGATTAAACTAACGATCAATTCACAAACGCCAATGCCTCACTTACTTATGGAAGGTTGTGATTCTTTTCAATGTAGACCACATCTGGTGAGATTCTCGGTCACCAAATCCGTCCCCCTGTTGCAAACAGGTCAAAACTTGAATATCTGAAGAGCTATTGCTGTAAATTCAGCACCGTCAGGTCAGCTTTACAGACTGGCTCAAAGAAGGACAGGGAATTCCCCTGCTCTTATAGCCCATTATTCCCTTCTTCAAGCAAATAGCACCAAAAATACAGATTAACAGGCCAGTCACCTCATTACTGTCTGCAGGATGTCGCTGCTGCAGAATGACTGCTGGGTTTGTTGACACAAACATGGTCACTGCACATTTTAAAGTAACTCATTGCACAGAGTGCCTTGAGAGATATTGGGAAGGGGGCTCAAGCTGCCTGCCAGTATGCACATGGCCTCCTGGGACCAGGGGGCACCATAGGGACTGGAGTGCGTAGTGAACACTGGAAATAACATTGTTTAAGTTTATATGTCTCCTCCTTGGCTTTCCATGCTCTAGTTCTTCATTAGTCAGTGTAGAAAGACAGCTGGGCTGTAACTTTACAGAGTATGTATGCTTCTAATGAGGAGACTTATGTTTCTGCAATGCCAATCAACCTCTCTGGGAGCAATTTAAACTGTGAAGTCTCATTCCTACAGGTAGTAAATTTCTGTCAGAGATGTTTTAAATCTTAAAGAACGAATTCCGCTTCTAATGTTATGTTATGATACCATTCATTCACCAGAAATTGTCTAATTTTATGAACAACTTATCTTCAATTATATTGTTATAATATGGAGAGCACTCACATAAAGTCACAAATGAGAAGCTCCAAGTTAACTTCACTGCTTTCAGTTTTGTAACTATAAGGTTATATAGGTTTTGAGTTCATCGCTATTCCCAGCTGTAGTCCTGATCCCCTAGTATTTCACTAAAAAAAGGGGACGGATTTTGGTTGTCTCCTTATTGGCTATTTTTGCTTTTATTTTATTTGTTCATGGGATGTGGGCATCACTGGTTAGGCCAGCATTAGTTCACATCCCTAATTTCCCTTGAGAAGGTGGTGGTGAGCTGCCTTCTTGAACCGCTGCAGTCCATGTAGTGCAGGTACACCCACAGTTCTACCAGGAAGGGAGTTCCAGGGTTTTGACCCAGCGACAGTGAAGGAATGGCGATATATTTCCAAGTCAGGATGGTGAGTGGCTTGGAGGGGAACTTCCAGGTGGTGGTGTTCCCATCTATCTGCTGCCCTTTTCCCTCTAGATGTTAGAGGTCATGGGTTTGGAGGGTGCTGCCGCAGTTGCCGGCGAGTTGCTGTAGCGCATTTTGTATATGGTACACATTGCTGCCACTGTGCATCAATGATGAATGTGTAAGGTGGTGAATGGGGTGCCAATCAAATGGATTGCTTTGTCCTGGATGGTGTCAAGCTTCTTGAGTGTTGTGAGAGCTGCACTCATCCAGGCAAGTGGAGACATTCCATCACATTCCTGACTTGTGCCTTGTAGATGGTGGGCAGCCTTTGGGAGCCAGGAGGTGAGTTACTCACTGCAGGATTCCCAGCCTCTAGCCTGCTCTTTTAGCCACAGTAATTGTATAACTGGTCCAGTTCAATTCCTAGTCAATGGTAACCCCCAAGGATGTTGATAGTGGGGGTTTCAGCAATGGTAATACCATTAAATGACAAGGGGTTAGATTCTCTCTTACTGGAGATGCTCATTGCCTGGCACTTGTGTGGCATGAGTGTCACTTGCCACTAATCAGCCCAAGCCATTATTAATCTGTAGATCACCCAGCACCTTGTACCGAAGAAGAGATACTCTGTGAATTGTGAATCGTTACAATTTGCCGGATAACTTGTGGTGCTCCACCATTAGCCTCACACAAACAGCAGGGACTGCTTCAGTATCTGCGGAGTTGCGAATGATACTGAACATTGTCCAAGCATCAGTGAACATCTCCACTTCTAACCATATGATAGAGGGAAGGTCATTGATGAAGCAGCTAAAGATGGTTGGGCCCAGGGCACTACCCTGAGGAACTCCTGCAGTGATGTCTTGGAACTGAGATGATTGACCCCCAACAACCACCACCATCTTCCTTTGTGCTAGGTATGAGTCCAATCAGTGAGGAGTTTTCCCCGATTCCCATAGACTTTAGTTTTGCACGGCCTCAATGATGCTGCACTCAGTCAAATGTTGCCTTGATGTCAAGGGCAGTGACTCACACCTCACCTCCTGAATTCAGCTCTTTTATCCATATTTTTGGTCCATATTTTTGGTCCATTTCAAAAAAGTCATACTTTTCCCGTAGTTCAGTTAGCAATAGAAATAGAAGAAAATAGAGGCTGCACCTTATGAAGGAAGTCCTTCAGCATCCCATTGAGCTTGCCCACAAGCTGGTCAAACAGTTGAATTTTTGCAGAATCTACTTGGCCCTGAGTAGCCAGGTCTTCATTACTGAGAACAAGGTATGCCTTCGAACAGAATTCCAAGACTTCAGAATCCGTCTGCTGTTCCACAATTTCCTTCAACTGCTTCAGTAAGGCACCCAAATGCTGTCAGTTCACAAAATGAAAACATCTTCAGGACCTTTCCAGAAGATTAGCGAAATTCCAACTATCAAAGGCTCACACGCATCCCCTGTAAGAAATTGGCCAATAGTCTAATAGCGCCTGCCATTATTAATGTGCAGATCATCCAGCACCTTGTGCCAAGGAAGATATGGCCTGTACTACAGGAACGAGCATTGCTGAAAGAACAAGAGACAAGCTGTCGAAGCTGTTTGTCTTGCACTCATCAGAACAGGCACAAGAATACCAAGGGCAGGATTTTCCTGTCAGTGAGCGGGGGGGGGGGGCAGGGCCCGCTCACCGAAGCATAAAATGACGCACGGTGATGTCGGGCAGAACTCCCGGCGTCACTGCACCCTAATTAAATTTTTAGATAGGTGAGGGCTCAGCAAAATCAGCTGTGCACCCGCCGACCCATCAATGGCCAATTGAGGCCATTAACAGAGTCATTGAACTAATTAATGGACCTGCCCGTCCACCCTTAAGGTTGGCGGGCAGGCCAGGAACCCTGGGGGGCATTAGAAAAAGCATGAAACCTCATCCACGGGCGGGGTGGGACTTAATTGGCCCACCCATGTAAAATGGCGGTGCGCCCCCAATTGGGCTGCCAATCAGAGGCACGTGCCTGCTCTTCAACTTCCCCCACCCCCCAGACGAGGGTAAAATTCTGCCCCAGATTTCAAAGGGAGCAACAATTTATATTGCCTGAGAAAATGGTTGGCAATTCAACTCTGATTAGTCGAGGTGTTGCCATGGAGAGTGCACCAGGGAACTATTGTCCCCCAGGGTTTTGTTTAATTCAAACAAGGCGCAATGCCTAGAAATGTTCCTTTTGCCTGCAGAGGACAGGTCCCTGTGAATATATGTAGCTTCTAGCAAGCTCAATCAATAACCTTAAATTGGTTGTTAGTGTAATCTTAGCACACTTGAGGTTGTTCAGCAAGTGCTGTCCAATTGCTGAATCACACCTAACATTAGACGCTATGTTCTGAGTTTTGCAAGCACAGGCTGGTCGGCCTGATACGGGATGCTGAAGGGACATGCTGTTTGTTCTGATCTGCCAGTCACTGGGATGTACGATCTATGTGCTTGGCATCACACCAGCATTGAAATTCATATGCTACATTACTGATTTGACTGGTAGGCAGAACATCTCTTTGACTTGACGGCAGCATCCCTGTTAGTGGAAAATGCCACTTGTATTGCTACTGCATAGTAGCAGCATGAAATGGCTAGCTTCACCTGTTGCTTAAAATTTTAAGATACCTTACTCTTCCAGGATTAATTGAGGTAGACTGATTACTTTACAGGTCTGAAAGTGATGGCCTTTGGTCAATTCATGAGTATGTACGATACACAGTGAACAATGATTTGATTGGGGTAGCCATCATCCTACAAGACAAAAAGCTTTGACAGCGTGTCTCTTTCTTTCAGCAATTTAAACTATGCAGTCTCATTCCTACAGGTAATAAATTATTGCTAGAGATTTTTAAATGTTTAAATAATGAATTCTGCTTCTAAAGATATGTCATTATTCTGTCTGATAATTGAAGAGGAACTGTCTATCTCTAGGAATCTCCCTCGTTTATATTGCCATAACATGAAGAGCATTCTTACATATAGTGATCCAGACATCCCCCAAGATAACAGCACTTCTTTCATCAATGCACAATAAACCATAATCCCCTATAAAATCCAAGGGTCAATTTTGCTGTGCGGATGCTAGACAAACGTGCGGCCAAAAATGGACGCAGGTCTTTAAATTCAAATTTCCCATTTTGACCAGAACAGGAACCATGGCCAGTGGCGACCTGACAAAACACACGCTCAAAGTGACATCACGTTTAGCCTTTTAAGGAGCTGTTCAGTTTTGAATTTCACTGAGTTTTATATCTTTAGCAAGGTGGATAGGTTCCTGAAGCCTGTGTGAAACAGGTCAGGTCAGTCAGCTTGTGAATCTTAGGGTAAGCCTGTTATGGAGTTAGGAACCTTTTGACAGGTTAGTTCAAAAGATCTTGCCAACTTCCAACGTCATAATGTAATGGGGTATATGATAAATGAAATGTTTTTAATGAAGTGATTGGACAGAGGGCTCTTTTCTTAAAAGGTAACTAGTATTAAATTGACCAGCATTGTGTAAATGTTCACAGGCATTGGAGTACTTTATCCAGTGGATAAATTGTTCTTCAGCATTCAATAGTATATTGAAAATCTGATTTTCCTGATTCATCTGGACCCTGTGCTTTGATATTTACATTGATTTAAAGTCCAGACATCTGTTGAGCCTCTGAAATAGATGGACAGATGCCAATTTCTTTCATTGGAAGGCCATCTGTGGACAGATGGTTGGCCTTCTGTTCAGGTAGCTTCAAAGGCACCACTGTATTAAGCTCTGGAGTGCTTGTTTATTCAGTTGTGCAATGGAATGCAATCTCATTACTAATGCTTACCTGAGGTCCAAACCCCCAAATAATGGATTTAGCTCATCAGGAGTTGTTTTCACAGCTGTGAAGGGTCTGTGAGCTTTGTTTTATTGGCAGCATTATAAGCAGCTCATAGGATTAAAGTATTTTGAAGAAGCTTTTGAATGGCTATATATTTTGAATGATTTGTGAGCATTTAAGAGAAGTGTTCCCCCCTCCCCCAACCCCTACCCACCAAGTGGAGTTTCAATGGTTGTTTATTTGATTGAATGTTTTATAGGCTTCTAAGAGGAGCAGTTTTTTTTTCAACTGGAGTTTGGATGCCTGGTCATTTATGCTTTTTATTCCATTAGCACTTCAAATGCTTCCTATTGTTATTATCAGGCACATGAGTTCAGTCCATAGTGGATGCTGGGTGAAAGAGTATGGGGAGGCATGGGGGGGCATAGGAGATATAAGGGGCAATGGGGGATTGAGGTTAGGGTGAGGGTTGAGGGCTAGGGAGCGTAGAGCCATTGATGGCCCAACAACCAGAGTTGGGCTTTCAAATCTGCAGGCCGCCTCAGTTTCCACCTCATGCCTGCAGTGGGGTTGACCCCGACTCCAGTCCAATCATGACTCCTCGGGCTGAAAACTACATGTGCATGCACTTTCACTCAGACCTCAGGGACGCAACATCGGGAAACAGCCCAACGATAAAAATCCGGCCCCAAGTTTATCTCTGTTCCCAGGAGCAATCCTGATTCTCTGAGCCACTCCTGCATAAACGTTCTAGTATTTCTCCACCCTTTGTCAAGCATGCATTGTTAACACGGGCTTGGAAGCAAAGAAGTTACACCATCATCCACAGATTCTGGAAACATTTAGAGAAACTTGCACTTACTCCTTTGCCCTTTCAGCTTCTGACCCAATGAAACAGGGATTCTAAATGGTTTTAATGCCATTCTCTAATTATCCAAGGAAGTGGGGTTAACTCCAGCTTATACAACAGAGACATACAGCTTCCAACCCTATGATCACAATCCATTGGACCATTTCCCACATTGTTAGTGAAGCCTTTATAAACCATCCAAAACACCTTTTCCTTTCCGGCTGTGTTTATTTCCAGCAATTTTAAGCTTTATTGCAGAGTTTGCATTTATTTTATCTCTGGTTGAAAACTCATCTTGTTATTAAACTGATTGGTGTTTCTGTGCTATTAAAACACTATTAACGATGGTGAGCATGCAGAGTGTATTGTACAGAACAGTGCCAAAGTTTAAAGGTCCTGGGAGAAAATGAATCGGACGCGGTGTATTGAGTTTTGATCTCAAGGCAGTGAAGATACAAGGGGAGAACATGTTTTACGCAATTTTTTTCATTATTTGCTTGTAACAGTTTTGCTAAATTTCAATTTGTGGATTAACTGCTTTCTCAAATTGCGAAATGTGCTTGGTACAAACGTAAAGCGGGAACTAGGAAATTTCACATGCAGAGTTTGCAGAGGGTGGTAGAAGAATGTAGAGGCTGCAAAGCATGATGGGAAAATGGACAATGTTGTAAAGATGCAGAGTAAACCAGTTCTGCAAAAGGTTAATGGGTGACCTTTGACTGCCTAACCTTGTGACACAAGGACTGTAGAAGTGATAAACTGGTTATCAAACAGGTCCTGTGACTGGAGAAGGGGGAGGTGATTGACTCAGCAGTTGAAGTTGAGGAGGACAAGCACAGGAGTTTGATCTTTGACTCGAAACATGATTTTGTCCACTATTGCATCAAGATAAAGGCGCAGAGGAACCATAGCAGAGGCACAAGGCCGTGTTAATTATGTCAGAGGTGCTAACCATGTGAGCTAATTAATGGCATCTTGAAGAAGACACATGCTAGCCAACAAGATCTAGAGCCAACCGTATAAAAGTGTGCACTTGAAGACAACAGACACTGCAGCCAGGAAGAGAGTGGCCTGATCAGTCACGGACCGGCCACCCAGGGATGAACTCTTGCACATGGGGTTCCCAACTACCAGTATAGTGAGAATATTCCGCAGATTGGGAAGAGGGTAAATAAATTGGATCGTCAGGCCAAATACTTGTTATGTGCCATTGATATCGAGGGTAAAGTGAGATCCTGTAGTATATGGAAACTTACCCGGGGCAAAGGGGTGAAGAGCTACGAGGGAGGAGGGAAAACACAGGAATAGGAATGGGCATTTACAATCAATGAGGCAAACAAAGTTGAGAGGAGTACAGGTGAAAACAGAATTGATAAAGTCAACAAATATAATGACAGAGCAAGATTGGAGGCTAGAGGTGAGAGAAAGATTATTTATCAGTACCTCTCTGCGACAGGCTTAGGTGTGATTCGATATATATTAAAGTGTGTGTGGTGGGAGGGAATGGGGTTAGTGAAGGAGGAAATGGGAGGTCTAAATAAGGCAGGAAGGTATCAAGTCAACAGGTGACAGAGCTGAAGACCAGCTGTAAAGAAGATTGCTCTTCAGATATTTCATCCTCAACAACATGTGAGTTCTATTTAAGCTTCTAGATCTATCAATTATTAAATTCTTGTAAGGCAAGGGAATCAAAGGTTACCGGGGTTAGATGGGAATGTGGAAATCAAAACACAAGATCAGCCATGATCTTATTGAATGGTGGATCTGGCTCAAGGGGTCGAATGGTCTATTCCTGTTCCTATTTCTTATGTCCTTATGTTCAAACAGGGGAGATCCTAGTTACAAAGAGCTGGAAGCTGGGCAGCTGAACTCACAGCACCTTTTTTTAAGGCAAAGAGTTATCAAACGGAAGGGAAAGTTGAAGACCCCGCGTGAACCCTTTGGTCCCTTTCAACATTCCCAGGCCTGAAGAATGCCAGGTCATTAAAGGATCGAATACAGCTTCCATATTGGAGCCTGCTGGACTGGATAAAAGGAGAAACATATCGCCTGATAGACAATCACACACTCCCCATCAATACCCTTCCTGTCCTGCCTACATTATCAATGTTACTGATCTATTACCCCCACAGCACCCCTCCCAAACATTCCATTCTTTAAATATTCCATCTAATACATCCTTTGTCCTCCCTCCATTCTCATCATGGCATATCCTGCCCCAAATCATTATTGGTCTTTTCCAGTTCCTATAATTTCTATTCTGATTTTTAGAACCTTTTATTTTCAGGTGGTTCAGGTGTTCCTTTGACTGCACACAGACTTATTCCTTTGATTACTCATTTATCTGTAATAATGCAATAATATTGACCGGCTCACCTTCTCGAGCTGTGCAGTGCCGTAACCCTCCAGGTCAAAGTACTGAGGTATTTGCAGAAGGTTGACAGTAATCACTTTCTCTCCATCAACAGAATACTGTGGAATTAACAAAAACACAGAAAACTGTGGAATTAACATAATCGGATTCTCTTCCCGTTGTCAACAGTCCCAACCTGTTACCTCAAATAGCTCCAAGGGTCTTAAGTAGCACTTTCCTGAAGAGGCTAAGGTTAAGTCCCCTGAGAGGAAGCACTTGACCACATTCTTCCTGGCCCAGGCTACAGGCTTGGTTTGTGCACACTCCAGGAACAGACCTACTCCCACCAGGCAGGGAGCAGGGGCCAAACTGAAGGCTTGAGACTGCACTCCAGGCCGCCAACGTCAGGGCTCCTGGCTGCTGCTGGACAGCAGAACAACAACTTATATTTATAAGCTCCTTTAATAAAATGTTCCAAGGTGTTTTACAGGAGCATCATAAAACAAAATATAACACTGAGCCACACAAGGAGATATTTGGTCAGATGACCAAAAGCTTAGTTTTAAGGAGTCTTTTAAAAGAGGAAAATGAATTAGAAAGGTGCAGAGGTGTAGGGAGGGAATTCCAGGGCTTTGAGCCTATGCACCTGAAGGCATGGCTACCAATGGTGAGCAATTAAAACTGGGGATGCTCTAGAGGCCAGAATTGATGAGCGCAGATATCTTAAAGGTTGTGGCATTGGAGGAGATTCAGAGACTAGGAGGGGAGAGGCCATGGAGGGACTTGAAAACAAGGATGAGAATTTTAAAATCAAGACCTCTTGACCAGGAGCCAACGCAGGTCAGTGAACACAGTAGTGATAAGTATGAACACAAGATCAAAGGGCCTTTACATTGTCCATAAATGGTGGGCAGAGGAACAATAAATTTCAAGTCTTACCTTTAGGTCTTCAATCCTCCTCAGAGAGCTCTGAAGACCTTCTAAGAAAAAGGTCCTTACATTAACTTTGTTCAGGCTATGTTGGGACCACCAATGGCCACATTGTTCAGAGAGTGAGACAGAAGGCCAGATATGCTCTCTCGAGCTGATAACAGAAACGTTGATCCCTGCATCCACAGCAGGTGCATACCCGGTTATGTTCCTTGGGAAATCCCCAGAAATCTTGGGGCAGCAAGGGGAGCTGGTAAGGGGGAAAATCACCTTAAATATCTAGTCTCAGTCCCTTACTCTCTCCAGTGAGGCTGATGAACACCAATTCTCCAACGGCAAGAAGAGAGCAATCTCCCCGTGACTTATGTTAGAGTTCAGTTATATGGGAGGTCGTGACCTCTCCTCTGCATTATCTTGTGCAGGCAGTCACTCTTTCCAAGTTAGCCTAGGCAGTCAGCATCGGTGACCTCTTTGAATATAAAACCAAACATCCCATCATGTCCTCACTCAATGTTCCCATACATTCTGTAGCAGGTATTTTACCCAGCAAGTTGTTGTCAACTTCAAAGAGCTGCTTGAAAGGGTGCTGCAAGTAAATTTAATAGTAACTTTCAAAGGGGAGCAGGCTAAACGCTTTTAAAAAGAAAAATCAGAAGGGCTATGGAGAAAGACAGTGGGCAAGGGGGAGTGGAACTAATTGGAAAGCTGTATCCAAGAGGTGGCACAGGCACGATTGGCTGAATGGTCTCCTCCTGTGGTGTAACATTCTACGCTTACAGGTCAGAGTTCAGGAGTGGAAAATTGACTAATTAGAGAATCCATTGCCTTGTGATGCAATGTAACCACTCTGTCATTTTCCTGGCTGTGATCAGCTGATTTAACATGGGCTTCGAGCATGAGACGCTCTGAGTTCTGTGGCTCGTGATGCCTTTGCCGAGTAGGCCAATGAAATACAATTGGAAAAACCAAGAGACGCACTACAGGATAAACACATACCTTAGCTAAGAGCTGTGGAAGTATCACAATGAAATGTTCAGTAAGCTTGGCCCGATCGTCAGTCAGTGATTTTCTCTCTTTCATCATTTGAACCTAAGAATTGCAGCATAAGATGCGTACATAAGTCCACATTGTAAGTCCAGGTGTACCAGATAGAGCAGTTTTTAAAATATATATCCACCAATCAGTACTCATTCTGTAATGGCTATACAAGATCAGTGTTGAGGCATTACCTCATTAACCATCCCTGGGAAGAGGTAAGAGATATTGGCAAGAAGATTGTAGGGGGGTGGGAGTTGGGGGGTGGGGGGGGGTGGCTGCTGGTGGACAATAGTATGAATAGGTCAGTGTTATGGATGCACTGGCAAAAGATAATCATGAACACCCATGGTTTCTGATCAGTGATAACAACAAATTAGAAATAGGTGAGATTTTACAGACATGTTGGATGGAGTGAAGTAGTGAAAGAAGTATGAATTACATAGGATTATATAGCATATATGGCACAGGCCTTTGGCTCAACCAGTCCATGCCAGTGTTGTAGTGCACTTGAGCCTCCTCCTATCTTTTCTCATCTAAATCTACCATCATAATCATTCATTCCCATCTCCCTAATATGCTTGTCTAGCTTCCCTTTAGATGCATCTATACCATTCGCTTCAACCACTTCCTGGCGGCTGCAAGTTCCACATTTTCACTGTAAAGGAAGTGACCCATTTAATGAGGAAATTGAGGTGTTAATCGCATTACTGAAGTGCAAATTAAACCACGTTATGCAGCATTTGAATCATTGCCAAAAAGCTAGTCAACACAAGACACAGAAAATGTGGGAACTCAAAAAAGAACCTTAAGCGCCTTGCTGTTGGAGGGCAGTCGAACACTAAACATAAACAGCAAGCAACACGATTCTCATGGACTCAAAAAAGGATAGATAAGATTTACTTTTAAAAAATGTTTTTGTAGAATATAACGGACAATGCCAGCTTGTTTTGTAACAGCTACAGAGACCAAGACAATTTCTTAAAAAGCCAACACACTGACACACAAAAACAGAGACATAGATCAGCCATCTTTAGGATACAAAGGATTAAGTTCTGAGAGAATTCCCCTTAAAAAGTTGAGACAATGACACCCGATACTGTTGAGAAATTATACTGGATTGTAAGTATAATCTTCTTCAAATCAATATTTGATTGAATATCCAAATTGTTTATTAAAGTGGATTTAAAATTGTAAGCAATCTTGAGTGGAATTTTCATGTTATAACAGGCTTTAATGGCCATCTATTCTATGATATAGTATACGTTATTATAATGTAATCCATAATTAATTCTTATGATAAAAATTCATAAGCAAGTATAAAAGAGTTGTAGTCTCATATTTATAACCTCACGAGCCCACATATAGATAACAATATGCTAGAATTATTAAGTTAGATTCTAAGTGCTGATATTAGTAATCTTATATAGAGTTTTTTCTGCTATAATATACCTGTAGATATATTCTATACTGAGAGAATTCTGCTGGTTTGAAAACTTCCAGGAGGGTGAACATTTCATTTCATTTCAGGACCTAGTCTATAGCTGGTAAAGCTGACTAAGTTCCTTTAATGGTTTGAAATTTCTCTTAGTTGAGGTTTTAAGCTAACAATAAGTTTGGCTGGGTAGGTTTACCTTGCTGGAGGGTAAAGATAGTAGAACCATTATCATAGAAACATGGAAACTAGGAGCAGGAGTAGGCCATTCAGCCCTTCGAGCCTGCTCCGCCATTCATTACGATCATTATCATCTGATCATCCAACTCAATGGCCTGCTCCCACTTTCTCCCCATACCCTTTGATCCCTTTTGCTCTAAGAGCTTTATCTAACTCCTTCTTGAAAACATACAATGTTTTGGTCTCAACTACTTTCTGTGGTAACAAATTCCACAGGCTCACCACTGTCTGGGTGAAGACATTTCTCCTCATCTCAGTCCAAAATGGTCTACCCCGTATCCTCAGACTGTGGCCCCTGGTTCTGGACTCCCCCACCATCGGGAACATCCTTCCTGCATCTACCCTGTCTAGTCCTATTAGAATTTTATAGGTTTCTATGAGATCCCCCCTCATTCTTCTGAACTCCAGTGAATATAATCCTAATTGACTCAATCTCTCCTCATATTGTCAGTCCCGCCATCCCAGGAGTCAGTCAGGTAAACCTTCGCTGCACTCCCCCTATAACAAGCACATCCTTCCTCAGATAAGGAGACCAAAACTGCACACAATATTCTATGTGTGGTCTCTGTACAATGGCATCAAGACATCCCTGTTCCTGTACTCGAATCCTCTGGCTATGAAGGCCAACATACCATTCGCCTTCTTTACCGCCTGCTGCACCTGCATGCTTACCTTCAGCGACTGGTGTACAAGGACACCCAGGTCTCTTTGCACATTCCCCTTTCTCAATTTATAGCCATTCAGATAATCTGCCTTCCTGTTTTTACTACCAAAGTGGATAACCTCACATTTATCCACATTATACTGCATCTGCCATGCATTTACCCACTCACTCAGCTTGTCCAAATCACACTGAAGCATCTCTGCATCCTCCTCACAGCTCACCCTCCCACCCAGCTTTGTGTCATCTGCAAATTTGGAGATATTACATTTAATTCCCTCATCCAAATCATTAATATATATTGTGAATAACCGGAGTCCCAGCACCGATCCCTGTGGTACCCCCCTAGTCACTGCCTGCCATTTGGAAAAAGACCATTTGTACCTTACATCTTTTCATATCATAGCCATCTGCACTTTTTTTTAATCTCCTGGCTTTCCCCATTAATAAATGTTTCAGTAAAAGTCATCAGAAAAGGCAGCTTTCTATTGCAGCACTGACAACCCATATTGCTGGGAGGTGTAATACCTCGCTGTCCGGTCACCAAGGTGCCCGGAAGTTGAAACTTGATCCCCTGGGTATTGTGACCATCAAACAAAAAGCAACCAGGGCATAACAGCAATACCAGGGGAGCTTTGCTTCATCCCTCACATGGGACTTTTTTTTAAGGGGAAGGATCCTTTATGAAGATTCCTTCATCTCTGTCAGGTTTTGGTTTCTACCTCTGTCATATTCTATTATTCCAAAATGATGTAGGGACTACATTGGCATGCATATGCATACAGGTATCCAGAATGCCACATCGCTCATTACAGAAGTACAGTCAATGTACAAAGCAACAAAGTTTCATTGTGTCCCAAATGGAGAGATATCTGGAAAAATACACTCAATTGTATATAAAAATGAGATTATTTCAAACTTCTGGGAACTACAAGACATAACAACCTCTCCAAGTTACACAGAATCTTCTCTCATGTGTTTATCTACCTTCCCCTTAAACAAATCTATGCTATTCACCTCAAATACTCCTTACAGCAGCATGTACCACATTCCAATCACTCGCTGGGTAAAGACGTTCCTCCTGAATTCTCTATTGGGTCTATTAGTGACTATCTTATATTTATGACTTCTAGTTTTTGATTCCCCACAAGTGGAAAAAATTTCTCTACAGTTCTTCTGTCAAAACCCCTTCATAATTTTAAAGACCTGTCTTAAGCCACCTCTCAACATTTTCTTTGCTAGGGAAAAGAGCCCAGCCAGTTTTGTCCATCCTGCATCCTCTCACTATTAATACATGTAGTTTGCAACCAACTTGTAGGCCACTGCTGATGTTGATAAACAATCGGCCACATGGAGGCAACCAGCGGCCCTTCCCCCTTGTGGGAAAGCACCTGGATTCTGCTCACTGACATGGCTAAGTAATGGAGGTCACAGAGAAAAATCTGCGCCCTGCCACTTCACAGTTCTGCAGGATACCACTATTCCATCCAGCTCCCCATGCGTCCCAGCATTGTGCCAGTGATAATGAGGGGCCTTTAGCAGGGCTGGTCTTGCCCATTTTCAGTGACAACAAAAGAAGGAAAAGGCCAACAGCCCTGGGGGAAAGAAACGTATGCTTACAGTAAGGAATGGGAGAAAAGGCCAATTGGGAAACCTGAAAATGTTATTTCGATCCCTTAAAAGCCACAAAGGACAATGAGCATCTTGGATGTTTTTTTTTCTTTATTGGGATGTGTGTGCCACTGGCAAGATCAGCATTTTTTTGCCCTTGAACTGAGTGGCTTACTAGGTCATTTCAGAAGGCAGGTAAGAGTCAACCACATTACTATGGGTCTGGAGTCACATATAAGCCAGACCAGGGAAGAAGGGTAGATTTTCTTCCCCAAAGGACATTAGTGAACCAAATGGGTTTTTACAACAATCAATGATAGTTTCATGGTCACCATTACTAACTTTCACTTCCAGATTTTTTTTTTAAACTGAGTTTAAATTCCACCAGCTACCAGTGGGATTGGAACCCATGTCTCCAGAGTCTCTGGATTAATAGTCTGATGACATTACCCCTACACCACCATCTCCCCCAGTATATGATCCAGGCAACGGTATCATATTAATGTCCCAGTGCAAAACCTAGATGATCTTATCATATTGATCCACCTATGTTTCAACTCAATGTGTAACAAGCACCTGGATTCTTGATATACACTGTCTCCAGGCGATGCTCCACACTGGGCACTCAAATTTTAAAATTCTCCCAACTAATTTATTGCTTTTCACATTCTTAATGCACAAAAGCATTAAGATGAACATTTGTCTTCATGCAAAACCAGCCACTCACATAAACATTTGGTGACATTTTGGGGGAAATCTCAGCATTTAAAAATAGAAAAAGGTTACATTAAAGGATAGATATTGGTTGCAATGATTAGCCAACAGCTCCAATATCATTGAATCATGTATTAGTAGAATGGTGGAAAGCGAACTAGATGATATTGGTCTTACTTTTCCAGCATTTCCCATGTTCATGCCAAGTCCCATGTTGTATATTGTGCACCATGTCCAGATGGCCCTTTAGCTGAACACATTCTGCAATGAAACTAGGAAACTATTGGATAATAGACTAACCTTCTTCCCTAAACATCTGCCTCCAGGAGGAAGGCCCTCTGCAGCCTGTCGTATCGTGCTCAGCATAATTTCAACCAATGCTTTCTTCTGTAGGTGAGTCAAAGCTAGAAGAGAAAAGGGCTTTTTGAATGCAAGTACCGTGAACTGACAGCAGGAATTCAAAGTTTGGCCCTCCAACAACTTCCTTACCTTCCTCTTCAGAGTCACCGCCCTCCAGCAATAAAGCCGTCATGGACTCCCAGTCCTTCAGTATGAATGCTGAGCAATCCCAGAGACTGTCAACGAGGTAGGCTGGCCGTGCACTATCCTAACGAGACCAAGGAGCAAGCATTAAACCTCAATGGAGTTCATTTGTTCCTGGGATTTTGCGTGGCTGATTTTTGTCTTGACAAATTGGGCTTAAAATGGTAGCTGCAGATTGGATCCCTGTTATAGAAACCTCCTGATTTTCCCTTCCACTGATATCTCTCGATTTTTCATCAGTGGGTGGCCGATTCACCATTGGTGGCTGTGCCTCCCTAAACCTCTCTGCCTCTCCACAACCTTGCTCCTCTTTCTGTTCTCCTTGGAGAAGAGAAGATTAAGTGGAGATTTGATAGAGGTGTTCCAAATCAAGAGCAGTCTGGACAGAGAGAAACTGTTCCCATTAGCAGAAGGGTCATGGACCAGAGGACACTGAATTAAGGCGATTGGCAAATGGAGCAAGGGCAACATGTGGTAAAATCTTTAGACACAGTGAGTGGTTAGGATCTGGAATGCATTATCTGAAGAGAAAACATTTTCAGGGCTATGGGGAAAGGGTGGGGAGTGGTCCTGGACTTCGAGACTTAGAATCTGGGGATTGCTTGTGGTCCCAGTCCTGGCCACTGCTACCACTAGCACTTTTAGGACTACACAGCTGCCGGCCAATCAGATTGGCCAGCAGCTCTCTGAGGAGGACCTTGCGCCTGAGTGAAGGGAGAAAGCCCCGTTTCCAGCCAATTAATGCTCGCTGTGGTGCTGTTGTGTTTGGCAGGGGTGCTTTTCCCGCCGATTCTTCACATGGCAGGACAAGAAACCCCCCCCCACCATCCGAAAATTCCTGCCGATGGTATTAGATGGAGTTCCAGCTTTTCCAATTCCATGCCGTTGATGGATGCAACCATGGAGAAAAACACTCCACACGTTTCAGCAACAGTAATAACTCACAATGTCGGACTACAAGCAAGGGAGCAAGATTTAATATTGTAATATATCCTAAGCATTAATCTTACCTCACTCTCCTGATAGAAGTTAACTAGAGTCCTGATGTGGTTGAGATTACGGATGGGTTTTTCATTTCTCTCAGGCATTTCATCTTGCACTTCAGACTCTTGACTGCAAAACAACCTAAATACAAATGTTTTCCATTGACTGGTGTTTCTTGGTCAAATAATTGAGAGACAATGGCCCTCTTCATTAATCCCTACAAATATTGACACAAGTTCGGAGGGTCCCCTACAAATATTGAAACACCCTCAGGTCCCCCAGAAAATACTGACAAACTCTAATGGACCTCTATAAATACTGACATACTCTAAGGACTATCTGTAAATATTGACTCAGAACGCCCTGCACATATTGACACACTTACGGGGACCCATTGCAAATAGAGATATATTCCCGAGGACCCATGGTCCTACTGAAGACAGGCCTGCTGCCGAAAGAAAATAGGTGGTATCATTTCAGCAGAAAATATTATTAATATACAATACAAGAGTGTACTAGTAAGCCAACAGGATTGTGGATTCAAGTCCCACATGGGAACATAATCTAAGCGAACACTCCATTGCAGTACTGAAGAAGCTTTACACTGTTAAGAGACATGTGAGACATTAAACTGTCACCTCATTTCCCTTCTCAGGTGGATGTTAAAGATCCCATGGTGCTATTTCGAAGAAGAGCAGGAGAATTCGTCCTGTTGTCCTGGCCAATATTTATCCCCCACCCAACATCACTAAACCATCTGGTTATTCATCTCATTGCTGCTTGTGGGAGCTTCCTGTGTGCAAGTTGACTGTAGCATTTTCCACATTACAACACTGACCACATTTCAAAAATACATCGTTGGTTGAAAGGCACTCTGGTCCTGAGGTCAAGAATAGCACTATATTAATGCAAGTTCTTTCTAATACAGGATATGGTCCAACTCCATTACTATGACATCACCAGGAGCTTTATTCTTTCATGGGATGTGGACATTGCTGGCAAGGCCAGCATTTGGTGCCCATCCCTAACTGCCCTTGAACTTACCTTGCTAGGTCATTGATCTGGGTCTGGAATCAAATGTAGACCAGGCCAGATACGGATGGCAGATTTCCTTCCCTTTTTATTAGTGGTAGTTTTTATTGAGACTAGCTTGATGTCCCAGATTTATTAACTGAATTCAAATTCCGCCAGCTGCTACGGTAGGATTGGAACTCATGTCCCCAGAGGGTTAGCCTGGGTCTCTAGATTACTGGTCCAGCAACAATACCATTGCCCTTATTGGTGAATTTATGGCAGGGTACTAGGATCAGCTTTGAGGAATATCACTGACATCAAGCAGCAAATTCTTGAGCCACTGTTGCTGGGTGTGATGTGCCTGGCTTAAGGAAATCTAATGTCCTCAAAAATGCCTCAGGGTCTGCTCATACCCCATTTATATCATGGAAGCCCTTCTAGCAGTGGTGCATTAGCATTAGGTTGCTGCAGTGGAACTGGCTAATAACTTCCTTGTTATACACAGTGCATTATACACAGCCTGCAGGTGGAGCTACTGCCTACAGATTTTTTTATAGAAACTGGTGAAACAGGCAAGTCTTGACTGTACGGAAAACACAGATACTCAGGAAGCAAATAAATCAGATCCAAAATTATCCTCAGCTTTTTTTGTAAAGGAGAGAGGTATTTGACTGAGCTGCCACATGATGACAACATGTTATAAAGGGACAGGCTGCACACTTACTGTTACCTCTTAGTTTTCCTATTGGAAGCCATCAGGCCACGGAGAAGGGTGGACTTTGCCACAGACATTTTGCATTGAATCCTCCTTTCTGAGGGAACTCCTCCAAGGACAAAAGAGATTTTCTGCTTCTGTGTCACTTAATTTACAATTTTCGACACATTTAGATCGACAGGCAGAAAATCACAGGCTGGGAAGTGGGGGGGGGGGGTGGGGGATTCGAGCTCACTTGTGTGGTTTCTAACTCTTTTCACGTTGTCGCTTGGCGGGAGCATTAACAAAAATATAGCTGCTCGCAAGCGGCCCAGCTTCACCTCATGGGTCAGGGAGAACATACTTTCTCTTTAACCCCTTTTGATCCTCAGTAACAGCCACTGGATTTCAAAAGATACCAAAGACAAACACTATTTTAAACATTTTAAGCTCCAGACATGTTTCTATCCACAGGGAATCGCATCAGATACTTGTGTTTTTCTCCTCCTCGTGTTTAATTAGTAGCTAAACACCAAGGCACCAATCACACACAAGGGATGAGATAACAAAAAAATACATAGGGTGGGATTTTCCAGCCCCGCCCACCACAGGGATCGCCTGGTCCCCCCGAAAACCAATGGGCTTTTGGCTGGGCCGACAAATCTCCCAAGACGAGGCCGCAAAATCCCATCCATAGGTTCATTGATAAGGTTCCGAGAAGTTAGTAGCATTATTACAAAGCTGGAGAACTTGCATATGTGTTTGAGTTGGTAGCTTCCTCACAACAAACCGGGACTAAGCCTGAATCATCATATATCGCATCGTTTCCCCTCTGGTGATGTATGGAGAAAACATGACCAGTGGGTCAGGCCATTTTTCAGTTATCTACAAGTGCTCGTCCTACATATGAACCCCACCGCCAACGTCCTCAAGATTGGTTCTTTCTTGGCCGCAGCTCCACTGCTGAGACTCGCCTTAGGACTATGAAAAAGAAGACGGACGCCCGGGCTATTACTGCGCTCGTTCTCTCTGATTCGGAAGATCATCACTTACTTTCGGTGCAGGAATTCACCAGCTGCCAAAGCCACGGCTCTATGTGCTGAATAAACAAAGTGATACAACTGCTCACAGTCTCTTGAAGTTAACACCTCGTCACAGTTCCTACGGGAAATTAAGAAACAGATTCAAATCATTTTACTCCATGTTGTTATTTGCACATTATTTTCCTGGACTGCAACGGGGTAAAACGGCCAGAGTTCCCGAACCTGATCTCTAGCCCTTTTGCATAGTATGTGAATGTTGGGATGGAGAGGTTTAGGTGATTCCTTGATAGCCTCACCGCAGTCTGATTAGTTGCCATTGTTCATTGTGTAAACTATTGGTACACACAGAACAGAGCTCCACCAGGAGTCCCCACCTTAACATGATGCTGGGAGAAAAGGAGGTAGCATTGGAAAAAGCAGAGGTTATTTTAACCCTGTTGCAAGCAAGCTGGGTTAGGTTGCACTCCTGACATTGAGTCTGATGATCGTTGGTTCAAGTCCTGAAACCAGAGTGTGTAATCTGGACTGATATTTCAGTTAAGTATTAGCCCCTCCGCCCCTCTGAGTGTCACTATTCCCCCCAACCTTTCATTCCTCCAAGGCCATCCCTGAGTGCCACTACCCATTCAAAGTCTTCCAACTGCACAGCCCTGCATCCCCCTACCCCACCCCGCACCCCCACCTAACTCCTGCAGAGGCTATTGCTTATCTGTGGACCACTGCATCATATACACTACACAGGGTAGCACTCAAATATGGACGCTCCAAAATGTCTAGATTCACATGCGATACATGATATCCCAATTAAGCTGAATAACAGTATAACAGCTTCTGCTTGCCCCCTAGGCTCTAACTACAGCTGTAAGGTTTTGGCATATAAAGACACACAATGATTTGTAGGGAGCAAGGCACTACTACGGGGATTCTACTTCATCTTCAGTTCCCTGTCTGAAGGCAGGTCCTTGGCAATTATTCACCAAACTATAGCAAAGTGCTGCAATTTTTAAGATGGGTAGGATGAGGAGGAAGGACCCAAGTCTACCTCAGCTTGAGCAGGGATCAAACCCCCTACTGTTGGCACTGTTCCAATCCACAGGCTAGCCATCTAGCCAACTCAGCTAACCAGGCCATAGGGATTGGAGGTTGACAAAGAGTGCAGGACTGACAGGTTAACCCAGGCCCCCTCCTCACTGATGCTGCCTGACTTGCTGAGTGTTTCCAGCATTTCCTGCTTTTGTTTCTAATAGGAATGATCTTTAGCACTAAGCACAAGGCAAGTATCAGAGATATCAATCCATGATTGCAACATTGTGCTTGCTTGACAAATTTATTCACTGGAAATGAATGAGAGGTGGTTTGGTCAGTTGGAATTCCATGCACTAGGACTGTATGATCTATTGGCATTCGATATAATAAAAGCTAATGGGAGTTGGTTCAGTCCACTAGTATTCCATAAAATAGCAATATTTTGGTATGTTTTGGTCCACTGGAATCCAGTATGTCCAATGGGAGAGAATAGGAAGTGATACAGTTCAATGAAATTATAAAATAGAAGAGAATGGTGAAGTACCTGACCATTGGAATTCTATAAACAATAGGGAATAGAAACTGTGGCAATCAAGTGGGACTCTGTATGATATCAGTGGATGCTAAGAGCTTGGAAATGACTAAATAGTCAATGGCCAGTCCATCAAAGTTTTGTAGAAGAGGAACAATCGGGAGGTGGTATGAATTAAAGGAACACAATATAATCATGCTGGCCCCAGGATGGTTTGGATTACTGTCTCCATTCACCAATCGGAAATCCACTTTTCAGGAACTGAATGTAGCAACACAACTGGAAAAATCAGCTTTATTTTAAAAAGAAGTATTCACTTACTGCAACATGAGAGTTAACACCTTAATTGCTTGAACAGCTACTTCACTTTCTTTGTCCAGTGTCATTGATATGATCCTATCCTGTAGGAAAGCAATGGAACATAGTATGGAGCGCTCAATTAGCAAGATGGAGATCAACTTCCTAAAAATGTCAGCAACCTTCACCTCAAGAGTCAAGTGATTATATTAATAATGATTTAATGTTCAAATGGTAATTTAATAACATAGCAGCATCTAATTATATTGATTATTTCTATACTATATTTAGAGCACATGATCATATGCATTTCATATTTAGAGACTAACCATTAACATTTTCCATGCACTAATGCATGCTTGTAGTCTATTTTTTGAATAACCCTGGCATACAGGTTTGTACACACTGATTGAGAAAGCGGTTTCTTCAAAGAGTATTAAATTCTTCAAAGAGTCTGAAATTCTGATGGGCCTGTTCCACCAGCAGATGTGAGGCAAAGCAGGTCAAAGATTTTGCCAATGTCAGGCAACCTAGACCTCCTGACCAAAACCACAGGAATGGAGTCATTTTTTATAGTCGAGGTAACAATCCACGACTATAAGGAAAAGTCACAAATGATTGGTTTCCAAACTCTGGTAGTTTTCTTCAGTGGGTGTTATAAAAGATGCCTTACTCCTTGCTGACTCGTTGCCTAAGAGGCAAAATACGGGTGCAACAATTTCCCCTCCCTTACTCTTTCTACCTTTCGCCTCCCTCTGCCCCTCCCTCACCCCATGACTCAGCACATAACCTGGCCTAAATAAAAACAGAAAATGCTGGAAAAACTCAGCTGGTCTGGCAGCATCTGTGGAGAAAGAAACAGAAACCTGGCTGTTGTGTTGAGTCGTTCAATTATTCGGTGTTCAATTGCCTGCGTCTTTTGACCGCTCGCTGTGTACTGTCAGTCAAGTCTGTGGTTGCAGTTAAAAAACTGAACCCAAGCTGAGAAGCATGAGGCTGCAGACATTTTGAAGCATTTTAATAAAAAGCTCACTTTCACACACTGAAGCTGGTGAGTGCCATGTCTGCATATCTCTGAGGCACAAAACACAATAGCTGGTGACGGATGAGGATGGCGAATAATTTAAATTTACCAGCTCTGGAACCTTCCTTTTCTGCCCCAGGAGACATACCCCTGCCATAGGATCGACAGATTTCAAAGTTCAAGGTCTTATTTACTTGCTATGGGTATGGATGGTCCACAGCCCAGAGGTAGCAGCGGCCCACAAGAAGGCAATACCCATGTATTGCCTTGCAGCAGAAGGCCAGCCAACATTCGAGCAGTTCACAGAAGACACGTTTACATTTGTTACAGCATTTTACACCAGAGGTTTCGGTTTGCTGAAGCACTCCCCTATGTGCTTGTAATAAAATTTCCTACTTTCAGCTCACTCCAGGCTCTGAGTGGTTTTTTTTCAGTAAGCGCTCTCGAGAAATACTTTGAGCCAAAGAAAAGTGTGAGTATTGAAAAATGCATGTTCCGCCAGAGATGCCAGGGAAATGGTAAGCCCATAAGATATTACATGGCAGCATTGTGTCAACTGGTTTCTCCATGTAAATTTGGCGCACCAACTGATGAATTAATTTGTGGCCTACTCACTGGGAGGACTCCAATTCCATTAATTAGGGGACACCTCCTCATGGAGGATGATGGCCTGACTTTGGAAAAAACCATGACCTTGGCAGTCCAAATCGAATCTGCCCAGTTAGATTCAAAGAGGTTGCACAGAAATGCACCCTCAGACTCAGGGTCAGAGGTACAGCTCGCAGGTAAAGGTTATGGATAAAGAGACCCCAGCAGGCTCATCAACCCTTGCCCCAATCACAGACAGATATGCTCAAAAACGTGCCCAAGTTGTGGAGGTACTCATCAATTCACAACACCATGTCCAACTTGAGGGAAAAAGTGTAACTCACACCCAAAGACGAATCACTTTTTGTTTGATCTTCATAATCAACATAGCAAGTGGTCGGAAATCGCTATAACAAGTTCCATAAACACCGCTTTGGTCACTGACATTCCAGGCAAATTGTTTACAAAATGAGGTTTCCCGGAGACTATCATTATGGACAACTGACTCAAGTTTGTTTCTTGTCAGTTTATGGAATTCCTGACAAACCTTAGTATCCACTGCCAGCTGACACTTAAATATAACCCTCAATCAAATGGTGGCATCAGACAATTCAACAGGGTGATCAGAGCTAGTATGTCGGAGAGGAAAAATTTGAACAATCCGTTCATATCTCACTCCGCACATACTGATCCACCCCATACTCTCTGACCGGAAAGACACCGGCCAAAGTTACAATAGGTCATAACTTTCACATGCCGCTGACCAATCTTATATGCCATCCAACAAGAATGTTGGAGCAGAAAAAATTGCAAAGAGACGAGGTTAAGTTAAAGTGTACTGCAACAAGTTGACACGTGCAAGGGAACCAGTGATTTGAAGTTGGAGATTGGGTTTGCATCAAATGGTCAAATGGCAGCCACAAGCCTGCATTACCTCTATCAGGACCAAAGCAGGTCAAACAGTTACTCAGTACCAACATTTATCCTTTGGATGACAACACAGAGCAGAATGTAAGATGCTTGATAGGGAGTAGATCAGGATATTTTGCAGACAGTGATTATGAGGATACACTTCCTTTTTCATTAAACAACTGCAATAATGATCATCTGCCTCATCAAGGTGATCACACAGGACAACAATTTTAAATTTGCCGACCTCAGCATCATCATTAGTGACCTTCATATCTCAGAGACCAGTTCTGCTCTTCTGCTCATGATGGTTTCATTTAAAATAAAGGCCTTTAGTTACAAGGGGGGAAAAGATGTTTTGTTCAATTGTTCGGTGTTCGATTGTGCAAGTCTGTTGACTGCGCACTGTGTGCTGTCAGTCAAACCTGTGAGTGTGGTTAAAAAAAACTGAAACCAAGCTGAGAAGCATGAGGCTGCAGACATTTTGAAGCATCGTAATATAAGTTTACTTTCACACACTGAAACTGGTGAGTACCATCTCTGCATACCTCCAAGGCACAAAACACATACTGGCCAAATACAGGAGCTCACTGATAGTAGTCTGAATTCAAAATTCAGCTCTGTTTAACTATTTCTTTCAACATAACAGAGCAAATGCCTCAAGTTTAGAAATGTGCCCCGTATCACATTGGGAATTGCAACAAAAAACCTGCGATATACAGCCACAATGACTCTCCACATAAGGTAAGACTGAGAGGGAAAGCTTTGATAATATTGATACTTCAAGTGTTGTGAACAGATCACAACAGGAGCATAAGAATAAAAAAAACAATAAAGTTGCTTCACAATCCTGCAGGCCCATTTACATCAAGCTGATGTAAAAACGTTCTTAACATTAACAGGTTTCAGGTTCATTTTAAGGAACCTGTGCCCTAAACAGCCTCTATGCATACTTCCACCTGTACTTCACTCCCGGGCCTGTGGGTACCCTGCTCCCAGGCTCGCTGGTAGATGGCTCCTGGGCCACCGGCAATCTGCTCCTGGGCCTGTGTGTACTCCGCTCCAGGCCCCACCTGTACTCCGCTCCAGGCCCCACCTGTACTCCACTCCAGGCCTCACCTGTACTCCACTCCAGGCCTCACCTGTACTCCACTCCAGGCCTCACCTGTACTCCACTCCAGGCCTCACCTGTACTCCACTCCAGGCCTCACCTGTACTCCACTCCAGGCCCCGCCTGTACTCCACTCCAGGCCCCACCTGTACTCCGCTCCAGGCCCCACCTGTACTCCGCTCCAGGCCCCACCTGTACTCCGCTCCAGGCCCCACCTGTACTCCGCTCCAGGCCCCATCTGTACTCCCGCTCCAGGCCTCACCTGTACTCCGCTCCAGGCCTCACCTGTACTCCACTCCAGGCCCCACCTGTACTCTACTCCAGGCCCCACCTGTACTCCACTCCAGGCCCCACCTGTACTCCACTCCAGGCCTCACCTGTACTCCGCTCCTCTGCTCATATGTGCTACATTTGTGGGCCCACCTATACACCACTCCTAGGCCCATCAGTTCACAGTTCCGCTCAAGGCCACACCTGTACTCCACTCTGCTCCAGGCCCCACCTGTACTCCACTCCAGTTCCCACCTGCACCCAGCTCTGCTCCAGGTCCTATCTGCAGCCCACTCCTAGTCCCACTTATACTCCTCTCCACCCCTGGCCTTATCTTTCTTCTTATTTGTCTTTCTTTCTTTGCAAACCAACACATTTTCTAAAGCTCAATCCCACGTCCACCAACCCTCCATCGAGTATCCAGACCCAACCTAGGCCTCTGAAATGGTCACCATGCATTCTGCATAGAGCTGCCAACCCTCCAAACTTGTCCTCAACATTGCTGTGAGCAACACGAGAGAAGATCCAAATGGGCATTTTATTTTATCGCTTCGTTGAAATTTTTTTTATTATTAGTTATAGAAGTGCCATAGCTAGAAAAAAGGCTGTCCTACTGGGTGAGTCGGTTGGAGACAGGAGGTCTTGTGATGAAACCTTCAGCAATTGGTCAACCCTGATTCTGTTGCTGCTTCCCCGTACCAAACCCTGCTTGCCACAGCGAGTCTAGCCACTTCCTTGGGGTCCACCCAGACTGTAAAGATTTGACTCACCTTGAAACGACAGGTGAAAAGATCCATTTTTGAACAATGCCCTTTGTCAGAGTACAAGCCCAGTAATCCAATCAGGCATTTCAGTCTCACCTCGCTTTGCTTCAAAAAAAAAAGTGAATATAATGTTAGAGGAGAAAAAAGGAGTGCATTTTCTGCTCAATAAAATTTTGATAAACTAAACATTAATGTTTCCCGTTTCTCGTCCTTGATGGTTTTAACATATGTCTAAAGGCCCTTTGCTGCTTTTTCACCAACATCTATCCCCTCCAGTCCCCATTCAATTTCATCCTTCACATAAATTCTGCCACCAAGTGTTCATGGTATGGTAAGTATATTGTTAAGATACACAGGTGAATGGCATTGTTTAAATACTTAGAGCACGTATAAATAGAGACTCCTTCCGTGACCATTGGGCACCGCAGTGGCTGGGGTGCTTTATTGAACCCCCTCCCAGAACAACATTTTAATTTGATTCGTTAAGTTTCCTTTAAGAGTTTGTCATTTTTAGTTATCATATCCCTTTAAGGGACGTTTCCCCTGCCCCTGCCATTTTATTTGTTTCATTTGCTTCAATTTGCTTTTTGTTGTGCTCAAAAAGAGTATAAAGAGAGACTGCTTGGACACTGGGGTAAGAGATAGGAAGCAGAGATATTTAGTGCTGTATTTTATGAATAAACTTATCAAGAAAAATATTAGTGTCTCATTTCATATGTCACCAATTGATTTGGGATTGGACTAACACATTGATCCAGTGTCCTAACATTTGCCATCTCAAATGGGTCCTACACCTGCAAAATCTCACCAACAAGGCCATCTCGGATGACTTCCTCCTCTCCTTTACCACTCACACTTTCTGCTTTCCTCCAACCATTGAGGCCCCATCTGCCCATTCAGGTGGAGTAGAAGACCCTGCTGCACTATTTCAAAGAAGAACAGGGGAGTTATCCTTGCTGCCCTGATCAATATTTTTCTCTTAACCAACATCATTAAAATATTTCCAGGTCTTATATCACAGTTTCATTTGCGGAATCAAGCTGTGTGCAAATTAGCCGCCACATTCCCTACTTTGCAACAGTGACCAAACTTCAAAAAATATTTAATTGGCTGAAAAAGGATTTGGGAGGTCCTGAGGTTGTGACAGGCGCCAAGTTTTTGTCTTTCCACATCAAGCTCCCTCACAAATTCACTCTCAAATTCCCAAGTCCCTCTTCTCTGGCCCCTTACATTTTATATGTTTGTGGCTGTTCCCCCACACACTGGCTCCATTGCCTCTGTTTTGGACACATTTTTTTCCCATTAGTTCATTCATCTTCTCTCACTCCTGCTATTCCTCCAGTATGACTTCCATCTCCAGATCCAGTATTGACCAAACTAAGCTCAACAATATCATTAAATCTTTCTATTGTTCCTGGATTGACAACTGTCCATGAAGAGTTCTCTCTCCAAATTTCCCCAGGTGTAGAGCCCATTTGAGATGGTAAGTGTTTAGAGCTGTGGATCCAGGCGTTAGTCCAATCCTAAAACAGTTGGTGAATTATCAAAATAGACAATAATACTTTTCTTAATAATAGGTTTATTCACAGAATGCAGCATTACGTATGTCTGCTTCCTACCTACTACCCCAGTGACCCAGCAGTCTCTCTTTCTAAGTGCTCTCAGTATTTAATTGCATTAATCAAACTTTCAAATGGTGCATTTCTTCCTTCTTCAGGATTGGTTGTTGATATTTCCCACCAGTATAAAAAGCCTCTTAATTGCTATCAGTGTTTGCCCATCACATGGTTTGCCATGCATACATTCTCCCTTTGGCCTTTTTCTTCCCCCCTTCCAGCCTCCTTTTGTGAGCCTTCCTCCCATCGAGAAGGATGGCACCCATTAATAGGGACTAGGGAGGTACACAAGGAGCATCTTGTTTTAACCATCTTTGCAAACGATAATGCATTGTTGTCTAGGTTTAAGAGAATAGACTATTTAAATGAGGTCCCTGGGCTGTGCTGAATTGATTGACCACCTCTAATTTGAGTGCTAATTGAAGAGCAAAGGTTCATGAACAATGCAGAACAACCACAAAGAGGAACTGCCCAAATGGTGGACCACAACTCCATCCCTTTGCTTCAAGGTGAAGCATTAACATAACACTCGGATTAGTCCGAATATTTGACACCATTCAATGGGTGCTGCTCCAGAGGCCTCACAAAAGGGGAAATTCATCAAGGTCCAAGTAAGAGGAAGAAAGCAATGCTGAATATTACAGATTGACTCACTTTGTCATGCAAAGTCCATCCTACATATTTCAAGTAGCTGTCAGTCAGGAAACGATCACTGCAGCTTTTCATCCAGACTCCTATTTCTTCAATACAAATAGCTCTGATCTCAGGTAATGCATCACTGGAGGAATATGGGAATTACATTTCCGATGAATGACTATACCAAGGCTGTGTATCTCAAACATTCAGACACAAAATTTAATATATATGTATATTATATATTGCAGACAGATAGACGGAAAGAAAAATAGCTAGATAGATATAGAGTCAACCCTCATTGTTACAAACGCATTGGAGTTAGTCCATGATTTCAAATCATTGAGGGTTCACCTCATTTAGACCACTTTGGAAATGATAATGCAGCATTCTCCGGGTCCTTGTGCTGTACTGATTTCACTGAACTCAGCTATAATTTCTATTCAGCAACACCAGTTTTGTGAGAAAGCAGGGGAAAGCAGACCCTGGGCTCCATTCCTTGTGACCTCTTATGTTTGCAAGGGTGTCAGTCAAGGATAAGAATTGGGTTCATTCGTGATACCTCATATAGTCAAATAGTTGGGCAACACCCCCCCTGTCCAGTTTCTCCATCAAGAGCGACCACTGAATGAGGTCCCAGAGAGCTGCTGATGGGGCAGTACCCCAGCAAAGGCCAGTGATCTCAAAAGATACAGGGAAAAGAAAGTACAGTTTAAGAGTGTAACAATAAAGTTTAACTACATCTATACACATTCACAGATTCACCCCTGCCATGTATTCTCTTTTCCGCAGTTTGAAAAGAATAGCGATTGGAATTATTTATGCTCCTCTCTATGCTTAATATGTTCCTTGGCTATAATGCAACAAAAAAATGTCATCCCTCCATGTGATGGAGAACTTATCCGGCTCAAAGGCAACTCTGAGGATTAAACGCCATCAGTTGCTGTAACATTCTTTAAAACAAGCTGCCGGCTGTGCTCCAGCCCAACATATTTCCCTGGAGACTGCCGAGAGTTCTCAGGGACCATCCTCCAGGGACTCTCTCCGACAGTGATGGAAAAGGTGCCTGAGCTTCCCAAATGGAAGCAAATCAAGGGGACGGAAAAGCTAAAGGGAGAACATTTTATTGTTCGGCGTTTTGCCCCCTTCTCGACATTAAGTTATATTGGATAAAATATTCTTTACCATTGACAAAAATATTCCTTCATTTTCTGCACTGTTTTAGGCCTTCTTTACTCTAGGCCACTTTTGTGATATCATTAATAGCTGGAGCCCTCATTTACCCTCATTTGTTACCTTTAGACTTGACTGTTCCAACACACTCCTATGTTCTATCTTCTGTAAGGTCATCAGAAACTCTATTTCCCATTTTCCTAACTGTACCAAGTCCCATTAACCCATCACCCCTGTGCTCACTGACCTTTATTAACTCCAGATTAAGCAATACTTTGATTTTAAAACTCTCATCCTTGTTTCTCATCCTTCGCCCGCTCCCTATCTTTGTAATCTCCTCGAGCTCCATCGCTCTGTGGTATCTATGCTCATCTAATTCTAATCTCTTGAACATCCTGATTTTAATCACTCCACTATTAATGGCCGTGTCTTCAGCTGCCTGGGCCCTAAGCTCTGGAATTCCCTCCCTAACCCTCTCTGCCTCTCTATCTTGCTCTCCTCCTTTAAGGTATTCCTTGAAAACCTACCTCTTTGACCAAGTTTTTGGTCATCAGACCTAATAGCCCCTTATGTGGCTCATGGTGTCAAATCTTCAGAGTGGCAAAGGGAATCACCATCCTTAGTAACTGCCTCCAGCAGTACCACCTCCACTAAAGCAGCACTCAGATGGGTGTTGGGCTGCCCCATCGCTCGCCTGTAGTCTCACGCTCTCGGATTTCCCATTCCTTCAGTTTTGCATGTCTCTCTCCTTCAAGGGGTGATAACCCCTTTTCAGACTCTCCCAACGGCTTTTAGCCATCACCCTCCCCCCACCCCATTGCGACACTTCCCTTAATTGTCCCTGGCCCTTTAAATTTCACTCCCAGTCGGGCTTCCCGCTGCCACTATGAAAGGGCAACCTACACCCATTCGGATTTGCCACCTGGAGTGGTGGCAATGAATTGCCCCGGACAACAGGGTGAGTCCAGCGCACTTGCCTTTGGTCTGTCCAAAAATCCACCAGTATCGTCCTATTCTAACCGCAAATGGGAAATCAAGAACTAGGAAAAGCACTTTTTTCCAAGGGAGTGGGGATTTATTTTTAGCCGCGGAGCATGGGGGTAACATTACCGATATCTATGAAGAAAGATTCCTTTGAAAATGGCGTTCATCAGATTTTCAATATTTTCTTGCTTTTCTATGATCTGAAAGAAACGGCGTCAAACTTGTTACTACTTGTCATAACCTTAAAAGGAAAAAAAACTGTGTGACGGATATTTATTCTAATTCACCCACTATCCCAGCAGCCGATAGCTGGAGTAGTTGCCTGCTTAAGTTGGAATCGTAGAATAGTAAAGCGCAGAGGGTGGCCATTCGGCTCATCTTTGGCTCTTTTGGAGAGCAATCCAGTTAGTCCTCATTCTCCACCAACCCATCCCACCCCCCCTTCCGCATTCCCCAAATCATTCCCCAAATTTTTTGTTCCTTTAAGTATTAACCATGTCCCTTCTGAAGGATACTATTGAATCATATGCACCACTTCAAGGGGCAGTGCTTTCCAAATCCCATTGCATCAAAAAGTTTTTCTTCAGGTTACCTCTGGTCTTTTTGCCAATCACCACAAATCCGTGCCCTTGGTTACCAACCCTTCCACCATTAGAGATGGTTTACTCTATGCAAGCCCTTCATTATTTTAAACAGAGCCTGGAGTTCCCTAAATTCTGCCCTCTCCTACAACCTAAAGGTTAACAGCCACGTTTAACTTATTACCTTCCTCAATCAAAGATAATGGGGGTTGCTCAGAAAAGCTGCAAGTTTAAACCCAAGAATTGCTCCCCACTTGAGCTCCAGGGTTGTGGGGAGGTGGTGCCCGCAACTGGATGAGTGGCGGCAGTTTTCAAACACGCTGCGCCAAAGATACCTTCACCACATGAACTGCAGTGGAGCGAGAAGCACCACCACCTTCTCAGTGTTAACAAGAGTTGGGCAGTAAATGCTGGCCTTGCCAGCGATGTCCACATCTTGAGAATTTTTTTCTTAAATACCAAGAGGGGGCATTCTCCTCAACCTCAGCACAGAGAACAGAAAATAAACAATTAAAAGCAGTCACCCTTACCTCTTTTTTCTTCTGCAAGTATGTTTCCAGTCTCCTGTTGGGTCTTTGACCAATCTTCTCAACTGCACACTGTCGCTGAGAGTTTTGTAACTGTACTCTCAGACTCAGAGACACGTTGATTAAGGCTGTCATTAGTTTCATAGCTTGTGGAAAAGAAAAATATGAATATCCTGGCAAACTTATTCCAGCAAATGCACTCACACCCTTACAACAATGTCATGAACGTAACCAAGGGATTCAGTTGCCATAGTTCCCCAGAGTATAAGGCTAGAATTTAGCATGGAGCGGTTGGCCCCAGTTCTCTTGCTGAAAGGTTAGGGACAAGCCTGCCTCCACTCAGCCAGGCCACCTCATAGTGCTTTGACAACTGTTGGGCCATTAACTGGCTCAGGGCGAGAGCTCCACCCCCATCTGGGACCAAGACCTGTCTCCGAGAGTTGCCAGGCGATCAAATGGCCAACAGTTCTCTAGTCCCAGAAGCGCCTCCAGGTCTGGTGACCACTGCTGGGTCCACAGGCAGTTCCCAATGCTGAGGAAGCATGGATCTGGAGACTGAGCTAAATCCACTGGCAAGCCCCAGCAACAGCGGGGGGTGGGGGATAGGGAGGGGGGTGGAGGGTGCCAGGTTTGGTAGGATGGTGGGGAACGTGTTGTGAGGGGGGGGTGGGGAAACAGTACCATGGGGGAATGACCTCCATTGGATAGAGGGTGCACAAACAGGACGGACCCTGCACCACCCACAAAATGGGCACCAGGTCACCTTGTGACGTCAACTCTTCTGCGGTGGTAGGAGGAGGCCCTTAGATTGCCATCAATTAGCTACTTAAGGGCCTCAAATGGCCTAAGGTCAGTTGGGTGACCCAACATCTCCTCTGGCACTAGGCACACTATGGCACCTGATTTTATGCCAGCCCAATCCCGGCAGGGCAAAACATTCCACCCTATGTAATTGCAGTGATGCCTCCCATAATTAATATAGCATCCTTAATGTAGTAAAGTGTTGCAAGGTGCTTCACGGAGGATTATCAAGGTTCAGGGAGGGAATCCCAAAGCAAATGGCCTAGACAGCTGCAGGCATGGCTCTCAATGGTGCAGCGAAAGTAACTGGGGATGTACAAGAGATCAGAATTGGAGGGGGCGCAGAGATCCAAGACAGGCTCTGAGAAGAGGGAAGAAAACAGGAGGAAAGGAAAGATCCAGTATCTCACACCCTATTCTATCTGCCATTGTCTCTCGCAGTGAGGATGCGGATGCCATTTTGACCAAATTTAAAGAATCTAAAGTTTCGGATCCAGAGCTCCAGAGGTCCACTCTGCTGGGCCTGCGGTCACCTCTGCCAGTTCCAAGGCTTCCCACCAGAAATTCTGGAGAACATACAAACAATATGTCCACCTTCCATGTATACAGCTGTTGAAGCACCATCCCCGTATACAGCACTATACTTCAAGGAGGAGGAAGCCCACCACTAGGGAAACTAGGAATGGGCAATAAATGGCGGCCTTACCATTGACACCCACATTCCAAGAGTGCATACATATATTAACAAAATTATCTGCATGTTGAGGCATACTATGCAAAAGGCAGGTTAAATCATTTGCATCACAAAAGATTAATGTTTGACCCTCAGATTTAATATTGCTGTGGGCAGTAGCTGGGCCCCTTAAAATCTAAATGGCTTAAAGACTGGGCTCTCCCTTTATAGGCAGAACAAAAGGCTGCCAAGCCTAACATTGCCACACCAGATTTTCATGGCCCCTAGTCCAGCCAAATTCCTCATCGGGGCGTTATTTGAAAATCCAGCCAGGGTTTAGGGTAGATCCTTGTGTTGGGCAGGTGTTGCAGGCCCTGAAGAAGTGCCAAGATGCCACAAAGGTGCCAAGTCCTGTTCCTTTGCCTCTTGGATTCAATTATCCCAAGGCATTCCCTGAGCTTGCAACAAAGTGCACTGTTCTCACCTGCAAGCGTACTTGTGTGTCGGAAGGCTCGCACTTGGGAGTCTGAGAGTCCAGTCAACAGGGAGATCACAGTATCCATCAGGTACTCATCATGTATGATAGTGTACTGGCAATGCTGAATTAGCACAGAGAGAAATTCACAGAAATTGGACTTGAATTTCTTCCAATTGGGTCCTGACATTGTAAGGGGGTAATCCCCACTGTCCTGGAAAGAGAGCAACAGATAATAATGACCGATCAGTTAGGGTTGCCAACCCTCCATGACTGTCATGCACTCGCTGACCTAAACTGGCTCCTGGTCTGTCAATGCTTAGATTTTCAAAAGTCTCATCATCGCTTTAAATTCCTGCCATGGGTTGACCCTGCCTACCTGTATAACCTCCTACAACTCTCCAAGATCTCTGTGCTTCTCCAATTCTGGCCTCTTGCATGTCACAAATTTTCATCCCTTCACCATTGGCAGCTGTAGCCCTAAGCTCCGGAATCCCTTCCCTAAATCTCTGCGCCTCTCTTCCTCCCTCTCCTCATTCAAGAAGCTCCTTAAAACTTATCTCTTGACAAAGCTTTGGTCACTGTCCTAACATCTACCTCTTTGACTCGGTGTCAAAATTTTCCTATGAAGCACTTTGGGACATTTTGCTCTGATTACATAAATGTTGCTGTAGTTGGAGTCATCAGGACTAAAGATTAATCTCCTGGAAGCTGAGAGAAATAATTTTATATATTCATTGAATACTTCTACTATAGAAAAATTGAAAATAGGGAACAGAGGTTATTTGACTGCGCAGAATTGTTATAGGTGTGAGGCCATGTGATCATGCCTTCAGAATACGTCCAGTCAAAGTTGGCAACCTTGGAACCAGTGGCTCATTCACTATACAATCACCTAGAAACTGTTTACTCCCTTCCACCCCAAGCCCCCTCATCCCCATCCTCTCACATTTAGTCTCAGCACAGTTTTATCCATATTTACAAAATTGATATCAGCGATTGCAAGTGAGAATGTGCCATTTTGCCTGAGTGAATGAATCAGCTTCAATGTTTACTCATGTGATACCACATGTGCATTCTCAAAAATGAGTAGCCATGGAGAAGTGAGGGGATGGGTGGGGGGGGTTCCCTAACAGCAACCAAAATTTCCCCTTGATCCATTGTTTCTCTGTTTCCCTGCCCATAACCAAACTCAAAATAGGTTTCTTTCTGCCAAGGCTTGATCACATGACCTCGCACCCATAACAATTCTGCGCAGTCAAACAACCTCTGTTCCCTATTTTCAATTTTTCTATAGTAGAAGTATTCAATGAATATATAAAATTATGTTTTGATGGCCGCTATGATTTCTCTTGGCATCCAGGAGATTAATCTTCAGTTTTGGGACATTATAGTCGAACTTGAAAAACATGAGGGTTTATATTGTACAGAAAACGGCATGACACAGAGAGCTCTTATTAACCCACTGCTCCTAAATCTGCAAGAATATCCCTCTGTTTTATTAACAAAGACCAGCATTTAGTTAAGAACAAGAAAGCTACAGAATCAATGGGAATTTTTGTTGCTGTTATGTACTCTGCCCCCTCAACTCACTCCCCCACCCAAACTAGTATTGTTTCCAATTCTAAAAATGCCAAACGTGCAACAGGACTAAGTGTTGAAGCTTGTGGGTTAAATTGGGTTACGCAGCATTCATTTTCTCAGGCACTACGCAGTCTCCTTAGGCCTCAAAATGGTAGGCAGGAAATGTGCATGCATTGGAAGCATGCTGCCTGCCATATTGGGTAAGGACGACCAAGAGACATCCTTCATCATCACATCTATACACATATCTATCATCATCACAATCAAAACAAGGAGCCCAACACCCATATCAGATCCCTGCTACAACCGTGGTTTGCCCAGAGGCAGCCAGCACCAATGCCTGGCGCACCTACCTCCACCCACAATGCCAACTTCAGTATAATATCGCCCGATGCCCAATATCCAGGGCTGCTCAGGCTTCACCACTTTTGCACTGAGAATGCATGCTGGGCAGAGGGGACATCCAAAAGTGGGAGCTCCCAAACTTGAACACCAACTGGTAGACTAGCTCTGTCTCACCCACGAATAAATGTATTCACAGTCTGATTCTTTATTATACTGTGCGCTTTGCAGCTCCAGTGTGCGTTGCTAAAAGAAAACCATTGAGTTTTATAAAAGGTAATATTAGATTCACTTTATTTTGACAAACACCAATTGTTTTAACAACTTGGGAGCTTGTTAGCACATTCAAGACCCATCCACTTGCACAGATTTCAAATTGGGCTCTTAATGTCTGGCCTCCCTCACTGCCAAAGTAGCATTAATGAGAGGAAACTTTATTATATGCCCTTCAAAGGAGACAAAAGTCACCTGCTGTCAGGAAGATGCCAACCACAAAAGTCTTTACCAGCTTTTTATCCTTCAGCTTCGCAGGAAATTAAACACTAACATATTTTTGTGGTATTTATATCTTTCCCTCCATGGCTGACGGCACTCACTGACCAAGGGAATGAGGCAGCAGAGGACCACCCCGACTCCCCCTGGCTGAGCTTGTTCTCACATTGAACAGCTCCTCCTTTGACTCCATTCACTTCCTCTAAATAAAAGCTGTTAATATGGAACACATGTTGGGTCCTATGTTTGCCTTCTCATGAGCTATGTTGTTAAGATTTAACCCAGTTAATGAAAGGGTTAAAAATTTAACTCAGCTGAAAAAACAGCTTTAAAAAACTTTGCTAAGAGCAGTATGAGACAAAATCATACACAGAACACAAAGGCCTTGAGAAGGCTTTCTCAGGCTTTTTCCAGACAAGGGCTTGAGACTTATTTACAAAAAGATGCACTTGCTTTTTAGCAAAACATGTTTTGACCCATCAAGAATTCTCTCAAAATGCCTCAGAATATAACAGACAATGATGATGTTCTTCTAAAGGCAACAGATTTTCTTTAAAATAGACTGTTAGATTTACACAGAGGATGGACCTGCGAAACTTACAAGGAAGTCAGATCTGCGCATCTGCAGAAATGTCCAGGTGTTTATTAGATCTCCCCATTAGCTGAGACAAAGGCAGAGACCATGCTTTACACTTTGATTGTAAGTAGAAACTAGCTTATTGTTTGTTTGAATATCCTGCATGTATTTCTAAGTGGATTTGTAATTTATATGTACTTTCAGGTAGTTGTATTTTGCATTTATGTATCTGATTATCTTGCATTTATACTTTGTAATATTCCAATTATTACTATAATGTAATCCAAAATTGATAAATGTTATCAAATAATCATTATGAAAAGTTGTATACTCGATTTGTAAAGCCCCAGGACCCTAAATTCTCTAGAATTCTTCATTGAGAGATTATATGTTCTGAAAGAGGTTAACTCTTCAGGAGAGGCATTTCTGTTATATTATACCATGTATATTTTATTTTGAAATATCTTTGTTTAGTCTAAATATTCCTGGGTGGGGGGACATTTTATTTTAAGACCAAGCCTATAGCTGACAAAGTTGAGTAAGCTCTTGTAATGATTTGAAATTTCTCTCAGTTGAGGAGTAAGACTGACGATAAATTCAATTGAATAAATTTACCTTGCTGGGTGGGGGTGGGTAAAGATAGTAGAACCCTAACAATGTGGAGCATCATTTGTTTCAATCCAACTCAGAATCTCTCGCTAACTTCTTTTTCCAAGGCATTAATGACTGTGTCGGTGCCACTTCGTGCTCTCACCCCAAACCAGAACATTTCATTAACTGTGCTTCCAATTGCCATTGCTCCTTCGCTTTCACATGGTTCATCTCGGATTCTTCCCTTCCCTTCCTCAACTTCTCAATCTCCATTTCTGGAGATAGGCTGTCGACCAATATTTACTATAAGTCCACTGACTCCCATTGCACCTTGATTATATTTCCTCCCACCCTCTCCTGTAAGGATTCTGTGGCACTCTCCCAGTTTCTCCATCACATCTGCCAATGATGCAACCTTCCATACCAGTACTTCTGACTCATCTTCAGTTTTCCTCAACTGAGGATAACCCCCATTCCGGTGATTGACAGGGCCTTTGACTGTGCCATCCCATTTCCCTCATTTCTCCTCTCATCCCTTCAACTCCTTCCCAGAACCATGATAGGGCTCATCTCATCCCTTCCTTCCAACCCACCAACCTCCGCATTCAATGGATCATCCTCACCATTTCTGCCATCTCCAGCATGATGCCACCACCAAACGCATCTTTCCCTCCCCTTTCAGCATTCCCTCTGCGGCACCCTGGTCCACTCCTCAACACTCCCAACTCTCCATCTCTTACCTATGACACCCTTCCATGCAGGAGCAGAAGAAGCAACAGCTGCTCTTTTAGCTCCCCTATTCTCACCATCTCGAGCCCCAAATACTCCTTCCAGGTAAAATAGCGAAGTGTGTGTACTTTGTACAAGTTAGCATACTGTATTCACTGCTCACAACGTGGTCTCCTCTACACAGGGGAAACCTAATGCAGATGGAGTTATCATTTTGCAGAACAGCTCTGTTCAGTCCGCAAGCATGACCCCGAGCTTCCGGTTGTATCAATTTGATTCTCCAGCTACGCCCACTCTGATCTCTCTGCCGTCAGCCTCCTACACTGTTCAAATGAAACTTAATGGAAGTTTGAGGAACAGCACCTTCCTCTTTCGATTAGGCACTTTCCTGCTTTCTGGTCTCAACATTGAGTTCAGATCGTAACCTTTGCCCCAGTTTTCCAGACAGCCGCTACTGAGGATGATTCTGCTGCTCCTCTGGACCCATTTTGGGTTTCATTCCTTTTCCTCCCCACCCCCTTTCCCTGTCTCTGCGCTTAAAACCTGGTACATAGGCCTGAAATGTTATCTCTATTTCTCCCTCCACGGATGCTGCCCAAACATTTCCAGCATTTTCTGTTTTTCCCATTTGAAATTTGAGTCACCTCCATCAGCAGAGAATAAGGAAGGGTTAAAAAAAATCACTACTTGTGGTGGGAAAAACACAGTCATCATTAAAGTGAAGAAAGCTGACATAATACCAGGTCCAGCGGCCATGTAACATTTAGGATCCAGGGGTACACCATGAACTTCTTGTACTGCAAGCCAGTCTCCTGTAAAAAATGCAATGGTAAAATTGAATTTCATGAGCATTGTAAAAGGCAAAGGTTAATTTTCTTGGAAACAGTCTTCAAAAATATCTACCGGGCTCTTCAATTCAATGTTGCAGCAACTTGACTCTGTCACCGGTGTGACAACAGAATATAGAGCAAAATCAGATCCTCAGAACCTCTCAAAGTGTTTCACCAACAACTTTGAACTCCAGCCACTCTTGTTATGTGAGCAATTCATGTGACAGCCGTTTTACATACAGCAAAATGCCACAAACATAACAATCAAAATAGATACCCAGTTATTGCCAATCACAAATGATCCAACCTTTTCCTCGCCCCTTTCACCAGAAATGCAAATTTTCCTGCTGGGGGGGGCGTGGGATTCAGGAAGTGGCTTTGATTCAGGGTGGCAAAATCACCTCCATCTCCAGCGTGCTGGGAAGTGCTGTGATTAATTGAGGGTGAGAGGGGTAGATTAAATACATTGCTCTGCTAAAGCAGTTGATTCAGTTACCAGAGCAGCTATTACAGGCTGCCAGGTTTGAAAGCTGTTGAACCACATACAGCTACAACTTCTCCTCTACTAATTGTCCTGCCCCTCTCCTGAAGTGCCAAGAGCTAATGGGGTTAGGCCCATATATGCTTCTGGTAGCATGCCCTAAGCAGCCACACTTTATATGTGACCGTAAGCTGAGTGCAAAGGGGCTACTTAAGCACAGAGGGCACCACACAACTGATATGCACACAGTTATGTGCACTTCCCAGCACACATCACTGAATAGCAATTAGAAGCAGGAACCTTGGTTGTTTTTTACCTTCCCTATCCCAGAAACATTGAGGCTCCTTACAGTACTCTAGGTCTCTTCTCTGGAGTCAGTACAGACCAGGGATCAAAATGGAGATCCTCCCGGTCTATATGGCTTTCAACCAGCCTCTTGTGCATCTTCTCCCTGTCCTCACAAGCATTGACATAGATAATTTCTGCTGCAAAGTCCCTTCTTCTCCTCCAGGTACCATGCATTAACAGGGTGTTGATGGCCATGGACTTCCATTAGGTTGGTCCATGACTATGCTTGGCAAAGTACTGCAATGGTTTGCTGTTAACCAGGAAACTCTCCTGCTCTTACCGCCTGCCATCAGGCATATAGAAAGGGCGAACAGGCTGATAATCATTCTGCTTTGGGAATTTCTTCCCTAGAAGATTAAAGGGCTGATCCAATTGCGGTATAGATAATGTTAAATGGGATCCATCAGTAGAAAAGAGAATTCTCTACCCTCCAGAGGGCTGTGAATGCTTAGTCATTGAGTGCATTCAAAGCTGAGAACATTAGATTTTTCAACACTAAAGGAATCAAGAGGGGCAGATGGGAAGTTGAATTGAGATAGAAGATCAGCAATAGTCCTATTGAATGGTGGAGCAGTCTTGAGTGGCCATATTGTCTACTCCGGTTCCTATTTCTTATGCTTATATGTGCACATAGTGCATGAAGGCACAGTGGGGAGTTACCACTGCACCTTTTAGCTGTGTCAGCCTGTGACAACTGTCTCGGCAAGCTGTCGGATCTGTTGACTCCACGCATGTATCCTTTCTGCTGTGAAACTGCTGCTTGTACAGCATTCAAATCCACAATTTATGTGTGGAGGGAGATTGAATATACAGCACAGGATGAAAACCATGTTTTCAAATCAATCTCAAAAACCTTATTTCACCTCATCAAATTCCTCAGTCATTTTTCTCCTAATGTCAGGACTGTGCATGTTCTGAAAAACCTCAGCTGTAACCATCCCTGCAACAACAAGAGAAAAAACACTTAGAATGAAACACATTACTTAAAAATATTCATGCATGAGAATAAAATACATTACATTTTGACAAAAGGAATGTCCTCATAAAGCAGAATGTATGAATAATAAATGCATAGCCACAAAAAGATTCTGCTGGTCAGAAATCCAGGTCCTCAGATTAGCCCTTTGTGATTGTAGCAACGGGTTGCCACAATCAAATTTTAGGTTGGAATAGTCTGGTTTCAAACAGAAAGCTCCATGGTTTCCATGCACAGTTCAGTCTTGGAGGGGAAGGTATGGTTTTGGACCACAATATCCAGGTTTCGACAGCAGAATCTGGTTTTGGGCAGTCCTCAGACAGAATAGCTCAGTTTTGGACTAATTACAACAACTATAACTTAGATTTATTAAGTGCCTTTAACATAACAAATTGTCACAGATGTGTCACAGGACGTAGCCAAAATAGATCATATTCAGGAATCCTTTGAGGGAAGGGAGACAGATAGCAAAACATAGGTATTTGGGAAGAGTGTTCCAAAGTGTGGGGCCAACATTTTTGACGGTTCTGTTGCTAAAAGCCCCAGATAGAGGGAGAGATAGGGGTTGAATGATTGGCAGGAATGCCTGTCTCAAAGGCTAGAGGCAACAATAGACTTAATGAGGCCTGAGGCTATGCAAGAATATGGGGATGAGTTAAGGATTTTTAATTTAATATATTGGCAAATGAAGAGCCAATGGAGACTTGTTCCCATTGGTTTCAATGGGAAAGGACAGGAATGAAAGGTGCGGAAATTGGGTGGATAAGGGGATTATAATTATAAATATTTTTTTAACGTAAATCAAACAATCATTCCTAACAGGCACATTTTAGAATGTAAGTCTAGCTTCAATCACAACAGTGAGAGATAGAATGTCTGGAAAATATTAAATCATCCCGATGTATTCAAGAGCATTTTTAGTGAAATACAGAGTAATGTATCATGGATAAGACAGTGCACATTAATGACAAATCAGAGCAGGGTACCTCTGCATCCTGAACACTGAATGAAAAAAATGATGAGATCCAGGAGCGCAGTGTCTCGGTCTTGTTTATACTCTTCAATCCAGTCATTGACAACAGGCTGCAAAGCAAGAAAAGAACAGTCACAAAGCACAAAATGGGGTTCCAACTAAGAGTCCTCTAAAAACAAATGAATATAATTCCTTCAACTCAAAGAAAGATTATTGGTTTCTTTTCAAAAATGTATGAACTCAATTCTGATATTTTATCTGGAGTCACTTATTGACACCACTGTGTTGAAAACTGACTGTATACTAATATCTATAAGGGAGATACATACTGGAAATGTTGCAATGGGGATATTTCATCTTGTAATCTTTTTCAGTTGCTAGGAATAATGAATGTTGAATGATTAGCTGACTTGTGTTGGAGGGTCATGGGTTTTATTAGCCAGAGAAGAACAAATGCTGATTTAATCAAAACCCACAATTTTCCACATAAATCAGCTCATCCTTCAACATTATACACAGTGCCTAAAAATATTGCAACATGGAATGTTCTTGACCAATAACTTTAGATCCATGGCAACGATCTTGTTAAAGTCAGTTGCTAATGAAAGGCATACAATAGGACATGCCGGAATTCACTGATGCTTTTTACAGATTTCACATTTCGCTCTCATCTCATCTATGAGACTCCTTTACTCTTCATCAACCACACTTGCATCTTTTAGCAGGATTGTTAACCTTTGACAAGTAGAGTGAGCAAATCGTCTGTGTAGCTTTAAGACTATTTGTTCTTTTTCTCTCTCTGGTTCTTATCACTTCATGCCTTTAATACCTTCTAACACTCTGATGAGAAGAATAGGGGCCAGGAGCACAGAAATTCCTGTCGCCAGCTATCATGCTGGTATACCGGCATCATCCCTCCTCTAGGTCATTTATCCAGAGGTGGGATCCTTCACTGTCACTGGGTCAAAATCCTGGAACTTCCTTCCTAACAGCCTTTTTTTTAATAAAAGGTTTACTCAACAGCATACGCATCTCACTACAGACTACATCAGTACTTTTAAAATGGCTTACTCCAGCTATTCTACATTGAATTAATTCTTTTAGTGACATCAATATATTTGTCATCACCAAACCAAGCACAAGTATTATTTTTATGTTCATTAAACTTGCTTTGATCCTCACTACTTAGTGAATCAAAATAACATTTTAGCCAATCTGTGCCACATACTGTTGAAGTGCAAGTACTATCCAGTACTTCACAGCTAAAGGAATCTATGACTAACACATTCATCATAGGGCTAGAACTCCCTGCAACTAATATAATTTGTTCAGATTCATCATCATCTTCCTCAGAATTCCCTTTGCCATGTCGAGGATCCTGCTTCTTCGCAGTTCATATCTGAAGTACCTATTAACTGATACTTGGGCATTCCAGGGATTCATTCACCTAATATTGCTGGTCCAATTTTGTCTTCTGCAGTATTAGCCAGAACTGCTAAAGATGCTTTCTTCCTCGCTCTACCTGTCTTTAATCCTTCCATTGCATTGACATCTGCATCCATTAATTGAATCATTTCAAAATCTGACAATCACTGAATGCTCCATTCTTTGTGTCACTACAGAATGTCCTGTTTGCTCCTTGAGGCTGAAGGAAATGACAACAGCCCCATAAATTTTATCAAGACAGCAGGCATTTGATCCAATTGGGTCTCCCCCTCCAAGAACCGAAGGATCCCCAAATTGAATATCATCAATCTTTCATTCATTTCCATGAGATATTCTTCCATGGAATGGTCACCTGTCTTCCGAACTCTATCAAAACCTGACCAAGCCTCAAAGACATTTAACTCTTTCTTAAAAATTTCATCCAAGAACTCTCATAGAAGGTTCCAAATCTCCATTAGTACCCAACTGATGGGCATATATCTCACAAAGTATTTTATTACTGATTTCATTTCTTGTAGGAAGCAATAAGGCCAAGGCAATTCCTTGTTTCCTCTTTGGTAGGGACATAATCCAAGTCCACATATCAACTTCATTCTTCCACTTGACATATTGTTCAAACTCTGGGAAATCATACAACAGCAATTTACACCTGCTTTCTACCATTTTCCACAATGATCACAGGAATTTTAGTATCTGAATTTTTTAATGGGCTCCATCCTGCGCTCAAATTCACCTTTGAAATGGAGCAGTCAAATGAGCTCCCTTTCCTCAATGTGCTGATTGAGAAATATGTTAATAGGTTTTTTACTGCTGTCTACAGCAAGTCCACCTTCACTGGTCAAAATACGTGTTGGGATTCCTTTAGTTCCATGCATTATAAGATTGGCCTTATTGGCAAGCTTGTAAATAAGGCCTGAGCCATGTGCTCACCATGCAAGCTTGGTGTCAAAATATGGCGAATCAAAGCTATCCTTCAGGATAATGGCGACCCTGATCGGGTCATTTTGAGCTATATATCACGCAAACTCATGAATGGGCCTAAGGCCACCACTTTCGGTCTTAAAGTGTTCAGTCTACCTCAGATTACCCTAGAAGGGTAAGATGTGTCAAAAATTTGAGCAACAAATGAAACTAGCCGTTTCACACTGCTACTATGCAGTAGCAACACGAGGGCATTCTCCACTAACAGGATGCTGCCATCAAGCCAAAAGGATGTTCTGCCTACCACATAAATGAACAATGTGGTATTTGAATTTCAGTGCCAGTGTGATGCCAAGAATGTAGGCCATACGTTCCAATGGCTGGGGATCATATCAAACAGCATAGCCCTTCAGCTGTTCACGGCAGGCAAAGTATTCAACCAGCTTGCAAAGCTCAGAACATAGTGTCTAACATTTGATATGATTCCATGATTGGACAACACTTACTAAACAATCTTGATTGTGCTAAGAATTACAATAATAACCAATTTAAGATCATCAGTCAGGCTCGTAGTGTGGCTCACCTACACATGCTAGAAACTACATAAATTCAAACAGAAGGCCTTGTCCTTTGCAAACAAAAAGAACATGCCCATGCATTACACCTTTTTCAAATAAACAAAAGCTTGGGGCACAGCTATTCCCTGGTTGGCATCCCTGTGGCAATACCTTGACCAATCAGAGTTGACTTGCCTGGCTTGAATTAAAAGCTTAGCAGTTAATTCCCTGGTGCATTCTTCATGGCAATGCCTCTACCAATCAGAGTCTACTTGCCAACCAATCAGCACCTCTTCTCATTCAGTCCAAATTGATGCTCCCTTTGAGATTAAGTATTCTTGCAATTATGTCCTGATGAAGATGAAAATTTTTGACATGTCTCTTTTTTCAGTAATATTCATTTTTTTGTCTTAGTTTCCAACCTCCAGCTTTAGGCAGCCATTCTCTGCTACCATGTTATATTCCAAAAAACCAGTTGGTGAAGGATAGAACCGGACCCAACCTTTACACACTCTGGTAAGCATTTATTTACATGTTACAAGCAGGCATCTCTTAAGCCAACAATCACAGCTTCAGTAATGTTTACTTGTAATTTACTTAATTTACTTAAGTAAATTCCCAGTTATTACCCACCTCTTCATACAATTAAACATATTTAAGATACTATTAATAAAATGGCCTACTCCTGCCCTTAAGTTTTTGTCTAATGAAAACTTAAAGGATACATTAAATGGTCATCACCCAAAATAGCTGGTCTACACCAGGGTTCTATGGTGACAGGAAGCTCAGCATCAACTATGGTTATAAGTCAGGCATACTGTTATTGAACTCATTGTGAGAATATCAACTACTTTCTTTAGCTAATTTGTGATTCCTAGGATTTCTTTTGCTGAATATTGAGAGATAGAAAAAGAAAGCCATGGAGGTAAGTCTACTCAAGTACCCATAATTGCGCCAAAAATCATCGATTAAAATTATAGGCTTGGTGTTCCTGCTTGATTTTCACCCAGGAATCAGCATGATCTGGGCCAAATCAACCGAAACAGTGCAGAAATAATCACAGAATTTAAAACGTAACTGAAATACACCCAAAACCATTTAGGCTCGAAATCTTTGCAATCAATTGTGCACTTTCAAACATCCAATGCGTCTGAAGCAGCTCTTACTCACAAAACTGGTCCTGCCTCTTACCCCCACCTCCACCCAGTCAGGATGGCTGCCAATTATATCTAAAAAAGGTCAGACACTGCATTAAATTGAAGAAGCTGGGTACAATCTCCTTGGACCAAAGGAGGTTGAGGGAAGATCCAATAGATCTAACATTAGCTGCAGTTTGCAGAAGAGAGTTCCAAACTTCTACCACCTTTTGAATATATTTCACTCCTGAAAGACCTGAATTTAATTTTTAGGCTATGCTCCCTAACCCTAGATGCCCAACCAACAGAAATAGTTTCTTTCTATCTTCCCATTCAGTCCTCCATAAAATCTTGAGAACTATGATCAAATCAGCTCTTAGCCTTCTAAATTTCAGGGAATACAACACTGATTTGTTATTTTTTCTTACTTATTTGTTATCTCTCCTTGTAATTAAGCCTTGGAGTTCAAGCATCATTCTAGTAAATCTGCACTGCGCTCCCTCCATGGCCAATATATCCTCCCTAAGGTGTAGTGCCCAGAACTGCTTACAGTGCTCCAGGTGTGGTCTAACTAGGGCTTTATCCTGTTTCGTAGACACTCTCAGATGTTTTCTATGACCTGTCAGGTAAAATGCTCCACTCTTCTCATGTATCTATGTATTATATATAAATATTATGTATATATTATATGTCAATTGTTCAAACATTGTTTTTGGCTTGCTCTATCAAACCTCCTAACACTGCCTGATATGCTGCTAACCCATAACGTTGATTCTGTCCTGGGTTAATTGATTTCAGCCAGCGCACCAGGGTACAATTGGCATTCATGCTCCTGAGTTGGAAAAGTGTAACCATTCCTGATCCACTAGCCCCTGCACTTATAGATGTCAGTGAAGCGCCACTGTTTGGCTGTAATGCCCACAAAATACATACAAATTAGGTGCAGGAGTAGGCCATTTGATCCTTTGAGCTTGCTCCACCATTCAATAAGATCATGGCTGATCTGATTGTGGCCTCAAGTCCACATTCCACCTACCCCTGATAACCTTTGATTCCCTTGTTACTCAAGAATCTGTCTACTGCTGCCTTAAAAATATTCAATGACCTTTTTCCACTGCTGTCTGGGAAAGACAGTCCCAAAGACTAACAACCCTCTGAGGAAAAATTTCTTCTCATCTCTTTCAGAAATGGGAGATCCCTTATTTTCAAACTGCGCCCCATAGTTCTAGTCTCTCCCACAAGGAGAAAGTTTCTTTCTGCATCCACCCTGTCAAGTCCCCTCAGAATCTTATGTTTCAATAAGATCACCTCTCATTCTTCTAAATTCCAATGGTTACAGGCCCAGCCTGTCCAACCTTTCCTCACAGGATAACCCCCTCACCCCAAGTATCAGTTGTATGAAACTTCCCTGGGCTGCTTTTAATGCATTTATATCCTTTCTTAAACAAGCAGATCAAACTCTACACCGTACTCCAGATGTGGTCTCACCAATGCCCTGTACAACTGCTCTACTTTTATATTCCATCCCCCTTGCAATAATCAGCAGCATTCCATTTGCCTTTATAATCACTTGTTGTCACTGCACACTAACTTTTCCTGACTCATGTACCAGGACACCCAGATCCCTCTGTACCTCAGAGTTCTGAATTAAAGACCACAGGTCTTGCTGAAATGTTAGACATTGCCGCTCCAACTCCAGGCTGTTCTCATTGTCTCGCACACACCTGCATTGCACTCTTCCCCATCATGACCACTTCAAACAGTGTGACGGCCTCAAACTCTTCATCCCTCTGGCGGTGTCCACTGGTTCGGTTCTTCCGGGAACACACTGATGATCGCCTTCTGCCTTTCTCGGACTGATCCCTCCGCCTCTTCTTCCATGACTGAAAAGAGGCAAGGAAAAGAACATTTTAGATTTGATTTCCAACACTAATTGCAAGACTGCCTTACTGATTGCATAGGTGCAGGTATAATAGATGCTAACCTCAGAGGGTTGGTGAAGCATTTCCTGACATTGTGACCATTTGATTAAGGCTGAAATTTCTGCTAGCATTTTTTTAGCCGGCTACTGCGCCACCAAAAATGGATTTTACAGCATAAATGCATGGGCAAGCGGGTCCTGTTAGAAGAACAACAATATTAAGGCAGTTTTTGCGTTATCCGTTTTTCCTTTTCCACTCACGAAATTTCCAGCCTAAAGTTTCTTGAGCACAGGTTGATGTGAAAAATCCTAAAATTTGCCATGTTGCCTATCACACACACTTTATTGGACAGCTAACCACTTCCCACTTGATAACATTACTCTCTCTCCCGGAAATCTGAAAGCAAATTATATACTGCAGCCAGTAGAAAAAAAGGACAGGAGCGGGCCATTCTGCCCATCAAATCCATTCCAACAATCAAGTAAGTTGCAGCTGGCTTATATCTTAACGGTGTTTATCTACCTCGGTTCTCTATCCTTAATAATCTTACCCACCAAAGATCTATTAATCACAATTTTGAAATTTTGAAGTGGGTCCCAGCCTCAATAGCTTTTTAGGGGACAGAGTTTCAGATTTCCACCACTCTTTCTGTCAGGAAGTGCTTTTATTTTATTCATTTATGGGATGTTAGCTAGGCCAGCATTTATTACCCATCCCTAATTGTCCTTGCTTCCTCGCATCACCCACAAACGGGTTAGCTCTTATTTTGTTAGGTCCCCTCTTTCTAAGCTATCCCACCAGGGGAAAGTTTCTCTCTATTTGCCCTATCAAATCCTTCAATCATCTGAAATTCATCAATTAGAATACCATTTAATCTGGTTCCATTGTTCTAATTCATTTTTATTTCCTTAGCTTTTCTGTTATTTATATATTTAAAATGTAACTAAGCCAAGTCAGACAATTCTAACCTTGAAATAGCAAAGAGTTAAGAAAGGATTTAGAACCTAAGAACTAAGAGCAAGAGTAGGCAATTCAGCCCCTCGAACCTGCCCCACCATTCATTACGACCATGGCTGATCTCATTTCGGCCTCAACTCCAATTTCCCGCCCTTTCCCCACAACCTTTCAACCCGTTACTAATTTAAAAGCTGTCTATCTCCTCCTTAAATTTATTCAGCGTCCCAGCATCCATTGCACTCTGAGGTAGTGAATTCCACAGATTCACAGCCCTTTGAGAAAAGTAATTCCTCCTCATCTCTGATTTAGATCTACCACCCCTTAGCCTAAAACAATGGCCTCTCATTCTAGAATGCCCCACAAGGGGAAACAGCTGCTCCACATCTACTTTATCTATTCCCTTTAGCAGCTTATATATCTCAATTCAATCTCCTCTCATCCTTCTAAACTCTGGAGAGTATAGGTCTAAACTGCTCAATCTCTCCTCATAAGTCAAGCCCCACATTTCTGCAATCAATCTAGTGAACCACCTCTGAACCACCTCGAATGCAATTACATCCTTCCTCAAGTAAGGGGACCAAAACTGTGCACAGTCCTCCAGATGCGGTCTCACCAATGCCTTGTACAGTTGCAAGAACACTTCCCTATTTTTATACTCTATTCCTTTAGCAATAAATGCCAAAATTCCATTTGCCTTCCTTATTACCTGCTGTACCTGCATACTAGCTTTCAGCAATTCATGCATGAGGGCACCCAGATCCCACTGAAGCATTCTGAAGTTTCTCTCCATTTAAATAATAAGTCACCTTTTTATTCTTCTGACCAAAATGGATAACTTCACATTTATCCACATTAAACTACATCTCCCAAATTTTGGCCAATTCACCTAACCTGTCCATATCCATTTGTAAATTTCTTATTTCTTCATTGCAACTTAATTTCCCACTTATTTTGGTGTCATCTGAAAATTTAGCTATAGTACCTTGTATCCCTGAATCCAAGTCATTAATGTAGATTGTAAATAGTTGGAGCCCAAGAACTGAACCCTGTGGCACCCCACTAGTTACAGCTTGCCATCCAGAAAAAGACCCATTTATCCCGACTCTCTGCTTTCTGTTGGTTAGCCAATCCTCTATCCAAGCTAATATATTACCCCTAACTCCGTGTGATCTTATCTTGTATATTAATCTTTTGTGCGGCACCTTATCAAAGGCCTTCTGGAAGTGCAAATATACTACATCTACAGGATCCCCATTATCTACTTTGCTTGTCACATCTTCAAAGAATTCTAGCAAATTAGTCAAACATGACTTACTCTTCATAAAACCATGCTGACTCTGATGGATTGCATTTTGACTTTCCAAATGTCTCATTACTACTTCCTTAATAATGGATTCCAACAATCTCCCAATGACAGATGTTAAACTAACTGGTCTATAGTTTTCTACTTTCTGCCTCCCCGCCTTTTTGAATAAGGGCTTTACATTAGCATTTTTCCAATCCACTGGAACTTGATTTACAAATTGGAAATTGATCTGCAAAGTGTTCAATTTGGCATCCAAATGTAATTTCTGGGTTCTAAATACTTGTAGCTTTTTAAAGTTGTTATAGTATTGGATTAATCTTTAAACTAAAACAAAACATAATACTGGCAACTTTATGGTAGTGTTATGAAGTGGCAGGTGATATGTGCCAGGTGGACCAAATCCACAAGGGATACTTGACCACACTATCACAATGGTTTTGCAATTTGTATTTATTACGAGAAGATTTGTGCACTGAATTCGGAAGTAATGAGTCCACTACCACCTTTAGAGATTTTTAAAACTAAATTAAAACATTTATTAATAAAAGAAAAGATTTCAAGCACAAAAATAAGATTATAGTTACTTAATATTATAACAAATCCCAAAATTCCTAATGAAACTTACTCCCAACTACACACCCACTTTAAGGCAACAGTCCAAACTAGATTTTAAATTTAAATAGCAAGCCAGCAAATTGACCACAGCACCACTCAACAGTGAAACTCCAAAAGCTTTTCTTCAACTTTAGTTACTGGACACAGCAGACTTTTGCAAAAATAGCAGGAAGCTTCCCCAAAGCTGTTTCACACACTACTTTTAATTCTTATATGGCCCCACAACATCACCTTCCTTCCTTCTTTATATATGTTTCTCTCTCTTTAATCTATAAATTCCATTGTTCTTTACTTCTTTGGAAATGTACTTTTCCAATAATATAAAAATCTTTCATGTTGTCAATATGGTCAGTGCCTTTCTGGAAAAATAAACATAATAACCTTGCCCTATATATCTTGTTAGCTGTAAACATCCAATCATCCCTCTAAGCCTTGGTGGCCTTTTTACTGAATTCAAAACCCTTTTCTCAAAATAAATACAAATTGCAAATAGTTGTGGCAGCTGCTTCAAGTTTCTCTCTGGGATTTGAGCAGCTTAGCATTTACCATCTGCTGTGCCATAACAATAAAGCATAATAATATTACGAAAATTATTATAGTTTCATGACTTAAGCCTCAATTTTCATCCTCGAGGCAGCAGAAGGAGTTCTGAAAATTCCCGGCTCGGCCCACTCACGTTGGGAGAAAATGCCTGCAAAGTTGGGATTTCCCTGTGGCAAGGGGAGGGGGGGTGGTGCGTGGAGGGGGGACAGGACACGTGCAAGCTGCACTCCAACCAGTTGACCCAGGAAAAAGTTTGGAGGCAGCCACAGGGGATTCCAGGAGCAGGACAGGCGTTTTCAAAGGCCCACCTCAGTGCTCTAGTACTGTTTCCCAGTTAAAACAAAAACAGAAAGGTCCCCCAGCCCTCAACCCTCACGCCCTCTCACACCCCACACACTCCCCATGCCCCATCCATACTACCTCATGTCCCTCACCACCCACTATGGGCATTCATTCCCCCATGCCAAGCCATTTCCATTCACCCACTGTATAGAAGTAATGATCCCTATAATGTAAAAAAACCTTTCAAAAAGTCATTCATTGATAACCTTCCACTTTTCTAAAAACAGCTCCTTTTTGCTATAGGGCAATAAAAGTGTGGATCATCCTGACCCTTCAAAGTTTCAATAGCTGAGGCTACAAGCACTTGAAACCTCAGGTGTTTCAGTATTCTAATAGAAGTCTGAGCTCTCAGCCAAGAATACATAATGAGTTGTGACTGAAAGACCAGAAATCCATTAGTCTGTTGAAACACCTGAGCCTTAGAGAAAACATTGCTTGATTGACAACTCTGGCTTTCTGATCTCTGCTGCAAATTGCACAATGTTTATTTACACAAAGTTAAGAGGTTTCAAGTGCTTGTAGTTTCTGCTATTGATACTTTAAATGGTCTGAATGATTGACACTTCTATTGTCCTGCAGTAAAAGGACTTTTTTTTTTAAACACAGTGGAAAGGAATGAATGACTGTTTTTGTAAAGCTTTTTTTTTAAACACATTCTATTGTCATTTTAGGGTTCATTGGTCCCATACAGTGTATAGTGGGTCAATGGGCATGGATGTGCTACAGCTTGGCATGGGGGCATGAGGGGCCATGGGAACTTGGTGGAGGGGCATAACTTGGCATGGGGAGCATGAGGGCCCATGGGAGGATGGGTGGAGGGCGTAGTTTGGCATAGGGTGCATGAGCGGCCATGGGAGTAGATGGAGGAACATAGCTTAGTATAGTGCGCATGATGGGCCATGGGGGGTGGGTGAAGGGGCATAGCTTGGCACTGGGAGCATGAAGAGGTCCTTCTGATCTTACCTTTCAAAAGGCTCCCTCAGGCAGACTATGGTTCACATCTCCTCTGATGTGCCATGAACCACAACTCTTTAAAAAGCTGCCCCATCTTCATGAAAATTGCAGCTGAGTAGAACATGGCAATGAAACCAGCCAGGTTGGGACTGCAGGGTGCTGGCTCGCAGCCTGAACCAGCCCGCACCCTTAAAAGGCCCGGGTGAAAATTGGAAAGCCCAGGAATGGGGTCAGGAATCCCAGAACCGGGACCCGCCCGCCATTTTTAAAAGGCTCCCGAGTCATCCCAACCTGGTGAAAATCCAGGCCTTGGAGCTACTCTCAAGGTTGTGATACCCCAGCTTCAAATCTTGCACCTTCCTTGCTGCCAGGAGAGGAAATCTGCTACTTACCAACAAGGAGCCTTCACTTCCCCGTCTCTGATTCTCCAGATCATTGTCAGGTTCAGAGTGGCTCTCGCTCTCTCTGTAACAAACATGAAGCACATCAATGGAGTTAGTGGTGTAAGGTGATTAATTTCCATTGATCTATAGCTGGTGTTCTGAGATTTTTACCAATATTTTGGGGATTGCATTTCGTGATTACAACCAAATGTGGGTTACGTAGCGGGGAGCCAGAGATCTAGCCAGTATTATATAACGGCTGACAGTGCTCATAATCAGAGGTCATGGTGGCTGAATTAGCCAAATTCAGTTTTCATGATATGGGATTTAAACCAGAACTCTGGGGATTATATTTCTCAGTTACTTTCGGGAAGGGCAAAAGGGAAAAGTATTCAACACAACCAACACTCAGGCCAGGATTTTCTTTGATATTTTGGTTTAAATCAGCCAGGATATTGGCAGAAACAGAGGAAAATCAAGCTGCAAATCCCACATCCGTTTCCTGTTCCTACCTTAATTTCCCAATGGCAGGGTAATTACGGAATATGATTGCTTCCCATCCTTGTATGGGTGGGTTGAGAGGAAAACACAGCCTCCACTTTCACCATCAAGCGATCTCAGGTCTTATGTAGGGTAGTCAGGCATAGAGTAAAGCTTTCCAACAATGTGTTTTAGCAACAAACCTCAGCACAGCGCAATTTACTCCACCGATGTGACATGGTTCCATTTTATCCATCAACAATTCTTTGGCCATTTTTGTTCTTTATTCATTCACAGGATGTAAGCATAGCTGGCAAGGCCAGCATTTGTTGTCCATCTGTAACTGTGCCTGAACTGAGTGGCTTGCTAGGCCATTTCAGAGGGCAGTTAAGAGTCAACCACATTGCTGTGGATCTGGAGTCACATGTAGGCCGGTAAGGATGGCAGATTTCCTTCCCTGAAGGAAGGGCATTACTGAACCAGATGGGTTTTTACGACCATCGATGATAATTGTCATGGTCACCACTACTGGGTCTAGCTTCAAATTGAGTTCAAACTCCCCCAGCTGCCACAGTGGGATTTGAACCCATGTCTGCAGAGCATTAACCTGGGCCTCTAGTTTACCAGTCCAGTGACATTACCACCATGTCACCATCTCCCCCGCTCTCTGAATAACACTGTCAACTTAGTGCGGCTGCTGACACAAGCCTAGAGCATTACTGCATCAGCAATTCCCCCTGCAGAATGGCCCTAAAGTTACTCTGAGGGATATCAGCCAATTAGAAAGTGGAATTTCTGATGAATGAGTCTGCAGTTGAGTCTTAGCATAGCACAGCGTGCTTTCAAATCCAATGAGATAGATTCTAGTCTTCACTCTGCTTGGACAGGGCAGATGAAAATCTACTGAAGTGTCTTTATAACCTTGCTACAATTGTTGGCCAGAGGAAAACTTCCCAACCCATTTACAATGTTGCTACACACAGCAAACGGAAGGGTTCTTCACTTAGGTGGCGACCTCACTGAAATTCATGCCTGAAGAATGATGACTTGGCAGGGTACCTAAGGATCACTGTGGCCAATGCAATGATGGGCTAGGGGCCAGGTTTTCCCAATTCCCATCGGGACAGACAGTGGCCTGCATGCTGTTCTGCTCCCCCATTGCCGACTCTGACTTTCCTGAGGATGGAGGGAGGATGAGGGTGAACAGGAAAGTGAAATCACCCGTCTCATTAATTGGGTGTGTTGAGGTCATGAGGGAGCTCATTAAGAGCTCGCCTTCTAACCTCCCGAGATTTCTTCATGGGAGTGGGCGGCCAATAGGAGCTCCATGAAGCTGACCAGCTCCAGCCTGGTGGGAACAGGGGGCGGCAGCGCTGATACAGTTTCATTTCACGGAAAAAAAACGGCAAGCTTGGACAAAAAAAACTACTGAACAGGAATGAAATTTTAATAATCAACCATCAATTATCCCAGGTCCCAGCTCGATACGTACACTGGACATTTTGAAGATGAAGATTCTCTCATTCTTTTTTAAGACCACACACAGACAGTAGCCATAGCAATGGCCAATTCGGGCTGGGATGTGGCCCACTTCCCTGGCGTCCATTCCTGACCCCATCCCCTGTCACTAATTGGGCAGCTTGACCTGCCTCTAGGCAGGCTGGCAACAGAGGCAGAACCACAAGCTGGGATCGGTCCCGCCTCCTGATTCCCACCCCAAACGATGTCCACCTATTCATAATCACTGAGCAAAAAAAAAAAATCTGGTCCAGTATCCTAACATAGGATGCTACTGAAGAGGGGGTGCCAATCAGCAAGAAAGATTGGAGAGAAAGCATAATATCGTGAAAACTCATTACAATAATTAAAGCTACAGCATATGCAGCATCTGCTGGAGCGAGAGCTGCCAGCTCCAATTGGCCGTGGTCCTAGAGATTTCATCACATGATCTTCTGCCTCCAACTGCCCCACCCCATCGTTTTATATTTTTATAACTAATGAACGAACGCTTTCCATGAAAAAAGAATACACAATTTCTTAAAGCGCCTTGAATTTATCTCATGGGACGCTTGGCAACCCGAGCTGAAATGCCAGTTCGTCAAGGTGGCCAACCTGGCAACTTTTAGAAGCAGGTTGTTCTGCCATTGACTCTGCTCCCCTACCCTCCCGCCCAGCCACCCACCTGAAATAAATCGCTCCTCAGCTAAGTGGACCCTTACTTTTGGAGGGAGATCCTGCTGGACAACTCTGGTTCCGCTATCATCACTGCTCCGTGCTCAGAAATCCAGCCACGTTTCTAACAAAATGGCCTCCTTAGATTGGTAGCCGTGGCGTCCATCTGCTGCACCTTCCTAGTCCCGGCCCAGGAACATCTCTCTGCCTGGTGTCACATTTTGTTGCGGAGCTGCAGGAATAAAAATAGAGCAAACTAATGTGTTAATTAAATAAGCTAGGATGCAGCACACTGCTCCACACAAAAAAAAGAAAGGTTTGCATTTATATAGCGCTTTTCACGATCACCAGATGACTCAAAGCGTTTTACAGCCAATGAAGAGCTTTTTAAAGTGTGGTCACAGTTATAGTGTAGAAAACGCGACAGCTAATTTGTGCTCAGCAAACTCCCACAAACAGTAATGTGATAATGACCAGATCATCTGTTTTTTTGTGATGTGGATTGAGGGAAAAATATTGGTCAGGACACCAGGGATAACTCCCTTGCTCTTCTTCGAAATGGTGACATGGGATCACTTACATCCACCTGAGCAGCCGGACGGAGCCTCAGTTTAACATCTCATCTGAAAGATGACATCCCCAACAGTGCAGTGCTCCCTCAGTACTGCACTGGAATACACTAGACAGTAGTCTGAATTTCATACTTCTCCTTATTTGGAGACCAACGTTAAGGGTGCAATGTACAGTTCAAACAGCCAAACATCTTTTGAACCAGGACAATAAAAGAGAAAGTTTCAAGGAACTGGATGCTAGAATCAAAGCGGCAGGAACGAAGGAAGGCTGAAGGGCCAATCAGGAGATGAACAGAAAAACTCCTAGAACGAGGGTAGCAGGAAGGGAGAACACCTCTACAAGCAAGGTGGCAAGGTGGGAACCACTTCACCGGGTGATTCCTCAGGAAGCAGAGAGGCAATGAGACATATCCTGAGGGGAAGAGGCGAGCACCTTGGCGAGTGAGGGGCAGTGGGCTGGGTGCCTAAGGGAAAATGGCACAAGGGGCAGTGAAGGCATTTTCTAGTTTTGCAAAAGAATGAGACTGGATGTGCTGTTCCTATTAGCTGATTGTTTAAGGACTAGAGGGCACAGATTTGAGACTTTGGGCACGAGATACTGAAGGAATGTGAGGAAGAACATTTTTTACATAGCGAATGGCGATGACCTGAAATTTTCTGCCCACAAGGGTAGTGGAAGCAGAGACAAGCAATGATTTCAAAAGGTAATTGAGAGAAATTAACTTCCAAAGCTACGAAGATTGGGCAGGGAGAATGGAACTGACTGGGTTGCTCGGTCTAGGGAGTCAGCATGGACCTGATATGCCGAATGGCCTCCTTCTCTGCCTTTATGAATCTATGATGTGTAACGGGGCTATGTGATGGGAGAGTTACCTGCAGTGCAGCACTTTACTGCAGCTCATAAAGATACATAACATGAGAGGGGAAAAAAATAGATGATAAACGACCAACCTATATTATCTTCAGCACTATCACAAATGGGTTTATGAGGTAGGTAGCCATCTTCCTGCTTATTTCCTGAATGAGTCAAGCTTTAATATTTTCACAAGACTGCAGGCCCACAGTTTATTGTAGCATTTTTTCACCTGATAATTTCTTCCAATTCAAGATTTCCAAAGGCCAGATTCTCACTTACACACAGAGCGAGAGAGGTGCCTATATGCAGCTAATGCATATGTATCCCTGCAAGAGGAACTATACATACATCAGTTACACACAGACAGCTGTCACCAGAGGAGTGCAGAACATTTTCTCTTAAAAATTCAGGCAATGTGGTTACAATCACAGGAATTAGAGAGTGAAAAATGCTACAATAAAGGGAGAGGTATTGTGCATATGAAATGGTATGTTGATAAATGAACCAAACGAAATAGAGCCTTCTTCTGAGGAGATGTAATCTCGAACCGCACTTTTAGTGATTTGTAGCTCAGCACTTTTTAACATTTCTTCCAACTGTGAAATAAAAGCAGATACTTAGCGAAACATTGTACAGCAAGGCCCACTAGGATCAACTCTCAGACCATCGAAAACAGAAGCAGCATCGTTGGGAATGCGCAGCAGCTTTTGAAAGAGAAAAGTAGGTTAGCATTTAGCATGCCTTTTTAAGTTTGACATTATAGGAGCATGGGAACAGCAGCAGGCCACTCAGCCCCTCAAGTCTGTTCTGACGTTGAATTAGATCTTTATGGAAGGGAGAGTCTTGCTACAACAGAACCCCTTGATTTGTTCTACTGCTGATCTCCCATGATGTTGCTCACAGTTAGCCTGTTGAACATTTGCTGGGGGCAATTTTAAAGTCTGCTGATAGGTGCTTTACATGATTGGCAAAAGTTAAACCTAGTCCTGGTCCTTTAAAGTTCATTTCTCCGGATACTCCCTGTGGGAAAGTGGCGGAAATAGGAATATCCTGAGGTCAACTGGAGATGAATAATTGTTGCTATTAGAAGTCGGTGTAGATTGGCAGCTGCTTCATCATTCTACTTGGCAAAGGCACTGGACTATCTCAGGGTCAGAAAATCAAAAGGAAGTTACTGTGTTTCCCTCCTTTCATATATATTTTAAAGATTGCATGGTGTTCCCATGCATCTGTTGCCCTTGCCCTTCTAAGTGGTAGAGATCATGGGTTTGGAAGGTGCTGTCGAAGAATGTTTAGCGAGTCCGAGTTGCCGCAGTGCATTTTGTAGGAGGTACATACACACAGCAGCCATGGGGCAGGAATTTATGTCCCGCAAGCAAGTACACGCCCGACCCAATCGGGAATAGAATGGTGCGCGATGACATCGGGCGAGCGTCCCAACCTCATCGCGCACTCGTGTGATATTTCGGATGGCAGGCACGCGCGAGAGTCGGCACTGCACTCAACGACAATTAAGAAGCCTATTAAGGCCGTTAAACTAGCAATTAATTTGTATTTTTCACTGCCTGTCAAACCTTGAGGTTGGCGGGCGGGCGAGTAGGCCAGGCGGCCTTTGCATTTTTTAGGAAACCTCATCCATGGGTGGGATGAGGTTTCCAACAGTAATGTTTTAAAAAAATTAAAATTTTCAATATGTCTCTGTTCATGTGACTGATTTACACATGGGGACATATTTCCCTCATTTTTAAAATCTTTATTTTTCATTGTAAAATTCCTCAGCTCCCTGAGGCAGCTCTGCGCCTTCAGGGAGCTTTCAATGTACGCTCCCCCTGCGCATGCGCAGACTTTAGCACTCACGCTCCTCATGCCCCCACCCCGGCAGCGCTGAGGGCCTTAGCGCACCGTTAATTGGCCAGCCAGTGTGAAGTCGCGGTTGGGGCCCAATTGCGGGCGGCGCTCCGTTTCATGGCCACTCCCGGGCCCACCCACCGCGCTTGTCCGATGAAGGGAAAATTCTGCCCATGGAGTTGGAGGGAATGAAAATTTAACATGGTTTCAACTATCCAGTGATGCTTTTAATGCTCCTATGAAGCACCTGGGGTCTTTTCCTTACATTAAAGGCACTACATAAATATAAGTTGTTATTCCTGTAGACCTTCGATAGAAGTACAAGTGTGGATATTAGTTAAAGAGATCATTAAACTCAACCACGGTGTTCCTACAGACAGGTTAGAAGACAACCAGGACAGAATGAAGAACAAACAGCCAAGCCTGGAAGAGGCCATTGTGAAGACTCTCATCACAAGGCATCTTTGGAGCTATATTAGACACAGGGCCATATTCACAGAACAGCTTGTAGAATGCTAATACTCACATCTAACGCAAAACAGCACCTCATATGGAACAGATTCCATCTAATTTTACCTATAAAGGAACACAAAAGGATTCAACACAACAAAAGGCTTTCTCAATGAGTTACACCATGACCCATGTGAATGTCAGAAACCTTCAAGGGGATTCACTGAAAAATTCTTTGCACAAAAAAGGCCAAAGTGGTACCATAGAAAATGAATTAGAGGTTACGTTATTTCTTTTCACGTGATTTTTGCAAAAGAAAATGTTGATCAGCTTTTTCCCCCTTTGCCGCATGTCCATGTGATTTTACTGACACCATGAGGTTCCAACTAGAGAAAGTAACATGGTTTTGGTTCGATTTGAGGGTCTAATTCCAATCTCACATCACTAGTAGGAATGTATTGGATGGAAAATCGCTGGCTGTGCACCCTTAAGTATATTAAGAACAGGTAGCAAGGGGTTATGGAATCAGCCCTTTTAATTCTGTGGTTTTCAATCCAAAAAAAATGCACATGATTTAAAATATCTGAACTAATTGTGTTTAAGCATCAAAGGGCCCGAGCAAAATTGAAGTCAATGGGAATCAGGGGAAAAACTCTGCACTGGTTGGAGTCATAGCTAGCACAAAGGAAGATGGATTTGGTTGTTGGAGGTCAATCATCTCAGTCCCAAGATATCATTGCAGGAGTTCCTCGGGGTAGGTTCCAAGGCCCAATCATCTTCAGCTGCTTCATCAATGACCTTCCTTCCATCATAAGGTCAGAATAGGGGATGTTTGCTAATGATTGCACAATGTTCATGACTCCACAGATACTGAAACAGTTCATGTCCAAATGCAGCAAGACCTGGACAATATCCAGGTCTAGGCTGACAAGTGGTAAGTAACATTCACGCCACACAAGTGCCAGGCAATGACCATCTCCAACAAGAGAGAATCCAACCATCACCCCTAGACATTTCGTCATATTACCATTGCTGAATCCGTCACTATCAACATCCTGGGGGTTACCAATGACCAAGAACTAACTGGACCAGCCACATAAATTCTGTGGCTACAAAAGCAGGTCAGAAGCTGGGAATTCTGCATTAAGTGACTCACTTCCTGACTCCCCAAAGCCTGTCCATCATCTACAAAGCACAAGTCAGGAGTGCGATGCAATACTCTCTACTTGCCTGGGTGAGTGCAGCTCCAACAATACTCAAGAGGCTCAAAACCCATCCAGGGCAAAAGCTGCCTATTTGATTGGTGCCCCATCCACAATCTTAAACATTCACTCCCTCCACCACTGACACACAGTGGCAGCAGTGAGTACCATCTACAAGATGCAGTGTAGCAACTCACCAAAGCTCCTTCAACAACATCTTTCTAACCCACGACCTATATACCTAGAAGGACAAGGGCAACAGATGCATGGGAACACCACTACCTAAAAGTTCTCTAGTTCACACACCATCCTGTTAGGAAATAGAGATAGTTTAAGTGCATTATGTTTATATTTCTAGTTATTAGGAATGAGTTTTAGCTTTAAAATTGATCTTGATTTGTATTTTTGTATCTGTTAAGAAAAGGTCAAATTGAGTTTTAGTTTCACTTTAAAAAGGTTGCTGCATTTCTAATGAGGTTTTTATGACTGTTGCAGCTAAAGTAAGCAAACAAGAGCAGAAGAATTGGGCTATTGCCTAGAAACAGGGGTCCAGAGAGGCAGGTTCCTCCCACAGACACGCACACAGAAGAAGAGAAACTGCAGTTTGATCTTGGAAGCTGTTTGAGTTCAGTTGGTTTTGAAAGTAGCTGCCAGAAAGAGACTGGAGAAAAAGGGACAGATAGCCAGCCCTTGCCAAAGAAAACACCCCAAAATCCAGGGGAGTGAAAAAGGGGAATGTCCCAAGTAGACCTTCTAGTCAAAAGAAGGACAGAAACCTGGAAAAGGCCCTGTTAAGTGAAGTTAAGAGTGAGGGGCAAAGAAACAGGCTCCGAGCTTCATACTTAAAGAGACAAAAGCTGCAGAAAGCAGATTTAAAGTGAGAACAGCTTACAAGAGGCAAAATCATCCAAAGAGACAATTGAATGTCTATAACTCTTTGCTATGGGCACGTGAAGCAGTGGTACTGTTGATGGCTGAGTCAGTGAGAGAGAGTGTGTGGAAGACAGCTTGAATGCATGTGGTGAACCAGGGAAGAGGAACATCAAGAGGAGAGTTCGAAACCCTGAAGTTGAACCCTTGCGGAAAACATCTGAGAGAAAGCATCAGTTTTGCAGAAGATTCCAAGGCTAGGTCTTGGAGAGTGAAGATTGGAAACCCTCATGTAAAACTCAGCGAAGTGAGACTGGTTGGCTCACGGTTTGACAAGCAGCTGGGGGGAGTTGAGGAGAGATCCATAGCATCTGGTTAAGATGGCATCTGTCACTTGGTTTCAGGATGTGGTGTGTCTGACCATAGGGTGCCTATTGGTACATGGACTGCATACTTACTGTGGACATTAGAGTATAAGATAGCTTTTGTAACTTGTGTTATCATTACAAATCTCTATATATCTGTAAAGATATATTTGTGGGTGAAGGAGTATCGTAATATAGTTCATCTTTTCTTGTTTAATAAATGTTTTACTCTTTTGTTAAAAGTTCATCAGCTGACTCCTGTGACTCTGTTCAGTAGCTACTCTCCACGCATCTAAACAAATAAATAAAAGTTAGGATCTATCAAGCTGGATTCCACGTTGGGACCAGGCTTGTCCAGGGGTAACCTTAGCTGGGGTCACAACAATCCTGACTTAGAACTATATCAGCATTCCTTCACTGTCACAAAAACTTGAAACTCCCTCCCTAACAGAACTGTGGGTGTACCTACACCACGTGGACTGCAGCGGTTCAAGAAGGCAGCTCAACACCATTTGAATTAGGGATGGGCAATAAATGCTGACCTGCCCAGCAATACCCACATCCTGTGAAAGAATAAATTAAAAAAACATTTCTCCCTTCCTCCTCACCTAAAGACATCAGTTCAATGCTGGAGTTAAAACTCCAGGCCAAACAAACACCCCAGTACCTTGTTCAAGTGATTATTCATTGAATGGCAGAAGGTCACTTGGGCTATTCCAGCATGTGGAACATAGCATCCTTATGTTCTTGCCCAGCATCTATGCATGTGTGTTGCATGTGTGCTCTCCAGTAGAAGACAGAAATCTAGAGAGGGAACACTGAGTTATTTTCGCCTCTCCTAAACCCTTGGGAATATAGGCAAATTATAGCTGTCAAGCCAAGCTATGGCGTCATAGTAATACAGAAGGAGGCCATTTGGCCCATGGAGTCCATGCGGGCTCAGTAAATACTACAGCAATCCAGTTAATCCCATTCCCCCACTCTACCCCGTAGCCTTGCAAGTTTATTTCCCTCAAATGCCCCCCAATTTCCTTTTGAAATCATTGATCATCTCCAACCACTTCCACAACCAATGAGCAGAAAGTAGCACTTCAAAAATATATCAAAATGTTTCCAAGCCAATTTAAAAAGGTATTAAAAATATAGATACATGTGGATGAAAAATGGATGTAGGTGAAAACGCAGATGAAAATCAGCAGATACAGGATAAGAAAAGTTTAAATGTATTAAGGCAAAAAATAAGGCCAATTAAATGTTAAATTATAAGGTTTCTTCAATGAATCTTGACATCAGTAATGCAGTAATAAAGTTCAGGAGCTGTTTGGTTATTTTAATTACACAAATATCTTCAAATGTCACCTTAAGGAGTTACTTGTGCTTGGACATTTCAAGAACTCGCAACAAAATCCTTTGTAGGAAAAATATTAAATTGTTTTTTTTAATCTCCTGTTCTCTTGCAAGACATGTTTTAGTCATCATTCTTTGCAACCAACTGAAATTATCAATCATTTCTGTAACTATTTTCTGTAAATCAAAAATAAATTAATTATGTAATAGCTTGAACCACTGTGAACAGAATGATAAATCAAAGACTGAATGCTAGGGTCTGAGTTCTCCCGTTGTTAAGTTCACTGATAAGTCTCGGCAAAACTGTGGAGTGAAGCTGAAAGAAAAAAAATCTACTAACATTTCCCTAGAAACCATTAATTCAGGAACTGAGACTATTTTCATTCCATAGTCAGGCAACAGCATGATCCAGAAAGCAACAAAGATAGATCAACATAGGTCAGTATGTCCTTGCTCATCTATTACACAAAATCTCTCTCTACTGCTCCTAATGGTACAAGGTGTGAAGGAAGATCCTGCAGAAGATCCACCAAAAGGGAAATAATGAGAAAAATATATACCTTGAAAATTGCATAGATTGATGGTGTCATCAATGCCAAGCTGCAGAATCCCAAATGGTCAGGGAGAGCACCACCTTTTGTTTTTGTACAGGGAGAGGGAAGGGGCCAATTATTACCCTCCTCAGACTTGGGCCAGCAAAACAAAGCGGTCGCTGTGATTGTTGGACATTTGACATGTTATTGAAGCTGAACGTGAAAATCATTTCAACCCACTAGATCCAGATATTGGGGCAATATCCCTCAGAGTGACTAATGATATCATAGCAATTCAGATGACGTTCCTGATGCTAAACTGTCATTTCTTTTGCCAGTTTTGAAGAAGAGTCTCACCCAGAATCTTCTTCAGATGCTGCCTGCTTTCTGACTTTATTTCTAATTTCCATTGTTCGTGGTCTACCTTCCTTATCCCCTGCAACTTGTTCTTGCCTAATTTCTCCTTTTCACTTCAGAAGGTGATGACTTATGCAGTGTGGTTGTTTTATCCATTCATGGGAGGTGAGCATTGCTAACAAGGCCAGCGTTTATTGTCCATCCCTAATTGCCCTTGAGAAGGTGGTGGTGAACTACCGTCTTGAATGCCTGCAGTCCATTTGGATTTTAGTTTCTCTGTAGAGGTTTTGATACAACGGAGTGGCTTTGCAAAGCCGTTTCAAAGGGCAGTTAAGAGTCAGCCACATTGCTGTGGGTCTGGAGTCACCTAGAGGCCAGGCCCAGTAAGGACAGCAGATTTCCTTCTGGGATTTTACCAACAGTCTGGTAGTTTAATGGTCACCATTAGTGATACTAGCTTTTTAATTCCAAATTTATTTAATTAACTGCATCTCAAAATCCCTAGCAGCTATGTTAGGATTTGAACTCACGTCTCCAGGTTAAGTAACATAACTACAATGCTGCCATACTACTGATAACAAAATAATGGCTTATGACCATGCTCTGCTGATTAATTACTCTGTAATTTTTAAAAATTCATTTACAGGATGTGGGCTTCACTGGCTAGGCCAGCATTTATTGCCCATCCCTAGTTGCTCTTGAGAAGATGGTGGTGAGCTGCCTTCTTAAACCACTGCAGTCCATGTGGTTTAGGTACGCCCACAGTGCCGTTAGGGAGGGCGTTCCAGGATTTTGACCCAGCGACAGTGACGGAACGGTGATATCAGGGTGGTGGGTGGCTTGGAGGGTAACTTCCAGGTGGTGGTGTTCCCATGTGTCCAGCTGGAAGTCGGAGTGGGTTTAGAAGCTGCTGTCGATTAACAACTCACAATTATCAATTGTTTTGTGAAGATCTGACTGCGAGGTTGTCTGCGCCATCATAAAGTGTTCTAGCCAAAAATCAAAGTGGAATTCAAAATATAACTGCCACCAGTCAAATCGACGGTGTGCCACAACGGGAGTGCATAAAAGGCCATGACCTCAATCTGAGACTCGTAGTAGCAGTATTCTCTATACCTTATACTGTAAATTGGGCATTGCAACTTAATTCCGTTTTCAGTCTCTTTTTATTCCAACATTAATGTTATATTGTTATATTATGCATATAGAGTTTGGAACTAAGCGTTATGCGAATGTATATCCGGGGTGCCACATTCACTGCTGCACTGCAGTCTGGTGTCAAGCAACAATGTATCTGGCGCGGCACATGGTGAAATGTGTGAAATAGATTTGAAGAAAGCTCCAGCATTTTGTGTCTAAAAGTGTGATTATTTCGAACTTCTGGGAACAACAAGATACAACAATTAATGCCATAAAAGACATTAGCCAATGTGTACAAATAATGAGTGGCGACATTCAAATTTGTTATCGAGAAATGTTTGCGTTGGGGAATTTGGATGGAATATATATATCGATATCCAGCTTTAAATAAGCACCAATTGCTCCCTTACCAAACTTTAGTGAAGATTGGTATTGTGTGAACTACTGTCAGTGTACCCAGGGGATAATCTAATGATGTACACGTACATGGCTGAGAAAGTCCCATCATGCCATGCCTCTTGGAGGAGGGTAATTCCACTGGGAATTTAAACGATTTTGATTTCCAGTGAGCGGTGCAAATTGCTACATTGCCCGGAAAGCTAATAAGGTTTCAACTGCAAAACGTCAATCTGCTTCGCTAAGCTATCTTCTGAGGTTTTTTAAGGTGCAACATGTGAACTGGAAGGCTGCCCAGTCCCGAGGAGCACTGTTTGTCCACCGCATGGATCAGGATGCTGAACAGAAAAGCTCACAATATGACTGCAGTAGCATTCATCTAAAATCATATGGGTGTGCCAGAATGGCTGCTGCAACATTTCAGGATTTTCTAATCCATGGAATAACCTAAAAAGAAACATGGCAAAACTTGGTGGAGATGTGTGAGTAACTTAAACGATAATTCTTTTAAGCGTGTAATTATGTTTCTCAAGAGTCCAACAGGTAAAGTGCAGTACGCAAGCCAGGTAACAAAATCTCACAGTTACATCTTTTTACACAGTCTAAAAGACATTCTAATTTCATGATGGTGGTCACTTCCAATAGTGAGAGGCCTCTAGAAAATAAGGTGATATTTGTTGGGCAAAGGTGACTATTTTTCTGTAGAAACAGAAAGAAAGCAATAAGAGAAACGTAACAGAAATGGTTTCCTCAGTGCTCCTTGTCATAATATTTAAAATTAATTACTTTACTGCACCATGTAAACGTGTACAGTGTCAGCTCTGATGCATCAAGAGGGTTTTCTGCATAAGAACTGGATGGCTGTAGCTATAAATAGTCACCAGCCATTTTGCAGATTGAAAATAAAATGCGTATAAAATTAAACACGAGCATACAAACAAGGAGCAGGAGTAGGCCATTCAGCCCTTCGAGCCTGCTCCCCCATTCAATAAGATCATGGCTGATCTGATAGTAACCTGAAATCTACTTCCCGCCTACCCCCGATAACCTATCATCCCCTTGCTTAGCAAGAATCTATCCACCTCTATCTTAAAAAAATATTCAAAGACTCTGCTTCCACTGCCTTTTTAGGAAGAGAGTCCCAAAGACTCACAACCCTCTGAGTGAAAAAATGTCACCTCATCTGTTTTAAATGGTTGACCCCCTTATTCTAAACAATGACTGTTAATCCTAGATTCTCCCACAAGAGGAAACATCCTCTCCATATCCACCCTGTCAAGACCCCTCAGAATACATTTCAATCGAGTCACCTCTTACTCCTCTAAACTCCAGCGGATACAAGCTTAGTCTGTCCAACCTTTCCTCATAAGACAAACCACTCATTCCAGGTATTAGTCTGGTAAAGCTTCTCTGAACTGCTTCCAATGCATTTATGTCTTTCCTTAAATAAGGTGATCGACACTGTACACATAATTATTTCTGTTGTTAATTATTATGAATCAATGTTTTTGATTTTTCTTTGATAGTGACTAATTTTTGCTGCTCAGCCTGTGATACCCTGTTGGGGGGATTTGATGGCACAGCCACTTTCCATACATTCCCGGGTGTGGGATTTTATCCACTCCAGACTGAGGCAGTGCCCTCGCTCCCTGTCAATTGCGTGAGATTCTTGTGTGAGACCTGAGTGGGTCATGTCACAATACATTCCTCAATCGAGGCCACAAAACAGTACATAAATTAGCAGGAGTTAACAAATTTGCTTAAGGATGGCCGATGTAGCAAATGGAAAGTTCACACTACACCAGTACAGGATGTTCCTTTTTATATTGCAGGGTAAGGGACATGAATACAACAGAGGGAAACCACCATCATACCAGCACTGATTTTACTTTTATCGATAAGAGGAATTGCACTTTGCTGGGTCAACTTGAAGGGACATTTGTTCTGTAATCTTCATACACCACAGTTTGAGAGCTTTTATTTTAACTTTCGTTGTCCGTTATCAGTCTAAATGCACCGGTGGCCTCAATGAGTAAATAATTGGGCAGGGTGTAAAACAGGCTGCTATTTTGGTGGCTTTGTTGACTATAGTTCACTTTGCGCTATTGTTGGACCAATTTCACCCCCACTGGCTTCTGGTAATGCAGCACTCCTTCAGTACTGCACTGAAATACCAAACTAGAATATATGCTGGAACTGCATCCTAAAATGGGATCTTCTGACTCAAGAATAATACCAATTGATCCAAGGAGCTGTTAGACAAATTCAGTTCACGTTGGATCCTCACAGCATACAACAAGAGGGCAATCGCCGATCAATACAGCTTGCATTTAACACCAGGCGTCAGGAATCAAAGAGCATGCAGCCCAAGGTGCCATGCTGGCCACCTATTGGCCTAGTTTGTGCCAGTTCTGTCCTACATTACAACAATAATTACCCTTTACTTTGAGACGTTCAGTGGTCATGAAAAGTGCTATATAAATGCAAGTAGAACCATAGAAAAGTTACAGCACAGAAAGATTGTCTGCACTGGCCGAAAAATAAAAAATAAAAAGACTAGCCGCCCACTCTGATCCAACCTTCCAGCATGTGGTCCGTAGCCTTGCAGGTTACAGCACTTCAGGTGCTAATCCAGGTACCTTTTAAATGAGTTGAGGGTTTCTGCCTCCACTATCAAACCAAGCAGCAAATTCCAAACACACACCACCCTCAGGATGAACAAGTTTTTCCTCATATCCCCTCTAATCCTTCTACCCATCACTTTAAATCTGTGTCCCCTGGTAATTGACCTCTCCATTAGGGGAAACAGGTCTTTCCTGTCTACTCTCCTAGGCCCCTCATAATTTTGCACACCTCAATTAGGTCACCCCTCAGCTTCCTTTGTTCTAAAGAAAACAACCCTAGCCTATCCAATCTTTCCTCATTGCTGCAGTTTTCAAGCCCTGACAACATTCCTGTAAATCTCCTCTGTACTCTCTCTGCAGCAATTGCGTCCTTCCTGTGATGTGGCGACCAGAACTGTACACAAACTTCCAGCTGTGGGCTAACCAGTATTTCATACAGTTCCAGCATTACGTCCCCATTTCTGTATCCTACACCTCATCCAATAAAGGAAAGCATCCCATGTGCTTTTTTTAATCACCTTATACACCTGTCCTGCCACCTTCAGGGACCTGTGGAAATGCACTCCAAGGTCTCTTACTTTCTCTACCCTTCTCAATATCCTCCTGTTTATTGTGTATTCCGTAGCTTTGTTTGCCCTCCCCAAATGTAATCTCTAAATTGAATTCCATTTGCCACTTTTCCACCAACTCAACCAGGCCATTGATATAATTCTGGAGTTTTTATTCCTTTTAGTTCATGTACTTCAGGAAGGCTGCAGATTAACGATAGACTGTATATTTACTGGTGCCATATGAATGAAAATAGCTGGTCTAGCATTTATTCTTGACTCAGTTAATAGCACTTTTGCCTCTGAGTTAGAAGGGTGTGTGTCTAAGTCCAACTCCAGTGGCATGACCACAAAAATCTAGGCTGACGCTCCAGTGCAGTATTGAGGGAGTGCTGCACGATCAGAAATGCCGCCTTTTGGCTGAAACATTAAACTGAGGCCCTGTCAGCTCTCTCGGGTAGATGTAAAAGATCCCATGGCACTATTTCAAAGACAGCAGGAGAGTTCCGGCCAATATCTGTCCCTCAATCAACATCACAGACCCAGATTAGCCAGTCATTACTGCAATGCTGTTCTTGGGAGCTTTCTGTGCGGAAACTGGCTGCCAGCTTTCCTATATTACAGCAGTGACTAAACTTCAAACAAGTATTTAATTGGCTGTAAAGTGCTTTGGAACATCCGGAGGTCATGAAAGGTGCTATACAAATGCAAGTTTTTTTTCCCCTAATCAAACCAAGACACCAGCCTAGCTTGGTGTGCTGATTGTGCAATGCATGATGCATGGTAGGAAAACAAGAAAATTGAATTGGGACATACTGGCAAACTGGTAAGAGTTCAACTCACATCCTGTACGGTCTGATTTCAGAAGCATGGAAGTAGGAACATGGGCCCATCCTGTCAACCAATAGAATGACAGTCAGCACAATTGATTAAAGAGTTTAACATTGGTGTTGAATATGATTGACATTATTGCGTCTAGTAGCAAGTCCAACCTGTGGCTAGTTCTAATCTTGCGTCATGCAATGGTAAGAGGTCATTCAAACCCATTTGTGAATGACAGATTTATCTGAGGTGCTAGGTCGTTAAGTGACAAAGTCTTGTTGCCATCTAGTAGACACATTTCTATCTGTTTGTGGATTATGGTCAATGTGAGTCGAGGCATATGTGAACTACGTGAAGCAGCAACTCAATTTTCTTTGCAATATGAAGTTACTCTTAACAGGTTTAATATGTCTTTCATCTCAATTATATTTTTCATATTAACTTATTTATTTTAAGATTTCCTGCAGCAGCTAGCAATTGAAATTATTGACTGGGCTGTAGGATGGAAGAAAGTGACAGTGGATCGAGTCTTAAATGTGAAGTTAAATGAGGACAGAAATGAGAACAGGCTAAACAGCCGTTCTTCACTCCTATGTTCCTCTCTTTGTCTAAACCTTTGATTGGATTCACGCTGTTTTGCTTGAATTATGAACATTTACATTAAAAAAAGCGATCATCCTGTATAGCATAGCAAACCCATTTTGCGAAGGAAAATTGGTAGGTCTGCATAACAATAGCCGATTCACCACCACCCATTTTGCAGACCCATCCAATATGAATTTCACCTCCCCTAATAGGACAAATTATACCAAGCCAAATGCTGTAATCAACAAACTTCACAGCAGATAAGAGCATTTTTTATGTAGTAAGCTTTGATGTAAACAACATGTGTGGTAGAAGGGTTGCGAAATAATGTTTATCAGCTAATCCTGCTGCAGCTCAGGAGTTGTACAAGTGGGAATAGATTCTGCACCTGGTACACTTTGAGCTAATAAGTTACAATTCATTTTAATTTTGCATTCGGTTTAAACTACAGAAGTGAGTAGGTAATTGATGAGTAGGTGTTGCTGGATGGTGCGACTGAAACCCCTCCTGTCCCTTAACTGATGATTAGGAGGGGTGGGTAGAGCGGTGGTTAACTGAGTTATGTTGCTTGGCCAAGGGAGTATCTAGCTCTAGTGAACCGGTCATGAGCACTGTGGTCAGGATATTTTCAGGGTCTATAGCTGTTGCTGTGCCCAGTATACTCAGCCACTTCTTAATGTTAATTGGAGTGAACGGAGTTGGCTGAACACTGCCATTTGTGATGATGCTGGTTTTGGGTAGTTCTGGTGGGATTGTCCAATTGATACTTTCTCAGCTCTTGCATTCAGATGGTTGAGGATGGGAAGCTTCATCAAGTCTCCTCCTGCTAATTGCCTGACTATCCACCAGCATTCTAGACTGAATGAGCTGAAAAGAGATAGATAATACTTGTTTTGCCTTTTGACATTTCCATGGGATGCCAGTCTAAGGTATGACTTCCTATTCAAGGCCTTTCCAAAGTGCCTTGTCATCCAGCAGAACATAGTGCTTGGTTTTCCTTTCAAGTCATCAGTAAGATGCAGCATGGTGTCAGATTATGTGGTAAACAGAGGTGAGCTCTCAGGCAACCCAAAGAGGCAGCCAATGCTAGAACCACATAGTGGTTACTGAATGATCCCATGGTAGAAGGGGGCACTTGAGCACACCAACAATCTCAGTCAGTACTTTCTTACAAAGGGGGAAAGATATCATCAGCAGATGGTGAACAGTAAAATATCGCCAAATAGCCTTACTCTTATTGAGTTGCACTTGACTTGAGTCCAAAGATGCTAGATTTAAAGTCCTCCTTAAAAGAGAATTCCCCAAGTCTTGAAATATAGAAATAATCTGCAACCAAAGTCCTGTCAAAATTGATCAGAGCCAGAGATAGAAACAGCTATGTTCATTACCTAGTCCATTAGGAATGATTCACAGGTAGTCAGCATATTGGGACTTAGATAAGATACAACATCTGTGATTGATGGCAGGTTGTCCCAGAGGCAATAAATGTTCACCAAACATAAAGTATTACGTCCTAAAGTAGTAGCCAGTTGCTGGCATACAAACCCACCTGTGCATGAAATTAGATCCAAGGTCAGACAACTCAATGGACACTGCACAACAATTTGTGAAGCTGAAGCCTGATATCTGGGACAGCTTACTTGATGTACCCAAGTATATGTTGCACCCTAGTCTCCTCGCAACTGCTCCCAAAGGGGGTTACCTGCTAGCTGACTAGGCTGGGACTGCTAACTGGCAGCTAAGTGGGGGCTGAGACAGCTTAATGAAGCTCATGTGAACTGTGTGCTTCTACTGCTGTCAAAAAGTAGGTTGATGACAAATACATAAAGTTTTCCCAACTAAAAAAACTACATTCAAGTCCAAGATTTCAACTTTCCTAGCAAATAATATCTATAAAATACAATCTTGTTCAATTTTTTTCTCCCCCAGTGACCTGTAATCCTGGAACCACTTCACTGCTTACTCACAGCTACCAATACTGATCCAAATGGATTTTCTCAGGGTAACTAATTTAACTAGTGTTAGGCGAGCTGTGGGATTTCCATCTGCACCAGAGGTCTCTGCTTTGGGGGCAGTGGGTTGCGTAGCCAGAACATCCTTGCCTCAGGCTGTGGCGCAGAGCAGGAAGTAGTTACTTGCTCCCCAGTGTAGCGGAGGAAGGACATTTGGTTGTTCCAATATTTAAAATTAATCGATCCACCCTATAGTCAACGGTGCTCAGCTTGTGGGCTATTCACAATTTAACCCTGCCCCCACTCTGAGCACCGCAACACAACAGCACACCTGATGCCCAAAACAGCCAAGGTGTTAATGAAGGTGAACATGACAAGTTTCTTTTCAATCATCATGCCCTCTGACTAGAACTGGCCAAATGAAAATGGGTGTATTCAGCAAATGCTGTCACTTGAGAAAGGATTGATGAGGTCCAGCGAGGTGTAGATGGAATGCCTGTGCTACCAATTCAATGCAACCTCTCCAAACACCCTCCCTCCTCCCTCCCCCCCAACATTTTTTCCATGTTGCCCACCCTGTTACTGCCTGGAAACAAGCAGTAAAGGGGAGAAAAATCTAGACAGTCGGTCAGAAATAGTGCCAACAGCTACGCTATGGCTAAAGTATGATTGAAGATGGTTGAATTTACCACACTTTGCTTTGCACTTTTTATAATTTGTACTGCCATTTGAAAAGAAAAGGAATTCAGGTGCTTGATCCCCCATGTGGAAGATGTAAAGTCATATCTGCTCATGCTGGTGCTCCAATGCAGCATGTCATTATTCGCCGCAAGTCAACTTTTTCCTTTGGATTGTGCAATGAGGAAGGGTTGAGAAGCGAAGGCCAGACATCTCCTTACAAAGAAGTAAGGAAGTGAGAGTTGCACCCACACATCACTTAAAATTTAAGTGTGACATGGTAAGCCCCTGGAGGCAAGACTGCCTTCTCAACCACTGAGTGTTAAAACTGAGCCAAAAACAAAAATATAATTAAATATCCCCAACAGATTTTTTACTTTATTCTTTCGTGGGATGTAGGCGTTGCTGGCAAGGCCAGCATTTGTTGCCTAACCCTATTTATCCTAGAACTGAGTGGCTTGCTAGGCCATTTTGGAGGGCAATTGAGAGTCAACCACATTGCTGTGGGTCTGGAGTCACATGTAGGTCAGACCAGGTAAGGATGGCAGATTTCCTTCCCTAAAGGGCATTAATGAGCCAGATGGATTTTTACAACAATCAATGATAATTTCATGGGCACTGAGACTAGCATTCAATTCCAGATTTTATTAATTGAATTTAAATTCCACCAGCTGCCATGGTGGGATTTGAACCCATGTTCACCTAGGCATTAGCCTGGGCCTCTGGATTACTGTTCCAGTGACATTACCACTACGCCATCCTCTGCACCAACACCAACACAGATTCCTAGGAAATACAACGTACCACTGTCAGGGGGAGGTTGAAGATGAGAATTAGGGGAAAAGCTGCATTCTTTATGTGTGGAGCAGGATGAACACTCAGAAGTAGTATACATCAAAAGTGGGCCTTGAACTTGAAGATAGCAGGCAGTCCCAAGGTATGGTATTCCTGAATGCAAGTGGTGCCCACAAGGAAAACCAAACTTGATGTGCAGGCCTCGAAGGGCAAAGGGCACAGTCAAGCACAACAATTTATTTTGCTTTCCCAATATTATGGGCTGCTCATTTCCAGCTTGCACTTCTTGCCCACCATATTGGGAGCTTACAAGGCTGGTCAGCATCCAAAAAATTGCCGCTTCACATCATCCATTTACATCCATAAGGAGCAGTGATGTGGTCTCCAGAACCTCTTCAGCTGCCTGCCAGCCTGTTCACTACCTACTTCATTTCTCTTTTATAATCCTCCAAATGAATTATAATTAAGGTGTTTTCAAATTCTTTCTAATTCTCTGATAGCATAATCGAGTTCATAGGTCATTCAAAGAATCAGATAATTATACGACAAACAAGGAGGCCATTTGGCCCATCATCCCCATTTAGAAAATAGTCTATGCCTCCATTCTTCCTACCAAAGTGCATGACCTCACACATCCCCACGTTGTATTCCATCTGCCACTTCTTTGCCATGTGAAGCTCCATGTTGAAGCTTTTCATCTTGCACACATCAGGACATGTCACACAAAAGCCAATATTAGAGGGAAAAAAACAATTTATATTGTATGTGAAGAGAGTGCTGATTGGTTAGCAAGCGGACTCTGATTGGTGGAGGTGTTGCCATGAAGAATGCATTAATGTTCGTGACTGACAGTTAACTGCCAAGCATTGTTTGAAATTTGGACCAGGCAGCTTGATCCTGATTGGCCAAGGCATTGTCCTGAGGAATGAGTCAGCGAATGGTTGTCATTTATTTTGTTTAGCTAAAACAGGCACAATGTGTGTACACGTTCTTTCTGTCTGCAAAGAACAGGACCCTGTGTATTAATATATGTGTTGTTTTCCCCTTGTCTTGGTATTCCTGCAAAGGGTTCTGGTGCGTGCAAGAAGAAAAGCTTCAACATTTCTCTTTAATTATTTTACTTTTCAACAAGATGTAGAGATGGGGATTCTCACCCAAAAAAGACGATCACGGGAAGGAAGGCTTTGTCAGATAAAGATAAAAGCAAAAAACTGCGGATGCTGGAAATCCAAAACAAAAACAAAAATACCTGGAAAAACTCAGCAGGTCTGGCAGCATCTGCGGAGAGGAACACAATTAACGTTTCGAGTCCGTATGACTCTTCAACAGAACTAAGGAAAAATAGAAAAGGGGTGAAATATAAGCTGGTTTAAGGGTGGGTGGGGGAGGTGGGGGGAGACAAGAAGAGCTGGATAAAGGTCCACTGATAGGTGGAGATACCCAAAAGGACAAAGAGGTGTTGAAGGCGGTGATATTATCTAAAGGGTATCTAAAGCAAGCATTACCCAGACCTCCCTGTCGCTTGCCATTTTAACACTCTACCCTGCTCTCATGCTCACATGTCTGTCCTTGGCCTGTTGCACTGTTCCAGTGAAGGTCAATGCAAATTGGAGGAACAGCACCTCATCTTCCGACTGGGCACTTTACAGCCTTCTGGACTGAAATTGAGTTCAACAATTTTAGATCATGAACTCTCTCCTCCATCCCCACCCCCTTTCTGATTCTCCCCCTCCTTTTTGTTTTTTCCAATAATTTATATAGATTTTTCTTTTTCCACCTATTTCCATTATTTTTAAATGTATTTCCATCCATTGTTTTATCTCTACCTTTTAGCCTTTTTCAATTCCTTCACCCCACCCCACCCCCATTAGGGCTATCTGTACCTTGCTTGTCTTGCTTTCTACCCTTAATTAGCACATTCCTTTAGATAATATCACCGCCTTCAACACCTCTTTGTCCTTTCGTCTGTGACATCTTTTGGTTATCTCCACCTATCACTGGCCCTCTATCCAGCTCTTCTTGTCCCACCCCCACGCTCCACCCCTTAAACCAGCTTATATTTCACCCCTTTTCTATTTTTCCTTAGTTCTGTTGAAGAGTCATTCGGACTCGAAACATTAACTGTGTTCCTCTCCGCAGATGCTGCCAGACCTGCTGAGTTTTTCCACGTATTTTTGTTTTTGTTTTGTCAGATAAAGTATTTGCTAGAATACCAAGCCAAAGTGTCAGTACACAATGGAAATATGTTCTACAAATTAAAAAATTGTAATAGTTTGCTCATAAAGATATCGGCAGTAAATTAACTGAAAAATTTTGTGTTGCTTGTCAATGTTATAGAATTTTCTGGATCATTATCTTGGATTCGCTAAAAGGCCTCTGAAGATGTGACTTTGAAGAAAAAAAACTGGTTGGGTAAGTGACTTTGTTTTGAGTCTCTGATGATAAAGAGTCATAATCCCAATGTTAATCTGCCATTCTCCTCATGATACTGACTGAACTGCTGCGGATATCGAACTTTTCTACTTTAATTTCAGGTTTGGAAGTTTTTCCTTTTCTATCTTTCATCATCTTAATCATTCATTTGTTCATGGGATGCAGGCATCGCTGGCTGGGCTTGCATTTATTGCCCATCCTTAATTGCCCTATCCATCAATTTTTGACAATGATTCTGAATCCAGTGTTTTTTTTTGTCTTCAGCCAGCCCATTCAGGCACAGGACCTTGTTCAAAACAAGAATCCATAAATATAATATAGTCACTTGTAAATCCAATAGAGAATTCAGGTGAAACTTCTCTGCCCAGAGAGTTGAACACAGTAGGTCATTGCCAATATACAATTCTTTTACCTAATAAGTTGTAAACAATAGAACAGGGATAGTTCTTGGATTTGGATCGGAAGGGACCTGGTGTGAAAAGTTAATGGGGAAAATGCACCTTCTCAGTTCGCTCACCCAATAATTACATGTGTGCCATTTTCTGCCCCAGACCCCAGTCTTTCCATTGAGGCCAAACACTGCAGCAAAAACGTGCTCAAGGACCCTTGGTTTTTTTCTCTCAGCGGGTTGCGAGTCTTCGGAACTCTCTTCCTCAAAAGGCGGTGGAAGCAGAGTCTTTGAATGTTTTTAAGGCAGAGGTAGATAAATTCTTGATTAACAAGGGGGTGAAAGGTTATCGGGGAGAGATTATTGAATGAGAAACTTCAGTTATGAAGATAGAGAGGTTGGGACTGTTCTCCTTGGAAAGAAGAAGGCCAGGAGAGATTTGATAGAGATGTTCAAACTCATGAGAGGGCTGGACAGAGTAGATAGGGAGAAGTTGTTCCCACTCATAAAAGGATCAAGAACGAGAGGGCACAGATTTAAAGTGATTTGAGAAAGAAGCAAATGTGACATGAGAAAAAGCTTTTTCACACAACGGGTGGTTCGGGTCTGGAATGCGCTGCCTGGAAATGTGGTGGAGGCAGGTTCAATTGAGGCATCCAAGAGGGCATTAGATTTATTTGAATAGAAACAACGTGCAGGAGTATGGGGAAAAGACAGGGCAATGGCACTAGGTCATAATGCTCGTGTGGAGGGGCAGTGCAGAAAGATGGGCCAAGTGGCCTCCTTCTGTGCCATTAAAATTCCGTGATTCTGATTCTGTGGGTAGGCAGGAATGTGGGGTTGAAGTTACATTCAGATCAGCCATGGAAAATGGAAAATGCTTGAAATACTCAGCAGGTCAGGCAGCGTTTGTGGAGCAAAGCGACAGGGTTAACATTTCAGATCAGTTCTGAAGAAAGCTCCCTGACCTGAAATGTTAACTCTGTACACGGAATCATCCCAGAAATCGGCAAAGTCCAATATTTGGGCGGGGAAATCAGTGTTTGACCCGCCGACGGCAATGGTGGCTTTTTCCACCGTATCGTGCGGCACTTTGTTGATAAAATGCAAAGGCACGGGTTCCATGTCGGGTGGCTGGTGGGGAGGCCTCTCATTCACCCACCCTACCGTCACCTCAGGCCTTCAATGATCCGGGCGCCATATTTAATGGGCGCCCTGCACAGAGCTAGTAATCTCTAAGGGATCGAAAGCTGCTGGAAAGTCATGGCGGCTAAAGGGAGGATACATACTGCCTACAAATTTAGCGACACCCCCCTCAAGCACCTACTGGGCACAGTTGAGGCCCACCACAAAATCCTCTACCCCCAAAGACCAGCAAGCAAGGTTACCAATCCAGCACTGGAGGCCGTGGCAGCAGTGGTCAGCGCCAATGCCCTGCAAAAGAGGGTAGTGACCCAGTGTTGAAAGAGGATGAATGATCTCCTCCTTTCCGCCAGGGTAAGTCACTCTTCTCATCACTCTCAACTCACACACTCACAAACCCATCACTCATCCACAGGGATCTCACTCACTGCCAGTTCAAGGGATATCACCGCTCAGTCTCTCACACACACCTTCATCTGCCCTGTGGATCATGTCCTCATCCTGTCCATGGTACCGTTCATCACCCTCACATGCCAGGCATCCTTCTCATCTAGCCTGGCAGGCACTTGCTTAAACCCTCTCCATCTGTATTTCATGCAGGACAAGCTGGCACACAACAAAAGGGAGAGATTGCAGACTGGTGGAGGAATGCCTGACATCAAGGTCCTCACAGACTTTGGAAATAGAGCCATCCAGCTGGCCAGTGAGGATCTGGACCATTCCTGTGCTGATGATAAGGTCGGCAGTGCTTAACCAAGTGAGGATCCAGCGGTGCAACATCCGTCAGACAACCACGCTGGGAGTCAGTTCCCCTGTTCCACAGTCCCCTGTCATGCACTAATTATCTCTCCTTGCTTTCACAAGCACATCTGGGAAACAGTCGAGGGGACCCACAAACCAAGTCTTCGACTCCAGCCCCAAGGAGACAACGGAGGAGGAGTCTGCAGATACTGACATTGAAGACCCATCCCAATGCTCACCCATACCCTCCACCAGTGTAGAGGCACACACCTCAGTGGGACCTAGCTTTACAGTAGCCTTGGGGTCACAATCTGGTGAGCACATCGCACTGTCTGATCCATAGCAGGCAGAGACAGGGACTTCCCAGGTTTCCGGCTGGAGATCAGAAATCTGCTGAGTCCGAGACAGATGATGAGCCTCTGGACTCGGTCATGTCACAGTTGCTGGAGCTGCAAAGGCAAGCTCGGGAGCATCATGAAGGGATGTCAGTTGCACACATCAGATTGCTAGGCACGATGAAGGAGGCCGTCCGTCTTCAGCGATAGCGCCAGCATTGCAACGCACTGAGGTCAACACAGGTCGGATGGTGGCCGCCATGGAGACCTTGATCCAGGACATCACTCCCACCACTGCTGCACAAACTGAACTCCATCACTGAGGCACTTGCAGGCATCCATCCATATTAACACAAGAGTGGGGGCAGGGCATCTCCAGCTCACTCCAGCTGCCCTTCATCTGAAGGAGTCAGCCAGGGTTAGGTTTAGGGTTAGGGTAACCCTAACTCTTGGGCACCCATATGGAAGAGGACTAGCAGGTGCCCACCCCAGGTCCATCCACTCAGATGACTCTGGGAGTCTCCAGCCCATCCGAATCCCCTCTTCCTGTGACCCCAGCAGCTCCAGCTCCACAGGTCGAGGAGGGTGCCACTGCCACACAGCAGGACCCCAAAAGCAGGCCAGGGACCTCCAGCTCTCAGCTCTCCAGAGGATGCCCGCCAAATTCATCACAGACAACAGTGCGTAGCAGTCAGCAGGCTGCCTCCACCTCCTCTGTGGATGTTGGGGGAGCACCAAGAAAAAGCAGCAGGTTTAGAAAGGTCAAGAAGATTTAGTTGCACATCGTGGGCATGGGTGTTAATCATTTGTATTTAATGTTGACCATTGTAAATACATTCCCAGGAATGCCTCCTTGTCTATGGCTCCCTGTTATGTTGAGCAGTGTTCATGTCACTCAGATGTGAAACCTGGCTTCCTGCACAAAATGAAGGCTACTGTCACAGGCCAGAGCCTCTCCCATGTGCAGAGTATAACCTTGAGAAAAGTGATTGTCCGGCTTCAACGTCTCTGTCCAGATCAGTGATGTTTGCACCTCCATGCGGCTTTTGTTTGCTGCAAGAAGCTCGTACCAAAGCGTCACTGGGTTTGGTGATGTTCTCTGAGTGCTCTCAGCCCCTTTGAGGCAGGGCTGCCCCCCCCACCCCCATCTCGACACCATCCCTGACAGGTGAAGGTGTGATGCTGAAGGGATCAGGTGATGAAGCCAGCTAAAGGATCAAGTTGTCCGAAAGTCCATGTGGCCGCTGTACCTCAGCAGCGTCTCCGTGATATGAGCCTCTTCACAGAGCGTATGTCCGCTGCCCTCAGCCAGGCAGGTGTCAGGCCTTCCCAGATACATGGTGAAGTCTCAGGAGTGTCCTCACCGCATCTCGTCATCACCATCCTGGAATCTTGTGACAATGAGGGCCTCATGACTTCACCTGCCTCGTCTGGCCACAGTAATGGCCTCATTGTCTGCAACCTCGACTTTCAGGACCACATCGCCCTCAACCCCTTTGACTTCCTCCTCATCGGAGGAGACAGTCAGCTCTTGCATCTCCTCATCACCCGGTCCACCCCACTTTGCATTGACAAGTTACGTAGGGCACAGCAAGCCACTATGATGTGCGACACCCTCTGGGGAGTGTACTGCAATGCTCCTCCAGATCAGTCCAGGCACCAGAATCTCATTTTCAGGATGCCAATGGTGTGCTCAACAAATTCTGGGTTGTGGCATGAGCCTCATTGTACCTTCTCACACCCAAGAGATGAGGCCGCAGTATGGACATCATCAGCCACATCCTTTGTGGGTATCCCTTGTCCCTGAGAATCACAGAATCACAGTGCAGAAGAGGCCCTTTGGCCCATCAACTCTGCACTGACATGTGAGAAACACCTGACCTACCTACCTAATCCCATTTACCAGCACTTGGACCATTGCCTTGAATGTTATGATGTGCCAAGTGCTCATCCAGGTACTTTTTAAAAGATGTGAGGCAACCCACCTCCACCGCCCTCCCAGGCAGTGCATTCCAGATCATCACCACCCTCTGGGTAAAAAAGTTTTTCCTCACATCCCCCCTAAACCTCCTGCCCCTCACCTTGAACTTATGCCACCTTGTTACTGACCCTTCAACTAAGGGGAACAGCTGCTCCCTATCCACCCTGTCCATGCCCCTCATAATCTTGTACAGCTCGATCAGGTTGCCCCCAGTCTTCTCTGCTCCAATTAAAACAACCCAAGTCTATCCAACCTCTCTTCATAACGTAAATGTTTCATCCCAGGCAACATCCTGGTGAATCTCCTCTGTACCCCCTCCAGTGCAATCACATCCTCCCTATAATGTGGCAACCAGAACTGCACACAGTGCTCCAGCTGTGGCCTCACCAAGGTTCTATACAACTCCAACATGACCTCCCTACTTTTGTAATCTATGCCTCAATTGATAAAGGCAAGTGTCCCATATGCCTTTTTCACCACCCCACTAACATGCTCCTCTGCCTTCAGAGATCTATGGACACACACACCAAGGTCCCTTTGTTCCTCAGAACTTCCTGGTGTCATGCCATTTATTGAATACTTCCTTGTCAAATTACTCCTTCCAAAGTGTATCACCTCACACTTTTCAGGGTTAAATTCCATCTGCCACTTATCTGCCCATTTGACCATCCCATCTATATCTTCCTGTAGCCCAAGACACTCAACCTCGTTGTTAACCACCCGGCCAATCTTTGTGTCATCCACAAACTTACTAACCCTAATCCCCACATAGTCATCTATGTCATTTATATAAATGACGAATAATAGGGGACACAGCACAGATCCCTGTGGTACGTCACTGGACACTGGCTTCCAGTCAGTAAAGCAGCCTTCTGTCATCACCCTCTGCCTCCTACAACTAAGCCAATTTTGAATCCACCTTGTCAAATTACCCTGTATCCCATGTGCATTTGCCTTCTTTATAAGTCTCCCATGTGGGACCTTGTCAGAGGCTTTGGTGAAATCCATATAAACTACATCAACTGCACTACCCTCATCTCCACACCTGGTCACCTCCTCAAAAAATTCAATCAAATTTGTTAGGCATGACCTCCCTCTGACAAAGCCATGCTGACTATCCCTGATCAAACCTTGCCTCTCCAAGTGGAGATAGATTCTCTCCTACAGAAATTTCTCCAATAGTTTCCCTACCACTGACACGAGACTCATTGGCCTGTAGTTCCCTGGCTTATCACTACAACCCTTCTTAAATAGCAGAACCACATTAGCTGTTCTCCAGTCCTCTGGCACCTCCCCAGTGGCCAGAGAGGAATTAAAAATTTGGGTCAGAGCCCCTGCAATTTCCTCCCTTGCCTCCCTTAGAGGAGCCAACCCTACATCTCATGTGGTCCCTGGAAGATGTCAAAGATCTGAGACCTGCTAAAGATGTACAAGTCGTGGACGCTTCCAGCGTATCTTACACACATCTGCGTGATCTGTTGTTATGGGCCACAGACCAGCTGAAAATTGAGAGAGTGGAAGCCTTCGCAGTTCACATACTGGACTGCTTGTTGCCGGGGAGATTTAAGAGCCACGTGAGTGCAGTCGATGGCACCCTGCACCTGTAGGAATCTGGAAATCTTAGCAAATCCCAGCGCTCTTGCTTCCTGGCTGGTCTGATCCCTGTCAAAGTGGACAAAGTTGTGCATCTTGGCAAAAAGGGCATCTGTGACTTCCTGGATACATTTGTGGCTGGAGGCTTGTGAGATCCCGCAAAGGTCCCCAGTGGGTTCCTGGAAGGAACCACTGCCGTAGAAATTGAGCACGGCGGTAACTTTAACTGCCACTGGCAGTGGATACCCTCCGAGTCCCTGTGGTGCCAGATCCTGCAGAAGGGGCCACGCATATGTGCATGACCAGTTCCCTTGGCATGCGCAGACATTGGCGACACTGGTTCTCGCTCATCTGCAGGTAGCACATGTTCCGTCTATAGGCCCTGGGTCTAGTGATGCGTCTATGAACGACAGCTCTGTGGGGTTCATCCTCTGCATGCAGAGGAGCTCCCCCTTGGTCTTCAGGGTTCTGCTCCTCCCTTTGTCGAGTCAGGAGTCTCGGTCACATTCTTCTCCTTCTTCCCTCCTGTCTACAAGCAATCAGGCAGCCAGCGAGATCACCAGATGGCCCTGATGGTCTCCTCACTGCAGTGTCCAAGTGAGGGACACAAGGGTCAGCAGTTGTCTCCTGAGGACCACTCTTGGTCAAGCTATCGCCTGCAGCTGCCTGTCAAGGCTCCTTAACGCTTGCCGGAGAGTCCAGACCACCATATGGATGCCCAGTGTTTAGTATGTATGATGGTTCACCATGTTCACACCCAGCACCGCCCCACACCACATGACTGAGTAGGGACAGCTACAGCCACTCCACTGCATCATGAACTCTCATCTCTGACATTTTTCTAACCTGGACTGCAAGGCTTTGCGGTTTGCTTGTACCATGAAGGTGACTTTTCAATGTCAAAAAACATAATGCAAGGGACTAGGAGAGCATCCCTCTGTCAGTGTTCGATGGCCACCTTTCCCAAGAGGATCTTCAGGCCTGCCCAGTCATGCAATAGTTCTGCAGCACCATTGCACTCTTTTGAGTTTGGAGTGTGGCGCGAGGGATTAACAGTAGAGGAGCAATCACTGGCGCTGTGAGGAATTAGTGCTGCTTGAGTGGGCTGAATTTCTCCTGCTTTTTTTAACAAGAATCTGCAGTTTGACATTGTTTCATAATTTCCCATGGTGAGATTTGAACTCTTGATCTTGGGGTTACAAGCCTAGTAACTCTTTCGAGTACAAACACGTTTCCATCTGTTCCTATTCAGATGAAGGTACATTGTTTCATAATTTGCTATTGTGAGATCTGAACTCTTGATAATCTTTTAAATGAGTTGTAACACATTTCCATCTGTTCCTATTCAGATGAAGTTACATTGTTTCATAGTTTGCCATTGTGAGATTTGAACCCTTGATACTCTTTTGAGTAAACCTGTTTCCATCTGTTTCAGATGAAGTTACATTGTTTCATAGTTTGCCATTGTGAGATTTGAACCCTTGATCTTGGGGTTACAAACCCAGTACCATAACCACTTGGCTATTTAGGCCAAGCAATAGTTTATTGTAACTCTTTCGAGTACAAACCCGTTTCCATCTGTTCCTATTCAGATGAAGTTACATTGTTTCATAGTTTGCCATTGTGAGATTTGAACTCTTGATACTCTTTTGAGTAAACTTGTTTCCATCTGTTTCAGATGAAGTTACATTGTTTCATAGTTTGCCATTGTGAGATTTGAACTCTTGATACTCTTTTGAGTAAACCTGTTTCCATCTGTTTCAGATGAAGTTACATTGTTTCATAGTTTGCCATTGTGAGATTTGAACTCTTGATACTCTTTTGAGTAAACCTGTTTCCATCTGTTTCAGATGAAGTTACATTGTTTCATAGTTTGCCATTGTGAGATTTGAACTCTTGCTCTTGGAGTTACAAGCCCAGTACCATAACCACTTGGCTATCATACCAGAACTTGGGCTGAATTGCTTGACTAGGCTGACTCTAAGCATGTCAATTGAACTCAAGCTAAACAGTCTCAGCTGTGGCGGAGTGCTCATCTTTGATATGTTTTGCCATTAGCCCGGCCGTCTTCTTCCACCTCCCCCCACCCCACTCCATCCCGCCAACATGTATTTGTGCTCAAACTTCAGTCAGTGCTGTCATGAACCACCCCACCCCACCCCCGGCACTGTCACCTTTGCCCCGAGGTTCCCTTCTCCACCTTCCCCATCCCACCACTTGCGCTGTTGCCCTTGCCCTGGCACCATAAGCCAGCCACGAAGAAGCCGCTGCAGAGACTTGCTTGTGCCCACCTCGAATTGGTGGAGCAGCTGGGATCATTGCGAGTGCTGTGCAAAGTTGTGTACGCTCACCTTGAGGTTGAAATCACCAGATGCAGTTGTAAACCACGCCGTCATGAAATCACGCCAACGGGGGATTTAAATTCCGGCATGTGGCCACAATAATGAGGTGCAGATTTATTAAAATTATGTTCCCAACGTTCGGAAACATGGCCCACCACTGATGGGGGTGGGAGGGAGGTGCAAATCACATTCTGGATTTACGTAGTCAGGAGACGGGACAAAGGCCTTCTCGCAAGATCCTCCGATCTCACCACCAAACAAGCCCATCACGGTCGGGTGCCCCTCTCTCTACAGATGGTGCCTGACCTGCTGAGTATTTCCAGCATTTCCTGTTTTTATTACAGGTTTTAGAATGTTTGATCTGCCTGCAGCCGATATTAAGACACTGTAACTACCCATTTAGGTCTGTCTATGTAACAAAGGGTTAGAGTTATTTTTTTTATTCATTCATGGAATGTGGGTGTCGCTGGCCAGGCGACTAGTTGCCCTAGTTCAGAGGGCATTTAAGAGTCAACCAGAGGTCTGGAGTCACGTGTAGGCCAGACCAGGTAACGGCAGCAGATTTCCTTCTCTAAAGGGCATTAATGAACCAGATGGGTTTTTACAACATTCGACAATGGTTTCAAGGTCATCAATAGACTTTTTAAATTCCAGATTTTTATTGAATTCAAATCCCACCATCTGCCATGGTGGAATTCAAAATCAGGTTCCCCAGAGCATTACCCTGGGTCTCTGGGTTACTAGTCCAGTGAAAATAACACTACGCCATCACCTCCCCGCAATCCAGAAAAGTAGCACAAATCATGGAATATCACCCTCTATACATTGGTAAAACGCCTGGAAGTTAATAAAAACAAAATTTCACTTATTCCAGTCAACATTAAGCACTGGGTCTGTTCATTATATTTCACTTCATTGTCAGATATTTTTTAAGGGGGAGGGTTGCTAACTCAGCTGTTTGCTCATTTTCTCGGTTGCCATGTGCTCTCCTCCACACTCAGCAAGGATCCTCTGTGAGTCTCTGTTTCCCTAGCTCTTGGCACTTTTTATTTCATCCCTTCATGGGATGTGGGTGGTGCTTGGAAAGCCGAATTGCCCTTGAGAAGGCAATGGTAAACTGCAGTCCTTGTGATGGAGGTACACACCTGCAGTGTTGTCAGGGAGGCAGGACCCATTTGGCATTCAGCAAAAATGTCTGCAGCAGTTCAAAACTCTTGCCCCTTTCGCGCTTTGATGAGCTTCCCTGCTCTTCTATCAAACAACGCCTTGGAGATCTTTGGCAGCCAGATGGTGGGGGGGGGGGGGGGTCTCGGTTTAAGGTCTCATCCACAAGGTGGCACCCGCGACAGACCTGCACTCCCTCAGTGCGACCAGGTCAGTCCAGATTTTGCGTTCAAGTCTCTGGAGTCTCGGGGTAGGGTGGCCTGAATCCACCCCCTGACTCTCACTTGACCACTGACCTGCTGACACCGACATCTTGCACTGTTGGTGATTAAAATAGAGTCATTGACACTTAAGATCTTTGACCATCTGCTGCAACCTGTTAGAAAGTTGACCCAACAAACAGTAATTTTAAATATCAGCAATTTGCCAATTTGCTACATGAAGGAAGCCTGTTAGACGACCTCAATATCAAGCATCATTATCTCCTATCCCTCCCCCAACAAGTATCCAGACAGTAACAGTGAGTAGGGTGGGTGACAACGAACCCAAATTAGTAACTTTTTGATCCAACTCTTTTCCTGAACCTTCCAGTCAACCTAACTTGCTCAACAAGCTCCCGCCCGCCTCCCACTCTCATTGGCTTAAAGTGTTTGCCAGCTTATTGTTATGGAGGGTCAGCGCGCCCTCTGATTGCTCCGGTCCCCTGTCAATCACATCAGCAGGTTAGGTTTCCTTCCCCTCCTCTTCCTCCACTTTGCTGTGTCCGGATCTATCTTTTTGACATGGAGCAGGAGCTCGGCCCTACGTCTGGAACCCCCCACACACACACACAAAAGATGCATTAAGAATGCAAAAGGCGCCACAATGTTAAATGCAATGTTACACAAGCCTGGCCTTATTGCAATCGCATTCAATGTAAAACAAAGTAAGTCTAATTACTACCGTTTCGAAATGCCTTTGTCGATGTTTCAATGCCCAGTTCTTCTTTCCTGCTGCTGCTGACGGATGGACTGACACTGCCATCTGGTGGTCTTGCACGAAGCACGGTTTTCAAAACGACATTTCCGCAATTGTGTCGCCCTCTTGTTGTGAAACTTCATCATGGCCTTTAGTGTTGCCACTGCAAGCAATTTTGTATGTTGTTAAAAACTACCAAAATTCCATGCTGAAGCAGAGTCTTGAGAATAAGCTGCTTGCAAAATCAGAGTGTACCAGTTTTTGAGGAAAGGCTTGCATTTATATAATGTCTTTCACGACCTCAGGACATAAGAACATAGGACAAAAACAGAATTACCTGGAAAAACTCAGCAGGTCTGGCAGCATCAGCGGAGAAGAAAAGAGTTGACGTTTCGAGTCCTCATGACCCTTAAACAGAACTGGGTGAATCCAAGGAGAGGGGTGAATTATAAGCTGGTTTAGGTGGGGGGGGGAAGAGAAGTGGAGGGGGTGGTGTGGTTATAGGGTCAAGCAAGCAGTGATAGGAGCAGATAATCAAAAGATGTCACAGACAAAAGAACACAGAGGTGTTGAAGTTGGTGATATTATCTAAATGAATGTGCTGATTAAGAATGGATGGTAGGGCACTCAAGGTACAGCTCTAGTGGCTCTCCCTCCAGCGGCACCGCTGTACCCTTTTTCAAAGCTGCCAGTGCCCCCAGTTTCATTTTATTCTTCGTCTCATCCCCTCTCCCTCCAGCAGCACCTCCGTACCCTTTTTCAAAGCTGCCCGTGCCCCCAGTTTCATTTTATTCTTCGTCTCATTCCACCCCCACTAGAGCTATACCTTGAGTGCCCTACCATCCATTCTTAATTAGCACATTCATTTAGATAATATCACCACCTTCAACACCTCTGTGTTCTTTTGTTCTGTTGTCTGTGACATCTTTTGATTATCTGCTCCTATCACTGCTTGCTTGTCCCTACAACCACACCACTCCCCTCCACTTCTCTCCCCCCACCCCCCCCACCCCCCCCCCACCTTAAACCAGCTTATATTTCACCCCTCTCCTTGGATTCACCCAGTTCTGTTGAAGGGTCATGAGGACTCGAAACGTCAACTCTTTCTTCTCCACCGATGCTGCCAGACCTGCTGAGTTTTTCCAGGTAATTCTGTTTTTGTTTTGGATTTCCAGCATCCACACTTTTTTGTTTTTATCATAAGAACATAAGAACAAGGAGCAGGAGTAGGCTTTTCAGCCCCTCGAGCCTGCCCCGCCATTCATTACGATCATGGCTGATCTCATTTTGGCCTCAATTCCAATTTCCCACACTCTCTCCATAACCTTTCAACCTGTTACTAATTAAAAATCTGTCTATCTCCTCCTTAAATTTATTCAGCGTCCCGGCATCCACTGCATTCTGAGGTAGTGAATTCCACAGATTCACGACCCTTTGAGAAAAGTTATTCCCCCTCATCTCTGATTTAAATCTACCACCCCTTAGCCTAAAACTATGGCCTCTCATTCTAGAATGCCCCACAAGGGGAAACATCCGCTCCACGTCTACTTTGTCTATCCCCTTTAGCATCTTATATACCTCAATTAGATCTCCCCTCATCCTTCTAAACTCTAGTGAGTATAGGCTTAAACTGCTCAATCTCTCCTCATAAGACAAGCCCTGCATCTCTGGAATCAATCTGGTGAACCACCTCTGAACCGCCTCTAATGCAACTACATCCTTCCTCAAGTAAAGGGACCAAAACTGTGCACAGTAGTCTAGGTGCGGTCTCACCACTGCCTTGTACAATTGCAACAACACTTCCCTATTTTCATACTCTATTTATTTAGCAATAAATGCCAAAATTCCATTTGCCTTCCTTATTACCTGCTGTACCTGCATACTAGCTTTCAGCGATTCATGCACGAAGACACCCAGATCCCTCTGCACTGAAGCATTCTGAAGTTTCCCTCCATTTAAATGTCCCAAAACACTTTATAGCTAATTATAAGTGTGTTTGAAGTGTGGTCACTGTTGTAATGTGGGAAATGGAGCAACCAATTTGTGTACAGTTATCTCCCTTAAACAAAATGTGATGATGACAGTAATTTATTTTACTGATGTAGGCTGAAAGATAAACATTGGCCGGTTTACTGGGGAGAACTCTGCTCTTCGAAAAATGTTATGGGTTCTTTAACATCCACCTGAGAAGGCAGGTGGAACCTCAGTTTAACATATTAGAAAGACGACACCCCTAAAAATACAGAGTTCTATCAGTACTGCACTGGAATTTCAGCCTCAAGTCTCTGGAGTGGGATTTGAATCCACGACCTTCTGATTCAGAAGCGAGAGTACCATCATAGAGTCATAACAGCACAGAAGGAAGCCATTCGGTCCATTGAGTCCATGCAAACTCTTTGGAGAGCAATTCAACCAGTCCCGTTCCCTCTGCTCTATCCCCGTAGCTCTGCAAGTTTACTTTGTGCAAGTGCCCATCCAATTTCCTTTTGAATCATTGATCATCTCCACTGCCACCACCTTAGCGGGCAGCAAATTTTGGGTCTTAACACTGTGTAAAAAACGTTCTTCCTCACATCCCCGTATCACTTGCCCAAAATCTTCAAGCTGTGCCTTTCAGTGCTTGTACCATCAGCTAATAGGAACAGTTTTTCTTTGTCTACCTAATCTAAACCTGTCGTAATCTTGTATACATCTATCAAATCTCGCCTCAGCCTCCTTTACTTCAAGAACAACCCCAGTCTTTTCAAGCTAATCTTGGAACTAAAATCCCTCACCCCTAGAACCACTCTCTCAAGGACCCTCACATCATTCCTAAAGTGCAGTAACCAAAACTGGGCCTAACAACAGCTTTATAAGGGTTCAGCAGAACTTCCCTGCTTTTGTACTCGATGCCTCGATTTATAAAGCCCAAGATCCCAAATGCTTTACTAACCGCTCTCTCAGTATGTCCCGCCACCTTCAAAGATCAATGCACATGAACCCCTGACCCTCATACTCCTTAGAACTCCACCATTAAGTCTATATCGACACTTCCTATCCCTTCTGGCAGAATACGTTATCCCATACTCCTCTGCATTAAATTCCATTTGCCGGAAATAGAAGGTAACCCAAGGGCTAAAGTGAGTGAGGAAATTAAGGTAATTAATATCGGCAGAGAATAAGTACTGGAGAAACTTAAGGGACTAAAATCCGACAAATACCCAGGATCTGATGGCCTATATCCTGGGGTTCTAAAAGAGATAGCTGCAGGGGTAGTGGATGCACTGGCTATGATTTTCCAAAGTTCCCTAGATCCTGGAGTGGTCCCAGAAAGTTAGCAAATGTAGCACCACAACTCAGGAAGGGAGGCCGAGAGAAAATGGGGCTCAGGCCAGTTAGCCTGTCATCAGCAAGGTGCTGGAATCTATTTTCAAGGAAGACTTAACAACGCACAACACACATAGAAAATCATGGTATGATCACACAAAGTCAACACGTTTTTAAGAAAAGGAAATCATGTTTGACAAATTTATTAGAGTTTTTTTGAGGATGTAACTAACAGGATAGATAAAGGGGAACTAGTACATTAGTATACTTGGATTTCCAAAAGGCATTCGATAAGGTGTCGCATAAAAGGTTAATATGTAAGGGCTCTTGGAGTTGGGGTAATATATTAGCATGAATAGAGGATTGGTTAACAAAGCAAAGAGCAGGGATAAACGGGGTGTTCTCACTGTGACAATGGAGTACTGTAAGAATTGGTGCTGGGGCCTCAGCTGTTTTCAATCTATATTAATGACTTAGACAAAGAGATTGAGAATAATGTATCTAGTTTTGCTATGTGGAGGACACAAAGAGGCTACAAAGAAATATAGACCGGTTAAGGGAACGGGCAACAAGGTGGCAGGCAGATGGAGTATAATGTGGGGAAGTGTGAAGTTATTCACTTTGGTTGTAAGACTAGAAAAGCAGAATATTTTTTAAAAGGTGTGAAACGTGTGCATTTTGATGTTGAGAGAGACTCAGATGTAGCTGTACAAAGAACACAAAGACAGAATGCGGGTACAGCAAGCAATTAGAAAGGAAAATGACATGTTGGCCTTTACTTTTTTTTAAATTCATTTACAGGCTGTGGGTGTCAGTGGCTAGGCCAGCATTTATTCCCCATCCTTAGTTGCCCTTGAGAAAGAGGTGGTGAGCTACCTTCCTGAACCGCTGCAGTCCATGTGGTGTAGGTACACCCACAGTGCTGATAGGGAGGGAGTTCCAGGATTGTGACCCAGCGACAGTGAAGGAACGGTGATATATTTCCAAGTCAGGATGGTGAGTGACTTGGATGGGAACTTACAGGTGGTGGTGTTCCCATCTTTCTTCTACCCTTGTCCTTCTAGATGGTAGCGGTATTGGGTTTGGAAGGTGCTGTCTAAGGAACCTTGGTGAATTCCTGCAGTGAATCTTGTAGATAGTACACACTGCTGCCACTGTTCATCGGTCGTGGAGGGAGTGAATATTAGTGGTAGAGGTGCCAATCAAGCTTTTCCTGGACGGTGTCAAGCTTCTTGAGTGTTGTGGGAACTGCACTCATTCAGACAAGTGGAGAGTATTCCATCACACTCCTGACTTGTTCCTTGTAGATGGTGGACAGGCTTTAGGGAGTCAGGAGGTGAGTTACTCACCGCAGGATTCCTAGCCTTTGATGTGCTCTTGTAGCTACAGTATTTATATGGCTAGTTCAGTTCAATTTCTGGTCAATGATAACCCCCAGGGTGTTGACAGCGGGAGATTCAGCAATGGTAATGTCATTGAATGTCATGGGGCGATGGTTAGATTCTCTCTTGTTGGAGATGATCATTGCCTGGCACTTGTTACTTGCCACTTGTCAGCCCAAGCCTGGATATTGTCAAGATCTTGCTGTATTTGGACATGGACTGCTTCAGCATCTGAGGAGTCACACATGGTGCTGAACATTGTGCAATCATCAGCAAACATCCCCACTTCTGACCTTGATTATGTCTCAGTTGCTGGAGCTGCAAAGGCGAGGTAGGGAACATCAGGAAAGGATGTCTGCTACACTCCTCCTTACTAGGCACGATGGAGGAGTCTGTCCGCCTTCAGTCTGAAGTGATAGCACAGGCATGCCAATGCACTGAGGTTAACACTGGTAGGATGGCGGCCGCCATGGAGACCTTAGTCCAAGTCATCGGTCCTGCACTGCTGCATTTGTGGTGGTCATGCACCAGCTGAACACTCAGCAAGTGGAAGCCCTTGCATCTGATATAGTTGCCAGTTGTTGCCACAGAGATGTGAGCACCACATGAGTGCATTCAATGGCACCCTGCACCTGTGGAAAACCTGAGATCTGGGCAAGTCCCAGCACTCTTGCATTCTGGCTTTCCTGATCCCGGGCGAAATGCATAAAGTTGTGTGCCTTTGCGGAGATGGCGTCCGTGACCTCATGGCTGCATGTGTGAATGGAGGCTTGTGATATCTCACAGAGGTCACTGTGGAGCCCTGAGAGGTGTAAAGATTGAGCGCCATGGTCACTTTCACAACCACTGGCTGTGGATGCCCTTCCATGTCCCCATGGCGCCAAATCCTGCAACAGGTGGCAGATGTGACCAACCAGTTCCCTGGACATGCGCAATCTTCAGCAACACTGGTACTCGGTCATCTGCAGGAATGACAAGCGTTGTCTTTAGACCTTGGGTCTAGCTAGACGCTGACCAGAGATGGCTCGCTGTGGCTCTGCAGCAGCGTGTGCAGAAGTCCCAGCTGCCCCTTCTTCCTGAGGGTGTTGCTCCTCCCTCTGCGTAGCCAGGCACCTCCGTCACTCTCTTCTCCTACACCTCCACTGTCCGTAAGCCATGAGGCATATATCTAAGTCACCAGACTCCATGCTCCTGATGTGTTCCTCCGGCAGGATGAAAGAGAGAGATGTGTGGGTTAGCTTGGTTACACTAAGAGCCTCTCTTGCTTAAGTCTGAAGGCCCCTTAACACATTCCAGGGTACTGGCCACCACATGGATGGCCAGAGTTCAGTGCGCTGCATGGCTGCCTGAAACCCCACCCACCTCTGCCCCACTCTACCTGATCGATTGGCGACTGCTTCGACCACTGGGGTGCATGCTGTGCTCTCAGCTCAGGCACAGGCATTCTCCTAACCCACATTTCAAGGTTGCACTGTTAGCGTGAACTATAGGGGAGGCTGATCCAAACCTGAATGATGACATTGCAAGAGGCTCTGAGTGCCTCCACCATTGACTGCTCCATGGCCAGCTTGCGCAAGGAGATTGTACAATGTGCCAATTTGTCCAGTTGTTCTGTAGTCCACTAAAACACTCATTAGTTTGCAGTTTGTGCCAAGGGGGTGAAAAGCTCTGGAGCACTTGGTGGCACTTTCAGGCCTCTGCATTGTTTGAGTGGGCAGATAAGCTAGAGGCCTGACTCCAAGCAGGTCAATGCGGCTGCGTCTGAACCTTCTCAGCTGCAGGGGATTGGTCACTTTACACAAGGTTTCCCTAATGCAGGACCACGTCTCTACCACCCAGCCCCAGCACATGCTTGTGCACTACCACCAACCATAGTGCTGCCCTTGCCCAACCCCCCAACTCGCCTCAACCACAGTGCAGCCCTTGCCCTCCACGACTCACCTTAACCACACTGTCAACCAGCCAGGAAAAAGCGACTTGCCTGTACCCTCCCGTGTGCGAGGCCCCTCAACCTTGAGGTGCAAAAGACAACCCTTGCAAGTGCTATGCAACGTTACTGTGCACTCACCTCCGAGATCCGCTCAAAATGCAGCCCGCCAGCTGCACATCTTATAAATGCTGTTGTGAAACATTTCGGTGTGCAATCACCCCAACATGCTCGGATGATCCAGCGTTGGGGGAGTAATGATTCCAGCGAGCTGGGCTTATAATGATATGCAAACGTATTACAGGCAGGAAATGCAGCCCACCATTGATGGACAGAGCGGACGGTTACAAACTGGTTTCACGTCATAAAACTGATTTTTGGCCTTCCCGCCATATCGTCTTCTCACACATGCCATGACGCTTGACACCAGTGGGCACTGTAAATTCCGCCCAACATCTACCACATTCCCCTCATCACCCTTGTTATTTCATCAAAAATTCTCATCAGTCAAACACAATTTGCCTTTTACAAATCCGTGCTGGCTCTCCTTAATTAACTCAAACCTCTCCAAATAACTGTATATTCTTCCCGGAATTAGTGTTTCTAAAATGTCAACCACCACTGATGTTAAATTGAACAGCCTGTAGTTACTAGGCACATCCTTACACCCTTTCTTGGACCAGGGTGTCACACTTGCCACTATGCAATTCTGCAGCCCCTCCCTTGTCTTGAGGGAAGTTTGGAAGTTTATGGAAAGCCCTTCCACTATCACTGATCCCACTTTGCCTAGCAACCTGGAATGCAAGCCTAGTGGACCAGGTAACTTATTCATTCTAAGCAAATCCACCCTTTCCAATGCACCCATCATTATCACCTCATTCATTACCTCTGCCATCTCAGCTGCTACCAATATTTTGTCAGCATCCTCTTGCTTAGTAAAGTCCAATGCAAATTACTTGTTAAGTATTCTAGCTTTGCCGTGCACCTCTAATATCACCCTCTTTGCTCCAAATAGACCCCACCCTACATCTTACTACCCACTTACTACTTATATGCCAGTAGATGTTGGGTTACCTTTAATGTTGAATGCCATTCTATTCTCTTTCCCTGTGTTAGTTTTCCTCTTCACTTCCCTTCTCAGTTTGGTTTGGTTCTTGCTCAAGAATTCACCTGCCATACACCAATTTTGTTTCATAATATTCTCTCTATCCTGCTCAGCCAAGGAGCCCTGGCTTTGATTCCCCTACCTTTCCCCCAGCCCTGTCAGAATGTACTTAGTCTGTACTTGAAACACCTTGTCCTTAAAGATCACCCACTGTTCCACTACAGTTTTTCCAGTCAGCCTTTGGTTCAATTTTTCCCTGGCTGGATCTCCCCTCATTCTATTGAGCACTGCCCACGATCGCTGTGAACAAACCTGGTTGAAAGGCCCATACTCATCCATTTTCCAGGCCTTACGTTCTTTAAAAAAAGTGTCAAACGAACAAAAGCACAGTCCAGCGTTTACAAACAACACCTTTATTCACAGTCTTGAAAAAATAGCTGTTGTCCTACTGTAAACAATTCACATGATAATTAAAACATACTTGAAGTTGTGCACTTATCTTTTATATAAGAAACTCCACCTCTTAAATTATTTACCACATAATAGTACTAGTGCAATATAACACAAGTATCTTAACTTTTTTGTTTGTTCCTAACATTTGCATTTAACTATAATTTTACTTTTAATGCTACACTATGCAACATCTAATTTACCTGATCCTCCACTATGCCCACTAACGCCCAATGCCTGGGGTAACGCAGGCTGCAAGTTGCTCATCTCCTATGCCCCGTGCAGTCCTGGGTCTCTACCTCCTTCTGCGACCGGTGCCTGCGACCCCTATACGCTGCTGAAAGAATGCTCGTGCATTGTTCGCTTCTGTCACTGTCATGCAGTTACTTTAAAATCTTCTTTTCTATTAAATTGACCAACTACAGGTATGATTTACAATAAATAACACACAACTCCTGAGCTAGAGAAGGCTGGATTAGTTTAGCTTTGTTGACCTTCAACAGGGAATCCTTATCATTTCGTGAAATTTAATCTAATTTCCATTAACCCAATTTTGGAAGCGCAGAAATGCCCAGGACATCCCCAGATGTGCAAAAAATTCTGTACCATTTCTACCAATTTTGCATCCCTTTCCCGATTGAATTTTAATACAAATTACACAGAAGAAAATCTGGTCATTTGGGTAGAATTTTCTCCAAATTAGAATGAATAAGGGCGGATGACTTCATATCAGTGTCTGTCGCCACCAATTTTCCTTTTATAAAATGCAGACACATGCAGAAATTCTGATAGATCTTACTAAGCTTGTGAAAAAATCAACATGCCAAAACAAAAAATAAAAGCAAGAATGAGTAAACTTGGCCCTGCATTTCTGTTTATCTTTTCAAACTAGTCAGAAAACTGACATAAAAAAAGGCAAAGTTTTGATTGAAGCTAATTTGACATTTAATTGTTAGGAAACTACTCAAAACTCCAGTCCATCATTGCAAGCCTCTAAATTGCTCTTGGAAACATGTGTTTTGATCAAGGATCCCACCGAGATGCCAACTTGTCTCTCCCTTTCGTATTTTCAATAGCCTGTTTTGCATTTCCATCATCATTTGTTTATGCTTCAGGAACAGTATTTCTTTCCCTCTAGGCGATAAGATAAGCTGTAATATGCTGGGGCTCTTCAATATCAGGAAAGAGATGTCCCAGACAGATAGCACCTATTAAGGCCACAGCCAGTGAAGTATTTCTGAAGATTAGACATTGTTCTAGCGTAGGGACATCTCACAGCCAAATTGCACACAGCCAGGATTCCACAAAGAACAATAAAATAAACAATCAGATAATCAGTTTTACAAATGTTGGCTGAGACATTTTGAGAACTATGCTACGCTTCTCTGAGTAGCACCATCTACTAGTCCACTATAGTTTACCATTTCATTCAAAAACAGCATCTCTGACAGTGCAGCACTTCCTCAGTACCGCCTTGGAGTGCTAGCCTAGGTTAGTGTTCATGTCTCTGGAGTGGAGCTTGAATGCACAGCTCCTGACTCAGTGTCAGCTGTGCTCCCACTGAGCCAAGGTTGACACCTGGCATTCACGAGAGGTAAAGAAGATACTTAACAGCATCGAGGAGATGAACAAGAAATATTGGCCCAGATCTTACAGTCTATTGATAGCCGAAGACCAAACGTTCCCTGAACGATGTGCTACTGGATCCCTCGGAAGTACCAGCGTAAGGACTCCATGCCCAGGAAGTTTAAACTTCCTATGGGCAATTCCCTGCTCCCTGGGGCCCACTGAGAAAATCTGAATTGTGGTCGGAGAGTTCGGGCACTTCCGACTTACTTACCTGGATAGTTACTCAGGCAGGGAACAAACCTAGTCTAACTCCTGGGTAACTATACAACTGATCCCACTCTGACTCTACCCCTGGACCCCAGCTTCCCGTGACTGACCTGATTACCCCCACCAGCCAATTTCCCCTCCCCCACCGAGAATCCCCCAACCCAACCAGACTAGCCCCCAACCCCCGACCCCTACAACTGCCCCCTGACCTGACTTGACCCGCAACCCCAGCCAGACTCACCTGCACTCTACCCACGTGCCACCCTATCCACTTACCACCCTACCCCCTTACACTCATACCTTCTCTCCATAGCTGTTCTCAAAGCACGTTTGGAATATTTAAACTCTACTTATTGGAATGCAGCAGCTAGTGCCGCAAAAGGGAGCATGGCTTCTGCGTGAATCCTCAGTGCAGCAAACCTCGTAGGAAGCAGCGCAGAGTCAGTTGTGAAGGATCCTCCATCGGGAGATCGCTCAGAAAAATCGGAAGAAGGCAAGTGCGCATTTTTTGTCTGATCAGGCTTGGAAATAAGGTTTCCAATCCTGATCAGCAGGTCTGGGCCTATGTTTTCAGATACACAAGGAGAGGAGAACAAGAAAGCACAGGTTCGGATTGTGAAAGGCATATTTATGACGGGCATTAAATGTTTCTTCTTCTATTTGCAGAGGATTATGAACAGCTGGAACAGGTTGGGAGAAGCTAGAGCCTGGAATTATTTAAGGAACAAAATGTCATAATAGCAAGTAAGTGCTCCAAAAAGATTAGATCACTTTGGCTGAAGACATTTCTTCATCCAAAGCCATTCTGTGATTAAACTGGATATAAAAAATACTAGAGATAGGAAAGGGATGTCTTAGTGGACTAATTGCTTATAAATTAACCCCAGATGGAGAAGTTAAGTCATATGTGCCTATATGAGCATTTGGTTATCAATTTTTGCTTTGCTATATATTCTCTTCCATATTTAAAAATGAAATTGTTGTTAGTGAAAACAGTTTTGGTTGTTTGAGATCAAGAACAGAAATAATCCCAGCTGCCAGAAATAAAGCCAAAAACTTGTTTGCTATCCTGACCAATCCATTTGCATAAAGATTTGGGTTGTAGTAATTGAGACAGAGAAGATTTGTTCTCCACTGATTGCTTGCTGAATTTTCGAACTACTCTGCTAAAGGGTTCAAGTCACAGCATTGATCAATGTTAAAATCCTCACAAAGCACATGTTAACTTTTATCAGAAAAGTTTAATCTGCATTCTGATGAAAGGCCATCTCGACCTGAAACATTGGGCTCGATTTCCATCCACGAGGCCTGTAGTGGGAGTTGGGAAATTCCTGGCTTGGCCCACCCAGCTAGGGAGAAAGTGCCAGGAAGGACGGGATTTTCATTCCAGGGTAGGGGCACGGATGCAAGCTGCAGCCAGGCCAGCCAACCAGGGAAAAAAGTCCGGGTGCAGAGGCGGGCTGTTTGAAAGACCCGCCTCGGTGCAGTGGGACTTCATCCCAGTTATAAAGAAGCAGAAAGGCCCTCCAGCCCTTACCTCTCACACCCACCTTCCCATGCCCCATCCATGCCACTTCATGCATCCTGAGCCCCTATGGTCCTCATGCCCCTTCCATGCCAAGCAATGTCCCAACCAATCCTACGGCCCCTCATGCCCCAATGCCAGCTTTAAAAAAAGTCACGAATAACTTTCCACTTTCTTAAAAAAAATCTCTTTACTATAAAAGTGGACAAGGGCAATTAAGGATGGGGAACAAATGCTGGCCTACCCAGTGATTCTCACAGCCCATGAACAGATTTTAAAAATCATCCAGACCCTTTAAAGTATCGATAGCAGAACCTGCAAGCATTTGAAACCTTTATCTTGTGTAAATAAACATTGTGAAATTGACAGCATCGATCAGAGATCAAATTGACAGCATTGGTCAATCAAACAACGTTTTCCCTGGGGCTCAGCTGTTTCACTACTTTTTTTTTAAAGCTGTTTTTACACATCCTATTGTCACTATAGGGTTCATTAGTTCTATCCAGCGTACAGTGGGTGAATGGACATCGAAGTGACATACCTTGGCATGGGGGAGCATAAAGGGCCATAGGGAGGTGGGTGCAGGCATCCCTTGGCATGGGGCCATGAGGATAAAATTTTGACTTTACCTTTCAAAAGGTTCCCTCCTGCAGACTATGACTCATGACAGCTCTGAGGTGCCGTGAACCACAACTCTTTGTAAAGTTGGCCCGGCTCCATGAAAATTGAGGATGAGAAAGACATGACTATCCCTGCAATGGAGCCAGCCAAGTGGCTCACAACCCAAGTCAGCCTGCACCCTTAGGAAGCCCTGCTGAAAATGAGAAACCTCGAGAATGGGGTCGGGAACCCTGGAATCAGGTCCCGGCCGCCATTTTTAAAGATCCACAGAGTTGGAAAATCCAGCCTGTTAACTCTGTTTCTCTCCACAGGCACTGCCTGACCTGCTCAGTATTTCCAACATATTATGTTTTTATTTCAGATTTTCGGCATCTGCAGAATGCATTTTGCTTTTTTATTAACTTGTACCAGGTCTTGTCTGGATACTCGGTGGGATGCTCCAAAGCTCAGCATCACATCCAAGAGGTAAAAATTAGTTAAAAATAATGTGTTTTTTCTCCATTTTGTTTTTCAGGGACCACACCGCCGGCCATCATAACATAGCTTAGAAAATGCTGGAGAAATGGGCAACCTATTTGTCTACAATCCCACCTCTGATGAGGCCATCATAACTGGACTAATAAAGAAAAGCATGGGTGGAGAAGAGAGAATGAATGTCAAATGAAGGAAAATTTAAGCATTAAAAGCATATCATTTTACTTCATTTGTTTTAAATCAGTACCTGCGATGTTCATTTGCTCTACAACTGGCTGGCGCAAGATGCATTATATTGGGTAACTAGATAATGATGTTTCAAACTTTCCTCTGATGGCTCATTTGGCTAAGTGCACTGTGGGAACTAAGCCACGCAAAATGACAAGGTCCCAGGTTTGATCCCTGAATTAGTTAGTCTCAGCTGGAATACCAAAAGGGGTGCTGAAGGTGATCTTCGTGTTGTTGGGCTAGCAAGTGGCAGGAGGGAAAGCAACCAGGATCCCTGCTCCTAATTGCCATCCAGTGACTCCTGTCAACAGGAACAACAACAAGTTTGCACTTATGTAGCACCTATAGCATAGTAAAACGTCTCAAGGCGCTTGTGTGGCCATGCGCTTGTGTGGGGGCAGAATCAATGTGTTGGGCTGCCATGACTGCCCAACCCCACCTCTCCCCCAGTCATTATAAACTGGGAATATTCTATATCTATACTGGCTCACAAAGAATGCATATTTGAGTAAGGTAACAGAGGCACCTAAACCAGTATGAGCCAGCACATTCAGAAGAGGGAAGAAAAGAGCAATATTAAGTTTCTTTAAAACGCACGGCTAACTGTTGAATCATTTCAGACTGATGTTCAGTGCAGTATTAAATATATTACTTCAGTTCGCTAGCATCCTAAAAAGTGTGCTTGCGCACATTAGCATTATCTCAAATTCATAGCAAAAGTCATGGCCAAAGACATTTCTTCTGTAAGTTCTTCAGGAAAGGTGGACACAATTGTAGTGATACTGCGAGTAAGGCAGAGTATCCTAAACGAAAAACAAGTTTTTAAACAATGATTATTTCAATATTAACTGTAATATTTTGAAATAATTATTTCCTCATTAATAATTATTCTCCCTCATCTTATGCCTTATCTTAGCTAAAGCAACCTCAGTATCCTGAGGCTGGGCACAAGTCATGGTTGTGATGCCAATGAAGTTGAATAACCTGTCAATACCAGCTGACCAGGTTCAATGATGAATAATCATTATTGGCCAATTACTGGATGCCCACTTGGCACCTGCAGCTCACTGCTGCCATTTAAATGAGAACTCAGACTTCACCCTGGAACAAGTGGTTGACAGTAACTCAAATCATTATACCTCATAAATCAGTAATAATTCAATTTTAATATCAACTTGGAACTTGCTGAGAATAGCTGTTTGGCAAGATTGTTAAAGACATTTCACTAATAAGCTCTGAACCATCTCTTGCCCAGGAGGGTCTTTTCCAATTGGTCTAAAGCGGCTTTGGCAGATCCGGCTGATAGTTTGCCTGACATATTCAATGGATTCATTTCCAGCTGGCTGCTAGAGATCTCTAAAGGGATTAGTTCCTCGTGCTAGACCCCAATCCCTAGTACTCAGAAAGAGTACAAAAGACTTGATATTGATTAGAACACAAGGCCAACAAGCAGCACGCCTTTGATTTAGTTCAAAAAACATATGTTTCCTTCTAAAGTTCACTTCCAGCCAGTTAGATACAGACCCAATGAATATGTTGTCCAAATCCATGATCAGGAGACTTTTCTTTTTCAATTTTCCATGGGATGTGAGTGTTGCTATCCCTAATTGCCCTTGAACTGAGTGACTTGCTCGGCCACTTCAGAGGGCAGTTAAGGGTCAATCACATTACAGTGGATCTGGAGTCATATGCAGTCTGGATCAGGTAAGGATGGGAGATATCCCTCCCTAAAGGATATTGGTGAGCCAACTGGTTTTGATGACAATCAATGATACTTTCACAGTCACCATGACTGAGTCTAGCTTTAAATTGCAGATTTTTATTAATCTGAATTTGAACTCACATTCCCAAAGCATTAGCCTATTACTAGTCCAGTGACATTACCACTACACCACCATCTCCCCCCATGACATCACACAGAGGCCAATTTCAAAAGAATACCAACTGAAGTATCTCCTTTCATGTGGGGGATTTACAAGCAACTTTCTTTTTTTTTTTAAATAGATCTATACAATACATACAAATGAACCCATCAACCCACCCAAATGATACACTAGCAGTTTTCTGTTACTAGACTAGTGTGTTATATTGCATTCTAACGTTAATTGTACAAGGTTAACCTGGTAAGCTTTTCTTTAAACTAACGAAAACACAACCTTGTGGTGAATGGAAAGAAAAGAATTTTGCATGCTTGCGTGAACACAATATACTTTAATGTCAAAATTTGAATCTTAATTGCTTTGATGCCTATTGTAGAAATTTACTTGCCTCAGTTGTTATTCAATGCTTTGAGTAAAGACAAAAGCAAAGCAGAGCTGGAGGACTCCTGTGCTTTGTTTACACTGCTAACCCATACCCCAACAAAAGTCAGTGTTAACAAAAGAGATAAATGAGAAGAATCAGAAGATAAACTAGGATAAAACAACCCAAATTCTCTTTGAAATTATGAGACTAGATTGGATTAGTGTGGGGTGAAATGTTTAATGTTTAAATAGTTGCTTTGACTTCACAAAACGTAGATCATGTAACACATTCCCTTTATTGATTTGCTTTAAAATGTCATTTTTTTTAAAAAAGGTGCTAGGATTTCGTTTAATTCATTTAATACATAATAATACATCTACATTTTGTGAAGTCAAAGCAACTATTTAAACATTAAACATTCCTCTCCACACTAATCTAATCTAGTTTCATAATTTCAAACAGAAATGGGTTGTGTTATTCTAGTTTATCTTCTGATTCTTCTCACTTATCTCTTTTGTCAACACTGACTTTGGTTGGGGTATGGGTTACCAGTGTAAGTGAAGCACAGGAGTCCTCAACATATAGAGCTTAAAACTGTTCAGTGATTTCCACCGAATACCATTCCAGAATGCATCATAAAAGAACATCTTCCCATCTTCTGTCACAACCCTTGGTTTCTGCCAGTCCTACTCACCAGTTTACGTAATGGTACGGTAGCACAGGCTCCTTCTCCAACCCCTCACCAACTGCCAGTCCAGATTTTAAAGCTTTGAAATTAGCTTCAATGTCTTTTTTTAAGATGTCCAAACGAACAGACCCACTGAAATAATTTATAACTTTCTGCAAGGAGAAAATAAAGATACTTTAATGAAAAACAGCTGTCCTTCAATTGCTTAGTGGACACTGCCATCACTCAGTGTTGTACTAAGCTACGCAGAGCTGAAGATCCTGAATTTGATTCCAAGTATCTGCTTTACGTTGTTATGAAGTGGTTTCTTGTCCTGCTGGTTTCCAAAGTATGATCTTGCAAAACCGGTAGCAATTCCAAATTAAATCTGTTGGATTCATGAAGGCCAGTGTTCAGTAAAACCAGTAGGTTTACACTGGGGTTACCACTGGTTACATGAGATCAGGGATTTTCAAAACCAAGATTGATTGATTTTTGTTCTGTAAGGGTATCAAAGGCCTATGGAACATAAGGTGGGTAAATGAAGTTGGAGTGCTGATCAGTCAGATGTAACTGAATGGCTTGGGAGGCTAAATGGTCTACAGAGATATGTTCCTAACAGGTTGGACAAAGCTCAGTGATGTTTTATTAATGTATCATATCACAAGCATCATTTAGCCTAGAACAAGAGGTTTTTTTTAAAATAAAGGAATGCCTCTCTTTCAATTGTATCTGTTCACTAAGGATTTGCTATGTCACACCCAGTGATGTTCAGTTAGCCAATATTTCAATTCTTCAAATCTATGAGCTCCAATACCTATTTTGTACTCCTTTGCTTTTGTGCTTTAACTTGGAATATTTTAAAAACAAAAAGAATTGAAAGATGTAAAAGATACCTAGGAATAAATTACAGGATTAATATAACTGGCTCAGACAACATTACACACAAAAAAAGCGGAGCATGATCTTTGGCTGCCTCCTTTCCCAAACCATCCTCAATCAGTGCAATATGTGGGTCAGTGAGCTTTAACAGTAACAGAATAAGAAAAATGAAATAGCCCAGTTGAGGATCATGAGGGGAAAATAAAATCACCAAAAATAAAATCACCACTAGTGCCCAGCAGAGTTTAACTCAGTCATAGCCCAGGTCCCTCACATGTTTTGTTGATAATTATTAAAGGCCCAAAGCTGCTTAATCCCTTCAAACACAATCTGACACACACCTGATATTTCATATAATTACTAGATTCTTTTATTTGTTTGTGGAATCCATCATAGTCAGGGAGGGGGAAAAGGGAGGAAATAGAAGCGGTATGATAAAAACGCTTGATGACACATCACATAATGGACATAATTTTACAACGACAATTTTTACAATGCGCCCTGAGGTTAAACATGATAATACTCACATATAAGACTGAAAGCTGATGTGCTATGTACTTGTGGCTTCCCAGGTGCTGCACATCATCTTCCAACTGCTGGCTTAAAACCAGGAGCTGATTTAGTTTCCCAATGTGGGAAAAATAATCTGCATTGAAAGCACAGACAAAACAACATTAATCTTCTGCTCTCAACAGCTTAATTGGTGCAATACAGTGTGGTTTCCTTGAGGGGAAAGACAGCTATTGAAGAAGTAGGGAAGATCATCACACCAACAGAATAAGTGAAGCTACGATTGTGAAGAACTTGTAAAGTGTAATCAGCGCACAACAAAGCTTTTATAGCATGGTAAAAAATAAATAAAATTTTCCTATGAATTTAATCAGGAAAGAAGGACTAAGGATCAGAAATATATTACAATTAGTACAAATAGAACAGTAAATGTGTTATTGACCTACAAATGCAAGTAATCAGATATTCATAATACATTATCCAAAGTTACATTTTATAATCCATGTACGCAACACAAAATTCCTCAATTTATAATGTAGTACAAAATTAGGTAATACTATTGAATTAACCATGCAAAATCACAGTACTTCAGTTAAGAATTCACAGATTCATAGACAATTCAAGAACATTAGAAGAAACTTCTAACAGTTCCACTCAATAATTCAAGTTACTTCCTCTGAAGACCACATGTTTTCACCCCACAGGATATTTGTGTATTATATATACATAATTTAAATAATAAAGGCAGTCATTCAATAACTTGTGATAAACTTGATTTTAAGAAACTGTTATTCAAGGTACTTAAAAGAAAACATAATTCATGCATGCACAGGTTTGCTTTCCGACACATAAATAACATATTTTCCTTGTTCTTTAAGATCCTGCGTGCTCCACATTATTCCCTGGATGAAATGTGTAAATAAACTGCTCTCAGGCCTCCAAAGCACTTTTAGACTTTCTTAAAGGTTCAACCAGAGACATGAAATTTCCATGCAGCACTCTTCAGTTTGACTATTTTCCTGTCAGTACATCAAATCAAGGCTGTTGGAGGTTGTAATGCCTTGATTCTGGAACTCACAGGAAGGAAACCAGCTCCGTATATTTGGGTGTTGGTGGAGACCTATTAAAAACTCAGCAGCCCCCAAAAAATGGAAGCCTCTAGTGTCATCAGCTTTCTGAAAGTCAGTTTCTTTATGCTAAGGAGAGTTGTTAACAGTAAGATTTCCACGTGCCTGGTGCCAGTGGTACACCTTGTAGCTAAAAGGCTTCCTAACCAGTTGTTAAAAGGAATTTAACAACAATCCAAGGCATTGCCTATTTTCTTTAGTTCATTGTGTCAGGTACAATACAGCATGACAGAAATTGAGAATGTATTGTGTGAGCAACCATGAGTGCAAATCCCACATTATAAAACTAATGCAAACCATTGTTTATTTTTAATAAGAAAAAAAATAGATGAAATTAAAAGACGGCAAAGGTAAAATGTTATTATTAGTTATTAACTCACCTGAATGCAAAACCCTCACAGTTCTTCATACACAACAAAAAGCCACCTTTGACGCAAAAGCTATAGAAAACCGTAGGGTTGGGTTTCAACACTAAACAAAAATTAAAATAAAATTTAAGCACTACAATTTAATAAAACAAAATAAAAAGCACCTTAAGCTGTTACTAAGAAACTAAAACCAAGATAAATTAGCACTTTTTGCCACACAGCATATGTGAATAATGCATCACACATTATGCTTTCCAACCCCAAACTTTTAAATGATTGTGTGGCCTCATTTTAAAGCTAACTGCAATACTGTCAGTCATGTTTCTCAACAGTTAGTCTGAGGTACGACATTTTAAAATAGACAGCTTCATAGCGAAGAGGCTGAATTGACAAACTTTGTATAGAGGTCTGATGAAATACGGATTTATCCACATTAGCATTTTTAAGCCCAGCGAAAACACCATGTGACATTTGATTTGTAAGTAAACATTCAAAGAAGGTACAAATAAAGGTAGCAAATTACCACTTTGTATTCCTTGCCAACAGATAAGAAGAAATTGTTTAGGATTTTTCTAGACACTTTGATCCCTATTGTGTATTATCATTTCATCCAACTCCATTAATTAAAATTAAAATGCTGTTGGAAGTCTTTGTACGAATTTCGATCCTCTCTGCTATGGAGAAGCAAATGTTATTACAATAGTAAGTTCGTCACAGCAGAAAGATGAAGAAGAATTGATAATATAGTGACACACTTGCAATACAATTGACTGTTTTACAGATTTGGATGCCCAGAACACTGATCAAAACAGAACATGCTGGAAACGCTCAGCAGGTCAGGCAGCATCTGTGGAGAGAAATATAGAGCTAACGATTCAGATCAATAACCTTTCTTCAGAACAAAACAGATGAAAGGTTAACAACCTGAAACGTTAACTTTGTTTCTCTCTCCACAGATGCTTCTTGACCTGCTGAGTATTTCCAGCATTTTCAGTTTCTATTTCAGATTTCCACAGTATTTTGCTTTTGTTCTGCTTTAATCAGTTTAACATGGAAACCCAGGATTAAGTTTACAGAACCAATTTCCCTCATCTTTGCTTCTGGAGAACACAGATACTGTGAGCGTTTGGATTAGAAAGAAAGCTAAAATTGCTTTCACTTGTAAATATAATACGGTTTCATTTTTTTAAATGTTTCCTCATAAACCCTCTTACCGTTGCTTATCCCACTTCCATTTCCTATTTTCTCCTTTATCTCATTACAGTCATCATAAGCCAACAACCTACAGAAACACTTTCACTCTTTCTCTAACTTGTCCATATAGATTGAAAGCAAACAATCTGAAATGGAGCAATAGATGTGATTAAAAGCTCAGATGGTGGCTGATCATCAATCTGGCTATGATCCACCTCCTTTCCCCCAGCATGCTTCATACAGAGTGACAACAAAAGACACAATCAAGTCAAAGAAAGAAGTCTTAACTACTCGCTCATGCAAGTTGATCTGCTGACAGTTAACTGTTGACTCAATGTCATTGTTATATGCCTCCCACTATACCGCCATATCCCATCAACAAAAATCTCAGCCAGTGCTCCTGACATGAGCACTCAGGATCATAGAACCACTGCAGCCCAGAAAGAGGCCATTTGGCTGGTTTTCTGCAAGAGCAATTCAACTAGTCCCACTTCCCTGACCTTTCCCCATAGCCATCCAATTTATTTTCCTTCAGGTGCTTATCCAATTCCCTTTTGAAAGCCATGATTGAATCTGCCTCCATCAGCCTTTCAAACAGTGCATTCCAGATCCTAAACACTCACTGAGCAAAAAAAAAACTCCAATGTCACTCTTAGGTCCTTTGCCAGTCACCTTAAATCTGTATTCTCTGGTTCACACCCCTTTTGCCAATGGAACAGTTTCTTTCCATCTAATCTGTTCAGATCCCTCATGATTTTGAACACCTCTATCAAATTTCTTCTCAACCTTTTCTTCTCTAAGAATAACAACCTTGGCTCCTCCAGTTTATCCATGTAACTGAAGCCCTGGAATCGTTTTCATAATTTTTTTCTGCTCCCTCTCTTAAGCCTCCACATCCTTTCTAAAGTGCAGTACAGAGAATTGGACACAATATTCCAATTGAGGTCGAAGCAGTGTTTTATAAAGGTTTATCATAACTTCCTTGCTTTTGTAATTTGTGCCTCGGCCAGAATTCCATCTGCTTTTTTAACTGCTTTCTCAACCTGCCCTACCACCTTCGACAATTTATGCACATATACCTAGGTCTCTCTCTGTTCCCATATCCATTTTACAATTGTACTCTTTAGTTTATATTGCCTGTCCTCATTCTTCCTACCAAAATGTATCCCCTCACATATTGTACTTTATTTACATCATCTCCCAACATCATGATGTCTCATTGTTGCATTTTAACTGCCAAACCTCCCAATGTACACATTATCATTTATTCAGTGATATACTTAATTTTAATCTATTTGATTTGATATTACAAGTCTTCTGTAGAATTAAAAAGACATACACAACCAAAATCATTAAGAACAGTACATTGATATCATTTATTTGTAGAACATACACGAATGTATTAAGACGGTGAAAGCACTCTTACCATCCAAGGGAGGTTGTTCCAGCATGTCAACAGGTCTACCATGTATTACAAATATTTCAACACGGGGAAACAATGTCGACAATCCTTGAGAATCCAGATAGTCCTGTGAAAGACAGTTTACACTGTACTTTATGGACTTATGAAAAGAGGCTACATAGCAATAATACAGCAATAGCACCCCTTTAGAAAACATTCAGAGTACATTTTTTACAACAGTAAAATTGATCAATTATTTCCAAATAGCATCTTCACTCAGAAAAATGTCTCAAAATTGCTTCACAGACCTTCTCATTATTATTACCAGTGCATCAGAGCTGCAGCTTGAAATACTGTAATACAAATATATTACAACCAACCAATATATGTCTAGACAGAAACAATATTGCATACCACTCTACAATTAATTAGAATCTTAAAAGATGGTAAAGCACATTACCTCTAACTGTGGAACAGGGTCTGGCAGATGTTCCAGATATTGTTTAATTCTTTCAACATAATCTACACCTGTATGAGAATGAAAGAACAATTTGAAAAACAACCCAAGCATGTTGTTGAATTCCAATGTACCGTTATTTTAAAATACTTATCCAGGCTGTAGTAAAGTATCTCTTCAGAATTAAATACTTACGCTTTTGGGGCCTGGATTGAAGTTCGGCCCCGACAATGTTTGTTTTAAGTGTCCTATACGAAGAAGATTTGAGATACACAACATATTTCTCAGTGGATATGGAGCCACAGTAGAAAACTGTCCCAAATTAGCACCCACAAGATGGCTAGTATTAGAAATGGGAAAATTTGCACTGGTGCAGTACAAGCTGCAATTGGGGCAGAGGCACATTTTTGTTGTGAAAGCATTTACACTGCATTCAACTGAGTTTGGGAGTTTTTGATGCTGAAAATAGATATCCGAAATGGGGGGTGGGGGAAGAATTCTTTTTCTTTTTTTCCAAAACTTCACACAATTTCCAGTTCCATCACCCCTCTACCCTACATAGATAGCACCTTAAACATGTGTTTCTTAACAATAAAAGTTTAAATTGTTATGAAGGCAGCAAAAAAAAATTAATACCTCAAAAGGCCACTGGGGCCCAAACTAGTTACTGATATATCAGATGGGTAAAATTGATCTTAGGTGATAGTGTAAAACAGATTATAGCAAATCAGTATACACGCCACCCAAATAAAATCAGTGGAAAAGATAGTCAAGTTGTGTGTAAAATATGCTGTTGTTTCCCTATTACCCATCTTGTGCTACTGTCCAATACCATTTCACCACAACCACCAAGCCCCCCACCGCCCCCCTCACTAACCTCCTCAATGCTTGCCAACACCTCAGTTTCTTCAGCAAAGCTCTTGACAACCATACATAAATAGCAAATAGGAAATGTGGCTTTTTTTGAACATCAATTTTCACTTCATAGATTTCAGCAAATTTCTTATATCAAATATTTTAACATAAGTCCATTGCAAACATTATCCTGGACTATTCCTTTGAGACAGTGGCTCCACTTATTCCAAAACAATAACATTCCCAAACTAAACAAATCGTTTTTGATGAAGTCTCAATGTAACGACTTGCCCTTACACAGGCAATTTTATTTTCTACTATTCATGAGTGTGGGATCATTCAGCCAAAAACCAGAGGATTGTTTGCTAGTCTGTTGACACTTTGTCGTCAAATGATAGCCAAATTAATAAAAGCTGCCACAAAATAAAATAGATATACAATGAACTGAAAACTTAACAACCCTACTCCTCCCCTGAAGCTTCAAAGATGGTTCCTTGGACAGCAAGCATCCAACCAGTCATTATTTACTCTTGATAAAAGCAAAATACTGTGGATGCTGGAAATCTGAAACAAAAACAAAAATAGCTGGAAAAACTCAGCAGGTCTGACAGCATCTGCAGAGAGGAATGCAGTTAATGTTTCGAGTCCGTATGACTCTTCATCAGAACTAAAGAAAAATAGAAATGAGGTGAAATATAAGCTGTTTGAGGAGGGGTGGGACAGGTGGAGCTGGATAAAGGGCCAATGATAGGTGGAGGCAAAGAAGAGATTGCCAAAGATGTCATAGCCAAAAGGACAAAGGGGTGTTGACAGTGGTGATATTAGCTAAGGAATTTGCTAATGGTGACATTAAGGATAAAAAGCAGGATGAGCAAGTGACAGATAGCCCTAGTGGGGGTTGGGTGAGGGGAACGAATCGAAATGGGCTAAAGTGTGAAGATAAAACAATGGTTGGAAATAAATTTAAAAATAATAGAAATGGGTGGGAAAAGAAAAATATATAAAATATATATATATAAAATAAAAAAAAAATTATAAATTATAAGAAAAAAGGGGGATCGGAAAGGGGGTGGGGATGGGGGAGAGAGTTCGTGATCTGAAGTTGTTGAACTCAATATTCAGTCCGGAAGGCTGTAAAGTGCCTAATCGGAAGATGAGATGCTGTTCCTCCAGTCTGTGTTGAGCTTCACTGGAACATTGCAGCAGGCCAAGGACGGACAGGTGGGCATGGGAGCAGGGTGGTGTGTTGAAATGGCAAGTGACAGGGAGGTCTGGGCATGTGTGCAGACAGACCGAAGGTGTTCTGCAAAGCGGTCACCCAGTCTGCGTTTGGTCTCCCCAATGTAGAGGAGACTGCATTGGAAGCAGCGAATGCAGTAGACCAAATTGAGGGAAATGCAAATGAAGTGCTGCTTCACTTGAAAGGAGTGGTTGGGCCCTTGGACGATGAGGAGGGGGAAATAAAGGGGCAGGTGTTGCACCTTCTGCGGTTGCACGGGAAGGTGCCGTGGGAGGGGGTTGATGTGTAGGGGATGATGGACGAGTGGATCTCCATCTTGAGCTTAATGTGGCAGGTTGTTTGAATGCAGAATAAGTCTCTCCCATGGTTCCAGCAGGGTTCATTTAATAAGGATCAGGCTTGGAAATCCTTGCCAGTTTTCCCTCCTTCTATCATGGACACCAAGATCAATGGAAACGTACTGATTACCCTTGCTCCCTGGATGAGATTAGCTAACTGAGCAGACCTCCCTTTCACTTGAAGATTTTTTTTTGTTTCCTTTAGCTTTCTCTGTAATGTTCACCCAAGATGGCAGAAATGCAGCCTGGCCCTCAGACCTCTGCCAATGCAATGCTATAACTATCAATTGCTAGGAAAGGTACAAGAGCACTGTGGGTTTACACAAATTACTGTTTACCTTCTTTTATTCTCTGTGGAACATGACTCATTTCAGTTGAACTGAGCAGTTTCCCGCTTGTGTGCTTGCCCACTCCCCCCCAACCTTCTATTTATTATCATGGACAAGAAAATCACAGGCTGGTGAACACCAATATGGGGAATACATGTAGAAAACCCCAGTCGCTATTTCTTCTCCCTCCTTCTTAACTGAATTTACTTTGGAAAGTAAATTTACCCATTAACACCTTGCACATTTGGCACACTTATACTACAACACTGCAGTATGCCATCAATCAAACCAGAGTAAGACATACGCAACAGAATCCAACCGCAGTTTAGTGTGATTTTATGCAAGAAATTATCTTCTGCGACTTATAAAAAGGCCAATTAGCACAATCATTGACTAAACTGCATAAATAAGTGAGAGAAGTTTAAATTATCTCAATTTACAAAGTGGCAGAGAGAACTCTATAGTTAACTAAGTATCATTAACCCATAAATCAAAGGAGGCTTATAGGTTGGATGTTTTTCCAGTCCCATGTTAAGCCGGCTGCCAGAGACACCTATTGGACACCTGGAAAAGCAAATTGGAATAAAGAATGCAATGTTGGATAGGAAAAGAACAGCAAAATAAAACCATAATACACCACCTTTACCTGCTCTATTTTCACAGTGGAGCCTCTGCCTACCCTCACCTCCGCTGCCCAAATATCACTTAATGTTCTTTACCAGTTTCTCTACTCCTAGAAGCTTCCGGGTGACTACCCTCCAGAATGTCTGCTCCAGAAACCTTCTACTAGGACAGATTAAAGACATCTCAATTTGGGACCCAGTGACAATAAAAACTGTACATTCGCCACAGTAATTCTTTTTGCTTGAAAATCCACCTAAAGAACTGATGTACCTACCTCTTATGTGAAAAGACTCTGACTCTACGGGACTTTTGTCTTCCCTAAGCTGTTCCTGTAACTAGAAATAACAATGGTTTCAATTAGTCAAAGGATAGTACAAGCTTTTCCTAATTCAGAATAGAAAAATGTTATCACTTAAGTAACTCTGTACTATACCAGGGAACTGAAGATGAAGTGAGACAGGGATAAGGTAAAGGGGTTTAGGGTGAGAGAGAAGTTCCCTTCCAAGACATGCACCATCTCATCTTGGAACATATATTGCCGTTCCTTCATCTTTGGAAGCCCAATGTCTTGGGACTCCAAACCCAACAGTATTGTAGGAGTATCACCACCACTTTGTCAAGGGCAATCAGGGGTGGGTAATAAAAAAGTGCTGGCTTGCTAGCGATGTCCATATCTTAACTTTTTTTTATATAGCAAGGCAAACAGGTTTAGGAAGAGAGTTCCACTACAGAGAGGTGTCATAGCTAAAGGATCTGGCAATAGAGCAAATGTAAGGGAGGGGGCGATACACAAGAAACCCAAACAAGAATACTTCTTCATATATGTGAGAATAAGAACATAAGAAATAGGAGCAGGAGTTGGCCACTTGTGCCTGCCCCACAATTCAATAAGATCATGGTTAATCTGATTGTGAGCTTAAGTCCACTTTCCTGCCTGTCTCCCACAATCTTTGACTCCCTTGCAGATCAAAAACCTGTCTAACTCAATCTTAAATATATTCAATGACATTAAGGGCTGAATTTTGCCATTGGCGAGCAGGGGGCGGGGCCCACTCGCCAACACGTAAAATGACGCAGGATGATGTTGGGCAGAACCCCCGACATTATCCTGGCCCATTTAAATTTTCAGGAAGGCAGGCCTGCATCCGCCGACCTGTCAATGGCCAATTGAGGCCATTGACAGGATCATTGAAACAATTAAAGGACCTGCCTGTCCAACCTCAAGGTTGATGGGCAGGCCAGGAGCCCCGGCGGGCAATAGAATAAACGTGAAACCTCATCCAGCGGCGGGATGAGGTTTCATGTAGGAATTTTAGAAGTTTAATAAAGTTTTAGTGTAATTAATGAACATGTCACATGAGGGAAACATGTTAAAGATTTTTTTTTTCTATTTGTAATGTTTTTAAAAGATTCAGCAATCTCCCTGAGGCAGCACTTTGCCTCAGGGAGATGTGCGCTCTTTCGTGCACATGCTTTTGGGGAATTCCACCCCACCCCCCCACCCCGCCCGCACAGGAAACACATAGCTCTTCCCAGTGGACGTCACGCTGGGCGGGCCTTAATTGGCCCCCCCGTGTAAAATGGCGGTGGGGCCCGCTTCTCCGGCGGGGATTGGCTCCCCACCCGCCGGAGATTGGGTCGGGCCCATCCGCCCAGCAGGCAGAAAATTCTGCCCTAAGTTTCTGCAGGATATTTAAACAGGGAGGGGGTACGCGATTCAGAACAATTATGAATGCAGTACAGCAAATCTTGTCCTAGCTGACAGTAAAGTCAGCATTGACTTGGAAATCGACCTGAACTAATCTAGCCCATATACGCGATACTGGGATATGATTTACATCACACTGCACAACGATGTTCTTCCTAACTATTCACGCCATTTGTGGATTAAAAATCATTTGACTCATCTACCCCTACTTATATTACAGCTGTATATTTGTAGCTGAATTTCACAAATACTTTACATTACATTCAATTCTACATCACTGACTGCCTCATTACAGAAAGGGTGTAATTGCAGAGAAGGTACAGAGCAGATTTACAAGGGTGTTGCCAGGACTGGAAAATTGCAGCTATGAGGAAAGACTGGATAGGCTGGGGTTGTTCTCCTTGGAACACAGGAGGCCGAGGGGAGATTTGATTGAGGTGTACAAAATTGTGAGGGACCTGGATAGAGTGAATGGAAGGGCCTATTTACTTTAGCAGAGAGGTCAGTGACTAGGGGGCTTGGATTTATAGCGATTTGTAGAAAGATTAGAGGGGAGATGAGGGAAAATCTTTCACTGGGAGGGTTGTGGAGGTCTGGAACTCACTGCCTGAAAGGAAAGTAGAGGCAGAAACCCTCAACTCATTTAAAAGGTGTCTGGATATGCACCTTATTTGCCGTAACCTGCACGGCCACGGACCAAATGCTGTGGGTTTAGGCTGGGTAACTCGTTTCTCGGCCGGCACAGACACCGTGGGCCAAGTGGGCTCTTTCTGTGCCGTAAACTATGATTCTGGGTGGGGGGGAACATTCTCATGAGGCCCTGATTCTTCGTTAAGCTGTTGAACTATTTCTTGCCAATATAAATGGACAATAAAAGACACAGATTGTATGTGCAATTGCTTGCATCTGGTTACTATCAATATGTTCAATATTCCCATAAAAAACACTTCCTACAGAATTCCAACAATCATACTGAAGTAAAATAATTGATTTTTTTTTTAAATTATTGAGTGAAGTCACAATTAAAATAACTCTAACAAATTTGTTTTGTAGCTAATATATTTATGGTCAGTAACTGATTCCCACAATCATTGATCACACCACATTTAACTGACACATTACATACTTGATGCACCTCAGCCCGGATAAGGAGATCAAGCTGAAAACAGAGAGACCAGATTTCCACAGCCACTTGCTCACTGCTCAATTGGATGGGTCGAAGGGGTTTCTTAACGTTAACATCCACTGGACACAAAGAGAGACAACAAATTACATGTTATATCATAATCGTGCTGAGTTAACCTGTAAAACACAAAAAGAAAACTAAACTGTTAAATGAAATTGTAGAAATTAACTTTATTTATGCGATCTCCTAATTCCTCCCTCCATATCTAAATTGTCTCAGTAACTCAGTCCTAGAAATTAAAACTTCAATTTTCAAAGACGTTGGTAATACATACGTACGTACGAATTAGGAGTAGTAGGCCATTCAGTCCCTTGAGCCTGCTCCGCCATTTGATAAGATCCAATTGTGACTTCAACTCTACTTTCCTGTCTACCCCCTATACCCATTGACTCCCTTATCAATCAAGGATCTATCTGACTCAGCCATAAAAATATTCAATGACCCTACCTCCACTGCTCTCTAGGAACAGAATTCCACAGACTAATAGCCGAGAGAAAAATTTCTCCTCACCTCCGTCTTAATTGCACGAGATGTTTCCAAGTTTAACCTTAGTTCAGTCGTAGCATTCCCACCTTTGGGTCCAAAGGTTGTGGGCTCAAACCCCACTGCAGAGACGAGCACAGAGAAGTACTGAGGGAATGCTGCACTATCAGAGATGCTATCTTCCAAATGAAAAGCTAAACCTAGGCTCTGTATTCCCACTCAGGATGACATAAAGGATCCCACAATATTACGTCGAAGTAGAGCAGGATACTTTCTCCCCACCCTGTTAATGGTATGTCAATTGTATTATTAAGGGTAAGGATATACAGGTGGAGTGCATTAATCGATTAAGAACTTTGAGCAAATATAAAGAGAGACTACCCCTTTAATCATATTTTGGTTTGGAGTTGCAAGTTTCTTTTAAATTTTGTCTTTAGTTTTACAGCTGACCTGAATTAGGGGCTGTGCTTGATTTGTCCTCATTTTGTTGATTTGGTTTAATTGGTTTAACCTGAAAGATATATAAAGAGAGACTTCGTAACACTGAGGCCTGAATTTTCTGGTTGGTGGGGTGGCGGAGCGGGAATGGTGTATTTCTTGACTCTTGAGGAAAGCGGGAGTGGGCAGGCAGTGGCGGGCATGCACAGACCATTGGGTCCAATGGCAACCCAGCAGCCTGTTTAAATGAAGGCCTGGCAGCCTTTTCTAGCCTGCTCACAATGGCAAGTGCAAGGCCACGGCAGAGGGCTTCTGGTGAGCAAGTCAGTCCAGAGTGCTGGCCAGTGGAGCAGGCCAAGCTGGAAGGTAGGACAGCGAGACAGGCCAGGCCACAGGGTGAAGCGGGGGGGCCAGTGTGCCCCTCATTTTTCAAGTGACTGCCTTGCTGCCCTCCTCGAGGAGGTGGCAGCACGGTGGGAGGTGCTGGTCCCCCAGGGTGGGAGGAGGAGGCCCCCCCACAGGACGAAACATGCCTGGGAGGAGGTGGTGAGCTCCCACAATGTGGTGCGGCGCACCTGGATCCAATGTCACAAGCGCTTCAATGACTTGTTACGCTCTGGCAGGATGAGTACCATATTGGCATTGGGCATTTACTCAGCAGGTCAGCTCATCCCCCTGCCGCCGCCGCCACCACCCCCCCACCCAGTGTGAGTGTCATGACTGCATTGAATCATTGACAGCATTTGTCCTTTGCTGGGTGGGCAAGCAGATTGCCCATGCTGAGGTCAGCCTGAGAGGGTGACGAGGAGGTGTGTTTTGCCCCTGCAGCATGTGTTATATTGAGTCCCACATGACTGATTTGGGGGCAACCTGAAGGAGCTGCACCTAGACGCTGTGTTAGAACTCCAGGGCATGTCCTATTTAGGTGATGAGATGCTGGGAGGGGAGCTTCAAGGTGGCGTAGCAATGAACCATCTGCTGTGCTCTGCGCTCCACGTACTTGAGCCTCCTTGCTATGGAAGGATATACCGTGTGGTGCCTAATGTGATGTAGGCAGCATGTGTCCATGGGGGAAGGGGGGGGCTGGAGGCTGTACAGCAGACCCAGTATCTTTGTGTCAGTGTTCAGCAGCAGTGGGGCGAGGAGGCACTGGAGCCCTGATATGTCCTACTCTGGTTGGGGCGGGCCATGCACGAACAGAGTCCATGTGCAATTTGTACTAATCAATGCTCTTCCCTCATTTTCAGGAGAAAAATGCTCATAATGCAGCTCAGCGTGTAAGGACTGGCTGCAGCCAGGCGCAGTTAACCATTCTAAGCCGTTTTGAGCAGAAGGCCCTGGATCTGGAGAGGCACTATGCACCCAGGTATACTGGTGTTGGTGAGGCTGGGGTGCCACGGCCAGGTATTTACACCCAACAGTGAGGTCAGCATTGTTCTCCCAACAGCCACAGCAGTGCTGAATGTTAAATGATTTAATTTTGTAACATGGCTTGACCATTGGTAATGAAAGGATAAGCACATAATGATCTGGGGGACAGGGATGCACTTTGTCATTGTCTCCATGGTAACTGATCCAATGTCCTTGATCTTCCTTTCAGCATCATCGTAGCAGGGTCGGGAGGAGCAGCAACAGAGGCCCCCTCTCACACCTGAGGAGCCTGAAGTCTCACCAGCGTCACACCATCTCTGCCAGGCAGGCACCAGCACAGATACTAGCACCTCAGTGGGAATTCAAACAATGGCTAGTGTCCCGGGCACAGCGGTGAGGGCATTCACAGTCATTGGAGGAGCTGGCAGAGACAGAGTGCCATGGCACCAGCGGTTAGAGGACTGCAGGGGACCAAACACATGTTCAGTAGGTGCCTGATGATGTGCCTCTTGAGTCGTCCGCGACGCAGCAGATGCAGGAAATGCGGCCGGGTGTGTGGGAACATTTAGGGGAGATACATGAGCTTATGCTTGGCTTGGTCTCCATGGTGGAGGAGTCCATGTGGATGATCGCCGAAGCAATGAGCCACATGTCCGAGTGTCATGCGTCCTCCATTGAGAGAGTGGTGACTCTCGTGGAGAGCCTACTCCAGGAGACCCATCAGGGCTTCCTGGGTCTGCACTCTGACCAGCAAGCGCTCACATCGGCATTGACCTCAGCTGGTCAGTGCTAGTGTGGGAGATGGTGTGGGCACCAAGTTTCCCAGCTCGGTGCCCATCCATCTGTGGTGAGCAGGGAGCACCGAAGCGACCTCACATCAGCGCGGCAGCTGCCTGTCGTCTCTACGGGCACCTCTCAGGGCGCTCCGGATGAGAGCAGCAGCTCCTCCAGCCCTCTCCCAGTGACCATATCATCCGCGAGGCTGTGACGACTGGGCTGATGCTGTGGAACTGGCAGCTCCCTCCCAGTGCAAAGTCTGGTTAGCAACAGTAACTAAGGCCTTGTTAATAAAGCTGAATGTCCAACAAAGCACTCATTACAGTTTTGGAAACAATACACATGCTGAAGAAAAGAGGCATCCTCAGCCATGGTGATATATCTGAATTTAATGTATCAAGCAAAGCAACTTATTACAAAAAAAAGTGTTAAAAATCAAATAAAATCACAAGGCTCTCATCTCAGGCCAACACAAAAGCACCAATTAAAAACCCATGGTGTGCCTAAGGCACCTTATGCTTTTGTTTCTGGGTGCCACGTCTTGGTGCTGCCCCATCGCTCGGGGTGGCATCTGAGACAGCCTGCTGACTCTGCTGTCCTGTTGGCCTTGATGACCTTGGTGGTCGTCCTCTGGCCCGTGGAGTCTGTGTTGGCCCCAATAACACTGAGTATCGAGCCGACAGCCAGGCTTGTTCTGGTGGTCCATCTGTGGTGTGTTAACTGAAGGGTCGTTGGGTTAAAGCCTCCCAGGTGTCCCTGCCTCCCTGCAGCATGACCGGGTCAGCGTTTATCCCCTCAGCATTTCCCTGTGCGTGCTCATCCTCGGACTCACTGCTGGACTCATCGTGTGCAGCTGCGGTCACTGCGTCGACATCTTCATCATCCACTGCGTCCCCCCTTTCCAGTGCAAGATTGTGAAGAGCGCAGCATGCAAACACTATCACCGAGACACGATCTGGGGGGTACTGGAGTGCACCCCGAGTGGTCCAGGTATCAGAAGCGCATCTTAAGAAGATTGATAGTTCCTCCATTACAGCCCTTGTGGAGGCCTGGCACCTATTGCACCACTGCTCAGCTTCTGTTCTTGGATGGCAGAGAGGCGTCATGAGCCACCTTCTGAGGGGATAGCCTTTGTCACCCAACAGCCATTCATCCAGCCGGGCTGGAGCACTGAAGAACCCCGGCACATGGGAGTGTCTGAGGATGTAGGCGTCATGGAAGCTGCCTGGATACCTTGCACAGACTTGTAGAATCAGCATCCTGTGGTCACATACTATCTGCACGTTCATGGAATGGAAGCCCTTCCTGTTGACGAAGGCACTGGGCTCACCTACTGGCGCCTTGATGGACACATGTGTACAGTCTATAGCACCCCTGGATGTGGGGGAAACCAGCAAGGCCGCGAAGCTTCTGGCTCACTATGTCTGGCTTGCCTGGTCCCAACGGAAGTGGATGAAGGTCAATGCCCGTCAGAACAGAGCGCCTGTAACCTGCTCGATGCAAGTGTGGACAGCTGATTGGGAGACACCACAAAGATCGGCCACCGGCCCCTGGAAGGGGCATAGAAGTTGAGGTTGCTGTGACCTTTAGAGCCACACAGTTAGTAGAGATCTCAGGCCCAATCATCTGATAGATATTGTTGACCATCTCCCTTGAGAGACAGAGCCTCCTGCGGCACTACACCTCATACATTTTGAGGTAGCTGGTTTGCTGCCTGGATACCCTGGCAGCAGGATAGTGGCGTCTTCTGCGGCCCCTTCCGCCTTGGACTACCCCTTGGGCCTGCGCCTGTCCTCCCAAAGGTGGTTCCACTGGAGGCTGAATGTACACTCCTGGCCTTCTCCCCCTTCTAGCCCTCCCTTCCTCCTCAGGGGAGCTGCCCCCAGTGTGCAGTTCAGCTCCCATTACCAGACTAAGGGAAGGCTTCCTGAAACCTGCAGGCCCAGAAGAGATTCCTCACTGCAGAGCGCTGACCTGAAGGTTAACAGTCCAGAAAAAGCAGCTGGGATGCATTTTAAAGTACCGCAGATCACACAGGTAAGTTTGAAAAATTTTCAAAAATAAATACTTGACTGTGCACATTCATGACCACAGTGAGCCCTCTTAACCCGCCCATGGATGAGGTTAATACAAATGTGTCCTACCCGCCTGCCCATTGCGCTCGTACACCGACCCGAAGATTGCATGGGCACCAAAAAATCGGCATCGATTGTACACTCAAGGACTTTAAGTGGCCCATTAATTAATGGCGGACGTGCATCGGACATCACCGTGCGTCATTTTACATGCGGACGTGCAGGGCCCGCCCCCACATGACAATGGGAAAATTCTACCCTGGGTGTTGGCTAGAGAGGAGACAGACACTTGTAACATTGTGATGACAGCAAAATACTGTGAATGCTGGAAGTCTGAAATAAAAACAAAATATGCTGGAAAAGCTCAGGTCAGGCAGCATCTGTGATGAGGGAAACAGAGTTAACGTTTTGAGTCCGTATGACTCTTCTTCATTGCAAATTTAGCATTAAGTAAAAGATTGGTATCTGGTTTCCTACTTCACCATCTGGCTATCAGAAGTTTAACACACCCCTTCCTCATGTCCTCTTCATAATATACTCACATATCTTTCTTTCTGAATGTCTTAATTCCTATCTCAGGGTATAGGCTGTCCACTGACTCCCAAAACTACCTAGATTACACACGGGGGTAGATCTATGGCAAGTGGGATACTGTCAGCTGGGACAGGTCGATGAGCAGAATGAGAGAGTTGGGTGGTTGTTACAAGTTGTAACTGCACCAAGAATGCTGTGGGATCTCTTACATCCATCAGAGAGGGACAAGCGGGGCTTTGGTTTAATATCTCATCTGAAAGACAGTGAGTGCAGCAATTGCTCAGCATTGCACCAATCGCTCAGCATTGCACCAGTCAACGATTATGTGCTCAGATCCAGAAATGGGATTAAAATCCAACAACCTCCCCTCAGCCCCCTACAAATATTCTATATTACTGAGATAGAGTCTCTCTCTCTCAAAATTTATGTTCCCTCTTGAAACCAACCAGAGGGAAAAACCTACTTGAACTCGTCCTCACCAATCTACCTGTTGCAGATGCATCTGTCCATGACAGTATTTGTAGGGGTGATCACACACAGTCCTTGTAGGCATGAAATCCTGATTTCACATTGAGGATATACTCCACTGGGTGGTGTGGCATTACCACCATGCTAAATGGTGGTAATTTTGAACAAACGTAGCAACTCAAAACTGGGCATCCATGAGGCACTGTGGGCCATCAGTAGCAGCAGAATCGTATACAACCATAATCTGTAACCTCACGGCCCAGCATATCCCCCACTTTACCATTAACATAAAGCTGGGGGATCAACCCTGGTTCAATGAATTACCACCCCATCAGTCTACTTTCCATCATCAACAAAGTGATGGAAAGTGTCATTTACAGTGCTATCAAGCAGCACTTACTCAGCAATAACCTGCTCATTGACGCTCAGTTTGGGTTCTGTCAAGGCCACTTAGCTCCTGACCTAATTACAGCCTTAGTCCAAACATGGACAAAAGAAATAAGCTCAAGAGGTGAGGTGAGAGTGACTGCCCTTTACATCAAGGCTGCATCTGACCCAGTGTGGCCTTAAGGAGCCCAAGCAAAACTGGAGAATGGCAATCAGAAGGAAAGCTCTCCGCTGGATGGAGTCATACCTAGCACAAAGGAAGATGACCGTGGTTGTTGGAGGTCAGTGATCTCAGTCCAGGACATCACTGCAGGGGTTTCTCAGGGTAGTGTCCTAAGCCCAACCATCTTCAGCTGCTTCATCAATGACCTTCCCTCCATCATAAGTGGAGATGTTCGCTGATGATTGCACAACGTTCAGCATCATTCACGACCACTAAGATACTGAAGCCATCAGTGCCCATATGCAGCAAGACCTGAAAAACATTCAGGCTTCGGCTGAAAAGTGACGAGTAACATTCACACCACACAAGTGTCAAACAGTGACAATCTCCAACAAGAGGGAGTCCAATCATCTCCCCTTGACATTCAATGGCATCACCATCGCTAAATCTCCCACTATCAATATCCTGGGGGTTATCATTGACCAGAAACTGAACTAGACCAGCCATATAAAAACTTTGGCTACAAGAGCAGGTCAGAGGCTGGGAAATCTGCAGAGAGTAACTCACCTCCAGACTCCACAAAACCTGTCCACCATCTACAAGGCACAAGTTAGGAATGTGATGGAATACTCCCCAATTGCCTAGATGAATGCAGCTCCAACAACACTGAAGAAGCTTGACACCATACAGGGCAAAGCAGCCCACTTGATCGACACCACATCCACAAACATTCATTCCCTCCATCACCGACGCACAGTAGCAGCAGTGTGTAGCATCTACAAGATGCACTGCAGGAATTCACCAAGGCTCCTTAGACAGCAACTTCCAAACCTACAACCTCTACCGCCTAGAAGGATAAGGGCATCTGACATATGGGAACACCACCACCTGGAAGTTCCCCTCTAAGCCACTCACCATCCTGACTCGGAAATATATTGCTGTTCCTTCATTGTCTCTGGGTCAAAATCCTGGAACTCCCTCCCTAACAGCGCTGTGGGTGTACCTACACCACATGGACTGTAGCAGTTCAAGAAGGCAGCTCACCACCCCCTTCTCAAGGGCAATTAGGGATGGGCAATAAATGCTGGCCCAGCCAGCGAAGCCCACATCCCCGTGAATGAATAAAGAAAAAAGGTCCCATTTATTAATATAAATAATTATTACATTGGGCGTCTCCCACCTCGGGATTGCCTTGGGCAGCTGCAGGGATGTTATTAGATATAAATGCATGGATTTTATGATCATAACAACAATGTGAACGATCGCAGTTGCCCATCTGGGTACCTCTGAAACGCCGCTGGTAGGTGCAGGGCTCCCGCAGCGGCTCCGTCCTCCCCACCGCTGCCATCGTTACCAGGACAACAGCAACCCGGAGCCTAATCCGTGCTACACCGGGTCACCCAGGGGTCACGCTGGAACCCAACTCACAAACTAAAAATCGTGTTTCATAATTTTGAGAAAAAAATCTTTATGGATTAACTAAATGTATGAAGACGATATTTGTTTTGAAATACCTTATCCGAGAATAGTTCTTTTTTTTGGGGGGGGGGTCAGTTAAAAAGGCGTGTTACAGTCTAATCGTTCCGTCGAGGGAATGGAGAAAAAGCGAATAGAGAATTTGTGGAGGGCCCTTATTTTTTAATGTTTGAGCAATTTAAGAGGCGTTCGTGTTTTGTTCTGGTAAAGAGTTCAATGCAGGGATCAGAGTTGGAGTTAAATTGTAACCGAGAGGGGATCGGATTTGAGTAGAAACTTCCATCTGGGAAGCTCACTGGGGATATTTTAAGAGGTCAAGACCCAGCCACATCTACTGGGGATTTGGGGTCTGTTTTAGTCCTCGCTGATACTTCTATTCTGTTGATGGAAGATGTGGCAGTAAACGGAGTGGGGAGATGTGCAGGAATGAGGATCAGCTGGAAAATGTCAACTGAATGTGTTTTTGAACCCTCCCAGCCCGCGGTCTTGAAATCATGAACGCAGCGACCTGACTTGTCACCTTGGTGTCCACAGCTATGGGATTGCTGAGGACTATCTCGAGAGTATTTTCACTGAACCCTCTGAAAAAGTTACAGCCTCGGAAAAGATGTTTATCTACAGTTGGTACACGGGTACCAAACTCGTGTTTCCACCCAACACTGCCTCTGAGAAGCAGCAACGTTTCTAATAATCTAGGGAAAAATCAATGTCCTGGTAATTTATCTTGCCATGACTTTCGCTGTTTTGCCACAAGTAAATGCCGCCCAAAAAGCCGAAAAAGTGCCAACAGCAGAAAGCCCTCAAGGAGTGGGAAGCAAAGCGGGGAGGACGATGAGGTGATGACAGAAGACGAACGTGAATTAGAAGATTCTGAATTTGAAGAACTATTTCAAGAACAAATACCTCCCCTTCCTGAAGGAGGTCACAGAGTATTTATTGTTCATCCAGATGTAAAGTGGGGAGGAAAGAAACAACACCTTACAACAGGTACATTTGTTATTAACTAATGCAAACTAGGTTTTAATATTTCGTATGGGAACTGTAACATAGTAGCTATATTAGTGAACTAGTATTCCAGATGTGGCAGCATCTGTGGAGAAAGAAACAGAGTTAATGTTTCTCTGAAGAAGAGTCATATGGACTCAAAACATTAACTCTGTTTCTCTCTCCACAGATGCTGCCAGACTTGCTGAGCTTTTCCAGCATTTTCTATTTTTATTTCCAATTTCCAGTATCTGCAATGTTTTGCTTTTATTTTAGTAATCCAGATGACTGGACTCGTGACATAGTGACATAGTGAAATGAGTTCAAATCTCACCGTAACAACTGTGGAATTTAAATCTTTTTAATTAAATAAATCTGAATAAATAAATCTGGACTGAACTGTCAGAGACAGTGCATTCCTGATCCTAACCATTTGCTGTGGAGGTTTCTCCTCATCGCCACTGCCAATTTTGCCAATCACCTATAAATCGGTGTCCTCTACTTCTTGATCCTTGCACCAACTTCTCTCTATCTGCTCTGTTCAGATGATCTTGAATGCCCCTACCAAATCTAAAACTCTTGATCAGGTCACCTCCTGCCCCCTCAGTCTTTGGTTTGTGAGGGAGAGGAGGCCCAGCCCATTCAATCTTTCTGAGCTTTGCAACCTGGTATCGTACTAGTAACTCAGTTTCCTGCACCCTCTCCAGTCTCTCTATAAATGTTTTTATGTTATGCAGAACAGAATTCCAAGTATTGTCTAGCCAAGTTTCTTTAAAAATTTAACATAAACTTCAATTCTAGAGATGAACCCTGTGCTTTGTTTTTTTTTATATGAACTTATTAAAATATAAACAAAAACAGAATTACGTGTGTGTGTGTGTGTGTGTGTGTGTGTGTGTGTGTGTGTGTGTGTGTGTGTGTGTGTGTGTGTGTGTGTGTGTGTGTGTGTGTGTGTGTGTGTGTGTGTGTGTGTGTGTGTGTGTGTGTGTGTGTAGAAGTGGAGGTGGGGGTGTAGTTGTAGGGACAAGCAAGCAGTGATAGAAGCAGATCATCAAAAGATGTCACAGACAACAGAACGAAAGAACACAGTAGTTGAAGTTGGTGATATATATCTAAACGAATGTGCTAATTAAGAATGGATGGTTGGGGAATTAAGGTATAGCTCTAGTGGGGGTGGGGGGAGCATAAAAGATTTAAAAATATTTAAAAATAATGGAAATAGGAGGGAAAAGAAAAATCTATATAATTTATTGGAAAAAACAAAAGGAAGGGGGAAGAAACAGAAAGGGGGTGGGGATGGAGGAGGGAGTTCAGGACCTAAAGTTGTTGAATTCAATATTCAGTCCGAAAGGCTGTAAAGTGCCTAGTCGGAAGATGAGGTGTTGTTCCTCCAGTTTGCGTTGGGCTTCACTGGAACAATGCAGCAAGCCAAGGACAGACATGTGGGCAAGAGAGCATGGTGGAGTGTTAAAATGGCAAGCGACAGGGAGGTTTGGGTCATTCTTGTGGACAGACCGCAGGTGTTCTGCAAAGCAGTCGCCCAGTTTACGTTTGGTCTCTCCAATGTAGAGGAGACCTCTTTGGGAGCAACGAATACAGTAGACTAAGTTAAGGGAAATGCAAGTGAAATGCTGCTTCACTTGAAAGGAGTGTTTGGGCCCTTGGATGGTGAGGAGAGAGGAAGTGAAGGGGCAGGTATTACATCTTTTGCGTGGGCATGGGGTGGTGCCAAAGGTGGGGGTTGAGGAGTAGGGGGTGCTGGAGGAGTGGACCAGGGTGTCCCAGAGGGAACGATCCCTACGGAATGCCGCCGGGCGGGGTGAAGGGAAGATGTGTTTGGTGGTGGCATCATGCTGGAGTTGGCAGAAATGGCGGAGGATGATCCTTTGAATGCGGAGGCTGGTGGGGTGATAAGTGAGGACAAGGGGGACCCTATCATGTTTCTGGGAGGGAGGAGAAGGCGTAAGGGCGGATGCGCGGGAGATGGGCCGCACACGGTTGAGGGCCCTGTCAACGACCGTGGGTGGAAAACCTTGGTTAAGGAAGAAGGAGGACATGTCAGAGGAACTGTTTTTGAAGGTAGCATCATCGGAACAGATGCGACGGAGGCGAAGGAACTGAGAGAATGGGATGGAGTCCTTACAGGAAGCGGGGTGTGAGGAGCTGTAGTCAAGGTAACTGTGGGAGTCGGTAGGCTTGTAATGGATATTGGTGGACAGTCTATCACCAGAGATTGAGACAGAGAGGTCAAGGAAGGGAAGGGAAGTGTCAGAGATGGACCACGTGAAAATGATGGAGGGGTGGAGATTGGAAGCAAAATTAATAAATTTTTTCAAGTCCCGACGAGAGCATGAAGCGGCACCGAAGTAATCATCGATGTACCGGAGAAAGAGTTGTGGAAGGGGGCCGGAGTAGTACTGGAACAAGGAATGTTCCACATACCCCATAAAGAGACAAGCATAGCTGGGGCCCATGCGGGTACCCATAGTCACACCTTTTATTTGGAGGAAGTGAGAGGAGTTGAGAAATTGTTCAGCGTGAGAACAAGTTCAGCCAGACGGAGGAGATTAGTGGTGGATGGGGATTGTTCGGGCCTCTGTTCGAGGAAGAAGCTAAGGGCCCTCAGACCATCCTGGTGGGGGATGGAGGTGTAGAGGGATTGGACGTCCATGGTGAAGAGGAAGCGGTTGGGGCCAGGGAACTGGAAATTGTTGATGTGACGTAAGGTGTCAGAGGAATCACGGATGTAGTTGGGAAGGGACTGGACAAGGGGAGAGAGAAGGGAGTCAAGATAACGAGAAATGAGTTCTGTGGGGCAGGAGCAAGCTGACATGATCAGTCTACTGGGACAGTTCTGTTTGTGGGTTGTGGATTAAACCGTGCTGCTCCTCTGAGTGATTTGTGTATTTGTACCTCCAAATCCAGCTGTTCTCCTACATATTTAGATACCTATTTCCAAAGAGTAGGTGGCCTCCTTAATCTTTCTACCAAAATGCACAATCTCACGCTAATCCATAGGATTGAAGGTTGCAATACATATGCAGTGGTTCATATTATAATTTATATTTATTTTATTTCTATATTTAAACTAGCTACTAAATTTTATTAGAAATAAGAACAAGAAAACTAAAAAAAGGGATATTCTTAATGAGCAGCAACTTTACCTGTAATTACAATTCCTAGTGGAATACAGTATGATTTGCATTTAATATTGGAGTTGTCTGATGTAGGGGAGAGTGGAAGGAACTGAAAAGTGGTAATTAAGAACGACTGCTTTTTCTCCAGAGCTGCAAAAGTAAAAAATGTTAGAGGCATTCAAGATTATGAAGGATTATAAGATAAATAGTGTTAGATTGTGCCCTCTCATTTCACTGTCATCCTTAAAAACAAAGAAAATTACAGAAGAATTTAAAGGGGAGGTGAGAAAATATTTCCTTGCACAGAAGATGGTGAAAATATGAAACTTCTTTTTAACCACAAACTATTGTTGGAGGTGAGTGCATAGTCCATAAATTATTTTAAAAGGAAATTAGATACTTTTTGGAAAACTAAGAAATATTAAAAGATGTACAAGAAGTGATTAGGAGAATGGATTTAATCCATGTGGCTCAAGCAGAGAAAAACACTGGCGCAGACATGATGGACCAATGGTCTCTATTTCCATTATTTTTAAATATTTTTAAATCTTTTATGCTCCCCCCAACCCCACTAGAGCTATACCTTAATTCCCCAACCATGCATTCTTAATTAGCACATTCGTTTAGATATATATCACCAACTTCAACACCTATGTGTTCTTTCGTTCTGTTGTCTGTGACATCTTTTGATGATCTGCTTCTATTACTGCTTGCTTGTCCCTACAACCACACCACCCCCCCTCTCCACTTCTCCCCCCGCCCCCCCCCCCACACACACACACACACACACACACACACACACACACACACACACACACACACACACACACACACACACACACACACACACACACCTTAAACCAGCTTATATTTCACCCCTTCCTTGGATTCACCTAGTTCTGTTGAAGGGTCATGAGGACTCGAAACGTCAACTCTTCTTCTCCGCCGATGCTGCCAGACCTGCTGAGTTTTTCCAGGTAATTCTGTTTTTGCAATGGTCTTTAGTGTTCAATGAATTAGTGCTTCAGTGCACCATACTACAGAAGTTGTGTCTGATCGTTGTTTCATTGAAGATATGCATCAATCAACACTATGACTCATCTCACAATCTCCTACTGAAATTCCTTTTTTCTTCAAAACTGTTGACTTTCTTGTCTGACACAATTTGCTATTCACTCCTACAATTTTTAATCATTTCAACCTTGTTAGTGCTCTGCAGCATAGATTGGCTTTTTGATATAAAATTAAAACAGAAAATTCTGGAAATACTGGCTGCATCTGCAGAGAGAGAAAAACAAAGGGTTAGTGTTTCAGGTCGGTGACACCTTATCGGAATGTTAACTGTTTCCCTCTCCACAGCCTTATCTGCTGAGCATTCCCAGCATTTTCTGTTTTCATATCAGATTTCCAGCATCTGCAGCATTTTGCTTTTGGGTTAGCATTTTGATTGGTTTCTCTTTTTTTTTAAAGCAAGGGGGATGATAAATCGGCAGGCTCTTCATTTGTCTTCAAGCTTCTTCAATCAGAGCTGTGGTACTCTGGGCCAGTTGTTATTGTGCACTGTTTGGTGTCTCAATTCTGTCCTTTCTTTCGCTACAAGGTGAACTTCAGATGGCTGAAGCAGTTGCTCTTGTGGACACTCTGCCCAACTGGCATGTTGTTGATAAGGTTATTCTTTCTACAAAAAGTCCAGACAGCAAATTCATTTTTGGCAAAGGCAATTTTCAGACTCTTACAGGTAAGTTGATTGACTTTCTTAATGATAAAACGTTGAACTAAAATCCACCGGATTCTAAATTACATATCTTGAAAGGTATTATTTAAAGTGACAATCTTGTAGTTTAAAGCAGTGTTTCTTAGTTGTCAAGAAATTGTTCTTTAAAGTCTTATTCCACCATATCAGAGTGCATGAAAAAAAATATTCCAGACAAATGTATTTTACATTTACATTTACACAGAGTACATGAGATACATTTGAACACTTTGGTCTGTTGGTATGGTTAAGCAAATTAGAAATGACGTACTGTTAGTGGATCAAACTATTTTAGCAATGCTTTGTTACAGTTGGGTGGGAAAAAAGTGACTTCTTTGACAGCCTTATTGCCTTCCAAAGCACTTGTCAGAAAATGTTGTAATGTCATTTCAATGCTACTGTTTTGCAGAAAAAATAAAAGGGCTTCCACAGGTTACTGCAGTGTTTATGAATGTTGAACGACTGTCTGCATTATCAGAGGTAAAGAAGTTTCACCCAACTAGAGTGTATGATATCAAAGTAATAACTGATCACAAGGTGTTGAATAATACGTAATAATTGATAGCAAGAAGTAGGTCAATAATTTCACCAAGTGGTTAAATTGTAAACTACAGAAGGGAAGTTCAGAAAGTTCATACAGTATCTAAGTGTGGCAGAGTTTAAAAATATGCTTGGGCCACTCCTTGGTTCCTGCTGTTTTATAATTTTCACCACAGTTTTGGGGCTATTATTATGCCAGGATGGGCTAAGTAAGGATGTCAAGAGTCAATCAGCTTCGTGTTTCAAGTGCACGGTGTCCACACTAAAATACTAATATATTGTTACTGCAAATCCATGAAAAAAAATTGTGATTTGTGGTAAGGACATGTTCTGGTGTGATACTGATTTATTAGACTGTCCTAGGTTTGACCTTTATTCTGTGCCGACTTAACTAATCACAACCCTGTAAAAAGTTGGGAGGCCATAGCTGGCCTTAAAAGCCAGATAGTGTTCCTGTTTCTGACCATTATCCAGCAACCCCAGGCCACTGAAAAGTGCAAGTTTGTGGCCATCAGGTGAGGACGTGATCAGGCTTGGTTTTGACGCATCCCAAGGTAAAATAGCCTCTCAAAGCTCCTACTGGCTGGGCTTAAACATTTGGACAAAGTACTGAAGGGCAGCTTAAGGAACAGAATAGCAGAATGACCTGATGCCTTCGGGAGAAAATTTGAGGAAAACTAAAAAGAAAAATATGTTTATTTAAAAGTAATAGTGTAAAAATAATTAAATTCTGGGCATAGATGCTACCATACAACATTCATTTCAATATCTTGGAGCAGGACAACAGTTCGAAATATATATTTTAGAAGCTTTGTACTGCTGCAATTATTTTGGGGCAAGCAGCAGCATTTTGATCAGTAAGTTTGCTTCTACTTGTGTTATGTTACTTCTCTTTGTGTAGTGGCTTAGATTTTGTGAAAATAAAAAATCAATTATAAAACCATTCAGAAAAAATTGAAGTGCTTGGATATTTTTTCGAACTGCTGGTTTTTGAGAATTTTAGACAATCTACAAAAGGCTTTCGTTTGCCAAGTGACATTCATGCCACACAAGTGCAGGAAATGACTATCTCCAACAAGAAAGAATCTAACCACCTCATAATATCCTACAACCTAGGAGAACAAGGGTACCAGATGCATGGGAACATCACCATTTGCAAGTTCCCCTTCAAGCCTCACACCATCCTAACTTGGGAGTAATATTGCTGTCCCTTCACTGTTGCTGGATTAAAGTACTGGAACTCCTTTCCTATCAGCACTGAGAGTCTACCCACACCAGATGGACTGCAGCAATTGAAGAAGGTTGACTCACAACTACCTTCTCAAGGACAATTGGGAATGGGCAACAAATGTTGGCCTTGCCAGCGATGCCCATACTCCATGAAAGAATTTAAAAAATGCTTACTTTCAGAAGTGTTTGTATGATTCGTTGTTCCAGTATTATAGAATCAGACAACACAGCTGGAGGCTGTTTGGCCCATCATGCCTGTTTGACATTTCGTTGTGTTGACTTTACTTTGTGTAAGAAGCGAACAAGTAAAGTATTTCCTTTGACTCTATTAGAAAGAATTGGAATCTGCCTGGGGAGTTAAAGTTTTTGACAGGTATTCCATCGTCCTTCATATCTTCCGTTGCAATGCTCGGACCAAAGAGGCCAAACTGCAGATAGCTCTGGCTGAGATCCCATACTTGAGGTAAGGATCTGATTTCCTACAATTCTCCTAAAACTTTTAACAGTATCATTTGACTGACCATATCATGGGAGTATTGGCTGGTACAGTTAGTTCAGTCAAATTGTCCTCTGTGCTTTGAGACATGAATATTTATTCAATTTGAAAGGAAGTTGATCAGTTCACTTTTAAGAATTAGAAGAAAATTGGATTGAGATAGCTTTAACCCAGTTCCCAGTTTGCATTCAAATTCACGGCACAATCGGTAAATAGGCATTAATATATGCGTCTCACTTCAATACCGTAAGGGTGTGTTTCCAGTTTGCCAAATAGGAAGAAGTTTGAGTATATTGTCAATAATGTGCTTTTCACTATATCGGAGAACAGGATGCAAGTTGAAAAGTTTTACTTTCTTCTAGCAGTCCTGCCTATTCATCCCAATAACAAATGCATTCAACAAATAAGCCTACAATGAATGTCCTTGTATAAAACTTCCAGCAATCATAAAAAGAGCTGATGAACATGGGGATTTCTTTTGCGATTAGATATCACAAAATCCTACCAAGCCCAGCTTACTGTAAAAGTACGCTACATAGCCAGCTACTGTCTCTCTCCACCCAGCCCCTGTATTCCACTCCCAAAACCTGAAGTCCTTGCAGGTAACAAGCCCTAATTCTTTAAGCTTCTCAGTTGCCTGACTATGCTTTGCTGAAGGAACCCCATGTGAGAGATTCCATGTCAAAGTACAGAAACATTAAGCTGCATCGCATTCCTGTTTTTTAAAAAAATGAGCATATTCTGCAACATAATGTTATGGGGGGGGTGGAATACACTGGGCAGAATTTTGCCCCTGGTGGGCATGGGGGCCCGACCGGCTTGGCGGTGGGTGGACAGCCAACCCCCACCCCCGAAACGGGGCCCACCACCATTTTGAGTGTGTGGGCTGCCCAACGGGAAGTGCTATGCGCTTCCTGTGCAGGGGGGGAGGGATTTCCCAACTGTCAAAGTGTGCTGTTTCACGCTTGTGTGCGAAAGTGCTCACTGCTCCCTGAGGCTAAGTGCTGTCTCAGGGAGATAACTGACAGTCCAAAAAACTTTAAAAATAGAAAAATTAAAAAATTATTAACATGTCCCCCTCATGTGACAACGTCACACGAGATGGGACATGTTAATAAATATCACATAAAATGTATTAAAGTTTTTAAAAACTGACATAAAACCTCATCCCGCCAGTGGATGAGGTTACATGTATTATCAGAAGTCCGCTGGGGTTCCTGGCCTGCCCACCATCCTTAAGGTTGGACGGGCAGGTCTTTAATTATCTTAATTACTCTGTCACTGGCCTCAATTGGCCATTGACAGGTCGGTGGGCGGACAGCTGATTTCGCTGTCCACCCGCCTTCCTAAAAAAATTAAAGGGACTGGGATGACGTTGGGGGTTCCTCCTGCATCATTTTCCCATTGGCGAGTGGGCCCCGTCCCCCAAATTGCCGACAGGAAAAGTCAGGCCACTGACTTTTTATCCTTTTTAGATAATTATTTTTATTTTTACAGATGTCCTACTCTGAACATGTTTTGCAATAGTGTGTTCCAAACAAGATTTGCAGTAACATAGCTGCTTCAGACAGGAGCATTATCATGTTAGTTAGTTTGAACATTGTTTTGCCCTTATTTGGCAGGTCCCAGCTGAAAAATGAAGTGGCTAACTTAGACCAACAAGGTGGTGGTTCCAGGTACATTATGGGATCAGGTAATAATCCTACTGTGTCATAGATTTGTTATACTGGATTATTGACCAAAAGTATCGGTGCAATCCATTGCACCCTTGTGACTCTGGATTGTCGGTTTGCAGTATGAATTTGATGTTTCTGCTTTACATAATATTTTAATTATTAACCAACACTGATCAGTCAGTAGAAGGAAGATGGTCAACTCGGTCTATATTGTCTTTGATGACACAAACACTCCTCCTGTGGGATAGCTCTGCACCCTACATAAAGGAGCCATAAAAACAAAAATTGTTTCATAATTTCAGGACTTTGGAGTGAAGGGGTTAAAGGGTTGATTGACTCTGACAATCCCTAATTCTAGTGTTCTGATGAAAGGTCATCTGAACCTGAAAAGTTAACACTGTTTCTGTCCACAGATGTTGCCTGACCTGCTGAGTATTCCCAGCATTTCTGTTTTCGTCCCTAATTCTAATATTCGAGGATGTTTGTATTTCCCATCACACCATCTAGTTTGACAGAGCATCTTTTACCATTCTCTTGAATCTCTTCCTTACCCCTTTGCCTTACTTTATCACTTCCCCTGTTCAAAGGTCTCAATAAGACTTGTCCAATCACATCTTGTTACTAGTGTTTGGTTCATTTTCAATGTTACAAAGTGCCTTGGAGTAGTGTGCTGTGCTAAAGTTGCATTTTTCTGCTGATGGAAGTTCCTTTTCTATCAATTCATTCAAACTCTGCAGCCTACATTGTCACCTGCACAAAGTCCCACAGTCCCAACTCTCCTTCCATGCCTACAATTAATTATGTAAGTGGGCTTTAGGATTTTTCTACATCTACAAGTTACAAGTCGGAATTTTGATGGAATCCTGTCACTTAACTCCTGGTCAGGGGCAGCTCCAACAACACTCAAGAAGTTCAATATCATACAGGGCAAAGCAGTCCACTTGATTGGCACCCCATCCACCATACAACATTCACGCCCTCCACACAGCGATAACAGTGTGTCCTGTCTTCGAAATGCGCTGCAGCAACGCATCACGGGATCTTTGTGAGCACCTTCCAAACTTGCAGCCTCTACCACCTAAAATGACCAAGGGCAGCAGACACATGGAACATCACCACCTGCAAGTTTCCTCCAAGTCACACATCATTCTAACTTGCAACTATATCTCTCTTCCTTCACTGTCGCTGGAATCCCAATACATCAGTGCATAAGACAATGCTGAATCATTTGCAACCATCTTCAGCCAGAAGTGCCCAGTGGATGATCCTTCTCAGCCTCCTCCTAAGGTCCACAGCATCACAGATGCCAGTCTTCAGCCAATTCAATTTACCCATGTTAAATCAAGGAACAGCTGAAGGCACCGGATACTGCAAAGGCTATGGGCCCTGACAACATTCTGGCAATAGTACAGGAGACCTATGCTCCAGAACTAGCCGTGCCTCTAGCCAAATTTTCCAGCACAGCTACAACACTGGCATCTACCTGGCAATGTGGAAAATTGGTCCGGTATGTCCTGTCCACAAAAAGCAGGACAAGTCCAACCCATTCAATTACTACCCCATCAGTCTACTCTCAACTATCAGTAAAGTGATGGAAGGTGTCATCAAGTAGCACCAACATAGCAATAACCTGCTCACTGATGCCCAGTTCGTGTTCTGTCAGGGCCACTTGGACCTCATTACAGCCCTGGTCCAAACATGGACCAAAGAGCTGAACTCCCAAGGTGAGGTGAGAGTGACTGCCCTTGATATCAAGGCTGCATTTGACAGACTGTGGCATCAAGAAGCACTAGCAACATTAGAGTCAATAGAAATCGGGGGGAACACTTTGTTGGAGGTCAATCATCTCAGCCCCAGAACATCACTGCAGGAGATCCTCAGGGTAGTGTCCTAAGATCAATCATTTTCAGCTGCTTCATCAATGACCTTCCATAATGAAGTCAGAAGTGGGGAGGTTCGCTGATGATTGCACAATATTCATCACCATTCGCGACTCCTCAGATGCTGAAGCAGCCTGTGTCCATATGCAGCAAGACCCCAAGAAGCTCAACACCATCCAGGACCAAGCAGCCCGCTTGATTGTCATCCGCCCCCTTCAACATCATCTCCCTCTTCCACTGATGCACAGTGGAAGTAGTGTATACCATCTACAAGATGCACTGCAGCGACTCACCAAGGCTCCTTCGATAGCACCTTCCAAACTGTGACCTCTGCCACCTAGGACAAGGGCAGCAGATGCCTGGGATCGCCACCACCTGCAAGTTCCCCTCCAAGCCACATACCATCCTGACTTGGAAATATATCGCTGTTCCTTCACTGTCACTGGGTCAAAATCATGGAACTCCCTTCCTAACAGCACTGTGGATGTACCTACACCACATGGAACTGCAGCAGCTCAAGAGGGCGTCTTACCACCACTTTCTCAAAGGCAATTAGGGATGGGCAAAATATGCTGGTCTAGCCAGCGACACCTACATCCCATGAACGAATAAATAAATAAGTTCAGAAAATGGATAGGTTGTCAAAAATATTCTTACAATTAAACATTGTTTTCAATTTAGTACATTTATCGACTTTTTTTTGGAGCAGAAAATAAAGTTTCAAAATTGCTTCTGGCAGATTTTGTTTTGGAATACAAAAACAGTACGCTAGATGACAAGCTAATGAGGGCTTCACTTGTTTTAATCCACTCTCAATTTTCCAGGTGAGACCTTCATGGAGGTTCAGCAACGCCTCCTCAAGGAGAGGGAACTGAAGATTAGAGCGGTGTTGGAAAAGCTAAAGAAGAAGCGACAGTTGCTGAGGACCCAGCGTAAACGCAAAGAGTTCCCGGTTATTTCTGTCATGGGCTACACAAACTGCGGTGAGTTTCGATTCTGCGTATTTCAAGAAACAGCTGTAATTGCTGCTGTAATAGCTGAAAGGCTATTTAATGTTCATGAGGAGAGCTAAAAATAATCAACACAAAATCAAAGCAATATAGCTTCCTTTGTCCCTGAATGTTCTTAAAAAAACTAAATATAAAGTGGGGAAGCATTATTCATGTTCAGTCAGATTAATGAATGGAGATAACTACATGCTTCTCCTTTGGTCTTATCTCAAATCTGAAAATAATGATTTTCCTCTTCACTAACAGTCCCTATAGCACATTTTAAGAATGCCGTGCCTATGCAAAGGCGATTTGGTTCTACTGGAGCACCCATGTTGGATTAAACACTTCTGTGAAACACAGTGGTGCATTTTTTTTTTGTTATAGATGCTTTTTAACAGTGTTTCTGTAAACACAATGGGATAATTAATGGGACCTTTTTAGCATAGAGGTAAAGGTAAGTGCCGGGATATCACTCTTTTCAGGGGGAGGTACAGCAAGCAATTGGGAAAGCAAAGGGCATTTTGGCCTTGCAAGGCGATTGGAGTACAAGAATAAAGAAATCTTGCTAGAATTGTACAGGGCTTTGGTGAGACCATACCTGGAATAATGGGCAGAACTTTATAGGCCCTGACCCCTGCCAGCAGGTTTGTAGGTTGGGTTGGGTAGGTTGGGGTGGGGGAAGGGGGTCTAAATTCCCAGTCAGCCTTCTGGATGCCCTCCCGCTCACACCCCTGACCTGCCTGCAATTTTATGGGGGGTTTGCGAGGCCGCTCGCCCTCATCCCAATTGAGGCCCTCGGGTGGGGGATTTGGTGGGGGGGTGTGTGGCTGGGTGTGTGCTTCCCTTGAGGGCCCCCATTCCACATCGGGCACCCCACAATGTCTCCCACCCCCTCACACAGGTGCTTCTTTGTGCCCCACTGCCCCCCCCCCCACCCTTACCCCCAAGCTCTCCATCAAGACCCCCAGACCCCTTTCCCCCTGGGCTTCATCCCTCGTCCCTGTTGTGAGCCCTCCAGACTCACCTGGTCCTGGACTCTGGGACCTAGAATCTGAGGACTGTTTGTAATCCCAGTCCTGGCTACTGTTGCCACTGGCACTGCAGATTGGCCAGTAGTTCTCTGAGGTGGGACGTCTGCCTACTTTTGGCTAAGTAAGGAGCGTTAAATGGCTGTGGGGCTGTTGTGATGGATGTGTTCCCTGTCAACTCTTCAGGTGGCATGATGGGGAAACCCCACCCCGGCCAATCTGAAAAATCCTGCCCGCTGTCTGCAATTCTGGTCAACATTAAAGAGGTTATAGTTGGACACTTAGAAAAACTCAAGGTTAGCTGGAAGACGCAGCATGGTTTTGTGAAAGGGAAATCATGTTTAACCAATTTATTAGAGTTCTTTGAAGGAGTAACATGTGCTGTGGATAAAGGGATTTCCCGAAGGCATTTGATAAGATGCCACTGCAAAGGTTATTGCAGAAAATAAAAGTCATGGTGTAGGGGGTATTAGCCTGGATGGAGGATTGGCTGGCTGGAAGAAAACAGTATATGTAAATGAATCTTTGTCTAATTGGCATGATGTGACTAGTGGAGACCTGCAGGGGTCTGGTGCTGGGGCCTCAGCCTTTTACAATTTACATCAATGACTTAGATGAGAGGAGTGAAAGCATGGTAGCTAAATTTGCAGACAACACAAAGCTAGGTAGGAAAGTATGTTGTGAAGAAGCCAACAGGAATTTGCGGATGGAGAGATAAGTTGAGTGGGCAAAAATTTGGCAGATGGAGTATAATGCAGAGAAATGTTAAGTTGTTCTTGGCAGGAAGAATAAAAAAGCAGAGTATTACTTTTATGGAGAATGACTGCAGAAGTCAGAGGTGCAGAGAGATTTAGGTGTTCTTGTGCATGAGTCACAAAAAGTTTAATGTGCAGGTAGAGCATATAACCAAGAAGGCTAATGAAATACTATCCTTTATTTCAAGAGAAAGTGAACATACAAGTAAGGATGTAATGCTTCAATTATGCAGGGCATTAGTGAAAATGCATCTCAAATACTGTGTGCAGTTTTGATTTCCTTATTCAAGGAAGGATGCAAATGCGTTGGATGTGGTTCAGAGGAGGTTTACTTGATTGATACCTGGAATGAGCTGGTTGCCTTGTCAGGATAGGTTGGAAAGGCTGGGCTTGATTCCACTGGAGTTTAGAAGAATGAGGGGGTGACTTGATTGAAGTGCATAAGATCCTGAATGGCCTTGACAAGATGGGCATGGAAAGGATGTTTCCTCTTGTGGGTGAGTCCAGAACTAGGGGGCACTGTTTTAAATTGATGGGTTGCCCTTATAGGACAGAGATTAGGAGAAATATTTTCTCTCATAGGGTTATGCGACTTTGAAACTCTTTGCCTCAGAAGGCAGTGGAAGTGGGGTCACAGAATATTTTTAAGGCGGAGATTGATAGATTCTTGTTAAGCAGCAGAATCGAAGGTTATCGGGGTAGATGAGAACGTAGAACTCGACGCAAAAAGATCAACCATGATCTTATTGAATGGCAAAGCAGGCTCGAGGGGCTGAATGGCCTCCTTCTGCTTCTATTTCATATGTTCATATGGTCTCCATATTTAAGGAACGATGTACTTGCATTGGAGGCTGTACAGCGAAGATTCACTTTTGGCCCCTGAGATGAGAGGGTTGCCCTGTCATGAGAGGCTGAGTAATTGGGTCTATATTCTCTGGAGCTTGGCAGAATGAGAATTGAGCTTAGTGAAACATTCAAAATTATGATGGGGCTTGATACGGCAGAGACTAAGATATTGTTTTCTTTGACTGGGGAATCTAGAACAAGGAATTAGAGTTTCAGTTAGGGGGCAGATCGTTTAGGACTGAGTTGAGGAGAAATTTCTTCACTCAAAAGCTTGTGAATCTTTGGAATTTTCTACCCAGGAAGGTTATGGATGTGCCACCATTGAATATATTTAAGGCTGAGATAGACATAGTTTTGGTGTCTCAGGGAATCAAGGGATCTTGGAAGTGGCGGGAAAGTGGAGTCGAAACCCAAGATCGTATTGAATGGCGGAGCAAGCTCAATGGGCCATATGGTCTACTCCTGCTCCTATTTCTTATATTCTTAAGCAAATCTGTCTTCCTGGCACAGTATAATGGAACACCTGGTTTCTGTTTCACACCTGGTGCATTTTGTATCTTCCATTCAGGCAAAACAACTCTGATTAAAACTCTGACTGGAGACTCAGGCCTTCACCCAAGAGATCAGTTGTTTGCTACCCTTGATGTTACCACCCATGCTGGTTTGATGCCAAGTCATATGATGGTCCTTTACATTGATACAATTGGATTTCTTTCTCAGCTCCCTCACAACTTAATCGAATCCTTCTCAGCAACTCTAGAGGATGTGGTATATTCAGTAAGTTTCAGTTTGTGTCACGTTTTTTCTGCTTGCATCAGCTTTTTTTTAAAAAATAAAGCCACAGAGCTCGTAACTGTTTCCCACATCCTGTGTTTTAGCTCAGCTGATTAACTTAGCTAGGAACTGAAACAAATAAACCAGTAAAGTCCCAGGGCTAAGCTAAGTAGGTTGGGCTATGTAGAGTGTTATATTGGAAAATCAGCTGGGGTTCAAGCACCAGATTGAAGTGGAGCTCAAATGAGAGCAGGATCATGGTTGGCTGTGATGGCTTTGCACGTCCATACCCACCTCACAAGGCATTTCCCCACTGAAGATCCCAGTTAGCAACCTGCTCACCATGAAGTGTAGTTCAGCATGGCTCACTCTCCAGAGAACCACTGGGTCCAAACACAGCTTATTTCCTTACAATGCAAGCTCGGCAAGGGGGTTCATTTTAACCTAACTCACCAAGCTGGAATCCACTGGGGAATAAAATTGGGCAGGGTATAAAAATCAGAGTTGCACCGAATCCAGTTAGTTTCCTGGCGGTTGGGTTAAGTTAAAATCATCCGCAAGGAGTTTGTTTTGAAGCCTGGTACTCTATCAGAAATCACACTGATTCTGCCATTGTGCAACATATTACAGTTTCAATTGATCTGAAAGTAATGTCCAGTGACAAATGGGAATTAACATAATACAGTAACAATTTGGTCTCTGCACGTAGCAAGAAAGCTTAATTACTAATCTTCACCAGATACAAAATCTGTTCACAGCTTTGCATCCAGTCCACAATTTTTGCAGAAGACCTATATTTTTCCACCACTGAAGTTCAACTATGTTGTAAAATGGTGGGCTAGAATTCCAGCACAAATACCTTGTCCACCATGCCTGTCTGATATGGTATGGTTTTCAAAACACATTATTTGAATGATCAGCAACTGTGTACCTCTTTGTTTTTATTGGCAGGGCAAGGGGAAGGAAGGCAATTAGTATTTCTGAACTCCCTTATTCCCTGCCCTTTTTCAGCAAGTTTTATATGGAAATGAAAGAAAAGTGCATTTGAGGCTGTGCTAAGTTGTTCTCACCAAGATTGGCCCTCTTGCCAAGGATTGAATTCCCTTGTTGGTTTTGGACAAAACTGCAGCAAAAGGCAGAAGGAAGTTTATTAGTAAGAACCCTCTTGTTGTCCATACTGATTATATTTGGTAACATGTATTTATGCTGTGATAATTATAAATAATAAATATTTACATTCAAATAGAGCCTTTTGCAACCTTAGGATGTCCCCAAAGTGCTTTAAAGCCAATGAAGTATTTTTTTCTTTTGAAGCATTGTCATTGTTTTAGTGTAGAAAATGTTGCTGTCAATCACAGAGAGTAATATGGTAATTTTCTTTTTTAGTGATGTTGATTGAGAGGTAAATGTTGTCTAGGACATCATAGGTAACTCCCCTGCTCTTCTTCGAGATAGTGCCATGGGATCTTTTACGTTCACACAGTGGGGCAGAAGGGGTCTCTGTTTATTGTCTCATCCGAAAAACTCTAAACTAAGACCCTGTATGCACTCCCAGATGGATGTAAAAACATGTATTCATTTGAAAACTGCTTGAGATAAATGTTTGCATTACATTAGGTGATCTTCATTGTAATTTGGATGAAATGCATTTTACAATGACTGTTATATCGTAGCATTGTAATAAATACTCTTCTGCTGGCTTGGCGGGATAATGTTTAAGATGGCCTGATGTGTTAATTCACTTTTGATACTTGAAGATGTAAAGGATGCTCATATTGTGTTTGGTTATTGTTACAATAGTGTGACCAATTTTACTTTAGGAGAGATGTCCAGGCCATGGAAAAAGTACAGAAGGGATTCACATAGATGATATCAGAGATGTGAGGTGAGATTAGGGAACTTGGGACTGTTCATTAGAAGAAAGAAGGTTAAGAGGTATAACAGATATATTCAGAATTATGATAGAATTCACATAAGATAAATAAGGAAAAGCTATTTCCATTGATCAGTGGATCTGTAACTAGAGGGCCTGCTATGTTGAAATATTTTGTGATTCTAGATGGTGGCAATAAGCTAGAGGGTATTTGTTATAGGTAAACACAGCACCAACTTAGTTCATATAAACATATTATTAGTATCTGCATCATTTTCTGCCCCCTTTCTATCTGTATCCAGGATGTAATAGTTCATGTCAGAGACATCAGTCACCCTGAAACCAACAATCAGAAAGTGAACGTACTGAATGTTCTCAGGAACCTCCAGCTGTCAAACCAACTCTTGGATTCCATTATTGAAGTGCACAATAAAATTGATCTCGTAGAGGGGTAGGAACATTATAATTTTCACGTTCTAAACAGTCGATATAATGCCTATAACATAGATATTTCTTGTCTCTGTTTTTAGTAAAAATCCCTATATAAAAGTCTACATGGATTTTAATCCTATGTTGTAATGTCAAATGATGCATTTGTATGTGAAAAAATCGTATATAGAGAGTGTGCGTGCGTCAGTCCGTCAATAGTTAATGGTACCCTGTAGCTATACCAGTGGCCACTGGGTACCATACAGAGCAGGACAACCCCTGGTCTATCCGAAATTAGGTCATCGCAGCAAAGGCAAAATTGCCTCAGCATCCCTGCTCTAATGAAAGGGAAATTTAGCCAGAGTACCTGATCTTAATTTCTCTAATAGCCTTTGCAGGGAACAAACTGGAAATACATGACAGGTGAAGACACAATTGAGCTTGATAGTGATAACTCATGTAGTCAAGTAGACTACCATCTAAGCTTTAGGGGGAATAGCTACTTGGGTGAAGGATCATTGGTCCCACATAAGGAATTGTTCCCCACTATCTGAGAATAGGTCTGGGGGAAATTTAAGGAAAACATGGAAGACAGAAACAAAATACTGCTTTGATGATTGTTCTTGACAAATTTAACAGGTCACTAAGCTATGAATATCTGAAAAGACCAGGTAATCTAACTTATTCTATTGCTAGGTATGATAGTTTATTTGTACTGGGATAGCTATCTGGAGTCCGCAATTAAAGTCTCACCATGGGAAGTTGTGAAATTGAATTTAATAAATCTGGTCATTTGTGATCCAACAGCAGAAAAATAACCATGAGGTCTGCTGGTTTGTTGTTGGGGAGCTGCCACTCCTACGTTGGTCAAGCAGATGTGTATCACTGCAGTCGACATTACATGGTTAACTCTTAATGCTCTCAAGGGAATAAAGGGTGTCATTATTCCAAGAATTTTTTTTTTTTAAATACTTGGCATGCTGGCTATAAACAAATGTCCATTAGCTTGAAGCAGTGAGAAATAAAAATCAGTTAAAAACTAGAAATGAAAACGTTTGCAAGGTTTTCTCCCATTAAGTAACCTAAATATTTCTTCTCTACCTTTCTTCCCTTCTTCATTTCATGAGTTCAAGAATCTGACTTCCAATGATCCTACAAAAAGTAGGTTATTTATTCATTGGAGCAATCACAAGATAGATTAGGATAAAGTAGGTTTTTTTCCCTCTTATTCAATATCATCCTTCCAGAATAACAAGTTTGTCATCTTCTCATCACTGTCTTTATGCATTTCTTTAATAAGTTTGAAGTTATTCTGTTTTTTTAATTCTTTCATGGGATGTGGGTGTTGCTGGCTAGGCCAGCATTTATTGCCCATCCCTAATTCTCCTTGAGAAGGTGGTGCTGAGCCACCTTCTCTAATCGTCGCAGTCCATGTGGTGTAGGTACACCCACAGTGCTGTTAAGAAGGGAGTTCCAGGATTTTGACCTAGTGACAATGAATGACTGAGGATTATATAGTTCCAAGTCAGTATGGTATGTGGCTTGGTGGGGAACTTGCAGGTGGTGGTGTTCCCATGCATCTGCTGCCCTTGTCCTTTTAGGTGGTAGAGGTCATGGGTTTGGAAGGTACTGTCAAAGAAGCCTTGATAAGTTGCTGCAGTGCATCTTGTAGATGGTACACACTGCTCCCACTGTGCATTGATGGTAGAGGGAGAGAATATTGAAGGTGGTGAATGTGGTGCCAATCAAGCACACTGCTTTGGCCTGGATGGTGTCAAGTTTCTCAAGTGATGTGCTCTCATCCAAGCAAGTAGAGAGTGTTCCATCACACTCCTGGTTTGTGCCTTGTAGATGGCGGCCGAGCTTTGGGGAGTTAGGGAGTAGAGTTACTCGCCACAGGATTCCAAGCTCTTGCAGCCACAGTATTTGTCTGGCTGGTCCAATTCAGTTTCTGGCCATCCTTCCCATCAACCTATTCCAGACTCTGTGTAAAGATACGGTTTTTTTTTTCCCCTTTAATAAAGATATGAACCGACAGATCCAAACACTGTCGCAGTTTCAGCGCTTCATGGACTCGGCATGGACGAATTGACAAAGAAAATCGAGGAGGCAGTTTTGCGAGCAACAGGAAAACTGATTCTCACTATTCAAGTAAATTTGGCTGGGCCTCAGCTGAGGTAAGAAGGAAACCTCAGTGCAAGCAGAACTTGCACCAGCGTGTGGCTTTAAAACAAATCTAATTATTTTTGAAGTGGAATTGAATTTCCAAGACAATTTTTAAACAGTTAAGAATTGAACAAGTGAGGGCTGTTCATTCAGGAGCATGTGGAGCAATGGTTTCTGAGGGGTTAATGCATGGAAAGGCAAATTTAAAGATGCTGACATATAACACTGTTTCTTTTTATCATTGCAGCTGGTTGTATAAGGAAGCCACTGTGCAGGGAGTAGATGTTTTGCCAGAAGATGGTTTAGCCAATGTGAGGGTGATCATCAGCAGCTCCTCTTACGGGAAATATAGGAAGCTGTTCCAACCTTGAAGGAGAAAGGATGACTTTCCAATGTTGAAGATTTTATCTTTTTTTTTCCCCAAGGAAAAAATTTATACATGAATAGCAACTATTTTCCTCTCCGAGAAGCAGCGCCAAAATGGTTCACTGGTAATGAGTTGCTTTGAAATGCAGCAATCATTGTTTTATAGGCAAGTGTGGGCAGTTTGCGCACAAGCAATGGCCCACTAACAGCAATGAGATGAACAACCAGCCAGTTCTTTTGGTTGTTTCCCTTTCAGGAAGACCTTTAACCAGGATGCTGGAAGAATTCCCAACTTTTTCAGTTGAATCTTTAATCCACGCACAGGCAGACAGAAACTCAGTTTGTCTCAGCCCGAGGGCGAAGTTCTTTATATAAAGAATAAGAATGCAGTGAGACTAGAGTCAGTAAAGAAAGCATGATGATGTTCCACAATAAGTGCTGGGTGGGATCTTCCAGCCCCACCAAAAGTCAGTGGACTTTTGGCTGGGCCACCAAATCTCTCACGGCAGGTCCCGCCCCAACGGGGCCGGAAAATTCCAGCCACTGAAACCAAAATGTGTTTAAAGTTTAAATGAAGTTTAAAAAGTTTACTATTAGAATGATTCTCTTATGACAATGGGAATGTTGCAATCGGCTGGGTTGACCTGCCCCTGATCACCACCCAGTGATACCTGCTGAAAAATGGCATGTACGCAAGTAACGTGAGTAACATGGTACCGGCCTCTGCTGTGATGTTCTTACAGTCGATTAACAATAGGCTATACTGATATGTGAAGAACCATGGTATGACTGGAGCTGCTGGTGATCATACAAACACAAGATTAAAAATAAGAACTTCATTTATTGCCTTGAGTGAAAGTTGGAGAGGGAGGATCGTGACTGTACAGCTAATAAATAAAGTTCCACACATTCTCCCATGCAAATCAGCAAGGACAGCAGATGTGTCCATGAGTTTTATTTTTTAAAAAGTCTTGTGCATTAATGCATTATGTAACAATCACAAAGATACTTCTTTCAACTTGTGCACATTACTACAGATCAAGTAGTAGAAATAATGACTGGTCGTTGAATACTGCAATTATTCTTAACCTTTCTGTTAAATGAGTACATCCTTTGCTGGGTTTTACCTGCAGCAGGGGAGGTGTCAAGTAGCCCACACATCTGTGGGACAATTGAGGCCTTTGGCTGATTAGTAGCCACTTAAATGCCACCTCTCACAGCCGCTAGGATTTTACCCAAGCAGGTGGATGCCAGAGCCAAGTGTCCTGTCGGTCTTACTGGTGGGCTGGGAGGTAGGGGGCTGCCTCCTGTTCAAGTACCCTGTGTCTCTCCTGCCGCCCCCTGAAGCTAATTCCCCTTCTCCTCCTCCCCCCCCCCCCCCCCCCCCCCCCCCCCCCCAAACCTGGTTGTTCCACCTCCCCCCTTGCCCTGACAAGCCAAGCCCAGCCCAGCCCCCCACCTCCACCCCCAACCCCCTCAATCACCAGCCTTGAAGATAAGTCCTGGTTCATGGCATCTCTTCGGGGACTGCCTGTAGTCCCAGTAGTGGCCACCATTCCCAGTTGATTGGCTGGCAGTTCTGAGTCCTACCTCAAACCCGATAGCTATTGATTGGCTGCAGGGCAACATGGCCAAGCAGACGCGGCAGCGAGGACATCTCCGTGTAAAATTCTGGTACTAGGGTTGACAGCTCCAGCACTAAACCAAGATGACCTCTTATCAGCTTTCTCACAAAGTGATCAAATATGCCTTCCAATTTTTTTTTTTATAAACCTGCCAATTTCACTCTTTTTAAATCAATTTGTTATTGAGACTAAGTACAGCAGGTACCAGGTAGCCAGCTCCTATGAAATCTCCAGCAATTATATTAAAACAGTGCTTTTCAGGTCCTGGGACCTGCTTCTTGATCCAGTCACTCAAATATGGGTAATTTGGAAAAGTCAGTCTCTTCAAAGAGCTGGAGAGGTGAGTCAGGACATACCACCAATCTTCAGTCAGGTTTATTCCAGCAACAAAAAATCCATCTGGGAAGGGAAAATAAAACTGGGGTAAGATGATATTGAACAAAATGTTGTTATGAAGCGATTACAAGACATTCTGGAACAAGCATTCCAAAGCATATTGACCTGACTTTGATGTTCTAGTTGCTTGACACTTTAAATCTCCTCCCACTCTGACCTCTCTGTCCTTGGCTTCCAACACTGTTCCAATGAAGCTCTACATAAGTTGAAGGAACAGCACCCCATCTTCCAATTAAGCGTTTTATAGCCTTTGTGGACTCAGCAGGTGCTGATAATGATTTTCCTTTTATAATTTTCTCTGATTCTCTTTTGCCTTGCATAACCAACCTTTCTCTAATTTAATCTCTCCTGCCTTCCACACTATCACAGACATTCCCTTTTATTCTTTCCTCCCCACCCCCTTTCCCTATGTACTTGGTTGAAACCTGTTACATCTCTAATCTTTTCTGGTTCCAATGAAAGGTCATAGGCCTGAAACATTAAAACTCTTTCTCTCTCCAGAAATGCTGCCTGACGCGTTGAGTATTTCCAGCATTTTCTGCTTTTATTTCAGATTTTCAGCATGTGCTGTATTTTATTTTTAAGCCACTACTTGACTAAAATATTTCAGGAGTGAGTTGTTATAACTAATTTTTCTCATACTTTTGTCTTCCCCTTCCCCCTTAAAAATGTTGCCTGCTGCTAGGGAGTGCTTCCACAGGATGTGCATCCAGACAGTACCAATAGGGTAATCAATCATTGTGGCGGAGTATCAGAGCATCATGCCTTCATCCAATAAAGCTTTTCTATTAGGTGCATTGGATTGTGATTAGGGATAGAAACCCTCAATATCCCATCTATTTAAGGCTGGGAGCACTGAATCCAATTGTAGCACTCAAAATGTCTCTGAGATCAGCACACACTGGGAATCAAACTCAAATGCTTTCTGACCTGTATGCCTCAGTATCTCCCTGGGTTCTGCCTTTAATTAGTAGGCAATCAAAATAGCACCCAAGAATGGATTTACCGTGAGTAGCATTCAACCGCCACCATCCTCAATTACCTATAGTGGATAACCCATGGGTGGGAAATCATGGGCAGTGCGCCAAGGATTCTCAGGTACTAGATTCGGATCCACAAGTGGGCGAGACTCCCTGTCAGCAGTGCATAGTCAGAATCTCAGCCCTCACAGTTTTTGTTGCTGATGGAGCAGGCAAAGCCGCTTGGTGGCTGTGGGTTTCTCCACATCAGTCACTCTTTCTGCTTTGGGTGAAATTGAAACACCAAACGTCTCCTGTATTTTGAAAACCATTTCTAGTCATCTGGGCCTTCATAAACACGCAATGAGGTTGTCACATTTGGAACACCCTTGACATTACTAAAGGGTCATATTTTCTGTACCTGGTCGTCCAGCCTGTTTCTGCATTTCTAGATAATGAACGAGCAATTTAGGATCATATGTGTCTGCCCACCAATAAGGGATCCCAGGCCAAAGTTCCGGATATTCCTTTGCAATACTGTCATCGTAGGAGATGATGACTTGGTAGCCCAACTCCCAAAGCCTTTTTAGTGAAACAAGTTCCTGTAAACAGAAAGATGCATCCATTAATTAACCCAGCTGCTAACTGATCCCCAAACAGTAGAATTTAAGTCTGTCTCTGGATTGCACTGAGCATTTGTTTTCAGTCAGAGCGTATGTCTCCCCATTTCCCTTCCCCAGACTTTCTTAAGTCGATTTTCACAAAGTTAGTACACAAGTTTTTTTTTTAATTATAGTTTTGCCAATTAAATGTGTTGTTCACCAATCCAATATTATTACTTACAACAGAGGTTTTGGGACATACTTTGGACCCAAATAAGTCCTTCATTTCCTGAATTAACTCATGATGTTGTTGCTCATTCATCTTATCAATGAACCTGCAGGCTAATATGACCACTTCCTTAGGATGAGTTTCCAGCCAGAGTCGAAATTCCTTCAAAGCCTCCTTTAAAACACATATTTTCAAAATGTGAATTGCACCAAATAAAGCAATTGTCAGGCTTGGAAAATATATTTAACTAAAACCCTGATTTATCACATAAGCCTCCTACTCATTATTACCATGGTGGTGTTCTGCACTATCAGCACCTTTGACCTAGGTTTCTCAATAAAAAATAACTGAGTAAGAATGCAGACAGCAAAATGGCAGAAGATACTCCAGAAAAATGTTTATATATAAAATCAGATTTCCTGATATTTCAGTTCTTTTTCAGTCAGACTCACCAGGACTGTAACAGTTGTAAAGATCCCGTGTACGAAGTATAAATGATCAGATGTATCATTTGGTTTATGAGCAACCCTTAGGTCGAAGAACCGTATACCTGCTTCCAGCTGTTCAGTTATACTGGATTCCTATAATATGAAGAACAGGATTTTAGTTATAAGCTCCTTGCCATTGTGCTACATGAAGTTAAAGCCTTGCATATGTATCGGTGCAGTAATTTTCTTTATTGGTTTACAGGATGTAGGCATTGCTTGCTAGGCCAGCATTTATTGCCCATCCATAATTGCCCTTGAGAAGGTGGTGGTGAGTTGCCTTCTTGAACTGCTGCAGTCCATATGGTGTAGGTGCGCCCATAGTGCTGTTAGGGAGGGAGTTTCATGATTTTTACCCAGCAACAGTGAAGGAACAGCGATATATTTCCAAGTCTGGATGGTGTGGCTTGGAGGGGAATTTCCAGGTGGTGTCAGTTGCCCTTGTCCTTCTAGATGGTAGCAGTTGTGTGTTTGGAAGTTGCTGTCTAAGCATCTGCAGTGCTGCATGTAGATGGTACACACTGCTGCTACTGTGCGTCGGTGGTGGAGGGAGGGAATGTTTGTGGAAGGGGTGCCAATCAAGCAGGCTGCTTTGTCCTGGATAATATCAAGCTTCTTGAGTGTTGTTGGAGCTGTACTCATCGAGGCCAGTGGAGTGCATTTCATCACACTCCTGATTTGTGCCTTGTAGATGGTGGACAAGCTTTGGGGAGTCAGGAGGTGAGTTACTCGCCGCAGGATTCCTAGCCTCTTACCTGCTCTTGTAGCCACAGTATTTATATGGCTAGTTAAGTTTAGTTTCTGGTCAATAGTAATCCCCAGGATGTTGATAGTGGGGATTCAGTGACGTTAATGCCGTTGAATGTCAAAGGCCAATCATTAGATTCTCTGTTGTTGGAGACGGTCATTGCTTGACATTTGTGTGGTGGGAATGTTACTTGCCACTTGTTAACCCAAGCCTGGATATTGTCCAAGTCTTGCTGCGTTTAGTATCTGAGGAGCCATGAATGGTGCTGAACATTGTGCAATCATCAGCGAACATCCCTACTTCTGACCTTATGATGGAAGGAAGGTCATTGATGAAGCAACTGAAGATGGTTGGGTCAAGGACATTATCCTGAGGAACTCCTGCAGCAATGTCCTGGAACTGAAATGATAAACCTCCAACAACCACAACCATCTTCATTTGTCCTAGGTTTGACTCCAACCAGTGGAGAGTTTTCCCCAATTCCAATTAACTCCAGTTTAGCTAGGGCTCCTTGATGCCACACTCAGCCAAATGTTGCCTTGATGTCAAGGACAGTCACTCTCACCACACCTCAGGAGTTCAACTCTTTTGTCCATGTTTGAACCAAAACTGTAATGAGGTCAGAAGCTGTGTGGCCCTGGCAGAACCCAAACTGAGCATCAGTGAGCAAGTTATTGCTAAGCAATTGCTGCTTGATAGAACTGTTGATGACACCTTCCAACACTTTGATGATTGAGAGTGATGGCTGATGACTGATGGGGCAGTAATTGGCTGGGTTGGATTTGTCCTGTTTTTTGTGTACAGGATATACCTGGGCAATTTTCCACACTGCTGGGTAGATGTCATTGTTGTAGCTGTACTGGAACAGTTTAGCTTGGGGCACGACAAGTTCTGGAGCACAGGTCTTCAGTTCTATTGCCAGAATATTGTCAGGGCTCATAGCCTTTTGCAGTGTCCTTCAGCCGTTTCTTGATATCACATGGAGTGGATCAAATTGGCTGGTGACTGGCATATGTGATGTTGGGGACCTCCAGGGGAGGCCAAGAAGGATCATCCACTCAGCACTTCTGACTAAAGATCGTTGCGAATCCTTCAGTCTTATTTTTTGCAGTCCTTTATGTTGGGCTCCGCCATCATTGAGGGTGGGGATATTTGTGGAGCTGCCTCCTCCAGTCAGTTGTTTAATTGTCCACCACCATTCGCAACTGGATGTGGCAGGACTGCAGAACTTAGATCTGATCCGTTGGTTGTGGAATCACTTAGCTCTGTCTATCATTTGCTGCTTACATTGTTTGACACGCAAGTAGCCCTGTGTTGTAGCTTCAGTAGGTTGACCCTGCATTTTTAGGTATGCCTGCTGCTGCTCCTGGCATGCCCTCCTGCAATTTTCATTGAACCAGGGTTGATCTCCTGGCTTGGTGGTAATGGTAGTGTGGGGAATATGCTGGGCCATGAGGTTACAGATTGTGGTTGAGTATACTTCTGCTGTTGCTGCTGATGGCCCACAGTGACTCATGGATGCCCAGTCTTGAGCTGCTAGATCTGTTTGAAATCTATCCCATTTAGCACAGTGGTAGTGCCACACAACACGATGGAAGGTATCCTCAATGTGAAGGTGGGATTTTGTGTCCAGAACTCTGTGCGGTGGTCACTCCAACCGATAATGTCATCTGTGGTAAGCAGGTTGGTGAGGATGAGGTCAAGTATGTTTTTCCCTCCCTCACCACCTGCCACAGACCCAGTCTAGCAGCTATGTCCTTTAGAACTTGGCCAGCTCAGTCTGTGCTGGTGCTACTGATCCACTCTTGGTGATAGACATTGAAATCCCCACCCAGATTACACTATGTGCTCTTGCTACACTCAGTGCTTCCTCCACATGGAGCTGTACTGATTCATCAGCTGAGGGGGTGCAGTACTTGGTAATCAGCAGATTTCCTTGCCCATGTTTGACCTGATGCCATGAGACTTCATGGGTTCCAGAGTCGATGTTGAGGACTCTCAGGGCAACTCCCTCCTGAGTGTATACCACTGTGCCACCACCTGTGTGTCATTAGGGAGAAGAGAAACAGGAATACAAGGGTTGGGGAGATGAAGAAGTGATGGAAATGGGTGAGAGGATGAGTGATGAGACTTTCAACAGAACTCACCAAACCTGCGACCTCTACCACCTAGAAAGACAAGGGCAGCAGATGCATGGGAACACCGTCACCTGCAGGTTCCCCTCCAAGTCACACACCTTCCTGACTTGAACAACATCACTGGTCCTTCATTGACGCTGGGTCCTAGCAGCATTGTGGGTGTACCTACACCAGGTGGACTGCAGAGTGGTTCAAAAAGGCTGCTCACCACCACCTCCTCAAGGGTAATTAGGGATGGGCAATAAATGTTGGTCTTGCCAGTGATGCCCACATCCCTTGAGTTAAAATAAAATGATGGGTCAGGTGGACAGGCATAAAGTAATGCAATTGAAAAACAGTCCATTTCACGCAGATCCATTTTGCTAATAAGCCACTCCTCACATCAAAAGCAGTCAGCAACTTGGGATAGGTCCCTGTTCCTACAGCTCATGACCTCTCTATAACTCACCCTGCCGACCACTACCCACATCTATTACCTTATCGAATAGGGAGAAAGGCAAAGCAAGTAATCAAGACAGACAAACCTACAGATAACAGGATCCAGTTGGGATGACAAAAGACAAACACAAACAGAAGAGCTCAGAGAGAATATCACGAACATGAGAACCGTACTCACACACACACAAAGACACCACAGCAGACTATCCACTATAAGACCATAAGAGATAGGAGCAGAAATTAGGTCATTCGGCCCATCGAGTCTGCTCCGCCAGTCAATCATGGCTGATAAGTTTCTCAACCCCATTCTCCCACCTTCTCCACGTAACCTTTGATCCCCTTACCAATCAAGAACCTATCTTTCTCGGTCTTAAATACACACAATGACCTGGCCTCCACAGCCTTCTGTGGCAATGAATTCCATAGATTCACCACTCTCTGGCTAAAGAAGTTTCTCCTCATCTCTGTTCTAAAAGGTCTTCCCCTTACTCTGAGGCTGTGCCCTCGGGTCCTAGTCTCTCCTACTAATGGAAACACCTTCCCCACGTCCACTCTATCCAGGCCTTTCAGTATTCTGTATGTTGCAATCAGATCCCACCTCATCCTTCTAAACTCCATCGAGCATAGACCCAGATTCCTCAAACATTCCTCATATGTTAAGCCTTTCATTTCTGGGATCATTCTCATGAACCTCCGCTGGACCCTCTCCAGGGCCAGCACATCTTTCCTGAGATACGGGCCCAAAATTGCTCACAATATTCTAAATGTGGTCTGACCAGAGTCTTATAAAGCCTCAGCAGCACATCCCTGCTTTTATGCACTATGGTGCCTTCTGCTAATTGAAAAAGCACAAACAGAAACTTACTTTTATTTGGATACAATATAAACAATACAGGTTTGCTTATGCTTCAAATGTAACAACTTGGAATTCAGGTGACCTTAATAAATCAGAGCTAAGACCTCAGCTAGAGTATTGTGTCTACTTCTGGATGCCACTCTTTAGGAAGGATGACAAGGCCTTGGAGAGGCTGCTGAGGAGATTTATTAGAATGATAAATTATGTCAGCACACTTTGCTCCAATTATCCTCACCCTATAACTCCACCTTCAGAACTAGTCTCCCATGTGCAATGACACTGGAAATGGACCAGTAATAATGATATGTTGCATTAAGAATGTAAATGGCAACATGTGGCATGCCAGAATTAGTCATTCACTTAGCTACTCTGTCTGCATGGGCTGCGTAAAATGGGACTGATTTGTATAAACAACTGTGATTTTAAAGTTGTGCAGTGAGTTAGAGAGACGCTGGCCAAACAGCTTCAGAAATTGCACTGGAATCCAGTCCAGATGGATGGGATGAAGCCTAACATGAAATAAGTCGAGATGATCTTGATCCAGTTCCTACTGGGCATAAAATTGTCCCCAATTTGAAACAAAACTCATTTTGACTGAGGCCACAGGACGGGATGTGTTGGAAATGGAAAAAAGGTTCTTGTCAAAAGTGATACTTGTCAGAGATTGCAGCTAAGGCACATTACTGGGCAGAGTAAAAGGAATCTTTACTCTGCATCAAACCAGGCAATAGCCGACCCTGGAATGCTTAATTCTGACAATAGGGATGTAAAGAGGACTGATAAAGTAGTTTACAAAAGGTACAACTTACCTGTGTCCTACACCATTTATATATCTCTGGTCGAGTGATACAGGGAATTACACGATCCAAATAGTTTAAAACCTTATCCGAAGGTTTGATCGGAGAGTTTAAATCTAAGCAGTAAGTCATTGAGTCATGGCTTCCTAGAGGGAAGCAGAAATAATTCTGTCAAAACTTTGTACATTCACATCAATCATAATCCTGCCAACAATATTTACACCTTATATAGGACAACACAAATCAATGGATAACATTTGCCTATGTTACACACTACACCCTATCTGAATGGTTCTCCTACAGCTGCGTGTCCCAGTCACAGCTTCCCCTAAAGCATCCTTCAGCACCCCAAACTCTTTGTAACTCTCAGCCCAAACTACTTTAACATGCTACCTCTCTCACTTCCTCCTTTAAAAGCAAATCCCTACTAGTTTTTCGAATATTGTTACACGATCTTTTTAGTCTGTCCAAGCAGGCAGATGGGCCCTTCATTGAGCATTGCATCCAATAGATGCCCCCTTGGCAATGCAGTGCTCCACTGGACTGTCAGCCTATTTTATGTGTTCCATTACTAAAATGGGAATTGAACAGCCCATAGGCTGGACTCACTGTTTGTGCTGATATGTCTTTGTACATACTGCAGGAGCTTCCAGAAAAAACAGCTGAGAATTATACAATAGAGTTTTCTGAATGAGTGCTAGAGAGTATGAAAATTGGATAAATACTCAAGGAGAAGAAAGATTTGCAGAATAAAGGAAAAAGAGCTGGGGAGTTGGGTTGATTGGATAGCTCCACCAAAGACATGATGGGCTGAATGGCCTACTGTGTCATATCATTCTATGAGTACACTTAGCAAAGGCATTAGCATAAATACACTTAGTAGTTTAATGGTTATGGCACTGGACACGTGACCCTAAAGGTTGTGAATACAAGCCCCAAATGAACATTTGTGAAACTGAATTTAATAAATCTGCTAATTTGTGAAACTTAGCAGGTCTGATAGCATCCGTGGAGAGGAAGACAGAGTCAATATTTCGAGTCCGTATGACTCTTCATCAGAACTAAAGAGAAATAGAAATGTGGTGAAATATAAGCTGTTTATGGGGGGTTGGACAGATGGAGCTGGATAGAGGGCCAGTGATAGGTGGAGGCAAAGGAGAGATTGCCAAAGGTGTCATAAACAAAAGGACAAAGGGGTGTTGATGGTGGTGATTTTAGCTAAAGGATGTGCTGATGGTGACATTAAGGGTAAAAAGCAGGATGAGCAAGTAACAGATGGCCCTAGTGGGGGTGGGGTGGGGGGAGGGGATTGAAATAGGCTAAAAGGTGGGGGTAAAACAATATGGAAATAAACTGTAAAAATAATAATAGAAATTATTATTCCTAATTGCAGGAATAAACTTTACCCAATTTTTATTGTGGGTTACAAGTCTGCCGTTGGGATAAGGGAATTGGTCTAAGTGACAACTATTAGGGTGTAATGAGCAGAGGAAACTATTACAACATGGATATGTTTGATCCTCAAGACTGGGAGCCTGAAACGGAAAAATGTTCAATTCAGCACAACTGGTATCACTCAGCAAGCATTGAATCCACAAGCATCAATATCTGATAGGAAGAGGAAAAGAAGTTAAGGAAAAGGGTATCCTCCATCTTTATACACATTCCCTCACTTCACCATCTTCTCTCACAACACAAACCACTGACACCCTACTTCTGTTAACAGGTGTAAATACAACACTGACAAAGCGATATGAAACACTCCATTTTCTTCTTCCAATGCCCAATAAAACAAAAAAGCATTGATTTAACTTTACTCCTTAATGCCTTACCTCTCTCACACGCCCGTCGACTATAAAAGACAACAATGGGCGAAGTGACCCGTAGTTACCTGGGATCGCCAGATTGCAGAGCGACTCATCCCATAATTTTTCTGGTAAGTCTGACATCCAATGGGCAAACTGATTCTGAAGAAGACTTGAAAATAATATCTGCGGCTTCCTCCCCGAATCTGCCATTTACTACAAAAAGTTGCAAAGGAATGATCAGTTTTACATGGCTTTCTTACCTCCTTGAGAGCGCAGCATCAGTTCTGTTCCAAAATCAGGTGACTCACTGTGTCGGATCACATGGGTTACATTCCCTAACCCAGCAGTTCGCAAACTCAACCGTGCCATCTGGAGGGGTGCCAGGTGCCGAATCAGGAGTCTCCTCTGCCTGACCAGGAGAATGGGACAACGAGACAGAATGAACCACACTCGGACATCCCCAGCAGATGGTGCAGGAGAGACAGTGGTTTTATTTTTCACCATTACATATGTTCTTGGACATTTATGCCAACTTCATTCGATACTGTGAGAAACCTTTGCTCTCGCCAAGGTGAGAGGAAACTTGTGCGGGAAGCTGGTGAAGAGAAATAGAGCCATTCTAATTTCCAGCATCCAATGCCAGAAACTCCAAGCATGCTTGGACGCAAAGCAAAGTTTCCCACTGCCCTGCTGAACAGTGTGCCAATCACACCCATTACACACACTGACCTGTCCATTTCCCACATGTGCTGTGGCCTCTGAATGAGGTTGAGAACCAAACCGGGGACAGTGGCTTTTCTTTGCCATGGGCCAACAGTCATTAAGAATGGCCTGACTCTGCAAATTTAGTTTGAGCATGATGTTAAAATCCAAAAACGGGACAAATTGGATTTGAACCCAAATTCACGAAGAATTGAAAGGTCCCTGTATACCCTGAAAACTAGAGCACCACCCAGTTCCAATAATTATATACTTCAGCACATCTTAAAGAAGCAGCTTTGGCAGGTACCTTGGGGCAAGTTATCTACTTGTTCATTTTGCTGGGTGTAATGCATTGTCCAGTGAGTGTTTTCATTTGGTTTTCCCACCTGCAATGAGTCAAACAGTACCTGAAAACATAAGGTGTAATGTAATGAGGTCATAATGATTTCAACAGCAAAATTATGCAAATCAAGTCATCACACGTTATCATTTGGGTAGCCTGCCCCCACAACCCCTACAATCTCTTCTCCCCACTCCCAGACCAAACTGCTCCTCCGCTGCGCCCATCTGCCATAGGCCTTCCTCGCCAACAGGCGGTCTGTCAACCAGGCTTGCTGTAGGGAAGCAAAAATAGAGAAGAAAATAATTTAAAACCAGTTATTCTGGGTTTCTTCCCCAAAACTCTGCTCTGAACATTGAGTAAAAAACTGGGTGTACATGAATGTGCTTATAATGGTCCTGATTTTTACCAAACGCTCTCAGTCTTTATGCTCTAAATGTCTTACAGGGTTTAGAATTTCCATGCATGTTTGCCGACGCATCAGCATAATTTGGTGAAACATAAGCAAGAAATCCCAGGGTAACATATGACCATACTTTTTGCCACCTTTCCTACTTTGACGGCTCAGTGCTTCCTGTCGGCTATGTGAAGTACCTTGGGATATTTAATGCCTTCAAGATACTATGAAAATTGTTGTTATTGGTAGGCCTTTTGTGTACCATTAGTAGGAAGTACCAATTCTTTACGTACAGAAACCAGACCCTGAAATGGGAAGGCAGGAAACCTACATGTGAGGCCAAAATTGGCATAAGAACCTAGCAAGGTGCTGGGTGTGGAGGCCCTGCTGGTCATAGTAGCAGAGTCAAATGCGCATCTTGTAGTGCTGCCTCCACCTGACAGACAACCAAATGGACCGGAAGGAAAACTGCAGGGAGGAGGCCCATGATTGGGAACCCTAGAGGGAGGGAGGCTGGAGATCGGGGCTAGAGGGAGGAAGGCCGAGAGGGGTTAAATGCTTCACTGAGGGGCCTGGTGGGAGCACTCCAGCTCCTCCTGGCCCACAAGCCGTGCTAAAAGAGCCAATAGCTCCTACCTCGGTTCAGCTGCCAGATAAGCCACTGCTCGGTCCTCCCCAACATTTTTTTGTTAGCCTTAAGTCGCAATGCCAGATCCAGCTCTCGGGATGTGGCCTCTCTCCCGCATGTGGCGTTGACAACGTCTCTTAGTAACCATGAGCTTGAGGACAGGGGAGGATGTGCGGCAGGTGTTGCAGCTCCAGGTAAAAGTGCCCAATGAGGGGGGCCGGGGAGAAACAGCTTAGCGCTACACAGGAGTGGGACACAATCACGCAGACTTTCATATCCCCTTAATGCAAAACTCAATATTATCGGGAGCTGGACAATGTGTCCCAGTTTCGACTTTTGAAAATCTGGTCACCCTATCTAATGACAATAATTTATATAGTACTTTGGAAGCATTAATTATCCCAAGATACTGCACGTAGCTGAGAGGAGACACTGAGCTAGCTGCATATGTAGGAAAGGTAACCATGAGTATGGTCATATCTGTTGTTTTCCTGGGCTCCCTGGGTCGTGACTTTGGTACGTTAATATGGCCCGAGTGTCTTCTCAGAACATGGTACATAGAACAGTACAGCACATAGGAGGCATTTCGGCCCATTGTGTTTTGCAGAAGCCTTGTCCAAAGCCAAAATTCTGAACTTTGAATCTTAATGGGAAAGAAATGGGTGTTTTTTGGGGTGGGGGTGGATAGGTGTAGTTATAATCTAGACTGTTATCTTTATATAAAGGATGAAGATTAGTGCAGATTACAACATCACAGAATCACAGAACTGTTACAGCACAGGAGGCCACTCAGCCCAGCATGTCTGCACCGGCTCTCCAAATTCCATTAGTGTCATTCTCCCGGCTTCTCACTGTAACCCTGTACATTCTTCCTTTTCAGATAACAGTCTAATTCCCTTTTGAATGCTTCAATTGAACCTGCCTCCGTCACACTCTCAGGCAGTGCATTCCAGACCCTAACCACTCGCAGCGTGAGAAAGATTTTTCTCATATCGCTTTTACTTCTTTTGCCAAATACTTTCAATCTGTGTCCTCTCGTTCTCAATCCTTTCCATAAGTGGGAACAGTTTCTCCCTATCTACTCTCTCCAGAACACTCAAGATTTTGAACACCTCTATCAAATCTCCTCTCAGCCCTCTTTTCCCCAAGGAAGACAGTCCTAACTTCATGCACATTCTGAAGATAAATGGACAACTTCGGGGAAAATGAGGGAACAGCTCATTTTAACATCCCAAAATTATATTGTACTGGTGACTGAGCCCCGAGAGATACCTGTCACATCAGGAGTTTCCAGTTTCTCCATCTGCAGGATGAGTTTGCAGTCAGTCCATCAGTATAAGTGGGTTTCACGTTGTTGTCCTGAACAGATTTTCTCCAACACTTCAGGAAATTCTAGTGTCAGAAAGCAAAATTCTTAATCAGAACTTCTAAATAACTGCACGCAGGCTCAGTCTGCACATGCTAAGTTGTTCCTGCAATCGTCACCTGGGGCTGTGGGCTCCAACCTCTGCGGTAATTGAGGCAAAAAAAGCAGAACACCAGCAAGAAAGAGAAGCAGGTTACCGCGGTAAACTAATCCTTCCAGTTTTACTTTCCTTCCTCCTTCCTCTAAGATCCAGTGCAGCACTAATAGAAAGCATTAGCTTGAGAATTCAAAGCTAACCTCAAGATTATTGCTGGCGTGAAAGGTCATTCTGCCCTTTTTTACTCATCCATGCAGAGGGATTCTAAAGCTCCCGCAATGCAGTGGCTAATTGTTTCTTAAATGTTTCCAGGGTTTTTTGCCTCCAGTACTCTATCCAGAAGTGTACACATGCTGATCAACGTGGGAAGAAAAGTTTCCTGTTGGAGTGTGCAGTTCTGGTTGCCACATTATAGGGAGGATGTGATTGCACTGGAGGGGGTGCAGAGGAGATTCACCAGGATGTTGCCTGGGATGAAACATTTAAGTTATGAAGAGAGGTTGGATAGACTTGGGTTGTTTTCATTGGAGCAGAGAAGACTGAGGGACGACCTGATCGAGGTGTACAAGATTATGAGGGGCATGGACAGGGTGGATAGGAAGCAGCTGTTCCCCTTAGTTGAAGGGTCAGTCATGAGGGGACATAAGTTCAAGGTGAGGGGCAGGAGGTTTAGGGGGGATGTGAGGAAAACCCTTTTTACCGAGAGAGTGGTGACGGTCTGGAATGCGCTGCCTGGGAGGGTGGTGGAGGCGGGTTGCCTCACATCCTTTAAAAAGTACCCGGATGAGCACTTGGCACGTCATAACTTTTAAGGCTATGGGCCAAGTGCTGGTAAGTGGCATTAGGTAGGTAGGTCAGGTGTTTCTCACGTGTCGGTGCAGACTCGATGGGCCAAAGGGCCTCTTCTGCGCTGTGGTTCTGCGAGTCCTAAAATTTCCTTTCCTCTTCCCCAAAAATGTAAAGGTTCCCCCAGTCTTGCCCTGAACCCCTGTCTTTCCCTAGCTCTCTATCTCCCTGTATGTGCTCGTTCTGTTCTTTAAACCCCATTCCCACTGAACTAGCTGATCATCCATTTTGGCTGACAGTGTAAAACCTTTCTCCCTGGCTAGAGGCCACTTATGAACATATGAAATAGGAGCAGAAGCCCGTCAGGCCTGCTCTGCCATTCAATTGGAGAGAAGGCGGGAGAATGGGGTTGAGAAACTTATCAGCCATGGTTGAATGGCGGAGCAGACTCGATGGGCTGAATGGCCTAATTTCTGCTCCTATGTCTTATGGTCTAAATAAGATCATGGCTGATCTGTGTGTTTTGAATTCCACTTTCCCATCTACCCTCGATAACTTTTGATTCCCTTGCCTAACAAGAATCTATCTACGTCTGCTTTAAAATATTCAGTGACCCCGCTTCCACTGCCTTTTGAGGCAGGGAGTTCCAAAGTTGCACAACCCTCAGAGAAAAAATCTCTCCTCATCTCTGTCCTAAAGAGGCAACCCCTAATTTTAAATTAGCGCCCCTTAGTGCTGGATTCACCCGCAAGAGGAAACATCCTTTCCACTTCCACCTTGTCAAGATCATTCAGGGTCTTATATACGTCAATCAACTAATTAACTGGAATATATTGATAGTGCCCAGAGACTCATCATGTGCAGCTCCTGCCACTCTGCTGCCCTGTGAAGTGACACTTCAAATTTGGCAACAACTGCATCCGATGTGATGCTAAACCTTATAAAAGTCCTCGGACTGCCCTCCCAATTCAGCGATGTGAATAATTTAACCGGTGCCTTTAACTGGCAGAAGATCTCAGCATAGATACAGAAAGCTCTGTCTGTCTGTCTCACTTCCGACAAATCTACTCTAACTGAAATGTGTTCGAAATGTCGACATTTATAACTGCTTTAACCTCGCAGCAATAATTACGGCACAGACCCCCAGAGCCAGGTGTTCCACCCTAACCCCTCTTGCAGAACACAGCAAATGTTCCGCACACGAACCTGAGTCCACAGCTGCAACAGCGGCTCAAAACTGTGCTTCTGCCCTATCGGCCCGGCCTGGGTCTGTCCCCTGTGGGTCAGCTCGCTCGCCTGGGTCTGTCCCCCTGTGGGTCAGCTCGCTCGCCTGGGTCTGTCCCCCTGTGGGTCAGCTCGCTCGCCTGGGTCTGTCCCCCTGTGGGTCAGCTCGCTCGCCGGGGTCTGCCCCCCTGTGGGTCAGCTCGCTCGCCGGGGTCTGTCCCCCTGTGGATCAGCTCGCTCGCCGGGGTCTGTCCCCCTGTGGGTCAGCTCGCTCGCCGGGGTCTGTCCCCCTGTGGGTCAGCTCGCTCGCCTGGGTCTGTCCCCCTGTGGGTCAGCTCGCTCGCCTGGGTCTGTCCCCCTGTGGGTCAGCTCGCTCACCTGGGTCTGTCCCCCTGTGGGTCAGCTCGCTCACCTGGGTCTGTCCCCCTGTGGGTCAGCTCGCTCGCCTGGGTCTGTCCCCCTGTGGGTCAGCTCGCTCGCCTGGGTCTGTCCCCTGTGGGTCAGCTCGCTCGTGTGGGTCTGTCCCCTGTTGGGTCAGCTCGCTCGCCTGGGTCTGTCCTCATGTGGGTCAGCTCACTCGCCTGGGTCTGTCCCCTGTTGGGTCAGCTCGCTTGTGTGGGTCTGTCCCCTGTTGGGTCAGCTCACTCGCCTGGGTCTGTCCCCCTGTGGGTCAGCTTGCTTGCCTGGGTCTGTCCCCCTGTGGGTCAGCTCGCTCGCCTGGGTCTGTCCCCCTGTGGGTCAGCTCGCTCATGTGGGTCTGTCCCCTGTGGGTCAGCTCGCTCGTGTGGGTCTGTCCCCTGTTGGGTCAGCTCACTCGCCTGGGTCTGTCCCCTGTTGGGTCAGCTCGCTGGCCTGGGTCTGTCCTCATGTGGGTCAGCTTGCTCACCTGGGTCTGTCTCCATGTGTGTCAGCTCGCTCGTGTGGGTCTGTCCCCTGTTGGTCAGCTCGCTCGCCTGGGTCTGTCTCCATGTGGGTCAGCTCACTCATGTGGGTCTGTCTCCTGTTGGGTCAGCTCGCTCGCCTGGGTCTGTCCTCTGTGGGTCAGCTCGCTCACTGTCACCATGCCACCTCGAATCTTGGTCACATGTACCGAGCTGAACTTTGCTAAGCACCGAAGGAGATTTTCCCAAGATAACAGAGGGAAACAATCCTATCAACTCGGATTGATGTTTACGTCACCAATTTCCTTTGCTCTTGTTTTCCTAGCCACTGCTGCAAGGAGGCATAAAAGTGGACCCTTTGCTTTTTAAGACCCACCGGCAGATTGACAGCAATTCCGGTGGACTCCCGGCCATTCCGGGAGGGTTGGCAGCCCTAATGCACCGGCGCTTGACCAGTTCTTGGGGCATCTGGTCCTTGTTTCCAAAGCTCTCTGGGTGGGGGTGGGGGGGGGGGGGAACCTGTTGGGGGCCTTTCCCCTCCCCTATCTCTGTCATCTCCTCCAGCCTCTGAGATGGGCTCCTCCAATTCGATAGCCTCTTGGCCTGATTTTAATCGCTCCACCACTGATGGCCCTGCCTAGGCCCCCATGCTCTGGAATCCACCAGCCCACACCACACCCCCCAACCAAACCACTCTCCCCATCCTTTAAACCCTCCCCTGCGACCGAGTTTTGATCATCTGCCCTGACCTCGCTAAGCGGTTCCGCGTCAACAAAACAAAAACAGAATTACCTGGGAAAAACTCAGCACGTCCGGCAGCGTCGGCGGAGAAGAAAAGAGTTGACGTTTCGAGTCCTCATGACCCTTCGACAGAACTGGGTGAATCCAAGGAGAGGGGTGAAATATAAGCTGGTTTAAGGTGGATGGGGGGAGAGAAGTGGAAGGTGGGGGGATGGAGGATGGTGTGGTTGTAGGGACAAGCAAGCAGTGATAGGAGCAGATCATCAAAAGATGTCACAGACAGAAGGTTAAAGTCTGCTCCATAACGTTCCCGTGAAGCGCACGGGCGACCTCCTGCCCTTAAAAAGTGCTACAAAACACAACTTGCTGTCAAAACCCGGAGACTGAGGTGACATGAAATTCCAACCCGCCCCGCCCCACTACACCACACACACCACACCACCCCCGGCGCTGTTATATATCCTGCGTGCGGCAACTGCAACTGGATTCAGCGTTGGGGGGGGGGGAGGAGAAAACATACAGGCAGAGCTCATGAGTAAAAAAAGGGCCACTGAAACAGGAGCGGGGTTTGTAGCTAAAACATTTTGTTGTGCCCAGACGGCGAGGGGGAAAGAAATCCTCTGCTCACCGGTGACGGGAGAGAATCAGCGCTGGGTTTTCAGACCTCTTCCTGCCGCGGCTGTCAGTGCAGTCTGTCTGTCTGTCGCTGGGACTGCGGACTTCCTTCACCCCCACACACCCCACACTCTGTGACTTTATCACCCTCTACGCAAGTCAGGGGGGCGGGTGTTAAGCCCGGACCGACGTGGATGGTGCGGTTTTAAACTCATCCTGAAACTCAAGTCACGCGAAGTCTCGCATTCAGCAGGAGAAGGGGGTTTCTGTGTTGAAACTGTTGTCATTTTTGTTTTTTTAAAAAAAAACAACTGACTTAGCGAATGTGACGTGAGAAACAAACTTTTTCACACAAACGGCCCTTCGGGTCTGGAATGCACTGCCTGGCGGAGGCAGGTTCAATCGAGGCGTCGGGGATGATTATTTGAATAGGAACAATGGGTGGGGGGAAGGAAAGGCAGGTCCATGGCACTAGGTCTTCTTGCTCATTCGGAGGGCTGTTGCAGACACGATGGGCTGAATGGCCGCCTTCTGCGTCTTTAAGATTCTGTGATCTTTTGGACATGAAATTCCCCTGTGCAGTATCTGTAACCCCGCTGCAGTTAAAGTGTAGGAACAACATTCATCTATTTTGCAAATTGCTCTTATTGGGGGTGGAGGGCTGCGGAGTAGCTGAGGGTATGGGGGCGGTGGGGACAAGCTGAAGATATTGGTGGAGGCGGAGAAGAGCGGAGGATAGCATCTTACATCAACAGAGGCTGGGAATCCTGCAGTGAGTAACTCACCTCCTGACCCCCCCAAAACCTGTCCACCATCTACAAGGCACAAGTCAGGAGTGTGATGGAATACTTCCCATTTGCCTGGATGAGTGCAGCTCCCACAACATTCAAGAAGCTCAATGCCATCCAGGACAAAGCAGCCCCACTTGATTGGCACCCCTTCCACAAGTATTCACTATCTCTACCAACGACGAACAGCGGCAGCAGTGTGTACCATCTACAAGATGCACTGCAGGAACTCACCAAGGCTCCTTAGACAGCACCTTCCAAACCCACGACCACTACCATCTAAAAGGACAAGGGCAGCAGACAGGTGGGAACACCATCACCTGGAAGTTCCCCTCCAAGCCACACACCATCCTCACTTGGAAATATATTGCTGTTCCTTCACTGTCGCTGGGTCAAAATCCTGAAACTCCCTAACAGCACTATGGGTGTGCCTACACCACATGGACTGCAGCGGTTCAAGAAGGCAGCTCACCACCAACTTCTCAAGGGCAGCTAGGGATGGGCAATAAATGCTGGCCTAGCCAGCGAAACTCACATCCTGTGAATGAATCAAAAAAGCATCATAAACAACACAAGTTCACTCATGTTATAAAACATTCCAAACATGTTGCAGCCCTATTTGGTACAGTGGATGGCAATTTTCAATAGAGTTCCACAAGTATAAGTGGGTTAGAAATCTCTCTCTTGCTTGTAGCTAATTGTAAGGCACCAATTTTCTGAGTTTGTGCCACCAGCAGGATGTTTTATTCCGAGGCCTGGACTGTGGTGGGCACCTTGAATTCACAACAAAAATGCTTCACAAAAGAATTGAGTATAATCAGGCTAGAATTCTCATAGTCCAGAAATATTAGCAGATTCAGAATCATAGAATGGTTACAGCACTGAAGGAGGCCATTCATACCATTGAGCCCATTCTGGCTCTGCAAGAGCAATTTAGTGAGTACCACTCCCCTTCCCTTTCCCTGTAGCCCTGCAATGTTTATTCATTTCTGATACTGATCAAATCCCACCCCCATATCCTCAGCTCCTCCACCCCATATCTTCAGCTCCTCTCCACCACCCACCACCCCACCCCCCCCCCATATCATCAGTTTCTCTCACCCCCAACAAATATAGAACTTATCTAAATTCAACAGTAGTCATCAGTTTTGATTTCACAATGTATCAGAAGAATTACTCACTTTCTATTTTTGTTTTAAATGTTCTCGGAAAAGACGTGGAAAAGCACAAGATAGGTTTGCAGGGAAGCTAGATAACGGACTAAATAAAAGGTTCTGCTGACAAGCCTAGATGAAGTAAGATTGTCAGAGACTAACTCTGGAACATAAAAAGCAGCATAGAGGTCTAATACCGTAAATTCTATGTAATTCCCAATTGGACCACCCAATTCAGTGGGCATTCTACTTGCAGCTTCCTGTATCTGAGCTGCTCACAGTTCCCTAGCTTGAGTATGTTGTTCACAATTTCCTAAGATCAGTGCCTGGTAGACGCGACTTCCCACCAGTACCATGAACTCAGAAAACCAGCCCTCATTCTGTCTCTCATCTCACTCATCAGCAGGAAGGCTCACTAATTCTAATTTGGAAATGTCACTCTGAATCACAAGCCCAGCTCAAAAGGTAGTGGGTGCTTGCCCCCTGGGATTGCACAACTGCAATTCGGGTGTGGAAAGGCACTACCACTGAAAGTGATTTTTGAGCAAACTATAGGGATCATTCAGCATTACCACCATATAGTGAAACTGGGGCAGAGTACAGGCCTGATGAGTGCACCTCATAAAATGGCTAAAAAAATGTCCTTACATTTTTTGTTTGACTATTTTAATGATGACAATGTCTGCTTTCATTATGATAATTACTTGGACAAACATCGATACAGTGAGTAAGTTACTGAGAAAAGCAAAAGCGAACATATTTTTGATACCCACACTCAACAAAGCAATAATGTAACTACACAACTCCACGGCACTCCAAGCAGGGTAATGAAAGAGTTTTAAAATTACTTCTAAATTATTCCATCCACACTAACTGTCCCTCCCTCCCTTCATCTATCAATGGTGTTTATCAGGTGTTAGAGTTTTAAAAGTCAATCTATCCCAACATTTTCTACATTTTATTGCACAGCAAATTTGAGAGATAGGAGAATCCTAATCTTGACTGTACGTACTGTTTTGAAACGCGTAAGGCAGAGATGAAAAGGTCCGTGTCTAGCTGGGAACGGGAAAGCATTGGACCAAGCACTTACTGTATTGTAAATAAAACCTGTAGCACAGAGGCAAAGGTTCAAAAGATAATAAGCCAGGTAAACACCTAAAAAAGCTATAACTGCAAACTATGAATTATGTTACGACTCAGATGGGAGGAGTGCACTATCTGTCTCTAGTTCCACTACCCCAAAGGTCACAACATATACTTAAATGATTTTTCACAGCTAGTTATACGGCCAAATATGTGCTTTACATGTTAATCTCAGGATAACCGTTCAGTGCCTGGGTTTCTTCAATAAACAAAAGTATTAGTTTATTATAAAACCAGACTGGTCAAGTAGAGAGGCAAAGCTTATTAACGTATTGTATGAAATATGAATGAATAATAAATACTCTTTCTAAATACCCAAACTCACACACAAAAATAAAATAAAAGAGGAATTCTGCCAAAAGTTTAAAAATCAATGGTTCAAGGGAAAAGGATAAATGGAGGAGTCCTTCAAATGGTGTCCGGGTTATATGATTGGTCTGGTCCACAAAACAATCGATGGCTCTTACACTACTTTTCAGGTGGACTTCGAGGAAAACTTGATTTCAAAACGTAGAATGATTTTGGAGCAACGTCTATTCACTCTCTGCTTTGGACTCGGTCTGGGGCTTCAGCAGCTGTTGCGTGCTTTACCCCAGCAGTTGATCCTTGTTTCCCTCAAAGCAAAATAACCTGCCAACTTTTAAACACAGTTTTCCAAAGCATGGTTTTTTTTTCCCCCAAAGCCATAAACCGCCATGTGACCATCTTGTAAACAATTCACTGGGGTCAAGGAGTTCCCAGCTTTTTTTTCGGAAAAATATACTTTACACATAAAATACCTGGAAGAACATACCAAACCATTTCAAAATCACCATCACAAAGGTACAATCAGGTTCAACTTTTACAACATGTATCAGCAGCTGCATCAATACAATCAATACAATAAATGAATATTACAGTCATTTGCATACATTCATTGTGAGCTGTACAGCCCGAGGGTCTCTAAACAGTTCCCAGCCCCTCGGTGCACTGTGGCAGAAAGGTCTTAGACAGCGACCCTTCCCCATTAGGCCTTTGTGGCGGCTGCCTCAAGCTTCATTGTGTCCCTCAGAACATAGTCCTGGACATTGGAATGTGCCAGTCTGCAACACTCGGTTGGGGACAACTCTTTGCACTGGAAGACCAACCAGTTTCGGGCAGACCAAAGAGCGTCTTTCACCGAGTTGATGATCCTCCAGCTGCAGTTGATGTTTGTCTCAGTGTGTGTCCCTGGGAACAGCCCGTAGAGCACAGAGTCCTGTGTCACAGAACTGCTCGGGATGAACCTCAACAGAAACCACTGCATCTCTCTCCAGGCCTTCTTTGCAAAGGCACAATCTACAAGGAGATGAACAATGGTCTCGTCCCCACCACAGCCACCTCGAGGGCAATGGGGGTGAGACTCCTGGCGTGTAGGAAGGATCTGACGGGGAGGGCCTTTCTCACCACCAGCCAAGCTACTTCTTGGTGCTTGTTGGAAAGTTCTGGTGATAAGGCATTCTGCCAAATGACTTTGACAGTCTGCTCGGGGAACCATCCCACAGGATCCACCCTCTCCTTTTCCCGCAGGGCCTCTAAGACATTACGTGCTGACCACTGCCTGATGGACTTGTGGTCAAAGGTGTTTCTCTGCATAAATTTTCCCACGAGGGACAGGTGGTACGGCACGGTCCAACTACTTGGAGCGTTCCACGGCAACGTGGCCAGACCCATCCTTCGCAACACCGGGGACAGGTAGAACCTCAGCACACAGTGACACTTGGTGTTTGCGTACTGAGGGTCTACGCACTGCTTGATGCAGCAACACACAAAGGTGGCCATCAGTATGAGGGCGATGTTGGGCACGTTTTTTCCCCCTTTATCTAGAGGCTTGTACATCGAGTCCCTGCTGACACGATCCATTTTAGACCTCCAGATTAGGCGAAACATGGCTCGGGTGAATGTGGAATGGGCCAGACCTGCGCCACGTACAGCAACAGCGAGAGTGCCTCACACCTGATGACCAGGTTCTTACCCGCAATGGAGAGGGAGCGTCGCTCCCACATGCCCAGTTTCCTTTTCACCATAGACACTTGCTCCTTCCAGTTTCTAACACGTACCCTGGTCCCTCCGAACCATATCCCCAGCACCTTCAGGCCGTCAGCCCTGACGGTGAAGGGGACAAAGGATTGGTCAGCCCAGTTCCCGAAAAACATGGCCTCACTCTTCCCACAATTTACATTGGTTCCCGAGGCCAGTTCGAACCGGTCGCAGATGTGGATCAGTCTGTGCACCGACAGCAGATCCGAGCAGAAGACAGCAACATCATCCATGTACAGGAAGGCTTTGATCTGAGTGCCTCCACTGCCTGGGATCGTCACTCCTCTTATGCCCAGATCCTTCCTGATGGACTCAGCAGAGCGTTCTATGCAACACACGAAAAGAACAGGCAAGAGAGGGCAGCCCTGCCGACTCCAGATTTAATGGGAAAGCTATCTGATTCCCTCCCATTGATTGAGACTGCGCTACTGATGTTAGTGTAGAGCAGTTGGATCCAATTGTGAATTCCATCCCCAAACCCCATTTTGGAGAGCACATCCACCATGTAGGTGTGCAATATTTTGTCAAAGGCCTTCTCCTGATCCAGGCTGAAGAGGCAGGTGTCCACACCCCTGTCCTGTACATAGGCAATCGTATCCCTGAGCAGCACGAGGCTGTCAGAGATCTTCCTGCCCGGCACAGTGCAGGTCTGGTCAGGGTGGATCACCAATTCCAGACTGGATTTGACCCGATTGGCGATGACCTTGGACAGAATCTTACAGTCCATATTCAACAGTGAAATGGGTCGCCAATTTCTAATTTCCTCCCTTTCCCCCTTGTGCTTGTAGATGAGGGTGATAATGCCTTTCCTCATGGATTCTGACATACTGCCGGCCAGGAGCATACTCTTGTACACTTCTAGCAGGTCCAGGCTGATCCAGTCCCACAGAGCCGAATACAACTCCGCCGGCAAGCCATCGCTTCTGGGAGTTTTACTCTTCTTGAAGGACTCAAGGGCCTCAGTCAGTTCGTCAGGAGTTAGCGGTTTGTCCAGGCTCTCCCGTGTACTGTCGTCTAAGACCTCTGTGATAGAGGATAGGAAGGACTGGGAGGCCATGCTGTCTGTGTGCTTCACGTCATACAATCCGGCATAAAAGGATTTGCTGATCCTCAAAATGTCGGACTGCGATGACTTTACTGAGCCATCTTCTTACTTCAGGCTGCTGATCACAGAGCTCTCTCTGTGTACCTTTTGGAAGAAGAAACGTGAGCACGTCTCATCCTGCTCCACGGAGCGGACTCTGGAACAGAAGATGATCTTGGAGGCCTCCGAGGCAAAGAGCGAGGCTTGCTGGCTCTTCACCTCTTGAAGTTCCTCCTTGACATTGACCCCCATCAACTGCAGCCGGAGCAGATTCTGCATGCTTTTCTGGAGTCAGGACATTTCCCTCTGTTTGTTTCTAGCTTTCTGGGTGCCTTTGAGGATGAAAAACCTCTTGATGTTTCCCTTGATTCCTTCCCACCAGTGTGTCAGTGACTCAAAGTGGGGTTTCACGGTTCTCCAACCTTTGTAATCCCTCTTGAGCTCCTCAATGTTCTCTGGGGTCAGCAGTTTCATGTTTAGCTTCCATGCCCCCCTGCCCACCCTCTGGTCTTTCTCTAAGTGACAGTCAGCCAGTAGGAGGCAGTGGTCAGAGAAGAACACCGGCTTGATGTCGGTGGATCTGACTGTGAATGCACGGGACACAAACAGGAAATCTATCCTGGAACAGACGGACACGTCAGGCCGCGACCAAGTGTATCTACGCTGCGCTCCGTCTGCAGGATTGCTGAAGACGTCGTGCAGCTTGGCATCCTTTACTGTTTCCATCAGGGATCTGGACGTAGCGTCCAATGTGCTGTTGGCCCTGCTGGATCGTCCAGCCACATCGATGATGCAGTTGAAGTCACCGCCCAGAATGACCGGCCTGGAGGTTGCCAGCAGCAGTGGGAGCTGCTGAAAACCCTCCAGCCGCTCAGCCCCTTGTGACGGGGCGTAGACGTTAATTAACCGGAGTGGAGCAGTCTTGTACATTACATCTGCTACGAGGAGGCACCCGCCCACCACCTCCTTAACCTGGGAGATGGTGAATTTGCCTCCCCGCAGCAGAATCCCCAGGCCGGAGGAACGAGAGTCGTTTCTGCCCGACCAGATTGATGGCCCATGGGACCACCATCGTGACCATTGCCTGTAGAAGCTGAGGTGCGGCATCACACACTCCTGCAGAAACAACAGGTCAGCTTTGACCTTGGCAAGGTAGTCCAAGGTCGCAACACATCGCGTAGTAGATTTAATGCTACACACATTTATGGATACAATCTTTACACCCATTTTAAAGCATTTATTCTCTTACCAAACCTGTCATCTCTGAGAGTCCCAGACCTTTGGTCTGCTCCTTTATACCCATAGTGTGTGCAAATTGCCTCACTTTGGATGGGCTGAGGAAACTGTCCTAAACCTCCCCATTGGCAATGTTCTGCTCAGGTGGCATCTGGGGGTTCGTGCAGAGAGCGGGACTTGAAATGGTTTTGTTTGCAAAAATATACTTTATTCATAAATCTTCAACAACATTTCAAACCATTTCAAAATCACCATCACAAAGATACAATCAGGTTCAACTTTTACAACATGAATCACAAGGTGTATCAGTACAAACAATGAATATTACAATCTTTGGAAGACATTCATTTTCAGCTGTACAGCCTGAGGGGCTCTTTACAGTTCCCAGTCCCTCGGTGCACTGTGGCCGAAAGGTCTTAGGCAGCGACCTTTCCCCATTGCGCCTTTGTGGCGGCTGCCCCAAGCTTTAGTACGTCCCTCAGCACGTAGTCCTGAACCTTGGAATGTGCCAGTCTGCAACACTCGGTCGGGGACAACTTTTTGCGCTGGAAAACCAACAAGTTTCGGGCAGACCAAAGAGCTATTTCACCGAGTTGATGATCCTCCAGCTGCAGTTGATGTTTGTCTCGGTGTGTGTCCCTGGGAACAGCCCGTAGAGCACAGAGTCCTGTGTCACAGAACTGCTCGGGATGAACCTCGACAGAAACCACTGCAACTCTCTCCAGGCCTTCTTTGCAAAGGCACAACCTACAAGGAGGTGAACAACGGTCTCTTCCCCACCACAGCCACCTCAAGGGCAACATGCCAAGGGGGTGAGACTCCTGAGTGTAGGAAGGATCTTACAGGGAGGGCCTTTCTCACCACCAGCCAAGCTACTTCTTGGTGCTTGTTGGAAAGTTTTGGCGGAGGCATTCTGCCAAATGACTTTGTCAGTCTGCTCGGGGAACCATGCCACCGGGTCCACCCTCTCCTTTTCCATCAGGGCCTTTAAGGCGTTACGTGCCGACCACTGCCTGATGGACTTGTGGTCAAAGGTGTTTCTCTGCATAAGTTTTCCCATGAGGGACAGGTGGTACGGCACGGTCCAACTACTTGGAGCGTTCCACGGCAGCGTGGCCAGACCCATCCTTCGCAACACCGGGGACAGGTAGAACCTCAGCATGTAGTGATACTTGGTGTTTGCAGACTGAGGGTCTACGCACCGCTTGATGCAGCCGCACACAAAGGTGGCCATCAGGATGAGGGCGATGTTGGGCATGTTTTTTCCCCCTTTATCTGAGGCTTGTACATCGTGTCCCTGTGGACACGATCCATTTTCGACCTCCAGATAAAGCGGAAGATGGCTCGGGTGATCGCCACCACACAGGAGTGTGGAATGGGCCAGACCTGCGCCACGTACAGCAACAGCGAGAGTGCCTCACACCTGATGACCAGGTTCTTACCCGCAATGGAGAGGGAGCGTCGCTCCCACATGCCCAGTTTCCTTTTCACCATAGACACCCGCTCCTTCCGGTTTCTAACACGTGCCCTGGTTCCTCCGAACCATATCCCCAGCGCCTTCAGGCCGTCACCTCTGACGGTGAAGGGGACAAAGGATCGGTCAGCCCAGTTCCCAAAGAATATAGCCTCGCTCTTCCCATGATTTACATTGGCTCCTGAGGCCAGTTCAAACTGGTCGCAGATTTGGATCAGTCTGCGCACCGACAGCGGATCCAAGCAGAAGACAGCGACATCGTTCATGTACAGGGAGGCTTTGACCTGAGTGCCTCCACTGCCTGGGATCGTCTCTCCTCTTATGCCCAGATCCTTCCTGATGGACTCAGCAAAGGGTTCTATGCAACACATGAAAAGAACAGGCGAGAGAGGGCAGCCCTGCCTGACTCCAGATTTAATGGGAAAGCTATCTGATTCCCACCCATTGATAGAGACTGCACCACTGATGTTAGTGTAGAGCAGTTGGATCCAATTGTGAATTCCCTCCACAAACCCCATTTTGCAGAGCACATCCACCATGTAGGTGTGCGATATTCTGTCAAAGGCCTTCTCCTGATCCAGGCTGATGAGGCAGGTATCCACCCCCCTCTCCTGTACATAGGCAATCGTATCTCTGAGCAGCGTGAGGCTGTCAGAGATTTTCCTGCCCAGCAAAGTGCAGGTCTGGTCAGGATGGATCACCAATTCCAGAGCGGATTTGACCCGATTGGACAGAATCTTATAGTCCACATTCAACAGTGAAATGGGTCGCCAATTTCTAATTTCCTCCCTTTCCCCCTTGTGCTTGTAGATGAGGGTGATAATGCCTTTCCTCATGGATTCTGACACACTGCCGGCCAGGAGCATACTCTTGTACACTTCTAGCAGGTCTGGGCCGATCCAGTCCCACAGAGCCGAATACAACTCCGCCGGCAAGCCGTCGCTTCCGGGAGTTTTACTCTTCTTGAAGGACTCAAGGACCTTAGTCAGTTCGTCAGGAGTTAGCGGTTTGTCCAGACTCTCCCGTGTACTGTCATCAAAGACCTCCATGATAGAGGACAGGAAGGACTGGGAGGCCATGCTGTCTGTGTGCTTCACGTCATACAATCCAGCATAGAAGGATTTGCTGATCCTCAAAATGTCGGACTGTGATGACTTTACTGAGCCTTCTTCTTACTTCAGGCTGCTGATCACAGAGCTCTCTCTGTGTACCTTTTGGAAGAAGAAACGTGGGCACGTCTCATCCTACTCCACGGAGCGGACTCTGGAACGGAAGATGATCTTGGAGGCCTCCAAGGCAAAGAGCGAGGCTTGCTGGCTCTTCACCTCTTGAAGTTCCTCCTTGACATTGACCCCCATCAACTGCAGCCGGAGCAGATTCTGCATGTTTTTCTGGAGTCAGGACATTTCCCTCTGTTTGTTTCTAGCTTTCTGGGTGCCTTTGAGGATGAAAAACCTCTTGATGTTTCCCTTGATTCCTTCCCACCAGTGTGTCAGTGACTCAAAGTGGGGTTTCACGGTTCTCCAACCTTTGTAATCCCTCTTGAGCTCCTCAATGTTCTCTGGGGTCAGCAGTTGCACGTTTAGCTTTCATGCCCCCCTGCCCACCCTCTGGTCCTTCTCTAAGTGGCAGTCAGCCAGTAGGAGGCAGTGGTCAGTGAAGAACACCGGCTTGACGTCGGTGGATCTGACTGCGAAAGCACGGAACACAAACAGGAAATCTATCCTGCAACGGAGGGACCCATCATGCTGCGACCAGGTGTATCTACGCTGTGCTCCGTCTGCAGGGTTGCTGAAGACGTCGTGCAGCTTGGCATCCTTTACTGTTTCCATCAGGGATCTGGACGTAGCGTCCAATCTGCTTTCGGCCCTGCTGGATCATCCAGTCGCATCGATGATGCAGTTGAAGTCACCGCCCAGAAAGACCGGCCTGGAGGTTGCCAGTAGCAGTGGGAGCTGCTGAAAAACCTCCAGCCGCTCAGCCCCTTGTGACGGGGCGTAGACGTTAATTAACTGGAGTGGAGCATTCTTATACATTACGTCTGCTACGAGGAGGTGCCCGCCCACCACCTCCTTAACCTGGGAGATGGTGAAGCTGCCTCCCTGCAGCAGAATACCCAGGCCGGAGGAACGAGAGTCGTTTCCTCCCGACCAGATCGATGGCCCATGGGACCACCATGCCTGTAGGAGCTGAGGTGCGGTATCGCACACTCCTGCAGAAACAACAGGTCAGCTTTGTAGTCCAAGGTTGCAACACATCGCGTAGTAGATTTAATGCTATGCACATTTATGGATACAATCTTTACACCCATTTTAAAGCATTTATTCTCTTACCAAACCTGTTGTCTCTGAGAGTTCCAGACCTTTGGTCTGCTCCTTCATACCCATAGTGTGTGCAAATTGCCTCACTTTGGATGGGCTGAGGAAACTGTCCTAAACCTCCCCATTGGCAATGTTCTGCTCAGGTGGCATCTGAGGGTTCGTGCAGAGAGCGGGATTTGAAATGTCCTTCATTAAAACTGCTTAATTACTTTTTCTTGTAAAATGCTGCCTTTTCCAGGAACAGCAGCAACCAGGGTCCTTGCATTAACCCTTGAAGGGATAGTGTCTTTTAAAAAACACTATTTTTTCTAGAATGTTCTTAGCCCTTGAAGATTTTCTGTGATTAAAAAAAGCATTTAAGACAATTATGTACCATATTATGTACCATATTTTTCTGAATATAATAGGCCCCGAAATATAACATTCCATGAATAAAATGTACTTTAATGAATGAAATGTCAAAATTGCTTCATCACTATGTATAATACCCATCTAGACTTTTCCACCAATATCCATTACAAGCCTACCGACTCCCACAGCTACCTCGACTACAGCTCCTCACACCCTGCTTCCTGTAAGGACTCCATCCCATTCTCTCAGTTCCTTTGCCTCCATCGCGTTTGTTCTGATGATGCTACCTTCAAAAACAGTTCCTCTGACATGTCCTCCTTCTTCCTTAACCAAGGTTTTCCACCCACGGTCGTTGACAGGGCCCTCAACCGTGTCCGGCCCATCTCCCACGCATCCGCCCTCACACCTTCTCCTCCCTCCCAGAAACATGATAGGGTCCCCCTTGTCCTCACTTATCACCCCACCAACCTCCGCATTCAAAGGATCATCCTTCGCCATTTCCACCAACTCCAGCATGATGCCACCACTAAACACATCTTCCCTTCACCCCCCACCCGCGGCATTCCGTAGGGATCGTTCCCTCCGGGACACCCTGGTCCACTCCTCCATCACCCCCTACTCCTCAGCCCCCACCTATGGCACCTCCCCATGCCCACGCAAAAGATGTAATACCTGCCCCTTCACTTCCTCTCTCCTCACCATCCAAGGGTCCAAACACTCCTTTCAAGTGAAGCAGCATTTCACTTGCATTTCCCCCAACTTAGTCTACCGCATTCGTTGCTCCCAATGCGGTCTCATCTACATTGGAGAGACCAAACGTAAACTGGGCAACCGCTTTGCAGAACACCTGCGGTCTGTCCGCAAGAAAGACCCAAACCTCCCAGTTGCTTGCCATTTTAACACTCCACCCTGCTCTCTTACCCACATGTCTGTCCTTGGCTTGCTGCATTGTTCCAGTGGTGCCCAACGCAAACTGGAGGAACAGCACCTCATCTTCTGACTAGGCCCTTTACAGCCTTCCAGACTGAATATTGAATTCAACAACTTTAGATCTTGAACTCCCTCCTCCATCCCTAACCCCCTTTCCGTTTCTTCCCCCTTCCTTTTGTTTTTTCCAATAATTTATATAGATTTTTCTCTTCCCACCTATTTCCATTATTTTTAAATCTTGTATGCCCCCCCCACCCGCACTAGAGCTATACCTTGAGTGTCCTGCCATCCATTCTTAATTAGCACATTCGTTTAGATAATGTCACCACCTTCAACACTTCTTTGTTCCTTTGTCTGTGACATCTTTTGATTATCTGTTCCTATCACTGCTTGCTTGTCCCTACAACAAACCCCCCCCACTTCTCTCCCCACCCCCCAACCCTAAACCAGCTTATATTTCACCCCTCTTCTAATATTCACTCAGTTCTGTTGAAGGGTCATGAGGACTCGAAACGTCAACTCTTTTCTTCTCCGCTGATGCTGCCAGACCTGCTGAGTTTTTCCAGGTAATTCTGCTTTTGTTTTGGATTTCCAGCATCTGCAGTTTTTTGGGTTTTTTTTAAACTTTTGCAACAATGTGTTCAATTCTTGCAGGCATGACAGGCCGGTTGCAAAGCTGCGGCAGGCTGAGGGGTCTATTGAGAGTGCCACACTGCCAGAGAATTCCTGTGATGCTTGCCTCTTAAATGTTTTATTATACAATATACCAACTAACATACCTGGACCCAGTATCATAATTGTCATCTCAAAAAAGCTTTGGATGGCACCCTACTGCTTATGATGCTGATTGAGTTCTTTGTTGGCTTAAACCCTTGCAATACCCCCAAAATGGTTTACCTCGGAGGAGAACCATCCCCAAGCCAATCTTGAAAGAAAGGATTAAAGCAAAAAACTGCAGACGCTGGAAATCCAAGACAAAAACAAAAAAACTTGGAAAAACTCAGCAGGTCTGGCAGCATCTGCGGAGAGGAACACAGTTAACATTTCGAGTCCATATGACTCTTCAACAGAACTAAGTAAAAATGGAAAAGAGGTGAAATATAAGCTGGTTTGGGGGGTAGGGGCACAGGTAGAGCTGGATAGACGGCCAGTGATAGGTGGAGATTGCCAAAAGATGTCATAGACAAAAGGACAATCAGGTGTTGAAGGTGGTGATATTACCTAAGGAATGTGCTAATTAAGGGTAGAAAGCAGGACAAGCAAGGTACAGATAGCCCTAGTGGGGGTGGGGTAGGGTGAAGGGAAGGGATCAAAATAGGCTAAAAGGTAGAGATAAAACAATGGATGGAACTACGTTTAAAAATAATGGAAATAGGTGGGAAAAGAAAAATCTATATAAATTATTGGGAAAAAAAGGGGGGGGTCGGAAAAGGGGTGGGGAAGGAGGAGAAAGATGAAAGAAAGCATATGGGATGCCCTGTTTAACCCTCTTGTGAGCAGCAATTTTCTTTTGTAGCTGAGCTCCCGGTTGCCCTCTGAGAGTTTCCATCCTTCAGGCCTTATATAATCTCCGACAGGGAAACTGAGATTTGGCCTGATAAGCTCCTCCATGGGTCTAATAAAAGGACCTGAACCTTCGCTGGGGAAAGATAGTCGATCCCATACAGGATTAACTGCATTCTCCATGAGGCCCAAAGAGCTGCAAAATAAAACCACCTTGAGTTGTTACCATGTATAATACGTATGCTAATTTCCAGATCAACGTTTTGAGCAAATATTTGCAGGGGACAAACGCACTGGCCAAGGTTATATTATACTGTAGGAAAAGAGGGCACCTTTAAGCAAGAGCATTCGCAAGGCTTCGGAACAATGCGACTACGCAGAGGGCCTGAAGGACAAGAGCTAGTAACTCCAGGACTTGAGCTGTTCTCTGACATAAGTGAACCATTAGGAAGACCTGGTCATTTACCGGAGTGAAGTCTGATACTAACAAAAACGTTCATGCACGAATCATAAGCAGAGTCATTGTCGCCAGACTAACAACCGCTAAGAAATCAACCAACAAAAGTCTTGCCTTTGTATAGTGCCTTTCATGACCTCAGGGTATCCTAAAATATTTAACCGCTAATTAAGTGTTTTTGAAGTGCAGTCACTTATAGGAAATATGGTAGCCACTTTGCACACAAGGCCTCACAAACAACAATGGGAAAATGACCAGATAATCTGTTTTCCTGATGTTCATATTGGCCAGAATGCTAGCTGGGAGAACTCTTGTCTCTTTTTTGAATAGCACCAGGGGATCTCTTACATCCACCTGAGAGGGCAGATGAGGCTTTGTTTTCACCTCATGTAACAACAGCATCTTCAACTATGCATTTTCCTCAGTGCTGCACTGGGTATGGCATAGATTTTGTGTTTATGTCTCTGGGCCTTGAACTCACAACCCTTTGACATAGAGGTAAGTGTGCTACCCACTGGGTCATGGCTGACACTCATCCCTGAGCACTTAGAACCATTGAACAATACAGCACAGAAAAACAGGCCATTCAGCCCTTCTAGTCTGTGCTGAAATATTATCCTGCTAGTCCCATTGACCTGCACCCAGTCCATAACCCTCCAGACCTCTCCCATCCATGTATCTATCCAATTTATTCTTAAAACTTAAGAGTGAACCCGCATTTACCACGTCAGATGGTAGCTCGTTCCACACTCTCACCACTCTGAGTGAAGAAGTTCCTCCTAATGTTCCCCCTAAACCTTTCCCCTTTCACCCTAAAGCCATGTCCTCTCATGTTTATCTCTCCTAATCTAAGTGGAAAGAGCCTACTCGCATTTACTCTGTCTATACCCCTCATAATTTTGTAAACTTCTATCAAATCTCCCCTCTTTCTTCTACGCTCCAAGGAATAAAGTCCTAACCTGTTTAACCTTTCCCTGTAACTCAACTCCTGAAGACCCAGCAACACCCTAGTAAATCTTCTCTGCACTCTTTCAATCTTACTGATATCCTTCCTGGAGTTAGGCAACCAGAACTTCACACAATACTCCAAAGTTGGCCTCACCAATGTCTTATACAACCTCACCATAACATCCCAACTCCTATACTCAATACTTTGATTTATGAAGGCCAGTATGCCAAAAGCTTTCTTTACAACCCTGTACACCTGTGACGCCACTTTCAGGGAATTATGTATCTGAACTCCCAGATCCCTTTGTTCCTCCGCACTCCTCAGTGCCCTACCATTTACTGTGTATGTCCTACCTTGGTTTGTCCCTCCAAAATGCAACACCTCACACTTTTCTGCATTAAATTCCATCTGCCATTTTCTGGCCCATTTTTCCAGTTGATCCAGATCCCTCTGCAAGCTTTGAAAGCCTTCTTCGCTGTCCACAACGCCTCCAATCTTAGTGTCATCAGCAAACTTGCTGATCCAATTTACCATATTATCATCCAGATCATTGATATAGACAACAAACAACAATGGTCCCAGCACCGATCCCTGAGGCACACCACAAGTCACAGGCCTCCAGTCTAAGAAGCAATCATCCACTACCACTCTCTGTCTTCTCCCACACAGCCAATTTCGAATCCAGTTTACAACCTCTCCATGGATACAAAGTGTCTGAACCTTCTGAACTAACCTCCCATGTGGGACCTTGTTAAAGGCCTTACTAAAGTCCATGTAGACAACATCCACAGCTTTTCCTTCATCTACTTTCTTGGTAACCACCTCGAAAAACTCTACAAGGTTCGTTAAACACGACCTACCACGCACAAAGCCATGCTGACTATCCTTAATCAGCCCTTGGCTGTCCAAATAGTTGTATATCCAATCTCTAGGAACACCTTCCAATAATTTATCTACTACTGACGTCAGGCTCACTGGCCTGTAATTACCTAGTTTACTTTTGGAGCCTTTTTTAAACAGCAGAACAACATGAGCTACCCTCCAACCTCTGGCACCTCACCCGTGGCTAAGGACATTTTAAATATTTCTGCCGTGACCCCTGCAATTTCTACATTAGTCTCCCTCAAAGTCCGAGGGAATATCATGTCAGGCCCAGGGGATTTATCTACCTTTATTCGTTGTAAGGCAGCAAGTACCTCCTCCTCTTTAATCTCTATATGTTCCATGACACTTCTGCTTGTTTCCCTTCCTTCCTTATACACTATGCCAGTTTCCTGAGTAAATATTGATGCAAAAAAACTGTTTAAGATCTCCCCCATCTCGTGAGGCTCCACACATAGACGACCACTCTGATCTTCAAGGGGACCAATTGTGTCCCTTACTATCCTTTTACTCTTAATATACTTGTAGAAACCCTTCGGGTTTACCTTCACATTATCTGCCAAAGCAACCTCATGTCTTCTTTTTGCCTTCCTGATTTCCTTCTTTAATATTTTCTTACATTTTCTATACTCTACAAGTACCTCATTTGCTCCTTGTTGCCTATACCTGCTATACACCTCTCTCTTCTTCCTAACCAGATCACCAATGTCTCTTGGAAACCAAGGTTCCCTATGCCTGTTAACTTTGCCTTTAATCCTGACAGGTACATGCAAACTCTGCACTCTCAAGATTTCGCCTTTGAATGCCTTCCACTTACTGAATACATCCTTGCCAGAAAACAATTTATCCCAATTCACTCTTCCTAGATCCTTTTTCATTTCCACAAAATTGGCCTTTCTCCAACTTAGAATCTCAACTCGAGGACCAGACCTATCCTTATCCATAATTAACTTAAAACTAATGACATTGTGGTCACTGGACCCAAAATGTTCGCCTACACATACTTCTGTCACCTGACCTGTCTGGTTCCCTAATAGGAGATCAAGTATTGCATCCTCTCTCGTTGGTACCTCTATTTATTGATTTAGAAAACTTTCCTGAACACATCTGACAAACTCCAAGCCATCCAGCCCTTTTACAGTATGAGAGCCCCAGTCAATATGTGGAAAGTTAAAATCTCCTACTATCAAAACTTTCTGTTTCTTACATCAGTCTGCTATCTCTCTACAGATTTGCTCCTCCAATTCTCTCTGACTATTGGGCAGTCTATAATACAACCCTATTAGTGTGGTCACACCTTTCCCATTCCTCAGCTCCACCCACATGGCTTCTGTAGATGAGCCCTCCGGGCTGTCCTGTCTATGCACAGCTGTGATATTTTCCCTGACTCGTAATGCCACTTCTCCCCCTTTCATCCCTCCCCCTTTATCACGTCTGAAACAACGGAACCCTGGAACATTGAGCTGCCAGTCCTGCCCCTCCTGCAACCAAGTCTCATTAATAGCAATAATGTCGTAATCCCACGTGCCAATCCACGCCCTAAGCTCATCGGCCTTTCCGACAATACTCCTTGCATTGAAATAGATGCACCTGAGAACGTTTCTATCACGTACAAACCTTTGATTTCTGTCTTAACATGCATTCCTCACTTGACCTTTATCCCCCTCCACCTCACTATCTGCTCTAACAATCTGGTTCCCCTCCCCCTGCAAATCTAGTTTAAACGCCCCGGAGCAGCACTAGCAAACCCACCCGCAAGGATGTTAGTCCCCCTCCAGTTCAGGTGCAAACAGTCCCATCGGAACAGGTCCCACCTTCTCTGGAACAGAGCCCAATTGTCCAGAAACATGAAGCCCTCCCTCCTACACCATTGCCTTAGCCACGTATTTAGCTGCATTATCCTCCTATTTCTAGCCTCACTAGCACGTGGCAGGGGTAGCACTCTTGAGATCGTAACCCTGGAGATCCTGTCCTTCAACTTAGCACCTAACACCCTAAACTGTCTTTGCAGGACCTCCTCCTCCTTCCTATCTACATCATTGGTCCCTACATGGACCAAGACATCTGGCTGCTCACCCTCCCTCTTGAGAATACTGAGAACTCGATCCAAGATATCGCGGACCCTGGCACCAGGGAGGCACCAGACCATCCGGGATTCTCAATCTCTCCCACAGAACCTCTTATCTGTCCCCCTATCACTACTGCTCTCTTTTCCCTCCCTCCTTTCTGAGCTGAGGGTCCAGTCTCGGTGCCAGAGACACGATCACTACAACTTGTCCCTGGTAGGTCGTCCCCACCAACAGTATCCAAAACGGTATACCTATTGTTGATGGGAACGGCCACAGGGGTGCTCTGTTCTTTCTGTCTACTCCCCTTCCCTCTCCTGACAGTCACCCAGCTGCCTGCCTCCTGACTTTTAGGAGTAACTGTCTCCCTGAAACGCCTGTCTATTACTGCCTCTGCCTCCCGCATGATCCGAAGTTCATCCAGTTCCCTAACTCGGTTTGTCAGGAGCTGTAGCTGGATGCATCTTTTGCAGGTGTAGTCATCAGGGACAATTGTGCTGTCCCAGACTTCCCACATGCTGCATTCGGAGCACTCGACTGCCCTAATTGCTGCCTCCATTACCTACTCCTAATTTAATTAAAGGAACTTACCCAGCCCTACCCCACTGGGAGAAAGCTCGTCCTCAGCCTCTGCTCACCTAAGCCTCTCGAGCCAAAGCCTCAAAGCTCCACTCCTTCACTGGGCCACTCATACACTGGCCGCTCCTCTTCAGCTTCCCCTCCTTTTATTTTCAATCTCCCAATCACCTCTCCTCTCGCGCTGATTTCAATCTCCCAATCACCTCTCCTCTCGCACTGTTGTCAATCTCCCAATCACCTCTCTTCTCGGGCTGCTTTCAATCTCCCAATCACCTCTCCTCTCGGGCTGCTTCCAATCTCCCAATCACCTCTCCTCTCGCGCTGTTTTCAATATTCCAATCACCTCTCCTCTCGCGCTGTTTTCAATCTCCCAATCACTTCTCTTCTCGCGCTGTTTTCAATCTCCCAATCACTTCTCCTCTCGCACTGTTTTCAATCTCCCAATCACCTCTCCTCTCGCACTGTTTTCAATCTCCCAATCACCTCTCCTCTCGCGCTGATTTCAATCTCCCAATCACCTCTCCTCTCCCAACTTCCAACACAAATATTTAATATTTAAATATGAGCAGTGGAAACTAGCTGCTGTGGTAACCTGAAGTATTTCCTGCTGTTGGTAAGCCCATGCCACCCAGCCACTGGAGAATCCAAGGCCTATACTTTTATGACTTGGATGCAATTATATAGCTGGGCTTTTCTTCAGCTGTGTACCTCACACCTGGTCTGTCCAACAACAGAAACAACAATGATAATACAGTAAGAGGGCTGAACAAATTTTTAAAATTATTATTATTACCATAACATCAAAAACCCACCAACGTTTAAAAGAGAAGTAAATCAAGTGCAGCAGTAGTGGTTAAATGCTGCTAAAGCTCTAGATTGTCAAAGGAAGAGACATACAGTTTGAAGCCCTATGAAAGAATAAGTTAGGCTGCAGTTAAGATACATGCAGTTTCAGACTGCAAGAACAGATGTTGGTTGTTCGCAGGATGTAACATGCAGGATGTGCATGTTACAGGCCAGGCCAGCATTGTCCTATCTGGAAAGAGTTCAGTCCATGCAGTCTTTGAAGCTTGTGGCACACTGTTTCCTTCATAGTCATTTTAACATTCAATGGGTGCATCCATTTACTCATAAAATTAAAACAATTTTCTAATGAATTTAGAGAGTGCTCAGGAGATCCAAAAGGCTAATGAAAACCTTTTTCAAACCCTTCCCATTGCCAAGTCTACATTATATGAGACCATCTCATGGAAAGGGTTCTCACACCTTTTTGTTTCAGTGCGTTACTGCATTAAAACCCAGACAAATTTGGGGTATTGTGGTAAAGAGTTCATCGTAGTTATGCAATGGTGAGTTATCAGCTCTGTCTTCAATGGAGGACTAAGGCCCTATGGAACACCACATTGGTAAGAGTCACTGCCTTCAGAGAAAGACTTGCATTAACATAGCACCTTTCTTGACCTCAGGATACTCCAAAGAGCTTTACAGCCAATAAAGTATATTTGAAGTGCATTCATTGTTGTTCTATAAAAAATGTAGCAGCCAATTTGCACACAGTCAGCTCCTACAAACAGTAATGTGATAATGACCAGGTAAATTGCTTTTTTGTGTGTGGTCTTAACTTAGAGAGAGGAATATAATAAATAGGACTGGAATAGGCCAAACAGCTCCTTGATCCTGCTCCACCATTTAATTCAATCATGGCTGAGTTCTGCCCCAACTCCACTTTCTCACCTGTTCCCCATAGCTCTTGATTCCTTGAGAGAACAAAAATTTGTCTATCTCAGTGTTAAATATGCTCAATGATGGAGAACCCACAACCCTCCAGGATAGAGAATTCGAATACTTTGAGTGAAGATATTTCTCCTCATCTCAGCCATAAATGGCTGTCCCTTGATACTGAGACAGTGTCCTGATATTCTAGATTTCCTAGACTGGGAAAACAACCCTCAATGCCGACACAGTCAAGGTATATAAATATTGGACAGGACACCAGAGAAAACTTGCTTCAACAAAATAGTACCATAGGATTGTCTACATCCAGCTGCCAGGCCAGACAGGGGCTGGGTTTAACATGCCATCTAAGATCTCACACCCTCCAATGCCACAGCACTCCCTCAGTACACTTAGGCATCAGTCTTGAGTGGGACTTGAATCCACAATCTTCTGATTCAATAAAATTGAGAACAAAAATAAGGCAACACACACCCTTTTTAAAGAGAAACAGTGTGGGCAGGAACATTTTCATTCAGTGAATTGACACATCTGTGTCCAGTTTTAGATTTGTACACATATCATGGAAATTTTTTTAAAAATTACAGTTTTCAGTAAGTAGTGTAAGATTTTGTCTAGTTCCTTTTTTCCAGATTGCAAATCCTGCTGCAGTTCATTTGGTCTCTTTTCAGTTGGCACTGAATCTGCTTGTGGAAATATTCTATCCCGCATATGAATATGGTGGAATCCCCTTCACACCCAATCCAGTAATCTGGAAAATAAGATAAAATGTATTCATTCATTTGGAAACTTCTCATTTATTACCTAAGCCCATGAATTTCTGTCATTGAATGGAGCAAACCCTTAGCTCACACTGTGAATAATCTTACATTAAGTTTAGTCAGACTCGGCTCCTATGGACCTCTGCAGTGATTAAAGTAGCAAATACTTCAGCTGCAGATCCTAGAAAGATTTCAGCACTTACCCTGAGACTCAGCTCTGAAGAAGGGTCATTCGGACTCGAATGGTTGGCCGGAATTTTCCGGCCCCGTCGCGGGTGGGACCCGCCATGGGTGAGGCGGCGCCCCAGCCAGAAGTCCATTGACTTGCGGCAGGACCAGAAGATCGTGGCAGTAGGCAGCTGCGGAAAATCCCAGTACCGGTTAACTCTGTATCTCTCTCCACAGATGCTGCTGGACCTGCTGAGTTTTTCCAGCATTTTCTGTTTTTGTTGGTAGGAAAGCTGCTGGACTAGGTGAAGGGCAAGTTAGCCAGGATCTTCACTCCAGTTTGCTATTTAGCGATCTCTGCTCTGATTTAGTGATCTGTGAATGGATCATCAGCTGAAAAATGGATCATACTTGGCTGTGGTATCTGCACAAATAGCCTGCTAAATGCTCAATGTCTGGCTTCAATCTTCAACTCTGGCCATTTGAGCCAGATGGGGTCTGTCTTCCATTATCTCTCTGATGTATTAGTGTCTTAAAAGAGGAGAGAAACCAAATGGCCAAATGCTCCTTTAAATTTGACCCGATCGCTGATTCTAGTTAGCATATGGTAAGACAATTCCACAAACCTTAAAAATGCCACCAGCCTGTGGCTCTCTCCGAAGTGACTCTTCGTCCATTCTTTTGGTAGCCGTTGTTACATAAAGATCAGAATAATCCTTTCCCCCAAAGCAGCAGGATGTAGTTTTGCTAACAGGCAGTTTCACTGTCTGCAACCTTTTACCTAAAAGAAACATTCCACCTTGGTCACTTGTACAATTATGTGCAGTGAGCTAAGTTGCAATCCCTAGTATGAGTGCAACACTGAGAGCAAGAAGACCCTGTACAGTATATTAGCAGCCAGGCTCAGGTCGAAGCAGGGCTGCATGGACAATGGATTTAGATGGCAATTGTTTGGGAAAAATTAATGATAATGAACAGGACAAATGGATAGTAATGGAAGAGAGAAAAATAAATTTCAATGAATGGGAGAAGGAAGGGGGTGGCAACAGAAGAAAGGGATAGTCAATTGGTGGTACAGACCTTGAGTATTGCTGAAAAATGAGACATATCTAAACTTTTCCTCTTGTACCCATCAGAACACTCGCAAGAATACCAATATAAGGGAAAAATAACAATTTATACTGTATGTGAAGAGAGTGCTGATTGATTGGAAAGCTTAGAAGTGTCTCTTTTTTCAGAAGAAAAGGACCTGGATGGTAATCCAGGGGCTAGGGAGCGATGTGTTAACAACAAGAAAACTCAAGCTTGTAACAAGGAAAAAACTCAAAAGATGCTACATTCTATTCACTTTCCTGTATGCCTCAGAAACAATAAGGAAAGATCTATGGAAGAAAATACAGGCCTTTGAAAAGACATATGCTAAAAATTCTTTTGTACAGACCATAAGACAAATGAAGAGATGATTGAAATTGCAAGAGCACAAAGAACTCTAAAAAGTGACATCCAGAAAATAAAACATCAGTATTTCAGCCATTTGATCAGAGCTAAAAAGCTACAGAGATCTCTTCTAGAGGGCAAGGTGGAGGGCAGCAGAAAGGATTGATATAGGCATAGTTGGATGAGGATGTCACAGAGCGGTTGCAGGCGAGCTAAATTGGGTGCATGAGGATAGCGCAAGACAGACGAGTATGACATACCATAGCAGCGGATCTTCTGGTAGGCACAGAATGCCAACATTTGCTGGGGAATGGAAGCAGGGTACCAGCTTAATGGGACTGAATGGGAGCAGAGCTAGCTTGAACTGGAGGATTGGAGGAGAAAAGAGGTCCAGCCTTTTCACCACTGCCACTTGACTGAGGCATATCTCCAGGGTCAGAACCTCCAGTCATCACACAGATACTCATCGACCCTAGCTGACTTTCAAACGGCATTGACATTTGATTTAAAGGTTCAGCTTGTTTGATACAAAAGTTTTATCCTGCTTCTAAAATAAATCTTATTGGCTTATCCTATTTATCCAAATGCAGCCAGCACTTCTTCAGCAACAGCTTCCCTTCCTACCCCACACCTTCAACTCTCGAGTCCCCGGATATCTGTCCTTGGATCCATCCCCCCCTCTATCGTCACTGCCATCACCTGCAAGTGCAGAATCAGCTCTGTATGCCAAAGAATATCATCATTTTTCCACCTCCTCTCAATTCAATGAACACCTCCATTCTGTAAGACATCATAGAGTGATAGGGTCATTATAAAACAGAAGGAGGCTATTTGGCCCATCAAGTCCATGCCAGCTTTCTATAGAGCAATCCAGTCAGCGCCATTCCCCCACTCTAACCCCGTTGCCTTTCAAGTTTTTTTCCATCAACAGTCCATCCAGTTTACTTTTGGAATCATTGATCGTTTCTGTTTCCACCACCCCTGTGGGCAGTGAGTTCCAAGCCATTAGCACTCACTGCATAAAAAAGTTCATCCTCACATTCCCCAAAACCTTAAATTTCCCCTCCTCCTCATAACATCAGCTAATGGGGACAGTGTTTTATTTTCATAATGTCAGGACTTGTTATAATCTTGTACACCTCTATCAAATCTCGCCTCAATCTCCTTTGCTCCAAGGAGAACAGTTGCAACCTAACATTCTCCAACCTAACCTTGTAAAATCCCTCGTCTCTTCTTTCAAATCTCCTCTGCACTCTCTCTAGGACTCTGACATCCTTCCTAAAGGGTAGTGACAATCTACGTCTGAGCCAAAACATCCTCTAAAAATGTCATTTTTAGTCACTACCAGAAACTCTGCTCCTGTTTTATCACCCATCCTGCCTACTTGCTCAGGTTGAACCAAACCGCATGAAACTACGGCATCGTTCTCGACCCAGACTTAAGCTTGATGCCCCATCATCCGTTTCATCATCATGACCAGTTACCCTCATCTCTGCAACACTGGGCAGAATTTTACACTGGCAGGATTTTACGGTCCCGCCGGAGTCAATGAATGCCAAAGTTGAACGGCTCAGCGCATTTTACGGCCCCGCCCCCACTGCAAGGGGGGCCATCAAGTTCCGCCCATTGTATCTGTGTTGGTTGATTTGCAAAAATCTTCACGACAAAACACCCAACAGTAGAAAACCTGCAAATGGCTTGATTACCTGTCTCTGGGTCGATACGAAGCACTCTTCCACCATTATAGCAGGCAACCCAGAGCTTCCCTTCACTGTCGATGCACTGTCCATCAGGAATAACTTCTTCTTTTTCAAGCTTGTAGACAACCCTTCGATTTGCTGTCAAAATAAAGCAGCGTAGAGTTTAACTGTTACAAATCACTCCCAAGGATCAGCTCCCAGATCGAGCGGTGGAATCTCTCAAGTCGGGACTTTGCGTTACGTGACACTTGAGATTAGCTAGGAGGAGGCCCACCACCACCTCAGGACAACTAAGTCAGGTCAGAAATGCAGCCTTTGTAGCTTCGCCCACATCCCGTAAATAGATACAAATAATTTAGTGCGTTCGTTGTAATACTTACAAATCTTTCCTGTCTGCAGATCATAGTCAAATGCATCGATGGTAAAACATAAACTGTCAATGTAATAGAAGATCTTGTGATCCAGTGACCAGTCTAGACCATTGGAAACATCCACCTGATCAAAGTGTTTGACTACAGAACGGTCAGTCTGCAAGGCGTAAAGAGATCCCTGGTGCCTCTCAAATTCACCAGGGCGGGTCTCCATTCCCATGGTGCCTGAAACAAAAGATCTTATTAAAAAAAACCTAAAACAATATAAAGACTGCTGCACCTTCCCTGAACAATCCAGCTCTTAAAATCTCAAAATAGCACAACTAACGGGAACAGGTTTGACTTGTTTATTAATATATTTCACTACTGCCCACCTAAAACACGCAAACATAAAGTTTCTCCATCCTTTGAAGGCAGAGATAACTATTATTTTTGTGAGGCGACAGTAACTTTCAGCAGGCAATCCAACAATAAGGGGCATCATAGCCCCAGAGGCATCCTCACCCTACCACGTAAAGACACATTTTCCAGCAGGTTGGCTGGAGACCAGGCAGGACCCATGGCTAATTTCCAACTTTCCACCAACTCCCCAAATTTCTCCAAGGGCAGAATTTTGCCCTTGGCGGGTGGGCTCAGCGGGGGTGAGGAAGCAGACCATCGCCTGTGATCGGCACCACACTGCAATTTCATGCTGGCAGGCCAATTAAGGCCCCCCAGAGTGAAACGCGAGTGGCAGCATTGAGCGCTGAGTGCTAACTGTGCGGTGGGAGGGGGAGAGGGCGAGCGAGCCAAGCACAAACTTCGCGCATGCGCGCGAGTGAGCGCTTCAATCCCCGAGGCACGGAGCTGCCTCAGGGAGATGAGGCGCTGTTTAAGAAAAAAATGAAGAAAATAAAAACATCATAAAACATGTCCCCTCATGTAACTCTGTCACATGAGCAGGGGCATGTTATTAATTCAATTGTAAAACTTTTATTTTATTTTTATTTGCTTTTGGAAACCTCATCCCGCCCGTGGATGAGGTATCCAAAAAAATGCAAAGACTACTTGATCTTTTCGCGCCGCCATTAATTGATTATTTAATGGCCTTCACAGGCCTTTTAGTTGTCAGTGGGCGCGCTGCCGACTCTGATGCACACCTGCCGACCGAACTATCACGCAACTGCGCATTGACGTCAGCATGCTCAGCCGACGTCAATGTGTGTCATTTCACGCTCAAGTGGGTTGGGCGTGCACCCGCCCACCGAGCAAAAATTTCTGCCCCAAGTCTGAATAGATTAAAGCCAACCACAGCTACCCTACCTGAACTCAACCTACTCATCACAGACAATGGAGTGAACTAGGTATCTTCCTGATTATATTACTGATGTTCATGCATCAGCTATGGCTTGATACTACTCATATCTATGTGATAGGAAGTTTGGGGGGTTCAAGTCCAACTCCAAGGCAGTACTGAGGGAGTACTGTCTTTTGAATGGGACCTTAAGCCAAGGCCCCATCAGTTCTCTAAGGTGGACATAAAAGATCCCATGCACCATTCAAACATGAGGAAGGGGAGTTATCTCTGGTGTCTTTAGCCAATTTTCAATCCCTCCCTAGTTAGAATCTGGAATGCACTGCCTGACAGTGTCGTGAGGGCAGAGTTAATCATGGGTTTCAAAAGACAATTGGATAAGCACCTGAAGAGAAGAAAAGTGGCAGGGCTACGGGGAAAGGGCTGGGGAGTAGGACTAGCTGATTTTCTCTTGCAGAGACACAGCATGAACAAGTCAGGCTGAATGGCCTCCTTCTGTGCTGCAAGCTATCAATGATTCAATCATCATCACAGAAAAACAAACTATCTGGTCATTATCACACTGAAGTTTGTGGGAACTTGCTGTGCGCAAGTTACATTACAACAAATTCCACATTTCAAAAGATTTTCATTGGCTGTAAAGCTGTTTGTGATATTCTGAGGTTGTGAACGGCACTTTATAAATCTTTCTTTTTGACCTGTTCTGTTGGATATCTGGTACAGCAGTACTGATGTTTGGTACATGATACTGAAAGCATAAATATTCCTTACTAAATGAACTGATGTTCAATGTATTTCATTTTTTAAACATTTCTCTGCTCCATGACTGTTTACCTAATTATGGCAAATTAGCCATACTTTATGTCACAGAAACAAATGGAAATATGACACTCAGAATAAGTAGCAAATGGCTGTATTGTTAAGCATTGTAACTGAACATTTCATTTCACATCTTATTTTAGTGAAACATGCCTTAATTTAATAATTTCATTTATGTTATTTCAAAAATGGCTGATAATTACTCAAGCCCCATCACCATCTCATTTCAGTACCACACAACCAGCTCTCAAAAATGACCCTAAGATGGGCTAAGATTAATTTCTTCAGTATAAAAAAAATCATCAAATTTGTTCAATGCCTAAACAGGAATGTCAATAAAATAAACCCACTTAAACAAGGCTTCAGGTTTAAGTAAATGATAATTACATGTGTTTGAGGAACCTTATATATTGTGAGGTTCTGTCCAGTCTGTGAGAACTGGTTTGTGTTCCTGAAACTCATTTCGATTAGAGTTTCAAAGTGGTTTCACTGTCGAGCAGAAGAGTGGAACTCCAAAAGCATTTTGTTACTGAAACACGAACCTGGTCACAAACCCACAATATACAATGTTCCTCAAACTCATCTAAATGGTCTAAAATGGATCCACAGGAAAGCTGAACCCATTACTCCTAAGATAAAAGCAAAAAACTGCGGATGCTGGAAATCCAAGACAAAAACAAAAAAACCTGGAAAAACTCAGCAGGTCTGGCAGCATCTGAGGAGAGGGACACAGTTAACGTTTCGAGTCCGAATGACCCTTCAACAGAACTAAGTAAAAATAGAAGAGAGGTGAAATATAAGCTGTTTTAAGGGGGGGGTGGGGGGCGGTGAGACAAGTAGAGCTGGATACAGGGCCAGTGATAGGTGGAGATAACCAAAATATGTCATAGTCAAAAGGACAAAGAGCTGTTGAAGGTGGTGATATTATCTAAGGAATGTGCTAATTAAGGGTAGAAAGCAGGACAAGCAAGGCACAGATAGCCCTAGTGGGGGTGGGGTGGGGTGAAGGAGTCAAAAAAGGCTAAAAGGTAGAGATAAAACAATGGATGGAAATACATTTAAAAATAATGGAAAAGAAAAATCTATATAAATTATTGGAAAAAAGGGGGGGGTTCGGAAAGGGGGTGGGGATGGAGGAGAGAGTTCATGATCTAAAATTGTTGAACTCAATATTCAGTCCAGAAGGCTGTAAAGTGCCTAGTTGGAAGATGAGGTGCTGTTCCTCCAGTTTGCGTTGAGTTTCACTGGAACAATGCAGCAGGCCAAGGACGGACATGTGGGCATGAGAGCAGGGTGGAGTGTTGAAATGGCCAGCGACAGGGAGGTCTGCGTAATGCTTGCGGACAGACCAAAGGCGTTCTGCAAAATGGTCACCCAGTCTGCGTTTGGTCTCTCCAATGTAGAGGAAACCACAATGGGAGCAACGAATGCAGTAGACTAAATTGAGGGAAGTGAGAGCTTGCGTTCCTTTGCACCTGAAAGAAAGAGACAAAGTTTCTTGTTGAGGCATTGGACCTCGGTTGAACCTCGCAGAGGCTGAGCGTCAACTTGCAGACACTTCTTCCTACCTCCCCCTGGACCATGACCCCACCACTGAACATCAGGCCATTGTTTCCAGTACTGTTACTGACCTCATCTCCTCTGGAGATCTTTCTTCCACAGCTTCAAACCTGATAGTCTCCCAATGTCGGATGGCCCACTTCTACCTCCTACCCAAAATCCACAAACAGGACTGTCCCAGCAGACTGATCATGTCAGCCTGTTTCTGCCCCACGGAACTCATTTCTTGCTATCTTGACTCTATTCTCGCTCCCCTTGTCCAGTCCCTTCCCACCACATCCATGATTCATCTGACACCCTACATCATATCAACAATTTCCAGTTCCCTGGCCCCAACCACCTCCTCTTCACCATGGACGTCCAATCCCTCTACACCTCCATCCCCCACCGAATGGTCTGGTGGTCTGATTCCACCAATATCCATTACAAGCCTACCGACTCCCACAGCTACCTCGACTACAGTTCCTCACACCCTGCTTCCTGTAAGAACCCCATCCCATTCTCTCAGTTTCTTTGTCTCTGTCGCATCTGTTCTGGTGATGCCACTTTCAAAAATAGTTCCTCTGACATGTCTTCCTTCTTCCTTAACCAAGGTTTTCCACCCACGGTGGTTGACAGGGGTCTCAACCGTGTCCGGCCCATCTCCTGTGCATCCGCCCTCACACCTTCCTCTCCCTCCCAGAAACATGATAGGGTCCCCCTTGTCCTCACTTATCACCCCACCAGCCTCCGCATTCAAAGGATCATCCTCCGCCAATTCCAGCATGATGCCGCCACCAAACTCATCGTCCCTTCACCACCACTAGCCACCCCCCACCCCGGCTCAGAAGGTGCAACACCTGCCCCTTTACTTCCCCTCTCCTCGCCATCCAAGGACCCAAACACTCCTTTCAAGTGAAGCAGCATTTCACTTGTACTTCCCTCAACTTAGTCTACTGCATTCATTGCTCACAATGTGGTTTCCTCTACATTGGAGAGACCAAACGCAGACTGGGCGACCACTTTGCAGAACACCTTTGGTCTGTCCACAAGCATTACCCAGACCTCCCTGTCGCTTGCCATTTCAACACTCCACCCTGCTCTCATGCCCACATGTCCGTCCTCGGCCTGCTGCATTGTTCCAGTGAAGCTCAACACAAACTGGAGGAACAGCACCTCATCTTCCAACTAGGCACTTTACAGCCTTCTGGACTGAATATTGAGTTCAACAATTTTAGATCATGAACTCTCTCCTCCATCCCCACCCCCTTTCCGATCCCCCCCTTTTTTTCCAATAATTTATATAGATTTTTCTTTTCCCACCTATTTCCATTATTTTTAAATGTATTTCCATCCATTGTTTTATCTCTACCTTTTAGCCTTTTTCGATTCCTTTCCCCCATCCCACCCCCACCAGGGCTTTCTGTACCTTGCTTGTCCTGCTTTCTACCCTTAATTAGCACATTCCTTGGATAATATCACCACCTTCAACACCTCTTTGTCCTTTTGACTGTGACATATTTTGGTTATCTCCACCTATCACTGGCCCTGTATCCAGCTCTACTTGTCCCACCCCCCCACCCACCCCCCCACCCCCCACCACCCCCCACCCTTAAACTAGCTTATATTTCACCTCTCTTCTATTTTTACTTAGTTCTGTTGAAGGGTCATTCCGACTCAAAACATTAACTGTGTCCCTCTCCGCAGACGCTGCCAGACCTGCTGAGTTTTTCCAGGTATTTTTGTGTTTGTTTTGAACCCATTACTCCGTTTTGTTTATTTTACCTTAAGTCCGACAATGAGTTTTACAATTCGAAAGTCAGCAAGAGAACCATGAACTAGAGTTTATATTTGTAACCAAACACTGCAGTGAGATGCAGCAGACTTCCATCAGGATTTAGTTATAGCAGCAATGCTTAAAAACACCAACACCAAAAAAACTTGTATTTTTATGTAGCGCCCTTAACATGGTAAAACATGCCAAAGTGCTTCATTGGAGTGCTGTGTGGGTCAAAATCCTGGAACTCCCTCCCTAATAACACCGTGGGAGTAGCTTTCCCAGACGGACTGCGGCGGTTCCAGAAGGCGACTCCCTTCCACCTTCTCAAGGGCGATTAGCGATGGGCAATAAATGCAAGTGAAACACACATCCCATTAAATAAATAAAAGCAGCAACAAACAAAATTTGACACTGAGCCACAAAAGGAGCAGGTCAGGTAATCAACAGCTTGAAAAAAAGTGGGTAGGTTTTAAGGAGTGTTTTAAAGGACGAGAACTCAAGAGGAGAAACGGGTTTAGGGAGGGCTGCCAAAGTTGCAGTGATTAAATTCAGGGATGCGCAGGAGGTCAGAATTGGAGGAGCGCAGAAATTTCAGAGGGTTGCACTGTTGCAGGGCTGGAGGAGATTACAGTGATAGGAATTGGGCAGGGCCAATATGGATCAGCAAGCAGAGGTCTGATGTGTGGACGGGACTTGGTGCAAGTAAGGACGCAGCCAGTAGAGTTTCAGAAGAACTCAAGTTTATGGAGGGTGGAACATGGGAGGCTGTCCATAGAATTGGCATAGTCAAGTCTTTAGATCACAAAAGGCATGAATGTGGGTTTCAACATCACACGACTGAGGAGGGGCAGAGTCAGGCAATGTTACGAAGACACATTTCAAATTGTCAAACCTGCAAGAAAGCGTCCAGCAGGATCCACTTTGCCATCATTGAATCTGATGTTTGTTTTCTCATTATCGATCGGTGCTATGTCAGTAACCTCTTTTTTCTCCCAGTCCAAAAATGAAAATGTTTTTCCTTTGGCCAGGACGTATCCCCCAGTGCTACGGGGAGCAACAGCCCCAACTGGAGCATCTGAAAAATGCAGGGGATGAGCAAGGAGCAATCACATTTAAAATAAATTTTAACATTAAATTGTCACTTTCAAAACTATGTGGCAACAAATCAACTGGAAGAATAAATTTACTCTTAGTGTATCCAACTCACACAAGGTACAACAAGCACTTGCATTTATATAGCACCTTTAATGTAGTGAAATGTCCCAAGGCACTTCACAGGAGGGTTATCAAACAAAAACTGACCCTGAGCAAAAGAAGGAGGCACTTAAGACAAGTGATTTAAAGCTTGCTAAAGAGGTACGTACATCTTAAAGGAGGAGATGTGGGAGCGTGTGTAGGTTTAGGAAGGGAATTCCAGAGCTCAGAGCATAGGTGGCTGTAGGCATGGCCACCAATGGCGAGATGAAGGAGGTGGCAGTGCACAACAGACCACAACTGGAAGAGTGTCGAGGCCTTGGAAAGTTGAAGAGCTGGCAGAGATTACAGAGGTAAGTAAGGGCAAGGCCAAGGCAGGACTTGAGCATCCATGAAACTGTTCCTTCACTGTCACTGGGTCAAAATCCTGGAACTCCCTTCCTAACCGCACTGTGGGTATGCCTACACCACAAGGACTGCACCGGTTCAAGAAGGTAGCTCATCACCAGCTTCTCCAGGGCAATTAGGGATGGGCAATAAATGCTGGCCCAACCAGCGATGCCCACATCCCATAAACGAATACATTAAAAAATGAGGATGAAAATTTTTCAAATTGAGATATTGGTGTACCAGGAACTGATGCAGATCAGTAAGCACAGGGGTGATAGATGAATGTTAGGATACGGGTAGCAGAGTTTTGGATGAACTTAAATTTATGGAGGGCAGAATATTGACCTGAAATGCCAACTCTGTTTCTCTCCACAGATGCTGCCTGATCTGCTGGGTATTTCCAGTACTTCTGTTTTTATTTCACACAGACATGCATTTTCCCGCAGGAAACTAATCAAGAGGATACAAATACAGGTCATCAAGAAATAGTAGTGGTGAGAAAATAGTAGTGGTGAGAATAGGGGTGGTGAGAACACTTGGAAAGCATTAATGGGATTAAACAGTCAGCATGGGTTTATGAAAGGGAAATCATGCTTAACTAGTCTATTGGAGTTTTTTGAGGATGTAACTAATAGAATAGATAAGGGAGAACCAGTGGTTGTGGTGCATTTGGATTTCAAGAAGGCTTTTGATAAGGTCCCACATAAGAGGCTAGTGGGAAAAATTAAAGTACATGGGATTGGGGGTAATATACGTGCCCAGATTGAGAATTGGTTGACAGAACGGAATCAGAGAGTGGGAATAAATGGGACTTTTTCCAGATGACGGGCAGTGACTAGTGGTGTACCGCAGGGATCAGTGCTTGGGTGCCAGCTATTCACGATATATATAAATTATTTGGATGAGGAAACCAAATGTAATATTTCCAAGTTTGCTGACAACACAAAACTGCGTGGGGTTGTGATGGGGATGCAAGGAGACTCAGGGCGATTTAGACAAGTTGCGAGTGTGGGCAAACACATGGCAGATGCAGTATAACGTGGATAAATGTGAAGCTATATGCTTCAGTGTGAAACAGAAAAGCAGAGTATTATTTAAATGGTGATAGATTGGGAAATGTGGATGTACAAAAGGACCTGGGTGTCCTTGTACACCAATCAATGAAAGTAAATAGGCAGGTGCAGCAAGCAATTAGGAAGGCAAATGGTATGTTGGGCTTCATTGTAAGAGGATTTGAGTTCAGAAGTAGGAGTATTGCACATAGTTTTGGTCTCCCTACCTAAGAAAGGATACAATTGCCATACAGGGAGTGCAGCAAAGGTTCACTAGGCTGATACAGGAGATGGCAGGACTGTCATTTGAGGATAGATTGGTTCGACTGGGCCTGTATTCACAAGAGTTTAGAAGAATGAGAGGGGATCTAATTGAAACGTCTAAAATTCGAACAGGGCTAGACAGACTGGATGCAGGAAGGATGTTTCCCCTGGTTGGGGAGCCTAGAACCAGGGGCCACAGTCTCAGGAGACAGGATAAGCCATTTAGGACTGACATGAGGTAAAATGTCTTCATTCAGAGGGTGGTCAACCTGTGGAATTCTCTACCACAGAAGGCTATGGAGGCCGGGTCACTGAGTATATTCAAGAAAGAAATTGATAATTTTTTTGGATATTAGGGGCATCCTAATAATGGAGAGAAAGCAGGAATATGCCATTGAGATAGAGGATCAGCCATGATCACACTGAAGGGCCAAATGGCCTACTCCTGCTCCTATTTTCTATGTTAAAAAGGATGACAGAAGGAAATATAAAGAATATGACCTTTAGTGTCTCCACCCGAAAGGAAAGGTCAATATTGGAACCTTTCTGTAGTTTAGTGACCTGGGGAATTGGTACAGCTAATGGCTGTGTCCATGCTTACTTGATTCCTATCGAAAGTGAGGTATAAATTCTTACCAACATGGACTTTCTCTACTATGTTACTGGCAGGATTCCACCTATACACATTCTGTTCAGCGATGTCCACATAGAGCAGTGTGCCATGTTTTTCCTCCCAAACAGGACTTTCTCCAAGCGAGTATTTCTCTTTCAAAACACATTCAATTTTGACGGAGGCCATCACCTGAAACAAAAAGGTAGTCATTGCTGGGTTAGCTAGATCTTTCTACTATTCACTATAACTCTTTCGAGTACAAACCCATTTCCATCTGTTGCAGATGAAGTTATGTTGTTTCATAGTTTGCCATTGTGAGATTTGAACTCTTAATCTTGGGGTTACAAGCCCAGTACCATAACCACTTGGCTATTTAGGCCAAGCTACTATTCACTGTAACAAGAACATGAAAGCTGATTTACTTAATTGGCCTGAATTTTGCTTCGTAGGACGGGCTCGGCTGGAGCAGTCGGGGAGCTGACCACTGCCCGCAATCAGCTCCGCACTGCAATTTCACATGGGTGGGCCAATTAAGGCCTGTCCAGCGTGGATCACGAGCAGTAGTGCTGAGCTCTGCCTGTGCAGGCAGGGGGAGGAGGGAGAGCTGGGCCTCTGGGAGAGCAGATTGCGCATGTGTGCGCAAGAGTGCTTCAACCTCCCTGAGGCACCTCCGTGCCTCAGGGAGATTGAAGCACTTTTTTAAAAAATTAATAAATATAGTAAAAAATAAATGAAACATGTCCCCTCATCTGACTGTGTCACATGAGATGGGACATGTTTTTAATGTCAAAATAAAGGTTTTATTTAATTAGTATTAGCTTTGGGAAACCTCATCCCGCTTGTGGATAAGGTTTCCTAAAAAATGTAAAGGCCACTTGGCCTATTCGCCTGCCCGCCAACCGTTAAGTTGGACGGGCAGTGTAAATTTCAAGTTAATTAGGTCCTTGATGTCCTTAATAGGCCTTTCAGTTATCGGCAGACACGCAGCCAACTCCAGCGCGCGCCCGCCAAACGAAATATCGCGCGAGTGTGCGATGATGGTGGGACGCACACCCAATGTCATTGCACATCATATTACATTCCGGCATGTCGGGTGCGCGCCCGCACACCGAAGGTAAAATTCAGGCCATAAGCTGTGCCATATATATGCCAAATGTTCACGATGCTGGCAAGATAATGGACATGAGCCTTCTTCTTGAACCACTGCAGTTACTGCCCACTCCAGTTCCAGGTACAGTAGCTTAATGGTTATGGTTTTGTTATGCTTTTTGTTATGCTTATGGTTTTGTTACCTTTAGAAATTTCCTCATTTTTTTGAGTTACCGGCCTTTTGAAACCGGTGGTCAACTTTTGCTAGCTTTCTGGATTGATGTGTGGGATGCAGGTTGGTGCCTACGATTCCTCAGGTGGCGGATTCCTGACATCCGACAGGATTTGGCATATTCCTAGATCAGGCGTTTTACACCCGCAAAGTGAGGCCGGGGGGGGGGGCGGGGGGCAAAGAGGTTGAACTGAGAAATTGCCATTTTCCCGCAGTTCAGCATCCACAAAACTTTCGAATGAAATGCAATTTTTTTTCCTTGCAAAAGATTAATGCTGGGAACTCAAAACCATCTAGCTCAGGGAACAAGAGTACTACACTTAGCTAACAAACCTTAATTTAATTTATTTTAACTAATAAGTGATAATGGGTTCAGATTAAGGCCTGAATAAATTATATGTGATACAACATTCTAACAGATTTTGGGTTTCTAACGATAAAGTTCCTGTGATATTTATTAAAATAAAACAAAGTAGTCATGTCTAATTAATGAATAATCCCTATGTACAGTTCATCTACCCTTGTATCAGCATTAGTATCAAGGTCAATCACCTTGCAGGCTATGCCTTTACTTTACATTCAACTAATCCATTGCCCCTATCACAAGTAGATGACTTCTTTGGGCTGCCTTAAAGTCTTGCCCTTTTTAAATGTGTTTTTCTTGACTTTGCAATTCAATTTGCAGGCTTTCTGTGATGATGGGGTGGAATTTCATGACTCATAATGTGAGAAGGGCGTCTAGAAGAAACTCAACAAAATGACATTCCTGGTGGCAAGCAGAGCCAATAGCAACCACCTTTACCACTGATTCAACCCCTTGCTTGTTTGAGACTCTTTAAATTTTATCCCCTTCCCTCCTACTTTGTTCCATTAACACTGGGGGTCAACTTTTTAAATGTCTGTGGAGGCAAGACCAAAGACAGACAGGCCCACAATTTCCCACCACTGTTCTCCATCTCCATTTGCCATCATGCCTCTGTCTTTGGGCCATTTTGAAACGTGAAACCAGTGGGTTGCCAATTAGGCATCATTAAGGGCCTAATAAGACCACTTGACCAATGGTGACTGCAATTTTCCAGTTGGCATGTGGGACACCGCCCCTCCCCACCTCCCCTTATACCACCCTCTACCCCAACCCGCTGAGGCTGAAACACAGCCCAGAGATGGAGGCAGCCTTCGACCACAGATTGGGAGGCCAGTACAACAATTCTTGACACCACACCCCTCACCCTGCAGCTGCAGCCGCAGTCTGTCCTGTGAAAGAATTCTCCCTCCAATGGTCTGGCAGCTTGGTCACTTTGAATTTCACCTTGTCAAAAAGTCTTCATGCCTCAAGATGGAGGTGCCTTCTCACTCTCCTACCTACATTGGGAGCTCCCACCTTCAACAATGACACTGATGACCTCTCAGTTCTGAAGGGCCTCCTATTACTCTTTTGAGCTCAGGAGCTCACCCACCATCCTTAAAATCATGGCAAGCTCAATCCCTCAGCACTAATTAGGTCAGGCCTACAGAAATCACATCAGGTGTCAGGTGCCAATGCCTGGGATGTTGGGATCCAGAACTATGCTTGATATTGGGGTCCCAACTCAAGAACTAAAGTCCAGCTGTGGATGTCAGGAATGGTCAATTTTTTTTTCTTCTTTCATGGGATATGGGTGTCGCTGGCAAGCCCAGCATTTGTTGCCCTTCCCTAATTGCCCTTGTGAATATGTCAGATGATGCATTCCCATCACCAACATCATTTAATTTGAGTACCGTCATGGTCAGCCATCATCTTGATCACACTGAGTATTGTGCCCCGATCTGGTCATCAAGCAATTATGAAGGCAGTGGCTAAAACAGCCACAAGGCTAATCTCTAGTGATCCCCAGATCTGGGGAGTCGGTACCTCTGCAGCCCCAGCAGTTCCAGGATCAAGTAGTAGCTACTGCTAGGACTGAGGTCAGTCCCCAGAGAAGAAGTGTCATGGATACTGGCGTTCAGGCTAGTCCAGGGATTTTGGAAGAGCCAGCCTGGCAGACCCCAGTGAGGGGGATGCGGTTGGGGGAGGGAGGCTCAAAGGGGTATGATCTTGGGGTATGGGGTGCCTCTGAGAGGTACAGGCCCTCCTCCCCCACCCAAGGAGACATCCCCCTTTCCTGCACACATTAGAAGCTGAAAAACCACAAACAAATGTTAAAAGGTATTACATTTAAAATATATTTATCAGAATTTGAAAAGTCTGGCATATTACACAAATATGAAATGTTTTCCAGGGCCAAAGGTGCTCTTGAGTGACAGTTATGATTTAGTATCCCATTAAAAACAGTTACCCTCATTAACAAGGCACAACTTTTTTCATGGGTTTTTTAACAGTGATATTACAACATCCAAGGGGCAGTTCTGGTCAGTTCAGTGACCTCTATTTGATTGTAGTCCACAGGGGCTTCAGCAGTGCACCCTGCGGAGAAGCATAGAATCACTGGCAGCAACTTCTGAATCTCTGTCCTTAACAGCACATGGGCGGACTCCAGAAGTTAGAGGAATAAGGGCTGACAGTTTTACTGTAATTACTACCACAAAAACAGGCGTAAAGAATGAGCTACATATGGATTAGGATGTGCAGATAGAGGCAAAAATCATGGCATCTGTTGAGAAGCAATTAGGTGCTACAGCGGATTGGGGATGAGGGGTGGCTGCAGGGTCTTTTTGGATTCAGATGTGCCAAATGGCATTCCTTAACTGTGTTGTACCTTATAATCAGGGTACCTTATAATCAGGGTGTCCAACAGCACTTCGAATGGTTCCGGAGTGTGTGGCTCTATTGCTCTTTTCGGGAAAGTCCCAGATACAGTCATCTCAACCCGGAGGGGGAAAAAAAATCACGGTTCATTCAATGAATTAGTGATCTGGCAATATATTAAATCTGTTGTCATTCACACTGACCCTATCTGATTCACACAAATGCACACGGTTGTCGAGAGGTCACCACCAGTGCGGAATTCTCTTCCAGGAGATGGATGTTGCCTTTTCCCCCCCTCTCTCCCTCCCACCCTTCACCCAGCCCTGTTAGAAACACACGGAGAATTGCTTTAATGCCGCTTCGGCGGCCTTGCAAAGCGGCTGGTGATCAGGCAGCGAGTCTCCGGCCACAGACTCAGCCTGCCAGTTCCAAACGGTAACGATATCAGGGAGATACATAGTGGGGAGCGGGGGGTGGGGTGGGAGGTGGATAAGATCGTCAAAACATGCCCCTGGAAATTTACAGGAGAGGAAGGAAAGTCTAAAAGAAACGGTAAATACCTGGCAGCTGCACCTTTACTTCCTTGCTTTCGATGTAACGGATTTCAGCTTAAAAGACAGAGCGACAAAGAAGTCGGTCAATTATTAATGGGAATAAATCCTTCACTGTCACCGGGTCAAAATCCTGGAAATCCCTCCCTAGCAGCACTGTGGGTGTACCCACGCCACATGAACTGCAAGAGTTCAAGAAGGCAGCTCACCACCACCTTCTCAAGGGCAATTGGGGATGGGCAATAAACGCTGGCCCAGCCAGCGAAGCCCACATCCCATCAATGCATTTAAAAAAATGTATTAACCCTGTCAATACATTTTTTAGATGTAGGTCTCTCTGGTGCACCTGTCCCTGCTGGATATCCCAAAATTCAAGTGTATCCAGCTCCTATCAACCCCACTTATTCTACAATTGAAACTGAAGATTTTTTAAATGATTTTGCAGGTCAGCCCATGTTTGACTTCCTTCCCTACCCCTCTCTCCTTTAAAATGCACCTACAAACTATTGGTCACCTGTCCTAATGTCTCCTCATGTTTCTGGGTTTCAAAGTTTGCTTGACAACAGGGCACCTGTGGGATGTTTTACCATGTTAATGGCACTATATAAATGCAAGTTGTTATTGTTGACTATAATGGTGCACAAGCACACTACAGTGGTTGCATTCCACGTCTTCAGTGAATGCCTAAAGGGATTAACTGTTTCCTCCAATCTGAGCTGATAATTGTGACTTTAGTTATTAATCCCAAAGTTGGGACATTCCATTCCCAGTGTAGAACCAGAATTGACACAATAACTGATCAGGTAATCACACAACATGGAGCTTAACTTGCCCAATTTACAGCATTCTTAATTTCTGACCATTGAATCGGGCACACTGACCTCTAGCCCCTACCCAATTCTCTAATCTACCCACTCTGCAATCAGTTGGAAATCACTGAATTGACGAGAACTTCCCCTTTTATGCTGTAATATCATTGTTAAAAAAAACCCTGAAAAAAATCACAGGTGGCTTTCACTGTTCTTTTGTAGGCAAAAATGCAACAATTTATGCACAATAAACAGCAATTGAGATAACTAACTGGTCCTCGGTGCTGGTTGAGGAATATAAGGACTCACCTACACTTATTCAAATTGTACCTTGAGATGTTCTGTACCCACCTTTGATGGCAGGTGGGGCCCCAGTTTAACACCTTAACTGACAATGCAACATTTTTGATCAGCACTGAACTGAAGTGTCAGCCTAGATAATGTACCCAAATCCCTTGGTAGGGCTTGAACCCATGACAATAGTGCTGCCACTGAAGCAAGCTGACACTTAACACTACATTCACACTTGCAACCATCCAAAACAAAATGACACAGTACAGAGCCTTGAAGAAATCATTTTTATTGAATGTTGAGATGACCATCACCAACATTTGAGTGTTATTGAGAACTACATGTTAAACCAGGATTAGAATATGGGAAAAGTAGGAAAAAGATCATGTGGAGCAACAGAGTTTAATGATTTATCAGTGCATCCACAAGATGATATTTTTCAATTTTGTAAAGCTTGCAGTTGAAGTTGCTTTGAGCAGGTTGGCATCATAGTTGCACAGAATGTAACTTTTAGGTGGTTGGAAGTGTTTTTTTATCCTGCATATGAATATGGTGGAATTCCCTTCACTCCAAGCCCAGTAATCTGAAACAGAAAATAAAATAGGCTGAACATTAATTTTTGTATAAATTAGAGGATGTACTCCAGTCCCATAGTGGTGCTTGAACCTACAGTGAGAGGGCTACCACTGAGGCAAGCTGACACTGAGCATTATATTCACACACTCAACCATTAAAAAGTGACACAGTGAAGATCCTGAAGAAATCATTCTTTTCATAATAAATTGATTTGTATATTAAGATGACATTTGAGTAATGCTGTATTTAATTCCATTGCAATCAATAAAATTAAATATCAGGTGCTGTGTACAAAGAGTTGACCGATCCAAGGCTACCTATTTGGCACCACTGTCCTAGATGAATTTCTACTCCTATACCTTCTGAGCACTTTCTCTTTTGGATAAGTAGCCGACTAGTTTTACTTGTCCCAAGTGGTAACTTGATGATACAATCTGTTTAGTGCAAACATCCCATATGAGAGGCTACAGAGGGAATGGATGTCATAATGACTTGTCACTGATGTGATCTCACTGCTGTCACCCTATCATAAGCCAGTACATCATTGAGCATTAGAAATATCCATGGGATAGCAGCATTAAATATATGAAAGACTGTCAATAAACTATTTGGTGAGGTCTCCTTTGCCTGAAAATAATGGAATCATAGAATTTTATAGCACCAAATATTTATCAAATATTTATCCAAGAAGCTCCACGCCATCCAGGACAAAGCAACCTTTGTTGGCACCCCAGTCACTCCCTCCACCACCGACATGCAGTGGCAGCAGTGTGCTACCATCCACAAGATGCACTGCAGCAACTCACCAAGGCTCGTCCAATAGCACCTTCCAAATTCATGACTGCTATCATCCAGAAGGACAAGGGTAGCAGACACATGGGAACACCACCACCTGCAAGTTCCCCTCCAAACCACTCACCATCCTGACTTGGAACTATATCGCCATTCCTTCCAGTTGCTGGGTCAAAATCCTGGAACTCTCTCCCTAACAGCACTGTGGGTGTACCTATACCACATGGGCTGCAGCTGTTCAAGAAGACCATCTTCTCAAGGGCAATTAGGGATGGGCAATAAATGCTGACTGAGCCAGCAAGGCCTACATCCCATAAAATGAATTTTAAAAAAATAACACTTTAGTATCTATCTACCTTAAAAATGCCACCTGCTTCCGGTTGTCTTCGATTCCAGTCTTCATCCATTCCATCTGCAGCTGATGTTATGTAAAGTTCAGAGTAATCTTTTCCTCCAAAGCAACAAGATGTTGTCTTGTCAACTGGCAGTTTCACTGTCTGGATTCTTTTGCCTGAAAGAAACAGTTTTATCTGTTATTTTTTCTTTGACTTTAGGCTTCACTGCCTTTGTGAGTAAAATGAGGATTTAGATTAATTCAGACTAGGGTTTTAGAGTCTACTCATATTGGATTTACTGAATTTGAATCTAATGAGGAAGAAGGTGGGTTCTCCCAGTATCCACTGGAGAAATGACATAAAGTGCCTTTTTGACATGTTTATGCCATTTCAAACCTATAGCAGGAGATCAAGCACTAGGTCTTGGTGCAAAATTCTAAAACTGAGCTCAAACAAGAAATTGACTTTGTTGACCTCTACCAACCAGAATGGTTCCAGGGATGAGGGAGATTAAAGACGAGGTTAGATTAGAGAAGAGGAGATTGTTCTCCTTGGAGTAAAGGAGGTTGATGGGAGGTCTGATTGAGGTGTACAAGATTATGACAGCTTTTGATAAAGAAGACAAAGAAAAGTTGTTCCCATTAGCTATGGTAGAAGGAATAGAGAACATAGATTTTAAGTTTTGGGAAGAGATATGAGGGGATGTGAGGAATAACTTTTTTACACAGCAAGTGGTAGTGGCTCGGAACTCAAGCCTACTAGTGTGGTGGAAGGGGAGATGAGCAATGATCTCAACCGGGATTTGGATGGGTACTTGAGGGAAATAAATTTCTAGGGCTTTGAGGATAGAGCAGAGAAAAGGTCTAACTGATTGAGCTACGGAGAGCCTGCACAGACTCGATGGGCTGAATGGCCTCCTGTGTTGTTATGACTATCTGTCATAATAACTTACTACTGAATGCCCCCATTGTCCATTTCCATAAGTAACCTTCATGCAATTTCATTATAACGCAACCAAATAAAGTCAGCACATCTTCAGCAATGATTTCTCTTTCCACCCCTGCACTTTCACTACTTGAATCCATGAGTAGCTACCCTTGACCCTTTCCTCATCTATATTCTGCTCCTTCACAGATGGCCAATGCTGATGACATCCAGCTCAACCTCTTCAGCATGTCCCTTGATTTGATGGCTGCCCGCCATGAAGTCATTGATGAGTCACAAACTTCCGCTGATTGAATATCAGGAAACCAGTATATTCACCCCTCCCCTCATTTCAAACTCTGCTCTGTCACTGACCCTACCCTCTTCCTCAACCATTCACTTCGATTAAGTCAGATTGAGCAAAACCTTAGAGTACTATTCAACAGAGCTTTGCATCAGCAACAATGCCTACCTCCAGGCCATGACAGCCCTCACCAGTGAAAGACTTATTGATTTGCCTAGGCTAGGACGGATTTGGAAAAGTGCCACAGAGTGGTAGATCTTGGGCTTGAACCCACAATAGCCCACACAGTGAGTCACTGTACTCAGTCAAGTTTTCAGGAGGAGTTTCCTAGTCGGGATGATAGAAAGAGATATTGGCATTGACTTGTGGTTTAAAAGTTGCTTGCGAGTAGGTCACCCTTATCACTAATAATAGTCTGTGTCAGGCCAGCAATAGATAATGCGCTGGCTGGAGGATATTAAGTGGGAGATTAAAGGGAAGAAAAGATAACACAAATGGGTTTTAAAACTATAAAATTAACTCTGACGCTTGTATTGAGGTGCCAAAATAGCAAATTGCTGTAGTTTTCTCAAGCATGATATTGGACACCACTGTTTGCAGATTTAATTGACTTACCAGTCTCTGGATCAATACGAAGGACTCTCCCACCATTGTAGCAGGCAATCCAAAGCTTTCCCTCTGCATCGATGCACTGTCCATCTGGAATAGCCTCCTCCTGTTCAAGCTTGTACACACGTCTTCGATTTGCTATGCAGTTAATTAAAATAAATTAAAGGCTAATTAATTGGAAAATTAATAAGGCCCTTCCCTATAAAGAGTTAGAACCTGAAATAAGGCTTCCCTGACCAAGTTAGCCCTTCCCAGTGAGGGTTGAAAGACCTGTGCATTATTTTTACTATTTATGTCAAATTCTCATGCACTCTACAGGTTAATGATAATATTTGATTAGAACAATCAGCAGGAGAACTTGATGTAAATGTATTAACTGATGCATATAGTGAATAAAAGGATTTCAACCACCATTGTCACATGGGCAGAATTTTACGTTCCCCTGCTGGTGGGTTTATAGGTGGGGGTATGGCCATAAAATTTTTCAGATAGCCTTCCCACTGGGCTCCCACCTGCCCCAACCTCTCCGCAATTTTCCACTGGGACAGACGAGGTCAAGGCCGGTCCCCCCACCCTTGCCGCAATTGAGGCCCTTAAGTGGCCAATTACTGGCCAATTAAGGACTGTTTCTCACCGGCCTCAAAATTTTCAGATAGGGGAGGAGAAATTCAGGGGCCAGTGGGGAGGAGGTCCAAAAATTAACCTTGATCAGGCCTTGGGCGGCAAGTGTGATGGGAGGGGTGCCTCCTTCAGCAGCCTCCTTTTAACATTAGTCACCCAGCCCAAAAGGCACCTTTGGGTGGTCTTCCCCGCCACCACCCCCCCCCCCTCCCCGCCAGCCTCTCCACCAATACCCTCCCCCAAACCTCTCTGTTGACCGCCCTGGACATCACCTCCCTAACACACCCTAAGAACCCCACACTTGCCCGGTCTTGGATTTCTGGGACTTAGGCTTTGGGGATTGCTTGCAATCCCAGTCCTGTTCACTGCAGCTTCTGATTGGCAATCAGGTTGGCAGCAGCTCTCTGAGGTGGGACTTCCTCTTGAGTGAGGGGTGGAAGTCCCACCTCTAGCCAATTAACATTTTGGAGTCTTGAATGGCAGTCTCGGTGGGGATGTGCTCTCCACCAACTCCTCAGATGGCAGGAAGGGAAACCTGACCATAAATAAACACAGTAGCTGAATTTGTTTTCGCTGATTTTAGTTGAGGAAGGAGTTTGGCTGAGACTCTGGTAGAACTGCTTGTTATTCTTCGATTATTGCCATGGGAGCTTTCGCATCTACCTGAACCATTGAAACGGAGAGGATTTTGCTTTAATATTTAATCAAAGGAGAGCACCACTGACAATACAGCACTTCTTCAGTACTGCACTGAATGGTAACCTAGATGATATAATCGCAACCTGAGATACAGATGCTGCTAACTGAGCTAAGCTGACAAGGCTAGGCAGGGCTGCAGTGAATGGAGTAAATAAAGAAACTTTAACAAAAAAGGTTGCCCAAAAAAGGTTTACCTGTCACTCATTTAAAAACCCATGCCATGAACAAAAAGTTAATTTTGGTCATGGATCTAAACAATTAACATAAACAACCAGGTATAACATAAACAGAGTTTTGGAACCTTAACATGCTGCCTGAGACTGACAGGGCTCAAGTTCCTAAGAGAAACCAAGCAGAGTTTCCGACCTCAGCTGTGTCATCAGTGAGGCATCAAGAGGCAATCAGGCGTTTCCCCATTGGCCTTGGAGGGACAAATCAGACAAAGAGCAAGCTCAGTATCTATCTCACACACATGGGCTGGAATTTGACAGTGAAAGTGAGTGGAATTTAGAATGGCTCACCGGATTTTACAGCCCTGTCCCCACTGCGAAGGGGCTGTAAAATTCCCACTGTGCTTTCACACAGAGAGGTTCAGGAGCAGCTTTACCCTTTCTTCCTTTCAGCCACGTATAATTTATGGCATAGCAACCGAGAGGGCAAGAACATATTGTTCTAAAAAAATACATACGTATCACACATATCACACGAATGAGTGCATCTTGAAATATACTTACAGATTTTTCCTGACTGCAGGTCGTAGTCAAATGCATCCACAGCGAATGATAAACTGTCTATATAATAGAAGACCTTGCGATCCGGTGACCAATCCAGACCATTAGAAATGTCCACTTGGTCAAAGTGCTTAACCACAGAGTGGTCAGCCTGCAGGGAGTACACTGATCCCTGGTGCCTTTCTACCTCAGCTGGACGAGTCTCCATTGCCATGGTCCCTGTAGCAGAAGTCAGCATTAGCCCTGTAAACACTAACCATTGCAGCTTCCCAAATGCATTAATAGCCTTCCTTCAGACGCACATGCCAACATTTCTATTTATTGAGACGGTAGGCATGATCCCACAACCCCACACATCCAATAGGGAAGTCACATTCATGTATAGTGTAAACTAGAGATAATGCAACTAAGGATTGGAAAATAATTCTATATTCTCTGTCATAATCATTAATCTTTATGTCTAAGTGTCATGATGTAGCAAGAAAGCGTACATCAGCCATTAGTGTCTCTGCCAGCACAAGGATAGATTCAAAACTTAAGATACATAAAAGTATTTTTTTTTAATGAAAACATTTCAGGACTTTATTTCAAGTCTGTTATATATCATCTAGATATTGGGTTAGATATTCATTGTTATTGGATAGAAAATTTAGCAAGTCTGGTAATTTTCTTCATCTGCAGAGGAACCCTAAGATTACTACCTAAAAAATTCTATGGCTAAAGCTTCTCAGTTTGTTGATTAGATTATTGCCCGAAGCAGTGACCTCCACCATCAAGAATGACAAGGACATTAGATGCATGGGAACATCATAATCTCCAAGTGTCCCTCCAAGTCACATACTATTCTGACTTGGAATTATATTGTTCCTTCATTAACACTGATTCAAAGCCTCGAACTCCCTACATAACAGCATTATAAGAGTACCTTCACCACAACCACTGCAACCATTCAATAATTCCCAAAGGCAACTAGCATTGAGCAATCAATGTCAGCATTGCCAATGAGACCATGTCTCAGGAATGAATTTTTTTTTCAAATTCTTTCAGGTGTCTGATGCCTTATTTATAATTATCTGAATCCCTCAGGCCTCAATGCTTGTTTTGTTCTAAGGTACAAGTACCATGAGCACAAAACATGAGTTTTGATGAGGAAGGCCATTCAGCCCCTCTAGTCCATTTTTCCAAAAAAAGCCTACTCCTGCCCTCCCCAGCCCCATTTTACAACCTGTTTTAAGCCTTAAATACCCTATCTAAGGTAGATTAAAGTAGACCAGATCAACACAAGGGTAAAATGCTGAAATTCAATTTCAGTTAAGCTCGATGTGGATGGAGAAGTAAAATGCAAAAGAACTTGATTGTGACAAACCTGCAAAGAACCGCCCAGCAGGGTCCACTTTGCCATCATTAAATCTGTTGTTTGCTTTATCCTGGTCAACCGAAGTAATTTCAGTAACTGTTTCTTGTTCCCAGTCCAGAAAGGCAAACCTTTTTCCGACTGCCAGAACATATCCCCCTGATCTTCGAGGGACCGCTGAGCCAACAGGAGCATCTGTGGAATTAGAGATGTATGTAACCTGGTAAGGTGAATCATTCTGGTCCCTTCCCCACATTTTCCCCCTTCTGAGCTTTGAACAAGCAGCAATTCATTATGCATGCACCTACCTAGTGAATTACAAAAGGTTTTTTGACTCAGGGGAAGGTAGACATCACAATCCTGTTGGCAGGGTCCCACTGAATAGTAACAGAAATTACTGACTTCTTCCCTCTCCAGACTGCAGGGGCAAGTCAGCTGTAACATTTCTGTTGCTGCTTACATTAAGATTAGTTAATACTGCACAGAGTATTGTTGTTCATCAATTATGCAAACAGCAAGTCCTGACATACTCAGTGAATGACCATGTTGCTGTCAATTGGCGTAGTGGTATTGTCACTGGACTAGTAATCCAGAGGCCCAGGGTAATGCTCTGGGGACCTGGGTTTGAATCTTGCCACAGCAGATGGTGGCATTTAAAGTCAATTTAAAAATCTGGAATTAAAAGTCTAATAATGACAAGGCAATGATTGTTGTAAAACCCCATCTGGGTCACGAATGTCCTTTAGGGAAGGAAATCTGCCATCCTTACCTGGCCTACCTGTGTCTCCAGACCCACAGCAATGTGGTTGACTCTTAAATGCCCTCGGAGCAAGAGGCAATTAGGGATGAACAATAAATGCTGGCCTAGCCAGTGATGCCCACATCCCATGAACAAAAAAAATTGTGAAAGAGAATCCACCCAATTTCATTCCCTTCATTACATTTCGATTGAGGTATCTTTTCAGCATGCTGTCAGTTCTCTACACAGACTGATTTTGCACTGAGTTATGAAGCTGAGCTTAATAAGATGGTTGTGCTTTGAAATATCCTGAAATGAAACAGAGCATTCTGAAAAGGGGGATGGTGAAGTCATACTAAACATCTCTGCTTGGAGACAGGCCCATGTGATCTGCCTGCCATGGGGAAGAAACTCAGAGTTTGAGATCAAGTGACAGTTTCACACCTTTACACATTAACTCCCAGAAAAAAGGTAGTTGCCTTTTGAGACACAAGTAGAGAGAGACAAAGCAGCTACTGCTGTGTGGAGAAGCAGAGAAGGACTGTTTTATGTTAACCATCAAGCAGGATGCAGATTCATTTCCTGCTTGAAAGGAAAGGGGCAGAACCAACAGGACTTTTGGAGATTCATGAAACAAGGAGTTACCTTACAAAATTACAAAAGGTTATTTGACTCAGGGGAAGGTAGACATCACAAACCTGCTGGCAGGGGCCCACTGAATAGTAACAAAAATTAGAGTTTTTCCCTCTCCAGACTGCAGGGGCAAGTCAGCTGTAACATTGTTGTTGCGACTTACATTAAGATTAGTTAATACTTCATATAGTATTGTTGTTCATCAATTATGCAAACAGCAAGTCCTGACATACTCAGTGAATGACCATGTTGCTGTCAATTGGCGTAGTGGTATTGTCACTGGACAAGTAATCCAGAGGCCCAAGGTAATGCTCTGGGGACCTGGGTTTGAATCTTGCCACAGCAGATGGTGGCATTTAAAGTCAATTTAAAAATCTGGAATTAAAAGTCTAATAATGACAAGGCAATGATTGTTGTAAAACCCCATCTGGGTCACGATGGGTTTTGCTGGTGAAAGTCAGAGATTTAAGGAACAAGGGGTCACTGAAGTGACCTTGCTGGTAAAAGTCAGATCTGGAAGACTTGGGCTGAGTGGAACAATTTTTGAAGGACACTGGGGAGGTTCCACCTAGTGTGGCAGGACGAAGTGAACCTCCTGGAAAGCTGGGAGTAACTTTGAACTTGTTTTTGTAATGCTGCACATCTGCCAGAAGTGCAGCACCCAACAAAAGCAGTTGTAAGATGCATCTCAATTCCGTTAGTTTGGTGTATTAGTTGCCTGCTAAATAATGTTTGGCCTATGTTGATTTTAGTTTGTTTGATACATTAAAAGTCTTAAAACATGAAATCTTGTCATTTGGTTCTGTCAGTTGCTGGGAAATTCATCTATTTTAAAACGTTATCAGTCTTTACTGGTATCGTAACAACAGTCATACTGGTGCAGTTCAACAGGGACTGAATGGGTCAAATGGCCTCCTTCTGTGACATAATGACTCTGACTCTATGATGCATACTAGGATTTTTCTCCACAGACTGCTTACTCGCAAGAATATTGGTCAATTTGGGGAGTTTTCTTCCTTTTCACATAATAATCCAATTCCCTCAGATAACACGTGCACCCTAGAGGCTGTAATGGGCTTCATTATCAGGATTTTCATATAATTTGGTCAGTGTCGGCTCTTTAGTATCCTGTTAGCTCAAGCCAGAGGCTTCTTTGACAGGAATGGACTTCTATTTGAAAACATTATGAGAGATATTTCAAACATATAAGCAGCAATGTATAAATAAGATACTTCCTTGTAGGCATTGCAATTTTTGATGCCCCTATTTCTTCAGTAAGAAACAAAGATGGTGACCAAAAATAAATTCAAAACTTATTTTGTGCGATATCCTTGGCTTTTCATCTTTTTTCTCTTGGTAGCTTTCCTATTTTATAAGTTCCTTCATTATTTCATTGGAAATTTATCCATTCTCCCTATGTTTAATTGATGTGTTGTCTACTTTTTCAGATATGATTAACTATTATTTTATGAATATGAAAGTTCAGTTAATCAGGAGCAAAGTAACACAAAATGAGAATAAGAAGTCTGGTGGGAAAATATATTTCATAGGCAATGCTTACATATTTCATCAGCTGTTAAAGAGGAGAGGACTGAATTGAGGTATATAAATTAAATTACTTGAGTTACATTAATAGAGTGGAGAAGTTGGGACTATGCTCCTTGGAGAAGGTTGAGAGGAGATTTTACAGAGGTATACAAAATCATGAGGGATCTGGACAGTGTAGATAGGGAGAAACGGTTCCTACTAGAGAAAGGATCAAGAACTCAAGGGCACAGATTTAGGGTAATTGGCAAAAGAAGCAATAGAGAAATGAGGAGGAAGTGGTTAAGAGGATCTGGAATGTGCTTCCTGAGATTGTGATTGAGGTAGGTTCAAACATGACATTCAAGAGGGAATTGGATTATTATGTGAAAAGGAAGAATATTCAGGGTTATGGGGAGAAGGCGGGAGAGTGGCACTGAGGGTATTGCTCATTTGGAGAGTTGGTGCAGATACAATGGGCTGAATGGCCTCATTCTGCATTGTAACAATTCTGTGACTTTGTGAGAAATATCCTGAGCTCCTTAGCTAGCTTTCCTATTCATTTTAGAGAAATAATAATCTCCATATATATGAGAGACAATGACTGGGCTCCTATACCTCATTCAAGTGCAGTACTGAGAGTGCCTTGCACTTCCGGACAAATCATCTAATTCTAATACCCTTCCTCTTGTTCATGTGGCTATTAAAAACTTATGACACTATTTGAAGAAGAGTTTGAAGTTCTCCCATTGTCCCAATCAACAATCCCCCCATTTAGCACCACCAAAGCAGATCAACCAGTCTCTCATCTCATTGCTCTTTGTAGGACCTTACTCCGTGCGCAAAATGACTACCACATTTGCCTACATAGCAATAGTGACCCGCTTCAAAGCCATCCATGTGAAGTGCTCTGGGACATTTCTAAGACAAGTGATAAGGCGATAGATAAATTCAAGGCTTTCTTTCAGTGCAGACAGGAGTATGGGTTGAGACAAATTTTAAGAATGGGGGGGTTTGGACAAGTTCGATGGCACAAGGCGAGACTCAGTTTAGACTTTGTGCACCATTGTGGTGATTTTACACAGAAATGTCAAAGGGGTACACATTATGCAAAGTCTTCTGAAAGTGAAGGTTTACACACATTATAATAAAGAGAAGAAGCAATTACCATATAAGGCTTGGAATGGGACTGTCCTATTGAAGACATATCTTTTGCTTACCAACATGCATTTCCTTCACTTGTTTCGTGATTGCATTCCATCTGCACACCTTCTGGCCAGTGATGTCCACATATAGAAGAGAACCATGCTTTTCTTCCCAAACTGGACTCTCTCCAATTCTGTATTTGTCCCTCACGACACACTCAATCTTAATGCAAGCCATTTCCTGTGAAAAGTATTGGAAAGTCTAAATTGATTCTCTCTTAATAATCAGATGAGAAATGGAGGAATATTCATCTCCAGTAAAGATTTCATTCTGCTGATCCCCGGAAGTGAATTTTCCAGAGGTGGCCTTTTAGCAAATACTTGATTGTATCTTCACTAACTCCTGAGTCCAGACCATTTATGTCAGCCTTAACTTTGGTTAGTTCTAATTTTCACATGGATCCATCTATATGCTTATTCTTTTGTGTGCGTGTAAATATATACAACAACTTACCTTTAGATTACGCCTTTGACAGTAAAACATCCCAAGGCACATTACAGGAGCGTTATCAAATACAATTTTGATGCCAAGCTAGATAAATAGATATGATCATCCCAGATAGATATAATCACTGCAAAGTGTAGCCTTTTAATCTCCTGATACCACGAGAAACTGAATCTTTAGTATTTTGAGCTAATAATACCTAATGCAGGTCATAGGGAAGGTGAGCTGAGGTTAAAAATCAAGGCCACTGTAAAGGAGTGAGGAAGATGGAAATGTCCCCCAACACCTACCCCCACAAGCCCCACAGCTTCAGCTCAGCCACTCTAAGGTATGCTCTGTGTTATCAATGGGTTTTATTCCAAACAAAATATGTACAACTTAGACACTATTATTAGAACCTCAACTCATGGTACAGAGGCAAGAGCTCCAAATTGATCCCCCTATGAAATGTTACTCAACTGTTGGCACCTATAGATGGAATGTATGTTATTAAGGTGAGGACCTCTGAGGAAAATGCTACCTCAAGATGTTATGCAATCAGGGGAAGTCTACTGCTGAAAGCGATCGATACTTTTCTCATCACAGCTTTTTAATTTAAGTATTTTGAAACTATTGAACAGCTACTTTTACACAAAAAAGACGTGACTTCAACCTTAGTAATCAACTACTTTAACATTACAGTTGCTTGGATGAAGATTCAAGATGACCAACCTTTGATCTCCTCATTTCCTTCCCATGGTCTCAGTACAACATCGCATTCTCCAACATTCTTGGTTTAACTTTAGGTATTATTAGCTGCACATACCAAGCACTCAGTTTCTCATGATCCCAGGACCGCATCAGGGCCTCAGGACAAAACAAGCTACCTCATCTATTTGTGTGCACAGAGAAGAGTAAACGTGAGAACATTCAAACTAGCCAAGGTTATTTTATCTGTCAACAGTTACAATCTTACATTTTTCAGATATCTCTGAAGTAGCTGCTTTTGCTCACAAAATGTAGTCTTTTTTGACATTTTATTTTACAAATTTGACATCTACCTTACAAAGAGGAAAATTACCAAAGTATATCCGGTCCACAAAAAGTAGGACAAATCCAATCTGGCCAATTACTGCCCCAGCAGCCCACCCTCAACCATCAGCCAAGTGATGGGAGGTGTTGTCGAAGGTGTTATCAAGCAGCGATGCTCATTACTGCTCAGCTCGGTTCCACCAGGACCACTCAGGTCACAGCCTCATTACAGACTTGGTTCAAACATGGAAAAAAGAGCTGAATTGCAGAAGTAAAGTGATAGTGATAGTGTAAAGTTTGATATGTGATGCTTGTTTTTGCTGGTGATTTGATGTTGGCGCTGCCATATTAGAAATCAGCACTTCAACTAATGCCCTCTTTTAAACTGGTACAGCTGAATATGTGTTTAGCAGCAGGAAGGGCCCTCCCATCAATGCTATCTAAAGGGATCATCAACTACTTTCAGGTCAGCTGTCAGTTGATTTCTAGTGGCTCTTGCTGATATTATATAAGTGTTTGATGGTTTCTAGAGCCCTTTAAGGTTGTTAAAGTCTACAAGGGAGTGGTTTGGCACATGCTGAAGGATTTTATCCTGACTTGAAAGATTCTGTATAAACTTCTTGCTCCCTGAAGTGGGTGCAGTAGTTTGCAATGCCCTTGGCCTACAGTCTGACAGGGAGAATGAGCAGAGCAGAATGATACAAAGCAGGACAAGTTTTTGGAAGAAGGAGGAGAAGATGGGCTCACACCTTTTCTATTCCAAATGCTCAGGGGGCAATTCTCCAACCTCAGCCTCAGCAAGCAATAGTGTGTCAGACATTTCCACTTCACCAAGGAGATCCTCTCTGAAATCTGCCACCCTTGGCATTCCTAACTGCAGCCACAGAGCAGAGCAAAGACATCTTTGCTGGCAGCTGTACAGGTAACTGCTGCTGTGAACTTTTATGTATCTGGCTCCTTTCAGATTAAAGTAGGCAATATTTGCAACATTCCCACTTTGCTGTGTACTGTTGTATAAGGGAGGTCATTGAGGCTCAGTGTTCCATGTGAGGTGAATGCATTTTATTTTCTTTCACCAAAAGGAGGCGGGTAGCTTTGTAAGGATTTCGGGCTTCTCTGTGCAGGGTGCCATTAACTGCTTTGCGGATGCTGAATGTCAACTCAGAGATGTACATAACTGCAAGGGATTCCAATCCTCAGTGTGCAGATATTGTGAGATTCCAGGCAGCGTATCATACAGGTCAATGTCCGATATATTGGCAGTAGTCATGATGCCTTCATTCTGCGACAGTCCGCTGGACCATTTGCATTTGAGCCATCATGGCAAACCAGAGGGTGTCTACTGGACCAGAAGGATTATCTGCTGACCACATGGCTCATAACTCGGTGTACTTGTGGGCAGCCTGAATATCACGAAAGCCCTGTTGGCACATGAAGTGTGATCGGGCAGACCATTGGTGTTCTTAAGCAATGCTTCACTCTGGAGGAGTCCGACAGTACTTAGCAGAATGCATGTCAAGGTTCATCATGGTCTGCTGCATCCTGCACAACCTCGTCACCATGACAGCACAGCCCTTGCCAACAGCTATGCAGCAACCAGCTGAGGAGGAGGAGGAAGGAAGGAATGTGCCAAAATATGCCCCTCCTACTTATGTTTTCAGTGATTGACTGATTCAACTGCGTAACCAGTGACTGCAACCCCAATTCCCCATTCACCAACCACCATTGCTTACCATCCCTCTGTTGTGACCATCTCAGACTCTTCTTGGCCGCAATGCAAAAATGGAAGTTACCATAAAACAAACATTACAAACCAAATTGATAAATCAAACATTGCCATATTGCATACAAAATTCAACCAATCATCCTGCGCATTCCCTTGCTGCCTGACTTCTTAATGCCTGTCCTAGTGCTCGTAAGCAGTTCAACCCCAGTGGCTGCAACATGGCTGGTAGAAGGCTTTGATGTTCAGGGGAGGAGACTGCAGATGGCCTTGCAAGATGGCTTCAAGCATCTCTGGCCCTAGGCTGCCTGGCTTTGGACTGTGCCACTTCACCCTGAGCAATAGCGGTCCAGGTTGGCTGGCTGATAGGCAACAGCAGGTGGAGTGACAGTGGTTGGAGGACAAATTGTCAGCCTGAGAGAGCTCCACAGTGCCACTGCACTCCCACGGGATGACAGCTCAGCTACCCCAGCAGCATTTCAGAGGACAGATTTTTGGACTGATGTGACACTTTGCAAGCCCCTTTGAACACTGGTATCTACAGCTATGATGATAGGTTTAAGCCTTCGCGCTGTAAGCTGATCCTGCATGAGAGTAGCCTGAGCTTCCCTTTAGCAGCACCCAGGCACTGAGTGGCCTTTGCTTGTGCTGTAATGGAAGCAGAGACATCGACCATCAGATGCTGCATCATGGATAGAACCACAGGTGTTCTCATGGAGTTGGTCAATGCTTCCATGCTGGGGGGATGGGCTCCAAATTCTGCACAAAGCCCTTTGCCAAGTTGGTACCGGACTGCTGCATGCTTCCAATCAATGACCGCAGGCTTTCTGGTAGGCCTACCAAAGCACCAAGCATTTCAATGTGCCCATCAGACCTTCTTCAGAACACAGCCCTATTGAAGTCCTCATTTCCTCTGTAGCACATGCAACTTCACCCTCCAGCGAGCTGGCACCTGAGGTACCCTTGTCCCCTGTCCGAGCAGGAGGCCACTCATGCCCGATGTCTCACCACTTGCAGATGTCCCCGGCACCCCCCACCACACTATCCTTTAAGGTACACAGAGGGCAGGATTTTAAGCCCCATGGGCAAGCGTCCTGAAGTCATTGTGCGCTTGCACAATATTTCAGTCAGCAGCACATCACTGACAATTAAGAGGCCTATAAAGGCCCTTAATCAATTAATTTAAACCTATTTTTCACTGCCCGTCCGACCTTGCGGTTGGCGGGTAGGCAAATCGGCCAGGCAGCCTTTTGATTTTTTAAGCAAACCTCACCCACGGGCAGGATGAGGTTTCCACAATTAAATAAAAAATTAATATAAATTTTTGGGCAGAATTTTTATAACATTAATGTTAGTGTGAGTGAGCCCCATGTCGGGACATTTTTTTCAGATTTTAAAAATCTTTATTTTTGACTCTAAGCAGTGCAGACTAGCTTGAACTCCTGCTGGCCTTGCACAATTTTGCGGCCCCTGCTCAGACGTGCCACCACTCACCAGTACAGGACGGTTTTATGTTGAGGGAAGTGGGCAGGGGGTGGGAAATTGGCTTTTGTACGTGGCTGTCAGATGAGTGGACTGGTGGGACCTAAATGAACCTTGAGAGCACGTCGGGCATTCCAGGCAGCAATGTTCGTCACCAGGGTTGCCTTGGCCACATCACATTCTGCCTCCTCCCACTTGTAATTGTCTGAAGAGTGTAAGTAAGTCTGGTTACTAGATTTTAATGCAACCCAATCATTTTCAGGTTATTTTAAGTTGTATTCATTGTAATAAGCTAACTAAGGTTAAGCACCATTTTGTGGGAACATTGAGATAAGAAGCCACTTTGATGTTGTCAATGTTTTACAACAAACTAACCCAAAACAGTATTATGAAGCAATCACTGACCAGCAATAGATGATTGACCAAATAGTGTACCTCAATTAAGTTATAATTGAAGGATAAGTAATTAATAATCAAGAAGCTACTTGCATTATGTATTAATGAATGTATTAACTCATTGGGCTCCTGACCAGACCACAATGGATTTTTGTTTTTTTTTTCCTATAGGTACCAATGGATCCAGTTCGATGTTAAGAATAAAAGATGCACATATGCAAGCTCTTTAAGTTAAGGAAGAACAATAAAAATATGCACACACCATTTCTAAGCGTGCTTTCTATTGCTATATAAAAAAAAAAGTTTATTTTGGAGAAAGATAATTTTTTAAAAAGGAAACCTGTTAGCCCAACAACTATTGCCATTTCAATTTGGAATAATTTTGAACATAAAAAAGTCTGGTGCAATTTAGCAAGCAGCTTTCCAGAAATGGAAATGTCATACAAAATAAAGAATGGACAAACAAAATATACTAATGCCTGGAATTGAATAAAAATATTTGATTTCTGTTCTAAAGGTATTATGAGGATATTTTATTGGACTATAAAGTTTCTCCAGGGCTCATGAACGAGGTACGGTTGCATGTGTAAAATAGTATGAGACAGGAAAAAGCATTGAATGGGAATTGGAATAACCTGTCTTGAACGTAATTCAATGGAATATGTCAATCTGGTGTTAAGGTACATTCTAGTGAAGGGAAAGCGTTGATGAGACTAGTAAATTAATAGATCCTTCTTTGAGATATTGGTCAGGATTTTCCGTGCCCACCAGCGTCGGGTGTGTTCGGTGGAGTGAGCAGACAATATGGCGCAATCAGTTTCACAATGGCATGAAACCAGTTCACGATCTTCCACTCAGCAATCCTAAGGCCTTCTCCGCCATCGGATGTTGGGAACTTCATTGTAATACATCAGCATATCATTATTAGGCCTGCCCACCAAAATCCTGTCCCCCCTGCTGGATCGTCCGCCCACATCAGCAGGAAAGCTACTAATGTAGAACACGTCTTTGCAAGTTCCAGGGCCTTGCTCACATTGCAGACATCTGAGGAGCAGAAGATGCTGGGTCTTCAGGAAGGAAGGGAATGTGCACGTTCACTTGGACATCCCCGAAGGAAAAGGGTTAAGGCTGGAAGGCAAAGGAGGGGAGGTAGAAAGTGATGCCGGGGATGGGGGGGTGGTCAACTGTGATGGGGGAAAAGGAAATAGGTGACTGGGAGGTAGGTGGGGTGGGGGCGGGGGAAAAGATGGGGGAGCGAAAGTAAAACCGAATTTAGCACCATGTTGTCCAAATCGAAAGTGAAGCGAGAGTCATGGTGGGTGAGATCATGTGCTGTGTGGGGGTGAGATCATTGGGTGGACGGTGATGCACGTCAGCCCAGATGCACAACTGAAGGCGAATTCCAGCAGGCAGCATTCAAAATGCTCATGACATTGAGATGAGTGAAACGTGAAGGATCTGCATGCATGTGAGAGTGCTTGTGCGAGGCTCCGAAAGGCCTTGCCACACACACATTTTTCCCTCGAGAATCACTCTTGGGCCGGCTGCTCCTTCTGCGGTGATGGGTCTTCCCGGCTGCTTATTTCCACCTCTTCCCTGGCGGAGGAGTCTTCTGGCTGCAGGTGAGGATGTGGATGGAGCTGAGGGACTGCCTGGCTGAGGGTGTTGGTCCCCTTGGCAGAGATCCCCGTGGACCAGAGTAGAGATAAGCAGTGCGTGGCAGCAGAGTCAAAAACAGGAGAGAGAGCACTCACAGTTGCGATGAGGGAAGGATGATATGGTGCAGGTTCCTCAGGTGTGTGTTTGCCACCGACCTCACCGTTGCTGCAGGCAACCAGTCAGCACAATGGCACGCTCCTCAAAGTGAATAAGGGACCTAATATGGGCCACTCTGCCCCTGGTCTGGGGCCTCTCCCTGCTAATGTGCGCAGGTTTCTCATGCATGGAAACAGATGGAGAGAGTGTGAGCAGGGACACATGGCACTGCATGGAATGTTTGTGTGGTGAGTGGCACAATGGACAGGAATGAAGATGTGAGTTCATGAGAGTATGAGCCTAATGGAGATGTGAAAGTGTGCGTGAGAGTTGTTGTCCCTTGAGGTGTGAGATCCCTGTGGATGTGTGATGGGTTTGAGTGTGTGTGAGCTGAGAGTGATGAGAAGAGTGACTTACCTTGGTGGAACGGATGAGATCATTCATCCTGTAGTGGCACTGGGTAGCTGTCCGGTTTTGCAGGGCATTGGCACTGACCACCGACCACCAAGCCTGGTTGGTAATGCCACTGCCCATCCTACAACCAGCGCAGAGGCAGAGGACATCACGGTGGGCCTCCACAGCATCCAAAGGAGGCCCAGTGATGCGTCATTAAACCTGGGGGCTGCTGTCTTTTTGCCTTTGATGGACATCTTCCCTGCAGTCATCGTGGGCCGAAAGCACTGAGATGTGTGCACACATCTGGACTTTAAAATGGCGTCCAGCGTGATGAAGCGGTAAGGTCATGGTGCCGTGGAAGTGGCATGTTTCCTGGGAATGTGTAAACAAGGTGGAGGGATTGGGATGATGCAGCGCGAAAACCCGCCATCATGGCTGCTGGGTAAAATGTTGTTTTATCCAGCCACGACCGCACTTAGTGCAAATCTGGGATGGTTCTGCCCATTGCGTCCTTGCCCAGGAACTTTTATTTAAGAGAACAGAATTTAATAGTCTGGCCACTACCCAAAGCATTGGGACCAGGCATGGAGAGGTAAGCGAAGGTTTCAAGATCTTTTGATAAGATCACCTGAGAGTCAAGAATGGGTAGCATGATATTGAGACACTGCACATGCGTGCAGATGTGTCACGTGTGGGGTAACCAACAGAACATACAGGAAATCAGTTCAAAAATGGGCTGGTTCAAAGGTCAGGGGATACATATTGGAATGTACTGAAGAACAGGTCTCAGTCATGTGCAACTACTTGACAAGCGGCATAAAATGGTTAATATACCCAGTAGAGCAAGGCAACGTCTTTAAATCATCAAGGCACCAACACGTACTCCATAGAGAAACTGACTTTAAGACAGTTAAGATGGTAATGATCAGAGAGAGTCAAAGTAAAAGTAAAAGGAATTTTGGATTGGTGCAAATGAAAGCTAGGGAGTAATGATACTTAGTAAGAGATTGGACACAGTTTTAAAGAGAAAGAGAGCTGGAGGATTTTTTAAAACTATTTGATTTGATAGTTAAGACATGAATACTTATATGTAAATAACTCTGAATTAGCAAACACTTTCACGAGAGAATTTTATTGTTTGAGGTAATCTGTAGGTGGGGACTATCACCACAGTTGAATAGTGACCAGGGGTCACATTTCACTCAGGGAATTCTCACTCAAATGCAAAAATCATTTGGAATTACACACACATTTTACATCAACCACAATCCACAGTCTTCTGGAGTGGTAGAGAGAGGAAACAGAACTTTAAAAGCAAAATTGAAAGGTTATGTACAGGTTACCCCACTCAATGGGCTAACATGTTACCACCTTGAAAAGCAAAAGGAAAGGCAGAAAATTGTACCATATTAAAATGTGAATGAGTAAATACTATACTTTGTTTTGCTGCAGATATATATTCTGATACTCTATATCCTGATATCCATGGCATGCCTGAATGTCTCCTCGAGGATCAACATCTTACAAACAGGGATGGAAGCCCCTGAATCAATGCCACCTCCCAAGTGACAATATGACCGGGCCAATTTTGGCAATTTTACTGGTCATCAGTGTAACTACTGTAACATGACCGTCTTTTGTGACAAATGTGACTGGGCCACAGACGGTCACGACAGAATAATTACAGTCAAAGTGAAAGACTGAGAATTGAATGTAGTTGCATGAGTTTTGGAGGCCTGATATCACCTACATTCACACTGAGTGAAGTCTCGCAATAGTACCTCCAAAATCGCGGTGCTCAGTTAACTGTTTTAACTTCGCAATATATGTTACGGTTGAATCAACCTTTATTCTAGAGTTGAAATTGACTCTTTGCATGATCACCAATGGCCTAGGCTGAAAATGTGCCTTCACAAGGTCTACCAGCTTGTTAAAAGATCTGGAATTTGGCGCGTTCGGGGCCGTCAGACTGCAGATGAAGTTATATGTCTTGCTCCCGCAGACACTTAGAAGAATTGCTTTCTGTTGCTCTGCTGTTATTTCATTTGTCACGAAGTAGAAACCTAGGCGGTGTATGTACTGACTCCAGTCTGCCATGGACGTATTGTATGGGTCAATTCTGCCAAAGAGCGGCATGACTGGTGAGTATACTTTTCTTTCGTCCCTTAAAAATCAAAATTCGAAATCACATTCGCGAGGCGAGGTGCAATGTAGGAGTTATTTATCCTCGTCGCCAATTGTAATAAACTTAGCGTACTGGACAGGTTTCTTGTTAGAAACAGTAAACCTTATTTACAGATCTCCTGATGAAGCTGCATGCTTGAACAATGTCCACGACTAGAAAGTTCCACCCCTAAGATTACCCACACTTAGAGCTGATTTGTCTGCACAGTCACATGATCCCCAAAATAGTATGAAAGGTTTTACTTACAATCACTTCAATCAGTAAAGATCTTAGAAAGGTATTCCTTTTCCCAAAGACCTATGTCCACAAGAATATCAGGAATTCTTTAATCAGTTAGTGACAAAGGTGATGCAAGACTTCATGAACAAGAACCATGCTCAGCACGCATGGGCAAAATGGTCAGATTTAGAAGAATATGAGAATGTGAACATAACAAAGGATGCTAGGGATAGTCAGAGAAGATGGTTAAAAAAAAGTATTTAGTCATGGTTAGGAATCAGTGTCACTCCAGGCATTGCAATTTGGAATAGAATAGAAAAAGAAAGTATGATGGAACATAATGAGGTTATGAGAAGCTAATTGCAAAATATCATTAAAAGGAGTGAGGCTTCACAAATACATGTACTTGGAATGCAACATGATAATGAGTGCCAAGAATAAGGGATTAAAGAATTAGGAGATGAGAAAACACACTGGTGACAGAAAGTTGTTAATGTAAATTAACATCTTTGGCTCTGAACTATTTCAATTATTTGGTCGAAGGGTCATGAGTACTCGAAACGTCAACTCTTTTCTTCTCAGCCGATGCTGCCAGACCTGCTGAGTTTTTCCAGATAATTTTGTTTTTGTTTTGGATTTCCAGCATCCGCAGTTTTTTTGTTTTTATCAATTATTTTTGTGTTAGTGCAATTGAAAACCACAATTGTCATTATTTTTCATCCGTTGTTACTTGAGGATCCTTGAGATACAAACACGTACAGCTGATTTGAGCTGGAGACCAATTCTCATGCCTCAAAAAGAGAGAGAGAGAGATCAAAGAAGCAGTGAGGGATCAATATATTGGCAATATATTTCACCCTTGATCTGGGGAGTTGCATATAAGTCTGCGTACTAGATTTTAGTGTAACCCAACCATTTTCAGGTTAATTTAAGTTATATTCATTGTAAGCTAACAAGGTTAAATGCCATTTTGTGCTAACACTGAGATAAAAAGCCATTTTGATGTTGTTAACCTTTTACAACGAACTAATCCAAAGAGCATTATGAAGCAGTCACTAACTAACAACAGATGATTGACAAAATAGTATACCTCAATTAAGTTATATTTGAAGGGTAAGTAATTAATAATCAGTAGTTAATTAGAAGTTATGTTATGTTATTTCTGTATTTCTCCATTAGCTTTTCTTACGAGAAAATTAAATGGGATAAGCCTTGGATTCCATCCCTATCAGGAACGCACACTGTCCTTAACTGTTGAGTCGGTCTTAATGAATGGGACTCCTGTAAAGACATTAAGATAAGAGGCATAGCTTAAGGGAAGGCATTGTCTTAAGTTTAAGACAGTGTGCGGAATTAGCTAGAACCAATGGAGTTAACTCTTACCACATTATTGACAAATTATCGACCAATTAGCCAACTACAACAACTTGGCTAAAGTGGGCTTACAACATCTTCTGAGCATTATAGAAGGGGTTGTGGAAACTATCTTTGTGCACATCAAGTGTGGAAGAACTGGTTTAGATTATGTGGGGATAGTTGAATATCCTGTCAGCATGAAGGTCGTTTCCAATAAACTTCAAGGCTGAACTGGGACTGGTTCAGCAACAGATTCGCTGCCAGCAGAAATCCCAGGAAGGTGTAGTGCTTCACGGAGGCAGTGACTGTTCTGTCGGGGCGAGGAGTTCAAGTTGTTGTCCACTTCTCTTGGATCAATGACCCATTTGAAAGTGTGGCATTGGGGAGAGGTTCATTGATAATTATACTTTACCTATGTTCTTCCTCTGTTAGTTGGTTGATAAACTTCAAAAACTTAATTATAATCAATAAAATTCAATACTATTTACTGATGTGGTGTCTGAGTCTTTGCCTGATGGTTATATCTCTGTCGAATTCAGCAGTTTAAAAGGGCAATTTGGGTTCCAGTACTAGGCAATGCACAGCTAAATTGGAACAGTCTGAAATAACAAACACCACCCCCCCCTTTTTAAACTCATAACAAGAGGTTCTGTCCAAACTTCGCTTCTGTGCAACACAATGATGGGTGCAGCACACTTGGACCATTCTGGAGACCCTGACTAGCGTACATTAAAGGGTGCCTACTGATTTGTCCAGGTACCTGAGTGAATTGTCAGCTTGCCAGAGGTATGAGGAGGCCAGAGAGGGTGGACCATTGTGGATCCATCCTTCGTCTTGGGTCTTGTGACATCTCTACGGGTGGTCTCTGTGAGACAATTCTCTGACTACTGGTCTCCGAAGATCTGTAAAAGTTCCAATGTCAGAGATATCGTCAGTCTCGAAGCAAGCTGGGCGAAGGATTTGTATTTATCGATCTTCAAGAAACGCATGAGGCTGTTATTCTTGTCGAACCACTTCCCTCGAGCTCCCATGATGAATCCGAAGTATTTTACTGACTTGCCGCCTGTCAGTTCCAGTATCTCATCCTCCAGGTGTTGGTATTTGCGTTCTTTTTCGGCCCAGAGACTTGTTGTGGAACCAAGACAGGTGCCTAGGAATCTTGCACTTGCTTACTGCAATCACACAACAGTTGCACATTGATGGTGTGGAAACCCTTGTATTTGATGAATATCCCAGGTGTTCTTGGGATACTTTAATTGCCACATGTGTGCAGTCATTGATGCCCTGCAGCTGTGGGAAGCTGGCTAGAGTTATAAACCCAAGTGCCCACTCATTGTGACTGGCATATTCAGTGGCAAAGTTGACATAGTTGCCTGTCCTGGCAAACAAGCCATCAGGCACCTGTTTTAGGCATCTGTGCCCAACTGCAAGATAATGCAAATATCTCCTGCAGAGCCCTGGAAGGACCCAGAGGCAAAGACACCCACTGGTAAAGAGTAGCCATCGGCCCAGCAGGTCTTCTTCCAGCAGACTGCAATTGTCTGCCATCATCTGGCACAAAACCCTGGGCCTTGTGTATCTATGCTAGTGGGCTGGTGTTGATCCTGCTGGTGGTGTTGCTGGTCATCTTAGTCATCAGCTTCATCAGCTGAGGTTCTGTGTAAAGCTGTATATGCTGCCCCCTTGCTGATCTGATAGATCCCAGCTCCGAAGCAGAGGTCAGATGTAGAAACCTCTGACATTGTGAAAGTAATCTGTCAGCACAAGTTCTGTATACAAAGCCTTTCACACAAGCAGGCAAGAAATTAGACATAAGATTTCAATATTTATGGGTATCTTTTGCTGCCATGTCTTCAGCTCCCTCAATTGTCGATCCCAAGGAGATCACTTGCATGCAGCCTAATGGAGAAGGTAAATGCAGAAGGTAGGCACGTTGGCACCAGCTTATTGATGTGCTGTCAGTTTCCTTGCTTTTTACTCCATAGCCCAAACCCACATGTTCCTGCCATTTAAAATTCAGCCCAAATAAGCATTGTTCACCTTCTGTAACCAGCAAATTAGTGTTAACCTTCTGTAGATACGCAAAGAATCAGTTTTTCTGGCTTCACATTCTTCTCTATCCCAAAGATTGTCTACTTTCATCTCTGTAACAATGCCCGCCTTCACCCCTGTCCCAGCCCATCTCATGCCAAGTATCCCATCCATGCCTTTTCTTTCCAGACTCTACTCTTTCAATGCTTTTCTGGCCAGTCTCTAGCCCCCAACCTCAGTAAACTCCCACTCATCCAAAGCTGGGTTGCCTTTATCCTATCCTGAACCATTCACCCATAACCCCTGTCCTCATTGGCTTCTTGTTCTGAAACACCTCCAATTTAAAATTCTCATCCTTACGTTTAAATCCTTTAATGACCTTACACCTCCCTATCTCTAACCTCCTCCGGTCATTCAGGCCCAACCTCTCAGCCCTCTTCTGTGCCTCCCCTCCCTTCACCCACCATTGGTGGCTAGGCCCTCAACTACACAAGGTCAGACAGGATAAATCTTTTTACTTATCCTTTTGCTGCCTTAGACCACTAGTCATGTACAGGAAGTTGGAGTCATTGCATTCAAGCAGCTAAACAATTTTCTCCTGCATACATTTTCAACTTCACAGAAGAATAGAAAAACCCTTCAAACATATGGAATAGGAGCAGAAGGGCCATTCAGCCCTTCAGGTCAAAGTTGTACAACCCTCAGAAAAAAAATTCTCCTCATCTCTGTCCTGAAAGGGCGACCCCTAATTTTAAAACAGTGCCCCCTAGTTCTGGACTCACCCACAAGAGGAAACATCCTTTCCATGTCCACCTTGTCAAGACCATTCAGGATCTTATATATTTCAATCAAGTCACCCCTCACTCTTCTAAGTGCCAGTGGAAACAAGCCCAATCTGTCCAACCTTTCCTCATAAGGCAACCTGCTCATTTCAGGTATCAATCTAGTAAGCCTCCTTTGAACCACCTCCAACGCATTTACATTCTTCCTTAAATAAGGAGATCAAAACTGCACAAAGTATTTGAGATGTGGTCACATGAAGATACAAAATAGGAGCAGAAGTAGGCCATTTGGCCCCTCGAGCCTGTTCCACCATTCAATACGGTCAAGGCTGGTCGGTTTGTATTTCGAGTTTGACATTTCCTTCCACCCCCCGATAACTTATGATTCCCTTGCCTAACAAGAATCTATCTACCGGTGCCTTAAAAAGATTCACTGCTTCCACCGCCTTCTGAGGCAGAGAGTTCCAAAGTCACACAACTCTCTGAGAGAAAAGGATTTCTCCTCATCTCTTTCCTTTAAGGTTGACCCCTAATTTTAAAACATTGCCTCCTAGTTCTGGACTCAAGAGGGAACACCCTTTCCATGTCCACCTTGTCAAGGCCATTCAGGATCTTATATACTTCAATCAAGTCACCCCTCACTCTTCTAAACTCCAGTGGAAACAAGCCCAGTCTGTCTAACCTTTCCTCATAAGACAACCTGCTCATTCCAGGTATCAATCTGGTAAACCTCTACTGAACTGCCTCCAATGCATTTACATCCTTCTTTAAATAAGGAGACCAAAACTGCACACAGTATTCGAGATGTGTTCTCACCAATGCCCTGTATAACATCCTTGCTTTTATGTTCAATTCCTCTTGTAATAAAGGACAGCAGTCCATTAGTCTGCTTGATTACTTGCACACTACCTGCACACTAACTTTTTGTGACTCATGCTTGAGAACACCTAGATCCCTCTGCAACTCAGAATTCTGCAGTCATTCTCTGTTTAAGTAATACTGTTTTTTAATTCTTTCTGTCAAAGTGAACAGTTTCATATTTTCCCACATTATACTCCATCTGCTAGATCTTTGCCCACTCAGACTGTAGTCAGATCATGGCAATAACAACTAAGATTAAGTGTACTCTTCAACAGATAGCGGAAGAACAGATGGTAAGGTCTCTGCCTGGGTGAAAACAAATTGGGATGTACGTGTTACCAGAGATGTCTTGTAATGTAAACCTATATGTTGATGAGATCGGAATCTGGAAACGGTTCTTGTACGTGACCAATAATGTATAAATATGTTGAATACTTGTAGTTTAGCAGAGTACTGTCTCAAACTGTATTGAGATGGTGCCCGCCTTGCAATTGCTCGAATAAACGATCGAAACCTGTACCTGAGTCTCCCGTCTCCGTTTGTCAAAGTGACCACAACACAGTATTATCTGAAATTTCACACAAGTAGCAATTTAAGTCATTTGAAAGATGAGGGTAGAGTTGGGCTGGTGTCTGATAGTCTCAACAATCGCAGCTAAAGTTCATTTTTAAACATTTGATATAGAACACGAAGGCTACTGATCTATTGTAATTGTACCCCAACATGAATTAACCCAGCACATAATACCCCACCATTAGGTACCCAGCATCAATTACCCCAGCATGAAATGCCCCATGATGAATTAGCCCACCATGAATGACTCCTGCATCAATTGCCCCAGCAGGAAATACCTCAGCATGAATTGCCCCGACAGGAATTAGCCAAAGCATAAATGATCATATTCCATTCATTATTCCCTTCAGGGTAGGGATGGAGATAACAGATCGCAAATAATTGCTGAAGACTGTGAAGGCAAGACTGAATTAACAGAAAACATCATTTGTGAGTTATTCACGAGATATTGTAAAATCTGCTGACCACTGTCTGCAAAATAAGCAGATCTCCTGTGCGGCGCCTGCTGCGGGTATAAATCATCCCTTTGGGATTTCCCCTGAGGGTTCTCCCGATCCACCGCCGTAATTTCGAGAGGTGATCGACGGGAACCACTCCCAGGAGAAATTACACCAACCATTTAAACCCTCTGGTTCCCTCATTTCTCCGGGAAAGATCCCGCTGACATTTTACTAGAAGATCGAGAGAATCACTTTGAGAATTGCACCCCCCCCCCCCAACTCCCTCCCCCCTTTGCATTAGCAGAAATTACACAATGCTACAGCAAACGATGAGAAAAATAAACGCGGTACTGGAAATACAGTACCTGGTGAGCTGACAGGGTTCCCACAGTCAGCACTTGCGGTTGGGTATGAAACTCAACTAGGTAAGTCGTTTTAAAAGAAATAAGATAATTAATATTTAACTCAACGGTAAACTGGAGGGCTTCATTGTCAGCAGATATTCCCTTCTCTGTTAGCAAGGTAAAACTTTAAATTGGGCTGTTGACGGAGCTCTGCCCACCTCACTCAACCGAAAAATGGACGAATCAGGGTCACTCGCCGATTAAAGATTGAAGGCTCTCCACAAAGTAGTTACTAATCTCCAGTTGAGTATTTTGTGAGGAATTCCATAGTTTCACATTGTTGTTCTATCTAATCTGTAAGCTAGGAACAGATGCTTGGAAGCCTGGTTACATTTCTATTGCAAGGTTATTATGCAGGGAAAGAAAGAGTTGTGGCGCGGTGAATATCCTTGCTGCTTCTGGGTCCAAGTCCCACTGCATGGCTTGATGACCAAGGAAAGACTTGCTCTGTAGCAGGGCCAAGCAGGCTAATGATTATTAGTTTATTAATCCTTCCAACGTAGGGCAGGTGGTAGGAGCAGCAGAGATTCCTAGCCAGACAACTGGAGTCTCCACCATCACTATTCATGGCTCCAGAATGAAGTGCTGGGGGGTGCTGGTTGGTGTGGATCAGATTGGTGCCAACAGCAAACAGCATGGGGACCTGCCCTTTTGCCCTACCTGTGGTGGAGGTCATGGTGCTGTGGGTCGGACCTGCCTTTGGACGGAGGATTGCTCAGTATGAGCTGAGGAGTTATTGTTAGTGGTATTAGGCGCAGGATATTTAATGCATCATCTAACAATCCTTTATCAGCAACTTTAATACACATTGTTTACTTTAAATAGATTACCACCTCTGCTAAAGCAGCAGAGCGAAAAATATCATACAAATGTGTTGAGCTGTCTTCACTCAATATCAGCAATGGTCAGAGTAGCAGGAGGAGGCCATTCACCCTCTCCAATCTGTTCCAGCACTCAATTCATGGCTGATCTGTGATCTGCTCCATTTACCGTCTTGGTTCCATATCCTTTGATGCCCTTACCTAACAAAAATCTATCTATCTGAGTTTTGCAAACTCTAATTGCCTCTTGGGAACAGTAGCATAGTGGTTATGTTACTAGATTAATAATCCAAGGACATCGAGGAACTTGGCTTTTATCTGGGTAGGCAGCATGGCTGATGCTGATACAGGGACAGCATTTTTGCTCTGAAAGACATTTTTTTCTGAACTCAATCAGGCAGGCACCCTTCTGCATTCCCACATGGAGTGCAGAAGCAAAACGGAACATACTTCGAGATACTGTCTACAAAAACATGAGGAGGATAGGTGGGACAAATAAATTCAGAGCTCCCTGGATGACGAAAGAGACAGAGAGTAAGGCAAAGCAGAAAAAAGGATGTCTTTGACAAACGTCAGGTTGATAATACAGGTGAGAACGAGGCTGACCAGACAAAGTTCTGATGGGAAGTGAAAAAAGAAATAAGAGAAGCAAAGAGTGTGAGAAGACAGTGGCAGGTAACATAAAAGGAAACCCAAAAGATTTCCATTGGTATATAAATAGTAAAAGGTGGTAAAAGGAGGAGTGGAGCCATTTAAGGACTAAAAAGGGGATTTATGTTTGAGGCAGATGGCATGGTTGAGATACTAATTAAGTACTTTGCATCTCACTTACCAAAGAAGAAGGTGCTGCTGAAGGCATAGTGAAAGAGAAGGAAGTTGAGGCATTGGATGGACTAAAAAGTCTCCCTTCTAAGACTGAAATGAGTATTTTTTCTCTCTGAGGGTCGTTAGCCTGTGGAGTTATTTTCCACTGTGGAGGCTGCATCATTGAAATTATTCAAGGCTGAGTTGGATGGTTTTTTTTTTGATAGACAAGGGAATCAAGGGTTATGGAGGCAGACAGGAAGGTGAGTTGACACTACAATCAGATTAGCCATGATCTTATTGAATAGCGGACAAGGCTCGAAGGGGTGAATAGCCTACTTTTGCTCATAAGATCTATGTTCCAATAAAGAGGAGGTAACAAATAGTCTGGCTGTCCTTAAAGGTGATAAGTCCCCAGGTTTGGAGGAGGCACGTCCAAGGATACTGAGGGAAGTAAGAGTGAAAATTGCAGAGGCACAGATTATAACCTTCCAAACCTCCTCAGAAATCGGACTAGTATAGAGGAGCAAGAAATTGAAAATGTGACACTCTTTTCCTAAAAAGGGTGTAAGGATAAGCCCATCAACTACAGGCCAGTCAGTACAACCTTGCTGGTGACAGAGCTTTTAGATACGATAATCCAGAGCAAAATTAAGAGGCACTTGAACAAATGTGAATTCATTAAAGAAGGCCAGCACAGATTTGTTAAGGACAAACTAACTTGATTGAGTTTTTTGATGAGGTAACAGAGAAGGTTGATGAGGGGTTTGTGGTTTAGATGGTGTACATGGACTTCCAAAAGGCATTTGTTAAGTATCACATAACAGTCTTGTCAGCAAAGTTAAAGCCCATGGAATGAAGGGGGGCAGTGACAGCATGGATACGAAGCTGGCTGAATCACAGCAAACAGAGAGAAGTGGTGAATGGCTATTTTTCAGACTGGAGGAAGGTATATAGTGGAGATCCCCAGGGGTTAGTATTAGGACCACGGCTTTCTTGATCTATATTAACGACCTAGATTTAGGGTCCAGGGCACGATTTCAAAATTTGCGGATGACACAAACTTGGAGGTGGATAGTGATAAAATGAAGGGGACAGAGAGGCTTGTGGAAAGGGAGGACAAGTGGCAGATGGAATTTAATGCAGGGAAGTATGGGGTGATTCATTTTGGTCGGGAGAATGAGAGGCAACATAAAATAAATGGTAAAATTCTAAAAGGGGTGGGGGAGCACAGGGACCTAGGGGCACATGTGCACAAATCATTGAAGATGGCAGGACAGATTGAGAAAGTGGTCAATAACGCATACAGGATTCTAGGGTTTAGAAATAGGGGCATAGCGTATAAAAGCAGGGAAGTTATGGTGAACCTTTATAAAACACTGGTTCAGCCTCAACTGGAGTGTGTGCAGTTGTGGGTACCATACTTTAGGAGGAGAAAAGGTTTACTAGAATAGTTCTAGGGGTGAGGGACATGGATAGATTGGAGGGGAAATTGGGGCAGTTCTTCCTAGAGAAGAGAAGGTTGAGAGAAAATTTGATCAAGGCGTTCAAAATCATGAGGGGTCTTCACGGAGAAGATAGAGAGAAACTGTTCCCATTGCTGGAACGATCGAGAACAGAAGACACCGACTTAAGGTGAATGCCAAAAGAACCAATGGCAACATGAGGAAAACCTTTTTTACACAGCGAGTGGTTGGGATCTGGGAAATGCACTTCCTTAGGGTGTAGTGGAGGCAGAATCAATTTTGCTTTTCAAAGAGAAAAGAGGAGAAAAATGTGGCAGGGCTATAGAGAAAAAGGATGGAGTGGCACTCGTTAAATTGCTCTTGCAGAGAGCCAGCATGGGCATGAAGGGCCGAATAGCCTCCTTTGTGCTGTGACCATTCTATGATTCTAAATTCCTCCATGGCAGCTGGGATGCATAGATTCGGTTAATTAAGTAATTCTGGAATAAAAAGCTAGTATCAGTCATGGTTATCATGTAACTACTAGACTATTGTAAAAGTCCATCTGGTTTACTCACTTCTTTTAGGTCCTTACCCGGTCTGGCCCAAATGTGACTCCACACCCACAACAATGTCGTTGAAATGGCAGTTATCAAGAAGGTGAATCACCAGGGGCAATGAGGGATGGACACTAAATGTTGGCCTTGTCAGTGGTGTTCACATCCTGTGAATGATTTTTAAAAAATCCACAGCTTTTAGAAAGAGAGTTCCATGTCGTGTGAAGAAATGCCTCCTGATTTCCACCTAAATGGTCTAACTCTAATTTTAAGATTGTATCCCCTCAATTTTTATTCCACCATTGGAGGATACAGATTCTCTGTATCTAACCAATTTAATCCTGCTAAGAGTGGATATAACCCACCAATGGAAGAGATTTTGGGGTGGATGTTCTGCTGGAGAACCCCAGGGTGCTGAACGTTACAACAATTCATTTATGTGTTGTTGAATAGACCAAAAGTTTTCAATCCTCTGTGAGCCCCTGTACCAGACTTGGAATGGGAGGTAGGAGCTGATTTTGATTTTGCTGTTATATTAAAGAAAGAGACACATTTCCTGTTTGAGCTGCAGGAGCATTGTTGTTGTGATTTTTTGAAACAAAAAATCCAGAACCAGAGCTCCCCACCACCCATTTTCAGAGGTTAACCCCCTTTAAACATGTCCAAGAAATTGTATTCATGAGTTATGTGTGTTTAACATGAGATTCAAGCACATGAGCTGCAAGAAGGTTAAAAATCAAGGATCCTTTATTCCACTGGCATCTAATCTTTATAAAGATTAATGGAAGAGCTTAGCTCAGAGAAATGAACTATCAACAATGGACATTCACAGCCAAAGCTCCAGATCCACCAGGCCACTATGGAGGGCTTAACTCCTGATCTCTAAACAGTTAGGTAGCAGAGTACAGTTGGTGGAGTTTCTACTTCTAACTTCCCATGCGATTACCTTGTCTCCCAGACAAAAAGGGTATCTTCCTCTCCTCGTGGCCTCTCATATTCAAGGGTGCTGTCCAGGTGGTCTGCTTAGGTGTCCAGCAGCTGTTTGCCCGCTCCGTTGGCTCCTCCTTGTTCTATAGACACTATCAGAGGCTTTAGTCCTGCCCTATTCATGGCCTTGGCTTCTGAACACTGCAACTCATCAGTCTTGAACTTCTCTTCTAGCTCCTTGCTGCTGCCCTGCTCTCCCTCTCTCTCTCTCCACAAGACTACTGACCCGAACCCTTCTTCAGCTCATGGTCTTGACTTCAGACTATGCTCCTTCCTTTTTCAGCCTGTGCTCCAGGCTCAGGATCCAGCCCCCAGCCTACTGAGGCCTTTTACTCTTGCCCCAAGGGGGTCCCAACCAATTCCCTGGCCCGACATCCTCCTTAGATGACCACCTCTGCTGATGGGGACTTAGGGCCCCAGAAGGAATGCCCTACAGTGGGCAAGATCCAGCATCCGGCCCCGCTCCAAAGTCAGAAGTCGGGATGTCGTGGTTCTGCTCAACTCCCCTGCTCCATATGCCTAAAAATTCTTTCACTTCTCATATCTGTGAAGGCCAGTATTGTTGTGTACTATTGATAAATCTGGCGCAACTATCTGAATACAAAATGTTATCTAAACATCAAGATAATGGTAAAGGAATGTCTTGCATGTCTTATTTCCATTACTGCAAGAATTACCTCAAATCACAGCGCTGTAGAATTAAGTGAATGTAATTCAATAATTTGAGGGTTCCTTATTTCTTGCAGTATACAGAAAGGACTGAAATGAAGTAAAAATTGCAGCTTTCAACCTCATGCTGCTATCCCTACTTGTTTTATATAATAGGACTGGGAAATTAACATTAATCACCTCATCAGACTGCATTGGCCACTGACCTAAAGCTTATGCAAGTGGAGGGACAGTGCGTGTTGATATATCTATTTCAACATGAGATAAATGTTCTCCACACCCACGTTATATAGTTCTACTCTTTGAAAAAGTGCATTCAAAAGGAATTATTTATTAAAATAGTTTTACAAATAATAAAAAGGCTTGCATTTATTGTAGGGCCTTTCATGACCACATGTTGTCCTAAAGTATTTTATAGTTAATGAAGTGCTGTTGAAACATAACCATTAGTCCTAAAAGGAAATATAGCAACTAATTCACTGACAGCAAGATCCCACAAACAGTAATGTGATAGTAACCACATAATCTATTTTAGTGGTGTTAATGTTGTAGGATAAAAGCTAGCCAAGGCAATGTTGAGAACTCTCCTATACATCTTCAAAATAGGGCCATTAGATCTTTTGCATCCACTTGAGAAGGCAGGCAGGACCTATGGATTAACATCTGAAAGATGGCACCTCCCACAATGCAGCACTGCCTCATTGCTGCACTGGTGTATCCACCTATAATTTGTGCTCAAGTCATTGGTGTAGGAGTTGAAACCATAACTTCTGACTGCAGCAAGAATGCTACCAACTGAGCCACAGTTGATTCCTGGCAGTGGAGTACTTTCAGAGTCTCCATTCTCCACTTTGGTTTACATTCTCTTCCCCCCTCTTTCGCTTGCAAATCTCATGTCTTTTTCAGTATGTCTGTCTCTGTTCACAGTCAGGATGAACTGCCAGGTGACGTGGAATCAAAAGGGAAACATAATTGAATCAACACTTAAGTGTTCAGTGCAAATTGGTGAGCCACACCTTTCTGACAAAATTCACCACCTAGGGAAGGTTTGGGCATAAAGGTGAAGTCCGAGGCTTTAGTCATGTCTCCAATCTAGAGTTAAATAACAACATATTTATATAGCGCCTTTAATGTCAGAAAATGTCTCAAGGCGCTGCACAGGAGTTTGATAAATTAAAGTATGACACTGCGCCATATAAGGAGATTTTAGGTCAGATGATGAAAAGCTTGGTCAAAGAAGTAGGTTTTAAGAAGTGCCTTAAAGGAGGAAAGTGCGGAGAGGGGAGTAGGGATTAGGCAGGGTGTTCCAGAGTTTGGGCCTAGGCAACTGGATGTAAGTCCATCAAATGGTGCAGCAGTTATAATTGGGAATGCATGAGGGGCCAGAATGAGTGGAGTGCAGGTATCTCAGAGAGTTGCAAGATTGGAGGAGAATACAGAGATAGGGAGGGGCGAAGCCATTGGAAGGATTTGAAATCAAGGGGGGGGGATTTCAAAATCAAGATGTTACTTGACTGGGAGCCAGTGCAGGTCAGTGAGCACAGGGATGATAAGGGAACGGGACTTGCAGCAAGTTAAGATACAGGCAGCAAAATTTTGGATGACCTCAAGTTTATAGAGGGTAGTATGTGGGAGACCAGCCAGGAGTGCTTTGAAATAGGTGTCGAGAGATAACAAATGCACAAATGAGGATTTTGGCAGCAAATGAGCTGAGACAGGGGCAGAGTCAAGTATTGAAACAGAGATGAAATTACGTGGTCTTAATGACAATATGAATATGAGATCAGAAGCTCAACTCAGGATCAAATATGGCACCAAGGTTACAAACAGACAGGCTTAATTTCAAACTGTTGCCAGGGAGAGGAATGGAGTCAGTAGTTAGGAAACAGAGTTTGGAGCAGGGACTGAAAACAATGTCTTCAGCCTTCCCAATATTTAACTGGAGGAAATTTCATTCATTACTGGATATCGGATCAGCAGTCTGATAATTTAGCAACAAGGTTGGATTTGCAAGAGGTTGGGTTGAGGTAGAGCTGGGAGTTGTCAACATACATGCAAAAGCAAATGGCTTGCGTTCAGATGGTGTCACCAAGGGCAGCATGAGAAATAGGAGGGGGCCAAGGACACATATTTTCTGGGGGCAACAGAGGTAATGGTATGGGAGCAGAGCAAGCAAAACCATTGCAAATGATTTTCTGGTGACGATTAGATTGATAAAAGTGGAAACACGTGAGATCAGTCCCACCCAGCTGGATGACAGTAGGTAGGCAACAACACTGACATGGCCAAGAGAACTTTCTGACTGGAAATATCATATCCTACTAGCAAACTTTCCTATTCTTTGATTTTGGCATATTGACTCCCATTATTGTCCTATGCATCATCTAAAACTGTAGCTACAAAAGGTGCTGCTGCAACCTGTCTAGAGACTGTAAACAGATGAAAAGAATGAAAGCAGCAATAAGGAGGTTTTTTTAAAACTATAATAAAAAGTTTAAAGTTGCTCTGCTGGGAACAAAGTCCTTCCATGATGTCAAAATAATCCAATTAACAGCCTCCAATATTAACAAGCTTAAAACAATTCATTAACTCATGCATAGAAATTTTGCTCTGTTGAGTGTGATCTGATCTATGTAGCCATTAAAAAGTTAGTTCAGTGGTTAATTATTGAATGAATTTTAAGACTGCTTTCCAAATACCAGCAGATTCCATTTAATTTTCCTTCAGATAACCAATAAGAAAACAAACTAGAAACTTGAGTTGCCAGCCTTGGAAAATTGAAAAAGGCAGTAAAATATGCCCAATGTTAAGCTATTTACTTATTTCTAGTTTAAGGTTGAGCCTGTTAATGAAACACTTCCTGCATTTCATTCCCCTTAATGTCAGGCTTTATTTTTAATATATAGCTTCCACAGAGACAACAGCTCATGACTAAATAAGTACAAAATATTCATTATATAAGCAATTTGACAAAGGAATATTTACTGAATTATTCATACAAAATTATTGTTGTAAGTGCAATTCTTTACCTCACGAGCTGTGAATGCAAACTGAACAGACTGATAGCAACCAAGTCTGGGAGACACTAGAATATGTTCTGCCTGCTGTTGGCTTGCTTATCCCAGCATCCGGACTCTCAACTATGCAGCTAACTGCTGCAGCCTGCCTCCCATCCCAACCATGCTAGGTTTATATTCATATAGCAGCTTAACATAATAAACCATTCCAATGTGCTTCAAAGGAGCAATATAAGATGAAATACGACACCGAAGCACATAAGGTGATATTAGGGCAGATGACCAAAAGCTTGGTCAAAGAGGTAGGTTTTAAGGAGCATCTTAAAGGCAGAAAGCAAAGTGCAGGGAGGGAATTCCAGAGCTTAGAGTCTAGGCAACTGAAAGCATGGCCACCAATGGTGAAGCACTTAAAATTGGGAATGCTTAAAAGGCCAGACATCTTGGAGGGTTGTATTGCTAGAGGTAATTACAGGAATAGAGAGGAGTGAGGCTATTGAAGGATTTGATAACAATAATGAGAATTTTAAAATCAAGGTGTTGCTTTACTGGGAGCCAGTATAAGTCAGTGAGCACTGGAGTGATAGGGGAGCAGGACAGGACTGGTAAGAGTTAAGATAAAGGCAGCAGAGTTTTGGATGACCTCAAGCTTACAGAGGGTAGAATGGGGGACACCAGACATAAGTGCATTGGAATTGTCAAGTCTAGAGGTAACAAAGGCAATGAATGACGGCTTTGGCAGCAATGATCATTGACAAAGTCTCGCAATGTTATGGAGGTGGAAAGAGGCAGTCTTAATGACGGTGTGAGTACGAGGTCTGAAGCTCATTTCCGGATCAAATGTAGAAACCAAGTTGTGAACAGACTGGTTCAATCTCAGGCTGTGGCCAGGGAGATGGTAGAGTCAATAGCTAGTGAATGGAGTTTGGATCTCACAAGCATCAATGTGGTAATAAACTGATTATCTGTTTTCATGATGTTCTTAGGGAGACATTGGGGGGAACTTGCCCTCTTTTCTTCAAAATAGTGCCACAGGATCTTATATGTTTGAGAGGATTGAGGGGGCCTCAGTTAACATCTGATCTAAAGACATCTGATGGTGCAACACTCATAGTATCTTTGCAGTGCAGAAGGAGACCAATTGGCCCATTGTGTCTACTCCCTCAGTACTGCATTGGAGAGTCAGCCTAGAAATTATGCTCAAGTCCCTGGGACTTGAATCCACAACCTTCTGACTCAGGGATGAGAGTGCTGCCACTGAGCAACAGATAATACCTAAATCTATTAAAATAAATGTACACCTCTTGGAGCATTCAGTAGGGGAGTAATGTGCCGACGCTGCTTGTAAATTAGAGTGTAGCCTTTAAAGCACCAATTTTGGCTGAAAGTTGAAGCAACAGGTTGGCAAGAAACAGATAAGTAGCAAAATGTTTGTATCAATCAGTTCACTGTCAGCCAGATGCTTAATGATTTATTCACCTTTTTGTCCCACTTTTCAAGAAAAGCTACCCACTGCAAGATCTGCCAGCAACAGCTGAAAGACAAGGGCACGGGAAAGAAGAGCAGAAGGAGAGTGCATAATGTTTGTGATAGTGACCTCCAAAGGAGATTGAGCAAAGAGGTGACAAACTTCCTGGTTCTCTATGGAAGGATGTCTAAAATAATGTCTCTCGAGCCACATGGAGGGAGTGCCACTGGCACCAAGTCCAAACTTTTTCCATCCAGTGCTACAAAAAGTTCAAAGACTTGATCAAGGCAAGCAACATAAATCATCTGTCTTTACCTCCTTGGACAGCCTTGGCATGGGCTCTTTGCCTTCTAAAATAAAAGCTGCACAATTATAGAAAGAAATAAAGAAAATAAAAGAAAAACAGAAAATACAGGAAATACTCAGCAGGTCTGGCAGAATCTGTAGAGAGAGAAACATAATTAATGTTTCTGGTCAATGACCTTTTGAAAAGAAAACTTTGGGGGAACATCACAACTACTGTAGTCTCCATGGTCAGTCCTTGAGGATGTGCAGCAACTGACAAGTGTTGCTGTAGAGTCTACAGCCTTCACTTATGGCAAAATCCCTGAAGCTTTTCTTTCAGTTGAATGTGTAGTTGCTTCATCTACAGAAAACCAACAGTTAGCCAGGAACCACATCAATCCGAGGGCTGTCTTGGTGGTAGTTGGAGACAGATTGAGCAAAATCCTGGCAGCTGTGATGGAGGCTGCGGTCTCTTAGCGCATTCAAGGTTTGAGAGATGTCATCAGACCAGTCAACCCACTGGTAAGTAGGGACACACATCCAGGGCCCTGTGGAATGTAAGAGCTAAAATGCCTGAAACTGCTGCCTCCGGGGCAGCTTGTCCATACCAGTATTATGCAGGAGATGATGCTATGTTGCTCAGGGTCTAACTCCAGGAATGCAGATAACAGAAAGTTTCCTCTCAAGAACAATGAGAGAAGATGGCAGTGATAGCAGCAAACCAGAGATAAGTACAATTCTCATGGTACAGTCTGACAGAGCACCCTATAGTTTGACCATGACTACCTCTGACATGTATTCTGTTGTTTGGCCATATTGTTCGACGATTGACTAATTTGACTGAATGTTACTCACATTGGTCTGACATGTCAGTTGTTGAGTCCATTAAGTGTGTATGTTGGGAATGTTAATAGATGTGCCAATTTATGGTAGGAGTTGACGCTTGCCAGGAATAGGCCAATATTTCTTTTGGTTCAGTCTCAGTGTGTACATAATATTTTTCAGACTAGACTATTTTCCATAATGATTCAACCAACACAAACTCAGTCTGGATTGGGCTGAATCCACCTGCTGCAGGCTCAATGTGATGCATCATCGGGTTGTGGTTAGGAGAATGTCCAGTTATTCCACTGACACTCACATAATTGTTTTCATTTCAGGAATGTTCAGCCTCAAACCCTCTTAGGCAGCTGATCATTTATTTCACACGGCACATTTCACTTTAGGACTAGATTCCTGCAGATTATATAACATGGAAGTCTGCAACACAGAAATAGGCCACCTGACCCAACTGGTCCACAAAAACTTCCTCCAGCCATACATCTCAACCTATCGACATTTCCTTCTATTCTTTTATCCCTCACACACTTGCCTAGCTTCCCCTTAAATACATATAGGCTACTCACCTCAAACTACTCCATGTGGCAACGAGGTCCACATTCTCACCACTTACACAGAAAATAATTATCCCCCAAATTCCTTATTAGTGACTATCATATTTATGGTTTGTAGTTTTAGACTCCACCACATGTAGTAACATCTTCTCTAGGTCTACCCCATCAAACTCCCTTCATAATTTTTAAGACCTCTATCAGGCAACCTCTCAAAAAGAGCCACAGCTTGTTCAGCAATCATATTGACTTATGTTCCTTTCATGTTTAGTTCAATCTTTAGGCTTGTAATGTGTGCCCACAGGATTAATGTTGCCAATAGATCTATATAGGTTATTGGCATTGATGCAACACATGGAAAATAAAAGTGACACTTAAAACTAACATTCTTGATTAATGTACAATTGACTTCTTCTGTGATACATCTCAGATTGCTCCTGTCACTGTCATGACCAGTGAAAGACCTGCCACCATTACTCTCAATAGCATTATATAAGAAAAACAGAATGCATGTGAATGGTGTTTTTCACATCTTTGAGATGTTCCAAAGCAATTAACAGCCAGTGAAATACTTTTGAAGTGTAGCCACTCTTGTAATATAGGGAAATACGGCAACCAATTTGTGCACAGCAAGGTCCCATGAACTCCAATGAAATGAATGACTAGACAGCACTGTTGATTGAGGGTTAAATGATGTCCAGAAAAATAGGAAACTTCCCAGTTCCTATGCAAATAAAGCAATGATATATTTTATATTCACCTAGGATGGCAAGCTTTAAACCTTTAGTAACGGAAAACTACATGGCTTATTACATGTACAATACTCTGTTATGATAAGAACATAAGAACGTAAGAACATAAGAACTAGGAGCAGGAGGAGTAGGCAATTCAGCCCCTGGAGCCTGCCCCGCCATTCTATGCGATCATGGCTGATCTCATTATGGCCTCAACTCCAATTTCCTACCCTCTCTCCATAACCTTTCAACCTGTTACTAATTAAAAATCTGTCTATCTCCTCCTTAAATGTATTCAGCGTCCCAGCATCCACTGCATTTTGAGGTAGTGAATTCCACAAATTCACGACCCTTTGAGAAAAGTAATTCCTCCTCATCTCTGATTTAAATCTACTACCCCTTAGCCTAAAACTATGGCCTCTCGTTCTAGAATGCCCCACAAGGGGAAACATCCACTCCATGTCTACTTTGTCTATCCCCTTTAGCATCTTATATACCTCAATTAGATCTCTTCTCATCCTTCTAAACTCTAGCGAGTATAGGTCTAAACTGCTCAATCTCTCCTCATAAGACAAACCCCGCTTCTGAGGAATCAATCTAGTGAACCTCCTCTGAACGACCTCCAGTACATCCTTCCTCAAGTAAGAGGACCAAAACTGTACAGACTCACCACTGCCTTGTACAGTTGCAACAACACTTCACTATTTTTATACTCTATTCATTTAGCAATAAATGCCAAAATTCCATTTGCCTTTCTTATTACCTGATGTACCTGCATACTAGCTTTCAGCGATTCATGCACGAGGACACCCAGATCCCTCTGCACTGAAGCATTCTGAAGCTTCTCTCCACTTAAATAATAAGTCGCTTTTTTTATTCTTCCGACCAAAATGGATAACCTCACAATTATCCATGTTAAACTCCATGTGCCAAATTTTGGCCCATTCACCTAACCTGTCCATATCTATTTGTAAATTTCTTATTTCTTCATTGCAACTTACTTTTCCACCTATTTTGGTGTCATCTGCAAATTTAGCTATAGTACCTTCTATCCTTCAATCCAAGTCATTAAAATAGATTGTAAATAGTTGGGGCCCAAGGACTAAACCCCGTGGCACCCCACTAGCTACAGCTTGCCATCCAGAAAAAGACCCATTTATCCAGACTCTCTGATTTCTCTTTGGTTAGCCAATCCTCTATCCAAGTTAATATATAACTCCATGTGATCTTATCTTGTGTATTAATCTTTTGTGCGGCACCTTATCAAAGGCCTTCTGGAAGTCCAGATATACTACATCAACAGGATTCCCATTATCCACTTTGCTTGTCACATCTTCAAAGAACTCTAGCAAATTAGTCAAATACAATTTACTCTTCATAAAACCATGCTGACTCTGATGGATTGCATTTTGACTTTCCAAATGCCCCATTACTACTTCCTTAATAATGAATTCCAACAGATGTTAAACTAACTGGTCTATAGTTTACTATTTTCTGCCCCCCCCCCCCAACCTTTTTGAATAAAGGCATTATATTAGCATTTTTCCAAACCACTGGAACCTTTCCAGAATCCAGGGAATTTTGGAATACTATAGTCAATGCGTCCACTATCTCCGCTGCCACTTCCTTTAAGACCCTGGGATGTAGGCCATCAGGTCCTGGGGACTTGTCACCCTTTAATCCCAATAATTTGCTCAGTACTTTTTCTCTAGTGATGGTGATTGTTCTAACTTCCTCCTTCTCTATACCGTCTGCTCTACCTGTTACTATTGGGGTGGTACCCCGTGAAAACTGAGGCAAGATATTGATTAATCACCTCTGCCATTTCTGCATTCCCCACTATTAACTCCCCAGTCTCATCCTCCAAGGGACCAACATTCACTTTAGCTACTCTCTTTCCTTTTATATACTTGTAGAAGCCTTTGCTATCAGTTTTTACATTTTGCGCTAGTTTTCTTTCATAAGTTACCTTTGCTCTTTTTATTTTTTTTAGTAACCCTTTGTTGATCTTTAAAATTTTCCCAATCTTCCAGCCTGCCACTGACCTTTGCAATTTGGTATGCCTTAGTTTTTGCCTTTATGTTATCTTTAACTTCCTTGCTTAGCCATGGATGCTTTTTCCCCCCTCTTACCATCTTTCTTCCTCATTGGGATATATTTCACCTGGGAGGAATTGAATATCTCCTTAAATATCTGCCACTGTTCATCAACTGTCCTACCTTGTAGTCTTCCTGCCAAGTCCACTAGGGCCAAATCTGCCCTCATACCTATGTAGTTACCTTTGTTTAACTCCAGAACACTAATGTGGGACTCAAGTTTCTCACTCTCAAACTGAACTTGAAACTCTAGCATGCTATGATCATTCTCCCTTAAAGGATCCTTTACCATGAGAGCATTGATTAATCCCATCTCATTACACAAAACTAAATCCAGAATAGTTTGCTCCCTGGTTGGTTCCACAACATGTTGTTCCAAGAAACAATCTCTAATGCACTCTAGGAACTCTCCCTCGAGGCTACCAGTGCCAATGTGATTAGTCCAGTCTATATGCATCATAAAATCACCCATGATTATAGCTGTGCCTTTCTTACATGTTCCCAGTATTCCCTGGTTTATACTGTGTCCTACTTCTGAACTAATGTTTGGGGACCTATAGATTACTCCCACCAGGGGCTTTTTTCCCGTGCTATTTCTTATTTCTGCCCAGACTGACTCTACGTCTTGCTCTCCAGTGCCTATATCATCCCTCACTATAGCATTGATCTCTTCCTTTACCAACAAAGCTACACCACCTTCTTTTCCTTCCTGCCTATCCCTCCGAAACACTGAGTACCCTTGGATATTCAACTCCCAAACCTGTTCTCCCTGTAACCATGTCTCAGTAAACGCCACCAAATCATACCTATTTATCTCTATTGGCTCTGTTTACTCATTAGTTTTATTCCGAATGCTACACGCATTCAGATACAAAGCCTTTAAGTTTGCCCTATTGTCAATTTTCCCTACTCTTATATGATTCTTTGATGCCAATATACCGTTCACACACTCTGTCCCTTCCTTTCACTTTGTGGTAACAATCAGCCTCGTCACTAACCTGCACTCTTACCCTCTTCTTAAACTTTGGTTTTTTTATATTTCCATACAACTGAACCACTCCCCCCCATTATTTAGTTCAAAGCCCTATCTACAACCCAAGTTATGCAATTTGCCAGGACACTGGTCCCAGCAAGATTCAAGTGGAATGGGACAGCTCCCTCTTTCCCCAGTACTGGTGCTAATGTCCCATGAATTCGAACCCATTTCTCCCACACCAATCCTTGAGCCATGTATTTACCTCTTTAATCTTACTGACCCTGCGCCAATTAGCTTGTGGCTCAGGTAGTAATCTGGAGATTACCACCTTTTTGGTTCTGCTTTTTAAATTTAGCCCCTAGCTGCTCGTATCCCCTCAGCAGAACCTCTTTCCTCATTCTACCTATATTGTTGGTACCTACGTGGACCATGACTGGATTGTTCCCCTCCAACCCCAAGTTCCTCTGCAGCCCAGATGAGATATCCTTAACCCTGGCACCAGGTAGGCAACACAGCCTTCAGGACTCTCGATCCTGGCTACAGAGAACAGTTTCTATTCCCCTAACCATACTATCCCTGATTACAACTGCATTTCTCTTTTCTCCCCCCACTTGAATGGCTCCCTGTACCGTGGTGCTATGGTCAGTTTGCTCATTCTCCCCACAGTCCCCGCTCTCATCCACATAGGGAGCAAGAATCTCAAACATGTTGGATATGGGCAAGGGCTGAGGCTCCTGCAGTGCTACTTCCTGGATCCCTCTGCTTGCCTCACTCATAGTCACACCCTCCTGTCCCTGACCACTTAAGGTAGTTAATCTAAGGGGTGTGACTGTCTCCTGAAACACAGCGCCCAGGTAACTGTCCCCCTCCCTGATGTGTCACAGTGTCCGAAGCTCAGACTCCAGCTCATCGTCTCTGAGCTAGGATTCCTCGAGCAACCAACAGATGTGGTCACTAGGAATCTCAATTGGATCCACCAGTTCCCACATCATGCAGCCACAGCACATCGCCTGGCCCTGCATCTCTATTTTATTTAATTAGTTTTTCAACTTGTTTTTAAATTTCCTGCTGGACTTTAGTTTATCAATCTGTAAAATATTTCTCCTATTTACCTTTAATCTGAAAGCAAGTTAGAATAGAGATTCAAAATACACTTTTTTTAAATCAACTGGGACTCTCTCTCTCTGCTGAGTTGACGTTAAGGTGTTAGGCCTTCGATCCTGGGCCCCAGTAGTCACCTTTAATCTGAAATCAACTTAGAATAGGTAGTTCAAACTAGCAGTTACTTACCAACCAATGAACTTACAGTTTTCCTGTGATGTCACGCTTTTTTTTCATTTAGCGGCAGTGACTGCAGAGGACACTCTTCCCAGACAGCTTCTCGGAGACGGTGACTGCAGAGGACGCTTCTCAGACTGCTTCACAGCGATGGTGACTGCAGAGAACACTCTTCCCAGACTCTTCCTAAGATACCTTATCTCCCAACTTACAAGAGCAACACCACAGGAAAACTGTTAGTAACTTACAAAAAACTATCTGGTAGTATGCTCATCTCAGTCAGAAGACCGTGTGAATCTGGACTGACATTTCAGCGCAGCATGAAAGAGATGCTATATTGTTGGAGATCACATCCTTTGGTTGAGATGGAAAATTGGGACAGAGTTAACCTATTCCAGTCAGGTGAACATTAACTTCCAAAGCAAAAAGTCCTCTCAAGATTCCATCCTCAATCAATACCACCAAAAACAGTCAGTCATTCACCTCATTCTGGTTCCAGGATTTTGCTGAGCTCAAAATATCTGCATGACATTGCATATGAAGTGCTTCATGACATTTATGAGCTATATGAAATTGCACTACACAAATGAGTGTCTTTTTAATATTGTTCACACTCTACCAACATTTTCAAGAATTGCTTTGACAACTGCTAGCCTGCTGTTTGTGTTAAACTCAGCCTTGTTCGCTATAACTTGTGGAATGTTCTTTCACACCAGCATTGTGAAGTATGCCATGTGCTGTGTTAAAGGAACTAATTTCAAAAGTAGATGGTATCATGTTTGGATGGCAGTCCAAAATCATTAATCATTAACCTCAACCATCAGTCAACTGGGACCCAGTCAATTCTTTCACTGGGGTAATTAGAAAATTGCACATCCACTCAACATTGCTTCGACAATCTGCTGAAAAAGGAATTAGAAGTGAATTGTGTTTAAAACAATGAAAATAACCAGAAGACGTTTGCATGCTGAAAGCAAACACCATGCAGAAATCTAAAAGCTATATTCAGAATCTGTAATAACAATGTCTTCATTGATATATAAAAGATTTATAATACCATTAAAAGTATTTTTTGAAAAAAATCATTTAAGTCACAAATTTTCTTTGTCAAAGTAAGTTTTTTGATTGCTTGCTGATATATGGTCATTCTTGTTCATCCCACTGTGTGCTATAAAATTGCTATTAAAAATTCTAAAAATTATTGGCAAGGGCTTACCAAATTCATATATTCCTAGCATTTATTGCTAAATTTTATTTTTAAATTTAGATCAGAGAAAGTGACCCGCTGAATGGCAACTACAGAGGAACCGCAGCTCCTTGTATGGGGTCATGAATTAACCTGCAGTGGTACCAACTGGGGGTGAAATGACTACAAATGAGAACAGGATTGAGTTTAGTTGAGAAAGCCCGATACAGTTGGGCCGGTTGCCTTCTGATATGCACGGTTTGGTTCCTACAGAACCAGATTTGCAAACCACCTGCCGGCGGCAGGCGTGATAGGTGGCATGCGTGGAAAACATAGTGCGACCTGCTTCACGACGGCATGAAGGCAAGTCGCAATCGCCCGCTCAGCCTGCCAACGGTGGGTCGCATTTCCCGCCATCAGTCAGCGGGGAGCTAGTTGTAATATATCAGCATATAATCATGTCACTGTGGCTGCATTTAATCATATCACCGCCAGGCTCTTGGAACCCCGCTGTATCGTACGTCCACGTCGGCGGGAGAGCACATGGACGTGTTTCACAACAGCAGGCCATGTGCTTTTGGCGGCCTTCACTTTGGGGGAACTGAGGTGAGTGTTCTCCACAGCTCGTCTGTTGGTTACAGTCATCAGGGGCACCCGGGGTGGGGGGGTGGGGGCAAGTGCTGGCCAGCCTTGGAGGCTGGCGGGGGTGGGGGGTGGTGGTGGTGGGTGGGGTTGTTCAACTGCTGCCCTGGCACTACATCCCGTGCACAGGCAATCGAGGTTGGGGGGGTCAGAGTAAGCGAGGAAGTGGCCACGCATTAGGGACATCTGGATAAATTGAACATGCCTCTGCAACTTAAACAGTTAAGGCGCAGCCACAGTGATATGATTGGGGTCAGGCTCTTAGCCTGCCTGCAAGCAATGCGCTGGCACCAAAGGGCCACCCAGTGCTCAAAACTTTACCCCCACCCCCCTGGCACAGGCTTAGATTCTGCCACCACTTTATTGGATCAAGCAGTTGGACTGCACACGTTGTACAATCTCCTCGCCAACACTGGTCATGTAGCAGTCACTGCTGGAGACACTCACATCCTCTTGCAATCTCAGCAATCTGGTTTGGACCAGTGTCCCCCATGTCGCAGGTTGACAGGGCAGCCATGCAGCGCACTCATTTTTGACCACCCGAGGGGTGACCAGCACTCTCCGGGAAGCATTAAGGGGCGGTCACACAGGACCAGGAAAGGTGCTAGGTACAGCCATGATAACCACGTCTCCCTCTCTTTCATGCTGCAGGAGGACCACATCAGGATCATGGCTGCGTAAAGGCAGGAGCAGCAACCTCATGAAGAAGGGGCAGCAGGAGCACCTGCAAACACTGCCCAGGAGCGACACCGAGCTATGGCTGGTCAGCGCCTAGCGACACCCAGGGTCTATGGATCTTATCTGCCATTCCTGCAGATGACTGAGGACCAGTGTCACCGACGACTGCGCATGTCTAGTGACCTGGTGGCTCACACCTGCCACTTACTGCAGGACTTGGTGCCAAGGGGACACGGACAGCATCCACTGCCAGTGGCTGTGACACTCAATTTCTTTGCCAGTGGCTCCTTTCAGGGCTCCACAGGTGACCTCTATGGGATTCACAACCTACCATGCACATATTCAACCATGAGGTCACAGATGCCATCTTCTCCATGGCACACAACTTTGTGGATTTCGTCCAGGACCGGGGCAGCCAAGATGCAAGAGCCATTGGGTTTGCCCTGATCTCGGAATTCCCACAGGTGCAGGGTGCGATTGGCTGCATTCCTGTGGTGCTCAAGTCTCCATCGCTACACTCGGTGGACTTCATCAATCACAAGGGCTTCCACTCACTGAACGTCCAGCTGGTATGCGACTACCAGAAACACAACCTGCAGGTATGTGCACAGTTTCCAGGGAGTGTGCATGATGCCTACATCCTGAGTTGTTCGCAGGTCCCTGCAGTCTTCCAGGGTCCACAGAGGCTGCAGGGTTTGCTCCTTGGAGACAAGGGCTACCCGCAGAGACACTATAATGAAACTCATGCAGAAGCTCACAACTTGGTGGAGCAGACCATGGGGATGCTGAAAATCCAGTTCCAGTGCCTAGATCTGTCTGGTGGAGCCCTGCAATATAATCCACAGAGGATGGCCTGCTGTGCCCTTTACAACCTGGCACTCCAACGGGAGACAGGCTGGTTGAGGAGATGGAGGTCTCCTCGAATGAGGAGACCTCGATGGGGATGAAGGTGAGGGGGTCCTCGGTGGTGAAGATGACGGGATGAGGCTCTCGCACTGGTCAGACGAGGCAGGCATGCTCCGGAGGCCCTCATAGCTGCTAGATCTGTGGAGGACGATGACGACATGCAGCGAGGTGTCCCCATAGACCCTCACATCATAGTTGTGAACTTTTGACTCCAGTCTGGCTTATGGCAGCACCAATACCCTCTGAGAGAACACTCCTGTCACGGAGATACAGTGGAGGCCCTAATTGTCACTCGATCGCAGGAGAATGATGACAACATGCAGTGAGGACACTCCATAGATCTTCACATAGCCTCCGAGAATGTCTGACTCCTGTCTGGCCGAGGGTAGCTCACTTGTGCTCCATGATCAGGACCGTCTCAGAGACGCAGCCATGAAACTTTAGACGCATCTGATGCTGTGTCCACCTTCAGCACCTCAGCCCTTCAGGAGCTAGTGCACAGCATCACTGGTCGCAGATGCTGGTATGATGGGGGCCAGCCCCACCTTAAAGGTGTTGAGAGCACACAGAGATTGAGAGAACTCTGGCACCTGCCCACCAGATTCTGGCAGCAATGGCCAGAACTGCCAAGGTGCAGGCATCAGTAATGTTTCCAGGGAGTGTGAGGCTGGAACACCACTGTGGTCTGAAGGCTACACAGGGCACAGGGAAGAGGCCCTGGGCTGAGACACCTGCCTTTTATCTTGTGCAGAAAAATTTCATGTCAGATTGACAAGAACACTGCTCATCAAAACAAGGAGCCCCAGGCAGGGTGACATTCTTAGGACTTAATTGACAATAGTGAACAGCATGTCTAGTGATCAATGCCTGTGCCCAGGCTGTGCAACTACTTTTACCTAACCTTCCTAACCCTGCCACGATGTCTTGGTGCTCCCCGGACCTCCACAGCAGAGGTGGAGGCAGCCTGCTGACTGTGACGCCCTGTCTGTGATGACCTTGGTGAGCGTCCTCTGGAGGGCCGAGACCTGGAGGGCCCCGGCCTCCTTTCGGGGTCCTGCTGTGTGACAGTGGCCCCCTCCCCGGCCTGTTAAGCTGGAGCTGCGGAGGTCACAGAAGAGGAGATTCGGATGGGCCGGTCAATCCCAGAATCACCTGGGTGGATGGCCCTGGAGCGTGCACCTGCTGTTCCTCCTCTCTATGGGTGCCCGAGGGCCCCTGGCTGGCTCCATGAGCAGAAGAGGTAGCTGGAGTGAGATCGATCCGCCCACCACCCCTCTCATGTACATACTGTTGGAGGCCAACTATGGCATCAGCGATGGAGTTAAGCCCGCGCAGCAGTGGAGGGGTAACATCCTAGACCAAGGTCTCCATGGCAGTCACCATCCTGCCAGTGTTGACCTCAGTGCATTGCACTGCCGGCACTATCACCTCAGCCTGAAAATGGACGGACTCCTCCATCTTGCCTTACAATCTGAGGAGTGCAGCGGACATCCCTTCCTGATGTTCCTGAACTTGCCTTTGCAGCTCCAGCAACTGTGACATGACTGAGTCCAGAGGCTCGTCATCTGACTCAGACTTAGCAACGTTCCGGCCCCCAGCAGTCCTCTGAGTGCTGGGGACCTGGGGAGTCCCTGCCTCCACCTGCTGTGGATCAGAAAGTGCGATGTTCTCACCAGATTGTGATCCTGAGGCTACTCTGAAGCTAGGTCCCAGTGAGGTGTGTGTCTCTGCACTGGTGGAGGGTGTGGGTGAGCGCTGGGATGGGACTTCAGGGAGGGTGCCTTCAGATTCCTCTTCAGAGGTTTCTTCAGGGCTTGATTGGAGGCCCTGGGTCATGGACTCTTTTGGCTGTTTGGCAGATGTGCCTGTGAAAGCAAGGGGAGATAATCAGTGCATGGCAGTGGCCTGTGAAAGAGGACACATCACTCACAACATGGTTGTCTGATGGATGTTGCACTGCTGGATCCTCACTTGGTAGAGCAGCACCTACCTCACTGTCAGTACAGGACTGGTCCAGATCCCCACTGGCCAGCTGGATGGCTCTGTTTTTGAATTATGTCAAAACTTTAATCTCTGACATCCATCCACCTGTTTGTGACCTTTCCCCCCTGTTGTGTGCCAGCTTGTCCTGCATGGATAGAGATGGGGAGAGTGTATTAGGATGCCTGCCGGGCCAGACGATAAGTGTGCCTGGCCTGTGTGGGTGGTGAGTGGGCCCATGGACAATCTGAGGATAATGAAGGTGCGTGTGAGAGAATGAATGGTGATTTCCCTTGCACTGGCAGTGAGTGAGGGCCCTATGGATGTGTGATGGGTTTGAGAGTGAGAGAGTTGGGAGTGATGAAAAGAGTGACTTACCCTGGCGGAACGGAGGAGATCATTCATCCTTTTGCGGCACTGGGTGGCTGTGCTCCTCTGCGGGGTGTTTGCGCTGACCACTGCCACCCAAGCCGGGTTGGTGACTGTTGCCCGTCCTGCAGCTACAGCGGGGGTAGGGCACATCCCGGTGGGCCTCCGCGGCATCCAGCAGTTGCTCAAGGGACCTGTTGTTGAAGCGGGGTGGGGGGCTGCAGACTTTTTCCCTTTGCTGGCCGTGTCACCTGAGCAGCAGTGGTGAGCTGGTGGCGATGAGCGCTTTGCCGACGGCTGCTTTTTAAAGACGGAGGCCGGCCTGATGTAACAGCAGGGTGATGGCGGGTAGGCGAATGAGACGGGCTCAGAACGATACAATGTGAAAACCTGCCATTTTCGTCAGCAGGTAGGACTCCATTTTACCCACCCGCCACCACACTTAAGTGCAATTCTGGGAAGATTCCGCCCACGATTAAGTTTTGCATACAAGAAACTCTGCCAGTCTTTGAATGTTGCAAAAACAAAATCCAAATATCTCCACACCCAGTCAGCTAAATATTCCATCTCCCATATATGGTGATTGAGACACTCTGGAATAGGTTCAGCACTTCTCACACCTTGGCAGCCACCTCTGTCAAAAGGACACCATTGACAAAGAGATCCAACATTGAATCAGCTGCACAGCTTAACCTTCTCTAAACTATGGCAGTAAGTGTTCGACAACAAACAGCTTCGCAAGTCAACAAAAGTTCTGTGTACAGAGCAATTGTTGTCACCATGCTCCAGTAGTGCATTGAGACCTAGGCAGTATATCAGCAACATATAAGAGCACTGGAGCAATTCCATCAGTACTGCCTCTGTTGTATCCTCTGGATTTAATGTGAGGACCAAACAAATGCTAGTGTCCTTCTTGAAGTCAGCTCCATGAGCATTCGGGCAAAACTCCTACAAAAATCAACTTTGATGGATTGGACAGTGCCCGAATGGCCAAAACCCATGAACCCCACTAGGTCCCATTCTCTCAACTTTCAAATGGTCAACACTCCAGGGGAGGACACAGAAAAAACTTCAAAGGTACCCTGAAGCTCTCCTTGAAGTGTGGAAGCATTGACCTTAAGGGCTGGGAGGAACTGCTGCCAACTGTTCAGAATGGTGACAACTTGCCCATCAAGCTGCATCATCTTTTGAGTCCCAACATCTTAATGATGAGGCAGAGTGACAGCAGAGAAGGAAATGATGCAAATTCTGCACTCCAAGATCCCATTACCTAATGGGACATCCTGCCCCATGTGCCCAAACATATGCAGATCACGATGTGGTCTGTTCAGTCACATGAAGACCCATAACAAAAACTCGTGGCCCTCAGTGGATGCCATCCTCAAATCAAGGGACGGCTGATGACATTTCCTATGGAACTGCAGCTCACAGGTCTGCATTTTCAGGAGAGAAGGGTATTTCCTGGCAACACCAAGTGAAATAATGAGCCAGCATTTGCTGCAAAGGGCACCTAACCACATCTACTGATAGTTAGACTTGCACACTTCTTTTAGACTACAGCTTCATAGGGGCCAACAACACTCTGATACTACATCTAAACAATCATTCTTTATATCAGTAGCTAGGCTTTCTTTCCAAACAAAGCTCAATCATGATCTAATTCAACATCCATACACATGCACTCTCTAGCCAGAGGCAACTGGGTAGCTCAGGAGCAGAAGCCATGGTTGTTTGTGACACCGACCCTAATAACCCCCCCCACTGCTGGCCCAGCTAAGATCAGGTAACTCAAATAAGATCAGGTTTTGAACCTGTATAGTTGTCTATCACATGGTAGACTTACCAATACCCCAAGAGGGGCTACATTAAAGCCTTATTCATATAGTTGAAAAGAAAGGCGAGAGCGCAACCAAAAGGTTTTTAAAGCAGTCTGCCAATATGAATGGATGAATGAATGTATTGTGCTGATCACTGTGCAGTTAAAACTGTAGTACTTCAATCAGACTCAAGGTGTCAGCATCGCACAGATATCACCTGGCCCTGACCCATTTCAGTCTGTGCTTTATTATTCACTTTAGCCAGCATTCTGCGCCATTTGTAATAATGGATCCTCAACCAAATGTTTCAGTGAATTCTTGTGCTTGTCCTTGTCAAAATGAGGAATTTTAGTTCAGGGAAATGCAACATTTTTAAAATTTCAGGCACCCAGTGTTGCCATTGTGCATTTGCAGGCCAGGCATAGGAGAGTCAAAATGCTAGAAAAGCTAGAGATATCTTCACACATATAAAACATACCTCAGAATGTTATAATAATACGATGGAGCCAAGGATAGAACATTGAGGCATTCTGTAGGTAACTTTGTAGGGGGTGGGAGAAATGCTGAAGCATTTGCTACAATCTTCAGCCAAAAGTGCCGAGTGGATGATCCATCTCGGCCTCCTCTGGAGGTCCCCAGCATCACAGATGCCAGCCTTCAGCCAATTTGATTCACTCCACATGATATCAAGAAACAGCTGAAGGCACCGGATAGTGCAAAAGGACATGGGTTCTGACAATATTCTGGCAATAGTACTGAAGACTTGTGCTCCAGAACTTGCTGCATCCCTAGCCAAGCTGCTCCAGTTTAACAACAATACTGGCATCTACCCAGCTATGTGGAAAATTGCCCAGGTATATCCTGTACACAAAAAGCAGGACAAATCCAACCTGGCCAATTACTGCCCCGTCAGCCTACTCTTGGTCATCAGTAATGGAAGGGGTCATCAAAAGTGCTAACAAGCGGCACTTGCTTAGCAATAACCTACTCACTGACGCCCAGTTTGGGTTCCACCTGGGCCACTCATCTCCTGACCTCATTACAGCCTTGATTCAAACGTGGACAAAACAGCTGCACTTCTGAGGTGAGAGTGACTGCCCTTGACATCAAGGTCATATTTGACCAAGTGTGGCATCAAGGAGCCCTTGCAAAACTGGACTCAATGGGAATTTGGGGAAATCTCTCCACTGGGTAGAGTCATACCAAGTGCAAAGGACAATGGTTGTGGTTTTTAGAGGTCAGTCATCTCAGCTCCAGGGCATCACTGCAGGAGTTCCTCAGGGTAGTGTCCTGGGTCCAACCATCTTCAGCTGCTTCATCAATGACCTTCTTTCCATCATAAGGTTAGAAATAGGAATGTTCACTGATGATTGCACAATGTTCAGCACCATTTGTGACTCCTCAGATACTGAAGCAGTCCATGTCCAAATGCAGCAAGACCTGGACAATATCCAGGCTTGGGCTGACAAGTGGCAAGTAACATTTGTGCCACACAAGTGTCAGGCAATGGCCAGCTCCAACAAGAGAGAATCCAACCATCGCCCCTTGATGTTCAATGAGATTAGCATCACTGAATCCCTGACTATCAACATCCTGGGATTACCATTGACCAGAAACTGAACTGAACGAACTACATAAATACTGCAGCTACAAGAGCAGATCAGAGGCTAGGAATCGTGTGACGAGTAACTCACCTCCTCACTCCCCAAAGCCTCTCTACCATCTACAAGGCACAGGTCAGGACTATGTTGGAATACTCTCTATTTGCCTGGATGAGTGCAGCTCCAACAACACAAGAAGCTTGACACCATCCAAGACAAAGCAACCCACTTGATCAGCACCACAAACATTCACTCCCTCCACCACCAACACACAATAGCAGCAGTGTGTGCCCTCTGCAAGATGTACTGCAGGAATTCACCAAGGCTCCTTAGACAGCACCTTCCAAACCCATGACCACTGCCATCTCGAAGGACATGGGCAGCAGATACATGGGAACACCATCACCTGGAAGGTCCCCTCCAAGTCACTCACCACCCTGATTTGGAAATATATCGCCGTTCCTTCACTGTCACTGGGTCAAAATCCTGGAACTCCCTCCCTAACAGTACTGTGGGTGTACCTGCACCACATGGACTGCTGCAGTTCAAGAAGGCAGCTCACCACCACCTTCTCAAGGGCAACTAGGGATGGCCAATAAATACTGGCCCAGCCAGCAAAGCCCACAGCCCGTGAATGAATAAAAAATAACATTGTAGACCACATAGGGATAGGCAGCAATGGAACATAAAAGGGCCAATATGATGCAATGAAGGTTAGTGATCAATTGTATCACATAGGCTGAACAGAGGTCGAGTAGGATAGGTTGATATAATACACTTGCAGAATAGAATATGGCTGGTGACCTTGACTGAGGTTTTTAATGTTGTGGTCAACATGGAATCCAGACTGAAGTGAGGAGTGTTAGCCATGACTCAGCTGGTAGCAGACGTGCCTGAGTCAGAAGGTTCTGGGCTGTCTCACTTCAGACACTTAAGCACAAAAGTCCAGGCTGACATTCCAGTACAGTACCGAGGGAATGCTGCACCATCAGAGGTTTTGCCTTTTGGATAAGCTATTAAACCGAGGCCCATCCACCATCAGACGGACATAAAAGATCCCATTACACTACTCCAAAGAGGAAAGTTATCCTGGGTATCCTGGCCAATTTTCATCTTCAGCCAACATAACTAAAACAAATTATCTGGTCACAATCACATTGCTGTTTACAGGAGTTTGCTATTCATAAACTGGCTGCCACATTTCCTGTTATAACAGTGACCATATTTCAAAAACAGTTCAACAGTCCTGAAGTCATGGAAGTCTTTCTTTATAGACAGTGAGTTGGGTAGGCATTCAGGACCATGTAGAAGGATGGATAATAGCTGGGAAGTACAAAAGTAAAGCTGTGGGAAGGGGGTGATGACACAAGTTTTGAAGATAAGGTGTACAAGTCTTAGAGGAATCATAGAACGATACAGTACAGGAGGCCACGTGCCTTGACCTGTTCTTTGGTAGAGCCAATTAATCCTACGCCTTTGTTTTTTGGCCTTAGCCCTTCAATGTTTTTCCCTTCAAGCATTTATACAATGATTACATTTGTAACATGAGTCACTTCACAAATGTAGAAGACCAGTAATTCAGACTGATATTAAAAGCTTCAATTAATTGGGTGAAATGAACCAAATAATTGCCAGTAAAATATTGTGGGTCTGTATTTTCCACGTCATTAGTGTTTTTGCTTTTCATAGATGCTGTAAATGTAAAGCTAGGACTGATGTCCTAGGGGGAATATTTGTGAGTGGTTGGGGAGGGTTTAAACTAAAATGGCAGGGGGATGGGAACCTATGCAAGGAGTCAGAGAAGGGGGAATCAAGGACAAGAACAAAAGACAGAAAGGGGAATAAGTGATAGGCAGAGAAATCAAGGGAAAGAATCAAACAGGCCCTCAGTGAAAAATAGTGGGAACAGGGCAAGTCATGTTAAAAAGGCAAGCCTTCAGGCTTTGTGCCTTAACACGAGGAGCACTCACAATAAAGTGGATGAATTAACCGCGCAAATAGATGTAAACAGGTATGATATAGTTGGGATTACGGAGACATGGCTGCAGGGTGACCAGGAATGGGAACTGAACATCCAGGGGTATTCAATATTTAGGAAGGAAAGACAAAAGGGAAAAGGCGGCGGAGTTGCATTGCTGGTTAAAGAGGAAATTAATAGTGAGGAGAGATATTAGCTCCAACAAAGGTGCAAGTTGGCTATGATGGATTGGGAAATGTTACTTAAAGGGATGACGGTGGATAGGCAATGGCAAACATTCAAAGAGCACATGGGTGAACTGCAACAATTGTTTATTCCTGTCTGGTGCAAAAGTAAAACAGGAAAGGTGGCTAAACCATTGCTTACAAGGGAAATTAGAGATAGTATTAGATCCAAGGAAGAGGCATACAAATTGGCTAGAAAAAGCAACAGACCCGAGGATTGGGAGCAGTTTAGAATTCAGCAAAGGAGGACCAAGGGATTGATTAAGAGGAAAATAGAGTACGAGAGTAAGTTTTGCGAGGAACATAAAAACTGACTGTAAAGGTTTTTATGGGTATGCGAAGAGAAAAAGATTGGTGAAGACAATTGTAGGTCAGAAACCTTACAGTCAGAAACAGGGAAATTCATAATGGTGAACAAAGAAACGGCTGACCAACTAAATACATAACAAAAACAGAATTACCTGGAAAAACTCAGCAGGTCTGGCAGCATCAGCGGAGAAGAAAAGAGTTGACGTTTCGAGTCCTCATGACCCTTCGACAGAACTAAATACATACTTTGGTTCTGTCTTCACAAAGGACACAAATAACATACCAGAAACGTTGGGGAACACAGTGTTTAGTGAGAGGGAGAAACTGAAAGAAATCAGTATTAGTAGGGAAGTGGCGTTTGGGAAATTGATGGTATTGAAGGACAATAAATTCCCAGGGCCTGATAATCTACATCCCAGAGTACTTAAGGAAGTGGTCCTAGAAATAGCGGATGCATTGGTGGTCATCTTCCGAGATTCTATAGACTCTGGAACAGTTCCTACAGATTGGACTGTAGCTAATGTAACCCCACTATTTAAAAAGGGAGGTAGAGAGAAAACAGGGAATTATAGACCAGTCAGCCTGACGTCGGTAGTGGGGAAAATTCTAGAGTTCATTATAAAAGATTTAAGAGATGAGCACATAGAAAACCGTGGCAGAATCGGACAGTGTCAGCATGGATTTATGAAAGGGAAATCATTTGACAAATCTACTGGTATTTTTTGATGCTCTAACTAGTAGAATTGATGAGGAGGAGCCAATGGATGTGGTTTATTTGGCCTTTCAGAAGGCTTTCGACAAAGTCTCATATTAGAGATTTGTGTGTAAAATTAAAGCGCATGGGCTTGAGGGTAGTGTATCGAAATAGATAGAAAACTGGTTGGCAGACAGGAAACAAAGTGGGAATAAATGGGTCTTTTTCCGAATGGCAGGCAGTAATTAGTGGGGTAGCGCAGGGATCGGTGCTGGGACCCCAGCTATTCACAATATATATTGCTGATTTAGCTGAGGGAACTAAATGTAATATCTCCAAATTTGTAGATGACACAAAGCTGGGTGGGACGGTGAGCTGTGAGGAGGATGCAGAGATGCTTCAGTGTGATTTGGACAAGCTGAGTGAGTGGGTAAATGCATGGCAGATGCAGTATAATGTGGATAAATGTGAGGTTATCCACTTTGGTAGTAAAAACAGGAAGGCAGATTATCTGAATGGCTATAAATTGAGATATGGTAATATGCAACAAGACCTGGGTGCCCTCGTACACCAGTCACTGAAGGTAAGCATGCAGGTGCAGCAGGCGGTAAAGAAGGCAAATGGTATGTTGGCCTGCATAGCGAAATGATTCGAGTACAGGAATAGGGATGTCTTGCTGCAATTATACATGGCCTTGGTGAGACCACACCTGGAATAGTGCGCGCAGTTTTGGTCTCCTTATCTGAGGAAGGATGTTCTTGCTATAGAGGGAGTGCAGTGAAGGTTTACCAGACGGATTCCTGGGATGGCGGGACTGACATATGAGGAGAGATTGAGTCTGTTAGGATTGTATTCACTGGCGTTCAGAAGAATGAGGAGGGATCTCATAAAAACCTATAAAATTCTAACAGGACTAAACAGGGTAGATGCAGGAAGAATGTTCCCGATGGTGGGGGAGTCCAGAACCAGGGGTCACAGTCTGACAATACGGGGTAGAACATTTAGGACTGAGATGAGGAGAAATTGAGCCTGTGGAATTCACTACCACAGAAAGTAGTTGAGGCCAAAACATTGCATGTTTTCAAGGAAGAGTGATATAGTTGTTGGGGCGAAAAAGGTCAAAGGATATGGGGAGAAAGTGGGAGCAGGCTATTGAGTTGGATGATCAGCCATGATCATGATGAATGGCAGAGCAGGCTTGAAGGACCGAATGGCCTACTCCTGCTCCTAGTTTCTATGTTTACAATACATTTAGTAACCACAAGGAAAGCTATCAACTTGTTAAGATGTTCACTCCTATACTGAGGAGTTCTACTTGTTACAAAGGATTTTAACGCTTGAGTTTATTTCAGTTTATTTAAATTGAATGAGGTAACTTGGAAGTTGTTCAAAGTCGAAGAGAACAATTAATGCTACTGAGCATTAGTCCAGGGTTAGTTGAGTGCCAAGGAGCTAAATTTTTAGGCAGCGATGGGAGGGGGTGAGCAGAGGGGAGGCAGGCAGGCTGCCTATTGGCTCTCCAGCTTTGAGAGAGTCCACCCACCCCTCTGGCCATTAATTGATCAATTCAGGGAAAATCACTGTTCCGCACAGTGCAGGCTTCTGATCGCTATTTGATGGTGAGTTCTCAAAGCCCATAGGAAAAATCCCGCCAAACAATCTGGATCAGTGGGGGTCAGGGCAGCAAATTGTGAGTCAAGGCTATGGGCCAAGTGCTGGTAAATGGGATTAGGTAGGTAGGTCAGGTGCTTCTCGCGTGTCGGTGCAGACTCGATGGGCCAAAGGACCTCTTCTGCACTGTGTGATTGTGATTCTGTGATGGAGTGCTTGATGAGGGTAACAAGAAGTCAAGACAGCTGATCTGACAGGATTATATTGGGAAACAAATGACTGCTTTACATTTGGCATCAGAAGCAAAGACGAATTTGCAGCCAAGCTTCACACCCTGGTCCACTCCTCCATCATTCCCTACACCTCAACACCCTCCCACGGCACCTTCCCATGCAACTGCAGAAGGTGCAACACCTGCCCCTTTACTTCCCCCCTCCTCACTAAACACTCCTTTCAAGGGAAGCAGCATTTCACTTGCACTTCCCTCAATTTAGTCTACTGCATTCGCTGCTCACAATGCAGTTTCCTCTACATTGGAGAGACCAAACGCAGACTGTGTGACCGCTTTGCGGAACACCTTCCGTCTGTTCACAAGCATGACCCAGACCTCCCTGTCGCTGGCCATTTCAACATACCACCCTGCTCTCATGCCTACATGTCCGTCCTTGGCCTGCTGCAATGTTTCAGTGAAGCTCAACGCAAATTGAAGGAACAGCACCTCATCTTCCGACTAGGCACTTTACAGCCTTCAAGACTGAATATTGAGTTCAACAACTTTAGATCATGAGATTTCTCCTCCATCCCCATCCCCTCTCCAATAATTTGTATATATTTTTCTTTTCCCACCTATTTCCATTATTTTTAAATGTATTTCCATCCATTGTTTTATCTCTACCTTTTAGCCTATTTTGATCCCGACCGCGCCCCCCCCCCCCCCCCACCTCACCCCCACTAGGGCTATCTGTACCTTGCTCATCCTGCTTTCTACCCTTAATGTCACCATTAGCACATTTCTTAGCTAATATCGCCATCGTCAACACCTCTTTGTCCTTTTGCCTATGACATCTTTTGGCAATCTCCACCTTTCACTGGCCCTCTATCCAGCTCTACCTGTCCCACCACCCCCGCAACACCCCCCCACTTCCTTAAACCAGCTTATATTTCACCTCTTTTCTATTTTTCCTTAGTTCTGGTGAAGAGTCATACGAACTCGAAACGTTAACTGTGTTCCTCTCCGCAGATGCCGTCAGACCTGCTGAGTTTCTCCAAGTATTTTTGTTTTTGTTTCACATCTGCTATTTCTTTTAAATAAGTCTAACCCATGTTCAAATAATCAGCATTTTCATCTGGCACCGTCTCATTGTTAATTCATCTGTGCAGTAGAGGGACAGCACTCTAAAGAAAACTGAATATGCAATCCATACTGGAGGTCTTCAAAAGAAACTAAATACATTCAGGATACAGCACGTTTCATAAAATCTTCAAAAGATTTCCTGTTTATTTCTATTAATGGGATGAACAAGCACTCGTCAACCTGAAAGATCAGGTGTCATTGCTTCACTCTTGCATTTTATGAACACTAATTTTTCAACATGATTTTCAGTTCTGCTTGCCAGGCTTCATGTTTGAAGTCTTACATGATTGGCTGTCTGAAGGCACAAGTGAAAACAAAAATTAAGGCAAGCAAACCCCTCGTAGCTGGTGCAGAGGTTCACGATTGAGTCATCCCAAACTAAAATGAAATCCAAAGACAAAGCAAAATGGAGAGCTTTGCACTTCCAAGCACATCTTACACACACATCTTTAAGAAAAATGAGAATTATTTCATTATGAGCAAATTTCTCCTTCAATATTGGCTCCTGTCTAAATCCAATCCAAATATTTGCCCAAAGCAGGTAAATTACCTGACATCATCTTCAATAGAGTTGAAGGTGAAAGCTTCCTCAAAATTATTCTATTTTGTATTTTTTTTAATTCCCAATTATTTAATTTCTTGACTATTGTTGAAAAAAGAGACATGTTGTCAAAGCTTTTCACTTTGCATTCATCAAGACAAACGCAAGATTGCCAAATTTCAATCCAGCACAACCACAGGAGAAAAGAAGTGAGATTTCTGATGTAACCATGGCGATGATGGCTGATTCAATTAAACTTCAGACCAGGGATAGCTCCACAACATTGATGGTGGGGAGGCAGCAATGGTGGTGCTACTGAATGTCAAGAGAGTTGTTTGGAACTTTTATTCTTGCAGGTGTCTGGTGAAAATGTTACCAGCCACTTATCATCCCGAACATTATCACAGCCTGCTGCTAAAGGTTTTTCCAGTTAGCTTCATTGATTGTTCTCTCGATCACAGGCCATTTACCAAGCCATTAAACTGAATGGGCGCTACAGAAGAAAGCTCAGAAACTTCACAGAACAAACAGTAATTGGCTTAAACAAAAGCAGGTCTGGCAGCATCGGCGGAGAAGAAAAGAGTTGACGTTTCGAGTCCTCATGACCCTTCGACAGAACTTGAGTTCGAGTCCAGGAAAGAGCTGAAATATAAGCTGGTTTAAGGTGTGTGTGTGGGGGGCGGAGAGATAGAGAGACAGAGAGGTGGAGGGGGTTGGTGTGGTTGTAGCGACAAACAAGCAGTGATAGAAGCAGATCATCAAAAGATGTCAACAACAATAGTACAATAGAACACATAGGTGTTAAAGTTAAAGTTGGTGATATTATCTAAACGAATGTGCTAATTAAGAATGGATGGTAGGGCACTCAAGGTATAGCTCTAGTGGGTTTTTTTTTTTATTTTATATAATGGAAATAGGTGGGAAAAGGAAAATCTTTATAATTTATTGGGAAAAAAAAAAGAAGGGGGAAACAGAAAGGGGGTGGGGATGGGGGAGGGGACTCACGACCTAAAGTTGTTGAATTCAATATTCAGTCCGGAAGGCTGTAAAGTCCCTAGTCGGAAGATGAGGTGTTGTTCCTCCAGTTTGCGTTGGGCTTCACTGGAACAATGCAGCAAGCCAAGGACAGACATGTGGGCAAGAGAGCAGGGTGGAGTGTTAAAATGGCAAGCGACAGGGAGGTTTGGGTCATTCTTGCGGACAGACCGCAGGTGTTCTGCAAAGCGGTCGCCCAGTTTACGTTTGGTCTCTCCAATGTAGAGGAGACCACATTGGGAGCAACGAATGCAGTAGACTAAGTTGGGGGAAATGCAAGTGAAATGCTGCTTCACTTGAAAGGAGTGTTTGGGTCCTTGGACGGTGAGGAGAGAGGAAGTGAAGGGGCAGGTGTTGCATCTTTTGCGTGGGCAAGGGGTTGTGCCATAGGAGGGGGTTGAGGAGTAGGGGGTGATGGAGGAGTGGATCCGCAGTTTTTTTGTTTTTATCTCTAGTAATTGGCTTAATCTTTTAATGCTGCAGATAGCACACCGAAGGGTGTAGATAAGATAAAAGTAAATAAATTACTTGAAAGGAATCAAGCATATAGATCATAAAGGCAGCCCTTAAACGACATTAAGCCAGGAGAGAGAAAAAACAATATTTTACATGCAAGCAGCCATGGGATAAATTATTAATTGTTAGTATATGATGATGAATGCTGGGCATGTAAAGTTTTTTCAGAAAAGGAATTAGGACTTCATTTTTGTAGGATAAAACATGAAACTCAAGGCAGAGAGGAATGCTGGTTGTGTGCTTGGATGAGAATCTCTGAACAGATAATAGTTGACTGAATTATCAATCCAGAAGCAGCAGCAAATTTCACGAATTAAACAGCCAAGAGGAAAATTGATAGAAATGAAATCATGTCAAGAATTCCTTTTGTTCAAAGTTGCTTGAAAATCTTTGGTGCCTCGTTAGTATCCAAAAACAGTTACCCAAGTCACACCAATTGGATAATGAGGCCTGTGTCATTTCAGTGGATGAGTTGAAAGTCAGATTGGGAAGTGCAGGGGGTAATCCACTGGGGTACAAATTGGTCAGAGGTCATTTTTGGGCACAGGCAGCACACGCCCAACTAGGAAACCAGAGGTTCCTCCTAATTTGCGCCTCAAATCTAATTTTAAGGTGTTGGTGTGCATTGCACATCTAGAACAGCTTACCCATTGTAAGGATTCAGACCAGCAGCTTCATTGGCAGTGATGCTCAGGAGCAGCATTCTGGCTCTGGGGACATTTTAAAAAAAAATTTACATTTTTAGTTGCAGCCACTAAAAGTTCCAGGAAGGGCCTAGCATGCTGCACTTGTGACTTACTAATTTAGTGCAGGGCTCCTAAGACAGCTGTTATGTAAATGTGAGACCTACGAAAGGGACCCAATGCCTGTTTCATGCGGCGCCAGTGCAGCCATCCATGCCAGATTGGTAATATACGAACATACAAATTAGCAGAAGTAGGCCATTCGGTGCAGACACAATGGCTGAATGGCCTCTTTCTGTGCCATAACTTTTCCCAAGAGGTTTGATGCAAGTGCTGCGTTAGGTCTAATGTCCAAGAACTCAATCAACACTTAGTGCAAGTATCTCTAAAATAAATACTACAGAGCATTTCATCTATTTTTTTTTAATCAGAAAACTACCTGTAAAAGAGGATGCTCTGGAAAAAAATGTCAGCGACAAAACTCCAGAAATTTCAATATATAAAACAATTGAAGTACATAAACACAAAATTCAGATAACAAATAAGATTCATACTTTAAAGACAATTATCAGTGAATCTGAACACATGAACTATTGTACACGTCTTATGGACAGCCCATTTTCTTATCTTTCTCCCGTTACTTAGAATGATTTGTGTTTTAAAACACAGCAGTAACATTTTGTGCTCTCCTTCATTTCTAGAGAAGGATGCAAAATTTTCTTCAAAAATAAAAGAAAAAAAATGCCTCAACTCAAGGCAAGAAATAACACCAAGAGCTTTATGGTGTAAATTTGCAGCAGAATCTATTATGGTAGCACCACAAAACATTTCATGCATATTATTCACCAGAGGCAGAGGGAGCAAAAGTTATACAACAGCTTCTGCTGCTCAGAGCACCTAAAACCCGTTATTTCTAAAGGGAACTAATGTTTCTTTTTGTCCCATGTAATGTGAATAATGAAAGAACTGTAAAACCTTTAAAAAAAACTCACAGAACATTAAACATAGTACAAACGGAATGGTGTACGAAACAAGGACTAGGGAAGGGCGTTGGGAGGGGGTGCTGGGGTGGCGTTTGTCAGAAATGTCAAGTTCAAGATAGGGGAAGCACATCCAGAGAGATGTTAACAACCCTGTCCCCCACCTTACAACGTTTCATAAATGTGGAAAAAGTTGGGTGAAAGAGGCAGACAGCTGTAGGAATGCTTGGCCTTCAAATACAATAATACATGGGATGAAACTTGAGGCTTGAATTTGCCTTCAAAGGCTAGAAACATATTTTTACAACACATTGCAATGGTGGGGAGGGGAAGAGTGGTACATTTCATCTATTCTGGATTATATAATAGCTTGTGCAAATTCACTGTAGTTTAGTGCTTAAACAGTAGAACTAAATTATCATTTTCTAGCATCAGTAATAAGAATATTATGCAGGTTTACCATCATGCTTTCTCATCATGTACTCTTTTTGGTAAAACTTTGAACGTTTGGTAGTAAGGGTCCAATACAAATACTCATGGTAGAAGAACTGGCAAATCTTGGTCTCCCTGCTTACCTTTAAAGGAGTAGCTGAGGCTAACTATATTCTTTGCTGCAACATTAATAAAAACTAGAAATAAAAAGTACAATAACATTACATAAAAAGCTGTGCACACACTAACAAAACATACATTAAAGGCTAGTAGAGCTGGCATTGAAAAAAAGCATCATCATAGAAAGTTGCAAATTTGAGGTAATATTCCATATGGTTAACTCAAGAAATATGGCAGCAGGAATTACGTGCATTGACCATTTGGACATTGGGTCAGATTGGCATTGATGCATCGCCATAATCCTCTCCAACACAAGGACACCCTAAACCTGTGTTATGAAAAAACTCAAGTGCTTCCTCTCTTTAGCAAAATGAATGAAGTTTTCACTTCCTCCCTCTCACCTTCTGATAATCCTCTTCTTCCCTGGCTTCCTGGACAAGGCAGCAGTTCACTGCAACTACCACGTTAGTCTAAAATAATCAAGCTATGAAAACCTAACCCTTTCTGGACATTTTAACTAGAACATGAGATGCTGCATTGCATTGAGAAGTTGAAATTTATAATTGGTTACAACTCGACAAGAAAAGCTGAGATCACTGCAAAGCTTATCAGAGCCCACTCGGTGTTTTTGGCGGGGGGGGGGGGGGGGGGGGGGGCACGTGGGCAAAAAAAAATCAGTGTATCTCATCAACAAAAGAGACTTACGATGTAGAACGTGTATGAGAAAAAGCAGATTGCGACTCAAAAAATCAAGAATCAGATTGGCCTAGATGACAAAGAAAAATATTTTATCCACCACAATAATTAAAAAAAAGTTGGCTGGCAATGCAGAACGTTTCATGGAATACATATACTTTCTACGCGATTTGCAATTGCAAAACACCAATCCAAGTGCTTTCAGTCTGAGAAAACTTCTACACTTTTTTTGGAGGCAATTAGTAGCTAAATCGTGGTTTTTTTTCTCACAAGATTATCAAAAACTTTCAGTACAGCTGGTTGTGTCTAAGAACATGCTGCAAATAATAAAACAATGCCAGTCATCAGGAAAAATAATTAAAAGGTTCCTTGATAGTTCAATTGTTAGAATACCCCAGTCCACCATAAGGCATTCAGTTTTAAAGTAAAACTTGCATCTTTAAAAACTTTGATAGAAACACACTTGTCATTCATCTCTATTCATGGGGCAGATCATTCTGGAGTGTAATCTACAGCAAGTTCAAATATTGCTGCCCACACAGAGCTATAAAAAATGGACTAATATTGGCTCAATTACATATAGCACAGTGTCCTTATTCATTCAAGTATTGATCACCTCTGTACTGAATTGATGTGACAAAGCATGTTTAACCTAGTTCTGCTGTCCTTGTTATGTTGCTGTGACCGAGAATCTCTCCCGTAGTCCTGGCCAGGGTTTTCTTCAGAGTTTCTTTTCCGTAGCCTGCTCCTCTCCTGTCTAACGTCAGCCTCAGTCTCCGAATCGCTCAATTCAACATCGGGACAGTAGCCATCATTATCCTGGTATGCAGTTGTCGCTTGGTGCTCAGAAAGCTGCTTACTCCACAGGCGATCTTTGGCCGACCCCCTTTTCAAAGGCTTTTCACAGTTTCGGAAGTCTTCTGAAGTCCTCACTAAACTGCCCAACCTGTCTTTGCAAGGCTGACCAAATTCACCCAGTTTTGATTTTCTGAAAGTGCCCTGGTTGGCAAAATGATTTGTAAGAGTTGTTACTTTATCATAGGAGGTTTGACTGGAACTGTCTCTCTGAATAATAATGCCTGACCTGCCTGTTAGGCCATTTGATTTGAGTAACCCTGGATTATTGTTGTCTCGCATCTTTCCAATGGCATCGGTCGATTGTCCACGTAGTGATATATGAAGCGCTGATGGTTTGCCAGATGCCTGCTCCACACGACATTCGGAGGACAGCAGTGAACTGCCTGCCTGAACATCCTGCCTATGGCGGCTACCAGTCAGCAACAGTCCATTGCTTCTTTCCTCGTGTTTAAGCCAGTGATTGGACTGTAACTTCTTTTCACTAGTTCTGGAGCCTTGTGGTGTTGCCAAATTGTTTTTACTGTATAAACTACCATCAACGTTGAGGGAAAGTGGGCCATTGACAGGAGTGGTAGCATTACTGTTGACGTTTCGTGAAGGTTTGGTAGCTGTTTTTAGCTTAATTGTGATTCTTGGAGGGTCATGGAACATCAATCCTTCCCGTGGTAATGACAAGGGCAGACCTTAAAATAAGGGGAAAAAATTGAGAAGCTAGTTTTGCAAACACATACCCGCTCCCACCCCCAAAATGTCAAAGTAATTATCTCTCAACAGTAGGGAGGGCTTAAACTAACTTGGCAGAGAGATGGGAAACTAGGGCATACCATTAGAGAGGAAAAACAAGGTGCACACAGAATTGGGAGAGATAGCACTAGAGTAAGAAATAATGTTATGAATACCTAGTTCATGGTTCATAGTAATATTTTAGACGTAATTTTTAGTTCTGGGAAGATTAAAGTTAACCGTAGAAACTGGGATAAATGCAACAAAAGCATGAAGATTAGCACACTTAAAAGATTGGGGCCATGTTTAAAGGTAAGATCATAAAACAGCAGGTGGGCTGGAGAATTGGAGATGAGGTCTCCACTGCTGGCAAAAAAAAATGCAGCCCAGAGAGTTATTTTGTTTTTAGAGTTAAAGCTACAATTAATTTAAAAGCGTTCAGTGAGCCCTGGAAGGCTGCATCGGCATGGAGATGGGTGGAGCTTAAGAAAGTTCTACAATTTCAATTTAGCTGTGTGTTTGCTGGGGAAGAGCAAGTTCTATAGTAAGGTTAAAGGTGCTGCTGTTAGCAGGATCCAGGCAGCAAAAGCATTGCTGTTAGCTGACTCTGTGTAGTTGGGGCTCAGGAGCCATTTTATAGCTCTGTGCAGTTAGGGCTCAGAAGTCCCGCACAGCTGAAAAGATGGCAGAAGGTCACTGGCTCCATGCTGAAAAGGGTTAGGGCTCAGAAACAGCCTTAGGAGCCATTTATAGTTTGGCATGGCTGGGGAGATTGGAGGTTAGTGAAATCCAGGGGCCATGCCAGCCCGGTGAAGCTAGCCAAAGAGCTGAAATTGCAGCAGTAATAGAGGCTGAAGTGCAGACCCAGGGGAACAGAGTTGTGGGAGTTGAGATTGCACACCTCCCAGGGTTTCAGTCGTTGAGACAATCAGAGTTGGAGTGGCTTTGAGGAAATTCAGAGGTTTGACCTTTGAAAGCAAAAAGTTTGGAGTCACTCGTGAAGGAGACAGAGTTTTAACAAGATTGTTTAACTCAGCATTCACTGATGTCTGGGTGTATTGCTGAAAATCTGCGGGATGTGCCTTGGTCATATTTGCTATTTATCCTGCAGTGTGGCGTTTCCGACCATGGTTTGCCTGTTAATTCACATGCATCTCACATTAACCCCAAATGTTAGGGTATAGGATAGACATTGTAAATTGTTTATTCTTTTTAACTTGTAGAGTTTATTTTTGCCCAAAACCTGTGGAACCTTGTCTTTAGCAAGTATCTTGAATCTCAAACTTGGTTTATTTTAAACAAAACATTATTGGTCTCTAACTGGGTCTTGCCAAAAACTTGGTCTGGTCTACAATCATAACATTAAGCATTAAGTGAGGTCCAAAGTAACAGGGAATCCAATAAGGTTTAAATTAGGTTTACCGTGTGTATATGTGAATGCGCAGAGTGTGGTAAATAAGATTGGTGAGGTCCAGGCACATATAGCTAAGTGGGAATATGGTGTTGTGGCAATAACAGAGACTTGGCTCAAAAAAAAGGGGCAGGTTGGGTACAAGATGTTCAGGAAAGATAGGAAAGGAAAAGAAGGAGGAGCAGTGGCCATATTGATTAAAGAGAATATTAAAATGGTGGAGGGGTCCTAGAGGGGTCAATGACAGATTCTTATTTGGATAGTGCAAGGCTGTCAACAAAGAGCCTACGGACCAGAATCCAGCCTGCCAAGAGTTTCCAACCAGGGTTCAAGATACATGCAAGTGGAAGTGACAGATTCCACAAGGAGCTGCTCCTCCAATCATAGGCTGTTTCTCTCCTGCATTCACTGCTGATAGGCTCACTAATAAGACAGAGAAATAGTCTGAGGGGAGGAGCAGCGAGCAGTGGGGAAGTGAGTTGCAGCACAGAGGATCAGAGCGGTAGCGGTGAGTTTGCAGGGGCGGGGCGGCGGCGAAGTGAGGAAGAGGCTATGAGGGAAAAGCTGCCTGCTAAGGTGGGGTGGGGGGAGAGGATGCAAGCAAGAGGCTGTCTGCCAGGGTGGGGGAGGGAAACTTGCAAGAACTTGATAGTGTCCTCTTATGATTTTTTTGTATAGACAGTGAATGGTGGCATAGTATTCAGCCATTTAAGAATCTCGCAGCCAAGCCTAGTCCTATCCTCTATCGTGCATTTTCCAGCAAGGGTTACTGAAAAATGACCAAGAGTAGAATGATTTCTTCTTTCACTTTACTAAGTCAGAAGTAATGAGGCCAATAATAGCAAGTTTGCTTCCAGCCCCGCTAAGGTCACCCAGTCAGCACTTGAATGTGGAAACTTCCTGGTCTACGCGAGTTGGCTCCACATATTGCAGTGCCTTTAGTTTTGAGCCTTCAATGAAGTTTTTTCTGTACTGTCTTGGGAATATGCACATTGTATGGAGTGATACATTACTTTCATGAAATGTGTGCTCTATTGCACAAAATATGACAGCATGTTAAGAGTCTAGGTAAAGGTTTACTGATGTTGGTTTGAAAGTAAAAACACTTAGTCAGGAAATTTAGACAGAGTGTAACAATAGGAACAAGCATCCAGATATCACCTCACATTTCAATATGGCTGAATAGCCTGATCAGTTTTTGCACACCTTTGAAAACCTGAATATATGGTGCAAAACCAGTGACTAATGCTTTGGTAAGGATGGAAGAGAAGCCACTGTTGTTAATAACAGAGAACTGTTTCAACATATTTATACGATGAAATTTAACACCATTTGGGTCCCTGTGACCATTTACTTATATTTTCTTCATTAACACCGAGATGTGTTATCTCAAAAGAGGCAGAGAGATTTAGGGAGCGAATTCCAGAGTCTCGGTATATACTTTGATAGGGGAGTTGATCTGATCTGCCCCCAGAAACAATCATGCTAGGCTGTGCACATAGAGGTAAATGAGAGGTGATTCAATTGTGTGATGGGCAATTGTTTTAGCACCATCAGATCATTGCGTTATCACCTAACGCCTTGGTCTAGTGGCTATAATGCTAGATATTGCACTGGTCAATGTCCAATACGGTGATGAGAAAGCAAGCAAATAAATTTGAAGCTTGTTCATAAAAATGCACAATTTTAATTTAATAGCAAGATAAATTTCTAATGCCTTATCTTTCCAAATTTTTCTCACTGGCCCAGTGAGTGAGAAAAAATTTGAAATGTAGCCTCTCAGTGAAAAGGCTGGACACCCCTGCATTAAAGCAAGAAACAGTAGAGGTACCATTATATTACTGGATGCATTCTATAGGCCTCCAACTAGAAGGACTGTCAGTTAACATAAAAGGGAATCCAAAAGTTTCTATAGGCAAATAAGTAGCGAAACGGTGATTAAAAAGGAGTGGGGCCATTTGGGGAACAAAATGATTATTTCCCCATGAAGGCAGAGGGCATGACTAAGGTGCTAAATGAGTACTTTGCATATACCTTTACCAAGTAAGCAGATGCTGTCAAAGTCATAACGAAAGGGGGAGGTAGTTGAGATACTGGATAGGCTAAAAATTGCTAAAGAGGCATCAGAAAGTCTGGCTGTACTTCAGGTCGATAAGTCACCAGGGCCGGATCAGATGTATCCGAGGATACTTGAGGGAAGTAAAAGGTTGCTAAAGGTGTTCAAAATCCTGAAAAATCTGGACGGGTTAGACAGGGAGAAATTGTTCCCTTTGGTGGAAGGGTTGAGAACCAGAGGACACCAACTTAAAAGGTGAATGGCAAAAGAACCAAAGGCAACATGAGGAAAAAAATTTTCATGCAAATGCTTAGGATCTGGAATGCGTTGTCAGGTTAATTTGTGGCAAATTGATTGCAGGGAGGGAAGGCTCCAGTCCACAATGACCAGCCCTGTGGAGGGAATCAGCCATGTAGCAGAACTGTCTTTGCCATAAAAGTACAGACTCGGATTCAGAACACCTGCACCACATCAATATTTTTCACATGCAGTCCTCAATCAAACACTTGCTGAAGGTATATGCAAGATTAAGTGGCTTCAGATTCTAGAACTGGCCTAAGTGTAGCCAACTATGTGGATGTATGGGAAAGCAACCAGAATATGCCAAAGTGCTGCAGGAGCTAGCGGAAAATTAAGAGACCCAGTACAAACAAGCTGATATCAAGCTTGCTGTACCTTTAATAGTATTTCTGACTCTGCAGGATGCACATTTCAGGAGTCAATGACACTACCAACAACTTGTATTTATATAGTGCCTTTAATGTAATAAAATGTCTCAATCCATTTTTACAGAAGCATTATAAAAGAAATTATGACATGATACACATAAGAAGTGATGACCTGAAGCTTAGGTCAAAGAGGTAGGTTTAAGGAGTGTCTTAGAGGAGAAAAATGAGGTACAGAGGTTGAGGCAGGGAATCCCAGAGCTTCAGGTCTAGGCAGCTGAAGGCACAACCTCCAATGGTGGAGAAGTTAAAATTGGGGATGTTCAAGAGACCAGAATTAGAGATAATAAGCACTGGATATGTCAAGAGAAGCAATGTACAGCAATTTTCTTCAAAACTGGAGAATTCAAATACGGAAAAAAAAAACTAGGAGAAGAAATGGAAAGTTAAAGTTGAATATAGTGAAGGTGGAAATTAGATTTATAGCTCGTGAAAGTTTGAGGATAATATCAGCACCTACAGCCAAATGAATAGGTGAAGAATTCAGGAAAGATGCAGAAAACAAAAATTCTTCAATCATACTAAAGAAATGTAAGGCAATGGTAGAGAAAATATATGTTAAGGTAATGAGAGGGGGAGAGAGAAAAATATATTTCAAATATCACTGCCTTAAATTCAATCTTGCAACAATTAAGGTATCTTGATAATCCTTAACCTAAAAGCTCTCTAAAATGTTTTTCAGTTGAAACAAAGAAAACTATAAAATCCTAATGAGAATAAACACCATTTGGCCATTCAGTAGTAATGCCTCAGTCTAGGCAGGGTCTTAATATTTCTCCTCCTCCCACTATCGTCTTTTTTTTTTTAAAAATCACTCATGGGATTATGGACATTGCTGACGAGGCTAACATTTATTGCCCATCCTTAATTATCCCCAAGAAGGTTCTGGGTGAGCACCTTCTTGAACTGGTGCTCTCCGTAAAGCATGGGCACACCCACAGTGTCGGAGTTAGGGAGTTCCAGGATTTTAAGCCAGTGACAATGAAGTGCTGTCCATATAATTCCAAGTCAGTATAGTATTAACTTGGAGGAAAGCTTGCAGGGGTTGTGTTCCCACCCATCTCCCAGCTTGAAGAATTTCCTTCCCCATTTCTTTTAAAAAAAAAAGGGTAACAACACAGTAAGATTTTATATCTCTACAATCCTCAATCCTTCTTAACAGTTAGTGATCTAAATCCCTTTTAAAAGCGATCAATTATCTTATCTCTAAGTGTTTCACATGTTCGTTATCCTCAAAATAAAATGTTTAAGGACTGCCCAGCCCATAATCTTATCCAATGCAACATCGTAATGCAAGGGCAACCAGGAACGCATGAGAAGTACTGGCTCATATTTACCTGCAGTAATTTGCTGATTCACCAGTTGAATATGCAAGTTGAAAAGTTGTTCTTGTACTTTACTCTGCGACAACTTCAGTTTCTCTCTTCTGCTCACCATGTAGCAAAGATTTCTCACCTAAAGGGAATGAACAGCAACTTCAGTTTTTAGTATTCCTTTCAAGTTATCTGTAATCCCAAATTACTGCTTTATTACAGATAAGAAACAAAAAAATAAATTCAAACCCTTTCCAAGTCTTGGCGTAGATGCATAAACATCTTCATTCTGGAATGGATCCGGTCCTCCTTCTGCAGACCCAAGCAATTTTCTTCACCTTCCTTTGGAGGCAACAGTGGTTTACTAAAATTGCTTTTTCGCTTCAGCTTCCAGTATTCAAAAATGTATTCTACCACCTGCTCGGAGAGATGCAGTTCACCAGCCACATCGGCAACTTTTACCAAAGTGTAGAATTCTTCCTCCAGCTCCTGAAGCTTCTGCGCACGCAAGCCCTTCTTCTCGGTTTCAGTCTGTTTCTGCTTTTGCTCACTGATTTTTGCATTTTGTTCGCAGTCACCTTCTTGGCTCTGCCTATTTTTGCTGTGCTTGAGACAGTAAGACTTGAACTTCACCTCATCACCATCGTCCAGGATTGTCTTCATCTCCAGACTATGCTCAAAAGCACAAGTTACATGAAAGGCTGTGATGCAACTCTTCACTGAGCACTGAGAATTAATGAGAAAACACAAATGATTTAAACAAAGCACTCCTGGAGCTTATGATAAACAGCAAGTTTGGAGCATAAAGTGGTTACACAGAGAAGACAGCCATTTTGGCCCACTTGTCAAAATGTTTAAGTGAAGCAATAGTCTTTATATAAAGACAGAGTCCAGGTATTTAACCCATTTACCTGCCGGAGCTTTGATTATTGTATGTGCACTAATTATTGGCACATTTGCTTATAATTTCACATTTCAATCCTATAGCACTTCTGCCTGTGACAATGCTCTCTGAGTTAGCATTACAATCACCTCACAATTGTAGAAAATTCATGAATTATGAAGGAAAATACAGGCAATGTTGCGAGACTGGAAGGAATCTTAGTGTTAAAAAGATTGAAACTATCTTTATAGTTCAGCGAGCATTTAAAGAGTCTGGTTAGAATCATGCTTCAATATGTTTTGACTTTATCACGGATCTTCAAATTGCAGAGTGTATAAACGAGACAAAGTCATACTACAAGAAACTGATCCTGCTTGTAGGGTCACTTTCAATGGAAATAGTTCTACAATATCAGTGCTTTATGAATGGGACAGGGCTGCCATGGTAGGGGTAAAATATTTTGTCTTCTCATATCTCTATTCCAAAATTCCCGTTTCCATGGCTTGAATTTTCAACCCAGCGGGCCGATACGATCAGCACTGCCTGGGTTGGGGGCGGAAGAAGGGCGAACACTGGAGTCAGCGCAGGTATGGGGGAGCACAGAATAAAAGCTCCCTGAAGGCAGAAAGCTGCCTCAGGGAGCTGAAGAATTTAAACACAAAATATAAAGGTTCTAAAAAATTGGGAAAAAATGCCCGTGCATCAGAAACAGTCACCTGAACATATGCAACATAAAAATTCTGTCCAAACATTTTTTGAAATTTAACAACAAAACCCTCGTCGCACCCTCGGATAAGGTTTCCTGAAAAATGCAAAGGCCAACTGGCCAATTTGCCTGCCTACCAACCATAAGGTTGGATGGGAAGCGAAAAATCCCAGTTAATTGCGCTGTTAATGGGCTTAATAGACCTCTTAATTGTCAGCAGGTGCACTTCCGAGTTTAGCACATGCCCGCCAACCAAAATATTGCGCAAGTTTGCAATGATATCAGGACGCTCGCCCGACGTCATCACGTGCTATTTTACGCTCGAACATATCGGATGCACGCTCACACGCCAAATGAAAAATTCTCCCCATATGTACCTTTGTTGGAGGACTTCTAACTCGTTGCGCCTCATCAAAAATTAAAGTCAATACCATAGAGCTAGTAAAAGGTAGATTACATGGTTGTAATAAAAATAATTCAAGTTTTTAATAATTTGTAAACAGAAAACTGAATTCCATTTGGAAACAGCAGCTGACAATAGTTCTGGTTCTCGGAATATTCATAAGCAGTTTCAGTGACTATAACCTTTATAAGTAGATTAGTATTTATTTGAATATATCTACCGGAAATCTATTTTCAACTAGCAATAGTTTTAGCTGCATAACGTTCAGATAAGATGATCAGCTCCCTGACCTAAATGCCTAGTTAATTTCTTCAAATTCAGCCAAAGACAACTGATTAAAGCAGTCAGAATCAATTCTGCAGCAGCTGGATTTATATATGCATATATATATATAACAAGGGCAGTTGTCAGAAGAGGGCCATCTAGATAGAATACAACCACATCCACCATTTACCCACCCCTTAACCACACAGTCTCCTGGGAGAGGCATACCTGAATGCAGGCACCAGTCTTCAATTTGCAAAGGCTGCAGACTAATGACCATCGGCTCGGTGGAATGTGAGACACTTTTGTAATTGGTTCCATTCTTTCAGGACAGGCAATACTGACCTATGGTCATAATAAAATAGATTAAAGCATTTCCCCAAATTGAAAAAAAATCAAAAAGTTGATCCCAATTTGGGAATTCTGTTTTGAATCAACTTATATGCAATGTTAGTATGTTAGCTTCTTTTAAAGTGGAACAGCTTAATTTTTCAAAAATAGTGTACCGACCAATTGTGTCAATTGTCAACAAGGAGTCCTCAATGGGATTAAAGAAACAAAGAATACCAGCGCAAGTAATTAGATTTTCTTAAGCAATATCCTCCTAAAAAGTCAAACAACCCACTTATTGAGTGCGGATCCACAACATAGAACTCATTTTCAGATAAGCAGCTGAGAAACATTTAAAAAATAAACAATTTTCCTTGCACATGATAGCAATATTTCTACTATGGAGATGGAAATCTAATATTTTATTTTATTCAAGGGAAACATACTATAGAAATGCTGCCACAATTCAAATATATTTATCATTCAAGACGAAGAACTTGTCTGCGTGATACTACACATTTTGTAAAAAGCAAAGATCATTCAGATATGCTCAAGTGCAAATTCATAAACATCAATAAATATTGGCTGGTCAGTGCACAGTTGTAAATTATAATTGGATTAATCTCATCCCACAAAATACAATTAAGTCCAATGATTATACTTCTCTGTCACAAATACCTCAAAGCAGTAGTGATTGTTCATTCTGCACCTCTCCACATATTAGCAAATTAGGGTGGCATTGGTTCATAAGCACAAAACCAAAATCTACAAAACACCTAAAAGGTCATCTCTTCCAACCTAAGGTGACTGCATTTAACAGAGGCATCAAACAAAATCTTCTCCCAAAATCAAAGAAGGATCAAGTGAAACAATAAGTGACTACTACTTCAATTTTATTAAATCAGTAGCAAAAGAAAGTCAGACTTGCATTTATATAGCACTTTTCATGACCACTGGACATCTCAAAGAACTTTACAGCTAAAGGAGTATTTTTTGAAAGTAGTCACTGTTGTGATGTAGGAAAAGTGGCAGTCAATTTGCACACAGCAAACTCCCACAAACAGTAATGTGTTAATGAACCGATTTTGTGATGTTGATTGAGGAATAAAATATTGGCCAGGACACCAGGGATAACTCCCCATTTCTTCAAAATAGTGTCATGAGGTCTTTTGCATCCACCCGAGCAGGCAGATGGGGCCTCAGTTCAGGTCATCTGAAAGACAGCACCTCTGACAGTGTAGCACTGGAATGTCAGCCTTGATTTTTGTGCTCAAGCCCTGTAGTGGGACTCAAACCAGGAACCTTGTGACTCATATAAGAATGCTACCGGCTTAACCATGGCTGACAAGTAAAAATTCAATGTACACACTCAGGAAGTGACAATTGAAGTAATCTACCTGACTATATACATGGGCCCAAAATGGGCACTCAGAATTTGTGCAACAGCAATTAAATCTTTATGCAGAATTAAATTGGAAATAATTACATTTCTCAAAATGTTATTCACTGGATTATGAATGAGCCCACCGCTGCATAGTTGATTTGTGACCCTTGCCAGGGACAGCAGTGCCAGGAAAATCAGCATGGAGGAGAGGTGGCACAGTGGGTGCGTACTTTTTCGTACTTTTCCTAATATTGAATCAACCCCCCAACAAGACAACCAAGGTGCAGCAGCGACAGCAACTTATTAAAATAAATTGTGTTGTTGAGATGGGACACCAACTCAGAATTAAAGATGAGAACACTATTTGTCTGCCATGTCTTGGACAAAGGATAAACTCCAGTCAGAAGGAGTAAGAAAATTATATCATGAAACAAGTCATATTACTTCGCTAGTTTTTAAAAAAATCATCTGGGATTTATTTTGCTTCTTGACCACACAAGCTCTGCTAACCCAATGTTTCTGGTTAACAATTTCCTAACTAGGAATACAGGTATAGTTCTTACAATAACATCCAAGAATGTCATTTCTTGTCTCAGGACAAGACTGATAGGATCGGATCCTGAAACAGTTGGCATCTTGAATAATTTTTTAATTTTAAAAAATATATTAAAAAGGTAATTATTTTCACGTCAAGCCAATATTTGAATGAAGAAGGATTTTAAATACTGCATGTAGAGCTTTTAACTTTACCAGAATTCAAATGTGCAAGTACACTAGGAGGAAAAAGAAGTGACAATAAGTTTGTAGACAGAGATTTCTGCTAAAATAATTCCATAAAGTCACTTTTTACCTCAGGTATCCACAAGGCACAGCTGACATGTGCCCATTTGGTCCCAGCGCGTGTAGCTTTCATTGCTCCGCCTTGCTTTGGGCACAGAAGACACTGAGGATAAATTCCAAGTACACAAGTGCGACACAACCAGCTACCTTCAGGCACTTTCAGAATCCCATAGCATGCCTGAGTGTAAAAGAAATTTGGCAGAAACATATTAGTCAACAAAATTCGACTAACAAATTAGCAATAATACTCATATTTATGACTTTCATGAGTTGGATCCCACATCAATAGTTGATGTGAAAGTTATAAAAAATCATTTGTATTTCTCAAATCTATAGCACCCCATAGTCAGTCCTCACCTTTCAAAAAAAAAGTGCAGACATGAATGTAGCAAGACAAAGCAGCCCGCTTGATCAATACCCCATTCCTTCAACATTCACTCCTTCTGCCCCGGCACACAGTGGCAGTGCTGCTGATCATTTACAAGATGCACTGCAGCAACTCACCAAGGCTCTTTTATAGCACCTTCTAAACCTGAGATCTTTACCACTTAGAAGGACAGGGCAGCAGTCCCTCCCAACTTCTCCGCTAAACCACACAGCATCCAGATTTGGAACTATATCACCATTCCCCTTCACTGTCACTGGGTCAAAATCCTGGAACACCCTCTCTCCCTAACCGCATGTTGGGTGTACCTACACCACATGGACTGCAGAGGATGAAGAAGGCACCTCACCACTCAAGGGCAATTAGGATTGGGTAATAAATGTTGGCCTTGCCAGTGAAGCTCATATCCCCTGAATGAATAAAAAAGACATCAGTGTAGGGCTCGTTCACTCAAGGCCAAGATGAGCAGATGCACTTGGCTTTCACCTATTTGGTACATGATCATTATATAACTCTGACCTACAATGGTTGTCATCTGGCAGCACCTCACTTTCAATAATTCTCATCCTTATCTTCAAATCACTCCATAGTCTCTGCCCGCCCTATTTCCATCGGCCTTATAGCCCTCTGCAATATCCATGCACCTTCAAATCTGGCCTCTTGTGCAACCACTATTTTAATCACTTCATCAGTGACAGACATGCTTTCAGCTGCTGAAGCACTAAGTTCTGGAATTTCCTCCTTAAACTTCGTTCTCTTTACTTCTCTCTCTCCATCTGTAAGGTGCTCTTTAAAGCCTACTCTTGTGATGAAGCTTATGGTCATCCGTCTCAATATCTTATTTGTGACTCAGTATCAAGTTTTGTTCGATAATGCGCCCATGAAGCACTTTGGGACAATTCACTACTTTAAAAAGGTGCTATATGTTTGCACATTGTTAATGGAATTCAAATGCCAGATTAGTCTGTAATTCAAACCTGTCTCTATAAAGTGAAGGGACACACACTAGCCCTGCAGCTTTGGGCTTCAATTCAACCGTTTGAAATAAAAGTTAAGTTTTACTATCAGTAATGGTGCAAAGATGGAAGTGATAGGAGCTCACATACATTGAAAGTTCACTAAAACTAACCATCATTTAAAAATACAGGTCCAATCCCCAGATCCCTACCGAACATTGTAAGTATTACCCAAACCCTTCACTTCAATTGATTCAAACATACCACATTAAATATAAATCCAACTCTTTGGGAATTTGAGACTGATAAAAAAAATGTAGGGGAAGCAACAGCCTGCTGCCCAACATTTCGTGGTCCCAAGGCTGCAACTGATAGCTGTACAAGGTATAGGTCTCCACCATCCTTTTGATGCTTAAGACAGGAATAGCAATACACAGCAGCTATCAAGAAAAAATGGTGAGCGTAGCTCTCCAGGTATTTTAAGTGATACTTTCTTGCCATCTCACTGTTATCAAGTTTGCCAGAGCTGGGAATTAGGACTTCATGTAGGTTGATTAACTCATTCAGCAAATGTACAGCACTATAATCCTATTTTAAAAATTGTTACTCATATCGACACTAATTAGAAAATGGTACGGGTAAACATTTTAAGGTCTCGGTAAACTCCTTTAAGATGTTAAACAAAAACAGAATTACCTGGAAAAACTCAGCAGGTCTGGCAGCATCGGCAGAGAAAGAGTTGACGTTTCAAGTCCTCATGACCCTTCGCCAGTTCTGTCGAAGGGTCATGAGGACTCGAAACATCAACTCTTTTCTTCTCCGCCAATGCTGCCAGACCTGCTGAGTTTTTCCGGGTAATTCTGTTTTTGTTTTGGATTTCCAGCATCCGCAGTTTTTTTGTTTTTATCCTTTAAGATGCTGTTAGGTGAAAGTTTACAGGGTCAGAAGTGAAAGTTATAGGATTCTTCAATAGTTTTGATCTCATTAGTATTGCACTGGCAATTCTATTGGTTCCACTCCTGTTCATTTCACTGAAGTAAAATTTAAATTTGTCGGCAAAGGAACTGTAAAGGTGACAATTTGATTTATTGAACACAATTACAGAATGCTAACATCTCCAGGCAAAGTCCAGACTCCCTCTGCTTGTTCACAGATTACAATGTTGAAAGAAACTATTATTAATCATAAATCCATTCAAGTGCAAGGAAGAGCTTTCTGAGCCACAAGCCTCCAGTTAGCTGAAATCCAGCTCAATTCTGTTTTTCTATTTTGAAATACTCAGCAATTAACATCTGACTCATTTTTCTATTCTCAGTTAACCAGAAAAAGCATATGGGTACACTAATACTATTATGCTACTAAGCTAGTAATCCAGAGATCTGTAACAATTCCAGGAACCATGGCAGTTTGAGAATTTGAATTCTATAGACAAAAAATCTGGATGAAGTCACCAGAAGGGATCAGACTGTCGTAAAAACCCAACCGGTTCAAATTAGGGAAGGAAATCTGCCATCCTTAACTGGTCTGCAAATGTGTGCCTCCAGTCCCACATCAATGTTATTGCTTCTTAAATTGCTCTTTGAAGTGAAGTTTTGAATAACACCACTTAGTTGTATCATGCTGCCCCAGGGTAATTAGGAATGGGCATTAAAAACTTCTGCATGCCTCTCCTTGAAAAGTTCGGCATATATTTTAGCAGTTTTAATGCTTTAGCCTGTCACTTTTTGGGTATGTGAATCCTCAAATTTCTCAGTTCCTGCAGCCTCAATTTAAAAATTTCACCATTAAGTTTCTATTGTCAGGCCTCATTGTTCCTTCAAGTTCCAGTTAAAATAATTTTCTATGTTATCAACTTCTGCAGTTTCCCTTTAAAAAATAATCTGCATATATATCAAAAGATCCTGGAAGAATATCTACCACGTGCAGGCATTCATTATAGAAGCCGTAGGACAGGAATGAAAAGTTTAGGATGGGAACATCTGCCGATTATAAATTAAATATTTGCATGGCTGTGCAAGCTAGAGGGCTAGCAGTTCTTCAACCAGCAATCACTTGCCAAATTTTTAACATGGCACTGTTGGACAGATTCTGACAGATCGAGAATCCATCCCAAATTTATGCCCCAGGAAAATGATCTGTCCACCCACACAACCTGGATTTTCAGGCAATTAAGCTACTATGCATTCAGCTATGATTTGGTTCCTTTCAGTTTTCTTTATTCACCCATTAAATATACATTTGTATTTTCCAGTTTGGAGAAAATGATAGTCCAGCCTTTCCATTTACAGAAACTATTGGGTACACTGGTACTAGTGTATTTTTTTGTTTCATTATGGTGCAAATGGTAGCCTTGGGTTTATGGTGTTGGACCAGCAACCTAGCAGTTAAATATGCAATTCCCATCAGATTTAAAATTGTGTTCAATAAAATATAATTTGTGGGCCAGATTGTTGTAAAGACCCAACTTGTTCATTAATGTCTTTCAGCGTCCAGCCCACAACTCAGTCAAATCCCACATTAATAGTTCCCCCTAATGTCATTAGGAAATCTGGCAAAGTACTATAAATAGATAGATCCTTGATTAAAGGGGGGAGGGGGGTAGTTGGTGGTGAAAGGTTATCGGGGTTGGCAGGTATGTGGGGTTGAGGTTACATTCAGATCAGCCATGATCTTATTGAATGGCAGACCAGGCTCAAGGGGCTGAATGGCCTACGTCTGTTCATATGTATTAAGAACTGGTCTTGCCAGTGATGCCCACATCCCAAGAATTAATTTTTAGAAAAACATATACACATTTACAAAATCAGAAATTGCTGGAAAAACTCAGCAGGCCCAGCAGCATCTGTGGAGAGAGAAACAGAGTTAACGTTTCGAGTCCGTATGATCCTTCTTCAGTGCTCTGAAGAGTCGTATGGACTCGAAACGTTAACTCTGTTTCTCTCTCCACAGATGCTGCTGGGCCTGCTGAGTTTTTCCAGCAATTTCTGACTGTGTTTCAGATTTCTAGCATCCGCAGTATTTTGCTTTTATCTACTTTTACAAATCCTTCCCCAGGATTCTGCAGTTAAAATACAAACTTTTAAATAATTGTGTATTATTTGACTTACTTAAACGGTCAGAGCTCCCCTGCCCAACACCGCACCACCCCATGCCTCTGCACCCACTCCACTGGTCATTTTGATATAAAACTGTGATGTTTTGTTTGTTCATTCTGGCATATAATCTCATCAACACCTGCTGACCACGTGATCAAGGTTACTTAGCTAACAGTGACCAAACAGAAAGCCATCAGTACCCACTACATTTGTATAGGTTAAAAGTTAAATATCTTAGATGGTTTTCACCGTAATGTATAAATGTACTACAATAACCCAACCAAGTTGTGTTTAGAATGAAGGCCTCCATTTTGCAATAAGGATTAGATGACGGATTGCCACTCTGCTCCTATTTACTTATCTTGCACCAGAGCTCATTTCTTGCCTGGGCTTCCAAACCAGGCCCCCTCAGAAATGTGGAGTGTAGAATCTTCCTTTGTAGTGCAGAAGCATCAGGGGAAGCCAAACCGTCGAGATGTCGGGATGTGGTCAGAGGGGGTCAGGGGGTCCAGTGGGGAGTTAGGAGTGGGGGGGTGATCAGTGGTATAGTTCATCCAGGATTTAGAACTGGTTTTAAATCCTTCTAACTTTTCCTGGATAACTATTCTAGTGAGTCGGAACCAACCAAAGTCTCCGACTTTAACTCAAAGAGTTTTGGAGGGTTCCAGACACAGAGGAAATGCCCTTCTGAGGTTGAAGCTTCCCGGGCAATTCCCATGGGGTCCTTGCATTGGGATTGATTGGAGGCCCCCAGAGAATCTTCTGGGGTACGACCATCCATTTTTGAATAGGTATTATTTTAACTTACTTGATGGACACAGATATTACACCGATCACAGAAGACCATCTCATTGCCCTCTTCACTATCAGGGGAGCGACATACGTCACAGATAACATCTTCATCATACTCAATTCCAAGCCCTTCCTCAGTTTCTATGGCATGGTTCATGTTTTCATAGCAGTGACGCTCCAGTGCTTCTATAATTTTCTCCATAGTGCATTCATGAATCAAACCACATCCTAATGGAGACAATTTTAAGAAAAAAACTTGCTTTTAATATTATCAAATGAATCTTCATGATTACCGATCATCAAGCAACGGGAAACCAATTTAAGACATTGCTCCTCTTAAGGATTTAATAAGCTCTGAAGTCCTCCAATTCTATATTGGATGCACAGATAAAACAACTTTTGTAGTGTGCCTTTAAGGTCGCAAAACAACCCAAGGCGTTTTGCAGGAGCATTATAAAACAAAATACAGCACCGAATTATGAGGTCAGATGACCAAACGCTTGGTCAAAGAGGTAGGTTTTAAGGAGGGTCTTAAAGGGAGAAGAGTGAGTCAGCGAGGTGAAGAGGTGTAGGGAGGGTATTCCAGAGGTTAAGAAATAGGGAACTTTGATGCAATTAAAATCAGGATTGTACAAGACGACAGAATTCTCAGGAGATTGTGGAGCTGGAGAAGATTAGACTTAGAGAAGAACAAGGCCATGGAGGGATTTTAAAACAAGAGTGAGAATTTTAAAATCAAACCATTGCTTGGCAGGGAGCCAACATAGGTCAGCGAGCTCAAGGGTTATAGGGAAACTGGGAAAGGGACTGGGGTGCAAGCTAAGGCATGGACAGCAGGCCACTGGATATCCTCAAGTTTACAGAGGATGGAATGTGGGAATCTAGCCAGGAATGTGTTGGAATAGTTGAGTCTAGATATAATGAAGGCATGAATGAAGGTTTTAGCAGATGAGCCGTGACAGGGGCGAAGTCAGGTGATGTTATGGAGATGGAAATAGGCAGGTTTAGTGACAGTACAAATCAGTTTGGTGAGACCAATGCTTCGATATTGCAAAAATTATTAATCACCTGATGCACCATTTTGCAGCAGCCCACAAGTCACTAAAGTCTTTCTGCACAAGCAGATAAATTAAATTACATTGATTATTTTGGGGGGGGGGAAATTACAGCTTATTGGTTCCCTGACCCAAGTTAAAGACTGCAACTCATGGAGAAAAAATATTTTCTTAAATTTCTCCATCTAATGTTATTCTCTAACTTTCCTATTATACATAAGAAAACCAAGCCCAAATCTTAAAATGAAAAAGGAATGTCACATTTGTCTGTAGAAGATTAGCGCTGAAAGGGAAAAAAATAGAACAGCGCTACTTAATCCATCATTTATGTCCTCCATTACCATGAACAGCAGGCATATAAGATGACACCAAATAAAAATTTAGTATTTACCATCCCATATAGAAAATGAGATGCAAGACATTTCCTCTGTTTTAAATCTACCATACCCTACAACCTCGCAATTCGGAACAAATAAGTGCTTTGAATTCTCAAACATTTTGGGCAGAACTTGACCCCCCCCCACCCCGCTCCCCTTGATGAAACCATGCTGACTTTGCCCTATTTTACCATGCACTTCCAAGTATTCTGAAATCTCATCCTTAATAATGGACTCTAAAATCTTACCAACAACCGAGGTCAGGCTAATCGGCCTGTAATTTCCCGTCTTTTGCCTCACTCCCTTCTTAAACAGTGGGGTTACATTAGCGATTTTCCAGTCCTCTGGGACCCTCCCTGACTCCAGTGATTCCTGAAAGATCACCACTAACACCTCCACTATCTCTTCAGCTATCTCCTTCAGAACTCTGGGGTGTAATCCATCCGGTCCAGGTGATTTATCCACCTTCAGACCTTTCAGTTTTCCTAGCACCTTCTCCTTGGTAATGGCCACCATACTAACCTCTGCCCTCCGACTCTCTTAAATTTTGGGGATGTTACTTGTGACTTCCTCCGTGAAGACTGACACAAAGTACCTATTCAGTTCCTCCACCATTTCTTTGTTCCCCATTATTACTTCTCCAGCGTCATTTTCCAGCGGCCCAATGTCCACTTTTGCCTCTCTCTTACCCTTTATATATCTAAAAAAAACTCTTGCAATCTTCTTTTATGTTACTGGTTAGTTTACACTCTCATTTAATCTTCTCCCTCCTTATTTCTTTTTTAGTTGTCCTCTGTTGGTCTTTGTAGGCTTCCCAATCCCCTGGCTTCCCACTGCTCTTCGCCGCATTGTATGCTTTCTCTTTAGCTTTTACGCTGTCCCTGGCTTCCCTTGTCAGCCATGATTGCCTCGTCCTCCCTTTAGTATGCTTCTTCTTCCTAGGGATGAATTTTTGCTGTGTCTCCCAAATTACTCCCAGAAACTCCTGCCATTGCTGTTCCAATGTCTTTCCTGCTAGGCTCATCTCCCAGTCAATTCTGGCCAGCTCCTCCCTCATGCCTCTGTAGTTGCCTTTATTCAACTGTAATAACGTTACATCTGATTCCAGCTTTTTCCTCTCAAATTGCAGGGTAAATTCTATCATATTATCACCTTCCTCCTAAGGTTTCCTTCACCTTAAGCTCCCTTATCAAATCTGCCTCATCATATATCACTAAATCTAGAATTGCCTGTTCCCCAGTGGGCTCCACCACAAGCTGCTCCAAAAAGCTATTCCAGAAATTCCTTTTCTTGGGATCCAATACCAACCTGATCTTCCCAGTCTGCCTGCATATTGAAATCCTCTATGATCACTGTAACCTCACCTTTCTTACAAGCCTTTTCTATCTCCTGGTGTATCTTGTGCTCCACATCCTGACTACTGTTCGGAGGCCTGTACATAACTCCCATTATGGTTTTTTTACCTTTGTGGTTCCTCAACTCTACCCACACAGATTCTACATCATCTGACCCTACATCATTTCTTGCTATTGATTTAATTTCATTTCTTACTAACAAAGCAACCCCACCACCCCCTCTGCCAACCTGCCTATCTTTTCAATAGGATGTATATCCTTGGATATTTAACTCCCAGTCTGATCCCCCTGCAGCCATGTTTCTGCAATGCCCACCACATCATACCTGCCAATTTCAATCTGCGTCACAAACTCATTTACCTTATTTCGTATACTGCCTGCATTCAGATACAACACCTTCAGTCCTGTATTTCCCATCCCCTTTCTCATTGTTGTCCCTTTATCTGATGTGCTTGAAGTTAGATTCCTAGTCCTTTCCAAACACTCTGTCCTATTGTGTGTTCTGGAGACTTTAATAGCCTCTCCTGGGCTCTCCTTCCTTTTCAGTTTTTTCAAAATTTCCATGAAGTTGAATCCACCCACCACCTCCCCCCCCACCCCACCCACCCCCCACCACATGCTAACTTGCTGCTTTGTTTCCCATTAGTCATACTTCTTGGGGTTTTGCCCTTCCCTTCCCCCCAACTTTCTAGTTTAAAGTCCTGTTGACCACCCTATTTACCCTTTTCGCTAGAACATTGGTCCCAGATCTGTTCAGGTGGAGACCGTCCCAATGGTACAGATCCCTCCTGTTCCAATACTGATGCCAATGCCCCATGAAATGGAACCCCTCTTTCCCGCACCACTCCTTTAGCCACGTGTTTACTTCCCTTATTCTCGTGTCCCTATGCCAATTTGCACATGACTCGGGTAGTAATCCGGAGATTATAATCCTTGAGGAACTGTTCTTTAATTTAGTTCCTAGTTCCTGATAATCCACAAATAGGTCCTCTTTCCCAGTCTTATCTATGTTATTCGTCCCGACGTGGACCACAACAACTGGATCCTCCCCTTCTCTCTCCAATATCCTTACAAGCCAGTCAGAATTGTCTCTTACCCTGGCACCAGACCGGCAACATACCATGCGGGACTCTCGATCCTGCTTACAAAGGATGCTATCAATTCCCCTAATTGTAGAATCCCCTACAACTACCACTTGTCTTTTTGCTCCCCCTTCTTGAATGGCCTCTTGTGCCATGGTGCCGTGGTCAGTTGGCTCATCCTCCCTACAGCCCTGTTCCTCATCCACACAGGGAGTAAGTACCTCGTACCTGTTGGACAAGGTCAAGAGCTGAGACTTCTCTGTCCCTGGACACAGGATCCCTCTACCTGCCTCACTTGCAGTCACACCCTGCTGACCCTGACCACTGACCGAATTTGAGATTTTAATCTACCAGCTGTGACCGCCTCCTGATACAAAGCATCCAGGTAACTCTCCCCCTCCGGGATGTGCTGCAGCGTCCGGAGCTCGGACTCCAGATCATCAATTCTGAGCTGGAGTTCCTCCAGCAACCAACACTTGCTGCAGATATGGTCACTGCGGCTCGCAATGGGATCTGCCAGCTCCCACATCGTACAGCTACAGCACATCACCTGCCCAGCCATCTCGACTTAGATAATTAATTTATTAATTAGCATTTCAGTGTTTATTTTTTCAAATTTGGTGCAGGTTTCCTACGAACCAATCAGGTCACAGCTTTCCTGTGACGTCAGTTTTTCACTTTTATCCTGCGTCTCTGCCACTCTCCTCGCGCTCTTTTATCCTGCGTCTCCGCCGCTCTCCTTGCGTTTTTATCCTGCGTCTCCGCCGCTCTCCTCCCCCTCTTTTATCCTGTGTCTCCGCCGCTCTCCTCGCGCTCTTTTATCTTGCAGCTCTGCCGCTTTCCTCGCGTTCTTTTATCTCGCGCCTCCGCCGCTCTCCTCGCGCTCTTTTATCTCACGTCTCTGTCGCTCTCCTCACGTTCTTTTATCCTGTCTCCGCCACTCTCCTCGCGCTCTTTTATCCTGTCTCCGCCGCTCTCCTCGCGCTCTTTTTTCCGGGGCTCCGCTGCTCTCCTCGCGCTCTTTTATCCCGCGTCTCCGCTGCTCTCCTCGCGCTTTCATCCCGCGTCTCCGTCGCTCTCCTCGCGCTCTTTTATCTCGCGTCTCCGCCGCTCTCCTCGCGCTCTTTTATCCTGTAGCTCCGCCGCTTTCCTCTCGTTCTTTTATCTCGCGTCTCTGCCGCTCTCCGCGCTCTCTTTTATCCTGTGTCTCCGCCGCTCTCCTCGCTCTCTTTTATCCTGTGTCTCCGCCACTCTCCTCGCTCTCTTTTATCCTGTGTCTCCGCCGTTCTCCTCACTCTCTTTTATCCTGTGTCTCCGCCGCTCTCCTCGCGCTCTCTTATCCTGTGTCTCCGCCTCTCTCCTCGCGCTCTTTTATTGTGTCTCCGCCACTCTCATCCAATTTTATCTTGTGTCTCCGCCGCTTTCCTCACACACTTTTATCCTGTTGGGGGGGGAAGTTGATGGCCTGACGCATGTGGGCATGCTTCCAATCGGTGCCCCCGATTGGAGACGTGGCGCCATTTTACGTGGGCTGGCCAATTAAGGCCTGCCCAGCGCAATGTCCGCAGGCCAGGGGAATCCCTAAAATCGAGAGTGCACTCTTTTGCTCATGCACACGAAAGAGCACTCTCATCTCCAAGGTTAAGTGCTGCCTTGGGAGATCGGTTCTACTTTCAACAATATTAAAAATAGAAAATAAAATTCCCTTACATGTCCTCTCATGTGACAATGTCACATGAGTTGGGACATGTTCATAATTTCCATAACAACTTCATTAAAATTTTTAAAACCTCATCCCACCGGTGGATGAGGTTTCATGTTTTTTCTAGTTGCCGCTAGGGCTCCTGGCCTGCCCGCCAACCTTAAGGTTGGACGGGCAGGTCCTTTAATTGCTTAGCTGGTCCTGTCAATAGCCTCAATTGGCCCTTGACAGGTCAGCAGGCCCGCAGCTGATTTTGCTGCGCTCCCACCTTATTGAAAATTTAAATGGAGCAGGGTGACGTCAGAAGTTCCGCTCGAAGTCATCCTGCGACGGCAAGCGGACCCCACCCCCGCTCGCTGACGGTCAAATCCTGCCCTTTATTTGCCAAGAAACATTCAAATGAAACCCCAGAATGAAAGTTAACAAAGAGAGATGATTGCATCCACTGTGGTAAATAAATGCACATTTTACTGGATAAACTTAGGCTTACCCATTTCTCTCAGTTCTTCATTTGCCGCATGCAACCAGTAAATGTCCACATCATCCAAGTCGTAACGGCACACAGTATCTGCCAGTTCCAGGATGTTAAGATATCCGGGGTCTGAGGGTTCAGTGGTAGAGCAGCGGATATACTTCCGTGGTTTAGTGAACAAAGTCTCCTTTACCTTTTCCACAATAACCCTAAAACAGCCAAACATAAAAAACAAACACAGGAATAGAACCAATTCAGTCCAAGTAATCCCAAACATGCTTAACTTTACAGCAAAACATTTCATTAGACAAGAGCGTGAAAGTCTTCTTGCATTCTCTGAATCAAATCCTGGACCTAATTTCCCCCTTCAAACCCAGTGGTACAGAGACTACTTATAGCACCCTATTAAAGTTCACATCCAATCTCCTAATTAAGCGTAGGCCATAGATTGAACCTGGGACCTTCCTGGTCTGTGTGGGATAGGAGTGTGAAAAATGGATTTATGTAGGCAAAAATGTTTACAGCATTTCTTTTCACTCAGTAGAAAGTTGCTATTGCAATGTATGAAGTGTCACAAACAAATAGGTATAAATTAACAGCATCTACAAACTATTATGAAATATTCCTTTCCATAAAAATAAATTCCAAGTTTTTGAATCTGTGCCCTTTTTGCTATCAGGGAAGCAGTATTAGTTAAGAAAGAGATCATTATTCATGGCTACAGAGGAACAGTCAGAAACAGAACTATGGAATTTACGTAGGGGTGGAGAAGCAGAGCATTACATTATAAACAAGAATTTTAATTTATAATTTCCCTCTTCAGACGGCATATTACATTGACATGCTGTAAAAAGTTGAAAAATCTATTCAAACCTTCAGCTTTAGCTGTCAGAACACATTCACTCACTTTACAGAATAATTATAGGTGCAACAGGCCATTAGGTCCATCTTAGCTCACCCAGCTGGAATGAACCCTCAAGTTTATCTTAAAACAATTTCAGGGTTTTTGTCTTCACTATTGTAGCCAGGATTCTATTTCATGTATTGCTCATTTTGTGAAAAACAATTTCTCCTGAGGCCAGTCCTAAATTTGCCTTCTACTACTTTGATCCTGTGATTCATAGAGGTCTACAGGACAGAAAAAGGCCCTTGGAGTCTGCGCCAGTCAAACAAGTACCTAACTATTCTAATCCCATTTTCCAGCACTAGGCCCATAGCCTTGTATGCCATGGCATCGCAAGTGCACATCCAAATACTTCCCTGTCTTACTCTTGCAATTTAACTTAAAGCAATTTGATAAATTAGTTTTTTTTCTATAGATTTACAATATCATATATATCTCTCACCTCTTGGACTTCTCCTTTCAAGGCAAAAAGGTCCAATTTTTTTCCAATCTTTGCTCATCACAGACAAGACAGACTAGAACTCAGCCCGGTGCTTCACATTTGCACTGCCTCCAGGGCTCGAATGCCTCCCTTACAACTTGATGATCAGAAATAGGCAGCACTCAAGGTGTGAGCTGACCAGAGCACTCTGCACTTTGTTCACAATTTTCTCTGATTTGTATCCTTCTGTTTAGCTTACATCGTTCAATGCTATACTAAATTTTTTGAATGCTGCTCTGCGGGACTGAGTGTCAAATCCATTAAGACTCTTTGGTATTCCCCCACACCCCCACCAAGTTCATCCAACCGAGTACCTGTTTTGTCTATTTTGCCTTGCTTGGTACAATAATTTACATTTGTCTATATTTAAGTTCATTTGCCATTGCTCTGCCTACTTGCATAGTTTGTAAATCCAGGTCATTCTCCAATTCCTCACTTCAATTTCACTGTTTATACTAATTTGCTTTCAACTGCTAATTTATCAAGTTGCTTTGGGTTTGAGCTCAAATTATAAGTTGGAAATAACTGGACCAATAATGATCGATGGGACACACCACTCAGTACTTCCTACCACCCAATGTAACTTCTCTGACAAGGCCTAAACTTCAGAGTGTCTTGGTTCACATTTCTAACTCACATCTTATTTTTCCACTTCAGATATTCTTCTGCCACGTACATTTCCTGACCTATAGGCTTATTTACCGTTATGCTGGTGCCTTGCTATGAACAAAACAAATTATTGGTGAATAGGATGAACTTTACCAAGAAACCAACAGGAGGACACCAAAATGCAATGTCCACTCAATTCTAATACAAAACTGTATTTGTGGGTGCCAGTCACCTGTAACAATTAATGGAAAGAACAGAATATTCCTCTTGAAAAACAACTGTTACCTAACAGATGGATCTGGAATTGTTTCTGGGCTGGCTGGAACCTGAACTCCTTTCTCCCACTCTTGCTTCCACTGATCAGCCAAAAGATAGTATTCATCCTGGTTCACATGGTGGGAGTCTGGAATCTTCATGGCACTGATGAGATCCTTCCTGAATACCTACAAAAGCAAATCTAAATATTTATGTGAACATTAAAAGAGGTTGTTACGAGGCGATAATGCACTGTGCTACGCCTTGGCAGGAATCTGGTTCAAATCCATAGTTCCGCGCGTAGCTAGTCGACAAGAGTGTGTCATTCAAGGTAGTTCTTGTGCACTATCCAGTGATTAAATATATAGCAAAATAAGCAGAGGCTTATTGGGATAGATCACCCACCATCTCAACCAAGGAGAACATAAGAGTGGAAGGAAGATAATATGCACATAATCTTTATCTTTTTCCTAAAAAGCATGAGAATAAACAGAGACCCTTTGGCAATACACTTTTAAATGCTCAATGACATGTTCGGTTTTCTGAAGGTGTCTAATGTTGACTATGCCAACATCAGGTTCGGATGAAGAAATCTGATGGGTAATTTCATTCACTAATCTTTGATTTGTCCTAACTTTTAATTCTCCAGTAAGCGTAACACCTGTTTTGTCCATTTTGCCTTACTTGGTACAATAATTTACATTTGTCTATATTAAAGTTCATTTGCCATTGCTCTGCCTACTTGCATAGTTTGTAAATCCAGGTCATTCTCCAATTCCTCACTTCAATTTCACAGAGAAAGCCAGTCTGATGAACTTTAAGGAGATCTCAATTATCTGAATTCAATTCTATCTAGTTTATATTTGCAAAAAAAGACAGCTGAAGTACACAGTCCAGAATATTAAGGTTTAGGTGCAAATGATTCCACTCTCTCTGTAAAACAGTGATGCATTTGGAAAAGGGAGAAGGTCATTCAGCCTCTTAGGCCTGTTCCGCCATTAAATTAGATCATTGCTGATCTAAAACTGAACTCTTATTTTTCCACCTATGTCCCTTAACCCTGTATATACCCTTAGCTAACAAAACTTTTCTCAATCTTGATAGCTCAAATTGTCCTAGTAATCTCAGACTTTTTGGGGAGCTTGAGATGAAGAGGAAGAGGGTGGAAGAATGCTCCAAAATTTTACTGCGCTGTATGTGGGGGGGAAAAAAATGTTTCCTGATTGTGCTGCTGAATGGCTTGGTTCTAATTGTAAGATTATGTCTCCCTGTTCTTGATTTCCCACACCAGAGGAAATAGTTTTTTCTGTAGCGACTCAATGAAATCTTTATAGCATTTTAAACACCTCAAATCAGATCGCAATCAAATCTCCTATACTCAATGGAATTCAAGCCAGGTTTACGACAAGGCACAATTCAATCCACTAAGTCATGGGGCCATTCTTGTGAACCTGCAGTCTGCCCCCACTTCAAACAGGAATCACTGGAATCAATTGTTTATACACCGGGTTCTCAGCAGGACACTTACCCAATTTAGAATTTTCTTTACAAGGAAAATTATAGATCACCTTTAAATATCTGACTTTTTGGTTATGAAACAAAAAATTCTGCAAGCTCTAGAAGACTTCCGGTGAGGAAAAATAAATATTCTACGTTTACTGGAGCTTGTGCTTGAAAAGCTAATCTCCCAGGGGTGCAGGGATAGCATGTACCTTTCCTGCAATTTTTCCTTCCTCGAGTAAGAGATTGCTAGGGGTTTTTTCAAAAAGCTCATGGTCTACTTGTCATGCAGTGAAAATCCAGTATTTTTTTTTAGCCCTACAAATTAAGAGTTTATAATAACTTTTTTCTTATGAAGTACTAACCTCAGCAGGCTTCTTCTTCCCACGTGCTGAAACATGCCGGTCACTCCTATACTTTGAATGGGAGGACAATGACGTTGAAGGGCCTATGCAGAAAGTTACAATAATCAATACTAAGAACATAACAAAGCCAAGGATAAGACACAAGAGACCACACAATTTGAGGTCTAACTAATACATGTTGCAAAAGCAATATTACAGAAGTTTGATGCAACCAACACAATACAGACAAACAATTATTCCACCAAAGCCATACTCTTCCAGTACAAAATCTGTGCGTACAATAATCTAAGATACTCATAACAGGAGTAAAAGTAACAGGTAAGTTTGGGAAACTTTTAACAAATAAAAATTAAGGGAATCAATTCCTCATTTATTATACATGCTCTTCAGCAATGGAAGCTTGCTATTCTTACCCGGTCTGCGATAATTTTAATTCCAGTCCAATCTATGTGATTGACATATTTCCATCAGAACTGAAGATGGGAAATAAATGGTGTCTTACAAGTATCAGTTGCACCTCAAGGACAAATGTAAAAAAACTTCTGGACCAGGGGCTGTGTTAATCCGAGATATTATAAGCATTCACACATGTTGCAGAGTTTGCATTTCAATAGTCTTAGGTAATTCATCTGCAGGAAACTTTGGTGACAGTGATGGTCTTTTCTCACTTGTGTCCCCTGGTCACCCGGAGCGATGCCCATAGACAACTCAATCACAGGTTTTGAGTTTGGAAGACTGCAGTGGTCTGTCAGTACAACATGGCAAAAGCTTCCCTTCTTTGAATATTTTTCTCTCCTGGAACATTTTGATCAATTTTCGTCTTTTTCAAAGAATTGGTAGTTCACAGAGACTCTCTGAATCACATTGTCTGAGCTGTATTGCTGCAATTTCAGAGAAGTGAGATCTCCCAAAGTAACATTTCCACTTTCAGAACCACCTTTATTGCTTCTGTTGCTTGCATGAAAGCCAATTTATGCCAAATTAAAGCCTTTGAAATAAGGATTCGCTTCCAAGAGAATCAAAATTAATATCCCAACTCACATCATGCAGTTCTTTGGCATAACAATTCTAGAGTTAACATCTAGAGATCTTGGGCAAATAAAAAAAAATAGATTGCCACAGTATCACAAGGCACTGGATACAGCAAAGGCTACGGGCCCTGACAATATTCTGGCAACAGTACTAAGTCTGTGCTCCAGAACTTTCCGCATCCCTAGCCAAGCTGTTCCAGTACAGCTACAAAACTGGCATCTACCCAGCAATGTGAAAAATTCTCCGGGTATGTCCTGTAAACAAAAAGCAGGACAAATCCAACCCAGGCAATTACTGCCCCATCAGTCTGCTCTCCATCATCAGTAAAGTGATGAAAGGGTCATCAACAGTGCTATCAAGCAGCACTTGCTTAGCAATAATCTGCTCACTGATGCTCAGTTTGGGATCCAGCAGGGTCACTCAGCTCCTGACCTCATCACAGCCTTGGTTCAAACATGGACAAAAGAGCTGAACTCCAGAGTGAGTTGTGAGTGACTAGCCTTGACATCAAGGCATCAGGGAGTCCTAGCAAAACTGGAGTCAATGGGGATCAGGGAGAAAACTCTCTTACTGGTTGAAGTCATACCTAGCAAAGGAAAATGGTTGTGGTTGCTCGAGGTCAATCATCTCAGTTCCAGGACATCACTGCTGGAGTTCCACAGGGTAGCGTCCTGGTCCCAACCATCTTCAGCTGCTTCATCAATGACCTTCCTTCCACCATAAGGTCAGAAGTGGGGATGTTAACTAATGATTGCACCATGTTTAGCAGCATTCGTGACTGGATTGGCCATATAATTACTGTGGCTACAAGAGCAGGTCAGAGGCTAGGAATTCTGCAGCGAGTAACTCATCTCCTGACTCCCCGAAGCCTCTCCACCATCTACAAGGCAGAGGTCAAGAGTGTGATGAAATACTCTCCACTTGTGCAGCTCCAACAACACTCAAGAAGCTTGACACTATCCAGGACAAAGCAGCTCACTTGATTGGCACCCCATCCACAAACATTCACTCCTTCCACCACCGATGCACACTGGCAGCAGTGTATGCCATTGACAAGACGCACTGCAGGAATTCACCAAGGCTCCTTCAACAGCACCTTCCAAAACCTCAACCACTACCATCTAGAAGGACAAGGGTAGCAGGTACATGGGAACACCACCACCTGGAAGTTCCCTTCCAAGCCACACACCATCCTGACTTGGAAATATATCACCGTTCCTTCACTGTCACCAGGTCAAAATCCTGGGGCTCCCTCCCTAACAGTACTGTGGGTGTACCTACAGCACATGGGCTACAGTGGTTCAAGAAGACAGATCACCACCATCTGCTCAAGGGCGATTAGGGATGCACAATAAATGCTGGCTTACCCAGCAACACCCACGTCCTGTGAATGGTTAAAAAAAATGCACATGGGTAGAAGGGGTTAAATGTTATTTTACTTACTCTCATTGTCTGAACTGTCACTGCTGCTCAAATGTCTGTTGCGTTTCATCCTGTCATGCCCTTTAATGAAAGGAAGAGGTTTAGTTTTCCAATTCTAGTATATCAAATTCAGTATTGACTTAATCCCACAGCACAAAGGATCTTCAAATATGCAAATCTGACTTACCATCAATTCTAAGTATATGCACATACTAATTCAATATTGTAGATCATGCGCTGAATCCATCATCCACATAAATTAGCTCTGCAAAGGGAAAAGAAAAATGTTCCATTAATCTAATTCAGCAACCATGTTATATCCTTAAAAGTTTCAGAATTTATACATGTACTTCAAGGATTTTGGTGACTCAGTCAAAATTGTCATTGTATTGCATCATCCAATGTTGAAACAATGCTGTAGCTCATTTGATAGCCTAATAGGAGAAAACTACAAACCAGTACTAACCAGAATACCTGTGGCTCAATATTCAATTCTGCACTTAGTGCTCAGCTGAAAAAATAATTGGGTGTAAAATTTCTCTCAAAATATCTGGGTTGGAAAACGCAAGTAGTAAAAGCCAGCAACCAGAGTTCTTAATCATTATCTGGTCACCCTTGCTAGAAAATTCACATATGGGTACCTCAAGTGAGAACAGAATCAAGGGTAAGGCTCAGCTGTGATACTATCCTTGAAGCGACTTTAAAACAAAGCAAGTTCAAAATAAATATTAGATTCACATTTGCAAACCAGGAATTTTTGTATACATGATGGGGCTTACAGTTACAAATCACCTTACGCAAGTTTACCAAAAGCCAAATTTGCACAATACCTGCCTCCGTGGAGTAAAAGTTTCACTCAGCAAATATTACCTATTTCCAAAACTGTTATATCAAAGTGTTTCACTGCAAATTCAATATTAAAGATTACAATCATTAATGGTCTGTTGCAAAAATCAGAATAAAACAATTTAGACAAAACACTGAAGTGTTAAAGGTTAAAGACCTGAGCAACATTCAGGCTTGGGCTGATGTGTGGCGCAATTGTTAGGTTGCCACTTAAGTGCCAGGCAATGACCATCTCAAACAATAAAGAATCCAACCATCACCCCTTGATATTCAATGGCATTACCATCGCTGAATCCCCCACTATCAACATCCTGGGGATTACCATTGACCACAAACTGAACTCGACTAGCCATATAAATACAGTGGCTACAAGAGCAGGTCGGAGGCTGGGCATTCTGCAGAGAGTAACTCACCTCCTGGCTCCCCAAAGCATTGCCACCAACTACAAGGCACAAGTCAGAGTGTGATGGAATTGGATGGATGCAGCTCCAACATCACAAGAAGCTCAACACCATCCAGGACAAGCAGCTTATTTGATTGGTACCCCGTCCACCACCTCCAACACCAATGCAGCAGTGTAGCAGTGTGTACCATCTACAAGGTGCACTGCAACAACTAACCAAGGCTCCTTTAACAGCACCTTCCAAAACTGCAACCTCTACCATCTAGAAGGACAAGGGTAGCAGATGCATGGGAACACCACTGCCTGGAAGTTCCCCTCCAAGCCACACACCATCCTGACTTGGAAATATATCACCATTCCTTCACGGTGGCTGGGTCAAACTCCTGGAATTCCCTCCCTAACAGCACTGTGGGTGTTTCTACACCATATGGACTGCAGCAGCTGAAGGCTGCAGCTCACTACCTTCTCAAGGGCAATAAAAATGCCAGCCTAGCCAGCAAAGCCCACATCCCATGAAATATTTTTTTTTAAATGCTCCGGAGCTCTGATATTCTATTTCATAATTGGTAGAAGGTGTAGGGGAAGATCATTTTTTCAAGGACAATAGGCTATACAAAAAAAAATTGCAGACAATTTTGAAACAAGAATATTTGCTACTGAACAAAAAAGGCCTAAAACAGTTCATGGGGGAAGTGGCAGTTAATTTCCTTATAATAATGATAATGTAAAAGCCCAAGCTGCTTACAAGAGGTCTTTGGCACTCTTGCCGTGTTTTCAAAGGGTTGCACAGTTGCCTATACATGAGTTTCAGGACACATTAAGAGACCTAACAAGAGCAGGCTGCAGATGAAGAGACATTAACCTGCACTGAAATTATAAAATTCAAGGGATGATGTACATCTGTAGTTTAATAAAGGCAATAGAGATACAGTATTTAAATAGAAGCAAACTGGGCTCAAAAATTAAATAATGTTCACTGCCACAGAGTTATTTATGGGTTTACTTACTGGTTCAAGCAAAACTGGAGAGGTTCAAAGGACTGGAGGAAGTCAGACTTTACTCTTACTTAAAAAAATAAGGTGCAAAAATGACTCTGGAAATTATATGCCAGAGAATGATACACATAGTGAAATTGATGGTTTTATATTTAAGAACCTGATTTGCTGTGCTACTCAAGTTTATTTGTACTATCTTAAAAGACATAATCAGAAGCAGCTGTAAAATAGTACGTATGATAATCACAAGTGAGTGTATGGAAGTTATGGAAACACAAATTCTATCTACATAGAAGATCATGGAGCATTAGTCATCTTTTATTTTGGTGTAGATATGGGTTCATGAAGGAAAGATCTTGCCAATCTAACTTCTTGGTTTTCTCTGAGGGCATGGGCATGACAAATGGAAAGCAACGATGTGGTGTACTTGGATTTCATCAGGGCTTTGATACAGTTGCTCTCCAAAGGCTGGTACTGAAAATAAAGGTAGTGGGAATCAATAAAAATAACACACAATGGATATATAATAGAATCAAGAGGGCGCGAGGAATTGGGGAATATTACCAATGGGGTTGCATAGGCTGTTTGAAGTTATTAAATAAAAGAGCATAATGGTTAAACGTGCAGATGATACAAAGCTAGTGAAGGTTGAAAACCTCAAAGTTGAACAGGCTAAGCTTACAGGAGGATTTGAATATACTTGGAAATTGAGCAAACAGGTGGTAGATGAATTTCAACATAGAAAAATGCAAAGCGCTTCACATGGGGCTAAATGTGAGAAGGGACTATTTTCGTTACATTTAAATAATAATGTTCATGGAAATTGAAAGAGATCTGGGGTTTCTGACTGACTAAATTGAAGCTTTTGAAACAAAAGATCAGTGGTGGTGAGTAAAGCAAATTAAAAGGTGAATATTGAGCCGAAATATTGAAGTAATCCCACTTTGTAAATAATTGGTGTGGCCGCACTTTGAATACGGCATGCAATACTGGTAGCCACAGTATAGAAAGGATACAGGGGCAGGCGGCCAGAATGATGTGAGCGGATAGAGGGATTGGATCCTGGGTGAGCAATTACATAGGCAGCATTCACTCTCTGCAGAAGAGAAGGCTGAGAGGTGACACGATTTCTGTTTCTCTGATTCTAAAGGGATTAGATGATGTAGATCATGACGAACCATTCCAACTTATCCTGTGGAGACCGTGCAATTCAAATGCAAACTAGATTTCTTTCACAAAATATTTTGCTATACAGTATCCAGTCCCCAAAGTGCTCCACCACTGGGGGGGTTTTTCCACATGCCTGGATCTGTTGTAGGCCACCAGAATTACCATGATTAGCACGCAACTCACTATCACTGTATCATGCGACTACCAGCATGGTAGAAAACAAAATAGATAGGCCATAGTCTTATCTCATCTTGGAATGCCAATGCTCCATTGATTTAAAAAACTGAGGATATCTAGGCTTAGTCAGTCCAGGAGATTGGAAAATAGTTGATTTTAGTTGTTTGATTGTACTTTAGTATTGCTGAAAAAAGTGATATGTCAAAGCTTTTCATCTTGCACTTCTCAGGTGCTTCGCAAGAATACCAATATAAGAGGAAAACAACAATTTATACTGTATGTGAAGAGAGCGCAGATTGGTTGGCAAGTGGACTCAGAGGTGTTGCCATGGAGAATGCACCAGTGATGATGACTGACAGGTAACTGCTTAGCATTGTTTGAAATTGAAACCAGGCAGCTTGACCTGATTGGTCAAGGCATTGCCCTGAGGAATGAGTCAATGATTGGCTGTCACTTATTTTGTTCAGCTGAAACAGGTGCAATGTGTGTACATGTTTTTTCCGTCTGCAAAGAACAGGGCCCTGTGTATTAATATACATAGCTTCCAGTGCATGCAAAGACTGGCAACTTTAAATTCATTGTCAGCGTAATTCTTAACACACTGAGAATTATTTAGCAAATGTTGTCCAATCAGGTAATCATGTCTAATCAGTATTCATTGAACTCATGCACTCAGCAACTCGCACAGTTGAGTTCAATTTTAATAACACAATGTATGCCCAAATAGATGCTGTTGCCATGGATCCCCTCTAGGCCCAGCTCTTGCAAACATCTTTGTTGGGTTCCAAGAGAAATGTTTCATCGATGGGGTGACACTTAACATCCTACCCCTTGCATATTTCCGATATGTAAGTGATCTGCTTGCTATATTTAAATCCGCAGCTACACTTAATAATCTCCTTACAGGTCTTACTGGGCTGCACTCAAATTCATCTTTGAAATGGAGCAGTCATCTCTTGATGTACTAGCTGAGAAATCTGCTAATGAGAAGAGAGTGCTGATTGGTTGGCCTCTGGTAGAGGCTTTGCCATAGGGACTGCACCAGGGCTTAACTTGCCCACGAGCTGAAGTATGTTGTTTCTTCTCATGCAGTATAAATTGTTGTTCCCTTTACTATTGGATTCTTACAAATTGTTCTGATGAGTTCAAGATGAAAAGCTTCAACAGCATGTCTCTTTTTTCAGCAATACTCATTCTATACTATAGAATAACTATTTGTATACCTGAGACTGAAGTACAACAAAGATCAAATTCGGGATAACAACATAACTCAACTCACGGGGAAGTTAAGCCATGGTGCATTCTCCATGGCAACACTCTACCAGAGGCCATTTGCCAACCAATCAGTACTTTCTTCTCGCAGTATAAATTGTTTTTTCCTTTACTATTGGTATTCTTGCGAACAGCCCTGATGAGCATTAGAAGAAAAGCTTCAACAGCATCTTTTTTTTCAGGCAAGTGTCCAATAATTTTAGGGTTTTTGTCAGCTTTACAAGATTAGCACTTTAAAAGCTGTCAGCCCTAGAATGGCACAAAGCCAATATGAAAGCAATGGTGCAAAATCACATCAAACAAATGAAATACTCACAGGATAATTGTTAGTAATGTTATTTTGGAGTTCTTCTGTGTGACATGCCCAAGGGGTCAGTTTTGGGACCACCATTACTGTTTCTAATGTTTACCAATAACTTGGGTTCAGAAACTCAAAGTTAGTCAGTCACACTGCAGATAATAAAAAATTGGGGAGTGGAATCAAAGGAGGTATCACAGAAATTACAGTCTGGGAAAAAGTGTATATGATCAGAATAATAACAGATGAAGTTTAAAGCGGATCGTAGGAAGTGTGCCACTTGGAAAGCAAAACATGCATCACACATGTTCCATAAGTGGTGCTTAAATAGCCAAGGAAGGAACTGAAGGAGGCCTTAAGTTTTAATAGACTTGATGCTCAACATGTCCAGCCAACGCACAGCAACAAACAAAGCCAAAATTAATACTAAATCCTATCTCAAACAGTAGAATACTAATCATGCAAGTTGTGGTCAAAGTATACAGTGCTCTGATGACATCACATCTTGAAAACTGTGTTGAGTTCTGGTTGCCAAGAAGCAAAAGAGATTCTGGTACTGAAGGGAATGCAGACAAGAGCTACAGGGCTGATATCAGGTTGTCTAAATTAAAGATACAGACTGGAGAAGAGTGGGCTTCTCATTTAAAACAAATGTGTCTGAGATAGCCTTTTACAAGTATATGAAAGATAGTTAAGGACATGAAAAAGCTAAATGCAAATGGGTAATGACTATAACTCTACAAATGCGGAGTACAACAAGGAGCCACGGGTTCAAACTAGAAAAGAGTGGTCAACACATGGAATGGGCTTCCAGTTACAATAGCGGAGGGAAAAAGCACGGACTCATTCAAAAACAATGAAATTGCATTTCATTAATAAAGTGGGACACTAAGATCTACCCAGTGATTGAAGGAACTGCCGTATAACAGATGAAACTGAAAATATGAAATGATTCATTATGAGAGACTGGGTTACTAAAAAGTTGTGCACAATAAATTTACCAGGATCTTCAAAGAAATGAAAGGCTGTGTTGACAACATAAATTCTATTTAGATTTCAGCAAAAATTTTGATACCATGTCACACAAGCATAGGAAGGCATGGAATGGGAAATAAGCTTCTGGACTGTTTGTCTAACCCAAAGTAAACAAAATGCAATTAAGAATGGTATAACCTCAACTAGTGACATGTGACTCAGTGCTAAGCCCACTCACTGCTAGATGGAAAACAAAATACTAAAACTTTCAAATTATACTGAATTGGGCAGGTTGGAAGCAATAGGAAACAGGCAAAGAAACTTTCAAGAGCTCTGCACATCGGTTGGTGTGGTGGGCCGATGAGCGGCAAATATAAAAAAGACCTCAGGACATCGCAAAGCATTTATAGCTGTGAAGTATTCTTGAAGTGTAGTAGCAGCTAATTTGCACACAGCAAACTCCCACAAACAGCAATGAGATAATGACCAGGAAAATTGTTTTGTGATATTGATTGAGGGACCCCGGGAAGAACACCCCTGCTCTTCTATGAAATGGCACCACTGGATTTTTACATTCACATGAGGGGGCAGACAGATCCTTGGATTAACCACCCATCTCCTCTGAGCAGATTATTTCATGTTGCAATACGAATCTGCAAGTGCCAGCATTTGTCTTGGCCACTGTTCACAAACGTAAACCAGAGTGATCACCAGCTGACCTTATTCTGGTGGGACATTTCTGCCAAGCACAATGTCTTCGCTCAACTTTCGCAGACCTAGACCTGCAAATGCCAGTACAGGCTCAATGAGTAATCATTCTGAACAAAAACATGGACATTTTCAAGGTTGGATTTATATAGATCAAAAAATTGGTCTGTATTAAATGCACTTCTTTGCATTTTACATAAAGAAAACGTTTAAAAGCAAATTTAGTTCCCTGAGGGCCCAGTCAACAAAGTCTCAGTAGAGCAATGCCAAGTTAATTTGACCTCAGACGGGGAAGCAGCTGGGATCAGCCTCAACTTCCTGCTATAGAAAGTGGGCATGTGGAGAGATCAAGTTGGATAGTACTGAGTTAGTCCATGATGATCCACGAGTATCCCGCACATATTCAGTACCGATGCTCAAAAATGAACAGTGCTCAAGTTATCGGAGAACAGTCATGAAAATACACCCCAGCACCTTCATGTGAAATGGAGGTTTTTTTCCCCTCAATTTACTTAGTTGAAAATCAGATTAAATGTATAACAGTCAAGATGCTAGCTTCTCCTTGCAATGGTAAGAAATCAAACATTAACTTAGTATTTGAAATAAGTCATATTCAAGGAATTTTTAGTTGCAGATACTTGGACAATTTCACATCCACAGAAAGCATGCCTCCAGTAAGTAACAGGTAAACAGCACGCAAAGTTCAGGGAAGGAAAAAGGATAGACTAAGAATAGTAAAACTTCCAATTCAGAATCAGGAGGGTACATCCCTATAGCTATGGGTTACATTACCAATAACTGAATTGCGTAAACAACGTAAGCACTTGTGGGAGCTTTCCATGCTCCTTCAACCCCTGCAAAACAAGAATTTCCAGCCACGAAGAATGCTACATCCACATTATCCACCATGCGCAAACATCAGAAGTCTGGAGCAGTATAAAGCTTCTCAACTTTTACTTGCAAGTATTCATCTCAGACTCCCTTAGATGTTGAAAAATTAGTCCAGATCATCACATTGATCAGGGTTATATTGATGGGTATTTCAACTACCTGAGACTTGTGCTTCAGCCCGGCTAGGAACCGGTCCAGCTTTCAACTGAAGGTTTGCAGATAAGTAATCACTGCATCAGCCAGCAACTAGTAATAAAAGATCCTCAGTAAAGAGGAATTTCCTAAGATATGGCCAACCTTTAATGCTTACAGTACATATACACATGACCCCTGATCTATTATCTAGGTTATATCCTTGGATAATTTCAGCATAAGGCAAGATAATTAACCATAGTCCATAAGGGACCTTAAGCATCTTTCTACACATCTCTAGAGTGAATAGATCCAGTTTTTTTTTTCATGAATAACTATGATTTTATTCTGGCCTACGCCTTGCCCAAACCTTTTGCATAGCTTCGATATCACCCACTATGTGAGACCACCAAAACTAGACACAGTATTCTAAATGCAGTCTAACCAAGGTCGTAGAGAACAAAATGGTGCACTGTTTTATATTGAATAGTCCTATTAATACAACCTAACACCTTATTTGCTTTGGCTACAGTTTCTGGGCATTGGTCATAAACCTTTAAAGAATTATGAACTATAACAGCAAGATCCTTTACTCAAGTAATCCAGTTTTATTCCATGAGAAATTCAAGTGTGCTTAGTGTTGCTTCTGCTCAAATGCAAAAACTTTACTTAGTTAGGTTAAATTCCATTTGCCAGTTTGGCAATTCCCCCAGCGGATCTAAATTTGGCTGCTAAGATTTGTTCCACTGTACACTAACACTCGCACAACTTTCAGTATCAGTAAACATATAGACCAATCCCTCCATACGAACATATGAATTAGGAACAGGAGTAGGCCACTTGGCCCCTCGAGCACGCTCAGCCATTCAATAAGATCATGGCTGATGTGATTGTAACCTCCCGCATACCAATAACCTTTCGCTCTCTTGTTTCTCAAGAATCTATCTACCTCTGCCTTTAAAATATTCAAAGACTCCGCTTCCACTGTCTTTTGAGGAAAGGATTCCATTTATCCACTACCCTGAGGAAAAAAATTTCTCATCTGTCTTAAATGGGCGACCCCGAGTTCCAGATTCTCCGACAAGAGGAAACATTCCCTCCACATCCACCCTGTCAAGAACCGTCAGGATCTTAAAGGTTTCAATCAAGTCACATCTTATTCTTCTAAACTCCATCGGACACAAGCATAGCCTGTCCAACCTTTCCTCATATGACAACCTACCCATTCCTGGTATTAGCCACATAAACCTTGTCTGATAAAAACAAAAAACTGCGGATGCTGGAAATCCAAAACAAAAACAGAATTACCTGGAAAAACTCAGCAGGTCTGGCAGCATCGGCGGAGAAGAAGAGAGTTGACGTTTAGAGTCCTCATGACCCTTCAACAGAACAGGACACCCTTCTGTTGAAGGGTCATGAGGACTCGAAACGTCAACTCTCTTCTTCTCCGCCGATGCTGCCAGACCTGCTGAGTTTTTCCAGGTAATTCTGTTAAACCTTGTCTGAACTGCCTCCCGCACATTTACAACGTTCCTTAAATAAGGAGAGCAATACTGTACATTGTGCTCCAGATTTTGTGGTCTCCAGTATCTTCTACAACTGAAGCATAACCTCCCTACTTTTATATTCCATTCCCCTTGCAATAAAAGATAACATTCTATTAGCTTTCCTAATTACTTGCTGTACCTGTATTCTAGCCTTTTGGGATTCAAGCACTAGGACACTCAAATCCCTCTGCACCTCAGAGCTCTGCAACCTCTCACCATTTAGATAATATGCTTCTTTTTTAATCTTCCTGCCAAAATGGACAATTTCACATTTTCCCACATTGTGCTCCATTTGCTAGGTTTTTGCCCACTCATAACCTATGTCCCTTTATAGCCTCCTTATGTCCACTTCATAACTTACTTTACTACCTTTCTTAGTGTCATCAAATTTAGCAAAAATACCTTCGGTCCCTTCCTCCAAGTCATTTATATAAATTATAAAAAGTCGAGGCCCCAGCACTGATCCCTGTGGTACATTACATCCTGCCAACCCGTTTACGCCTACTCTGTCTCCTGTTAGCTAGCCAATTTTCTATCCATGCCAATATGTTACCTGCAATAACCTTTGATGTGGAACCTTATCAAATGCCTTCTAGAAATCTAAGGACAGTACATCCACTGGTTCCCCTTTACCCACAGCACATGCAAGCTCTTCAAAGAACGCCAATAAGAACGCTAAACAGGATTTCACATCTTTAATAATAATTTCATACCTTACAGATAGTGTCCCAGATACCATCGCCACCAAGGTTGTCCTGTCCCATCAGCAGGATAGACCCTGCAGAGATGGCAGCACAGTGGTATATATAGTCAGGAGGGAGTTGCCCTGGGAGTCCTCAATATCGACTCCGGACCCCAAGAAGTTTCTTGAAATCAGGGCAAACATGGGCAAGGAAACGGCCTGCTGATTGCCACATTCTGCACCCGCCCCCCCCTCAGCTGATGAATCAGTACTCTTCCATGTTGAACACCACTTGGAAGAGGCACTGAGGGAGGCATGGGCACAGAATATACTCTGGATGGGGGCTTCAATGTCCATCACCAAGAGTGGCTCGGTAGCACAGCTGCTGGCTGAGCCCTAAAGGACATAGCCACTAGACTGGTACTGTAGCAGGTGATGAGAGAAGCAAAGAGGGAAAAACATTCTTGACCTCATCCTCACCAATCTGCCTGCCACAGATGCAATTGTCCATGACAGAATTGGCAGGCGTAACCACAGCACAGTATTGTGGAGATGAGGTCCCGTCTTCACATTTAGGATACCCTCCATCGTGTTGTGAGACACTACACCATGCTCAGCAGGATAGACTTCAAACAGATATAGCAACTCAAGACTGAACATTCATGAGACACTGTGGGCCATCAGCAGCTGCAGAATTGAATACAATCACAATCTATAACCTCATGGCCCACCATATCCCCAACTCTACCATTTCCACCAATTCAGGGGGTCAACACTGGTTCAATGAAGAGTGCAGGGGGGCATGCCAGGAGCAGCGCCAGGCATACCTAAAAATGAGGTGTCAACAAAAATGTGGTCAAGCTACAACACAGGACTATTTGTGTGCCAAACAGCAAGTGATAGAAAGAGATCCCACAACCAATGGATCGGATCCAAGCTCTGCAGTCCTGCTACATCCAGTCATGAATGGTCATGGACAATTAAACAACTCACTGGAGTAGAAGGGTTCAGAAATATCCCCATCTTCAATGATGGGGGAGCCCAACACATCAGTGCAAAAGATAAGGTTAAAGCATTTGCAACAATCTTCAGCCAGAAGTGCCAAGTAGATGATCCATCTCAGCCTCATCTGGAGGTCACCAACATCACAGATGCCAGTCTTAAGCCAATTCGATTCACTCCACGTGATATCAGGAAACAGCTGATGGCACTGAATATTGCAAAGGCTATGGGCCCAGACAATATTCCGGCAATAATACTGAAGGCTTGTGCTCCAGGACTTGCCGCACCCGTAGCCAAGCTACAACACTGGCATCTATCTAGCAATGCGGAAAATTGCGCAGGTACATCCCAAACACAAAAAGCAGGACAATTCCAACACAGCCAATTACCGCCCCATCAGTCTACTCTCCATCATCAGTAAAGTAGTGGAATGGGTCAACAGTGCTATCAAGCAGCATTTGCTTGGCAATAACCAGCTCAATGATGCTCAGTTTAGGTTCTGCCAGGATCACACAGCTCCTGACTTCATTACAGCCTTGGTTCAAACATGGACAAAAGAACTCAACTCCCGAGTTGAGGCAAGAGTTACTGCCTTTGATATCAAGGCAGCTTTTGACTGAGTAGGGCATCAAGGAGTCCTAGCAAAACTGGAATCAATGGAAATCAGGAGGAAAGCTCGTCGCTGGTTGCAGTCATGCCTACCACAAAGGAAACTGGTTGTGGCTATTGGTGGTCAATCATCTCAGTTTCAGCATATCACTGCAAGGAGTTCCTCAGGGTAGTGTCCTAGGCCAAAAGGTCTTCAGCTGCTTCATTAATGACCTTCCTTCAATCATAAAAGGTCAGAAATGATGGTTGCCCATTATTCTGTGCCATTCACGACTACTCAGATACTGAAGCAATCCATGTTCAAATGCAACAAGATCTGAAAAATATCCTGGCTTGGGTTGATAAGTGGCAGGTAACTCACACCACAGAAGTGTCAGGCAATGACCATTTCCAACAAGAGAGAATCCAACCATCGACCCTTGCTGTTCAATGGCATTGCCATCGCTGAATCCCCCACTATTAACATTCTGGAGGGTTACTATTGACCAGAAACGGAACTGGACTAGCCATATAAATACTGTGGCTACAAAAGCAGGTCAGAGGCTAGGAATCCTGCAGTGGGTAATCACCTCCTGACACCCCAAAGCACCTCCACCATCTTCAAGACACAAGTAAGGAGTGTGATGGAATGCTCTCCACTTCCAAGGATGAGTGCAGCTCCAACAACACTCAAGAAGCTTGACACCACCCAGAGCAACGCAGCCCACTTGACTGGCATCCCATCTACAACATTCACTCCCTCCACCAATGATGCCCATGTGGCAGCAGTGTACACCATCTACAAGATGCACTACAGGACAAGGACAGCAAGTACATGGGAACATCACCACCTGCAAGTTCCCCTCCTAGCCACACACCATCCTGACTTGGAAATAAATCATCATTCCTTCCCTGTTGCTGGGTCAAAATCTTGGAACCCCCTCTCTAACAGCATTGTGGGCATAGCTGCATACAAGGCAGCTTACCACCAACTTCTCGAGGACAATTATGGATTGGCAATAAACGCTGGCCTAGCCAATGATGCCGGTATCCTGAGGGAATTAAAAAAACAGCTTCTAACATTTTCCTTAAGACAGATGTTAAGCTAGCTGACCTGTAGTTTCCTGTCTCCCTCCCTTTCTAAATAAAGAAGTTACAATTTCTAATTTTCCAATCTAATGGAACCTTCCACGAATCTAGGGAATTTTGGAAAATTAAAAACAATGCATCAACAAATTCATTAGTCACTTCTTTTAAGACGCTGGGTGAAGTTCAACATACCCAGGGATTTGCCAGCCCTCAGCTCCAAAAATTTGATAAGTACCTCTTCCCTAATGATTGTTATTTTCCTGAGTTCTGCCCTCCCTTCCAATTCCTGATTTCCAGCCATTTCTGGGATGTTACTTGTATCCTCTATAGTGAAGACGAATACAAAATACCTGTTCAAGTCATCTGTCATCTCCTTATTTTGTATTATTAATTCCCCAGACTCACTTGCTACAGGGCTAATGCTCACTTTGTTAACTCTTTTCTTATTTAAATATCTATAGATATTTAAATGGTAAGATAGCTTACCATTTCTCTCGTACTCTAATTATTCCCTCCTTATTAATCTTTTGGTCTTTCTTTGTTCTTCTTTATAATCTGCCCAGTCTTCTGACCTGCCACCCATCCTTGCACAATCATATACTTTTTTAAACTTATGCTCTTTAGCTTTTTTAGTTAACCACGGGTGGTGGCTCCGCCCTTTGGAATTTTTCTTTCTCGTCGTAATGCATCTATTCTGAATATTTAGAAATATCCCTTTAAATGCCACAGAATATCCAGTGTCTGGTCTGCTTCTAATCCAGTACTTATGGCTGGTTCAGCTAAGCCAATGGTTACCCTTAGGATGTTGATGGTTGGGTGCGGTGTGGCGGGATTCAGTGATGGTAATGCCAACGAACATCAAGGGGAGATAATCAGATTCTCTCAGGTTGGGAATAGTTATTTCCCAGCACTTTTGTGGCACAGATGTTACTTGCCACTAAGCAGTTATCCACTCAATGTTATCCAGGTCTTGCTTCTTGTAGGTATTGACGACTTCATGAAGCGTTGAGAATGTACTGAACACACTGCAATCATCAGCGAACGTCCTCACCTCTGACCTTATAATAGAGGAAAGGTCATCGATGAAACAGTTAAAATTGGTTGGGCCGAGGACACTGCTCTGAGGAATTCCTGCAGCAACAGCCTGAAGGTAAGACGATTGACCTCCAAAAACCACAACCACCTTCCTTTATGCTAGGCACAACACCAGCCAGTGGAGAGTATTCCCCTTGATTCACAATGACTTCCATTTTGCTAGGGCTCCTTGATGCCACACTCACTAAAATATTGCCTTGATATCAATGGCAATCACTCTCGCTTCACTTCTGGAATTCAGCTCTTTTGTCTCTGGTTCGACCAAAGCTGCAATGAGATCTGGAGCCAAGTGGTCCTGCTGGAACCCATGCTGGAAATTGGTGAGCAGGTTATGGGTAAGTGCCACTCAAATAGCATTGTCAATGACACCTCCCATTACCTTGACGATGATTGAGATTAGACTGATGGCACAATAAAAGGCTAGATGGGATTTAGCCTGCTTTTTGTGTACAAGACAAACCTGGGCAATTTTCCAGAGTAGCTGAACTGGAACAGAATGGCTTGGAGCTTAGTGGGATCTGAAGCACATGTTTTCAAGACTACAGCCGGAATGTTGTAGTATCCAGTACACTCAGCCATTTCTTCCTTTCTCGTGGAGTGAACTGAATTAGCTATTGACTGGCATCTGTCATGGTGGGATCTCAGGAGGCTGAGATGGAACATCCATTCAGTAGTTCTGGCTGAAGATGGGTGCAAATACTTCAGCCTTATCTTTTGTACTCACATGCTGGGCTCCACCATCACTGATGGCGAGGATGTTTGTGGAGTCATCACTTCCAGTTACTGAGCTGTTGGTCGCGTGATTGTTTAGCTCTGTCTACAGCATGCTGCTTCCACCATTTAGTATGCATGTAGTCCTTTGTTGTAACCTCATTAGGTTGGTATATCATTTTTAGGTATACCTGATACTGCTCATGGTATGCTCTTCCAGAGACATCATTGAACCAGATTTGATCCCCAGGTAATGGTAGAGGCTACAAGGTTATAAACTGCAGTAGAATACAATCCTGCTGCTGCTGCACAGTGCCTCATGGGTGCATATGTTGACACTGATATTTTTTTCATAATTGTTATTACAACCTCATTCATAGAACCAAATGATCACAAACTAAACATTTTCTAACAATGCTATTATCCCCTTCCTGGCTAGCAAAATTGTTATTTAGCAGACATCAGTAACAACACACTATGGAAGGGGAGAGTATTTAAGCGAAGAGTGTTATAAAACTGTTTACTTCAAATTCCTGTGACCAGGAACAATGAATAACTAACCTGAAACCATCAATTCTTCACCCTAGAATTAAAACAGTTTCTCTCCCCAGGCAACCAAAAGATGCAAGGACAAAATTTATCATTGCAATCCTGGCCACTTTTCATAGTTCAAGTGGGCATAGCATCAAAATTTCACATGTGTTTCACTGAAAGCTTAACGATAACATTGTTTTCTACTTACACCAGCGCCCCGCTGCCCCAGGAAGAATCGAGATAAGAGAGGCTACTCTTGGATTAATCTCAAGTGGTTATACTTTGTTTTATGATGCTCCTGGGAAGTACCTTGGAACATTTTAGAGTTAGTTTTTAACAACTTATGTTACTCTATCAAAAGTTCACTGCCATCAGTTCTGATCTAAAGCCTCAATTAAATTTAAGAGGGCTCATCTGTATAATAAACTATAAGAGGGCCAATTTGGCTGCCTGTGAGCTTAACAACTGTCTACAATTAGAATCATAAAATCTTACATAAGAGGAGATCATTGTGCCTATTGTGCTTGTATCAGAAAGAGCTATCCAATTAGTCCCACGCTCTTGTCTTGCCATTTCCTCCCTTTCAGGCATTTATCCAAAATTGAGATTGATAGATTTTTGCCAGCCAAGGGTATTAAGGGATATGGAACCGAGACACCCGCCTTGGGATACAGATTAGCTGTGATCTCATTCTATGGCGTAACAGGCTCAAGTGGCCAAATGGCCTACTCCTGTTCCCATGTTACTAATTCCTTTTTGAAATCTACTATTGAATGAGATTCCATCGCTCTTTCAGGCAGTGCAAGATATTTCTTCTTATCTTACCTCTGGCCCTTTTGCCAATTACCTTAAAGCCAAGTCTTCTGGTTACTTAACCTTCAGTCAGTAGAAACAGTTATCCCCTTATTTGCTCTAAGAAAACCCTTCATGATTTTGAATACCTCTATTAACTCTCCCATCAACCTTCTCTGCTCTAAGGAAAAACAATCTCAGCTGCTCCAGCTAACTGACATCCCTCACCCCTGGTATCATTCCAGTAAATTTCCTCTGCACTGTTTCTAAGTTTTGACATCCTTCCCAAACACCCAGAATTGGACACAATGCTCTAGCTGAGGCCTAACCAGTATTTGTAAATGTTTAGTATAACTTCACTCTCCTGTACTTGATGCAATAAAGTCTGTGCAGACTTTTGGACCAATTGGCAGCCCCCATTCAGTACTATTCATGATTCTATGAACATTTGAATTGAGCTAATAACCATGGTCAAAAAATAAATTTATTACAGCAGCTGTGCAATGACTGACTTTTAGCACCACATTAAATTTACCTGGCTAGTAAATGCTCTCTGATTCTCCAATTTAAGGAAGAAATAGAAATCACAGTCCAACTTCTTTCCTCTCCTAACACTTTTTCCTGGGTTCAGTATCCATGGAAGCTGATAGTCCTCCATTAACTCACCCAAGTGATCATTTCTCAAGTTACTAGGCTATTCAACCATGAATGTCACCATAGCTCAAGATCTTTCTGACACCGCCCAAGTTCACAAAGCGGCATTTTCCAAGTCAGTGGACAAAAATCAAGAGGAGAGGCTGTGGTTGCTCCCACACCTCACCCCTCCCCTCTATAACTCAGGAGCACTAAGACCACTCATAGCACTCTTGCTGCCACCCTGCTACAGTCAATTACCTGAAATGTATCAGAAATGCAAACTTGGAATGCAACTCTGGATTGTTAAATAACACCAGGCAGCAACTTGGTTCCGAGTCATGAAAGTTTCTCAAATTGTTAAAGATATCAGCATCCAGTCATCACTGGCATCTCATCATGGGCTTTCTGTTTTTATGACAAATTTCACTCCTAAAGTGCAATGATCATTTTTCCAAAGCCAGCAATCACAGGCAGCAGAGTAGAAAAAATGCAACCAGGTTAGTGGTAACTACCTCAGTTTACCAGTGAAGCTGTTAATTAAAATACATGGTGGTTTTTCCTGAATAATGTAAGAAATAAACTAACAAAAAAATTATTCAGAACGTTTAAAAATATACACATTACAAAATTTATAATTCCAAAATCAAAAGACAGACAAAAAAACTAAATGCAAGTGTATTATGGACGAATGATTTGGGGAGGTGTGGGAAGGTTACAGTAAGTGAAGGACAGACAACATGACTGCACTGTACACAGAATGCACTTCAGCAACTTGCTAACACTTCCTTGGAAGCGGCTCCCAATGAGAAATCTCTACAATCTGGAAGGACAGCGAGTGGATGGGAACAGCAGTTCCAAAATTCCCCTCCAAGTCACACACCATAACACAATTTCTTCATTGTTGCTCCGTTAAAATATTGGAACTCCCTACCTAACAGCACTGTTGGAGTCCCTCCTTCACATGGACGGCAGTGGTTCAAGAATAGGGTCCAGCACCTTCTTCTCAACAGGGGAGGGACAATGGTTACCAGCCTTGGCAGCAATGCCCACATCCTATTTAATTATCTTATCTAAGCTGGCCAGACAGGAATTCCTTCCTGCAGCGTAAAATGAATCTTGAAGTGTCAGAAAAGGATCAGCACTGAGTTGATTTGCAGGAACATCAATACACAATAATAATTACAGTCAAAAACTTGCATTTACATAAAGCTGTCAACGTAGAGAAACATTTCTCAGTGCTTTACACAGCCAAAGGAGGAGATATTCAGAGGGGGTTACCAAATGAGCTCTAAGATAGATCTTTAAGGAAAGGGAGTTGGAGAGACATAGACAGCGAATTTCAGGGGCCGAGCCCACTGAAGGCACAATTATCAATTTTGGGTGAAGGACAGAGATTAATATATGTAGAATTAAATAGATTTAATTTGAATCCTTGCTCCTTGCAACTAAGTAAATAGGTTTTTGTTAACTGTTAAAAGGAACGTAGTTTATACTCATTAGTGAGACCTCCTCAGTTGCGAGTAAAACATTTACTTGACTTCATAAAACAGACAAGGTTGTCTAGGAAACTCAATTTACACACACTTGTATACAAACACGTTGCTCAAAAGAATGGCGAGATGCAGCTTTGTACTCCATTGCCCAAATTGATTGAGTTTGATGCCAAGCACAAGGATAAGCTTTTAAGAAACACAGGTCATTATTTTCCTTTAGATAAAAGCAAAAGACTGCGGATGCTGGAAATCCAAAAGAAAAACAAAAATACCTGGAAAAACTCAGGTCTGGCAGCACCTGAGGGTAGGAGCACAGTTAACATTTCGAGTCCGAATGACCCTTCAACAGAACAGTTCTGTTGAAGGGTCATTCAGACTCGAAAAATTAACTATGCTCCTATCCGCAGGTGCTGCCACTCCTGCTGAGTTTTTCCAGGTATTTTTGTTTTTGTTTTGTCATTATTTTCCTTGGATGGTGTCAAGTTTCAATTGCTATTGGAGTTGCACTCATCCAGGCGGTGGGGAGGCAGTGGCACCATGGTACTGTCACTGAACTAGTAATCCAGAGACCTAGAGTTATGCTCTGGGGACCCGGGTTTCAATCCCACTGTGGTAGATGGTGAAATTTGAATTCAATAAAGGTCTGGAATTGAAGTCTAATGATGTGATTGTTGTAAGAACCCATCTAATGCCCTTTAGGGAAGGAAATCTGCTGTCCTTACCTGGTCTGGTGTACAGGTGACTCCAGACCCACAGCAGTATGGTTGACTCTGAAATGGCCTAGTAAGCCACTCAGTTGTAGCAAACCGCTACGAAGTCTATAAGGAATGAAACCAGACAGACCACTCGGCATCGACTTAGGCACTGGAAATGACAACGGCAAACTCAGCCCTTTCAACCCTGAAAAGTCCTCCTTACGAACATCTGGGGCTTGTGCCAAAATTGGGAGAGTTGTCTCACAGACTAGTCAAGCAACAGCCTGACATAGTTGTACTCACAGAATCATATCTTACAGATCACGTCCCAGACACCACCATCCCTGGGTATGTCCTGTTCCACCTGCAGGGGTGGCGGCACAATGGTATATAGCCAGGAGGGAGTTGCCCTGGGAGTCCTCAGCATTGAAACCGGACCCCATGAAGGCATCCCACAAATGGCATCTGGTCGAACATGGCCAAGGGAACTTCCCTCCCCCAGCTGATGAATCAGTACTCTTCAAGGTTGAACACCACTTGGGGGAGGCACGGAGGGTGGCAAGGGCACAGAATGTACTCTGGGTGGGGGATTTCAGTGTCCATCACCAAGACTGGCTCAGTAGCACTACTACTGACCGAGCTGGCAGAGTCCTAAAGGGCATAGTTGCTAGACTGGTACTGTGGCAGGTGATGAGTGAATCGACAAGGGGGAAAAAACCATACTTGACCTCATCCTCACCAACCTGCCTGCCACAGATGCACATGCCATAACAGTATCAGTAGGAGTGACCACCATACAATCGTTGTGGAAACGAAGTCCAGTCTTCGCATTGAGGTTACCGTCCATCATGTTGTGTGGCACTATCATTGCGCTAAATGGGATAGATTTCAAACAGATCCAGCAACTCAAGACTAGGCATCCATGAGGCACTGTGGGCCATCAGCAGCAGCAGAATTGTACATAACCACAATCTGTAACCTCATGGACCAGCATATCCCCTACTCTACCATTAAGGCAGGGACCAACCCTGGTTCAATGAAGAGTGCAGAAGTGCATGCCAGGAGCAGCACCAGGTATACCTATAAATAAGGTGTCAATCTAGTGAAGCCACAACTCAGGTCTGCTTGGGTGCCAAGCAACATGCGATAGATGGAGCTAGGCGATCCCACAACCAATGGATCAGATCTAAGCTCTGTAGTCCTGCGACATCCAGTCATGAATGGTGTTAGACAAAGAAACAACTCATTGGAGGAGGTGGCTCCACAAATATCCTCATCCACAATGAAGGGGAGCCTAACAGATCAGTGCAAACGTTAAGGCTCAAACATTTGCAACAAATATTAAGTCAGACACGCCGAGTGGATAATCCATCTCAGCCTCCTCCGGAGGTCCCCAGCATCACAAATGCCAGTCTTCAGCCAATTCGATTCACTCCAAATGACATCGAGAAACGGCTGAAGGCACTGGATATAGCAAAGGCTTTGATCCCTGACGATATTCTGGCAACAGTACTGAAGGCTTGTGCTCTAGAATTTGCCGTGTACCTAGCCAAATTGGTCCAGTAAAACAACACTGGCATCTATCCAGCAATGTGGAAAATTGCCCTGAACACAAAAAGCAGGACAAATCCAACCTGGCCAATTACCACCCCAAAAATCTACTTTCCATCATCAGTGAAGTGATGGAAAAGGTCATCAATAGTGCTATTCAAGAGGCACTAGCTTAGCATTAACCTAATCACTGATGCACAGTCTAGGTAGGTTCTGCCAGGATTACTCAGCTCTTGACCTCATTACAGCCTTGGTTCAAACATGGACAAAAGAGCTGAATGCCAGAGGTGAGGTGACATCACGGCAGCATTTGACTGAGTGTGGCTTCAAGGAGTCCAAGCAAAGCTGAAGTCAATGTGAATCAAGGGGGCAAACTCTCCATCTGCTGGAGTCATACCTAACACAAAGGAAGATGGTTGCGTTGTTGGAGGTCAATCATCTCAATTCCAGAACATCACTGCAGGAGTTCCACAAGGTAGTGTCCTAAGCCCAAACATCTTCAGCTGCTTCATCAATGACCTTCCTTAAATCATAAGGTCAGAAGTGGGGATGTTTGCTTATTGCACAACGTTCAGCACCATTCATGATGACTCAGACACTGAAGCAGTCCATGTCCAAATGTAGCAAGACCTGGACAATATCCAGGCTTGAGCTGACAAGTGGCAAGTAACATTCATGCCACACAAGTGTCAGGCAATGACCATCTCCAACAAGAGAGAATCTAACCATCGCCCTTTGACATTCAATGGCATCACCATCGCTGAATTCCCCACTATCAACATCCTGGGGGTTACCATTGATCAGAAACTGAAATGGACTTGCCACATACATACTATGGCTACAAGAGCAGGTCAGAGGCTAGAAATCCTGCAGCAAGTAACTCACCTCCTGACTCCCCAAAGCCTGTCCACCATCCACAAGGCACACGTCAGAAGTGTGATGGGCCACTCTCCACTTGCCTGGATGAGTGCACCTCCAACAACACAAGATGCTGGACACCATCCAGAACAAAGCAGCCCACTTGATTGACACCACATCCACAAACATTCACTTCCTCCACCACCACAGTAGCAGCAGTGTGTACCATCTACAAGATGCACTGCAGAGATTCACCAAGCCTCCCTCGGCAACATCTTCCAAACTCACGACCACTACCACCTAGAAGGACAAGGGCAGCAGATACACAGGAACACCGTCACCTGGAAATTCCCCTCTAAGCGACACACCACCCTGATGTGGAAATATATCGCCGTTCCTTCACTGTTGCTAGGTCAAAATCCTGGAACTCCCTCTATAATGGCAGTGTGGGTGCACCTACACCACATTTGCTTGCAGCAGTTCAAGAAGGCAGCTCGCCACCACTTTCTCAGGGGCGATTAAGGAGAGGCAGTAACACTGGCCTAGCCAACAATGCCCACATTCCATGAATGAATAAAAAAAGCAAGTGGAGAGCATTCCATAACACTCCCAATTTGTGCCTTGCAGGTAGTAGAGAGGTTTTGGGAAGTCAGGGTGTGAGCCACTGGCAGCAGTAACCATGACATTCATGTTACTGGTTCAGTTTTTGGTCAATGGTGATTCCCAGGATACTGATGGTTGGAGACTCAGAGGTGGTAATGTTATTGAATATTAAAAGAGAGGTGGTTATGTTCTCATCATGTAAATGGTCACTGCCTCACACAAGTGGTAAGGAACATTCACACCACATATCAGCCCAAGCCTCAATCTTTTTGCATGTAGGCTACGTACTGCTTCATTACATGAGGAATTATAAACGGAGCTGAACCCTGGGCAATTATCATCAAACAATCCCAGTTATGATCTTATGATGAAGGCAACATCATTGATGACAAGATTACTGATGACAGTTAAAGATAATTGGGCCTCAGAGCCTGACAAAGCTCTGAGGCTGAGGTGATTGGCCTCCAATGAAAAGCACATCTTCCTTTGTGCCAGATAGGACTCTAGACACCGGAGTTTATTCTCCTCCCTGCCAAAGCCGCAGTGACTTGAGTTTTACTAGAACTCCTTGGTGCCATGCTTCGCCAAATGATGTGCTGTCAAACGATTTAAAGTGCAAACGCAATCATTTTGTACAAAAATGCCCGAGACACGTGTTAGTTCGAAGCTTTTGAAAAAAAAACAAATCACCCATATGTCTCAAGTCCATATACACATTTTTCAGCAGGAAACACCTGATCCCAATCTGGAGCTAAAAACACTAGCTGATTATCTCTATCCTTGGATTGCCGATACTAAAGCCAACAGTCACACTCATTACCCTGGCTCAGATACATCAAAATTAGCTATAAGGACAGAATGCCTGCCAAACTAGACTCCTTATCTGGCTTAAATGCAGCTCCAGAGCAATCTGGTTGACCCTAAATTGGGTTAGCAAACCACAATAGAATTGACTGGACCAGTCGATATTGATCTAGGCACCAGTTTTGGACATAAAGATAAACAAAGTCCAGACAATTCTGCAAAATCCTCCTCAAACATCTGGGGACAAAATTGGGAGAGCCATCCTGCAGACTAATCAAGCCACCACATGACAGTCTTGCTCATAGAATCATACGGTTCAGCCAACATCCTAGGCTTTTCCAAAACGATTTGTGGGCATGTCCTAGTCTACCAGCAGGACCGAACCTTCAGGTGAGTGTGGCACTAGGGATCCTGCACATTGACTCGTGGCATCAGATCAAACATAAGTACAGCTCTCCCTCAACTGATGGATCAGTACAATTCCATTTTGAGGAACACCTGGAAGAGGCACTGAGGGCAACAAGGAGACCGAATATGCTCTAGCTGGGGGCTGCAATCCCCATAACGAAGAGTGGTTTGGTAGTACGGACAAGCCCTGAAGGACATAGCTGCCAGACTGCGCCTGCAGCTTGAAAACCAACACAAGGAGAAAAACCCACTTGACCCCCATCCACAACTATCAACCCATCACAGATGCATCTGCCCATAACAGTACTGGCAGGAGTGACAACCACCCAAGGGGCATAAGTTGAAGGTGAGGAGCAGGAGGTTTGGGGGGAATGTGAGGAAAACCTTTTTTACCCAGAGGGTGGTGATGATCTGGAATGCCTGGGAGGGTGGTGGAGGCGGATTGCCTCACATCCTTTAAAAAGTACCTGGATGAGCACTCAAGGCTATGGGCCAAGTGCTGGTAAATGGGATTAGGTAGGTAGGTCAGGTGTTTCTCATGTGTCGGTGCAGACACGATGGGCCGAAGGGCCTCTTCTGCACTATGATTCTATGATTGTGATTCTGTGATACCATGCTTCGCAATAATGACACTCAACTATTGTGCTAATTGGGATAGATTCAGAACTATCTAAGTGCTCAGAACTGGGTATCCACAAGGCACTGTTGGCCACAGCAACAGGATTGTATTCCACCACAATCAATAACCTCATGGGCCTGCATGCCCCTCACTCTACAATTACCATCAAGCCAGGAGGCTAACCTAGGTTCGACAAGTGTAGAGGAGCATGCCTGGAACCTCACCAGGCATACCTAAAAATAATGTGCCAATCTGGTGAAGCTACAACATAGAACTACATGCATGTTAAACAGCAGAAGTAGCATGCCACAGGCAGATTAAGTAAACCCACAACCAAAAAAACAGATCAAAGCCCTGCAGTTCTGCTACATCCAGCTGTAACACATGCAGTTGTAAAAGTGGTGGAGAACTGAACTAATGGAAGGAGGAGGAAAATGAACATCACCATCCTCAACAATGGCTGAGCCTAGCGTAAGAGTACAAAAGATAAGGCCGTAGTATTTGCAACTACCTTTCAGCAGAAGTGTCGAGATGATCCATCTCACCATAAGACCATAAGTCATAGGAGCAGAAGTAGGCCATTCGGCCCATCAAGTCTGTTCCGCCATTCAATGAGATCATAGCTGATGTGCTGTCGAATGATTTAAAGTGCAAGTGCAATCATTTTGTACAAAAATACCCGAGACACGTTAGTTCGGAGCTTTTGAAAAAAACATCACCCATTTGCCTCGAGTCCATGTACACATTTTTCAGCAGGAAACACCAGATCCCAATCTGGAGCTAAAAACACTAGCTAATTATCTCTATCCTTGGATTGCCGATACTGAGGCCAACTGTAACACTCATTACCCTGGCTAAGATACATCTAAATTAGCAAGTAAACTGATTGGGCAGTAATTGGACGGATTGGATTTATCTTGCTTTTTGTGAACAATTTTTCACATTGTTAGATAGATGCCAATAATCTAATATCAGGAGTGTAGCACCAAGGAGCCCAAGCAAAGAGGAAGTCAATGGGAATCGGGGAAAACTCTCCACTGGCCGGTGTCATAACTAGCACAAAGAAAGATGGTTGTGGTTTTTGGAGGTCAATCAACTCAACCCCAGGACAACGCTGCAGGTGTTCTTCAGAATAGTATCGTAGGCCCAACCACCTTCAGCTGCCTCATAATCACCTCCCCTCTGTCATAAGGTCAGAAGTGGGAATGTTCAGTTCCAATCAGAATTCCTTGGATACTGAAGCAGTAGGTGCCCACATGCCACAAAACCTGGACAATAATGAGATTTGGGCAGATAAATGGCAAGCAACATTTGCGCCACACAAGTGCCAGGCAATGACCACTGACCAGAAAGGCACAATTCAAGAGTGTGATGGAATACTCTCCACTTGCCAGATGAGTACAACTCCGACAACACAAGAAGTTCGACAACATTCAGGACAAAGCAGCTTGTTTGATTGGCACCCCACCTACACAGTCCCTCACACCAGCACACTTGCTGCAGTGTGCACCATCTACAAGATGCACTGCAGCAACTCCCCAAAGTTCTATCATAGCACCTTCCAAACCCACGACCTCTTATCAACCAGAAGAACAGGACAGCAAGTGCATGCTAATGCGAACATCGCTAAGTTTCCATCCAAGTAACACACCACCCTGACTTGGAAATACAGTATAATGTTGTTCTTTTATCATCGCTGAGTGAAAGCCTGGAACATCCTACCTAATTGTGGGAGTATCTTCAACACAAACTACAGCTGTTCAATTAGGCAGCTTGCCACCTCTTTCTCCAGGGCAATTAGGGATGTACCATATATGCTGGCCTTACCACTGCTTGAATGTTTGAAAGAAAAATGCAATACCATACTTTAGCACAGGGGAGTTCTCCCTGATTTGTCCGATATTAATCACTCATTCAATATCACAAACAAATTACCTGGCTACTGTCCTGCTTTCTAACTTATAAATGTGGCTACTTCATTAGCTGTAAAGCTCTTTGGGCTATCCAAAAAATATGTTCTTTCTTTCGATGTAGATCATGAAAGCATTTAAAAAGTGAGAGGGAACAAGCATGTTTTTCTTCAATGTAAAATTATGGCTTAATAAAAGCCAGAATTTATCACTTCCATTATTTTAAAGCCTACCTTGAAGATGAGAAAATATTACACATGAAGGGTGCTTAACACTTGACAACAAACTGCAAAATAAAACCTAGAACTACTAGCCAACAATTCACACAATGAGCTTTTTAAAAACGCAATGCAAACAAAAACAAAAGCTCGGGACTTCCACTGAAAAGTTCCTCAATCTGCAGAGTGAATGGGGCTGGTAGATTGAACAGTGAATGGGGAGGGGGAGGAGGAGTGGGAGTGGAGGGGTGGGGGGCGGAGGGGAGCAGTTGCTGCAAGTCAGGCAGCCTGGCCTTGGCGCCAAAGCTCAATGTGAAGTAGTCCTCCCTCCACAACAGCAAAACGCTGAAGGGGAAAGGACAGAAAAGAGACACGCCAAACCATCCAGCCGGCACCGCCGCCGTGTGGCCGCTCGCGCTGCAAATAAATCTTATATATGTATTGGCATAACTTTTAATTGTTCCTTTAATTTTTTTTCTTCTTACGAAAAGAAGAACATGCAAAAAATGTGTGAAGGGCCTACCCGCATTGCACCCACAACAGCACGGCGGCGGCAGCAGCAGCAGGAGGAAGAGGAAAGGCCGATAGCTTCACCTCGGCCTCGATTACAAGACCTTCCCCCGCCCCAATAACACACACACACACACACAAAGGGAAAAAAAGGGTCAAAGCCCAGGCCGTACTCACCGACCGCTCCGGCTCGGGGCCAGGCAGGCCGCGAGACGCGGTGATCCGCCGGTCCATCGAAGGACCCCCCCCCCAGCTCTCGGTTGAAGCGGAGAGGGGTAGGTAGTGAGGAGGAGGAGAAGGGGAGGGGGGGGTCTCCTATTATGCGGCTCCGCGACGTCGCTGCTTTTCTCTCTCACACAGACACACAGCCTCCTGTTGACAGAAGCCACTGAGCATGCGCCAGGCCCGGGCCCGGCACCCTGCCGCAAGGCATTGTGGGGGCGGCCAACCGTCACTTGGCTGGGAAGCCATTTGGCCAAGAGGCCAGCAAGGCAGGGAGAGATTTACGCTGAACCGTCTGAGCGCCTTGCCTCTACATAAAAGCCTGCATGTTTTTTTTTTGTTGCTGGCTTTGTTTCTTTATTCCTTCACGTGACAGCAACCCACCGAGCCTCCTTCGACGGCACCTTCCAAACCCGTGATCTATACCACCAGGGTGACCAACTCTTATTTTAAGGGAATTACCCGGAAAAACTCAGCAGGTCTGGCAGCATCGGCGGAGAAGAAAAGAGTTGACGTTTCAAGTCCTCATGACCCTTCGACTGGTCGAAGGGTCATGAGGACTCGAAACGTCAACTCTTTTCTTCTCCGCCGATGCTGCCAGACCTGCTGAGTTTTTCCAGGTAATTCTGTTTTTGTTTTGGATTTCCAGCTTCCGCAGTTTTTTTGTTTCTATCTTATTTTAAGGGATAGTCCTGTATCTGAATCTACTCCACGGTGCCCCAGGTCGAATACTGCTGGGACGCTGTTTTTCCCGTAATTCAGATCTTTAAATCTCACCCAAGCGCAGTAACCACCCTCCTCCTTTTGCGTATATTCACAATCCTGGCAGCACCGCCTATCGCACACCCCCCCCACCCCCCCCAACTCCAATGGACCTCCATGCCAGAGCGGCACTTGTCCCTTAATTTTCTCCACAAGACTTAGTCCTGTCTACAACCAAGAAGGACAAGGACACCAGATGCATGGGAACACCACAAACAGAAAGTGCTGGAAAAACTCAGCAGGTCTGGCAGCATCTGTGGAGAGAGAAACAGATTTAACATTTTGAGTCTGTATGACTCTGCTTCAGAGCTAAAGAGAAGTAGCGACATGATGAATTTTATACTGTTTAAGCGTGGGTGGAGCAGGTGGAACAAGATAGAAGGCCAGGGATGGGTGACAGCTAAGGAGAGATTGACAAAGATGTCATGGATACAAGACAGAGGGAGTGTAAATGGTAGTGGTGAAGAGTAAAGAAGGTGCTGAGAGTAGCATAAAGGTAAAATAGCAGAAGGTGTTAATGGCAGAACAACAGTCAGCACTCGTGAAAGCAGAACATAAAAACAATTGACAGATGGCCCTGTGGGGGGAGAGGGGGTTTAGAAAAGAGGATTTAAAAATGAACAAATCATTAAATTAAAAAAATTAAAATTAAACAAAAATAAATAAATAAAAATAAACAAATTGGATTTTAAAATGAGTCAAGAGGGAGGAGAGAGTTCATGGTCTAAATTTGTTGAACTCAATGTAGTTCCCCTCCAAACCACACACCATCCTGACTTTGAACTATACTGCCATACCTTCATTGTCACCGTGTCAAAATCCTGGAACTCCCTTCCTAATGGCACTGTGGATGTACCTACACCACATGGACTACAGTGGCTCACCACCACCTTCAAGGGCAATTAGGGATGTGCAATAAATGCTGGCCTAGCCAGCGATGCCCACATTTTGTAAACCATTTTTTTTAAATGGCTGTTCTATATACCATTCGTGCTTCATCTTTGTTTCTTTGCTATAACCATTACCACTCTCTTTGGCTTTTGCATCATGAAATCTTTTGTTAGTTAATTTCTCCTGCCCTCATACCTTCCCATTTGTTCTTCCTGCGCCACTCCCCCTCCTTAAAAACTCATATATTTCTATCTTTCTTCAGTTCTGATGAAAGGCCATCGACCTGAAATGTTAACTCTGTTTCTCTCTCCACAGATGCTGTCAGACCTGCTGAGTATTTCTAGTACTATATGTTGAATAAGCATCATTGGGGGAGTCAAGGAAAATGGCGTTGAAGTACAGCTGGATGTCGCCAACATACATGTGAAAACTGATGTCATGATTTGTGCCTTTGCTACTGCTAGACTAGACTATTTCAGTTTTTCTAGCTGGCCTCTCAACTTACACGATCCACAAACCAGAGGTCATCTGAAATTAAGCTGCCCGTATCCTATCTCGTACCGGGTACTGTTCACCCAACACTCCTCTGCTTGTTGACTCACATTGGCTCCAAGTCCACCAACACCACAATTTCAAAATTATCATACTTGTTTTCAAATAGTTACATGGCCTTGCATCCTCTCATTCTCTGTGACCTCCTCTAGCCCTACAACCTTCTGAGATCTCTACGCTCTTCTAATTTTAGCCTCTCGCGCATCTCTGATTTTCTTCACTCCACCACTGATGGCTGTGCATTTAGCTACAGTGTGAGTTCAACTATTCCTCATTTATTACTTGTAAACTGTTCCCAAAAATGGCGAGCTAAACTAAAATCACCTTCCCATAAGAAACCATGTAATAAGGGTGGGTTACATTACTTATCATTTTTACTTTTTGGCTGCCTTGAACCTAACTGGCCCAAAAATCCTCTTACTAACTTAAGAACTCTTATTATCTTACTAACGCTTTCTACTTAACTCCTGTTCACCACTTCCAGTTTGCTGCCTCAATCTCCCAACTCTCCTGATTGTTGCTTCACTCTCCCGACCATCCACTAGACACTTCCCTCCCACTCGCAGCCCCTCTTGCTCCCTCACTCACCTCCTCCCTCTCGCTCATAGTGAGGGCTCAGGAGAGGGGCAGCAAGCAGGAAGCGTCGAGGGTAAGTATAGGAAAGGCAAGCAAGAGAAATCGGGGAGGAAAGGATAAGCAGAAGGGCCAGGGAGGGAAGCAGAGGTTTGCTTTTTAAAAAAAGACTGAGCATGCGCTGTATACACTCTAAAATGAAAATGGAGGCAGAGCTATTGGGGGAACATCCCTAATTTGAAAAAGAAAATGTACAATTAGCATGCACTTTAAATGGGGATACATGTATCAACAACTTCAAGCTTCCCTCCAAGTCATATACTATCTCAGCTTGGACTAGTATCATCTTCTAATCATAATTATTGAGTCAGAATTTTGGAACACTATACCTTACAGCATAGTGGATACACTGTAACCATATGAACTGCAGCAATTCAAGGAAAGGCTCACCAACACCTTCTCAAGGGTAAGTAGGACATGCAATAAATGCTGAACTTGCCAGCCTCAGACACAGCTCAAGGATGAACATTTTTTAAGGAAGTTACGTCATGATTAAAAATTTAATTCGGCAGTAAATGAAAACTTGACCTATTGTCTTCCAATTCAGACACACTCAACCACTTTTTAACATCAGTCACTTAAATTAGAAATTACAATGGTGAATGAAATGAGGATTAATCACAACATCTGCAGGGGAAAATTTGTTAGTCTGAAGAGACAACACAGTCCCTTGATATTGCAGACAAGCATACAGGATATGTGTAGAATCCATGTTAGTGAAGCAACTGATAATTGAGTCTCACTGGGAGAAAAGACTAATGCTTTTGAAAAGTAAGCAAATTCCCCAAAGACCTACTTTCCTCCTCCTAATTACACAAGGAAAATTTGCAAATCCTGGTGTGTTCAACAGTTTTTAATTGCTTCATAACCAATCTTTAAAAAATAAGTGAGATAAGTGTGTCCTAAATGTGTCCAAAATAATATTAAATGCATTAGAAGCAATTCAGAGAAGGTTCACTCACCTGATTCCTGGGATGGGGGGGCTTGTTACCTTATGAAGAAACATTGGACAGGTTGGGCTTGTGTCCATTGGAGTTTAGAAGATTGAGAGGTGATTTTATTAAAACATATAAGATCCTGAGGGGACTTGACAGGGTAGATGCAGAAAGGATCATCATTCTAGGGCCTTAAAAGAAGTGGCTAATGAGATAGTTGATGCATTGGTTTTAATTTTCCAAAATTCCCTAGATTCAGGGAAGGTTTCATGAGATTGGAAAATAGCGAATGTAAGTCCTTTATTCAAAAAGATAGGTAGACAGAAAACAGGAAAATAAAGGCCAGTTACCTTAACATCTCTCACAGGGAAAATGTTGGAAGCTATTGTTAAAGACGTTATGGCAGGGTACTTACTTCAAGGTAATCAGACAGAGTCAACATAGTTTTGTGAGAGGGAAATCATGTTTAACCAATTTATTGGAGTTCTTCAAAAAAGTAACACGTGTTGTGGATAAAGAGAAACTGGTGAATGTACTGTACCTAGATTTCCACAAGGCATTTGTTCAGGTGCAACGTCAAAGGTTATTGGGGAAAATAAAAGCTTATGGTGGAGATGACATGGATAGAAGATTGCCTAACTAACAGGAAACAGGGAGTAGGCGTAAATGAGTCATTTTCTGGTTGGCAAGATGTAACAAATAGTGTGCCATGGGGGTCGGTGCAGTGGCTTCAATTTTTTACAGTTTATATAAATGACTTGGATGAAGGGACCAAAGGTATGGGGGTTGCTAAATTTGCTGATGACACATAGATAGCTAGGATAGTAAATTGTGAAGAAGACATAAGAAGGTTACAAAGGGATACATAGGTTAAGTGAACGGGCAAAGATCTGGCAAATGGAGTATAATGTGGGAAAATGTGAAATTGTCCATTTGGGCAGGAAGAATAAAAAATAAGCATATTATCTAAATGGTGAGAGACTGCAGAGCTCTGAGATGCAGAGGGATCTGGGTGTCCTACCACATGAATTGCAAAAGGTTAGTGTGCAGGTACAGCAAGTAATTAGAAAAGTTAATGGATGTTATCTTTTATTGCAAACGGAATTGAATACAAAAGTAGAGAAGTTATGCATTAATTATACAGGTTAAAGGTGAGACCAAATCTGGAGTACTTCCTTATTTAAGGAAGGAGGTAAATGCATTGGAAACAGTTCAGGGAGGTTTACTGGACTAATACCTGGAATGGGCAGATTGTTTTATGAGGAAACGTTGGACAGGCTAGGCTTGTATCTGCTGGAGTTTTGAAGAGCAAGAGGCAACTTGATCGAAACATATAAGATCCTGTGGGTTCTTAACAGGGTGGATGTGGAAAGGATGTTCCTCTTGTGGGAGAATCTGGAATTAGGCATCACTGTTTAAAAATAAGGGTCTCCCATTTAAGACAAAGAGGAGGAGAATTTTTTCTCTCAGAAGGTCTTAAGTCTTTGGAAATCTTTCTCAAAAGACAATGGAAACAGTTTGTTTGAATATTTTTAAGGTGGAGGTAGCTAGATTGTTGATAAGCAAGGGGGTGAATCAGGGGTAGGTGGGAATATGGAGTTGAGGGTATAATCAGATCAGCTGTATATTACATAATGGTGGAGGAGGTTCAACAGGCTGAGTGACCTACTCCTGCTCCTATTTCATATGTTCGTGGGATGTTTTCCCTTATGGGAGAGACTAAAACTAACAGACACAGTTTAAAAATAGGGTGTCTCCCACTTAAGACGTAGATAAGAAGAAATCTTTTCACTCAGAGGGTCATGAATCTTTGGAACTCTCTTCTCCAGAGAATGGTGGAGGCAGGGTCAATTAACATTTTTAAGGCGGATGTAGATAGATTCTTGACTAATAGGGGAGTCGAAGATGATCGGAGGTAGGCAGAATGTGGAGTTGAGGTCACAATCCGATCAGCCATAACCTCATTGAATGATGGAGCAACCTCAAGGGGCCACATGGCCTACTCCTGTTCCTACTTCATATGTTTGTAAATTTCCACAAGTTTTTGTATAAGCATCTGGTCCGCGAAATCGATCTTTCGATCAACCACATCCTACAGCCACCACCAGGATATAATTTCTGACTGTTCAGCCACAAATCAACCCATCACATTCTACCAAAAAGCTAATTTTTTGCAGGATGTGGCCACTGCTACAAACTTTAAATAAGATTTGAACTACTGCATTTTGTTTTTATTTATAAATGGTAATAAACTTCACACTGAAAAATCACATTTTTAAACTGCCACACCTAACCTGTGGTGTCAGGCCCACCACAGCTCACCCACTCACTGTGCATACATCCTCCCTACTCGCAGTCCACCTGATAACACCCCACCCCCTCAACGTTCTGCATTAGACTTCAACAAGTTCCAATCCTCCCTTCTATTTCCCTTATTCTCAAAATTACTTCCAGTAGTTGATTTCTCTGTTCTGTTACTAAATATATCATCTATAAAAAGGCAGCAATTGGCTGACGTCAACATGTATCTGTCAACTAACTCTTCTCCCAAATGGCTAGAAATTCATGATGGTGTGGGATTTCACATCACCAAATCAGTCACAAATGTTGTAAGATACTTGTGACAGACTCTGAGTGTTCACCCATGTACCAATTTTGCTTTATGATCTACCTAACAATGATGAGGTGCTCCAGAAATAATGCAAATAGATATCCAAATGTGGAACTTAAAATGGATTGAATGGCAAATCAGTTTACAAAATAAAAGCTAAACCATTGATAAAATAGGAATCTGATCTAGTTGTAATTATAGACCAAAGGGTTGTGGTGTCAAGTATTGAGTTACAAATACATACTGCAGGTGGTATACAAGGAGGTCTTGTGGTGCAATGGGTAGTGTCCCTAACTCTGAGACATAAGATCTGGGCTCAAGTCATACTCCAGTGCTTGATGGCCAAGGGAATGTGCATTCATAACAGAGCCAAACAGATTGGGTATCCATCTGCAAATCCTACCAACATACACCAATGGCAGGTGGTAAAAGTGGCTGTGATTCTTGGTCAACCATGTGATGGAAATAAATTGGAGCCTCTATCATCACTATTCATAACGCCAGACTACAACATGCATGGAAAAGTGTATGTTGTCACAGCAACTCGGATTTTTTGGGGGAGTTGTCTCTGTTGGCTGGATGATCAGCGTGGATCAGATTGGGAGAGATGGTGACAAATTGATAATGTCACTGGACTAATAATCTAGAGGCCCAGGCTCATGCTCTTGGGACATACATTCAAATCCTACCTGGAATTTAAATTCAATTAATATAATCTGGAATTGAAAGCTAGTCCCTGTAATGGTGATCATGAAACTGTCATTGATTATCATAAAAATCCATTTGGTTCACTAATGTCCTTTAGGGAAGTAAATCTGCCATCCTTACCTGGCCTGGCCCACATCTGACACCAGATCCACAGCAATGTGATTGACTCTTAACTGCCCTCTGAAAAGCCACTCAGTTTTTTAAAAAATTAATTTATGGGATTTGGGCATAGCTGGCGAGGTCAGCATTTATTGTCCACCCCTAATTGCCCTTAAGAAGATGGTGGCGAGCTGCCTTCTTGAACCACTGCAGTCCAGGTGATGTAGGTACACCCACAGTGCTGTTAGGGAGGAGTTCCAGGATTTTGACCCAGGGACAGTGAAGGAACAGCGATATATTTCCAAGTCAGGACAGTGAGTGACTTGGAGAGGAACTTCCAGGTGTGGTGTTCTCATGTGTCTGCTGCTCTTTTCCTTCTAGATGGTAGCGGTCATGGGTTTGGATGAAGAGTCATTTGGACTCAAAATGTTAACTGTATTCCTCTCCGCAGATGCTGTCAGACCTGCTGAGTTTTTCCAGGTATTTTTGCTTTTGTTTTGGATTTCCAGCATCTGCAGTTTTTTGCTTTTATCTATTTGGAAAGTGCTGTCTAAGGAGCCTTGGTGAGTTCCTGCAGTGCATCTTGCAAATGGTACATACTGCTGCCACTGCGCGTCGGTGGCAGAGGAAGTGAATGTTTGTGGATGGGGAGCCAATTGAGCGGGCTGCTTTGTCCTGGATGGTATAAAGCTTCTTGAGTGTTGTTGGAGCTGCACTCATCCAGGTAAGTGGAGAGTTGCAAGCAGGACTTGAGCCCAGAGCGTCTGTCTCAGAGGTAGGGACACTACCCACTACACCGTAAGACCTCCTTGTATACCACCTGCAGTATGTATTTGTAACTCAATACTTGACAACCCAACCCTTTGGTCTATAATTACATCTAGATCAGATCCCTACTTTATCAATGGTTTAGCTTTTATTTTGTAAACTGATTTTCCATTCAAACCATTTTAAGTTCCACATTTGGATCTCTATGCATTATTCCTGGAGCAGCTCATCATTATTAGGTAGATCATAAAGCAAAATTGGTACATGGGTGAACACTCGGAGTCTGTCAAAAGTATCTTACAACATTTGTGATTGATTTGGTGATGTGAAATCCCATACGATCATGAATTTCTAGCCATTTGGGAGAAGAGTTAGCTGATAGATACATGTTGACGTCAGCCAATTGCTGTCTTGTGTCTTCTAGATAGTGGACAGGCTTTGGGGAGTCAGAAAGGGAGTTGCTCACCACCGGATTCATAGCCTCTGACCTGCTCTTGTAGCCACAGTATTCATATGGCTAGTCCAACTCAGTTTTTGGTCAATGGTAAACCCCAGGATATTGATAGCGGGGGATTCAGCTATGGTTATGCCATTGAATGTCAAGGGGCGATGCTTAAATTCTCTCCTGTTGAAGATGGTCATTGCCTGGCACTTGTGTCACGCGAATGTTACTTGCCACCTGTCAACCCAAGCTTGAATATTGTCCAGTTCTTGATGCATTTGGACATAGACTGCTTCAGTATCTGAGGAGTCACGAATGGTGCTGAACAAATGTTCAAAAGCAATTAGGGACTGGCAACAAATGCTCACCTTGCCAAAGACATCCGCATCCCGTGAAAGAAAAACATTTTTTTTTTAAAAATTGGCTCCAACAACATGGGGTTCGATCTCTGTTCCGGCTCATTTGTGCCTGTGCTGGTGCCTGTGATCATCTGAAGCTCTATGCCAATCTTATTTTACTGCTCTTTCCAATATCCTTTCACATTCTTTCTTTTCAAATATTTATCTACTAACATGTTTGAATATCTGTCAAAAATGATCTTCTGATTTTTCCCTTCCAGTCATTGTCCTGAGTCAACATTTTTGTCGACATTTTGCAAATCAGTGGAAACAGCTTTTTAATACTTAGCCTCTCGGTTGATAATTTTGGAACCTCTAATGGATCCTCCTTAACCTTCTCTGATGTGGTGAAAAATCCTCACCTGAGCCTTGCTTCCTAATTATTTCTTTACCATTTGGCAGCATTCTAGTGAATCTTCACAACACCATTCCCATGGCTCTCATATCTTCCCCATAATGAAGGGCTGAGAACAACACTCAAAGCCCCAACTATGGCCTAACTAATATCTAAGAAATGTTCATGGAATGTCCCTAAACACTCCACAACTGATGAAGCTTCTTTGAAATGTGGTCATAAAAGTAAGGGGTCGCCCATTTAAAACTGAGATGAGGTGGATTTTTTTCTCTCAGAGGGTCGTGAGTCTTTGGAACTCTTTTCCTGAAAAGGCGGTGGAAGCAGAGTCTTTGGATTTTTTTGAGGCTGAGGTGGATAGATTCTTGGTAAGCAAGGGGCTGTTTGGTTATTGGGGGTAGGCGGGATGCAGATTTGAGGTTACTGTCAGATCAGCCATGACTTTATTAAATGGCAGAGCAGGCTCGAAGGGCCAAATGGCCTATTCCTGCTCCTTGTTCATGTGTTCGTATAATTTTAATTTGTGCAAATGCAACAGCTAAAAAGCACAAATCACAATGAGATAAATTGGTTTTAGTGGAGGGATAAGATGAATAGAAGAGCTGGAAAATTCCCCTGTTTTTAACATGTAATTGTACCTTTTATATCATCTGAGAGGATAGCTGAAGCCTCGGTTTACTGTCACATTAAAAAGATGGCACCTACAACAAAACAGCATTCCCTCAGTCTTGCACTGAAAGTCAGTCTAGTGAGTATGCGCATGGAGTGGGACTTGATGTCATGACCTATAGCCTTAAGGGGAACAATACCAGATTTAGCATCACTTTCTTGATTGTATATTCAGCACCCAGAACCCAGACACTTATTTGCCTTTTTTTATGTAGCCTACAATACTGTGTACCTTAATTTTCCTATGTGGCACTTTGTCAAACACCTTATGAAAATTCACATATACAGCATCCAAAATGTTTTCCATGTCATGGACTCTAGGCTGTTACCTACAGTTTCGGAAAGTCCAGTTAGCCTGTAATTCCCGGCCTTATCCATTTCCTCTTCTTTACACAGGAATGGGGAACATGCCCTTTAACATAATTCCAATTTTCAAAGAAATTTTGGAATATTATATTAAGTGTCTTGTCTTTTCTCCAACCTCATCTTGTATTTTGAGATTTTTAACACTGGTGATATTTTTTATTTGTTGTCCAGTTAACATTTTAATCAAAAATATTGTGATTTCCAGTATTGGACCTTTCACATCCTCACATGTTCCTTCGATGTTTTCACCATCCTGCATAAAAATTGATGGAAAGTACTTAAATATCTCTGCCATTTCTTCACTCTCAAATACAAATAGCCCTTGACATTCCTAGATATTCCCATAGAACCAAAACAGTTTATAGCATAAAAGGAGGGCATTTAGCACATTGTGTCGGTACTAGATGTTATACTCCTGATAGCCAGTTGTGAAGTAAGAAACCAGAGCCAGTCTTTACCTGGAACAAACTGTTTCACAAAACATTACAGGTATATATTTCCTGACTCCACTCTACTTCTGTGTCAGCAGGTGTCTCTTTCTATGTACTCAAGTAACGAGTCAATCAACTCTCTACTTGCCTGGATGAGTGCAGCTCCCCCAACACTCAAGGAGCTTGATACCATCCACTACCTGCATCACTGATGCACATCCCATCTACCACCTCCAACATCCACTACCTGCACCACCGATGCACAGTGGAAGCAGTGTATACCATCTACAAGATGTACTGCAGCATCTTACCAAGGTTCCTTTGACAGCATCTTCCAAACCCACAACCTCCACCACCCAGGAGGACAAGAGCAGCGGATACATGGGAATGCCACCAGCTGTAAATTCCCCTTCAAGCCACTCACCATCCTGATGTAGAACTATGTAGCTGTTCCTTCACTGTCACGAGTGTTATGAAACTATAATCATTTTCATAATATTATTATGGGTTATTGTAAAGTAGGTTTATAGGGGTGAGTATGGATGATTCTGTCTGTGTGTGATTTAATTGAATTGAAGTCAGCTAGACTGCAAACTTGAAATTATCAAAAGGAGTTAGGTTGAGTAGGGTCCATGAAATGCTCATGACTAAACATGGATGAGGACTCAGCATATAAGGTGTAAAGGAAATAAGCATTTTTAGATATGTGAAGGAGTTGTTTGGATTTCAAAGGGATGGAAAGATAAGCAAGGATAAGCAGTGTGTTTATTTTTCCCAAAAGGAAAGAGGTCATATTGGCAACATGAAAGATTTTTATATTGTGGGAAAAGTAAATTTGCAAAGACATATGGAAAAATGGAATTTACAAATTAAAGAGAGAGAAACATATATAAAGGGGAATGAAAGACTATGGGCAGAATTTTCCAAGCCCGCTGGTGGCAGACGTGATAGGCGGCGTGTGCAGAAAATATGGCAGGACCTACTTCACAACGGCGTGAAGGCAGGTCGTGATCTTCTGCTCGGCCTGCCAACAGCAGTCCATGTTTCCTGTCATCGACGGGGAGCTAATTATAATACATTAGCATATAATTAAAGGGCCATCCTGCCTGGCTCTTGGAACCCCACCATATCGTCCGTCCATGTCAGCATGCAGGTGATGTGCACTTGGCGGCCTTCACTTTGGGGAAACTGAGGTGAGTGAGCAGCAGCGTTTTCCACAGCTCGCCCATTGTTTACAGGCCTCAGTGGCGCCAGGGGGCAGGGGAAACTGATGCCTGGCCTCAGAGGTGACTGCTGAGGGGTGGGGGCTATATGGGGGCAAGTGTTGGCCAGTCTCGGAGGCGACTGCTGGGGAGTGTGGGGTTGGCGGGGGGGGGGGGGGGGGGGGGGGGGTGGGTGGGGGGGGAGTGGGGAGTCAAGTGCTGCCCTGGTGCCGCACCCTGCGCACAGGCAATCGAGGTGGGGGTCAGGGTAAGCGAGGGCAGTGGCCACGCATTAGGGACACGTTTATAAACTGACCATCCCTCTGCAACTGAGATAGATCAGGCGCAGCCACAGGGATATGATTAGGGTCAGGCTCCTAGCCTGCCTGCCTGTGCAAGCAACATGGAGGCACCAAAGGGCCACCAAGCACTCCATATCTTACACCCGCCACCCTCCCCCAGCACAGGCTTGGAGGCTGCCTCCACTTTACTGGACCGCGCAGCATTTGGGCTGCACACGTTGTACAATCTCCTTGCCAACACTGGCCATGTAGCGGTCACTGCTGGAGGCACTCAAAGCCCCTTGCAATCTCAGCATCCTGGTTTGGACCAGTGGCCCCTGTGTCACAGGTTGACAGGGCAGCTATGCAGCGTACTCATCTCTGACCATCCGAGCGGTGACCAGTACTCTCCAGGAAGCATTAAGGGGCGGTCATACAGGGCCAGGAAAGATGCTAAGTACAACCATGATAACCACGTCTCTCTCTCTCATGCTGCAGGAGGACCACATCAGGATCATGGATCCTGGTGACCTAGCTGTATGCTAGACGGAGGAGAGAGCAACTGAGGTACCTGGCCGTGCAAAGACAGGAGCAGCAACCTCATGAAGAAGGGTCAGCAAGGGCTCCCGCACACGCTGCCTAGGAGCAACAGCGAGCCGTGGCTGGTCGGCGCCTAGTGTCACCCAGGGTCTATAGACGCTGCCTGCCATTCCTGCAGATGACTGAGAACCAGTGTTGCTGGCGACTGCTCATGTCCAGAGACCTGGTGGCTCACATCTGCCACTTACTGAGGACTTGGCGCCAAAGAGACATGGAGGGCATCCACTGCCAGTGGCTGTGAAATTGACTGCGACGCTCAATTTCTATGCCAATGGCTCCTTTTAGGGCTCCACTGGTGACCTCTATGGGATTTCACAATCCACCACCCACAAATTCATCCATGAGGTCACGGATGCCTTCTTCTCCATGGCACACAACTTTGTGCATTTTACCCAGGACCAGGACAGCCAGGATGCAAGGGCCATTGGATTTGCCCAGATTTTGGGATTCCCACAGGTGCAGGGTGCAATTGACTGCACTCATGTGGTGCTCAGGTCTTCGACGCTACACGGTGGACTTCATCAACTGCAAGGCTTCCACTCACTGAATGTGTAGCTGGTATGTGACCACCAGAAACGCATTCTGCAGGTATGCGCACAGTTTCCAGGGAGTGTGCACGATGCCTACATCCTGAGTCTTCCAGGTCCACAGAGGCTGCAGGGTTGGCTCCTTGGGGACAAGGGCTACCCGCGGAGGACGTGACTGATGACACTCGTGCGGCGGCCTCAGACTGCAGCAGAGCGGCGCTATAATGAGGCTCATGCAGCAGCTCGCAACTTGGTGGAGCAGACCATCAGGATGCTGAAGATGTGGTTCTGGTGCCTGGACTGGTCTGGTGGAGCCCTGCAATACAGTCTGCAGAGGGTGTCGTGCAAATTCATCGTCTACTGCGCCCTTTACAACCTGGCGCTGCAACGGGGTGAGGAGCTGGCTGAGGAGGAGGTGGAGGAGCTGCATGTCTTCTCCAATGAGGAGGACGTCAGTGGGGATGAGGATGAGAGAGTCCTTGGTGGTGAAGACGATGGGGATGAGGCTCTTGCACTGGCTAAACGAGGTAGGCGCACTTGGGAGGCCATCACAGCTGCCAGATTTGTGGAGGCTGATGATGCCATGTAATGAGGTGTCCCTGTAAATCCTCTCATCGCAGTTGTGAACTTTTGACTCCAGTTTGGCTTATGACAGCGCCAATAACCTCTGTGAGAATGCTCCTGCCATGGAGGTGCAGTGGAGGCCCTAATAGTTGCTCAATCACAGGAAGAGAATGACAACATGCAGTGAGGACACTCCATAGATCGTCACATAGCCTCTGAGAATGTCTGACTCCTGTCTGGCTGAGGGCATCTCACTTGCGCTTAAAGGTGCTGAGAGCACACAGAGAGTATGAGGGAACTCTGTGGCGCCTGCCCACCACATTCTGGCAGCAATGACCAGCACTGCCAAGGTGCAGGCATCAGTAATGTTTCCAAGGAATCTGAGGCCAGACCATCACTGTGGTCTGAAGGCTGCATAGAACACAGGGAAGAGGCCCTGGACTGAGACACCTGCCTTTTATCTTGTGCAGAAAGGTTTCACAGAGTAACAAGAACACTGCTCATCAGAACAAGGAGCCACAGGCAGGGTGTCATTCATAGGAGTTTATTGACAATAGTGAGCAGTATGCACAATTGATCAACAACCTTGGTAGGCTGTACAACTACTTGTATCTAAATTTCCTAACCCTGCCACTGCGTCTTGGTGCTACCTGGACATCTACAGCAGAGATGGAGGCAGCCTGCTGACTGTGACGCCCTGTCTGTGATGACTTTGGTGGGCATCCTCTAGAGGGCCAAGGCTCGGAGGGCCCCGGCCTGCTTTCGGGGTCCCGCTGTGTGGCACTGGTACCCTCCTTAGCCTGTGAAGCTGCATCTGTGAAGGTCACAGGACGAGGGGGAGTCAGATGGGCTGGTCACTCCCAGAGTCACCTGGTTGGCTGGCCCCAGAGTGTGCACCTGCTGATCCTCCTCCCTCTGGGTGCCCAAGGGCCCCTGGCGACTCTGTGAGCGGAAGGGGTAGCTGGAGTGAGATCGAGCTGCCCAGCACCCCTCTCGCATACACACGGCTTGAAGCTAACTATGGCATCAGCGATGTCTCCATCCTGCCAGTGTTGACCTCAGTGCTTTGCAATTCTGGCGCTATCACCTCAGCCTGAAGATGGACAGACTCTCCATTGTGCCTTGCAATCTGAGGAGTGCAGCGGACATCCCTTCCTGATGTTCCTGATCTTGCCCTTGCAGCTCCAGCAACTGTGCCATGACCAAGTCCATAGGCTCGTCATCTGACTTGCACTCAGCAACGTTCTGGCCCCCAGCAGTTCTCTGAGGTGCTGAGGACCTGTGAAGTCCCTGCTTCCACCTGCTGTGGATCAGAAAGTGCAATGTGCTCACCAGTGTGTGATCCCGAGGCTACTCTAAAGCTGGGTCCCACCATTGTGGTGTGTCTCTACGCTGGTGGAGGGTGTGGGTGAGCACTGGGATGGGACTTCAGGAACAGTGCCTTCAGATTCCTCTTCAGGGGGTTTTTCGGAGCTTGACTGGAGGCCCTGGGTCATGGACTCCGTTGGTTGTTTGGCAGATGTGCCTGTGAAAGCAAGGGGAGATAATTAGTGCGTGGCAGTGGCCTGTGAAAGAGAACACATCGCTCATGGCATGGTTGTTTGGTGGATGTTGCACTGCTGGATCCTCACTTGGTAGAGCAGCACTGACCTCACCGTCAGCACAGGACCGGTCCTGGTCATTGCTGGCGAGCTGGGTGGCTCTGTTTTCGAATTCTGTTGGAACTTTGAATTCTGGCATCCCTCCACCTGTCTGTGACCTTTCTCCCCTGTTGTGTGCCAGTTTGTCCTGCATGGATAAAGATGGGGACAGTGTGTCAGGACACCTGCCAGGCCAGATGATAAGTATGCCTGGCCTATGTGGGTGGTGAATGGTCTCATGGACGGAATGAGGACAATGAAGGTGTGTGTGAGAGAGTGAATGGTGATGTCCCTTGCACTGGCAGTGAGTGAGGGCCCTGTGGATGTGTGATGGGTTTGTGAGTCGGGAGTGATGAAAAGAGTGACTTATCCTGATGGAATGGAGGAGATCATTCATCCTTTTGTGGCACTGGGTGGCTGTCCTCCAGGGTGTTGTGCTGACCACCACAGCCACTGCCTCCCAAGCTGGGTCGGTGACTTGCTCCCCATTCTGCAGCCAGAGTGGGGGTAAAGCACATCCCGGCAGGCCTCCATCGCATCCAGCGGTTGCTCGAGGGACCCATTGTTGAAGCGGGAGGGGCTGCAGCCTTTTTGTCTTTGCTGGCCATGTCTCCCAGGCAGTGTTGGTGAGCTGGTGGCGATGAGCGCTTTGCTGCCTTTTAAAGATGGTGGCCGGCGTGATGCAACAGCAGGGTGATGGTGAGTGGGCGCCATGGAAATGGCATGTTTCACAGGAATGAATATATAATGAGGTGGGCTCAGGAAGATACGGTGTGAAAACCCACCATTTTCATTGGCGGGTAGGACCTGCCCGCTACCGCGCTTAGTGCAATTCTGGGAAAATTCTGCCCTATATTGGGAGGCCATGTAAGATCTAACAGGAGTGCGTGAAACAGCCTTGAAGAAAACTCAAGACATTTTTGCAAAAGTCTGCTGTGTCCAGTAACTAAAGTTGTAATGGAATTCTACCGTCAAGTGGTGCTATGGTAACTTGTTGGCTTGCTTTTTAAATTTAAATCTATTTTGGACTGTTGCCTTTAAGGAGGTGCATAGTTGGGAGTTAGGTTAATTAAGAATTCTAGGACTTGTTATAGTATTAAGTAACTGTAATCTTTTGTATGTGCTTGAAATATTTTCTTTTATTAATAAATACTTTAATTTAATTTTTTAAATCTCTAAAGGTCTTAGTGGACTCATTACTTCTGAACTCAATGCATATGTCTTCTCATGATAAATACAAATTGCAAAACCGTTACGGTAGTGTGACCAACTTTTCCTTGTGGGTTTGATCCACCTGGCACACATCATAATGCCAGGTCAAAATACTGGAACTCCCATCCTAACAGCACTGGGGGTGCACCTAGACTACCCCAGTTCAAGGTTGGGGGGGGGGGGGGGGGGGGGGTGGTGGGTGGGGTGGTGGGGGGTCACCATCATCTCCTCAAGGGCAGTTAGGGATAGGAAATAAAAATGCTGGCGTAGCCAGTGATGCCCATGTGTGTCATGAAAAAAATGCCCTCCACCTGCATGTACTTAAGTTCAATTGATGCAATTAACAGTAGATCTTGGTTAGAGCAATGCAGAACTAATCCCACTGCCCCACTTCCTCTCAATAGCCTAGTATATAAATATCTGCTTCAAATATTTATCCAATTTCCCCTGAAGCAATGCATCGGTCTCCACCTCAGCCTTTCCTTGGCTCAATGCTCCAACAATCTGCTGCGTAAAAGGATCTCCTCTAACCTCTTTCTTCACTCAGTGAAAAATGTAAATACCTGGCCCTTCCTCCTCATTGGTGACACCTAACCAAAATAAATAGTCTTTATTTATTTCATCAAATATTTTTTTTAAAATGGCAAATCTCTATTAAATCTCTTTGCTTTCCTGGCTCCAATGAAGATAGTCCCAAATCTTAAACATCTCATCATATGATAAGTTTCCATCCTTGGCATCATTCTGGTTAATTTACGTTGAAAGCTTTTTAGGGCTAGTTAATATCTTTTATCAAATGTAAAGGACAAACTCACCACTCTAACTGTGACTCAACCCATATTTTTGTACACATTTATCATTACTTTTGTCTCTAGACCCTATTGATAGAAGCCGCAGCGTTTGGATTTATCAACTTATGCTTCCTGGGAATGATGTATTTGAAACCCTAGCTCCCCTTGCTCAGTCAAACCGCAGTATTCGAGGATAGGATTTTCTGTTTGGGGTCAGGACACCAGCATTGGGATTAAATGCATGTCCCAACCCTGCTGCATGTTGGGACCTGCCACCCGATAGGAATTTTTCCTGGATTGGCCAATTAGTGGCCAGAGGGCATGCTTGCTGTCTAATTAAGGTCTCAAAGCTGAAGGTCCAATAGGAGGCCCTCAGCACAGAACGAGCTGCAGCCTGCTGTTGCAAATAAAGGAGCGAAAGAGGGCACCTTTGTATAGGGGTGCCCTCTCAGCACTTTTAACATATTTGAAATTAAAAATGGCCACAGCTGCCAGACAAATGTTGTGGCCCACGGCTGCTGCTGTAGCCAAATAAATATGGTGACTGCAGGGGAGGGAGGCCTCAAAGTGATCCTGGAGCCCTGGTCCCCTACTCTGCCGTCGGGAGGCTGACTCCAGCCAGCTGCCCTGTTCCCGATGCCACAGAACGCCCGCAGGTCAGGTGGAAAATTAGATCGGCCTCATGTCGATTGGCCTTAATTGGCCTTTTAATTGAATTAACAAGCTTCCTGCCATTAGCCGTTCCACACCTGATCCAGCCTCTAAAATGGCCGGGAATTGGGACTGTGGCAAGGAACTGGTACACCAACCAGCATTGGGAAGTTCCATGCCTGCCCACCTCCGTTCCCACCCTCATATCAAAATCCTGCTCCAAGTTTGCCGACAGTACAAAGTTAGTTGTGAAAGTAAGTCATGAGGTAAGCAAAGAGGCTGTGCAGGGATATAGATAGGATGTGCCTGGCAAATGTGTCAATAGAATGTATTTGGGACAACTTCTTAGAGTGGTACATTCTAGAGCCAAACAGGGAGCAGGTTACTCTAGACGTGACATTGTGCTATGAGACAAGATTAATCAATAACCGAAAGGTGCCTCTTGGAGACAACTTTCATAACATGACAGAATTTCAAGTTCGGTTTGAAGGGGAGAAGTGCGGGCCTAAGACTAGTGTTTTAAACCTAAATAAAAGTGATTATAAGGGAATAAAGGCAGAGCTAGCTAAAGTGAACTGGGAAACTCGGTTAAAAAGTAGGAAAATAGAGACAAAGTGGCAGACTTTTAAGGAGATACTTAATAACTCTCAGGAAAGATTTATCCCAATGAGGAGGAAAGACTCTTTGAGAAGGATGCTTCATTCATTACTAAGTAAGGGAGTTAAGGTTAGTATCAAATTGAAGAAACACAGTACAAATCTGCAAAAGTTAATGGTAGGTTAGAAGATTTGACAGGTTTTCGGAACCAGCAAAGAATGACTAAAAAAAATAAAGAGGGAGAAAGTAAGAGTAAGAGAGAAACATAGCTAGTAATATAAAAATAGATGGTAAGAGCTTCTACAAGTATTTTACTGGGGGAAAAAAGTAACTAAAGGCCTCCAGAGAGTGAGTTCTGGGGAATTGACAATGGAAAACAAGGAAATGGTACATGTATTTTGAACATGTATTTTGTGTCTGCTTTCACTGTTGAAGACTTTGAAAACTTTCCAAAGATACTTGAAAATCAAGAGATGAAAGGAAGGAAAAACTTAAAATAATCACCATCACAAGGAAAAATGTGCTGGGAAAATTATTAAACATAAAAGCTGACAAGACCGCAGGACCAGATGGCCTGCATACCAGCTTCTTAAAAGGAGTGGCTGCAGAGGTAGCAGAGACTTTGGTTATCATCTTCTAAAAACTCCTTAGACTCTGGAAGGGTCCCAGCAGATTGAAAAATAGTAAATGTGAGATCTTTATTCAAGAAAGGAGGGATACTAGAAGCAGGAAACTACAGGCCAGTTAGCTTAGCATCTCATCATAGGGAAATTGTTAGAATCCATTAAGGAGTGTATGGCAGGGTACTTAGAAAATCATAATGTGATCAACAAGGTTTTGTGAAGGGGAAATCATGTTTAACTAATTTCTTAATGTGCTTTGAAGAAGTAACAAGCATGGTGGATAAAGGGGAACCTGTAGATGTGGTGTACTAGGATTTCCAAAGGCATTTGATAAGGTGTCACATCAAAGGTTACTAAATAAGATAAGAGCACATGGTCTTGGAGGTAACATATTTGCATGGATAAAGGATTGATTAGCTAACAGGAAACAAAGAGTAGGGATAAATGGGTCTTTTTGGGTTGGCAAGCTATAACTCGTGGAGTGCCACAGGGATCAATGGCCTCAGCTATTTACAATCTATATCAATGACTTGGATGAAAGGACTGAATGTTTGGTAGCTAAATTTGCTGATGACACCAAGGTAGGTTGGAAAGTAACTTTCAAAAGAAGGTAAAGAGTAAAAAGAGGGTTATCGATAGGTTAACTGACTGGACAAAAAGTCGCCAAATAGAGTATAATGTGTGAAATTATGAACTTATCCACTTTACCAGGAAGAATAGAAAAGCATCATATTTTTTAAATGGATTGCAGAACTCTGAGGTACAGCGGAACCTGGGTGTCCAGGTACATGAATCACAAAAAAGTTAGTACAGCAAGTGATTAGAAAGGCAAATGAAATGTTGATGTCTATTGTAAGGGGAACAGAATATAAAAGTACTTTATGCAGCTGTACAGGGTCTTAGTGAGACCACATCTGGAGTATCGTGTACAGTCATGGTCTCCTTATTTGATAAAGGATATAATTGTGTTAGAAGCTGTTCAGAGAATGTTCACTTGACTTATTCCTGGGATGAAGGACTTATCTTATGAAGAAAGGTTGAACAGGACTTATTTTCATTCATTGATGGGATGTGGACGTCATTGGCTAGGCCAGCATTTATTGCTCATCCCCAATTGTCCTTGAGAAGGTGGTGGTGAGCTGTCTTTTTGGTGTAGGTACACGCAAAGTGCTGTTAGAAAGGGAGTTCCAGGATTTTGACCCAGCCACAGTGAAGCAATGGAGATATATTTCCAAGCCAGGATAGTGAGTGGCTTGGGGGCGAACTTCCAGATGGTAGTGTTCCCATATATCTGCTGCCTTTATCCTTCTAGATGGTAGTGGTCGTGGGTTTGGAAAGTGCTGCCTAAGGAGCCTTGGTGAGTTTCTGCAGTGCATCTTGTAGATGGTGCACACTCCGGCCACTGTTTGTTGGTGGTGGAGGAAGTGAATGTTTGTGGTATTGTTGCCAGTCAAGTGGGCTGCTGTGTCCTGGATGGTGACAAGCTTCTTGAGTGTTGTTGGAGCTGCACTCATCCAGGCAAGTGGAGAATATTCCATCACACTCCTGAGTTGTGCCTTGTAGATGGTGGAAAAGCTTTGGATTTGAGTATACCCATTGGAGTTTAGGAGAATGAGAGGTGGTGTTATTGAAACATATAAAATCCTGAAGGGACTTCATAGAGTGGATACCGGGAGGATGTTTCCTCTTGTGGGTGAGACTAGAACTAGGGGACACAGTTTAAGAATAAGAGGTCTCATTTTAACATGGAGATGAGGATATATTCTTTCTCTCAAAGGGTCTTTAGGGTATGGAATTCTCTTCACCAGAAAGCAGTGTAGGCAGGGTCATTGAATTTATTCAAGGCTGAGTTAGACAGATTTTTGATGGACAAGGGAGTCAAGGGTTATGGAGGCAGACAGGAAAGTGGAGTTGAGACCACAACCATGATCTGGGGGACTTTGAGGGATTTTAATTCTCCAAATGTAGACTGGAATAGTATTAGTGTAAAGGACAGAGAGAGTTGTTATGGCACAGCCGACAGTAAATGCTGAGCTGCTCAAATCCCAAATGGAAACTTGAAACAACTGCCACAACTTGTTTTGCAATTTGTATAAATTTCGAGATGCGTGCCTTGAATTCAGTAGTAACAAGACCACCAAGTCTTATAGGTTTCTTACAAAACTAAATTAAACCCTTATTAAAAAAGAAGTGGTTTTAAATACATGCATAGATCTACAATTACTATTAAGATAACTTCCAAATCCCCTAATTAATCTAACCCCCAGTTACACTTTCATTAAGGCAACTGTAAGACACAAAGATTTTAAAAGACTCAGGCAAAGAAACACGATACCCTGAACAATCCAATTCAAAGTGAGTTTTCTTAACTTCAGTTTGTTGTAGACAGCAGCTTGAGGCTTAGATGCTGCAAGCTTTTCGCACTTGTTAGATCTTAGAATGCCTACCTTTCCACACAGCCTTCACTCCTTTATACATATTTTTCCCTTTGAATTCCCACTGTTACACTAGGTCTTCGAAATTTACCTCTCTATTAATAAAGAGACAACGCCTGGAATATTGTGTGCAGTTTTGGTCTCCTTATCTGAGGAAGGATGTTCTTACTATAGAGGGAGTGCAGTGAAAGTTTACCAGACTGATTCCTGGGATGGCGGGACTGACATATGAGGTGAGATTGAGCCGGTTAGGATTATATTCGCTGAAGTTCAGAAGAATGAAGGGGGATTTCATAGAAACCTATAAAATTCTAACAGGACTAGACAGGGTAGATGCAGGAAGGATGTTCCCAATAGTGTGGGAGTCCAGAACCAGGGGTCACAGTCCGAGGATACGGAATAGACCATTTAGGACTGAGATGAGGAAAAATTTCTTCACCCAGAGAGTGGTGAGCCTATGGAATTCGCTACGACAGAAAGTAGTTGAGGCCAAAACATTTTATGTTTTCAAGAAGGAGTTAGATATAGCTCTTGGGGTGAAAAAGATCAAAGGATATGGGGAGAAAGCAGGAGCAGGCTATTGGATGGTCAGCCATGATCATGGTGAATGACGGAGCAGGCTCGAAGGGCTGAATGGCCTACTCCTGCTCCTATTGTCTATGTTTTTATGTTTCTATATCTCTCATAGTACTAATTTTACCAGTAATCTTTGGGAAAATTAAATATGCTGTTTCTGAACTTCACCTGGCTAGGTGACACATTTCACCTCTCCTTTGAAACCAGTCTAGTCCAGTTTATTTTAGAATGCAAATGTTCCCTTTACCCCTATGTTTACCTACTTAACATTTCAAACCTAGCTTATCTTCTAATACATCAAAGCCTTCAGACCAGCTGCCTTTAATCCAATTAAGTCACACACACGCACATACACAGACACATATAGACACAGATACCACTATTTCACAATAAATTTCAATAAAGTTCCTACAGTGTGGTCAGGAAAATTTTCTTCAGCAGTATGTTTCCAGTCCAACAAAGAAGGAGGCACGGCGAGATCTGGTTCTTAGAAATGAGATGGGCCAAGTGGATCAAGTATCAGTAGGAGAACGTTAAAAGGACAGTGATTAATGTATCATAAAATTTAGGCTGACTATGAAAAAGGACAAAGAACAATCCAGTGTATGAGAAATTAACTGGAGGAAAGCCAACTTCAATGGGATAAGAACAGCTCTGAGCTGAATAAATTGGATTCAAAGGTTGGCAGGAAAAACAGTAGCTGATCAATGGGCTACCTTCAAAGAAGGTATAATTTGAGCACAGTCAAGGTGTATTACCTCAAAAGGGAAAGGTAGGGCAAATAAATCCAGAGTTCCCTGGATAACAAAGGGGACAGAAATTAAGTTAAAGAAAAGGTGTACTTCTGACAGGAGTCAGATAGAAACTACCATTGAGAACCAGGTTGAATAATGGAAGGTTCAGCTAGAAGGTGAAGAAGCAAATAAGAGAAACAAAGAGGGAGTATGAAATGAGAGTGGTAGCTAACATGAAAGGGAATCCCAAAGTTTTCTATAGCATATAAATAGTAAAAAGGTGGTAAAAGGAGGAATAAGGATGATGAGGGACCAGAAAGGGAATTTACACATGAAGGCAGTGGGCATAGCTGAGGTATTAAATGAATACTTTTCATCTGTCTTTGCTGAGGAACAAGATGCTACCCAGGCCATGGTAAAAGAAGAGGTAATTCAGACACTAGAAGGGTTTAAAATTGTAAAGGAGGTAGTATTGGGTAGGTTATCAATACTTAAACTTCATAAGGCACCAGGACCAGATGAGATGAACCCAAGGACACTGCAACAAATGATATTGGAAATTGTGGAGGCACTGGTCATAATTTTTCAGTCTTCCTTAGACTCAGGGGTGGTGCCAGAGGACTGGAGAATTGCAATTGTTACACCCTTGTTCAAAAAAGGGTGTAAGGACAAGCCCAGCAATACAGGCCAGTCAGTTTGGCTTTGGTGGTAGGCAAACTTCTAGACACAATAATTTGGGACAAAGTTAATAGTCACATGGACAAATACCAGCCAACTAAAGAAGGCCGGAATGGATTTCTGCGTGGAAAATCATGTTTAACTAACTTGGAGTTTTTTGATGAGGTAACAGAGGGGGTTGATCAGGGCAATGTTGTTCATGTGATGTACATGGACTTCCAAAAGGAATTTGATACAGTGCCGCTAATCCCTAATCCCTTTGTAATAAAGGCTAACATACCAGGTGCTTTCTTAATTGCTTGCTGTACTTGCATTAACTTTCTTTGATTCCTGTACAAGGACAGCCAGGTCCCTCTGAGTACCAACTTTTCCCAGCAGCTCTGCCCCTAAATTTAATCGCTGGCCATAGTTATGTTGCTGCTTCAGCTGTATTTGCATTTATTACAAGTGTAACATAGTTGGGAAGTGGTTTCCATTTTTCGATGGATTTAAATCAGTGCAGTCCACATTGCCTCTGGAGTGAATTGGGAGCAAAACTCCCTCCTGCAGAATGCCTCACCACACATTGCTTTGGTGTCAGCTCAGCTTCAACCTGCACCTTGCACTGTAACTGGCATCAGAACCTTCTCATGTTGACTCTAGTTTGCAGTGTGAATGCAACCAATGTTTGTGGAGAGTACCAAAGAACAAATGGCTCCTGGGTCCTTATGTGATAAGGCATTGAAATAAGTGGATATCAGGCATATGACTTGGAACAGAGAAGGCAGGAATGTGCTAATGTGCTTTTACGTTTGACACTAGTTCAGTTCGTGATGCGGAGTGCTCACCTTACTTAGCTAGTAATTCAGAGACCTGAATTAATCATCAGGAGACAGGCATTCCCTCTCACAAGGGAACTTAAACTTAGTTAATTAAATAAATTGAAATGTTGTTTAAAAAAAGCATTAATGATCTTTAAAGAAATTATCCTCACCTAATCTGGCTGACATATGATTCCAAAACCACATCAATATTGGTTGGCTCTTAGCTGCCCTCTGAAATGGCCCAGCAAGGCACTCAGTTCCATTCAAGAAGGCAGCTCACCACCAGCTTCTCAAGGGTAATTCAGAATGGGAAATAGGTCATGACATTATAGCATTGACATATGGTTAGCATACTATTTTGATCTGGTTAATCCTTGGCTTGAGATTGGACAGGCTGCTATATAAGATCTTTTCATTTTGCTATTTGTGCCATCTTATCTGTCTAAACAAGGATATCCTGAAAAATATTCAACACAAATACAGAAGGTAATGTTGCTATTTGACTGCATCACCTAATAATGGAGTTAATGAGAATGGGAAAAGAAAGAGCCCCTCAAAATAAAAAGTAGCCCTCAGGAAAATCTCAAAGAGATCCCCTGGAAAATAATTTTTGACCGCCCCCCCAACCCCCCTCCCCCCAGCATCCTGCCCAAATGATATCCTGGCATTTTTTTAAACAGTCCTCACGATTTGCCAAACCCTCTACTTCTCTGCTGTTTGCAAATTTCACAATTATGTTCCTTATGCTTGATATTTGTACAAAACTGGACCTAGCACCAACCCATGGTATTACCACCTCTAATACTTCTCCAATCTGAACAACACATTTATCCTAACTCTGTTCCCTGGTGTCAACCAACTTGCTCTCCACTCCGTTACATTTCTTCATACCATATCAAATGCCTTCGTTGACTATGCTTTTAATTACGTGCTTTTATATAAAATATTGTGCCTCAAACTCCCTAACATACAAACATATGAATTAGGAGGAGTAGGCCATTCGATCCCTCAAGCCTGCTCCGCCATTCAATAAGATCATGGCTGATCTGATTGTGGTCTCAATTCCAAATTCCACCTACCCCTGATAATCTTTGACTTCCTTGTTAGTCAAAAATCTATCTACCTCAGCCTTAAAAAAAATTCATTAACCCTGTCTACACTGCCGTCTGGGGAAGAAAGTTCCAAAGATTCACGACCCTGGAAGAGAAAAAATTTCTTCTCATCTCCATCTTAAATGGGAGACCCCTTATTTTTAAACTGTGTCTCCCTAGCTCTAGTCTCTCCCACAAGGGGAAACATCTTTTCAGCATCCACCTTGTCAAGTCCCCTCAGGAACTTATATGTTTTAATAACATCACCTCTCATTCTTCTAAACTCCAACGGATAGAGGCCCAATCTTTCCTCATAAGATAACAGCCCATCCCAGGTACCAGTCATGTGAATCTTCTCTGAACTGCTTCTAATGCACCTATATCCTTTCTTAAATAAGGAAACCAAAACTGTACACATTATTCTAGATGTGGTCTCACCAACACCCTCTGCAACTGTAGCAAAAAATAGAAACATAGAAAATAGGAACGGGAGTAAGTCATTTGGCCCTTCGAGCCTGCTTCATCATTCAAGATGATCATGGCTGATCCTCTATCTCAGTGCCATACTCCCAGTCTCTCCCCACACCCCTTGATGCCTTGAAAGTCCAGAAATCTATCTATTTCCTTCTTAAACATCCCTGCTTTTATATTCCATTCCCCTTGCAATAAATGAAAACATTCCATTTGCCTTCCTAATCACTTGCTGTACTTGCATTCTAACTTTTCCAGATTCATGTCTCAGGAAATCCAGATCCCTCTGATTTCTGCAAAATCTCGCCACTTAAATAAATGTTGCTATTTTATTCTTCCTGCCAAAGTGGACAAGTTCCCTTTTTCCCACATGTTATGACATGGCAGGTGATGTGTGCCAGGTGGACCAAATCCACAAGGGAAACTTGGTCGCACTATCACAACGGTTTTGCAATTTGTATTTATTATGAGAAGATGTGTGTCCTGAATTCAGGCGTAATGAGTCCACCAAGAGCTTTAGAGATTTTTTAAAAATTAAACTAAAATATTAACAAAATAAAACATTTCAAGCACATACATAGACTACAATTACTTACTACTATAACAAATCCTAAAATTCTTAATTGATCTGACTCCCAGTTACACTCCCTTTAAGGCAACAGTCCAAAGTAGATTTGAGATTTAAAACAGAACCAGCAAGTTAACACAATGCCCACTTGACAGTGGAATTCCAAATAACTTTTCCCCAACTTCAGTTTTGTTACATAGCAGACTTATGCACAAATGGCTAGAGGCTTCTTAAAGGCTGTTTTACACACTCCTGTTAAATCTTACAAGGCCTTCCCCACATAGCCTTTCATTCTCCTTTAAATACATTTCTCTCTTCTTAATATATGAATTTTATTGTTCTGATATGTCTTTGAAACTGTATCTTCCTCATAATATAAAAACTTTTATGTTTCCAATATTGTCAGTAACCTTTGAGAAAAATAAACACACTCCTTAGCCTTGCTTACCTGGCTAGTTGTAAACAGACTAACATCCCTTTGAAATCCAACAATGCCTTCATTTATCTAAATAGACAAATTCCTTTCACATCTTATATGCTAAGCCAGCATCCATGTTTACTCATTAGCATGTCAAGCACAATTTTATGCCTAACTTCTTTTGATGATTTCAAGCTTGCAGTCTACTTGGCTCCAAATGTAATTCAATACACAGACAGAACCAACTATAATCACACCCATAAACCTACTTCACAATAAACCAGAAAAATACTATGAAATTAATTATACTTTCATCACGGCACATTATACTCCATCTGCCAATTTTTTGCCCATTCATTTAACCTATGTCCCTTTGCTAAGTCCGTCTGTCCTCTTCACAACTTATTTTCTGACCTATCTTTGTGTCATCCCCATTCACCTTGCTGATATTTTTCACTTCCTTTCATGTTATGACCAGGAGGGGAGGAGTGCGCAGTTTATCCAGCCCCACTACTCCGCAGGTCGAACTGTTAGTTTAAAAGTTTAAATTACACACTAAAATGGCCAATTATTTACCTTCACTACTGTTAGACCCAGAATAAAATTGACTTTAACTAGGCTTCTTTCAATAAACTCAGAATGATTATTTATTATAAAACAAAACTTAAAAAAAAATCAAGTTGCAAAAACTGGTTAACACACAGTTGTACTCAGGAAGGATAATTATCACTTTTAAAAATATCCCAGCTTGCACGTGCACACACGCATAAACAAACAAAGGGCAAACAAGGGCACAGAGATGGGCTTTCAAGGATAAGCGCTGTAAATAAATTATAAAGTTTGCAGGGACTCAATCTGTCGATCTGGAGCTCCCTCATGTGAAGACAGGCCACTGTTCCTGGTAGATGTCTGGAGGTTCTCACCAACAGAGCATCGGTGTGGTGGAGAATACAGCTAAACCAATTTTTCCTTTCTCAGCTTTGCAGGTCCAAAAATGCAGACCCAGATGAGGACTCTCTGGCTATAGGATTATTACACATGAAATTTTAGCCAAAGCAGCCTTCCTGCTCAGCTTATTTCCCAACAATACTGACTTCACATAACAACAGGTTCAAAACTTAAACTTGTCTCTGCCATGTGGTTTCCAGTAAATCACTTGCCTGTGCCTTTACCAAACTTTCCCCCATCAATTAAAGCAATTGCAGTTCAAAACAAATATATAATTCTTCCTCAAGTACCATGGTGGTCAGGTGATTTCATGGAAAAGGCCTGCTTGTTGACAGCTCCAAGGTGAACTCATGACCCTTTTTAAAAAGAACTCCAGGTCTGCATTATCTGGATATTTGAATGCCATGACTTTCCATAATTTAGAATATTCAGTTTGTGAAGATATGATTTTCCAAACAATTTATCTTTTGTCTTTCTTCATTTTAATTTTTTTCTCTCCTATATTTACCAGAAATCATTAGTTTTAAAAATTCTAATTTTTACTCCCTGAAATGGAACTCCTGCCTTTGATAAACTCGAGAATGTATTTAACTGGAATCTTATCCATCTCATAAATAAATATTTTTCCCTGCTGGTTTGTTATGTAATCAGCCATTTTTTAATTGCAGCAAATTAATCTGGGATAGGCCTCCTTTCATGCTGCAAAAATGAATTAATTTCTTGTACAATGCCTTTACCTTAAATTAATTATTTTTCTTTATCTAGCTTCAATGTGAATCTAATTAGGTTTGTTCACTATTTCACTTCAGGTCACTACTTACCTTGCCTCATTACCCAGAACTCGATCTAGCACTGAAATCTTTCTCATTAAGCATGGAACTCACTGAACAAGCAACCACTTTGGATGTAGAAACTCTCCTTAGTTCAAATACAAACTTATGCCTTATCCCAGTTGACTTCAGAATAATTGAATTTCCCATGCCTACAACTGTTATTATGGCAAACCTTTACAACTTGCCTAATGTTTAGATCTTATGCTTGCTCCCCATTATTCAGTGGTCTCTAATGTACTAATATTTCATATCTCTACCTAAACTGTCTAAGCACCAATAGAAAATTAACTTCTTGCATCTGTAATTATGCCTCAATTAATATAGCATAATTAGTAATCCTGAGATTAGGACTCCTGCATTCCAATTAATATTAACTCTTCAATTTCTGTTTGCTAGACTTCCATTTTCTGAGTTACTATGATGTTAGTTTCAGCTTGTGTTCAAGTTGCTCATCTCACTTTCCAGAATGTTAAACAATGCATTTGACCCTTATCTTGACACCAGAGAGGGAATAGGCCATTCGTAGCTTCCAGGTACAATCAATGAAAAATGATACCCAGGCTTCTGAAGATAGCACCAACAATAACTTCAATTTCTTAATACAATCACATCTTTTACTCAGTAACCACTTGCTCTACAGTTCCATGTCTCATGGCTTCCTTGCCAAATTCTCATTTTGTCAGCATCACAAGTATCCAGCACCCTATACATACTGAGGATTTTTCTGCACTGATATATTTACAAGACACAAAAGAAACAAAGCGTGGTACTAAATTCAAAGAGAAGCTTGGGAAAGTGGCAGTGAGGAACTCTGGGGTAGATATCCAGGCCTGGCATGAAGCTTGGGTACAAAACGTTGTGACAATCATGGACTGACTAGCTCACCTCACAATAGGAGTGGTCTAAAGTTTGGCCAGTGGATGGAATGTGTGGTTCATGGCAGATAGCTGAGAATAAGTTGCATTTAACTACCCTCTTGTAAACTAAACCTCAAAAATATTCCAATATTTTGCAAAGAAATTTATGTTTGAGGTCAACTTTTTCCATGCACCAATTTGAACAACGCTGGGAATGTTTCTAGTTTTACAAACTGACACATACTCATTTATTGCCAACTCACTGTCTGAAAACTTTAAGACCAAAACTTCTCAAAACACTTTCGGTAATCTGTTTAAAGAGGAGCACCTCATATTCAGCTACTCCATTACATAGGAACAAGAGTAGGCCATTCAGCCTCTCAAGGCAGTTCTTTCATTCAATGACATCATAACTTATCTGTTGACCAACTCCATTCATCCACCCAAAAATCTATCACTCAGATTTTATCTACCACTTTTTGTGTGAAGAAGTATTTTCTAACTTCACTCCAAAATGACATATTTGAGATCTTAGGTTTTTTTATGTTCCAATGTAGACTGCAACATCCACCACCCTCCCCCCACCACCCCATATAATACTTCCCGCTATCAGTCCTACCAAAAATCCTAAAATCAAGTTACCCTATGACTTTCTATATTCCAGGTAACATATATCTAATTTATGTAATCTCTCAATCCAGCCCTTGGAGCCCTGATAACATTTTGGTGGATCTGTCTGTAACTCATCCAAGACCATATATCCTTTACGAATCCATGTTGGCGCTCTCTAAACATCTCAGATCTCTAAGTGTTCAGTCACTACCTGTAATTACAGATTCCAATGACTTCCACACAAAAGACTGATTTCCTGGTTTCTCTTACCTTACTTAGATTACATTTCTGATTTTCCAATCTAAAGGGACAGTTCCTGAATCAACACTACTTTGGAAGATCATGGCTAAAACATTTGCAATTTTCTCACTTACTCCCTTTGAAATGCTGGTGGAGACCATTGGGACTTGGAGATTTTGACAGTTTTGACCAATTTGCTGCCATCAAATCCTTGTCTCAACCTGTTAATGCCAGCTATACAAAAATCTAGAATCATAATAACTCTTCTTTTCAAACCGAAGATTGAATTCATACATATTATGATCATTGGTGATAAGATGGTAAGGGAACATTTATCCAAGTCTAGCTCATTATTAAAGCTAGTATGGCCTGTCCTTTTGTTGATTCTGGAACACAAGAAATTCAATACCTTTCTGACACCAGCTACTCTGCTCTTCCCAAACTTTAATTCAGTCAATTTATTTCTAATACTCCATGGCCCAGATCTTCATGGAGTTATGGAGATTCCACACCTTATCCAAAATGGCGGTGGGACCCTGGATACGGAAGTCCCGCCCCCATTTCCAACATATCCTATTTTCACTGGTAGGGGAAAGGGGGCAGGATGTGATTCACACATGGGGGAAACTGGGACCCAGCAGAGCCATTTGAACTCAGTGCTGGGCCTGAAGGGGTGCGAGGGGCGGGGGCTATAGGGCCTAATATTGAAACCATGCAACCGAGAAAGTCTCAGAGCACCGAAGCGGGCCTTTTAGTCAGCCCACCCTGGCACTCAGCAACCTGTGGCTGCCTCCAAACTGTTTCCGAGGACAGTGGGCCTGACTCCAGTACACGACCGCCCCTCCCATCGGAACAAAAATCTAGTTATTCGGGGCAGTTTTTCCCCACCGAGGCAGGTGCAGCAAGCTGGAAAATTTTCCAACTCTGCGCACCCACTTCAGGAGTCAAATTCCAAGCCCATGTGTTTGTATATAAAACTCTCATTTGGGCCAAAGACCCATACTTGTCCTTCTGTCCTGATGCCGCCTTTCTCACAGTATGTAACATGTGTTTTATCTATCAATCTTGCTGTAACTGCTTTGGTTATTTTAGTTTTCCATTCACTTGAATCAATTAGGCAAAACCTAGCACAAGACTGGATGTGAAGGAAGTTGCATTATGCACACAATCCAGCTTTTCTTTTTACAGAACCCTCCACTTCCTGACTATTGAGGAGTTTGTGGATTTAAACCTTTATACAAAAGGACAAATTTGAGTGTTATTTTCAACTGATTAGTCAAGGCAAAAATCAAACTTTCTAAAAGCATCATAAATTATATAGTAGTGTTTAATATAAAACAGTTTACAACAAATACTAGGAAAAATAGTTACAAATTGCATAATTTACAAAATTACAAGCAACACTTGATTAATTTGCTGATAAATATGTAGGTTAAATACTGGTGAAACCACTTCACATTAGCCTCTTCTACTGCTTGAAGGGCATACGTTCAAACAAAAATTAATGCAGCTTTCATGATCATGCCTTTACAGTAACAGATCTTTAAAGCAGTAAATCCTCTGTAGGCAATCAAAATGGCTCCTACAGAATGAATGTTTCATGTATATTTTGCACTTGTGAAGCCAATTTGAGACATGAGGAAGTAATGGTGGGTGGGAATAACTGAGTCATTCTTCAAAAAAGAGCCAACACAGGCTCAATGGGCCAATGGTCTCCTCCTGTGTAGTACTGTTCTATGATCCTATGGAGACCGTGGTATGTATTGTTTTTCAATGGTAAGAGCTTTTGTGACTTGGAACATCTGAATTATTCCACTAGTTTTGAATAGGCAAATAATTCCTTTGGTTTCATTTAACTTTAAGCAGTATTTTCTCAGAAACCATAACCAAGGTAGAAAGTTAGCCCTCTTTTTAAAAGCTGACTTATCTTTACAAATCATTTTTTTTCTAAATAGAATTATATTTGAGACTTCAATGCATTGGAAAGCACGTCTAATGCAGTTTCTCATTAAACAACTTCATTTTGTAATGAATAGCAACATTGGAGAAGTACTAGACAAGTTAATAAAACAAGTACATTCCTTAATAAGGAGTATTAAGTGTTGCAGTTTTAGTGGAATCACAGTTGATCTCAATACTGCTGGACTGGGATATTAACAAGTCAGATTCCCTCTCCAATGATCTCAACAAATGGTTATATTTAAGTAGGGGACAAGCTCAGCTCTGATGATTGTTCAATCTAGACTCTCAGATAAACAGTGGCCAATGTATAAGAGTACTGAGGACTACCAGAACCTGTGGAACTATATCCTTGCAATACAAAATTACTCTTTAGGAAAGGAAGGAGGAAAATTCAGAAATCAAATGTAGAAATGTGCATAAGCAATTTTGGGGAAAGTTGTGTAACTAATCACAAAAAAGTCCATTCTTTTTTAATACCAACCTCTTTCGGCATTAGTGGGGTTTGAACCTCCTCCATTCTTGTCTCTCTTAATAGTTGGTTCAAGAAGCATGGGAAAGAGTTTCAAAGGTTGCTGGTGGATTATCATTTGCAAGTTCCAGGAGCAAAAAAATGATCACATTCTATCAGATAATTGAGTATAAACAGAAATAGAGGGGTGATACTGGACCTAATCTTAGGGAATTAAGCCAGGCAAGTGGTAGAAGTTTTATAGGGGACCGTTTCGGGTATAATGACCATAACTCTAAGATTTAAGGTAGTTATGGAAAAGGACAAAGACGGACTGGAAATAAAGGTCCTGAATTGGGGGGAAGGCCGATTTCAATATGATAAGACAGGATCTGGCCAAAGTGGACTTAGAGCAGCTACTTGTAGGAAAGTCTACATCAGACCAGTGGGAGTCATTCAAAAAAGAAATAGTGAGAGTTCAGGGCCAACATGTTCCCATAAAGGTGAAGGGTAGCACCAACAGGTCCAGGGAACCCTGGATGTCAAGGGGTATAAAGGATTGCATAAGGGGAATAAAAGTAGGCTTATGGCAGATACAGAAGATGCCCTAGAGGAGCATAGAAAGTGTACGGGAGCAATTAAAAAAATTAGGAGAGCAAAGAGGTGGCATAAAAAAACACTGGCAGGCAAGATAAAGGAAAATCCCAAGGCAGTTTATAAACATGTTAAGGGCAAGAGAATAACCAGGGAAAGAGTAGGGCCCATTAGGGACCAAAGTGGCAATCTGTGCATGGAGCTGGAGGACATAGGTAAGGTTTTGAATGATTACTTTTCATCTGTGTTCACTATGGATATAGGTGTAGAAATCAGGGAAGTGGACTATGATATGCTTGAACAAATTCGCATTGAAAGGGAAGAGGTATTAGTGGTTATAGCAGGCTTAAAAATGGACAAATCCCCAAGCCCAGATGAGGTGTATGCCAGAGATAAAAACAAAAAAACTGCGGATGCTGGAAATCCAAAACAAAAACAGAATTACCTGGAAAAACTCAGCAGGTCTGGCAGCATCGGCGGAGAAGAAAAGAGTTGACGTTTCGAGTCCTCATAGTTCTGTTGAAGGGTCATGAGGACTCAAAACGTCAACTCTTTTCTTCTCCGCCGATGCTGCCAGACCTGCTGAGTTTTTCCAGGTAATTCTGTTTTTGTTGAGGTGTATGCCAGGCTGCTATGTGAGGCAAGGGAGGAGATTACATGGGCTCTGACACCACTTCTCAAATCTCTTTGGCCACAGGAGAGGTGCCAGAGGACTGGAGGACAACGAATGTGGCACCATTATTCAAGAAGGGTAGTAGGGATAATCCAGGCAATTACAGGCCAGTGAGTCTAACATCCGTGGTACGGAAACTATTGGAAAAATTTCTGAGTGACAGGATTAATCTCCACTTGGAGGGGAAGGGATTAATCAGGGATAGTCAGCATGGCTTTGTCAGGGGGACATCACGTCTAACAAATTTGACTGAATTTTTCGAGGAGGTGACTAGTTGTGTAGATGACGGTAGTGCAGTTAATGTAGTCTACATGGACTTCAGTAAGGCTTCTGACAAGGTCTCGCATGGGAGAGTGGTCAATAAGGTAAGAGCCCATGGGATCCAAGGAAATTTGACAAATTGGATCCAAAATTGGCTCAGTGGCAGGAGGCAGAGGGTGATGGTCAAAAGTTGTTTTTGCGATTGGAAGCCTGCGATGAGTGGTGTACCACAGGGATCTGTGCTGGGACCCTTGCTGTTTGTAGTGTATATTAATGATTTAGATGTGAATATAGAAGGTATGATTAGTAAGTTTGCAGATGACATGAAAATTGGCGGTGTCGTAAATAATGAGGAGGAAAGCCTTAGATTACAGGACTATAGATAGGCTGATAAGATGGGCAGAGCAGTGGCAAATGGAATTTAATCCTGAGAAGTGAGGTGATGCATTTTGGGAGAACTAACACAGCAAGGGAATACACAATGAATGGAAGGATTCTAGGAAGTACAGTGGATCAGAGGGACCTTGGTGTACATGTCTGTCGATCCCTGGAGGCGGCATCACAGGTAGATAAGGTGGTTAAGAAGGCATATGGGATACTTGCCTTTATTAGCCAAAGCATAGAATATAAGAGCAGGGAGGTTATATTGCAGCTGTATGGAACGCCAGTTAGGCCAGAGCTGGAGTACTGTGTGCAGTTCTGGTCACCACACTATAGGAAGGATGTGATTGCACTGGAGAGTGCAGAGGAAATTCACAAGGATATTGCCTGGGCTCGAGTGTTTCAGCTATGAAGAGAGACTGGGTAGGCTAGGTATATTTTCCTTAGAGCAGAGAAGGCTGAGAGGGGACCTACTAGAGGTATACAATATTATGAAGGGCATAGATAGGGTAGATAGGAAGAAACTTTTCCCCTTAACAGAGGTGTCAATAACCAGGGGTCATAAATTTAAGCTGAGGTGCAGGAGGTTTAAAGGGGATTTGAGGAAAAAATTTTCACCCAGAGGGTGTTGGAATCTGGAACACACTGCCTGAAGGGGTGGTCGGGGCAGGAACCCTCACAACATTTAATAAGTATTTAGATGAGCACTTGAAACGCCATAGCATACAAGGCTATGGGCCAAGTGCTGGAAAATGGGATTAGAATAGAGAGGTGCTTGATGGCCGGCATGGACATGATGTGTTTCTGTGCTGTATAACTCTATGACATTCATTTCTCAGCAAAGTGCAATGACTCCAGTTTTGCAGGAATCACAGCAATTGAGATTGAATCATAGGAGAGAAAAGAAAGAAACATAGATATATTCTAGTATTTGTAATGCAATTACACTTGGGATCAGGGAATACAATATAAAAATATTCTTTCAGAGACTGATTGAGGAAAGTAGATTTTAAGATAAAGAGTTGCATTTGAGGTTGATATGATGAGTGGCCTGTTCCCATTCCCTGCCTTCTTGTATTATCCCAAACCCAGAAGATTCCAAATTTAAAAAATATTTGTCTGTGTGGAGCATAAACATCAGGAACACTTGGACTGGCGGCCTGCCCGTTTCCGTGCTATGCATTCTGTCATTTTATTTAAGTTTAAAAATTCTTTTCACTTAGGTATGCGAGAGCTAATGTTGAAGCAAAAAGTTTCCTTCAGTGGAGGAGTTACATAAAAATCCAAGTATTTCAGGGCTTACTAAGGGACTATTTTTAAAGACCTGGAAACTTTGTTCTGTTACATAAGGGAACAAAGTAGAATTAAAAAGTTTGAACAAAAACATTGAAACCAGGATAACTAGGAAATTGGAGAGAGATGTGAACATTTGAGATACAGTAAAGTTCTGCTGTTCGCAGGGGTTATGGACCCCTGAAACTGCGAAGGGGGAACATGCTTTTGAATGGGACTCAATTGGATAGGTTTCAGCAACGTGAGGGCAGCATTGTTATGAGTAGTTACAGTATTCTACAAAAAACTGTTTCTCTTCACTGAAGCTGTTAGACCTGCTGGGTATAGAGGTACTCTACATTTTTGCATTTTGTTTCCAATTTCCAGTTTTATTCGCAACCCGTTTAAAAATCGCAGTCAATGAAAAAGAGAAATACACAGGGCCAACAAGGGTATATTATGCCCTGGAAAATTCCTCTCCAATCCTCCCTCTCAGGTCACTGAAACCAGCCAAGGTGGTCATATAACCAAGGGTTACAAAGATTTGTAAAGATCACATTCCGTTTTATGTGATTTCTGTCCTCGGCAGGAACTAGCCCAGTTCCCTCTGGTAGTATTCGAAGAGTCAGCACCTACCACACTAGCCTGTTTTGTATTCCAGAGCCTCACGACTCTCTAAGAAAAAACAAATCACCCAATATCCAGTCTATTCCTACTCTCTCATAGTAAATTAACCGATCCCACACGATGCTCAAAGGGTGTACCTGTCAAAGAATCAGTGCAGAGATTCAGACATTTCAAACACATATGAGCAAACATTGCTCACGCGATGGGTGATGCGGTGTACAAAGCACAGGTAAGTGAAAATGCAAACAAGGAAGTCGCAAAAGGTGGGACTTTACTATATGGGGTCCTAGGTTTTATAAACAGGGACATAGAGTACAAAAGCAAGGAAGTTATGATAAACCTGTATAAAACAGTGGTTTGGAGTATTTTGTCCAGGTTTGGGCACCATCCTTCATGAAGCACGTGAAGGTATTAGAGAGGGTGCAGAAAAGACTCACGAGAACGGTTCCCGGGATGAGGAAGTTCAGCTAAGTGTATAGAGTTGAGAAGCTGGACCTGTCCTCCTTGGAGGAGAGGAGATTAAGAGGATTTTTGACAGGTGTTCAAAATGATTGGAGGTCTGGACAGATGCGGAGCTTTTCCCTTTGGCAGAAGGATCGACAACAGAGAACATTGATTTAAGGAGTTTGGCAAAAGAAGCAACAGCAACATGGGGGGAAATCTTTTTTTTAAATATAGCGAGTAGTTGGGATCTGGAATGCACTGCCTGAAAGTGTAGTGGAGGCAGATTCAAATTGGATAATTATCCAAAAAGAATTTGCAGACATACAGGAAAAAGGCAGGAGAGTGTGACTAAGTGAGTTGCTCTTGCATAACGTCAGCGCAGACATGGGTCCCCTTCTGTGCTGTAAACATTCATGATTTATTAGCTCCATATTGCATTTAAAGCAATACTGATAAACGTAAAAATGTGTTTGTAGTCATTTTGGTCAGTGTATAAACATCTATATCAATTTTACTCAAAATCCAACATGGCAAAGCTTTTGGTCTGAATATCTTGATTTCCGGCAGCTACCCTGGCTTGGCTCGTGACTACAAATTGTCAATTACAGCTGGGTCATTAGCAATACAATCAACAAGGACAAATCAGTGCATGAAAATGAGGGAGAAATCTTTGTGGTACAGGTACTTCCTAGTAGTTGAAGGAGCATCAATATTGACAACTGCAATGGGGCAGTTTGCCCAGTCCTCCATACAATCCTCCCTGACACCACCCTTTTACAAGAGATTCAAACCTGGTTAGTATGGACAATTTTGTTCAGTTACATTCCAAAACAGTTTTTCTTTTGTGACTTCAGATTCTTTGAATTAATTCTTAAAACTACAGTTCATAATTTCACACTTACAGTATGTTCAGTTACTGATAGGAGAAACATTTAAAAAAGTTTAAAATTTTATATACAAAATATTAGTTACGTGTAAAATCTTCAGTATAAGTTTCTAGCATTGAGAAATTTCAGAAGCCACCATTTACCACAAAATGTTTAAAAACATAACACGAAATAGCAGGCGTTAAGCCATTCAGCTCTCAAGCCTGCTCTGCCATTCGATACAATCATGACTGATCTTCTACCTCAACTCCACCTTCCCACACCATCCCCTATTATCCCTCAATTCCCTTAGTATTCATAAAACCACCGTCATATTTGCAAACCGGAGTCTGTTGCAACAAGAAATGTCTCAGTGCAGGTAGATCTGAAGAACATTTTATACAGTAAATTGTTGCCATTACTTTTTAATCTTGAACTAGCCCCCAAGTTCTCCTAAAGCGTAATATGGCATTATTATAAAGAGAGAGTTATAATCCGGCATACCGCTAAAAGCTTTACATCACGTATATAAAAAATCTAAATTTACTTTCAAACTATTATAATTTTTATATTGCAATAAGAAATCAATTGAATTGATCCCAATGTGGCAGAACCACAAATGTCATTTTCCTGATAAAAAGTGAAAAATACTTAAAACAAACCTTAGTTTTGGAAGCCAAGTTTGGGGGGAGTACATTTTATTGGAAATTAACCCTCGGATTTTATTTTTTACCAGCATCCCTTCCTGCTAGTGATGCAGTTTATCCTCTCTGTGACTTGGTTTCCCAGTGATTGAGCAGTTCCAAAGTGGCTCAGGTTTTAAACTGCATCTCCTAAACCCTCCTTTCTTGGCTCAGTGATGATTTTTAACAGGCCTATCCAGGGGAAACTCCTCGATCAATGTTTTCATTTACTTTAAGACCCTAAACGAATGCAAGATGTTGTTAAAACTGCAGTGATCCATAAAAGAGGGAGGCTAACTTGACTCAAGACTCACTCAATTGGCATTTTTCAGAGTCCAGGGTGAAAGGGCGAACAGAGAAATGAATTCCAAATTTTGCTTAGGCTAATATTTTATTCAATTTAATAAAAGGAGAGAAAAGAATTTAAAAAGTTAAGAGACAGAGGAATGGAAATCAGAATCAGGAAACACACAATGGGTCAATTCTGTGCAGTAATATTCAATGATTACATCAAACAAAAAGTACTCCAGAAACTTGTGGCTTCCCTTCGAAGGATGCTTCCTTTTTAAGAATTCTCGGGGGGTGGGGGAAGTTTAAGTAAAGAGTTTAAAATAGGTTTAGGTGTACAAAACTGCTGAAAATGCTTTGGTTATGCATTTGACTAGCTACTCTGAAAACAATTGGGACACTGTTACATTCTGGATGTTAAATCTTAAAAACTAAATTCACCCATACTTCACAATACTACTCATTTCCAGTAGTTTAATCCTAAGGTATTCTACTCAATGGAATAATAACCATGGGCAGATATTACATATAGTGGATGTTCATTTTCACATTCCCATCTGCATATCAGCGTAGTTATAAAAATTGTCCACATCTTGGGATGCTGAAGACTTGCTTTCAGAAACAAAGACCTGTTTAGCAAACAGAAGCAAAGAAGAATACTTGGTAAGCTTCCACACCTTAAGACACTTTTAAAAATCATTTATTGGTATAGTTTGCTCAGTAACAAATCGTAGGACAGCTACCTTCAACACCAGAATAAGATAGCACACAATTCTATAAACATTTAAGCATTTTTTTTAATAATTCCAGGGCTCTCCCTTCTCTATCCAATGTTTTCATGCTATTCTGTGGCAGATAATCAACATTTTTCAAAAACAAGCCAAGAGGGCTGAGTATTGGCAGGATATTCAAACACTGTGCATGATTCAATTTTCAAATGATGCCCACATTGTGTGCTTCCCACCAGGGATAGCAAGTAGAGGACATACTCTGGTTTATATATCTCCTCCCTAGCTTAGAGATCAGTGCTAAATGTAATATATCCACTGCTGATTAAGATGGGAAATTCAGCATATGCCAGAGATCAACCTCAATAATCTCTTGCCTTGTATGGCTCCACATATTTATTACATTTTATATATTTATTTTGGGTGAAAAGATTTGATGTTATTCTTAACTTGCCTCAAATCTATTTTTAATCTCAAATCTTTTGAACTTATCATGCTCCATTTTCCTTTTCCCTTGAAATATAGGCTTCTAAAACCTAACCTTAACTCCTCCTACTTCTTGATATAGTTGGTCTTTCTTTCCTACTCTCTTCAAATCTCAGTTGCTTTTGATTTTCCCAAATGTAACTTTGTTTTTAGAATTCTTCACACTCCATTGAGAATTTTAGTGTTAAGGGCATATTGATATTTTCCAAAATGTACTACACATGCAGCTTTCATTGATTTTTGTAATAGTTTTGACCTTGCACTTTGTGAAGAGGCAGAAAACTCTGGTAGTACATGGCTGCATCTTTGATTTTCCTGGGCTGGTGTATTCCAATTCCAAAATCCACAAAAGGGTAAATGAAAGACTTACTGATCCGTCTCTCTTGAGAGAGAGGTGAAACAAGGTTGCCCACTATCACTCATTCCACTGAAAGTTTTCATTAAGTAGGATTAAACTGCATCAAGGAAAGAATATGGAGCTTAAAGTATTTACTGACTCACTCATTTTCACTTGTGACATTGTGCTGTCAACAGGTTCACCAGGACCTCTTGCACTCTTACCAGAAAGAGCAATGGAATAACCAGAATATAGTGGTGGGTGCCCCCCAACACATCAATAAGAATAGAGTATGATTTGGCATCTGCCAAACTCAAGGGTGCCAACTGAAAAAGTGCCAACTGACAATTACTGATTTGCATGAATGACCAGGGTCCTGGTGGATGGCAGCTTTAGGACAATCCTTCAAGACAGTGCAAGGAAGGGAAGAAGGAAACATTGGTCTTTCTCCAATGACACCAAAGACCTAAAGTAAAACAAACTCACTCATGAGGCATTTTCTGTCACGGTTCAGAACTCTCAGGTAAGGTTTACACTCACTTTGCATGCAAGATTCAAGACCAACCTGAGGTGGATTTGTGCCAACAGGGAACATTTGCAGGGAAGACTGTAGCCGACAATTATTAGGCACTAAGTACCCTGAAGGAGCAGTAAATCTCACCATATTCTATGAGCAGGAAGTCTGGTTCATCAAATGCTTATTTCAGGGCTTTTGTCAAAGAAGTGGGCATGCCTCAAAGCTTTTCATGAGAAGCCAAATTAAAAACAGTTGATGAGTAAGTTTGGTACACAGCAGGAATTGAATGTCTTGAACGTCAAGGTGGCTGGCAAGCTGTCTTGTGTTCATTTTTCCACTATGTGGAACACAGACCTCAGTTGTAACTCTTTCGAGTACAAACACGTTTCCATCTGTTCCTATTCAGATGAAGTTACATTGTTTCATAGTTTGCCATTGTGAGATTTGAACTCTTGATAACTTGTTTGAGTACAAACCCATTTCTATCTGTTTCAGATGAAGTTACATTGTTTCATAGTTTGCCATTGTGAGATTTGAACTCTTGATTTTGGGGTTACAAGCTCAGTAAAGATAGTGTAACTCTTTTGAGTACAAACCTGTTTCCATCTGTTTCAGATGAAGTTACATTGTTTGCCATTGTGAGATTTGAACTCTTGATCTTGGGGTTACAAACCCAGTACCATAACCACTTGGCTATTTAGGCCAAGCCTCAGACCTCAGTTGTATCCTGCTGAGCAAACTCAAGACTTGGGACAACAGCAGGTGTAAGGCATTATCTGGAGGTTAAGTAAGACATCACAAGCAGTTGCTCCTGAAGTTCTATTAAAATAGGAACAGCAGCAATCCATTTAACTCCTTAAGTTTGTTCTGCAATACAATTAGATCATGGTTGATATGGAGTAACTCCATAAACTGGACACCTTTTCCCCTAATATCCCTTAACACCTTTGGTTAACAGAAATCAATCTCAGAATTAAAATTATGAACTGACCAAACATCGACTGTTGCTCACAGAAAAATGTTACAAATCTCTATCACTGTTGCATGTGGAAGTGTTTCCTAACTTCACTCCTGAAAGATCTGCCACTGTTCCAAGTCCTAAACTTGCTAACTGGTGGGAATAATTTATTGACAGTTTCAACTGGTGGGAACACTATTCCATGAGATCTGGGCTGTGCTCCTAATGTAGTCAGAATCATTGTACTAATGCACTCTCACATTTTATAGTGAGTTGATCTGTTCAACATGCTGCTGCTTGGTTTGCACTTACCATCCATCTGCAGAGAGCTCAAACCCACACTGGGTAGTTTTTAGCATCATTTTATTCAAAATATGATATTTAAGTTTTTAGAAATGTTGACACATTTCATGCAAAAGGAATCTACGCAACTCAATATTTCAGCAGATTGAAGTTATGTATTGCATGGCATTATAAAATCATTTTTGCAGCAAATTTAATCCCAATCTTTCACAATGAGTATTGCAAACAAGTCACTAAATGTATTCAATAGTGAAAATGTAGCTACAATATGCTCTTTATTCCTTTACCTTGGAAGCACTGAACACAGAGCTGACTATATTCTGACATGCTTCCACGGCACCATCTCCATTAAATTCCAATGCAACAACAGGGCCTGGAGAAAAGAAAGATAACATAAGAGAGGTTCAATACTGCAGCTGCAAACTGTATAAATATAAAACTCCGATGCGATTTTTTTTTATATATACTCATTTCATTGCCCGTTTTAGATTATGCCATTAAATAAAACAACAGAATTTTAGACAGGAATGTAACCATTCCTCCCATTACTCCGGTGCCAGCCCTCAAGAAGAGTCATCCAATTTGAATCCTGTTCTCCTGCCCATTTTAAATAATCTTTTGAATTTTTATATTAAATACAGCACAACCAAAGACAGAAGTAGGATTCAAAAGGTGACATAAAATTTAATACTAAAGGGGTAAACTGAAATACATTTACTGCACGCAATGTTCAATGAGCATAGAGGTTCTCCCCAATGTCCAAGCCAACAGTTAGCCCTTAATCAGCTTCAATGGGTTGGGATGTCTTGAGGAAGTGACCGACACAATATCAATCCATAGCTTGCTTTAAAAATGTATTTTTGAAGATTGTAGTATATTCTTGGCAATAAGTTCTTTCTAGTTTATATAGTGAAGTGGCCCATGGCAATCGTACTCTTCCTGTTTCAATCTACATCTTATGCAACATAAAAGTCCGTTCCACACCATTGTCAATGTACTATAAAAAAAATGCAACCTTTGATTGAATAGCAGCTTTCTTCTACTCTGCTGCCCGTGTTCTGTTTTCCCCATCACCCCGTGCTCTTGTATTCACATTGGCTTTTACTTCAGCAGTGCTTTGAGTTCAAAATGCTCATTCTTGTTTTCAAATCCCTCCATGGTCTCGCTTCTTCCTATCTCTGTGATTGCCTGCAGCCCCTCTACCCTCAGAGATATCAGTGCTCCTCTAATTCTCTTGAGCATCCTTACTTTAATTGCTCTACCATTGGTGAGCCTGCCTTCAGCTGGCTGGGCACTAAGCTCTGGAATTCCTTCCCCTAAGTCACTCTATATCACTCTCCTCCTTTAAGACACTCCTTAAAACCTACAACCTCTTTGACCAAACATTTGTTTAACTTCCCTAATACAGTATCCGTTTACATGGCTGGATGTTGTATCTTGTATTATAATACCCTGTAATGCCTTTTATTACATTAAAGGTACTATATAAATTCAAGTTGATATTGTAGTCATGTACAACAGTTCTGCATATTGAAGCAAGTCAACCATGTTCTCATTGTCTGGGTTGTTAGCCATAATCTTCAAACCTCAAGCAAAGACATTACAAATTGCTGTACTTTTACACTGTTCCAACTTGCATTACTGAGTTAACTATTGGAACACATTGTTCCACCTAGCACTATAAAACTAATAATTTTAGGGTCATTTGAATCATATTTTAAACACTCCAAAATTCTTCCATTTACAAGATTTAACTCTGCAATCTAAAAAAGCATTCACCTTTCTATTACTTTATCTTGGTGAGACTACTGCATTGGTTCAGGTAATCTGATCCATCAATCACTTCTCACTGTTGTTTCCATTCAAATTATAAAAACTGTCCTAGTCCACAACTGAAACATTTTCTGTTTGAAATTAACATTTTTAGCATGTTATGGTCAATAAAAACCTCTTTTAAACACTAAATTTACAACAACTTACATTTATATAACACAATAAGCGTAGTAAAATGTCCCAAGGTGCTTAACAAGAGCGATAAATAAAAAAAGTGCTTTGATACTGACCCACAGAAGGAAAAGCCAGGAAAATGACCAAAATTTTGATCAAAGAATTAGGTATTCAGCAGCATCTTAAAGAGAGGAGAGAGGGGTAGAGGGGAGGAAAGATTTAGAAAAGGAATTTCAGAGAGTTTAGGGTCAAGACAGATGAAAGCATTGTCACCAAAGTTGGAGCATTTAAAATAAGGCCACACAGGAGGTCAGAATCAGAGGAGTGCAGAAATCTTGACGGTTTGTAGGGCTGTACGAGGAAACTTAGATAGGGATGGACAAGGCTGCAAAGGGATTTAAAAACTAGGATGAGGATTTTAAAATGAAGGCACTGTCAGACTGAGTGGGAGCAGGTCAGCAAGCACAAGGCCGATGAGTGAATGAGATTTGGAAAGTGTTAAAATACAGGCAGCAAAGTTTTGGGTGACCCCAAGTTTATGTAGAGTGGAAGACAGGAGGCTGGCAGGGAGAACATGGAATGATAAAGTCTAGTAGTAACAAAGGCATGGCAGACAATTTTGGTAGTGGTGCAATACATAGATGCAAATTCAACTGGAGGAAAACACAATACTGTTTTCAGCTATGAGAGATATAACCAGGGATGGAAACAGAGCGTGTTGATGCCGGGGTGGGGGGGGGGGGGGGGGGGGGGGGGAGCAACCAAAGTCAATGACTTCAGTCTTCCAATATTTATTGATGGAAATTAATGACCCATTAAGGAAAGGTGGCAGTATGTTAAACACAGCAAGGATGCTGTGACACACTGATAGTTACAAACATCACATCTGACACTTCAACAGACCATGAGACAGAATTGAGGATGGAGAAGGGGGAGAAAGAGGAATAGGATTGTATGGATTTAGGAAATGCATTAATTCAAATTAATACTCCCTCCCCAAACATATAACTTTACCTTGCTGAAGCAATGGAATAAAGTCTGCTGCTTTCTCCTTGAATACTCTGTTGGCATCGTCTGGTCGCATTGAAATTTCTTTTGTTTGCACAAGAGCAAAATTCTTTAGAGCCATCTTTTGAAAGGTAAAACCAAGATGGTTAGTTTTACTGCCAGAAGCATTCAACACCAAGTTAGAGATACAACACAAGTTTTATTTTAAGCAACAAGAAAATGAAAAACTGGAAAGATAGGATAAGCCTGCTGCAATATTCCCATTATGACACATTTAAAGAGAAGTCTCTTTAAGGAGCTAAACACTTGTATAATGTAGAATCTTTGATTCCACTAGCAACTTACACAGCAAGTTGTTAAGATCTGTAATGCACTGCCTGAAAAGGTGTTGGAAGCAGTTTCAATAGCAACTTTCAAAAGGAAATTTGATATATATTTGAAATGGAGAAATCTGCAGGGCTACAGCAAAAAGCAGGGCAGGGAACTAATTGGACAGCTCTTTAAAGAGCTGGCACAGACATGATGGGCTGACTGTGCTGCATGATTCTTCAAGCTTCACAATGTTGATAATTAAGTTAAAAGTCTACGACGCATTCCAGTTGCTATCAAGTATAATCTCCAATCTGCCTGGAAAATTAAATCCAAGCACTTTATTTGATTAGAAGGCGGGGGTGGAGTAGTTGTGCAATGCAGGCTCAGTTGGTTTAAATTTAAAACTGACCTATATTAACTGAAGAGAAAGGGCACTTGAAGTAAATGGACACCAACTTTTTTTTTAAAACGGTGAACATTAGTGATATTAGGAGGAAACCTGCTTGGAGGTGTTAATGAACTTGGGTATGAAGGCCCTGATTCACGAGTGCATTCAGTTCAGTATACTTAAATAGTGCATGAATTATAATCGGGCCTTAAAACCCCCTCCAGATTGGCAAAACTAAAGTCATCAGCATTAACTGTTAATTTTAAAACATCCCACAAAACTCCCCTATCACTGAGGTAAAAACCATCAAAATAATTTGTAAGTTAATAAAAACAAAAAAAAAGTTCCCAAAACACCTAGATATCTAAATTTGCTCACTGTTTGAATTTCCCAACAGGGCATAAGATGAGATATCCACAATTACCTGGAGTTAAAGATTGGGAAGTCATTGTGTTTAGGCCACACCACAAACTCTGCACCCTTGCCAACCACACTTATCATTGAACCAGACTGTTCACAACCTCTATTTGACACATTTTCTGGCTCCAGATTCTCCCCATCATAAAGAACATCTACTTCCATAATCTTGCCTCAGCCCTCTGCTCCCTTATACATGCCTTGTCACTGTCAGACCCGACAATTGCAAGCCTGCGCTGGCTAGCCTCCCCACTCCTGCCTAACCACAGCTCATGCAAAAATTCTGTTGACCATACAGGAGATCAGCAAGTGATACAATCCTTGAGGTTAAGACTGAACATTACAGGACATGCCACGTTTATAGCTAGCTACAGAGTGTTTTTCTTTAAGTAAACTAAATTATCCTCAAACAGTTTAATTGTTTCCTCCAAGAATTTCAGTATCAGGCCTTTCTTAATCCATGTTGAATTCCTTGCATGTTTCCATGCGCCTTAGTTCAACATTGATAACATGCCATAATTATGAAGCATTTTTCCTGTTAACAGGTCCAATAATTATCAGGATTTTTGTACTCCAATTCTGTATTGATGCATGTTCATGCCACAGTTCAGACACAGTAAGTTAGTAACTGGTCATGAAAGTCACTTAATCTTTTGTATTTCGGCTCAACTTTTCAGAAAATACACCCAGACCATTGTGGGTGTGACAAGTGTCAGTATATCAAAGATCATCTGAGGAAAATCTCCCTAAATTTACAACAGCTGACAACACCCAGCTGGATCTCTTAATTATCTTCGATTCCACAATGATGTTTTGCTAGACTACTTCCTGGATATCAAATTACAAATGAGACACAGTGTAATCCAACTGAGCATTGGGAAAACTGAATTAATATTATTCAGCTCCTGTCAAAAGCTCCATGGTTTAGCAACAACTCCATTCAATTGCCTCACACCTAATCTTTGAAAATCTTCATTTTAATTCCTCCACCCTGCCCCTATCAAATGTCTCCATTTTTGACCATGCTTCCCATCATCTCTCCGAATCTCTTTTCCATCATTCTCTCCTATGTGAAGCACCTTGGAGCATTTTATATTAGTGACACGATACAAGTTGTTAAAAGCAAAAAACTGCGGATGCTGGAAATCCAAAACAAAAGCAAAAATACCTGGAAAAACTCAGCAGGTCTGGCAGCATCTGTGGAGGGGATGTTGCCAGACCTGCTGAGTTTTTCCAGGTATTTTTGTTTTTGTTTTCTATACAAGTTGTTCTTTGCCCTGAACAACATTTCTCAAAAAGCTTTATTCATTCAAGTTTAAAGTATTCACTTTCTTCCATCCAAATATAGGCCCATTTTCCATTGCTTGAGGTTGAGGTTTTCAAGAAAAACAAATTATGAAAATTTAGTGTTAGCTTCAATGATCTTGTATTAAATGTCAACCCTGGCCTCTGGGGTCAAAATGTTGTGAGTTCAAGTCCCACTTCAGAGACTTGAGCACAAAAATCTAGGCTGACATCTAGTAATACAAATTACTAAGGGAGCACTGCACCGTCAGAGCTACCATCTCTCGGATGAGACGTTAAATTGAAGGCCCATCTGCCCCCAGGTAAATGTAAAAGATCCCGTGGCACTATTTCAAAGAAGAGTAGGGGAGTTATCCCCAGTGTGCTGGCCAATATGTATTCCTCAACCATAATCACAAAAACAAATTGTCTAGTTTAATATCACATTGGTGCTTGTGGGAGCTTGCTGTGCGCAAACTGGCTGCCATATCTCTTACACTTCAAAAGTACTTCATCGGCTGTAAAGCATTTGGGTGTTTGGGAGGTCATGAAAGGCACTATATAAATGCAAACTTATTTCATTAAGTCCTTTTTCTTACACATGGAAACCATTTGAGCTGACAAATGCAGAGAAAAGGAAGTATCAGAATACTAACACTTTCTGCCAGCTTGTGAACATTGTGATACCTTCCCACACCACATTGTTCTAACCTCAACCCAAACACGTGGTGTTTCAACAATGCTAAATTAATGCAGAATGGAAAGTTTAAAAAAAAACTTCATTGTTATATGTTGGTCACAGCTACACAACTTGATAAAAGATGTATAAAACTCTGGTCAGATCAATTGTGCTTTGGGATTGTGGAAACGTCAGTTCCAGCAGGAAGGGTTCAGGTTTCACAAATGCTTGCTGGAACATACATACAAGAGAGACTAAAGCAACTCTTAACCCTTTGTGGAAAAGTAGCTGGTCTTCAGTCAGAGCTTGTAAGATCATTTATACAACATCCTGCTGCACTTTAAGTCAATCTATTTGACATAATAAATTGAATCAAAAACTCAAAATGTCCAGTTGGTTATGTTAAAAATACTTTGTTGGGCCTTTTGTTCCTGTTCACATTTCTTGTGAATTTATTTTGCATCTGAAGGTTCTTTACTTGGAACTCCAGTGGTCTAGATCAACCCCTCCAACACCTGGCTCAGGTGACTAATATTCACATGTAAACTTTGACAATGAGGGCCAAACACAATAATCCCAATAGTGTACACACAAATGTACATGCAGGAAGGAGGTTGTTGATTTGCCATCAGAAACAAGGAACCTAGTCCAATTTACCCCTGCATCCCAAAACCAAAGGACATTAAATCAACGGCAACACCCATACCACCATGATTTTTGTGGTTTATTTGGAGGTTGAAATTGAGATCAGAATGAAATGGAATTGAATGACACACCTTCAGGGAGTAACTTCAAGGGCTATAGTTATATGGAAATTCACTGCATAAGAAACCATTCAGCCGGTCATGCTCATTTTAGTTCATTAAGTAATTCAATACTAATCTTATTGCCCTATTTTCTCTAGTTGTTCAATGCTGTATTATCAATATTTGTAGATTATAAAAAAAATGTGCTCTTTCAATTTTTTTGCAATGCAAAGTTCACCAAGCCTTCACATGGAAGCACAATTCTTTTCAAGGACACTGCAGTATCACTCACCTTGGCTTTGAGCAAATCACAAAAGGTAAAAGTGCACAAAAGATAGCACCAAGTGCAACCATGCAATTTTCTCACCTCATCAATTAACTTCCTAGCATTGGCTGTGGTATAATCTCCGGCAAAAAACACCACCAAGCACAACTCTTCACTGTTCTTTTGTCTCTGACCCCGCGTGACTGGAACAATGCTCCTGCTCAGCTCTGTGGAGATCCGAACCGATTTCAGCTCCTCGGAATCAGGAAGAGGAACAAAATCCTGGGGCATTGCATCTTCTGGTAACAAGATCCAGTTGTTCTCATCTGCAACAGGGGTGAAGTCATGGATGTTGCTCCAGTTGTTATTGAAGATGCTTAAGCCTGCATCTTTGAACTGGTAGCCCAGCTCGGGATAGTAATATTGGAAACAACTGAACTTCATGCCCGTGGACGATTCAATGATAGGCTGAGTTGCACAGCAGAGGAAGACGTCCATTTTTTTGCAATCCCGAGTGCGGAATTGCTGACAAGCCACAACACATTTGCAGTCAGCGCAGTCACGGAAAAAGACACTGCCTTTGATAGGTCCCAGAAATATCCTGCAGTTGGTGCAGTCATCAATGGTGATGGTGGCAGAGTGGTCAAAAATGTAAATGTTGCAGTTTTCACATTCTTGGATGACAAATTGCTCACCAGCAACTTTACCAGGCAATCGTCCCACGGTCTGATCCTTTAATTGAACCAGCATATAGTCTTTAACATCAATCTATTGGAATAAAATAAACAAAACACTTTAAACATGCACAAAAATTTCTAATCCAATGTACCGAACAGAGATAAGTCTTAACATGGAAAGTTTTTGGGCTATTCACACATCACTACTGTTTTTTTTAAAACCTCTTTGCCCATGCAACATCTGGTCAAGGGAAACACTAATCTCAGCTGGTCAGGATGGGGCTAGCACAGGAAGGCCCGAGAACCAATGTTGCTCTGCATGAAATTAGTTGATCTCCACTGGTGGCATCATTTGTAGCAGCAACCCTGGGCACGGTGGATGGAATGGCAAAAAAAGCAATGGTGACACCAGGAAAAGCTTTTTCATGTAGCGAGTGGTTGGGATCTGGACATCTGGTTCAATTGATGCACTTAAGAGGGAATTGGATTATTATAAAAAAGGAAGAGTGTGTAAGGCTACGGGGGAAAGGCAGAGAGTGGTACTAGATAAGTTGTCCCTTCGGAGAGCCAGCACAGACATGACCACCTGGACAGCCTGTGCTGTAAACATTGTGATGTCCACAAATTTGTGTCCCAATAAGGAGTGAACATGCCCACAAGGAGAGGGAGAAAAGTATTAGAAGCAGGGGGAATAAATAAAAGGTGAAACCTGATAAGAAAGTCGTGGGTTCAATTTTCAGTTTCTGCTGAACTAGCTAATCCAAGTTGGTTACTGCTCCTTTTGCTATCAAATGGCTCCTGATTTTTGAGAGAATGGCCGATATGGACAGAGGCAAAAATTGGCAAGCCAAACAAAAAAAAACCACGTAGGGTCACACTTTCATAAAATAACCACTTGGGCAGGAGCCACTGGGATACTCTGCATCCATGGAATCTGAACCTAGCACATGTATCCAACCTTCCTCTGGAAGGCAGACAAGAAAGAAATCTGGAAAGCAAGTGTAAAAAACCTTAGTTACAATGGTTCCCTCTGCACACTCCTGTCTTGTTCAACTCCTCCAAATATTTCAGAAATTCAATGCACAATTGTTCATGATACCATACATTGCGGTATACAAGTCCCAAAAATCATGTTTTTGCATATAATCAGCATACAAATCAATCCCCCTTTTCAGCCACAGCATTAGTAGTCAACCTCAAATTTTTCACCCCACAAACACATTTTACTTACTGATACCTTATAAGTGGGCAAGGGATCAAGTAGGTAATATGAGCTACGTTGTGAAGAAGCGCAGTAGTTAAGACGCTCTCACTCTTTGCGGCAAAAGCTGATGACATTTCAAAACACCCACCATTCACCTTTCTATTCGACATACTAGTCAACCACTCCTCCTCCACTCACCCCCCACCCCTCCCCCACCTCCCAGCTTTGAGGAATTTTGTGGCTTCTATGGTCGACTTATACATCAATATCTATGGTAGTCTTTTTGTGATTGGAGTAAGGGCCATGCATGTGGTTCAGATGGTCTATAAGTTCAAGTTGCACAATACGTCCACATACATCACCATAGTGTTATTACTGAGTACTACAAAAATTATGTGTCTTGCATTCACAAGTCATTCAAAAAGCACTGGATTAAACCAGTTACACAGTTACATGAGCTGCTAAATGTCAACCTGGCCCAGGTGAGACAGAAGGCGGAGTTTCAAACCACATTCCATAACTTGAAATCATAATCCAGGCTGACAGTTCACTTCAGAAGTGAGAAAATGCTATATTGTTGGAGGGCCTTTCTTTTGAAGAGGCATTAAACAAAGACCACAACAACCTGTAAAAAGTTTCCACTGCAGTACTTAGAAAAGGGCAAGGGAATTTTTCCAATCTACTATCCAAATTTACCCTTACTTCTTTGGAATGCCCCAAAGTATTGGAGAGATGCTGCATAAATGCAAATTCTTTCTTTCCAGTTCAGACATTGGCCAGCAATGCTAATCCATTTAAGCTTATTACAACATCCAGAATTCTAACTTTTTCAGCAATGTAAATCAGCAACGAGGAGGAGCAAGAAAAAAGTCTGTTTAATTATTAACTATTAGTAGCATGTTCTATACGATGGGAAGGAAAATGAACATTATCCACATTATTCCAATTAAACACGAGATATCTACATTAATCTAATTCTGGTCTCTTGAACATCCCAATATTAATCACTCTACCACTTGTGGCTGTTCCTTCAGTTCAATAGGTCCTAAGCCAATGCTTCCTGAACTTTTTCCCGGAGTGACCCCATTTCAAAGCCTCAGACTTTGCGAGACCCTGGGATGAAAATTTGGTGGGCTAAGGGAGTTGTTGAGCAAGGGAGGGGAGGGAAGGAACTGAATATGGGGGAGTTGATGAAAAGGCAGAGTTTCTTCAAAAAAGAATTGAACACCAACCTTTTCAGAGACTTTTTTTTTGCACCAACAATCAGGCCTGAGAAAGCAGTCCAATAGGCCATACTCTCCAACGAAAATAAAAATCGCAAGCATTTAAAAGGGGCCTCTCAGCTGTCAGAAATCAGTCTGAGCTCTACGGCAGCCATTACTGCCACAGAGTGCATGACCCCAAAATATCACGGCCCACAGTTTGGGAAGCTCTGCCGTGATCTATGGAACTGCCTCATTAAACTGCTCCACTTCTCTACAGCACTTTCCTCCTTGAAGACACTCCTTAAAACCTAGCTCTTTGATCAAACCTTTGGTCATCTGACCTAATATCGTCATATTTTGTTTTATAATGCTCCTGTGAAGTGCCTTGGAATATTTTATTACATTAACAGCACGATATAAAAATAGGCTGTTGATGTTGAAAATCTCATGTTTGCCAATACTGTGAAGAGCACCAACCAGCAGCAATGAAATCCTCTCCTGAAAAGGATGTGTGACAGGAAGCAGCCAGCCTTCCTTCCCTCCTCAATACCTTCAAGATCAATTTTTTCACTTCCACTTCTCAAATGAAAGTGGTTTTAACACAACCCATCAACGTGTGCGCTAAATGCAGCAGTTACACCAATGCCAGAAAACCCACTGGTTCCAACATTAGCTTACCACAACGACATTTCAAACTAACAGTTGCTTTCACATACTTGCAGCATATTGTCAGAATTGGTTAAGCAACTTTAATCTTCAATTTATTTTTGTTAGTTGAGTTAAATATCTGGAATACTGCATTCAGTTCTGGGCACCACACCTCGGGAAGGATTGGCCTTGTGAGTGGGTCAGTGCAGGTTCGTCAGAATGATACTGGGGCTAAAAGAGTTAAATAAGGGCAGGTTCGGTAGATTCCATTGAGTGCAAAAAATTAAGATATGATCTAATTGAGGCATTTAAGATTAAAGGAATTAATGGAGTAGATAGAAAGAAACTATTTCCACTGGTTTTACAGCCTAGAACAAGGGGACATAACCTTAAAATTAGAATCAGGCTGTTCACATTTAATGTCACACAAAGGTAGTGGAAACCTCTCCCATCTTTCTGGCGCTGAAACTTAACTTTTAAGTATGTTGTCTCATTCCTTCAGATTTTAATTATTGATGGAGATTTTAGGAAACTAAATTCAATTTGAAAAAAATCAAGAGAGATTGGTTGATGTTGGTTAAGCAAGAGTAGCAAGGAATATAGAGCAAAGGCAGGTAAGTGAAGTTAAAGTACAGATCAGCCACCAGGTTCAAGAGGCCTGTTCCGATGTGTTAGTAGGGTCAAAATTTAGATCACAGCTTATTTCAATACCAATATTTTGGCTATAACTACCAATTAAACAGAGTTAATTAAATTTTGAGAAATTGCAAAATACATGTGATAAAGGAGGTGAGAGCCACAAGAAAAACAGTAAAATAATTGTTCCCACTGTAACCATCAGTGCCTAACTGCAGGAAATTCTCCTGTTAAAAAGTGTTTGGATAGCCTCATTGGGTGTGAAGTTTAGATACTTTACATACAAAGGATAACTGACAAGAAGGTTCAGCCGAGCTTTCATTGTGACAGGTTAACACGTAGACCCAGATTTTGCAGTAAAAGCAATGGTGTAGCTATCTTTTGCCGCGAGGCTTGGTATTGAAATATACAGAATGGTGTGAAGTTGCAATAATTATCCACTGAACAGGTCAGGAGAAGTTAGGGTTCATCCATTTTTATGCAAGTAGATTTTTAATGGGGTGATAAGTCTGAATTACTACTAAACCCCTCTCTGGCACCAAAACATTTAAGTTTGTTGTCTGATTCCTTCAGGTTTTAATTATTGATGGAGATTTTAGAAAATTAAAACAAACTTTAAAAACTTATTGTCTTTTACTTCTCTCAATCTCATCTTTCTGCCTCTGTATTTCACTTTCTCTACTTGATTTGGTATTGAATATTCAAACTTGCATTTCCTTATTCAAACTCTGAATGTTTCAGTAAGGATTATTAAATATGATTGATGTGTGATAATTTGACATGGAAGCAGTACAGGAAAATTTGTAATTTCTTTAAAAGGTCTGGATTCTGTAATTGTTTTTAAGAATGTTTGAAAAGGACTTTTGAGAGTTTGCATCAATTGTAAAGGGATCAATTGTGATTTTCTTGGATAAGAAGAAATACTGGTCCATGTGACCTCACGACACTTGACCTGAAAGCAGCACTGACAGGAACGAAGTTAAGAAAAGCCACAAGGCCGGCAGACACAAATGAGAGCTGCAGATACAAAGGAAAGCTACAAACAAAGGAGCTGAAAGATAGAGGCCCAAATGCACATACAAAGAGAAAACACACGAGATTGAAAGAGGAACACGCGGAATTCTTGTGAGAAGTAGAAGCACATCACTCTCAGGAAGAGGTCAGTTTTTCTGTTTGACAGATCTCTTGGAGGCATTGCAAGAGCCGGCCAAAAAAAACATTTAAAACCTAGAAAGCCTTGTGAACAGCTTGGAGATGGGTGATTTCCCAGAAGTGGCCAAACCATGAACCAGGTAATTGGATTGCTGGTTGAAAAGGAACTCTGGAAAGCCACACTATCAGGACTGTCGTGACCAGAGGAAAAGGGGGGTCGTAGAGGTGCACCTTACTGATGATAATCGTACCTGCGAAACTCAGAGGTGAAAGAAAGATGTTGTCGGATAGGACTCCTGACATACCCTGCATGAGTAAAGAAAAGCATTTTGTGGAACATTGTACCAATGTAGTATCACATTTATGCAGGGAGTGATGCGAATGCTTGTGGTTGCATAAGCCGTATCTTTGTTGTGTCAACCACTTACAGTGATATTTACCTTTTTTAAGGTATCATTTGCCTGTTGATTCACGTGTAATTTGTGTTGGTTCTGATTTGTGCTGAAGTAAAAACTACTAAAATGTGGAATCTTGTTGGGGATTTCTTCATTTGGGATTATTCAGCAAATTTGGTTATTTTGGTTAACAGTTTCCCCACGGGGATTGTAATATGTGAAGTAGACACAGATGCCTGCCCTGGCCACAGAGGTCCAGGATGCCGTGCCAAAATAGTTTTCTAATCATTGTAGCTTCCATTGCAAAAGCCCATTGAAAGTCTATGGGAAGATGCATGTGTAATTGCCATCGATCATTCACTGCTGCCTGCAAAATCCAGGCCGTAAACCTACACTACCCATATGAGACGGGCAACAGTGAAAGGGTCCATTATTTTAACTTCCGCAAGTAGATCGCATACCCAAACAGTTTGTCCACTTTCTGAGCATGTACATGTTATGAAAATATTCACACTACTGCTAAGACAGCATTAGACTGTGAGCCAGCAACATCAGACCAGACTTGACTTTAATTCCCCACTGTAGTCTATCGATTACATAACAAGAATTGGTGTAATCAGTGACATTAATCAGCAGAAATTTTGTTTAACGAAGAATAGCTATTTACATGCATTTCTTTGTCATCTCAGATTCAGCTGCAATTTTCCCAAAGGACATCCACTTCACATCCCTTCCCTATATAATTAAAGAATAATGAGTAAATTACATTTGCACAGGCATAGCCTAATTAAAAAGCCTGGTGCTTACACAATTAAAGCATATCCAAGCTTGGTAGTTAGCTCATGCAAGTGTAACCTCATTGCAAACACTGGAATTTGCAGGCCTAGCAAAGATTACAATTGATTCAAGTAGCCTTCCAGCTTGGGCAGTCATGTTTTAGAAAAATTCATTCTCAGGACATGGGTGTTACCAGGAAGACCAGCATTTATTGCCCCATTCCCAATTGCCCACAAGATGGTGGTGGTGAGTAACAGGACAACAATGTACCTGTCAAGTCACCAAAGTCTCATCTGTCTCTTAACAGGCAGTGAGCATCACAGCTTACTAATGATTATATTTGGGCGAGGTATTAAAGATGAATAAACCACCCATACAACTATACTTCAGCGATAGATAAAGTCTTTAGGTGAGTCGGGAGGCACGAGGTTACATTCATTTTAAGGTTTTTTTTTTTAAAAATGATTTGTAGTTCCTAGGCATGATTGTGCTCCAAGCACAATAAGATTTCATCCTGCAACCCTTAAACTTGAGAATTAAAAGAAAGACAGAAAAAAAGAACACAGGATTATGGGGAGAGGAAGGACCAGTCTGGCATGAAACCAATAAGTTCAATAATCATTCATGATTTTCTTGTTACTATTATTAAGCTGTAACTTTGCAAAAATTGCATTTATACTTTATAAGCTGTGGTCATTTGAAGTTATATACTTACCCCAAATTATGCTTAAATTGGAATTTAATAACATAGCTAATTCCATTCCATGAGTGCTCTGCCCAAAGACAAGTCCATGACTCAATATCTGCTGATGCCGATCCTGAGCCATTTCCTTGACACTTTTGGTCAGTGGTGGTTTGCCATCGCCTTCCATTCTCAGGGGGCCTGCCTCCCCAGCCTGTCCAAGTCGACCTCATCCAGAACAGGAATTGACCCTGCCATTATTTTGAACCACACGCGAGCCATCTGAGCTAACCGGCCCCAGTATCGCTAACGTGTCCATGAAATTTAAAAGAGGGAAGAAATGAACCAACTGATGATTTGCAGGACGTGATTGAACCTTGGAGAGAAGGGAAGGAGGTGGAGCAGAGCACCGCAATCAGACATAGTTTAATTTGGGTGAATGGGGAGGCTGGAGAGAGAGGTGAGGGGGGACAGGGTCAGAGGTTCACTGGAGAGTGGCAGGAGCAGAAAGAGTGAATTGACTGGGGTCTGTGTATGTCAGGGTTGAAGCAAATTGTGACAATAACAGCTTGTAATTATCAAGTACTTGCTTAAAAAGTTGAACTTTAAGGGAGTTCTTAAAAAAAGTGAAGTAGATGGGAGAATTAATTTTAGTGAAATATAAGGAGGAAGAAAATTCAAATACCTTGAATTCAATACATACTTTGCTTAAACCAGGAGCAATTGATGGCCCTCAAGCTATTCTTCATACTTCAGTTTCCTTGAATCGATATTTAACAAAGCTCCTTTATCAACATCTTCTAAACCGGTGACCTCTACCATCTAGAAGGACAAGGGCAGCAGATGCATGTGGACTCCACCACCTGGAAATTCCCTTCCAAGCCACACACCATCCTGACTTGGAACTATATCGCCGTTCCTTCACTAACTCTGGGTCAAAATCCTGGAACGCCCTTCCTAACAGCACGGTGGGCGTACTTACACCACATGGACTGCAGCGGTTCAAGAAAGCAGATCACCAGCACCTTCTCAAGGACAAAATTAGGGACGGGGAATAAATGCTCGTCCAACCAGCGAAATCCACATCCCGTGAAGGAATGAATAAAAAAAAAACTAGCAGCAACAAGGTGGCATACTCAAATGCAGCAAAGCAACTCCCTACTATTAGGCACCCAGCTTTTTTTTTTTACTGAGTGTCATCTTGAGACTGGCTAAATATTTTACTTAGTGCATATTCAGCCAGGAAGGAAGCGAAATGTTCCTTTTTAAACTTGGATTGGATTCAAATCTGGGCCCCAGTGCTAGAAGAGCCAATGTGCTAACTGACTGCACTGCACTTATTTCTGATGTTCAATAAGGTAATCTTAAAAAAAAGATCAGAAATTTCAGACAGAGGGATCAAAGTAGGTATGGTGTGGGCAATGGAAATGTTGCACTAATTAAATTTTGCACATTGATGTCAGATGGCTAGGGCTAAAACATTTAATTGGGACCAAATGGAGGAAACTGGTTGTTCTAAACATGACCCCAGTGTGTTTGATGCAGGCAATGAATGCCCCAAATAGGAATTATGTTAACATCCTTTCCATTCAGTACAGGAAACAAACCCCCACCAGAAATCAATGTGCATCTTGTAACTGTCTTATTAAGGAGTAGCTGAGTCTAATTATACTAGGATGTTCAAACCTCGAAATAACACCCTAGAAATAGAACTTTTACAGAATATTTCTTTCCCACATGTGGATAAACTATACAATTTTAAATACATCACCCTTTCACCTACATGCTTGAGAAAACTCTCTGAAAATAAATGCCCTTTCCAGTCACACTGCTGCCACCAGTGAGCAGGAAACACAAACTGACTAATTAACAGTAAAATCAATCTCACAGCTTCAATCGCGTCAATATAGCCCATATCACTTTAATCCACAGTAAGCTCTCCTTTTATTCCTAACGATAAAATTTATTCTTCTCCCCAAAACTTAAAGTCGAGAATCTGAAATAACATACACTGTGGATTTTTGACTTGCATTTTTCATGTTTACGTCTCCACTGGCAAACCAAAGTGGATGTTGGCATGTGCTCTATACACATTTTTACTGGTTCTTTTTGTTGTTGCTGAGCGAGACACTTGCTCCTCTATTATCTACAATCCATTAAGAGCCACTGAAGTAAAATATACTTCATAAAAAGAATATTCCTGTAATCGAGCGCACAAATTTATTTTGTAGCAAAAAAATTGTATATTATGTACTCTCTCATAAATTACACAGGTTATTTTTAAAAAAGGTAGCCAGCCAACCTGTGTCACGTAAAAATTAGAATTAATTACAGTAACCTCTATGTGTCAGAGGTTTATTATCCTAGAATCATGAGCACACGCTAGGGTTGAATTTGTCTGATTAGTACCTTTAAGGCCGATTCTCTAAAGCCTCCACATGATAGGTCATGTGGGAATTATTTCTACAACTTTTGGGGACATCAGCGGTAAGGTGAAGAAGGGGCCATGGTCATTGCACAGAGTAGCAAGATTGGGGAAAAAATAGCAGCAGAGATTGCAGTAATGATGATTTGATGTAAAGGTTATTAAATTGCAGACGGAAAAAATGACTAAGGGAGGTGAAATGTACCTTAATTGAGGGGCCTGGACAAGACTGTGACAGGTCAGTCTTGAACATAAATCTGGTTTAAAATAAACTGCAGATAAAATGGCACACTTAGTTACGTAGAAGCATATGCAAACCTCCAGCAGTACATAACCCGGTTCTGTTTCAGCTGTCAAAAAAATAAGCCTTGGGTGGGGCACAACAGGCTAGAGTTGTGAAATACCCAGCTTCTTCAATTAAAAGTTTACGCATACTTCCCAATTTTACAAAGGGGCTTTGCAAGCTAAATTCCCTGGAGACTGCATTTTGAAAAAAAAGTCAAATTTATATCTTGCAATAAATTCCACGTCCTTTAACAACAAGTGATTCTGTGCAGTTGCCATTTGAATCATATTAAAAACTAATTTATGTATTCTTATGCCAGTGAAGCCAGAAAAAAGATTTGCAGAGATACAATGAGCCTCAGTGGATGACTTAAAATTTGAGCAGTTAAAAAAGATGTTTATAAACAATATATTTCATTGCAAACAAACAATTAGTTAACCATCAGAATCCCACTCCAAAGGCTCTCTCTTTTAACATTAAGCTGATTAATAGCTTAGCCTGTAGCATCACCGCTGAGCCAATACTGAGTAAGCTAGTAAAGCATTGAACACAGTTACGTGGGGCAAATATCTGACCACGGTCAAAATCACTCACTGGCACTTGGATTTAAATTAGGTTTCTGCAAAAACCATCATAGTGACTTGATGTGATGAATAACTTCATCAAAAATGGAAATGATTAACCTCATTCCTGATTAACACTTACTCTGGAATTGTGAAAAATTGCTATGATCTAAAATTCAAATGAATAAAGCACATACAACAAAACACCATGATACTAAGAACACTAATACTTGTTCAATGAATTTTGTTGTACTGATTAAGATGGAAAAGAAATGAGGCAAGTTCCCAAGTCCATTACCATCATGCATTTCATTGCAACACAAAAATTAATTCTCAGCCAAATGGTGATTGTCTAAATGGTCACGTCCTCCAGCTCCCTAAGGTCAGCTTCCTTTTTTTAAAAAACTTGTTCATGGGATGCATGTGGGCATCACTGTCAAGGCCAGAATTTATTGGCCATCGCTATGATCTCTGGTGAAGGTGGTGATGAGCTTCTTTCTTGGACCACAATATGGTGAAACACCCAGAATGCTGTTAGTGAGGGAGTTCAGTGATTTAGACTCAATGTCCCATCTAGGCAGTAGAAACGTTTGCAAGATGCTATTGAAGAAGACTTGGCAAGCGACTGCAATGCATCTTATAGATGGTACACACTACAACCAAAGTGCGCCAGTGGTGGAGGGAATAAATGTTTTAGGTGATGGATTGAGGGTCAATCAAGTGTGTTACTTTGACCTGGATAGTATTATGGAGTTGCATGCATCCAGACAAGTGGAGTATTCCATCACACTTGTGCCTTGCAGATGATGGACAGGCTTTGGGTAGTCAGGAGTTGAGTCATTTGTCACAGAATTCCCAGCCTTTGACCTGCTCTTCTAGCCACAGTATTTATCTGGCTGGTCCAGTTAACTTTCTGGTCAATGGCAACAAAGGATGTTAATGGTGGAGGACTCAGGGCTGGTAATGTCATTGTATATCATGGGGAAATAGATTGATACTCTCTTTTGACCTTATGATAGATGGAAAGTTATTGATGAAACAGCTTAAGATAATATGGCCTAGGACACTGGCCAGAAGCCCTCCTACAACAATGTCCTGGGGCTGCAATGATTGGCCTCCAACAACTACAACCATCTTCCTTTGTGCTCGATATGACTCTAACCAGTGGAGATTCCCATTCACTTCAATTTTGCTGGGGCATCTTGATGCCACACTCAGTAAAATGCTGCCTTGATGTCAAGGGCAGTCACTCTCACCTCGCCTCTGGAATTCAGCTTTTTGGTCCACGTTTGGACCAAGGCTTTAATGAGGTCAGGAACTGAGTGGCTCTGGTGGAACCCAAACTGAGCACTGTTGAATTCAACAGCTGTTGGTGAATAAATGTCAATGAAAGCATATCAGGCATGAATGGGGTTTGGATTGTTTGTGAAGATCTCCACAGGTTAGCAGTTGCCACTTAAACATCCATACTCAAAAAATGAAGCTCAAAATCTTCACAGTTCAATGCGGTCAGCTGCCATGAGCAACCAGCACTGTAATGCAGTGGGAATCAATGCCTACAAGAGAAGTGACAGGAGAATATGGAAAGAAATTGTTTGAACTGAGTTACTGCACTTCAAACAAAGGCAGCTGCACAGAAAAAAGTATTACAATTAACATTAATCACAATTTTCAACCAAACATCAACTGGAACAGTCAACACTGCCCAAATAGGTGTGCTTCCCTTACAACGGGAGTAGATTCTTGACTTCTGTCAGCATTCATACAGTAAAGATGCTAGATTCTAGTTTACTGAAACTAGATGGGCACCTCAAGCAAAATATTGCTGATGTCAGAAATCTGAAATAGAAACAGAAGTTACTGGAAATACTCACCAGGCCAGGCAGCAACTCTCTGACAAATTTTTGGGTCATCTGCCCTAATAGAAAGTTGCAAGGAGTGAGTCCCCATTCTGATCTAACAGGTACCTTTAAAACCAGGGAACTAAACCATTTCAAAGTACAATTCACCACACCACACCTCAGTAAAATTGCAGAAAAGGAGGTCATCTTGAGTTTAACTAGCTATCAACTACTTGTCACAGAATGACAGAAGCTGCTGTAACTGTAACAACTTGACCGATGGAGGTATTTACAACAGCCAGGAGCACAATTATCAAAACTGCATGGTTTGGGGGGGGGGGGGGGGAGAACTGGAACAAAGCATACAACCCGTGCTGGAAGCCACACTCTGCATTCCGAAAGTCTACAAATATGACCCTTTCCACAGCCACAATTCTAAAAATAAGCCATGACACCCATGCTCACGATTCGAACTTTAAGTCTCCTGCCACTTTTTAAAAAAAAACCTAAAAAACTGGGGTCAGCAGCCTTGGCTAAAATTGATAACGCTGTGAACTGGAATGGATAATTTTGCTGTAAACATTTCTTAAAATGTATATTTACCAGTGACATATATTACACTGCTTAGCTACACGTTATTAGACACCCACATGGATATATATATATTTAGATAGATAGGTAGATACACACACACATATATATATATATATAAATAAAATATAATATATGTGACAATTTAGACAGATTATATAGATAGATACACACACACATATATAAAATATAATATATGAGACTATATAGATAGATATACCCATATATGTATAGATAGATACACACGCACATATATATATATAAAACATAAGTGAGTATTTAGATAGATATATAGATAGATATACACATACAAACATACACACACATCATTTAATTATCCTCCTGTCCAAATTTAAATTGAATTTCAATTCACTGCAGTTTATTTCTCTCTACACATCCCCCAGAGTTAAACAAGAAAGAATCAGCCTGAGAGAGGTAACAGATCCAGTCCTGAGTACTGACCGCAGCCTCGTTACTCAACATTGACTCCAGCGCAGGGACAGGGAGGCTTGTCAGGTTCTCTTGGGGCTGCGTCCATTACCCTTTCCCGCTGGTCTCAGCCCCTCCTGCCCTGGGCCTCACCTTCTCCCGCTGGTCCCAGCTGTATTGCTTAGGTTCCTCCTCGGCATCTGCCTCCTCCTCCTTCTTCTTCTTCTTCTTTTTCTTCTCTCGGTTTTTCTCCTTGGATTTCCTGGAGAACAGGCAGCCCATTTTACTCGCTGCTGCTGCTGCTGCTGCTGCTGCTGCTACTCCTGCTCCGCACTCCGCCTCACGGCCTCTCCCTCGGACCCTGACAACCGCTTCCCGTTTCCCTGCCTACCAGGCTCACCAACCACAGCGCTGGGCGCTCCGCAGCCCGCCAATCAAACTGCCGGCACTCCCCGCAACCCGCCAATCAAACTGCGCGGGGCATCTCACAGCCCACCAATCAAACAGCCGGGACACTCCGCAGCCCGCCAATCAAACAGCCGGGACACTCCGCAGCCCGCCAATCAAACAGCCGGGACACCCCGCAGCCCGCCAATCAAAAATCCGGGACTCCCCGCATTATACCAATCAAACAGCCGGGACGCCCCGTAGTCTACCAATCAAACAGCCGGGACTCCCCGCAGTCCATCAATCAAACAGCCGGAACTCCCCGCAGTCCACCAATCAAACAGCCGGGGCACCTCGCAGCCCACCAATCAAAAATCCGGGACTCCCCACATTCAACCAATCAAACAGGCGGAACGCCCCGCAGTTCACCAATCAAACAGCCGGGACTCCCCGCAGTCCACCAATCAAACTGCCGGGGCACCTTGCAGCCCACCAATCAAAAATCCGGGACTCCCCGCATTCAACCAATCAAACAGGCGGGACGCCCCGCAGTCCACCAATCAAACAGCCGGGACACCCGCAGTCTACCAATCAAACAGCCGGGGCACTTCACAGCCCGCTAATCAAACATCGCGGTGCAGCTCCAGAATCACCAATCATAGCGCGGCACCTCACAGCCCACCAATCACACCACAGGACTGCTCGCAACCCATCAATCACAATTCGCGGGATAGATCGAGGCTCGCCAATCACAACGCGCCTATTCCTGTCTCGCCAATCGTAATCTTCATTCAGTTTCACCACTAGCAATAACAATACAACCAGTGTAATTTTAGCCAATCACAGTGCTGGTTATCCATGCGCTGCTCCAATCGTAACCATAAACGCCAGCTAATGTTGACCAATCACATTGCAGAAGGTATCATCTCCGCCAATCACAATGCTGGGAGGTCTTGCTCGCCATTCAATCCTCGCGGTAGTTGGGACCAGCAAAACAGAGTAAACTGAACGCGGGGCCCGCCAATTATGGTCGTTGGGTGCTAATCTGGCCAATCGAGAGGCAGATTTATGGTGTCAATCACCACAGATCCCAGATTCACCAATCTTCAATCATCTTCACTATCTATGTTTCCAGATGACGGATATTAGGTGCTGTGGGTCGAACTCAATAATCACTGACGGAGGTAAGACAAGAAAAATCAATGAAAAATCGCATTTGGCAGCTCTTACTGCGATCCAACCAATCACGGATCAGCATCGAGCACAGTTCGACCAATCGGATAAAAGGGGCTTGAACGAATTGCTAATCACAGCGCAGAATGACGGGGCAATCGTTTCACCAATCAATGGCGAGATTCCGTTCGTATTCGCCATTCAGGGCGCAGAAGAACCCAGTGACCCTCAATTCACCAATCGGAGGCACCATTTCTCTTGTCACGTTGCAGAATGCCGGAACCCAAAATTCACCAATCAGTGATAAGCTTTTTCTCAGATTGACCAGTCACAGCGCAGAACACCCAAGCCAATCATGTACAGGATTTCGCTCATATTCACCAATCAGAACGGGGAACTGTCCCCGCTGGTTTGTGGGCCAACAATGTCAGGGGTCAATGGAGTGGCAGAACATGTAACATGAAAGTTTATTTTATTTTTATTTACTTTGCCCTTCACAGTAAATGCCCTTTAAAAATAGGAAACTTTGGATATATTTGCTTCCTAAGTCTCTGATCATAATTGATAATTAAGAAGAGTCAAAATGTGTCTTAAAAAGGAAAAGGGTAATGAAACTGATCCTTAGTGTGCCCAGGCAGTCTGGGGGAATTTCTTGTGGGTTTGCACCCAAGTCTGGTCAAAACAGCCATCCATGGTTCTCTTTTGCAGTGTTAGCCTGTGTCATGGTGACCCCAAGGATCATTATAGTTGAGGGTGTAAATAATATTATTTAAATTGAAAAATTTGCTTTCTTATAGTTTTCTTAGCTAAAGAGGCGCTTTTGTTAGATGAGTCTTTGTCTCCCTTGTTTACATGAGGAACTACACTATGTGATGACCACTAATACAATTGAGGCTTTCCATCACCAGTAAATACCTCAGGACAGAAATTGAATAGCCGATCGTCAGAATGAATATTATTGGGTCGCGTAGTGCAGAAGGCGGCCATTTTTCTATTGTGCCTGTTCTTTGAATGAGCAATCCAATTGGTCCACTCCTCTCCTACAGCCATAGAGTCAAGAGGTCTACAGCACAGAAAAAGGCCCTTCGGCCCATCGAGTCTGCGCCGGTCAAACAAGTACCTAACTATTCTAATCCCATTTTCCAGTAATAGGCCCATAGCCTTGTATGCCATGGCATCCCAAGTTCACATGCAAATATTTCTTCAATGTTATGTGGGTTTTCCCTCTACCATCCTTTCAGGCAGTGAGTTCCAGATTCCCACCACCCTCTGGGTGAAAAATTCTTCCTCACATTCCCTCTAAAACTCCTGCTCCTTACCTTAGATCTATGCCCCCTGGTTACTGATCTTTCCACCAAGGGGCAAAGTTCCTTCCTATCTATGCCCCTCATAATTTTATACACCTCAATCATGTTCCCCCTCAATCTCCTCTGCTCCAGGGAAAATAACCCCAGTCTATCCAGTCTCTCCTCATAACTAAAACTGCCCAGCCCAGGCAACATCCTGGTAAATCTCCTCTGTACTCTCTCAAGTGCAATCACATCCTTCCAAAATGCGGATTCCAGAACTGCATGCTATTAATACTCTAGCTGTGGTTTAACCAGCGTTTTATACAGTTCCTCCTTGCTCTTGTATTCTATGCCTCGGCTAATAAAGGCAACTATCCCATATGCCTTCTTAACCACCTTATCTACCTGTCCTGCTACCCTAAGGGACCAGTGGACATGCACACCAAGGTCCCTCTGATCCTCGTTACTTCCCAGGGTCCTACCATTCATCATTTATTCCCATGCCTTGTTTGTCCTGCTCAAGTGCATCACCTCACACTTATCCGGATTAAATTCCATTTGCCACTGATCAGCCCATCTAACCAGCCTGTCGAAATCCTCCTGTAATCTAAGGCTATCCTCCTCACTATTTACCACCCCATCAATTTTCGTGTCATCCGCGAACTTACTGAGCAACCCTCCTACATTCAAATCTAAATTGTTTATATATACCACAAACAGCAAGAGAGCCAACACCGATCCTTGTAGAACCCCACTGGACACAGGCATCCTGTCACAAAAACACCCCTTGACCATCACCCTCTGCTTCCTGCCACTCAGCCAATTCTGGATCCAATTTGCCTCTTTCTCAATAGCCCTGCAAAGTTTTCTTTTTCAGGTTTGCCTGTTTTGGAAGTTATCATTAAAATCTGCTTCCAGCACGCTTTCGGACAGTACTTTCCAAATTATCAAAAAAAAACTAGAGGAAAAGAAAACCTCTGGCTCGTCTGCCGATTCTGTTAAACCAATGTTCTCTGATCACTGGCCATCCTGCCAGTGAAAACAGTTTCTCCTTATTTTTTCTATCAAAACCCTTTATAATTTCTACATTTCCGCTTTAAGAAGGACAATTCCAGATTTTCTAGTTCTGATACATGGTAAGATGGCAATTGGGTTTTATTTTATGCTCCTTCTAGTTTGTGTCAGCTTTTGCTGGGATAATGAGCCATCAATCTCTTTGAAATGGAGACATGGGATAAATATCCAATTTCAGCACTCCAAGTGAAGGGCATTAACATTGGAATACATTGTGGGAATTCAGGTCCATGTTCCCCACTTCAAACTATTTGTCCATAAAATGAATGGATGAAACACACGCCTGAATGTTACTGTGCCATCTGGAGAATTTTGAAAGATAGCACTTTCAACAGTAAAGCAGTCCCTCTGCGCTGCATGAGAGCATCAATCTGGATTTTGTACTCTGGTCTCTGAAGTTGGATTCAAACCTGCAATCTGTTGACTGAGGTCTACCATTGAATCACATAGCATGTGATGAGACTTGCTATCTGCACTGTTTAACAAGAACAGTCTGTGTAGGGATGACAGACAAGATGCTTAGAACTTCAGATTCTGTAGGAGAAGGATGAGCAAAGGCAAAGAGAGGTAGTGGTGTCTAATGTGAATAAAGATTCAAGGAGAGAGAGAATATGGTCAAGTTGAAGTGCACACTGAACCAGATAGAGTGTGCTGCAATTCAGGCTTTCTCCCATACTTTGCTTGTGCACACAGCACAAACTAGAAAGGCCACTGGCTCATATGAACCAAAACTCTTTGTTATGCACCAGATCAATGAGATGGCATACTGCTGGACTAACAATTGCCCATTCCCTCAGCTCTTCACACTGGAAATTGCATGGGTTTCCTGCCACACTCTCTTGGTCTATCCTGAAAGGCGCAAAACCTCAAACTAAGGAGATATTGTTCAGGTTAAAACTAATAATCAAGTCATAAAATTACACAGTAGCAGAAAAAGAGCAACAAGAAAGTAGTGGTACCAATTCCTTCAAACCAGCAAAAGATTGAATCAGACCACATTAAATAGCTTCACAATTGACAATCTGGATGACCTTTAGGTGACACAAACTTTTGTTCACTTTCTTAAGTGATTCCTGGGAAGGGCCATATTCCTAACTCTCTCCCCACTCATGATGGTCAATTTGATGCTGGACATTAGTGAAATCTTGCTGTGTGTGTATAGCCCCCCATCAATGAGTTTGGTGCAAAAAATAAAATAAGTTGCCTGTTCGACCTTGACAATACTAGCCTACCTAATTAATGTATGGGCAATGTTTAATCTGGTTGGTGCTACAACAATGCATCCTGACTTGACTACAGATTAAAGATCCTAATAGCACACCTTACTGCGTGTCAAGAAAAGAAAAGGTTCCATCCAGCATTATCTGACCATTATCATATTATTGCTTGTGGGTTCTGGCTATGTGCAAGTTGTCCGCTGAATTTCCTACATTACAACAGGAAGTGTACTTCAACAGCACATCATTGGCTAGAAAGCACTTTGGGATGTCCTTGGGTTGTGAAAGGCACTATATAAATGCAAGTCATTATTTTTAGTTGGTTCAAACACACCAAAGATTTTCTCATTGAGGCAGAATAGAGCTTTGTTTCTGTCACAAGAGTCTAAATAAAGGAATGGGGATGGTAGAAGGAAGATTTCCTTCACTATGAATGGATATTCTAAACATGATGGGTATAGACTTAAAGGAAGGTGAGATGAAACCAGAACAAGAAGATACTTTGGTGGGTTTGGGTATAAAGAACCAGGACAGGAAGGTTCAGCTGGACCATTTATTAAGGAGGTGAAAGCTTGGAGACTGGAAACAATAAATACACTATTTAACAAGTGTAGTAGCACAGCATTATCCAATGAAAAATCCTGTTTCTTTATGGTAGATGAAGTACATTTTTATATTTTAGTACATTTTAATCAGCAGTAGGAAAACGATGTTATGAAAGATGAAAATCTGGATCAAGGTGAAAACAAGTAAGACAAGGAAGTGGGAAGGACATCCATATGTAGAATGGGGGAGATTTAGGAAATCTGTTTGGGGGGTTCTCACACACTATCTGAGGATGCAGTTTTTCTAAAGGGGGCTAATATTTGACAACTGTTAAAACTGATATACTTTTTTCACAGGAGCAATCGATCCCTTTCAATCTTTCATGTGTGGGGTTGAGTGTTCAATGATAGAGGATTCAGCATTGCTTGGTTTTCCATAAGGATATTTACTGATGAACAAGATTTACTTCAAGAGTATACATAAGTATGGCATGAAAATATAATAATTTTCATAATATTATTGTAATTTATTGTAAAGGTAGGTTAATCGTAGGGTTTGGATTAGTTTTCCTGTGTATAGGTGTGTGTGTGTGTGGGTTTAATTGAAATACAGACAGCTCTGGGTGCTTTGATGTATCAGAAGGGAAACTAGGTTTGAAATGCAAAATACATAAACATAGTTGAAGTTTTAGAATGGGAGGTGTGAAGAACATTTGTATTTTTAGATAAACCAGAGTTATGAATTTCAAAGAGATAGTAAGGTATTACAGCTAACCAACAGAGGCTAAGCCAAACAGTGTGTTCATTTTTCCCAAAGATTACTGATATTATGAGTACTATGAAAGATTTATATTATGGAAAAAATAAATTTGCAAAGACATATTGGAATAATGGGATTTACATTAAAAAGGGAGAAACCTGTATAAAGGAGATGAGGTTATGTATAAGAAAAAGGCATTCTAAGATCCAACAAGTGTGAAAAGCCTCCAGCCTCTATGTACCAAGCTGTCTTCTGTCAAAGCTAAGACAATTAATTTTAAATATGACTGTCCAGGATATTATATGTTTTGCCTGGGTCTGTTGAAATCTATTCAACAAATCTAGTTCTGTTGAAGGGTCATGAGGACTCGAAACATTAACTCTTTTCTTCTCCGCCGATGCTGCCAGACCTGCTGAGTTTTTCCAGGTATTTCTGTTTCTGTTGAAATCTATGTTGTTTTGCTTTTGTCTTAACGAAGGTGTAACTGGGAGCTAGATTAATTAGGGAATTTAGGAGTTATCATAGTAGTAATTTGTAGACTTGTGTATGTGCTTAAAATCATTTCTTTTATTAATAAATGTTTAATTTAGTTTTATAAAACACCTCTAAGACTGTGGACTTATTACTACTGAATTCAAGGCACGCATCTCAAAATAAAAATAATCAGTGAGTCCCATCATGAATGCATTTCCTCATCCTTTCCTCAAACTCTTGTTAAAAATTCTTATAGAGAAGACTGAAGGCTGCATGAGAACATAAGAAATAGGAGCAGGAGTAGGCCATTCAGCCCTTTGAGCCCGCTCCACCATTCAATGAGATCGTGGCTGATCTTCTGCTTCAACAACATTTTCCTGCACTGTCCCTATACCCCTAGATGTTTTTAATATGTAGAAACCTATTGATCTCAGACTTGAACATACTCAATGATTGAGCCTCCACAGCCCTCTGGGGCAGAGAATTCCAAAGACTCACCACCCTCTGACTGAACAAATTCCTCCTCATCTTTTTCTGAGACTGTGTTCCCTGGTCCTAGATCCCCCAGCGAGGGGAGACACCCTTCCTGCATCTACCCTGTTGAGCACTGTAAAAATGTTGAATGTTTGAATGATATCACCCCTCATTCTTCTAAACTCCAGAGAATAAAGGCCCAATCTATTTAATTGTTCCTCATAGGACAATCCCTCTAGCCTAGGAATTAGTTTAGTGAATCTTCACTGCATTCCCTCTATGACAAGTATATCTTTCCTTAGGTAAGAAGACCAAACCTGTACAGAATACATCAGGGTGAGGTTTCACCAAGGCTTTATGTAATTGCAGTAAGAAATCTTTACTCCTATACTCAAACTGTCTTGCAATAAAGGCCAACGTACCTTCTTAATTGCTTACTGTACCTACATGTTGGCTTTCAGTGACTCGTGAACAAGGACACCCAGGTCCCTTTGAAGTTCAACACTTCCAAGCCTCTCATCATTTAAGAAATACTCTGCCTTTGTGATCTTCCTACTAAAGTGGATAACCTCACATTTCTCCACATTGTATTCCATCTGCCAATTTTTGCTCACTCATTTAACCTGTCCAAATTGCCTTGAAGCATCTTTGCATCCTTCTCACAACTCATGGTTCCCCCTAGTTTTGTGACTGACTCAATCCCTCTCCCTGGTAACTGTCTGAGACTAAACCAGTCTGTTTGCAAACTTGGTGTCACATTTAACTCCAAGATGAGCTTCCAGTCACATATTCTTGCCAGCTCTCAGATTGTATATTTCCATCTCCTTAACATCCCCAACTCCAACCCTGTCTGAGCTCATCTGCTACTGAAACCCTTATTCATGCCTTTGTTACCTTTAGACTTGAGTACTCCAACACACGCTGGCTGGTCTCCCACATTCTATCATCTGCAAATTTGAGGTAATCTAAAATACTGCACCCCTCACCAAGTCTTAGCTCACACAAAATTCCAATCTTAAATCATTCCTGTCCCCACTGATTTACATTGGCTCCCTGTCAAACAATTCTTGATTTAAAAATTCTCAACTTGTTCTCAAGTTCCTCTATGATCGCATCCATTCCTATCTCTGTAATCTTCTCCAGCCCCACAACCCTCCGAGATAGTTATGAAGGGCAAAGATAAGGTAGACAGGAAGGAACATTTCCCCTTGGTGGAGGGATCAATAACCAGGGGGCATAGATTTAAGGTAAGGGGCAGGAGGTTTAGAGGGGATGTGAGGAAGAATTTTTTCACCTAGAGAGTGGTGGGAATCTGGAACTCATTGCCTAAAAGGGTGGTAGAGGCAGAAGCCCTCATAACATTTAAGAAGTATTTGGATGTGCACTTGCAATGCCAAGACTATGGGCCCAGTGCTGGAAAATGGGATTAGAATAGTTAGCTACTTGTTTGACTGGCACAGACTCAATGGACCGAAGGGTCTTTTTCTGTGCTGTAGACCTTTATGACTCTATAGTTGCATTCATGGCCTCTTGAGCATCTTTGATTTTAATTGCCCCACCATTAAGTGGCTGTCCCTTCAGCTGCCTAGATCCTAAGCTCTGGAATTCTCTCCCTACACCTCTCCACCTTATTTTCTCCTTTGTAATTTTTTAAAGACATTTCTTAAAACCTACCTCTTTGACTAAGCTTTTGGCCATCTGACCCTGTATCTCCTTATATGGCTCAATGACATATTTTGAATTATAATGCTCTTTGAAGCACTTTGGGACGTTTTATTACATTAAAATTACTATGAAATATGCATTGTTGTTGTTGTTGGTGTCTGCAGTGCATAGGAATGGTCACAGAACAGGACTTTACAGAACATTGCTACCATTTTCAACCATGCCAAGGAAACTCCCTTTATTTCCTCTCTTTGATCAAGATTTTCACTTAATTTGCTACCCTCCCTTCTGCACCCCTGCTAATTACATGCCTCATAATCTTTTCCAATAGTCTCCAGTGTGGATACTTTGCCAAATGTTTTCTGAAAATTTATGCAAACCATAGCCATTGTAATTACTCCATTCCCCATATCTGTTACCTCATCAAAGAACTCTTATTGGGTTTGCCCAGCATGATCTTCCTTTCTGAAATCCCTATCGGCCACTTCTATTTATTTTCTCTTCATCTAGATATTGAGTTATTTCGTCTTTAATAGCCGTTGTGGGGAGGTTACTGGCAATTATCATCAGTGACAGTAACTTGAGCATTTAGACAAGCATGAACTGATCAACAACAGTTAGCACAGATTTGTGAGGGGTAGGTCGTGTTTGACTAATTTAGTTAAATATTCTGAGGAGTCCACGATAACGTTGTTTGGTGGGGGATGGGGGTGGTGGTGGTTGTCAATGGATATTGCCTACACAGACTTACACACAAATTATTAGCAAATTTTTAAATCTCTTATTTGATCCCTTAATAGCTTCACCCCTCATATCTCTAACTCCCTCTTAGTCTACAACCCTCTGAAATCTCCAACTCTGGCTTTTTGAGCATTGTCCACTCACTTAGCCCCACATTGGCAGCTGTGTCCTCACCATCTAGCTCCTCAGTACTAGAATTGCCCACCCAAAACCTTCCTGCTTCTCCACCTTTAAGACCCTCCTTAAAATTGATCACTTTGACGAGGTTTCATCACCTTTCCTAATTCGTCTTTTATGTCATTGCCCTTGTCAATTTTCATCAGACTCTGCCTGTGAGTAATCTTAGAGATGAATTTCTAAGATTAGAAACTTTTATCTATGTTAAAGATACTATCTAATTGAAAATTGTGGGTGTGTTGATGGACTTTTTGGTGTTTAACTTACATCCTAGGATCATCAAATTGTTTACAAACAAGCTCTGATGAAAGGAGTCAAATTGAAACTTTAACTGAAATAATCTCTCCATAGATGCTGCCTGACATACTGCATATTTTCTGCATTTATTTCAGTGTAATGTGTGATTTAATCACAAGGACTGCACAAAGGTTATAAAACAATGTTCATTTATTCCACTGCAATCATAGCAGTATCAACCCTCAAGGGAAAGCCTAACTCCAAGAAACAAACTATTTACAGAGAATATTCACTGCAGATGCTCCAGATCTCAGTCCTATTTGGGGGCCTCAGCTCTTCAATGCAATCACTCACCAGGCTTGTTCTGCTGCACAGCTCCTGGCTACAGTCCCGTTGCCTCACACTCTTTCATCTGAGGCTTCTCAGACTCAGGGCTGCTGCCAGTCAGTTTGATTAGATTGCTAATTACCTTCTTGGCTCCCTAGCCACCCTGAGACTTCAAGCTGCCACCACACTGCCACTCACAAGCCTTGGGATTAGTCCTTGCTGCTTCCTCCCTCAAGTCATGGCATCTGGCTCCGCCTCTCAGCCTTCAAAGGCACTGCTCCATGCATGGGGTGCCCGCAGGGGCCCACCAGTTCCCCTGCTCTGTGCTCCTCCCAACATTGCCACCTGTTGGAAGGATGCCCCACTACATCAGATTTCGAGCATCCACAGTTTTTTGCTTTTACTTAGCACAAAACCAATATCGTCCAATCATGATTCATAACACATGCCCAAGACGGCAAGCTGACTTCCCGCCCTGTCAGACTGGAAGCAAATGTGCCCTCAGTGAAAGAGTAAAAAAGTGACAAAAACAGTTGTAATTTGGGGACTTTATCAAGTGTAGAGCAGCTAATTTGCTAGAATTCAGAATTGCAACACTGTAATTGCAAAGCAAAAGGGAAAACTGTGCATTCATATAGTGCCTTTCACTTCCTCAGGACCTCCCAAAGTGCTTTACAGCCAATGCAGTGCTTTTGAAGTGTGGTCACTTGTAATGTAGGAAACTTGGCAACCGATTTGTGCACAGCAAGCTCTCACACACAATGTGATAATGAGCAAATAAATTGTTTTTCCTGCGATATTGATTGAAAGATAAATATTGACTAGGACATAAGGGCTAACTCCCCTGCTCTTCTTTGACATAGTGTTATGGGCAGTGAGATGGTAAACGTTTTGCAAAAAAAAATCTAAATATACTTAAAACAAGCTCCACGAAAAGCGTTGCCTCTTTAAGCGCGAAGCGGTCTTTGTGCTAAAAGAGTCTCCTCCTTTCTTTCCCCGCCCCTTCCCTCCGATCCTACGCAGTATTGACAAGTGCTCAAGTCACTGAGGTTATACACACGCACAGAGAGAGACAAACAGGCGAGTTTCGGTGGCAATGGAGATCGTAAGCAGCAGCAGCCGGGACTGGGGTGCTCCAGTCTGCGGCGTCAAGAAGCCTCTGTTCGTCGTCTTCTGGCTGCTAAGCCTTTGGGTTCGGCGGTGCCGGGCAGACAGCGCCATGGAGGAGATCGCCACGGAGAAAGAGGCGGAAGAAAGCCACCGGCAAGACAGCGCTAATCTGCTGCTCTTCATCCTGCTCCTTACGCTCACCATCCTGACCATCTGGCTCTTCAAACACCGGCGCTTTCGCTTCCTCCATGAGACTGGGTTGGCAATGATATATGGTAAGGATACATATTAATTTATCCTTTCAAAGATAATAAAGGCATCAAAAAGGAACTCTTGTACTTGGAGGCTGGCTCCATTGTCATTACACACGTGCTGTAGCAATTTAGAACCATGTGAATACAATGTATCTGTTTTAAGATTTTAATGTATTTATTTCGATTCAGCCTGGAATGTCATGTTGCTATTTCAATTGTTTTTTTTGTGTGTGGGGGAATTGGACTGAAACTGACAAGAGTCTAAAACCTAACCTGCCTGGGTGGCTTTAAGCCCCACCCCTATTCGCCCCTACCGCCTACGATTGGTTCGCTGGGTCTCAGCCGCCGCTCTGATTTGTCAGTCGACCAACGTCAATCATTTCCGCGTGCCCCTGGCTGGTTCCAAGTTAGGTTGCCCTAGTTGCTGCATCATAGTTGCCCAGAGCTACTGAAATCTCTTCATACTCTTGTTTATTAATAGACCTTTTTAAAAATAAATTGCATGGTTTGGCTAGGAAGCTGGCAGGTTTGCACCATATGTTCAACCTTTTTTTAAGGAATAAACTTGTTCTGTCTGCTCATTATTTCTTCTTTTTGTAAACGTTAAACATATATATATTAAAATGCAATTGCCTGCATTTGTGTTGGGCTGAGTAATAAGACTTATTATGTTAGCAAATTGTCATGGACTGATATACCATTTCCTGTGAAGCAGAATTGCTTGGCTGAACCAGCAGGTATGCTGGTGGTAGATTAGACTATGGAAAAGCAGGCCTGATTTAATGAGTGGCGAATTTCTGGCGATGCAGCATGTTAGAAGGCAAACACGAAAGATTGATGGGATTGTGAAGCATGGGTTGAATTATTTTAATTTTTTCCAAATCCAGCCCCTGCCAAAAAACATCTAGAGATAACAGCAGGATGAGCTGCATCTGGAAAGGGGGAAAACAAATTTTTATTCCTTCGTGGGATGTGGGCTTCACTGGCTCCATCCCTAGTTGCCCTTGAGAAGGTGGTGGTGAGCTGCCTTCTTGAACTGCTACAGTCCATGTGGTGTAGGTACACCCACTGTGCTGTTAGGAAGGGAGTTCCAGGATTTTGACCCAGCGGCAGTGAAGGAACGGCAATATATTTCCAAGTCAGGATGGTGTGTGGCTTGGAGAGGAACTTCCAGGTGAAGGTGTTCCTGTGTATCTGCTGCCCTTGTCTTTCTAGATAGTACTGGTCATGGGTTTGGAAGGTGCTGTTGAAGGCCCAAAGCCTTTGCAGTATACAGTGCTTTCAGCCGTTTCTTGATATCACGTGGAGCGAATCGAATTGGCTGAAGACTGGCATCTGTGATGCTGGAGACCTCTGGAGGAGGCTGAGGTTAGTTAACATTTCAGATAAAGACTCAACTGGCCTGTACCCAATGGAGTTTAGAAGAATGAGAGGTAATCTTACTGAAACCTGTAAGATCCTAAGGGGACTTGATATGGTGGATGCTGAAAGGATGTTTCCACTTGTGGGTGAGACTAGAGCTAGGGGCCATAGTTTAAGAATATGGGTATCCCTTTTAATACAGAGTTGAGGAGATTTTGTTTTTCTCTGAGGGTGGTTAGCCTGTGGAATTCTGTTCCCCAGAAAGTGATAGAGGCTGAGTCATTGAATTTATTCAAGGCAGAGTTGGACAGATTTTTGATAGATAAGGGAGCCAAGGGTGATGCAGGGCAGGGGATGAAGTAAGGGGAGTTGAATAGTGGAATAGGCTAAAAGGACCAAATGGCCTACTCCAGCTCCTCGAACCTCCAGAGAAAGGATCAGTTTGGCTCAGTTGGTAGCATTGGGATTGGTTGGTTATGAGCTGGGGATCCACAACAGGACTTGATCCTGGCTGTTACTCCAGTGTACAAAGGGGTTGGGTTCTTCATCAGAGGGGCTATTCTTTGGTTGACACATTAAATCAAGGTCTTGCCTACTTGTTCAGGCAGACTTGAATGAACTCATGGCACTACTGAAAAAGAGACAAAGAGTTATAATGGTTTCTTGGCCAAAACCCCTCCTTTGATCTGCAGTAGCAAAAAAATAGATGGACTGGCCAATCATTGCATTATGTGCTGGCAGCAAATAGTTGCAGCACTTCCCTATATAACAACCCTGAATTCCAAAAAATGTAATTCATTATGTGAAGTGTTTCAAGATGTTGAAATGTGATGAGGCACAATATAAAGTCGAGTGATGGGATTTCAGATTTGCTTTGTTTTTCTCCTGTCACCACTATTGCTGATCTCAGCTACATCATTTTGAGGGAGTAGGGAGCAGGTCACCCGTCACATTCCTTGAGTGCCCACTTTGCATGATCTGGGGAGGAATAGTAAAAATCTTTACACACATTAGTCTGTGTTTCTATAAGATATGTTTAACAAAGTAAGCAAATAATCATTTGAGAAAATAAGATGCTTTTGATAAGTTTTAGAGGAGCCAGCATTTGATTGGAGTGAGGCATTCTAAACCAAAAAAAAACACTCTCACTTTGTAACACTTCAATACTGGGTAAGTTGTTTGCCCTTTCAGAGAGTCAGAAAGCAATATGATGGGTTGGGAGGCCACTTTCTATGCTGCAAATTTCCAGGTCCCATTCTTTAGTTGTGTTCATAATTAGGGTATCGGAGGCAGTATCATTTTCAAATACACAGTGGCACTTGGTGATCTGTTTGTGCAGAATGACCGCCTTTCTCAAGGAGTTTGGGACCCTTGCACACTTTCCTCAAAAGAAACTCCTGTCACAGGCCAGCTTTTACATTTCATAAAAGTTATACTGTTTAATCTCAGGGGATATGCAATTCCAGTGTGCAACTGCATAACAGGTGCATGTGATGTTCTTCTGCAGCAAATAGACTGAGTAATTACTAAGCGTGGTGCTGTTCAGCTGGAAAAACACATGCTTGTTGTTATGTTAGATTTTCCTCTAGATTTGGAAGGGTTTATTGAATTGAGGAGAGTATTTGTACCTTTCTTTTCCCTCAATGGTATCCTCACCTGTCCTGAGAGTGCATTTTTTTCCCTTGGCATGTTTTTAATATTTCAAGAATTGGGAGTAAATGGTCTGCATCCCCACACCTCTTGATTAGTTGGAGTGTTTGATGTGATAAAGGTGTTTTCAGCAAAACGTTGCAGGAGTAAACTTGACACGACACGCACTATACTCGACTTGCAAAGCTGCTTTGTAGGGAAATAAATATTATACCTTGCAAAACAGAATGTAGATGTATGTCCCTTTTCAAAATGTAGAAAATGCACTCTGTATGTTTCAGCTGGGTTTATTCACGGATCATGGTGAAGATGGTTTGAAAGGTGAGCTACCAAGTTGGAATCATTATGTTCTTGGAACGAGGGAGGCTGAAACACTGCATTTTAACACTGTTGTCTATTTATAATGGGGAAGGCCAAGCGCAGGAGGTAGCAAGTAGAAATTAAGCTAATTGTAAGAATCCTTGGTTTTAAAATGATTTTAAACACCTTGCGTTTAACACTTGGGTTTAATCTGTGACGTTTTTAGTTTTTTTTAACTGATCATCCATGGCTTGCTGCAGCTGTTGATTTGTCTTCCACTTTCTCCTGTGGAAAGTCTGAACTGATAGCAGTAACTTTTCTCGCATTAGATTAAAATTCCCTCTGATTAGACTCAGAAGTCTCAGGAAGTGCGACAAAATTAGCTTTGTGACATATTTACAGCAGATTGCCCTTGCTGTGATGTATTGTTCACAGTAAGTTAGCGGATAGTCTGTGCTTCTAACTTTCTTCTTTTTCAAGTGCCCTTATGTCTATTTTAGCCTGATTGCACTTTGGTGAAGTACTCCTGGAAGTTTTACTGTGTTTAAGGCACTATATACATGCAAGTTGTTTTATAACAGAAGGGGTAATATGTCCTGATCAGGGCCACAGATTTACAGTGACTGAGTAAGTCAAATTGTGTTTTTATTGAGGGGGCTTCTGGGGATTTCTTCGGGTTTGGGGGGGTGGGGAGGGTTTGCAAGCTGGTGGATGGTGATGGGGGAATGAAAATTGAAATGGCATGTGCAATCAACGGCCTCCATTATTTTTATTCATACATGAATAGCCACTGTTTTATATAATATATTTCTTTCTGTTCTAGTTAGTTTTTACCCTCGAATATTTTTGTTTTTAAAAACTGAGGATGTACAGTAAAATGGGGGAGGTGGTGGCATATTGGTATTGTCCCTGGGCTAGTGTTCCAGAAGACCCAGGGTAACTCTCTGGGGACACGGGTTCGAATCCCACCATGACAGATGGTGAAATTTGAATCAATAAAAATCTGGAATTAAAAGTATGATGATGACCACAAAGCCATTGCTGCTTGTCGGAAAAACCCATCCTGTTCACTAATGTCCTATAGGGAGGGAGATCTGCTGCTGTTACCTGGTCTGGCCTACATGTGACTCCAGACCCACGTCAATGTGGTTGACTCTCAAATGCCCTCTGAACAGGGCAGTTAGGGATGGGCAATGAATGCTGACCTACCCGGCAACACCAACATCCCATGAACGAATAATTTTAAAAAGCAGTACCAGGAAGGAGAGGCCTTTATAGTTTCTTAGCATGCAATAAGAAAGATGGGCTGGAATAGGCCATTCAGCCCTTTGAACCTGCTCCGCCGTTCAATGAGACTATGGCTGATTTACTTGAATACCATTTCTTACAGTATCCCTGTACCCTTTGGTGTTTTTTACGTGTAGAAATCTATCGATCTCAGTCTTGAACACACACGATGACTGAGCCTCCACAGCCCTCTGGGGCAGAGAATTCCAAAGATTCACCACTCTGAGTGGGGAAATTCCTCCTCATCAGTCCTAAATCATGTGTTTCTTATTTTGAGACAGTGTCCCCTGATTCCAGCTAGGGGGAACATCCTTTCTGCATCTACCCTGTCGAGCCCTGTAAGAATTTTGTATGTTTGAATGAAATTACCTCTCGTTCTTCTGAACTCCAGAGAATAAAAGCCCAGTCTATTTAATCTTTCCTCATTGGCCAATCCCACCATCCCAGGAATTAGTCTGGTGAACCTCCGTTCCACTGCCTCTATGGCTAGTATATCTTTCCTTAGGTAAGAAGACCAAAACTGCACACAATACACCAGGTGCCTTCTCACCAAGGCTGTATATAATTACAGTAAGACATCTTTACTCCTATACTCAAATCCTCTTGTAATAGAGGCCAACGTATCATTTGCCGCCTTTTAGCAGAACTGATGAGGGGTTCTAGCCCTGGACTTTCAGAGTCACTGTGGATTTGGCAGTATCAGGGTGTGGATTTTTGGAACTGATGAGGTGTAGCAGAACAGCAGCACGTGTTCCTGGGTTTTGTTAATACTGGGGTTTGGGGGAATCTGAGTACAGGGAGGTAAAATGTGTGGATTTGGCTCGCTGATGGATGCCTGAAGCCTTCCAGCAACACCCGGCAAGTGGTCTTGTATCTGACTACACTAAGGGGGCCGTGGGATCGGCTGAGTTGTTTGCGTAAGCTTTTCAAATCTTTGTGAATGGCCAATCATTCTGTCAATCATCAAAACTTCCAGAAATTACTTCAAGAGAAAAAAGAATTCTCCAAATTATGTGTCCCAGAGCATATATTTTTAATAAGAACCTGAACATCAAATGTGTTACCCATGGACAACAACAACTTGCATTTACAAAGTGCCTTCAGTAAAATGTCCCAAGGCACTTCGCAGTACTAAACATCAGACAAAATTTGACATCAAGCCACATAGATGTTATGACAGATGGTCAAATGCTTGGCCAAAGAGGTAGGTTTTAAGGAGGGTCTTAAAGGAGGAGAGCGAGGAAGAGAGGTTTATTGAAGAAATTCCAGAGTTTAGTGCCTGGGCAGCTGAAGGCATGGCTGCCAGTGGTGGGCAATGGAAATTGGGAGTGGGGGCGGGTGAAGAATTGTAGGAGTGCAGAGATCTCAGTTGGATGAAGTCACAGAAATAGGGAGGGATGAGGCCATTGAGGGGTTTGAATACAAGGATAGAACTTTTAAAATCTAATTTTTTTAAATGTCTGAGAACAACAATTGTACCCAGCTCCTGGCATTTTCTAATCAACAACAAATAATAGTATTTCACTCATCCAGAGTGGCTGTATATACAAGCCATAGGTGAATATTGCTTTTTCAAATAGTGAACCTAAACGATAAGGCAGCATCTCAATCTCTGTTTGTGTGTCTCTCTGCTTGGTATGCTTTTTGGGGGAAAAAGTGAACAATTTTTATAATTTTTTAAAAATTGGAAACCTCCTTAAATTTGGTGTAGTCAAATCAATTTCAAAAACACATCGACGGAAATATTGTCAAGCAGTATCAGATATCTTTTTCCCAGAGAAATAAATGTTTCAAATTTTAAACATGAGCAAAAGCTGCCACTGTTGTGTAATCAATCATATTTAAGTCACTTTTAGCCGAGTTAGTCACTCTCTTACACATGGGCCTATAATTGTAGTCAGTTAAACTAAGTATCTGACACTGCATATAATGGGCAGCTGATCTGATAACACCTGTTTTGCCCCATGATCTGAATTTCTAGTCCACTGTTCATTTAAAAAATATATTAATTTAAACTTGAATAGATCTTGTGAATGTAATCGTTTTGCCTTTCTTCAAATAATTTTTGATAAGCCACTAAGCTAGGCTGTAGGAATTCTATTAATGTATCCTGGAAATTTTTTAAGGCTTTCAAATTAAAACCCTGTTCGAGGTTAATTGGAGACACGAGGCAACTTTCTAATTTAGTTCTAGCATGTTATTTTTAAATGTCTTGTTATAAATCTTATTTTGGATATATGAAATTTCAGTTATTGAAGAGAAGGTGACCTTTGCATTGAGATCTCCTCTGGCCAATCAATAAAGAAGAAGGTGAACCAATCAGATGAACCCGCCAGGATTGGCAGTTTTAAGCTTAATACTCTGAAGTTTTTGATTATTGGTTTTCTAGCCACTTTCCCACTTTGGATTCCCAAGTTCCCTTCCTCCCTCTATTCTGACTTGCTGCTTTTGAGATAACAAATCGGGATAGCCAAAGTGTGATGTTACACAGTAGAAACTGTGAACAGATCCAAAGCTTTCAAAATAAAGTAGATTTTAATTACTTGTTTGGATTATACCGTTAGTGCTCTGTTGAAGGAGGAAAAAAATTTGCTTCAAAGTCTTGAGTTGAATTTACTCTTGGGCCCAATAATGCCATGACAGTTGAGAAGATTCATTTGAAGGAAGTGAGCATTGTCCTTGCTGACCTTTCATATAATGTGACTCATCATTAATTGAACTGAAAAGTTGCCACAGCAGTTTGAACAGAGTTATTCATTGATTCAATGGGAGGGTGAAATACTGATGATTTAATTCTATAGCACTGTTGTGGATGATTTCATGTTGCCTGATGCAGTTGGCTGAAGGAAAGGAGGAGACAGTACTCTCAAAACATTGATCAGAATTTTCACACAATCCTCCAATTACAAAGGGATGCAGCTGTGCAATGACAGGTATGCATTTTCTTCCTATATTTATCTTGTTAAAATCCTGAACCAGGTTTTTTTTTAAAACCTCCAGGAGTTTGTTGGAATAGTGAAGTCCAGAGGGATGGATGAGTGTTTCAGCAGGAGGTGAGCGGAAAACCTTGTGTCGCTAGTAAGTGAAGCCAATGATGCGCTGAATGAATGGGGATATAAATAGATAGGGCACCAAAAAAGAAATATACATAACATGTGACAAGATGTTTCAAAAGTACCTATGTTCTTGAAGTAAAACCTGAGGAAATAGCTGTGCCTGAGGCTGCACATGTGACCCTAAAGCTAGCATAGCAGTCTTCAAACTGAGGTCTCTAGATAAGCAATGTGAAAGCACTTATGAAGCATGGCTGACTTTGCAAGTGGGAAACTGCCCAGGGTGCATTGACTGGGGAGATTGTGGTGTAGAGTAAGTGATTGAGCAGCAGCCGGAGGCAGGTTGGCGTGAGGGAGGAGCAGAGTGTGGCAAACATCGCGCCAAGGATGGACAGGCTCCGCAGGGAGAACTAGGCACAGCCATCTCACTGCTATCTGTAAGTATAAACCGGTATTCCTAAAAGCATTATTAAAACATGTTACACGCAGCACTTTCATGTTATGAATATTATATAGTAAAATTTAGATAGTGGAGGGTCTATGCTGACTAATCCATTTGAAAGGGAGTTTTTCAACCAGAAAATTTTGAGAAATGCTGCTCAAGCAAAAGCATTTTATTCATTTACGGGATGTGTGCATTGCTGGTTAGGCCAGCATTTATTGCTTGAGAAGGTGATGGTGAGCTTCCTTTTTGAACCACTGCAGTCCCTGTGGTGTAGGTACACCCACAGTGCTGTTAGAGAAGGAGTTCCAGGATTTTTGCCCAGTGACATTGAAGGAATGGTGATATATTTCCAAGTCAGGGTTGTGTGTGGCTTGGAGTGGAACTGCCAGGCGGTGGTGTTCCCATGTATCTACTGCCCTTGTCCTTCTAGATTGTAGTGGTCATGGGTTTGGAAGGTGCTGTCTAAGGAGCCTTGGTGAGTCTCTGCAGTGGATCTTGTTGATGGTACAAACTGCTGCCACTGTCAGTGGTGGAGGGAGTGAATGTTTGTGAAAGGGGCGCCAATCAAGTGGGCTGCTTTTTACCGGAGGGTTTGAGTGTTGTTGGAGCTGCACTCATCCAGGCAAGTGGAGAGTATACCATCATACTCCTGATTTGTGCCTTGTAGATGGTGAATGGTCTTTGGGGAATCAGGTGGTGAGTTCCTAGCCTCTGATCTGCTCTTGTAGCCACAGTATTTGTATGGCTAGTCCAGTTCAGTTTCTGGTCAATGGTAACCCTCAGGATTCAGTGATGGTAATGCCATTGAATGTCAAGGGGTGATGTTTAGATTCTCTCTTGTTGGAGATGGTCGTTGCCTGGCACTTGTGTGATGCAATGTTACTTGCCACTTGTCAGCCCAAGCCTGGATATTGTCTAGGTCTTGCTGCATTTGGACGTGGACTGCTTCAGTATCTGAGGAGCCGTGAATGGTGCTGAACATTGTGCAAACATCAGCGAACATCCTTCCATCTTAAGCTCAGAAGTGGGGAATGTCATTGATGAAGCAGCTGAAGATGATTGGGCTTAGGACACTACCCTGAGGAACTCTGCAGTGATGCCCTGGAACTGAGATGATTGACCTCCAACAACAACAACCACCTTCCTTTGTGCTAGGTATGACTCCAACTAGTGGAGAATTTTCCCCCTGATTCCCATTGACTCCAGTTTTGCTCGGGCTCCTTGATGCCACACTCGGTCAAATGCTGCCTTGATGTCAAGGGCAGTCACTCTCACCTCTCCTCTGGAGTTCAGTTCTTTTGTCTATATTTGAACCAAGGCTTTATTGAGGTCAGAAGCTAAGTGACCCTGGTGGAACCCAAACTGAGCATCAGTGAGCAGATTATTGCTGAGCAAGTGCCGCTTGATAGCACAGTTAATGACCCCATCCATTACTTTACTGATGATGGAGAATACACTGATGGGGCAATAATTGGCCGTGTTTGACTTGACCTGCTTTTAGTGTACAAGACATACCTGGGCAATTTTCCACACTGCTGGGTAGATGCCTGAGTTGGAGCTGTACTGGAACAGCTAGGCTAGGGGTATGGCAAGTTCTGGAGCACAAGTCTTCAGTACTACTGCTGGAGCATTGTCAGGGCCAATAGCCTTTTGCAGTGTCCAGTGCCTTCAGCCGTTTCTTGATATCACTTGGAGTGAATGGAATTGGCTGAAGATTGGCATCTGTGATGCTGGGGACCTCCAGAGGAGGCCAATGTGGGTTATCCACTCAGCACTTCTAACTGAAGATTGTTGCGAATGTTTCAGCCTATGTTTTGCACTGATGTGCTGGGCTCCTCTTCCATTGAGGATGGGGATATTTGTGGAGCCTCTTCCTCTAGTGAGTTGTTTAATTGTCCACCAGCATTCATGACTGAATGTGGCAGGACTGCAGAGCTTAGATCTGATCCATTGGTTGTGGAATTGCTTAGATCTGTCTATCACTTGCTACTTGGCACGCAAGTAGTCCTGTGTTGTAGCTTCACCTGGTTGACACTTCATTTTTAGGTATGCCTGGTATACTCTTCATTGAACCAGGGTTCATGGTAATGGTAGAATGGGGGATATGCAGGGCCATGAGGTTACAGATTGTGGTTGAGTACAATTCTGCTGCTGCGATTGACCCACATTGCATCATGGATTGAATTGCTAGACCTGTTCGAAATCTATCCCATTTAGCACGGTGTTAGTGCCACACAACATGATGGAGGGTATCCTCCAATGTGGAGATGAGACTGAATCTCCACAAGGATCGTTCGGTGGTCAGTTCTACTGATACTGTCAAGGACAGATGCATCTGCAACAGGCAGGTTAGTGAGGATGAGGTCAAGTATGGGACATTATCTGTAAGATATGATTCCATGAGGGTGACTATGTCAGGCTGTTACTTTTCTAGTCTGTGAGACAGCTCTCCCAATTTTGGCACTAGCCCCCAGATGTTAGTAAGGAGGACTTTGCAATGTTGACAGGGTTGAGTTTGCCAGTGTTGTTTCTAGTGCCTAGGTTGATACTGGGTGGTCTGTCCAGTTCCAATCCCTTTGAATGACTTTGGTGCGGTTTCATACAGCTAAGTGTCTTGCTAGGATATTTTAAGAGTCAACCACATCACTGCGAATTTGGAGTCACATGTAAGTCAGACCAGGTGAGACATATAGTGAACCGGATGGGCTTTTACAACAATCGACAATGGTTTCATGGTCATGATTTGAATTTTAATTCCAGATATTTACTAAATTCGTCTGCCGTGTTGGGATTCGAGCCCAGGTCCCCAGAGGATTATTCTGGGTCTCAGGATTGCCAGTCTAGTGACAATGCCACTATGCCACCGCATCCCCTCATACCAAATGTTTCTCTGCTGCCCTATCCTCTCCAGGAATTGAAGGATATGGGACACAGACTGCTGAATGTTCACTGCTACAGTCCCCCGCAACGTATATATTTTGGCCAGAATTCTAAAATTCTGGGTTGTTTTTCAAAGGAATCAGAGTAGTGTTATTGGCACTTCGTCAAAATCCACACGGATGTGAGCTTTGTCAGGAAGAGGATGAAAAGAGTGGGCTGCAATCTTCTGTTTTTTTAAAATCTGTCTATGGATTAATCCCGTTTCCCAGGCGGTTTGAAGTAAAGTGTGGGAGCCGCAAGTAGGGTGCAGGAAGGCACAAAAAGCCCTATTAAGGGATCAACCCTGCTATTATTTTGATACGATACTTTTTTAATATAAAGAAACTTGCTTAAAATTGTGTCTGCATATTAAAAGATAAAAAAATGAACTGTGAGATTCAAATGTATGCATATCTAATTAAAACCTAGCCTGTCACCACCATTGCACTTGTGCCTATCAACACTGAGACTGAATGTATTTTATATTTTTGGCAGGTTATTTTTCACTGCCCAGCAATAAAATACATTTTCCAATTGTCAGCAAGCTACATGATACCTAATCACAGCTTCTTGATTTACTTCACTTCCTCTTCTCTGCTATGGCCTTGGTCCTGTCTTGTTCCCTGGGCCTCTGTTTCTCCTTTTAAGTAAGACACTTGTGATAGCTCCTGCCGGGAGTCCCAATTCTGACTCTCCACTAACCAAGAACCATGAATGATGCTGCTGGAGTGGCCTGATTTACAAATGCAGTTCTTCACGTGACAATCTCCCAATCTCAGCTCTGCCGTTGGGATGGGTTGCTACAGAAAGGGAAGATTTGAAGGTCAAATCTCTTATTCCAAAACTTAACCCCTTAACCACCTTAAAAACGATTTCAAGCCAGGCCCAGGAGTCAAGTTTCTGCTAATTTCATCAGCACAATCTGGGTGGAAGTGGCTGGACCAACAGCAAGAATTGGGGAATGGTATGGGTAAGTTGCATCAAGTGTTTAAAAAAAAATTCTGCTGTCTTTAATGCCCGAAAGCAGCCCCCAATAAATTGTATGGACAAAATGTATGAGAAAGATGATCTGTTAAATGCATATGTGGCATGGTCAGGCTTTGATAAATTTAGAAGGAAAGCAGGTTATTCTATAGAAGAGCTTATCATGGAATTTAGCAGCTTACCTGCAAGATTGCAGAAATTCTATTTGGAGACCCTTGATTCAGTGCTTGCTTTCAAGTTGTTGGATTGTGCCGAAGTATCGAGGCTCCTGGACTTGACTGGAGTTAGATTCTCAAAGAGGGAAATGCTTTAGGAACAGATGTCCGAAGCTTTGAAACAACTTCGAGGAAACATTCACTCACGGCATCAATGGGACCTTCAGCGGTAGCAGAAACGGTGGAGGAGTCAATGCTGGGGCAAACATCAATACGAAAGAAATGTAAGGAATGAGGATAGAGACACTTCTGGTAGCTCTGACAGATATCAGAAATTGGGTAACTATATGGCAGGAGAATGAACCCCAGGAATGGACAACAGATGTTTCAAATGTGACTTGAAATATCATTTATGCAATGGATTGTCCAAAATGGAACAATGGGGTTTTTGAAGTGACACGTGAGGTGGAAGGTTTGAAAGGGCAAGGTGACAATATTGACCAGTCAGGAGGAATTGTACTGGTCACCAGAAGCTTTAGTCTGGAAATGGGTGTTCTAGTTGTGGGCTCATTCAATTGTGGATGTCCACAATTAGTGGAGTGCATTGGGAAAAGTGTTACTTGGATTCTCTAAATGGTAAAGACTAAAGTAAGGTCAAGAAATATGAAAATTCTACTTAATTCAGGTTCGGGGACAATGACACATTAAAGTTGCTAAGGAGAGCGATGATTCCATGTAACATAGCCAAAGTGAACCATTTTATCAGCATAGGTGTAGTATCGAGTGAAATACCCTTGAAATTGGAAATGGAACTTGATAATGCAATGGTTTTTGGGAAATCCTGTAGATTTACAGTTTACATAATCAGGACATTATTGTATCCCTTCAACAAGGCCTAACATTTCTAATCACGATGTTAAGGAAATGTTGATGACATCAGGGGGTAGGAGTTTTAAAGGAAAAAAGACACAAACTGTTTTGGAACTACATTAACAATTTGTCCCATTCGTTTTGTCATTGGTTAAAAGTCCTGCTAAAGGATGCAGGGATAATGGAAGATGAATGTACTAAACTTATAGAAGAGATCAGTGACAAATGCATTCTATGTAAAAAAAAAAAAATATAGGAGGGCACCATCACAGCCTGTAGTGAGTCTCTCAATCGCTAGAGACTTTAATGAAATCATAGCGATGGACTTGAAGGTATTGGATAAGGACAAAAATGTTTTTATCTTGCATTTTGTAGACATGGCAACTGATTCAGTCTGTCAACAGTAATATATAGTAATGACACAAAAGGTAATTGTGGACAAGATAATGGAAAAATGGATAGGAACTGGACTTGGAGCACTGGCTAAATTCTTAACTGACAATGGGAGGGAATTTGCCATTGTTGAATTTAAAAGTATGTGTGAAAATATGAATATGGCAGTGGAAAGTCCCTTTAGTGATGGGGTTTGTGATAGAAATTGATGAGTAATTGATGAGACATTCCACGAAATCTTAGCTGACCAACTGAGCTGTAAGCTGACATCTGCCCTGGCTTGGGCAGTCTATACGAAGAATTCACTTCAAATGATTGGTCTGGCGGGTTGAGAGGTGGGGGTTACAATCCATATTGGTTAGTTTATGGGAGAAATCCAAAAATACTTTCGGTAATGTGGAATCATCCCCTGGCCTTGGAAGGGGCTAAGAATAGTTTTTGCTGAGCACTTGAATGCCCTGCGTGCAGGGAGAAGGGCATTTATCAAGGCTGAGGTTTGCGAGAAAATTTGACGAGCCTTAGGGTACCACAAGAGGCCATCAGAAATAAATTTTAGACCAGTGGACATGACATATTACAAAAGCGAAAGATAGAAAGTGTAGCAAGGCTTGGGTAACGTTATAGGCGCTGATGGAGAAACAGTAATTTTACAACATGGCAATCAAACTGTTAGGGTATACTCCTTGAGACTAATTGGTACTGATTATACCTTTACAGAATATAAACAGGTAATAGAAAATGAAGTAGCACCATGCGCTTCACACACACACGTTGGGCAATTACGAGGAGCAGATTGTGGCTGATAAGGGGCTGACTGAATATGGACAAAGACTTTTTTAAGGATATTTAGCCCAAAGGACAACTACTCAAAGTCGGCACTAGAGTAACATATAAACCAGTAGGAGCCAGTGAATGGAGGTGTGCCACTATTATAGGGAGAGCAGGAAAAGCCACTGTCAAATACAAACATTGGCTGAATGTACAAGATGAGGGACAGGAGGGAAGATCCATCGATTGGCGAAATGAGGTGAAGATGTGGAAGGCTAGAAAATGCCGTGTAAGTTCTGAAAGTGGACCTGGAAGTGATCACAGCCCTAGGAAAAGATCACGGACTTGCAAAAGGAACTCTGATAGTAGGATAGCGAGATCATGTAGCAGTTGTCTACAAAGAGCTAGGAGGCGAGTAGAGATCGTAGCTTATTAAGAGCAAGGTCCATAGAACAGGCTTGGAATGCCACGAGAAGTAGAATTCCTTATGATCGAGATGTCAGACGGAAAGTTGGCAAGAATTTACTGTATACACTGACACTCCAGGCAGGGGACAGCCAGCCTTATCACACAGGTGAATATGCACAGAAAAGGTATTTCCTGATGGCATGTATAAGGTTAAAGCCAGACTAGAAGCTCAGGGTTTCAAGAAAAGACTTGGTAATCGAGCTGTCAGAGTGGACTCCCCAACTGCAGGAAAGGTGAGCTTGAAGATTTTCTTAGCTCTTTTAGCAATATATTCCTGGGAATGTAAATAAATTGATATAAAACCGTCAGTTTTGCAGGGTGAGAAATTTCAAAGGGAAACGTCTTTCAAACCATTTAAAAAGCTGGCAATATAGAAGGGAAACTGGGGAAATTAAACAAATGTGCTTATGGGTTGAATAGTGCATTAAGTGTGTGGTATTTCTCAATTCAGTCCATCCTATTGAAAATGGGTTGTATTCAACAAAAAGCAGATCCAGCAACATTCTATTGGTATCACAAGGTAGCAGGCATCTTTATGATGCACATTGACGATTTTCTGTGAGGCGGGCTCTGTAGAATTGAGCAATGGATGACTTATAAAATAAAAAAGCAGTTTCAGATTGGAAGTACTTTTTAAATATATAGGGTTGGACATTAAGCAGAAAGTGTCAGAACTGACCTTGAATCAACAGTCTTATTTGGAAAATGTCAATCACACCCTAATATATTGGGCCAGGTCATCACAAAAAGAGGACCCTGTATCCAAGGACGAAATAAGCCAATTAAGAAGCTTGATTGGACTGTTGAACTGAATGTGCACACTGGCTAGACCTGACGTATTGGAACAAAGTATTATGATCAAACATGCTACAGTTGAGGAGGTTACGAGAGGTAATAAAACAACACAGAAATTAAATTCTGAGAAATGCGCAGTTAAGTTTCCAGCTTTGGATGATCCAGAAGACATGAGGTTAATCATTTTTAGCGATGCTTCACATGGCAGTCTTCCAGATGGATATTCTAGTACAGCAGAGTTTATCATATTCTTGGTAGGAATGATAAATGTTGCCCATTGGTCTGGGAAGCGAAGAAAATAAAAAGGGTAGTTGAAAGAAATCTAGTGGGACAAATAGTGGCTCTAGTAGAAGCATTAGTTGTGGGATTTTACTTATCGAACATTTTGAGGGAAATCCTATACAAGGGGTGTTCTGAGAAAAGTTTGCCCATTGAATGTTATGTGGATAATCGTTCTGTATGGGATAATGTACATTCAACAAAGTGTGTGACTAAGAAAAGCTTAAGGATTGACCTTGCTAACATAAAAGAAATGTTAGAGAGAGGGGAGATCTCTAAGATAAAATGGGTTGACGCAAGTCAGTAATTATCGGACTGTTCTACAAAAAGGAATGCTTCCTTGAAGAAATTGTTGGAGGTCCGAGAAGAGGGATGCATTGTATTATGATGGGTTATAAGAAATGTAGATTTTTTTTTCTCTTTGGTTTGCTTTTAAATTATTTGAGTTGTTATAATGTTATTTTTTTTAAAAAAAGGAAGGGGAATGTGTTAATGGTTTGTTAGTTATATTGTTAGGATACACAGGTGAAAGGCATTGTTTAATTAAGTACTTTGAGCACATATAAATAAGGCACAGCTGGGGCACTGGGCATAAGGAGAGCTATAAGATGAAACAATGTCAAAAACTCTCTCAGTAAAGAAAAGCTGTGTCTTGGTTTTTGAGTTCACCAACTGGCTTGGATTCTAATAACATGCAGTAGGTCTCACAAATTTGTAAGACTCCTACTATGTCATATCCCAAGGATTTATAACAGAATAATAGAGTACAGAACAGTTCCACTTTTATCAGGTCTGCAATAAGATTAGTATACTATCATAAATATGAGAAGGCGTGTACAATTAGAAGGAAAGGGTATTTCCTTTCATGTCTTTGTGACTTGGAGCTAGTGTGTTACTTTGGAAGTATTGTAATATCGATAAATGCAACAACCAATGTACACACAGCAAGGGCCCACAAACAGTACTGAGAGAGTTTTCTAGTTAATCCCATTTTGTTGAAGTTGATTGAAAGATAAATATTGGCCAGCACACTGGGAGAAATCCCCTGTTCTTCAAATCGTGCCATCAGAACTCTTGCGCCTATAAGTGCAAAAAGATCTGGCCTCTGTTTAATGTCTTGCCTGAAAGACAGCACCTGTGGCAAACTGAGCAGTCACTCAGCACTGCAGTGCAGTGTTAGCTTATTGAGGCTTGAACCCACAATCTTCTGGCTCAAAGATGAGAATGCTACCAATTAAATCAAGCTGATAAATAAATAACTTTTTGGAATGTCATTCCATTATTGTATTGTTGTCTAGAGGCTATTTTCAATGTCATACATACAAAAACTCTTCTGAATTATTCACGTATAGGGACTTCTGTATTTTGTGTCAACTGTTAGAGTTCAACAATATAATTTAAAATGTCGCCAATGGCAGAACGATCGACTGAAACATTGGTTCTGTTTCTGTGGTCAACTCCTGGTGCTCTCTCACCAGCTGGATAAGGGAGCTTGTCAGAGCTGTAGTGCATGATCTGAATTATAAATAACTTCTTGAAAAAGCTGCATTAAATGCAATTCAGTTAAAACCATGGTGGTCCCAATTGGAGCAGAGTGACTGTGTATAGGATTAATAAATAAATGTTATAGTGGCATAAGCACTCTTTGTTCCTGGAACTCTATGTGTATGAGTTTGCAGCTTTCTCCATCCACCTTCCGAGACAATTATTCGTTCTGTTCTGTCGGTGGGAGAGAATATGCAGCAAGGGATGTTTTAGAATAAGGTTTGTAGAAAATCCATGCATTACTTCACTTTCAAATTAGACAAAGCTACATTTCTGTATTCTGTTCTGTAACCCTGAACGTTTGATCATTAGCAAGTTAACCACAGACACTGACTTGCTATCATGTTTGTACAGCTGTCTGGCCATTTCACTTGGGTTTTCCTAAACGGAGATTAGGCCTTCCGGACAGGCCTTTCTGGCCTGCAACCCATTTCGCTATCTTCTGAGGGAATCCATCTTCAGGCAATTAGATTGCAGGTCAAGATGGCTTTAGGGCTTTAAGGGCACGTCACAGGGTTAGTCATATAACCCCTCTACGCAACCTGCCCCATTCTCCTCCACTAACTGGAATTATTTTTAACTACCCCACTGAGCCTAGCTGCTCAAACACCACTGATGTGTTGTCGACCAACTTCTACACACTTGGTTTAATGCTAGAGCCAAATCCACAGCAGAGTATTTGCATGTTACAAATGAGCAAAGTGAACTAACTATGAATTGAGGCTTTATGCCTTCATCAGTTATAGCAGTGAGTAGTTGCTATGTACAGACCCATGGGCCTAGGCCTCAGTTACAGTCTTTGACCTGTGATTGACCCATGGATAGCGACAGGCATTACGTTTAGCCTCGTCTTCCCACCTAATCTGAGGGATCGGTGCTGAGGAATCCTGTTCTTGATCGCTAGTTGCTGCTTGATATGTGGATGTGGGTGAGGTCAGATCTTGGTTGAATTATCCTGGCAAGCTTGCTCATGAACAGTGGCTACAGGGTGAAGTACCAGAGGATTTCTCTCACTCATGGAAGCTTACCCAGTGCTGTGGGGCAGGGTGGGGGGGGTGGTGGGGGGTGGTGGAAACAAAGTGCTGAAAATACTCAGCAGGCCTGGCAGCATCTGTGGAGAGAAAGATGATAATGTTTCAAACTGGGAGGAGTTTGTACTTGTCACTACCTACTCAAAAGCAATTAAGGATGGCAATAAATGCTGGCTTTGGAATCCTGTCACTGAATAAAGAAAAAGCCTACAAACCAGTTGGCCCAATGTGGTTAGACTGCATTTTTTCCCTCCACTTTTTGTTTTTTCAATGCTACAGCCTCTAAGTCAACTGGATATGGTTAAAACAATTTTTTTTCTTTGGAATTCACACAAGTGGTTTCATTGGGTACAGTCGCACCATGGCAAATATGCAGATTGCTGGAGATAAGACATTTCCTCCATCACTCAAAAATCACACAAATACAGTATCTTCTAGGCTTCTTGCACGGTTAGTTATACAAATTAAAAAATATAAAAAATGACTCTAATACTCTAAGTTGGAGAAATCTACTTAAGTTGACTTACTTAATTATTTGATTCAGGAATTTTTTTTACCCAGATAGTAGTCAAAATGTGTAAGTTGCAACCGTAAGGCGTAAGTGAGGTGAATGGGTGCACTTAAGGGGAAGCTAACTAGATGCAGGAAGGAATCAGGAATAATATATATGCAGACAGGACTAGATGAAGTATGGTGGGTGGAGGCTTGTGTGAAGTATAAAGACTGGAACAGATCAGTTGAGCAGAATGGCCTGTTTCTTTGATGTACGTTCTATGTAGCGCTTACAGGTATTTAATAAACAGACAGTTCCTTTGGGGGAGTGAGCCCCAAAATTTAAGACAAGATTGAATTAAAGTACATCTTTCTCTTTTCACCAAACATCCCTGCAAACGTACTGAGTACTGCTAAAGGGCTGCTGCTAACAAATGTTACATGTTGAAGTTCAGGATCCTCTAACTGCAATTACTGACACTGTCCTTTTAAGGCCGTGCCTCTTCTGATCATCTTTTTCCTTCTGTCTGCTTTTTCTAATGAGCATAAATGAGAAATTGAGGCACCCTCATCCACTCCAGAACACATGACAAAATAAAATACCTGGTGCAGAGATCCGCAACTCGCGGAAAGTGTTGATGTCCTTTTAGGAGAGGAGGGTGAAGACAATCGGTGATAAATAAATAAATGGTCGGGGTGGGGGGGGTGCAGGGAGGTGCGTTTTGTTGAGCAAAATCATACAAACTTATTCTTTATCAGAAAAGACATTCCAGGAACGCTGACTAATTTGTCTCTGCCAAGCACCTTAAGTCACTGTAGCAGGGGCAAGGAAGCTTTAGTTACAACACTAGGCTAAGGAGCAGTTTGTTCAGTGTGAGATGAAGAGGCAGTGTAGAGCAGACACCCAACCAGATGAGAATTAGTTCCAGTAGCCATCACTACCACCTGGAAGTTTCCCTCCAAGTCACTCACCATCCTGACTTGGAAATTTATCCCCGTTCCTTCGCTGTCGCTGGGTCAAAATCCTGGAACTCTCCCTAACAGCATTGTGGGTGTACCTACACCACATGGAGTGCAGCAGTTCAAGAAGGCAGCTCACCACCACCTTCTCAAGGTCAATTAAGGATGGACAATAAATGCTGGCCCAGCCAGTGAAACCCATATCCCTTGAATGAATAAATAAAAAATAAATCTGCTTTACTGCAGCTATGGATCTCGGATCAATTTACAACCAGTGGCCCCAATTAACACTCGCTGATTGTGAGTGCTACATGAATAGGATGGAGTTTTCAGCATGTATGTGCATTGAACTGGTAACTATTGCCTATACTGAGGACCACAGGTGAGAGCCAATCTACTTCCAAAACACTGATATTAGCAACGCTTCAGTTTATTATATGATATCTAGCAGCCCTACCCAACTGGAAAAGAAAAATACTACAGATGCTGCAAATCTCAAATAAATACAGAAAATGCTGGAAACACTCCTCAACAGCTCTGTGGAGAGAGAGGTATCAGGTTAATGTTTCAAGTCGATAACCTTTTGCCGGAATTGGATTATTGCCGGAATTGGGAATTATATTCTATATGGTACGAAGGTGAAGCAATGTGAGGCAGACTCTGCCAGGTGGTTACGCCAGGCTCGCATCTATTGGCCCCCTTCAGTCTTTGACCCTTCAGGGATTTGAGGGAAGGGGAGGAGGTACCTCATCTGCATGAGGTGGGCAGAGGAAGGGCTACATCAGGTTCATCTCCAGCACTCCAGCCTAGCCAGCAACGCCCACATCCCATAAATGAATGAAAAGAAATCAGAGCCAGCTGACCTTTATTTTCGGCCGGTTGCCCAGTATCTTACATTTTGATGATTAAACACATGAGTCACAGCCTGAACACCTTATATATTCAACATTCTATTTAGAATTATAGAATCTTACAGCAGGAGGCCATTTGGCCCAACAAGTCTGTACTGGTGCTTTGAAAGTTAGTCCCAAATCCTAGTAATTTCCTCACAATAAATGCAAATTAGTGATCATCAAGCACATGTCTGGTGGGAGGGGGAGTTTGGGGGGGCGGGGGGGGGGGGGGGGGGGTGGGAGGAGGAGGAGGAGACTCTCTTCATTTCCTCTCTGGTTCTTTTGGCAAATATTTTAAATCTATGACCTCTGCTAACCAAGCCAATTGTCAAAAGAAATGGTTTCAGTATACTTGCCCTGTGGAAACTCCTTTTCTGTTAGGTCTTCCTGTAACTTCCTCTGCTCCAAGGAGAAAAATCCCAGTTCCGCTGATCTCTCCACATAATTGAGGCCCCACATCCTGCGTATCATCCTGGTAAACCACCTGGCCAAAGCATTGAAATCCTTCCTAAAATTGGCACTTAGAATTGTATGCGATACTCCAACTGAGGTCTAACCAGTCACTTATAAAAGTATAGCATGACTTCCTTGCTAATTCAATTCTTACACTTACTAAGTCAAGTAATCCCATATGCTTTCTTAACTACCTCATCAACTTTTAATTTTTATTTGTTCATGGGACGTGGGCGTCGCTGGCTAGGCCAGCATTTATTGTCCATCCCTAATTGCCCTTGTTCAGAGGGCATTTTTAAGAGTGAACCACATTACTGTTGGTCTGGAGTCACATGTAGGGCTAGACCAGCTAAGGACAGCAGATTTTCTTCCCTAAAGGATATTGGTGAACCAGAAGGGTTTTTATGACAATCGGCAATGATTTCATGGTCCTAATCAGACTTTTAATTCCAGATTTTTTATTGAATTCAAATTTCACCATCTGCCATGGTGGGATTTGAACCCGGCTCCCCAGAGAATTACCCTGGGTCTCTGGAAAATTAATCTAGTGACAATACCCCTATGCCCTGCCACATTCAAAGATTTGTGAAGATGCATCCCTAGGTCTTTCTGCCCTTGCACTCCTCTAAATAGTACCATTTAGATTGTACTCCTGCTTCATAATGTTCCTCTCATAGTGCATCACTCAGTTATCCATATTTAATTATATCTGCCCATTTCATCAGTCTATGTCCTCCTGAAGTCTGTTACTATTCAATTCATATATTTCATAAGTGTCTAAAAATTGATTCTCCATAACTAGTATCAAAAGAAAAAATAAATAATTTAGCACCGTTCATGATCTTTTATGATCTCCCAAAGTGCTTTACTTTGGAATGTTGCCACATGAGAAAAGAACCAGCCAATTTGCACACAGCAAGTCCCCACAAACAGCAATGTGACAATGACCAGATAGTCCCTTTTTAGTGATGTTGGTTGAGGGATAAGTATTCGCTAGGACACTATGGATAACTCCCCTGCTCTTCTTCAAATAGTGCCATGGGATCTTTTATATCTACCGGAGAGGGAAGATAGGGCCTAGGTTTGCCAATTCATCTGAAAGACGGCATCATCAACAGTGCAGCAGCCTCTCGAGTGCTGCATTGGGTTTTCAGCCTAGATTATGCACTCAAGTTTTTGGAGTGGGACTTGAACATACATCTTTCTGACTCGGAGGCAATCTGGCTATCAACTGTGCCTCAGCTGACACCGTGCTCATTGGACACGTACTAATGCACTTGCGTTACAGCATTCAGGCCATTTGTCATCATGCACCAACCTCCCTCCCGTGACTGTGCCCCTGCTAATGTTTTAGAAGAGGACAAGAGAGGGAGAAATTGATGCGAAAGGGTGCAGAGCCAATGAATAAGTCAGGAATCGTGTATCCGTTTTTAATCTGCTAGCAGTGAAAATCTGAACTTCTGTAGCAACCTGATTCTAGCCTTGAAGCACTGTAAAACAGGTTTGATGGTGGCTGGAATAACAGAGTCATTATGGCACAGAATTGGTCCATTGAGTCCATGCTGTGTGCATGCTGAGGTATTTTTAAAAGGGATAGATAGTTATACTTCCAGATAACAATTGTGTGTTAACCAGTTCTTGCAAATTGTTTTTTTTAAAAGGGAAATTTTGGTTTTATAAAAAATCAATCATTCTAAGCTTATTGAAAGAAGCCTGGTTAAAGTCTTTTTCATTCTGGGTCTAACAGTGGAGAAGGTAAATAACTGAACATTTTGGTGAGTGAATTAAACTAAATTTTAAACTAATCATACGACCTGCTGGGTAGTGGGGCTAGATAAACTGTGCATTCCTCCCATCCCGGTTGTAACACTTTGACAGCACCTACTAAACCCTCTACCACCTAAACAGGACAAAGGTAGCAAGTGCATGGAGTGAAAATTGCAGATGGTGGTGTTCCCAATTCACGCACCTTCCTGACTTGGAAATACATTGTCACTGGGTCAAAATCCCGGAACTCCCTTCCCACCAGCACTGTGGGCGTACCTGCATTAGATGGACAGCAGTGGTTCAAGAGGCAGCTCACCACCACCTTCTCAAGGACCATTTGGGATGACCAACAAATACTGGTCTTGCCATGATGCTTGCGTCCCATGAACAAACACAATAAAAAAGATTGGTGGCTAGGAATCACGAGCCTAAAGGATAGACTTGTGGACGATACAAAGCTAATGAAAGCGGTAGACTTCAGAGTTGAACAGGGTCAGCTACAGAATGATTTGATTTTGCTTGGGAATTGAGCAAGCAGGTGGGAGATGAATTTCACTCTCGAGCAATGCAAAAGTGCTTCACGTGGGGAAATCCAGGAATTACTGAAATAGAAAGAAAATAATGCACATGAAAAACGAAGGAGATAGAGGGGTGCTGATTGACGATAAATTGAAGCCATCACAACAATGCTTGATGGCACTGAGATGCCCTGAGAAAGCAATACAGATATTGGGATATATAAAGCCAAAAAAGTGAAGTAATTCATATTCATTTAATCATGGCGCAGTTGCACTTAGAAAACTGTGTTCAGTGCAAAAAAGATATTGCAACTATTGGCAAGGATGGGGCAGAGGGCCACTAGAATAATCGAACGGTGGAGGGATTGGATCTTGTTCAGTAATCATGTATGTTGGGCATGTTCTCATTGGAGATGAGAAGATTGTGAGTTGTTATGATTGCTTTCTTCGGGATGCTAAAGGAGCTAGCCAATGTAGAGCATTACAAACTGCTTCACCTTCTCCAGAACTGTAGCAATAAGGACATGGCCTAGGCTTAAAGCAAGGGACAATTTCAAAACTAATCTGAGGAAACATTATTTCAGTGAGTGTATGATCAAGCTATGGAACAGTCTCCCTAAGGTGATAGTGGAAGCAGTTGGTATTGATACATTCAAATTAGATTTCTTTTAGAAAATAACATTTTGGCAGGCAGTGTGAGTAATTTGAGACATGGCATGTTCCAAGTGTGGTATGCTTGAGACGAACAGGTGACTTTTGATATCCCAAGGCTCTTCACCATTAGGGGTTTTCCTCACCTCGTTCTGAGTCTGTGATAGATTATTTGGTACAGATTGATTTCCATGATGAGTCAACAGCTCCACCATTCTTGTATCATGTGTCTCCAGGATGGCAGAAAGCAAACTAAATGAGCCTTGACCTTTTTCTCACCTAGCAATTTCTGTGATCCTATCTAAACCTTTAGCTCCAGGAAGAGTCAGATGTGAGCAAGATGTGGTTGAGCATTGTGCAACACTCACTTTGTTCCATTCTTGGCTAACCCTTGAGAGTGAGGTGGAGCTAAATTAAAGAACAGGTCCTCATGGGTTATAATCTCCGGATTACTACCCGAGCCACGTGCAAATTGGCATAGGGACGAGAGAATAAGGGAAGTAAACACATGGCTAAAGGAGTGGTGTGAGAAATAGGGGTTCCATTTCGTGGGGCACTAGCATCAGTATTGGAACAGGAGGGATCTGTACCGTTGGGACGGTCTCCACCTGAACAGATCTGGAGCCAATGTTCTAGCGAAAAGAAAAAATAGGGTGGTCAACAGGACTTTAAACTAGAAAGTGGGGGGGAGGGAAGAGTAAAACTCCATGAAGTATGACTAATGGGAAACAAAGCAGTGAGTTAGCGTGTGGGGGTGGTGGATTCAACTTCATGGAAAATTATGAAAAAACTGAAAAGAAAGGAGAGCCCAGGAGAGGCTATTAAAGTCTCCAGAACACAAAACAGGACAAAGTATTTGGAAAGGGCTAGGAATCTAACTTCAAGCACATCAGATAAAGGGACGACAATGAGAAAGGGGATGGGAAATACAGGACTGAAGGTGTTGTATCTGAATGCACGCAGTATACGAAATAAGGTAACTGAGCTTGTGGTGCAGATTGAAATTGGCAGGTATGATGTGGTGGGCATCACGGAGACATGGCTGCAAGGGGATCAGGACTGGGAGCTAAATATCCAGGGATATATATCCTATCGAAAAGATAGGCAGGTTGGCAGAGGGGGAGGGGTTGCTTTGTTAGTAAGAAATGAAACTAAATCGATAGCAAGAAATAATGTAGGGTCAGATGATGTAGAATCTGTGTGGGTAGAGTTGAGGAACTGCAAAGGTAAAAAAATGGGAGTTATGTACAGGCCTCCGAACAGTGGTCAGGATGTGGGGCACAAGATACACCAGGAGATAGAAAAGGTGTGTAAGAAAGGCAAGGTTACAGTGATCATGGGGGATTTCAATATACAGGTAGACTGGGGAAATCAGGTTGGTAGTGGATCCCAAGAAAATGAATTTGTGGAATGTCTATGAGATGGCTTTTTGGAGCAGCTTGTGGTGGAGCCCACTAGGGAACAGGCAATTCGAGATTTAGTGATGTGTAATGAGGCAGATTTGATAAGGGAGTTTAAGGTGAAGGAAACCTTAGGAGGAAGTGACCATAATATAATAGAATTAATCCTGCAATTTGAGAGGAAAAAGCTGGAATCAGATGTAACGGTATTACAGTTGAATAAAGGCAACTACAGAGGCATGAGGGAGGAGCTGGCCAGAATTGACTGGGAGATGAGCCTAGCAGGAAAGACAGTGGAACAGCAATGGCAGAAGTTCCTAGGAGTAATTTGGGAGACACAGCAAAATTCATCCCTAGGAAGAAGAAGCATACTAAAGGGAGGATGAGGCAACCATGGCTGACAAGGGAAGTTATGGACAGCATAAAAGCTAAAGAGAAAGCATACAGTGCGGCGAGAGCAGTGGGAAACCAGGGGATTGGGAAGCCTACAAAGACCAACAGAGGACAACTAAAAAAGAAATAAGGAAGGAGGAGATTAAATATGAGGGTAAACTAGCCAGTAATATAAAAGAAGATTGCAAGAGTTTTTTTTAGATATATAAAGGGTAAGAGGGAGGCAAAAGTGGACATTGGGCCGCTGGAAAATGACGCTGGAGAAGTAGTAGTGGGGAACAAAGAAATAGCGGAGGAACTGAATAGGTACTTTGCGTCAGTCTTCACAGTGGAAGACACGAGTGACATCCCCAAAGTTCAAGAGAGTCGGGGGGCAGAGGTGAGTATGGTGGCCATTACCAAGGAGAAGGTGCTAGGAAAACTGAAAGGTCTGAAGGTGGATAAATCACCTGGACCAGATGGATTACACCCCAGAGTTCTGAAGGAGATAGCTGAAGAGATAATGGAGGCTTTAGTGGTGATCTTTCAGGAATCACTGGAGTCAGGGAGGGTCCCAGAGGACTGGAAAATCACTAATGTAACCCCCCTGTTTAAGAAGTGGGTGAGGCAAAAGATGGGAAATTACAGGCCGATTAGCCTGACCTCGGTCGTTGGTAAGATTTTAGAGTCCATTATTAAGGATGAGATTTCAGAATACTTGGAAATGCATGGTAAAATTGGGCAAAGTCAGCATGGTTTCGTCAAGGGGAGATCATGCTTGACAAATCTGTTAGAATTCTTTGAGGAGGTAATGAGTAGGTTAGACAAAGGAGAGCCAATGGATGTTATCTACTTGGACTTCCAGAAGGCCTTTGACAAGGTGCCGCACAGGAGGCTGCTCAGTAAGATAAGAGCCCATGGTGTTAGAGGCAAGGTACTAGCGTGGATAGAAGATTGGTTGTCTGGCAGGAGGCAGAGAGTGGGGATAAGGGGGTCCTTCTCAGGGTGGCGGTTGGTGACTATTGGAGTTCCACAGGGGTCAATGTTGGGACCACAACTTTTCACTTTATACATTAATGATCTAGATGAAGGAACTGAGGGCATCCTGGCTAAGTTTTCAGATGATACAAAGATAGGTGGAGGGATAGATAGTATTGAGGAGGTGGGGAGGCTGCAGAAGGATTTGGACAGGTTAGGAGAATGGGCAAAGAGGTGGCAGATGGAATACAACGTGGGGAAGTGTGAGGTCATGCACTTTGGTAGGAAGAATAGACTATTTTCTAAATGGGGAGAGAGTTCAGAAATCTGGAATGCAAAGGGACTTGGGAGTCCTATTCCAGGATTCTCTTAAGGTTAACTTGCAGGTTGAGTCGGTAGTTAGGAAGGCAAATGCAATGTTGGCATTTATTTCGAGAGGACTAGAATATAAAAGCAGGAATGTGCTGCTGTGGCTTTATAAGGCTCTGGTCAGACCATATTTAGAATATTGTGAGCAATTTTGGGCCCCGTATCTCTGGAAGGATGTTCTGGCCCTGGAGTGGGTCCAGAGGAGGTTCACGAGAACAATCCCAGGAATGAAAGGCTTAACATATGAGGAACATTTGAGGACTCTGGGTCTATACTCGATGGAGTTTAGAAGGATGAGGGGGGATCTGATTGAAACATACAGAATACTGAAAGGCCTGGATAGAGTGGACGTGGGGAAGATGTTTCCATTAGTAGGAGAGACTAAGACCCGAGGGCACAACCTCAGAGTAAAGGGAAGACCTTTTAGAACAGAGATGAGGAGAAACTTCTTTAGCCAGAGAGTGGTGAATCTATGGAATTCATTGCCACAGAAGGCTGTGGAGGCCAGGTCATTGAGTGTATTTAAGACTGAGATAGATAGGTTCTTGATTAGTAAGGGGATCAAAGGTTATGGGGAGAAGGCGGGAGAATGGAGTTGAGAAACTTATCAGCCATGATTAAATGGCGGAGCAGACTCGATAGGCCAAATGGCCTAATTTCTGCTCCTAAGTCTTATGGTCTTATGGAGCTTGCAGCTCCAATTGCAATGAATTGGCTATACCTCAGTGTGCGCCACATATCACAAATGATCTCTCTTTCCTGGCGTTTGCTGATGTTGGAAAGAACCCAGAGCATAACAATTGTGTTTGTGGCTGTTTCAATGGTTGCTGAAGTTGTGTGCAGAAAGGTGAGCAGTATTTTCTCTCACCGTTCACGGGCTGTGTGACACAATGTAGGGAAATGGACTTGCCTGCAGTTTTACGTCTCGCATTATTTTTGACAGTGAACAGAGGAAAAAAAAAAATCCGTTTGATTTGATAAAGTGCTGCACAAAGGACTTGTGAGCAAAATTAGAGCTCCTGGAAGAAAAGCGACAATAGCAACATAGATACAAAATTGGTTGAGTGACAGGAAACAGAGAATAGTGGTCAGTGGATGTTGTTCGGGCTGGAGGAAGGTTTGCGTAGAGTTCCCCGGGGATCAGAGTGGGACCCTTGCTTCTCTTGCTATATATTAATGACCTAGATCTTGGAGTACAGGGCACAATTTCAAAGACTGTGGATGATACAAAACTTGGATGCACTGTGAACTGTGAGGAGCCTAGTGTAGAACTTCAAAGGGACATAGACATGTTAGTGAAATGGGTGGGCAAATGGCAGATGAAATTTAATGCAGAGAAGTGTGAAGATTCACTTTAATAGAAAGAACACAGAGTCGATACAAAATAAAGGGTACAATTCTAAAGGGGTTGCATTGTGTACATGTGCATAAGCCATTGAAGGTGGTAGGACAGATTGAGAGTGTGGGTAATAGAGTGTACAGCATCCGAGGCTTTACTAATGGGGGCATAGAGCACAAGAAGGAATTTATGCTAAACTTGTATAGAACACTGGTTTGACCTCAACTGGAGTATTGCATCCGGTGTTAGGCGCCACACCGCAGGAAAGCTGTGAAGAGACCGGTTCCAGGAATGATGAACTTCAGTTACGTAGAGTGATCGGAGAAGTTGGGGCTGTTTCCCTTGGAGAACAAAAGGCTGAGAGGAGATTTGAAGGAGTATTCAAAGTCATGAGGGTTCTGGACACAGAAGATAGGGAGAACTGTTCCCATTGGTGGAAGGATCGAGAACAAAAGGGCACAACTTAAGGTAATTGGTAGAAGAAGCCATTGGCAACATGAGGAAAAACTTTTTCATGCAGCAAATGGTTGGGACCTGGAATGCACTGCCTGAGAAGGTGGTGGGGGCAGGTTCAATCGAGACGGTCAAAAGGGAATTGGATTGTTACTGAATAAGAGAGAAGGTGCAGTGCTATGGGAGAAGGCCTGGGAGTGACATGAGGCAAATCCTCCCTCGGAGAGCCGGCACGGGCACAATGGGCCAAATGGTCTCCTTTGGTACTGTAACCATTCTGTGATTCCCACCTCTTGCAGCACAGCACCTGATGACGGAAGATATGAGTAAGGGGCAGATGAGATGGACTGCATAGAACATGTGGCTCATGGTTTAAATGACCACTAGACATGTTTACGCAAGGGTCAAGATCTGCATTGTGTGTGATTGGATTGTTCTATAACCATAGCTGGTCATTTTGATGCCAGAGCCTACATGAGGTTGTTGCAGTTGCTCCTACCCTGTTGTGAACCTCCAGTTACAGTCATCAGTTTTCTTCTTGATATTTGTAATTTTTTTGTCACACATACTTCCATTTTTATTCATGTTTAACTTGGGTTTTGTGCTAGCAATGACTAGTCCATGTAGATGTGGACTGTAAATTTGCACCACCTGCTTAACACACAAGTCAATACAAAAAGAATGATTTGTTTTGATAACATCAAGGAAAGGGCTTGCAATGCTGGTGAATAAAATATCTTCAAGTGAGGGACATTGCTGAACTCCCAGTTTAGATTTGTCTGTCTTCATTAATATGCCCGAACATACAACTGAGAGAGAATCTTCTTCCATTTTGTGTAACTGGAAACCAGGGGCAGAATTTTACTTGCAGGTTTGCAGGCAAGGGGACCTGTGAAATTACCTAGGTGGCCATGCCGCTGCCCTCTTGCCCCCACCCCTGACATGCCTGCAGTCTTACAGGGGTGCGGGCAAGGCCTTGGACAGCCTGCCTGCCCTCCCCCCAATTGAGGCCCTTAAGTGGCCAATTAATGGCGCTTCCCACCTCGGCCTTCATTTTGAGGCTGGCTAGAGGAGCTCAAGATAGGGGTTTTTTTTTAATTTGTTCATGGGATGTGGAGGTCGTTGGCTAAGCCAGCATTTATTGCCCATCCCTAATTGGTATGGGGGCAGTAAATTGCCCTTGTTTAGAGGGCATTTACGAGTCAACCACATTGCTGAGGTCTGCAGTCACATGTGGGTCAGACCAGGCAAGGATGGCAGATTTCCTTCCCTAAAGGGGATTAGTGAACCAGATAGGTTTTTACGACCATCAACAATGGTTTAATGGTTCCAGATTTTTACTGAGTTCAAAAATCACCATCTGCCATTATGGGAATCGAACCCAGCTCCCCATAGCAATACCCTGGGTCTCTGGAATACTAGTCCAGTGATAATACCGTTAAGCCACTGCCACCCCCTGGGAGGGGATCCTGGCTGATCACCAGAGGGTGGCCTGGGGGTACGCCTCCCTCACTGGCCCCCTTTCCAGGTCGGGTGCCCTTCAGGTGTTCTCTCCCCATCTGGCCTTGCTGTCAGGACTCCCACACCCCTCTCCTGCCACCTGTTAAAAGCTGGGTGGAATTTATTTTCTGGTTCCCTAGCCACGTGTTCTTATTAACCAAGAAAATAACACAGTAGTTTTACATGCCTCACGTCTTTGTCTTGCACCTCCCCACTCCCTTACGGGCATACGCATTAGGAGCAGGAGATGGCCATTCAGCCTTTTGAGCCTGATCCACCATTCAAAAAAATCATGGCTAACCTGATTGGGGCCTCAACTCCACATTCCTGATAACCTTTGACTCCCCTCTTAGTCAAGAATCTGTCTACCTCTGCCTTAAAAATACTCAGTGACCCTGCCTCTACCATTCTCTGGGGAAGAGAGTTCTAAAGTCTCACCGCCCTCAAGAGAAAAAAAATTCTCCTCATCTCCGACTTAAATGGGAGACCTCTTACTTTTAAACTGTGTCCCCTAGTTCTAGTCTCTTCCACTGGGGGAAACATCCTTTTCAGCATCCAAAATTTGAATTCCACCGGCTGCCATGGTAGGATTTGAATTCGTGTACCCAAAGCATTAGTCTGGGCCTCTGGATTACTAGTCTAGTACCATTACCGTTACACCACCATCTCCCATTTACACCTTACAGTGTATACACCATTTCAGAGAGAAGGGAATGACCGCGACCTTGGAGCTTCATTAAATACTACTTTCCTTTTAACGGATGCGTACTGGTTATCCTTCATTAACCCATGCTCACTAATATAATTTGGTCTCAATTTACCTACAACTAATGTTAGAAGAAGAAGTTGTTTCAAGATGGGAAATGGTTCAATTGGACATCTGGAGCTCAGTGTTACATTGGCTACCCTCCAGTCTCCCAACAATTCACACACCAAAGGACACTATTATCATAATGTGGCAACATACTGTGATATCTAATAGGGAAGTGCATTAAAATAAATTTTCTGGGCTAGTGTTAAAATGTAATTTTAATGATCAAATGTAACTTGCTTTATTCAGTCATTCAGTGCGGTGAAGAGCATTGCACTGAGTTCACAAATAAAATAAGGCACATTTGCTGGAAGAGTTGAAGCGAATGATTTTCTGAAACACCAATTGCAGCTCAACAATGAATTCAGTGCCAGCGAATCTTGCTTCTTCCACACATTGTACCGTACCCTTCCCCTCACCTCAGTTGAAAGATTGTGGTTAGGGGATTCTGCTATCTCCTCTCGGGCTTTCTTTCACAGCTGAGAGTGCATGGTATCAGGGCTGGGTTCTTGAAGTGATGTATTCTAAACTTGTATGAAAGCAAAATAATAAAAATAACCTGTAATATGTGGTAATTATGTCAAGTTCTTGCATTAGTATGTGCTTCAAAAATAAAAGCTGGAATATGGATATCTGGTAGGATTTGGGGTTATAAGGATAAGTGCAAACAGCAATGCTTAAATGCTATGTGAAACATGTTGCTGCTATGCTTCTCAGAACTAATGAATTCCTTAAAGTGACATTTCTAACGTAGAATGTTGGAATAGATATTCTGGAGTTTGCATGATTTGCCTTTCAGTAGAGACAGAGAAGTTTGGCTGGAGACTGTGGAGACTCAATAACAGGCTTTATGGGAGCAGCAGGCTTAATAACCTGCAACGGCCCTTTTCCAGCTCCTGCTTTCTTGAACATTCTTGTAATTGCTTTTTCTGCTCCATCTACAGCATCTGTAGTTTGGAGCTAGCAACTGTGGCATTAAGATTCAGGCTTCACCCCTCTCGTCGATGCAACAGATCTGTCGTCTTGTAGTGGAAGACAATTGAATAATTAGCACTTTAGATCTATAACTCGAGCCTTGCTAATTTTACCTTGCTCAGTAATGGGTCTTCCTTGCAAATGGTCGCAGTTTAGAACCCTGTCACCGTGTGCACAATTCTTTCTCACTCACTGTTAGATAACTGCTTTTGACATGTTTTAATACTAATAATCTGGATCTTTGCAGCAATTAATTGCTCTGGCCCACTGACTAAAGTCCTTGGCAACTAGCCCTAGCCTTTTTGTGGAATGAATCACTTAATGCCTTATGGCCGAGACAAATATTTCTTAGGAGTGTGCTGTGGCCTTTTAACTATAGGTTTAATCTAATGTGTAGTCTCCTCCCCTTCTTGAAAAAAGACTACTTGTTAGTGGGTAGTTCTGTGTTGCAACTGGCTCATGGACTTTCTTTTGCACACAACTGGGCGTATGATGGTGTGAAGTCAATAGAGAGTCAAGTCAGGCAAGGTTTAAAATGGGAATCCGCACCAATCCCATTAGCTTTCTGCTGACCAGGTTAGGTTAAACTCACCCTTTTTGAGTACATTTGAGCAAATTCAAGGTATGATTTGTCTGCGTATGGGCTACAGCAGAATTTAGGATGAGTGAGAGGTCTCGTTATGTCAAAATCTCTAATCTCCATTGTCTGGTATGGTGCATATGATCATGCATTACTTTATTTATATCAGTTTTCCAAGGGAAAAGATTGAACTCCACACAGGGTGTCACTGTTATCATAATGTGGCAATATACTGCATTATCTAATAGGGATTTGCATTAAAATAAGTTTTCTGGCCTAGTGTTAAAATGTAATTTTCATGATCAAATGTAACTTGCTTTATTCGGGCATTCAGTGTGGTGAAGAGCATTGCACTGAGTTCACAAATAAAATAAGGCACATTTGCTGGAAGAGTTGAAGCGAATGATTTTCTGAAACTTCATGATCACCAATTGCAGCTCAACATTGAATTCAGTGCCAGCGAACCTTGCTTCTTCCACACACTGTACCATACCCCTCCCCTCCCCTCAGTACATTCTCCTGGATTTCTGTATCAGGAAATGGGGGTGGGGGGGAGGGTGGCGGGTGTAAATGGTATACACTTTGGCCTGGAGTTTCCACTTGATTACGCTATTTTTTTAATACACTTAGATATCAGTGTAACCTCCGCAAGAGGAGATAGGATTTTAAGCTCAACTTCTTCTTCAACTCATCCTTACTCTCATCTGTAAAAATCCACAAAAGGAACTGGAGTGAAAGTCCAACACCTCTGCCCAGTCCTGTGGTGTGGGGTTTAGTGTCACTGTTTTCAGCATGAATATACATCACCATTCGGGTTTGCCACTAATTAAACTCATTTTGCAGCTCTTTGAGGAGGCTCCAAAAATTAAACTGATTCTTTTGGGTGTAAGGACAATAATAGACATACTTAGAGTTTTGAATGCTTTAAAAAAAAAATCACTAGAGTACTCAGTGCAGTACTAGTGTCAGCTATAGCTCAGTTGGTAGCACACTTGCCTCTGAATTGCAAGGTTCCAGGTTCAAGTCCCACTCCAGGGCTTGAGCACAGCTAGGCTGACACTCCAGTGCACCGCCGAGGGAGTGCTGCGCTGTTGGAGCTGCCGTCTTTCAGGTGAGACATTGCCTGCTCCTGAGGTACCATAGCACTAGCTCAAAGAAGAGCAAAGGAGTTCTCCCCTGTGTTCTGGCCAATATTTATCCTTCAATCAACATTACAAAAAACAAATTATCTGGTCATTATCATATTGCTGCTTGTGACAGTTTACTGAATGCAAATTAGCAGCCGCATTTTCTACATTACAGCAGTGACCAAACTTCATGTCAGGCGATAGTTGTGAGAAGTGCTATATAAATGCAAATGTTTCTTTTTCTTTTTACCCCAACCTAACCAGAATTTTTTTATTATATATTCTTTTAAAGTCATTTCCAGAAATTTTAAAACCTGGCCACTGTTTTGATGAACCCATTTTCAGCTGAGTTAATCGAACTTTACCAAGTCACCACTCTTATTTTCTGGAAGCAGAATTTCAAAAAAAAAAAGCTTTTAAAAAAAAAAATCACATCTTTAAATGTTGTTACATTGGTTGAGGGCAGATTATGGCATTCGGCGATGTGCCGATTAAGTGTGAGTGGAAACAGAGAGTGGTGAGCTGGAGAACCAATTCTCAAAATGGCCGCAGAAATTGGAACCAGAATCATGATTGCGCCCAAGTTGAAGACTTGACAGCTCAGCTCAGCCCCAGCCCGGCCTCCTGGACAGGTATGGGGCCCCCGGCACCACCCCGAGCCTGAAGGAAGCTGCATGGGATTAAAGTTTCCACTTTCATTTCGAGTGTTATTCATTTCCTCGTGCCTTGGGTTAAAATAGGACCTTTAGAAGTGGCCGTTGTTGTCTCAATTGGCCCGTCTCCTCTGGTTCCGATGTGAAGCATTGTCTCTACAGAAGTGAGTGGTCAACCCATTTCTTCTGTATTTGCTACTTGGTTACAGTGCTGAAGCCGTGCTGCACACTGGGTCATTGTGTCGTTTCCCTGTCATGTGTAGAAGTGAAATTGATCTCTGGCTGTTGCCCTGAAATTCTCTGCTGTGAAACTGTGGAATGAAATAGATTTTTTTCTCTCCTTGTCAGCCAGCCAGTGCGGGTATCGGGCATGCTGGTTGGGCCAGCGTTTTTATTTACTTTTAAAATTGTGTCATGGGAAATGAGCGTTGCTGGAAAGGCCCAGCCAGCAGTTACTGCCATCTCTAGTTGCCCTTGAACTGAACACTTCAGAGGGCAGTTGAGCGGCAGCCACACTTGCTGTGGATCTGGAGTCACATGTGGGCCTGACCAGGTAGGGATGGCAGATTTCCTTCCCTGAAGGGCACTGGTGACCCAGATGAGTTCTTACAGCAATCGATGATCGTTGTCGTGGTCGCCATTAGTGAGACTGGCTCTATATTACCAGATTTATTAACTGAATTTAAATTCCTGCAGCTGCCAAAGTGGGATTTGAACCAATGCCCCCAGAGCATTCTCTTGGGCCTCTTGTTGACTAGCCCAGTAACATGACCACTGCACCACTGCCTTCCCCCGTTGCCCAGCCAGAGTTTCCCTGAGAAGCTGGTGATGCAGCTGAACGGCTTGTTCGGCCATTTCAGATGACAGGTCAAGGGTCAGCCGTTTTGGTACGGGACTGGGGTCACATAACAGGCTACATAGGGTTTCCTTCCCATTAGTGAACAAAGTTGGCTTTTTACTTATACCAGATATTTTAAAATAACTGGTATTTTTCCTTTCAAACTGAATTCCAATTCTCGACTTGTCTTGGAGGGTTTTGAAACCCCCATTCACTGGATTATCAATCAGAGCCCCAGGATTGCGTAACCACTATGCTGGTGTTCCCCAATCCTTCTAACATCGCAGGTTGCATTAGCTGCATCAACCATCTGTGTAAATTGAATGATGTTACCAATTAATGCAGGGAAGAGTTTGCTTTTTGTCACCACTGATATGTGACTTGCATGATCCTTATTACTTTGTTACTCTCAGATAGCAATGGCCACATCCTTTTCAGTACTTCTTTTGCCTATCATTAGTATGTTATAAAACCTGAATAGTGGGGATGGGGGAGGGGATGTGGACTGTTACAATTCTCCATAATTTCCTATATTCTGTTATCACCAAAAACAATTTAAT